>NC_089844.1:15582172-17049672 GCF_035609145.1 Eleutherodactylus coqui
TCTCTCCTGTCTATCTATCTATCTATCTATCTATCTACCTATCTCATATCTATCTGTCTATCTATCTCACATATATCTATCTATCTCACATCTATCTATCTATCTATCTATCTATCTGATATCTATGACATATCTGTCTATCTATCTATGTCATATCTATCTCTCTATTTCCTATCTATCTCATAATTATCTATCTATCTCATATCTATTTATCTATCCATCTATCTCATATCTATCTATCTATCTATCTATCTATCTATCTATCTATGTCATATCTATCTACCTCATATCTGTCTATCTATCTATCTATCTATCTCCTATCTATCTATTTATCTATCTCCTATCTATCTATCTATCTATCTATCTATCTATCTATCTATCTATCTCTAATCTATCGTCTATCTATCTCACATACATCTATCTATCTCATATCTATCCTCTATCTATCTATCTATCTATATCATATCTATCTATCTATCTCAGATCTATCTATCTCATATCTATCTATCTATCTATCTATCTATCTATCTATCTATCTATCTCCTATCTATCTATCTATCTATCTATCTCATATCTATCTATCTCATATCTATCTATCTATCTCCTATCTATCTATCTATCTATCTATCTATCTATCTATCTATCTATCTCCTATCTATCTATCTATCTATCTATCTGATATCTATGACATATTTGTCTATCTTTCTATGTCATATCTATCTCTCTATTTCCTATCTATCTATCTCATAATTATCTATCTATCTCATATCTATTTATCTATCCATCTATCTCATATTTATCTATCTATCTATGTCATATCTATCTATCTATCTCATATCTATCTATCTATCTATCTATCTATCTATCTCCTATCTATCTATCTATCTATCTATCTCCTATCTATCTATCTATCTATCTATCTCTAATCTATCGTCTATCTATCTCACATACATCTATCTATCTCATATCTATCCTCTATCTATCTATCTATATCATATCTATCTATCTATCTATCTATCTATCTATCTATCTATCTATCTATTTCCTATCTATCTCATATCTATCTATCTCATATCTATCTATCTATCTATCTCCTATCTATCTATCTATCTATCTATCTATCTATCTATCTCCTACTTATCTATCTATCTATCTCATATCTATCTCACACATATCTATCTATCTCATATCTATCCTCTATCGATCGATCTATCTATCTATCTATCTATCTATCTATCTATCTATCTATCTATCTCATATCTATCTATCTATCTATCGATCTATCTATCTATCTCATATCTATCTATCTCCTATCTATCTATCTCATATCTATCTTCTATCTATCTATCTATCTATCTATCTATCTATCTATCTATCTATCTATCTATCTATCTCATAACAATCTATCTCATATCTATCTATCTATCTATCTCATATCTATCTATCTATCTATCTCATATCTATCTATCATCTATCTATCTCATATCTATCTATCTATCTATCTAAAAGTTGCACAGAAAAACAGTCTATTATTTTCAGAGGAGACACAGTTTATGGACGGTACTTTGGAGTAAAATAGTATTAAAATTGTGATGAATAAATATGTTTTATGACATGACTTACCTGGTGTTAGCGGCCGAGGTGTCAGACTGACCGCAACACCCAAGGAACGTCCCAGTAGCAAAAAGCAGTGTTCTCGATCGTTATGCAGAGCGTACATCCACCGGCACTGGGGAGCGTCAGGAACAATAACCACAAATCACAAGTGGAGTTCCAGGGAAAACAATGGAAAGATTGAAAAATGTGTCCTGCGGTCTTAGGGCCACACCCACTTGTGTTTTTTTAACACAATTGTCAATGGGACTTGCTAATGTTAAAAACGCATCACACAAAAATCACAAAGCACCGACCTGCGATGCGTTTTAAACATTAGAAAGTCCCATGGACAATTGCGTAAAAAAAAAAAGCAGTGATATCGCAGCGTTATAAAACACGCAATTGGGTGTGAGCCCCTAATGATGAATGATGGAAGGAACCAGGAAAATGGACTTGTATTTACAGCAAATGTTCCGCTCCACATCGAAGGGAAACTCTGCTATAACTACAAGTGCCTTATTCATCACTGGTGATGCTTGAGAAAGGGGGTTCCTGACACCCCGAAACACGTCACGCAGACCCCCCATGTCCTATGACTCCCCATGCGAGTCATGCACAAGAATAGAACTGTGTGGTCACTCGCACAGCGCACAGTGACATATTCCGGAGGTCGTCCTAGTACGGCCGCCATCAGCCACCATCAGCCACCATCAGCCACCATCAGCCACCGCTCACCTCGCCTGAATCTGAAATGGCTTGTATGAAGTGGACTGCTTCATGGAATATAAGTTAGATGCAAGTAGGCGCCTTACACCCCATCACTTTCTTCTGGCACTTCCTGCAGATGCGTCACATCGCCAAAAACCAAAGGTCTAAAAATTGCTCTTGAATATACTGTATAGCAGCAAGGAACTGATCATTTGGTCCTTCGGGCTGAGCCTGCGTTGGTTGCAACACATCATTGAGATTACAGGGAAGGTATCGCTAATAGATTTTTACTAATTAAAACCACATTATGAAAAATTTCCAATTTTCTAATGTTTTTTTTTTCTCTGATTAGAATTTTTTGAATTCTACCATCTGTAAATGACTATGGGGGCCGCCATCTTGTCTAAACTGCAGGCTAGAGCATTTAGAGATGTGCCTTGTAGCATCATCATGTGCCATAGAAACAATGGATAGGAGGGGACCCACTGACTTTTATAGAAGAGTGCTGTGGGCATGCTCTGTGGTCTGTGCAGGGAGTGGGAGGAGGTGAGCTGTGACTATCACCTATAGCCAAATATGGGAGAGAGTTGAATACTCTCCATGGTATTCTGCTAACATCTGATACACTTTAGCTGGTTTGTACCTCTATTCATCCTGCAAATGTCTGGTGAGTTCTCTCAAAGAAGATGCGTCGGCCTGTCTAAAGTGGTGCAAGGAGCGTTGTCATTGGACAGTTGAGCAATGGAAGAACATTCTATGGAGTAACAAATTAGACTATCCCATCCTCACATCAGGTGGCCGTACCTGGGTGTGGAGGAACCTGGGGAACGCCTTTCACCCAAGTCTGTTCTGCCAACAGTTAAGTAAAGCGGAGGTTCCACTATAGTCTGGGGATGTTGTACGTGGCACGGTCTCGGTCCAGTGGTTGTAGTGACAAGAACCCTGAACACGGAGGTGAACCTGACATTCTAGACAATATTGTGCTGCTCACAATGTGGCAATCCTCTGGGAATGGTCGGCCATACTTCCGACAATACTCTGGGAATGGTCGGCCATACTTCCAACAAGACAACGCAACTTGTTACACATCCAACACTGCTTTACATTGGTTTGAGGATATGGATGTTCCACGATTGGACCGGCTGCACAGAGTCCTGACCTGAACCCTACTGAACATCGTTGGCACGAACTGGAATGTCGGGTCAAGAAATATAAACAGCGTCCATCTTCTTTGAGAGAATCACCAGGTGTTTGCAGGATGAATGGAGGGAAATACAAGCTGAAGTGTATCAGTAGTGAGTAGAAAGTACACCATGGAGAGTATCCAATGTCATTAGGAGCCCCATTAAGTATTACCATATGGAAATAAATACTACTAGTGATTCTTGCTTAGGGGTCCAATCCCTTTTGGTGGATGGTGTAGATGGTATTTATGACAGATGATAGGATATTTTGTAGTATAACAGTTACAGGAACATTTTTTGCCTTCTTTTTAAAACATTTTTATGACTATATTTCTTTCTTAGTACAGAAAATAAAAAGCTCTATAGTAAACTGCATGGGGATCAGCGGGAGCCGCCATCCAGGGCACCGCCGTCCCCTCGCTGAGTCAGTCCCGCACCCTTTGTCTCACTATATCATGACCTGCCTGTGACTTCCAAAAACAGCAACATTAATTTTAATTTGTCACATTGTGGCATATAAATTGACTAAATGCTAATGGCGTTCTTCTCAAGTAATCAGTTCTAGGCGATGAGCTTAAAAACTGCAGAAATGTTGTTTACTGTTCATTTATAACCGGAGATAAAAGGCTTTGATGAGTCAGATAGAGATAGGTTAATTTTCTTTCTCATTTGTATTTAAAACAAGCGGCAGTGATTCACAATCGTTTATACTTAATATTTGCTCTGACAAAACATCTTTTGTCACAGCAGATTACGCAAAAATAATATTGTGCCAAAGTTGATCAAATTAATCACTGTCAGCATTTATCTTTTTTTTCTCCGACTGAATATATTTTACAGGTTAATATACGTATCTTCAGCGGGATAATAACGGTGTGCGTTTCAGGCTTATCATAAACATCACTTTGTTACAAGTTGAGGGGCAACGATCAGCCGCTGCTGCCATCTAGTGTACAAAGTGCAGTATTGCAATCAGCAGGATTTTTTTTTGAAATTTTTTGGCTATTTTCCAGTTTGAATTGTACTTTACTGGTATGTTCAGCGCAAACGAGATAAAATCCAAAAATATTTTCCATATTTTAGGTTCTAGTAATTAACACGCCGTTAAATATTAATATTTTGTAAGCGACACACCGCGGGACGATGTATCTTCTTGGCTCGGTTTTTAAAAAAAAAGCTTTGCATTGAGAGAATTTTTTTTTTTTTCTAAGGGAAGGAACAAGATTTTGCATATTCTCACATTCTCTGCTACATCTGACATCTCCAAGCCTGAGTGAATGCCTTATTAGGTTCTGGCTTGGCCTCTGCCAAGAAGAGTTAGCAGATGTCCCCAAGCTTCTGCTGTAGTTGTCGGAGCTGGAAATTATGCAAAAATCCCCAGATCTCCTGATATATTTTAATTCCCATGTTTAACCCCTTATTTGACAGAGAGTTTTTATTATATGTTGAAAAACAATTTAGAAGATGAGCCCATTTCTTCTGTGGATGAGTTTTCTACAACCATTAATACATCAAAAATATCCAATCCGCATTTTTATCCTGCCCAAACAAGAACTTCAGATTTGGACTTCTTCAATCTCAAGTGGAAAAAGAACTTACCAACTTATATTCCAGGTGTAACCAGATAGAAGATAATATATCACTACACCACAGGACAGCAGCAGATATCGCTCTCCATCCTCTTCTTATAGTCCACCCTGCAGATGATACTGGACAAAGCTTTATATGAAGGTGAAGCACTTGTATTATCTGATGCCCCCCCCCCCCCCCCCCCCCCCCTTACCGCCCTCTTCATATCCAACAGAAACAGGAAGGTTTGTCTTCGGGGATAATAGACGTAAAACTCCATGACTATCTGCTGGTAGACTCTCCAGTCCGCCCGATATTCCATGCATTACCCAAAACTCATACAAAGGTCTTTCCTCCTCCTAGTAATGGCACATTGTCTGATCGCCTCAGTATACGGCTTGATAATCTCCTACAACCATCATTACAGCCCATGTAACGATGTAGAAGACTAGATGTCAATTGTTACGTCTGTTTAACTTTCTGACTAGTTTTTATGTTTGTGGTCGCCCCACGGGCTCCTCATTCTCCCCATCCTTTGCTAATCTCTATATGCTTCTATGGGAGGAGTCTTGTCTATACGCCTCCCACAACCCGTTTCTGCAGAAGATCCATTGGACTCAGAGACATCTGGACTCCTCCTCGTTGGTCGGACTCCTCCAGTTTGGTTTCTGGTTTTGTTTCTTATCTCAGTTAGAATAGTTATCGGAGATCCTTTATCCAAGAACATTAACACTAAATTGTATAGGAAGCAACCTCCGGCGACTCCTTATTATATGCACAGAGCTGCCGTCCCTCGTGTGGTTACACATCTCCCCGCAGAGTTTATTAGAGCCACAAGAGCCTGTTCATTGGAAAAAGTTTCTAATCAAGAATGTCCTGTTTTTTCATAAATCCTAGAATGGTAGAGTTGGATGGGACCCCCAGGGTCATCAGGGTCCGACCCCCTGCTCAGAGCAGGATCACTAAATCATCACACACAGGTGTCTGTCCGGCCTCTGAAGACTTCCATTGAAGGAGAACTCCCCACCTCTGTGGCAACCTGTTCCACTCATTGATCCCCCTCACTGTCTAATATCTAATCTGTGTCTCCTCCCTTTCGGTTTCATCCCATTGCTTCTGGTCTTTCCTTGTGCAGATGAGAATAGGGCTGATCCCTCTGCACTGTGACAGCCCTTCAGATATTTGTAGACAGCTATTAAGTCTCCTCTCAGCCTTCTCTTCTGCTAAACATTCCCAGATCCTTTAACTGTTCCTCATAGGACATGATTTTCAGACCGCTCACCATCTTGGTAACTCTTCTCTGAACTTGCTCCAGTTTGTCTATATCTTTTTAAAGTGGGGTGCCCAGAACTGGACACAGTATTGTAGATGAGGTCTGACTAAGGAAGAGTAGAGGGGGATAATGACCTCACATGATCTAGACTCTATGCTTCTCTTAAAACATCCCAGAATTGTGTTTGCCTTTCTTGCTGCTGCTGCATCACTCATATGCTATCCCTATTGGCCGAGCATGATTGCCTTCCAAGTATGGGGTCTTTGCAGTTAGACCATAGGTGACTATAGACACCTATTTTTTCCAAGTGGAAGATGGTCCCAAGAAGGGTTGGCTTGATGTGCTTTCCTCTTTATACATTTCTCTCTTTCGCCCTCCATTTGTGCCTCTTCAAAATTCACAGCGCTGTTGGTAACCGCTGGCCAAATTGAATGCTTGAGGGCCAGGGGTCCAGTTCTCGATGTCTATGCCACAGTTTTTAAGGTTAGCTTTAAGCCTATCTTTAAATCTCTTTTGCTGTCCACCAACATTCTGATTTCCATTCTTGAGTTGAGAGTATAGAAATTGCTTTGGGAGATGGTAATCAGGCATTCACACAACATGGCCAGTCCAGCGAAGTTGATGGTGAAGGATCATTGCTTCAATGCTGGTGGTCTTTGCTTCTTCCAGAGTGCCGATATTTGTCTCCCTGTCTTCCCAAGAGATTTACAGGATTTTTAGAAGGCAACACTAATGGAATCGTTCTAGAAGTTGAGAGTGATGTTTCTGTAAGGTCCACGGTTCGCAGGCATATAACAAGGTTGGAAGGACAATAGCCTTATAAACCAGCATCTTGGTATTCCTACGAATGTCCCGGTCCTCAAACACTCTCTGTTTCATTCAAAAAAATGCAGCACTGGCAGAGCTCAGACGGTGTTGTATTTCGGCATCGATGTTAGCTTTAATATAGAGGTGGCTGCCAAGGTAGTGGAAATGGTCAACATTGTCCGACATTAGACCATAAAGCTGTATTTCTGGCATTGCAGAAGAATTAGTTGGTACCTGCTGATAGAGGACTTTGGTTTTCTTGATGTTCAGTGAGAGGCCAAGCCCTTCGTATGCTTCTGCAAAGATGTTTAAAGTGGCTTGTAGGTCTTCTTCTGAATGAGCACAGACTATGTTATCATCAGCATATTAGAGTTCTGTAACAGACGTTGTTGTGACCTTGGTTTTGGCTTTTAGTCTGTTAAGGTTAAATAGTTTGCCGTCTGTCCGATAGATGATTTCCACGCCGGTGGGAAGCTTCCCATCAACAAAGTGTAGTATCATAGCTATAAAGATGGAAAATACAGTTGGGGCAATAACACAACCCTATTTGATCCCTGACTCCACCGAAAATGGGTCACTTTGGGAGCCATTGCTATCCAAGACTGTTGCCATCATGTCATCAAGGAGGAGCCTAAGGATATTTACGAATTCATTAGGGCATCCAATATTTTGGAGGTCCAAAGAGCATTGTGATTCACTGTGTCAAATGGCTTTGCGAGATTAATGAAAGCCATGTACAGTGGCTGATTTTGTTCCCTGCATTTTTCTTGGAGCTGTCGTCCCATGACGATCATATCCATAGTTCCTCTGGAAGAGCGGATGCCATTCTGGGATTTCGGGAGGATGTCTTCTGAAATGGGTAGACGACAGATTGTAAAGATTCTTTCAAGGATTTTCCCAGTGGATGTTAGAAGGGAGATACCTCGATAGTTTCCACAGCCTGCTCTTTCCCCATTTTAGAAAAGGGTGATGATAGTGGCATCCTAAAAATCTGACATGATTTTCTCAGTTGATTACACTTTTTCAATCAGCTGGTGGAGTTGTTGTGTCAGCTCAGGTCCACCCTCTTTAAAGATTTAAACAGGGATCCCATCAGGTCTGCTAGCTTTGTTATTTTTTAATTGGCTGACGGATTGCTGACTGCCTCCATGCTAAGCAGTGCTGCAAACGCGTCCCTGACTTGTTGTTGCAGGATTTGCAAGCGGGCCTCTTCGGGCACATTAGAACTGCAGTTACGGAGAATATGATGATGTTCTTTCCAATGAAGTGCAATTGATTTTTTGTCCTTTAGAAGCTTGGTTCCATCTGATGAACATAGAGGGTGTATGCCATGACTTGTTGGGCCATAGATGACCTTGGTAGCTTTAAAGAAACCCAGTGCATTGAGGATATCTGCAAAATGTTGGATTTCTTGAACCTTTTTTGTCCACCAGATGTTATTGAGTTCTCTGGTCCTTCTTTGGACCTCAGCTTTTGCACTAGTGTAGATCTTTTTCTTATCACAGTTGGTGTCTCTTTGCCATATTTGGAAGGCTTTCCTTTTATCGATTAGTTGTTGGATCTCGTTATCATTTTCATCAAACCAGTCTTGGTGTTACTTTGTTTGCTATCCAATGATTTCTTCACAGGATATATTAATGGTGATCTTCAGTTTATTCCAATGTTCCTCAACATTTTCGGGGTATTCCATGCAGAGATGATGCTTGAGTGTTCTTTGGAGAGGTATTCGTTTTGAGGGCTCTTGAAGGGCTTGGGTGTTCGTTTTACACCTTATCTTTCTTCCTTGGAGTCTGCATTTGGGGGCAATCTTGATGGACATCGTAGATCGAATTAACCTGTGGTCTGTCTAGCAATCATCAGCGCCTGTCATGGCTCTTGTGAGAAGTACATTGCGGTGGCCTCTGGTACGTATAACTACATAGTCTAAGAGGTGACAATGCTTTGACTGGGGGTCCTTCCATGAAGTCTTAAACTTATTTTTCTGGCGGAAGAACATGTTGGTTATAACAAAGTTATGTTCCACACATTTGGTAAGAAGTAAGATGCCGTTTGAGTTGTTGTTTCCAACTTCATCTTTTTCTATAGTCCCTGGCCACAGATCGAAGTCTCGTCCAGCTCTTTCCTTAAAGCACCCAGGAGGATGATTTTCCCCTCCTTGAGTATCTCCAATAGGATGGTGTCCAGCTGACAGTAAATTTTTTCCTTCATGTCTTTATCAGCATCTAATGTTGGTGCATAGGCACTTATGATAGTTGCCTGCTGGTTTTTGGCAAGATTAATTTGGAGAGTTCAGAGTCGTTCATGGATGCCGATGGGGGCTTCAGAAAGATACTTTACCAGGTTGTTTTTAATTGCAAAGCCAACTCCATATATTCTTTGCTCTTGTTGAGGCAGGTCCTTCCAAAAGAAGGTGTAGCCTCCTTTTCTTTTTTTCAGCCGTCCTTCTCCTGCTTTCCGAGTCTCTTGGAGTGCTGCTATATCGCTGTTAAAGCGCCTCAGCTCCCTTGCTACAATAGCAGTCTCACGCTCAGGGTGTTCATTGTTTGCATTGTCCAATAGCGTCCAAATGTCCCATGTCCTGAAGTTCACTTTTTTTTTTTTTGATTGCAAAGTTGTGACCCCTCTGGATGCAGTAGTTCAGTCAGGAAAGCGAGATAGGCAGACTCCATTTAGGGCACCTTTTCTAGCACCCTCCCCATGTGGGGTGAGCAGAGTGGGTCCTAAATAGGGCTGCTCAGTTATGGAAACAGCTGCCTCGGTTCCTTAGATACAACGACTGAATCCATATCCACCGCATATGTGCCAGTCTGTGGCTAGGCGCTTCCAGATTTCAGTCCTGCCCCTGTCACCACTTGCTGATTGCTATAGGTCTTTTTCATTTACTTGAAAGACGCCTGTGTGTGAATGTGATTTATGTGTGGAGATCAGTGCATACCCAGTGCTCAACACACAGTCTTCATAAAATGAAGTTCACATCCAGTGGCATGGCTAACCCAACAACTGGTGGCTTCTCATCTGTTTCAGCCTTCCTCCGCCTTCACAGCCATTGTAACATATATCATGTTATCATCCGCCTGCTCCACTGTTGAGGACTTCAGATTGTGCTTAGTCTGGTTCCTCCCCTGTGGCCTTACCGCCCAGGGAGCCCTTTTGGGGTCATATTACTCTGACGACTTCGCCCGCAGGTTTACTGGAACACACAAGCCCCCTCACCACGACAAGGTGAAAATACATTGAGCGGGAATGCTGCATCACACTGTTGACTCATGTTCAGTCTGTGGTCTATTAGCATACCCGTCTTTTTCACATGTGCTGCTTACCCCAATTCCTCCCATTCTGTATGTGCTTTTTTCATTTTTCTTGCCCAGATGTAGGACTTTGCATTTCTCCTTGTTAAATACCATTCTGTTAGACGCTGCCCACTGTGCAAGCTTTTCTAGATCTTTTTGAATCCTCTTTCTCTTCCCTAGTGTTAGCTATCCCTCCTAGCTTTGTGTCATCTGCAAATTTGATCAGTTTCCTATCAATTCCCTCCTTCAGGTCATTTATAAAAATGTTGAACAACACTGGGCCTAAGACAGAGCCTTGTGGTCCCCACTTGATACATTCTTCTACTTGGATGTGCAGCCATTTATGACCACTCTTTGAATGTGATTACTCAGACAGTTGTGAACCCACCTAATGTAGTGGTCCAGAGTTAGGACACCCACAACACTTATTCAGCTACCTCATGTGGAACGTCTATGTGTGTCTATCTGTGTATGTCTGTGTCATTGATTGTGATGAAGTTATGTGTATTGGCCTAGCTAGTTCATACAAAGGTCAATGTCTGGTGTCAGTGTTGTCTAACTTGCGTATGTCGGTACCACTGTCGCACTAACCTGCTCTGTCTTGTCAGTTGTCCATGTCTGGGTTAGGATTGGTCAGGGGGCAGGGTGATGTTTAGTCAGGCTAGAAAGAAGAGGTTAGTTGGAAAAATGTAGTCGGAGAAGAAGGACTTGAGGAGCCGAGCCTAGTCTCAGACCAGCCAGTCTGAGCCAAGCTCAAGTAGAGCCCAGCCTAGGTTTAGGTCGGGATTCCTCCAAGTAAAAGGCTGAAAGACGAGTCGTGGAGATAGCCTCTAGAGAGTCTTTTTCCTCCCTACTTAATCGTAGATACAAACCAGGGCAGACTCCGTGGACCCGGGAAGGAGGATAGGCCTAGAGATCGTGAGTGGATATTATCCCGGCTAGCTCAGAAGTCAGTGTGTCTAGGAAAGACAGTGAGAGACGGTTTGCTTCCCTCCATTCCTCCATGAGTAACTGTTTAAAGCAGCCACCAGATAACTTAGACTGGCGGCCTCATCTTCCCTAATGAAGAGAGGGAAAGTTAAGGAATCAATGCCTGTTATGCATGTTACTAGCATAGCGGTTACTGTTGAAGTTGTCGTTTTCTGTAACATATGCAAAGTGTGAACTGTTAAATAATCTTTCAAGAACAGAGTAAACCATGTGCCTCCAGCTTACCAAAGCTCTTTGAGTCTGGACTCTTTATTTCATCATTACTTGATACTCAGAGGCACTGGAGTCACATGGAACTTTTACTACTGTGATTTCTAGCCACCCTTGTGTGATCTGTCTACTGCACAAGCCTCTGTTTCACGCAGAGTAGCTACCACTATGACTGGGCCTGAGATAGGAATAAACCACTCGAGTTATATCTGCCAACTCCAATTCACTGCACTAAAAGTTGCCTTGTCGATCCCATATTTGGTAATTTTTTTCAATAAGTATGGTATGAGATACTTTGTCAGATGCTTTACTAAAGTCAAGATATACTATATCCACTGCATTTCCCTGATCAACCCAGTCGGTGATTCTGTCATAGAAAGAAATTAGATTTGTCTGCCATGACTTGTTTGTTACAAACCCATGCTGGCTTTGGTTAAGTACTGCATTCTCATCCAAGTACTTGCATACATGCTGTTTAATCATTTGTTCAAAGATCTTTCCCGGTATAGAAGTCAGGCTCACAGACCTGTAGTTTCCTGGATCCACCTTCTTGCCTTTTTTGAAAATGGGGACAATATTTGCTCTGTTGCAATCTTCTGGGACTTCTCCTGTTCTCCAGGAATTTTCAAAGATTATGGCGAGTGGTTCAGCAATTACCTCCGCTGCTTCCTTTAGTATCCTAGGATGTAATTCATCTGGACCTTGGGACTTGAATTCATTTAAGTTAGCTAAGTGTTCTGCTTACAGATAGCCTGTATTCTTGTATTCCCCCAATAGCACAGGGAAGATCAGCTGATGTTACATCTACTTTCAGAGAGAAAACAGATACAAAAAAAAAATTTAAAAGTTCGTCCTTCTCAACATAATTCTTAACCAATTCACCACCTTCCATTTGATAAACATATTTTTCTTCCTTTTTAACATGTACAAGTTCTGTGTTCATCCATCCGGGTCTCTTTAAATGCTTCCCATTCTTCCTTTTTTAGGGATTGTTAACAATTGTGCTTTGAGAATCTCATTTTGCAATATTTCCCAACCTTCTTGGACATTTCTGTCCTTAAGAACATCCAGCCATTGGATTTTTCCTACCCTCACTAAAATCTACCTTTCTGAAATCCAACCTTGAGGTCTGAGTTTTCTCAGGTCTTCCTTCCCTTTTTATCCAAGATCCAAATTCTCCAGTCAGGTATTAAATTTGTTGGCAAGAAGACGCGTACAACAGGCAACATGACATCTCCGAGCTTATACAACAGTACTACTCTGACATCTCAAAACTGGCTCCTGGCTAAAGGTTGTTTAGATGGGCTCAACCAGATGTGCTCTTCATTATACAAACCAAAACATGTTCTTCCTCTAAACAAAAAATGCTTTCAGAGATGCTTATTGGATTATGCAGTTAAAAAAAGATCTGATTTTATTTTTATATATTAATGCTTTTTATTGTTTTTCGTATGTTTCATCTCCTTATTATTTACAGAGGCAGTGGTCATTATTCATTAGTGGGAGTGGTCAAGCATTGTTTGGTCATATCCTGTTACCTTTAAGTTACTTGCTTATTAGCTTTTTGCTGAATCGCGTATGTTCCTTTTTGCACATGTGAGCGTTTTCACCTTTCTATGGATATAGTCTAATAAAGATTTTTTTTTTTATGAGAAGGGCTGGAGTGATATAATATACATCTTTTTTTCCACATTGCATTCCTGAGAACCCAGCTTGGTGTTGTTCTCCACGCATACAGGTTCTGTATGGTATCCTGCAGCATATCGCTCCACATTTGCTGTAACTGAACCTCTAGATCGTGCAAACTCGTAGGCTGTCGCAGTTGGCATTCCAGATGGTCACATATATGTTCTATTGGTGATAAATCTGGTGACCGGGCAGCCACAGGGGTGTGACAATGCTGTGGAGGCTTCCTGTGACCTCCCTGTGTGTGCGGCCGAGCATTATCCTGCTGGAAGCCGCCATGAGAGGAACACATGTGGCTGCAGGATGTCCTGAACATATCGCTGAGCTGTCATTGTCCCTCATACCACCACTAGGGGGGAACGACTGTCGTATGCGATAGCCCTCCAGACCATCACACCAGGAGGGGGCAGTGTGCCGCTGAGGCGCTAACGTGAGGTCTCCAGACATGAAAACAGCAGTTGTCAGTGCCCAAAGTAAACCTGGATTCCACAACAATAACTGCAAATGAAGGCGGCGGTGGGTTCTGAGCCCGGTTACCTTGCGTGCCCTCACACACCTGCTGGTCCCAACACCTTCTAACAGTCTGGTCAGATGCTCCTCTCCACTGGTGGTCTGTAGGGGGCGTTCTGAGACCGGTCTCATTGTGTGCCCCCATCCACTGGTCCCAACACCTCCTAACCGTCTGGTCAGATGCTCGTCCCTCCTGATGGTCTGTAGGGGGCATCCTTAGCCCAGTCACTTTGTGTGCCTTCACACATCCACTGGTCGCAACACCTGCTAACAGTCTGGTCAGAAGCTCCTCTCTACTGGTGGTCTGTAGGGGGCGTCCTGAGCCTGGTCACCTTGTGTGCCCTTACACATCCACTGGTCCTAACAACCTCCTAACAGTCTGGTCAGAAAGGCCCGGTGTAGGACAATTCATCGATACGACCATCCAGCTTCTCACATCACAATAATGCGCCCCTCTCAGACTCTGGTAACGGGGTGAAATCTCTTCTCTGCGTCGTACAGGCGTCCAGTGGTCAACAAGCTCTACACAAGCGGAAGAAGAGGTCACTACACACAAGGAGCTTCCAAGAGCCTTTTATAAGCCAAGGAGGGGAACCATTTTTAGGGCCTCCGGTGACAAGACCGTTCATCAGATGACAAGACTGGGGTTGGATCAGATGACCCTGGAGGTCCCTTCCAACTCTACCATTCTATGATTCAATGATCTAATCATACTACAACTCTCATCATTTACATATCTGCCTGAGATGTCAAATTTAGCTGCAAACTGACAACTAGCCAATTCATAAATTCCGCCTCCAGAATGCGATGGTTGTTGTTTGGTTCCTTAACCGCTGCTCAGGCAATCAATATAGCGGCCGATGAACCAAGGAGATGGCTGTGATTGGTTCATCAAGCGCTGCATTGATTGGTTGTTTCTAGCAAGAATTCAGGAGATAATGGCCCCACGGCAGCCCATGGCAGCACAATTTTGCCAATAGTATATGTGGCCGTGGTTTGGCTCGGTGTTTTCACCCATAGGCTGCCTTCACACTGGTGATAAAATCGCACGTTGGGAGAGTGAGTAAAAATGCAGAATTTTGAAACTAATGATTTTCAATGGTTTCCTTCACATTTGCGATGTTTTCACTTATGCGAAGTTGCAAGAGAAAAAAATTGCGGCATGTCCTATCTTTCTGTGTTTTGTGTTTTTTTTATCACCCAGGTTTCCCTATGGAGCCTCCTTTTTATTGCATTGCAAAGCACAAACTTGCGATTTTTGTGCGATGTATCTTTAACATTAGAAAGTCCAATTGAGTTTTGCGCTAAAAAATCATGGCAAAATTGCGCGATAATGGCGCCTACCCACTTGCGTTGCCGATTTTCGCGCGTGAAAAACGCGGCGTTTTCGCGCATTTTTCGCGTTTTTTGTAGCCCTCCATTGACAATCATGGGTGCATTAAGAGAAAAATAAGGACACATATGCAACTGACAGTTCCTATGTGAAAAAACCCCACGAAACGGAAAAAAAAACCCAGATGGACAAGAACACATTCTATACTAATTGCTCTTGAGAAAAAACGCAAAACATCGCAGGAAAAAAAATCGCAAGTGGGTAGGCGCCCTAAAAAGAGAAATTTCAAGTGGCAGCGATGTTTTTGTGAGGAAAAGTGGCGCTAACGCTCGAAAATCATGGGGAAAAAACACTATCCTGCCGCAATTTTCTCATAGCAAAAATCTGAATCCCAGTTTTTAAGGCGTCCTTAGGCCTCATTCAGACGAGCGTGTGTTTTGCGCTTCTAAAAGAACCAATTGGTTCCTATAGAAGCATTTATATGCGCAGAATTTGAAGCGCAAAACAGTGCGCACCTAAAAAGATAGAACATCAGTTATCTTTGGTGCGCATTTTGCCGGAGTTTCCATTGACTCCTATGGGAACAGGACTTAATGGCAACTCCGTTAATCCCCGCAGGGCTCCCCTCAACACTGAACACTGTGACAGCACTGTGTTACAGTGATCAGTGATAAGGGGACTCCCTGTGGGGTTGAAAGAATTCCCTGCCACAGCTGCTGCCGCCCCATTGAAAGTAATGGAATGAAGGCAATCCCCAGCAGCTAGTGGTTATTTTCAGGGAAGGGCTTATATTTCAAGCCCTCCCCTGAACATCCCTGTGGAGGTTGCTTTCATACTATTGCTTTCAATGGGGCGGCCGCAGCTCTGGCCCCATTGAAAACAATGGGATAACATTGCGGTCCTCTACTACAGCTGTGACAGCTGGGGCAGGGGATTCTTTCATCCCCGCGGAGAGTTCCATCATCACTAAACACTGTGACAGCACTGTCACAGTGTTCAGTGATGAAGGGACCTTCGTGGAGCAGCTGCTCCAGTGAACAGGCAAAGTTTCATGTGAAAACTTTGCCCGTTCACTTATTTTCCGCTCATGCGAGCAGCTGTTTTTTTCGAACACATAGGTGTGCAAAAAAACACGCTTGTCTGAATGAGGCCTCAGGGTGTGTTCCCACGGCAGTATGCAACACAGAATTTTTGTGCGGTGAAGGAAGCACTGACAGCCAAAGACTTCAGAGGTGAACGCTGTATCTTCTGAAATCAGCTCTGGGTATGCGGATTGGTCTAATTCTACCAATGCACTTTGGGGTATTAGCAGGGCCGTTACTGGTCATGCTGCCCTAGGCACTAGACCTGAATTTGCTTCTATTAAAGGCTAGGTCTTGATAATACTGCCATATCATGATTAAATACTACCACCATTTTGGGACTGGACATCATCACTATGCAGGGACTAAATAAAGCAACGCTATTTGTGCAGCGTCTGAAGAGTAGGCCCACAGTCGAAGAGACAGCGGGGTAGAGGGATTAACCTTGTCTCTACCATCTCCTCCCCTATGGGTAGCTCGGGACCCGACCTCATTACTGCTGGGGAAGATCATGGGAAGGGGGTAACTCTGGTTACCTGTAGTCCAGTAATTGTCACTCGTGACGCCACTGTTCCTTCTCCTAGAAGGGATCTTGTAAATGAACAAAATAGTCCACACACAGAAGAGTAACTTTTCTGAACAAAAACGGGAACGGTCGGTATGGTCCGTTTACTTTAACTCCTTAGCACAGTCCATAACAAGTGCAGAAATCACAGCATACAAGACTTATCTCCCACAGTGAAGCTCACGGTGTAATGAACAATCCACAGGCCAAGTTATCTGTAGGTTCTTTCCTCTTCCTGTAAACACATTCTCCACCGGCAAAACACTCACACTTGCTTTCCTTCTTTCTTTCTCGCTAATAAGCGATTACTTTCCTTAGTAGTCAGAAGTGGTATAGAGGACTCCTGGGAAGTGCAGGCCCAGGCAGAGCGGTAAGCAGTCGCTCGGCTTAGTCCATGTGCCTGACTCTCAGGGCTCCCACCCACTGGCGTTTTTTTCTCCACTGCGATGCGATTCTAAAGTTAAAGTCTCGCATCGCTGTGCGAGAAAAACGCAGGCAGATATCCCAAAATCGCTGGGATATCGCTGCGACATCGTCAGTCTTTTCAATGGGGCCAGCGGCAGCAGCCCCATTGAAAAGATATAAAGAATGCCGCGGACTTCTGTCACAGCTGTGGCAGAAGTCCGCGGCATGCTATCCCATTGCTTTCAATGGGATCGGCACTGCTGCCGATCCCATTGAAAGCAGTGGTTTCTGACAAGCCCTGCAGAATGATTATCGAAGAAGGGCTTGAAATATAAGCCCTTCCCCAATAATCATAAAAAAGTAAAAAAAATAATAAAAATGTTACTCACCTCTCCTGCTGTCAGCCGCGTCCTCCGGTTGGCTCCCCGGCACTGCTACTGAGCTCTTTCAGCAGACGGGGATTTAAAAATCCTCACCTACTGAAAGGGCTGTGCAGATTGGCTGAGGGCTCAGCCAATAGCAGCTACTGCTTAGCTATTGGCTGAGTGCTCAGCCAATGACAGATAGCTCTTAGCTATTCATTCATGAATATTGCTAAATCCCCATCTGCTGAAAGAGCTCAGTAGCGGTGCCGGGGAGCCAGCCGGAGGACGCGGCTGATAGCAGGAGAGGTGAGTAACATTTTTATTATTTTTTTAACCACTTTTTTATGATTATCGGGGAAGGGCTTATATTTCAAGCCCTTCTCTGATAATCATTCTGCAGGGCTTGTCAGAAACCACTGCTTTCAATGGGATCGGCAGCAGTGTCCGGTCTTCTGCTGTGTGCTCGCGACGGAGAGCTGGTCTGCGCGTCGTCATCGTAGCTCCGCCCCGTCACGTGGTGCCGATCAGCCAATTAGGTGGCTGTAATCGGCAGTGGAACGCAAGACATCCACGGTGCACCATGAGAGAAGACCCGCGGTGCACCATGGGAGAAAACCGTGGTGCATCATTGGTAAAGGGCCGGCGGCCATCTTTAAAAGAAGAAAAGAAGAAACTGCCCGAACGGGGATGCAGGTAAGCAATTTTTTTTTTTTTAAATAACAAAGGGATTGTTTTTAACGGGGCACAATGTGGGGGTAGGTAGAATTTTTTTGTTTTAATTTTGCCGCGGGACAACCCCTTTAATGGAGGAATAAAAACGAAAATGTTTATTTCCACTTTGTTTTTGTTTCTCTGCTCCATGACAGAAAGCCCTACAGCTAGTGTGAACAGAGCCTAACAGTGCTTTCTCTGTGCCCCTGACCTCCTCCTCAAGTAACTGTGGTTCCTCTGTGCCCCTGACCCTCTTCCAAGTAATGATGGTCCCTCTGTGGCATCCTTTACTATGCTTTTAATGTTTTTGACCAAAAACTACCAGTGGAGTGGGGGGCGCTCATGGCCACACTGACAGCAAACCATCCTGATGCCTTATAGTTCTAATTGGTGCTTCTGTGATCAGCACATTACAGCTGCAGGGACGCACTGACAGCAGTGTGTGCCCCTGGATTCCTCCTCCCGTTCCCTCTGCTCCTGCACAACTCTGAGTATCAGAGGAACCAAAGAGGAGAGGTTAGTGGAGGAGTATCCAGGGTGCACACAGTGCCATCCATGTGTCCCTGAACACAGAAGCACCAATCAGAACTATGGTATCAGGATGGCGTGTTGTAAGTGTGGCCGTGAGCCCCTCCACCTTTCTCCACTGATAAGTTTGCTAGAAAGTCTTGCAATGAGCAGATTAAAAAAAAACAAATGTTTTGGTTTTTTAAGTAGCTTGCCTAGAGCTGCCCCCTATAAGGAGCCGCCTTAGGAACAGTGCCTATGGGTAAATATAACCCTGATTATAAGGTAGTCTACACATCGTATTGGCAATCTTGGACAGTCAAAAACAGAACCTGTACCTGGCAACAAGTAGGGACTGCAGAAAAGATCAACTTGAGATGATATATTCCCTCCCCCTCCTGTGTGGGGACAAAATTCTGTCCCGAAACCGTAAAGTCACTTTAATGAGCAAAGTACTAAATAGAAACTAAGTATAATAGAATAATTGGGCAGTGCTGAGTCTTCTTCCTGATGGTGTTGTAAGGGAGAGGGGGTAGGACGCCCTCTATTTTTCCCATTTTGTAAGCATTGTGTATTATGTTGTGTTTGCAAGTTTTATTTCTCAAAAACCTGTGCCTTCAAGAGCAATATACACTAAATGGGGTACTACTAGGGAAAAGTGATATGGAAAAAGACCTGGGGGTACGAGTGGATTGTAGAATAAACTGGAGTAACCAATGCCAGTCAGCTGCTGCAAAAGCTAATAAAGTCTTGGGGTGTATTAAAAGAGGTATAGGGGCGAAAGATGAGAACATTATCCTCCCACTATATAAGGCACTTGTCAGGCCCCACATGGAATACTGCACACAGTTCTGGACACCGGTGCTCAGAAAAGATGTTACACCGCTGGAGGGGGTTCAAAGAAGAGCAACTAAACTATTGCATGGAATGACGGGACTGGAATACCCAGAGAGGCACCAAAACTGGGATTATTTACCCTGGAAAAAAGACGGCTAAGAGGTGATCCAATAACTATGCATAAATACATGAGGGGACAATACAAGGATCTCTCCCATGATCTGTTTATACCCAGGACTGCGACGGTAACAAGAGGGCATCCGCTACGATTAGAGGAAAGCAGGTTCCATCACCAACACAGAAAAGGGTTCTTTACTGTAAGAGCAGTTAGACTGTGGAACTCTCTGCCTGAGGACGTGGTGATGACAGGATCCATAGAGGAGTTTAAGAGGGACTTGATGTCTTTCTGGAGGGGAAGGATAGTACAGGATATAAATCGTTGTTAGATGATTGCTCTGTAAAAAAGATTGGGGGCGGAGTTAGTGAAGTCGAGGAGAGAAGAGAGATGTAGTCAGCGGAGGAGGACGTGTGAGCAGGTGGCTCAGCTGCTTCTGCCTGGGCAAAGCCCCTGGCCTTTTCCTAATCTCTACAGGAAGTATCCCCTCCGGGGACTGGAGCGCAAAGCCTGGAATCTGTATATGGAGTGGGCAGATGGAATCGCCATGAAGTGAGTTCAGGGACGTAGCGAGTAATGGATGGAGAATGAGTGTCTTTTTCCCCTCTGTGACTGGAATGTTTGTTCAAGAAGTCTACCATCAGATAACTGAAACTGATGAGGACTGTACTAAGGAGAAGAGTAACTCTGAATCGTTAAAGTGTTGTATTTAAGACTGCCTATCATATATTGTACTTGGAATATCAAACTTCATGAGTTTGATCAAATATGAGTAAATATCAAATATGAGTAAAGAAAACAGTGTGCCTCCGGTTTTGCAACGACATCTTTGACTGTGGATTTATTTGCCTCAGGTGATTCATCACTCAGAAGAGGCACTGGCGTCACATGAACAGATAGGTACTAAAAGTTCTATAGTATCATTGCCAAGTTTATCCCCTGCAGGCAGGCGGGACAGATCATGTGTTTTGGGTGCTATCAGGAGAAGACGGTAGCGCCTTCATGACTGAGCACCATCTAGTATCTCCACTGTCTTTCCCGGCTAGAGAGTCAGACTGCCCAGCCGCTGCAGTAAGCGTGCACTGGTGAGGACTGATGTGACATGGGCGGGACCTAAGATCCCAGTGTGCGCAGTGTTTTGGTGGTGGCTGAGGTATGAGGAGCATCCTAGTGAGAGGCTATATCACAGGAACACATGGGACCTAAGGAAAGTATTAGCTCCTGTTATTCCCTACAGGAGTTCTTGGTCCACCGCTTTCCAGATCTGTCCAATAGACAGTGAGAGACTGTGATGGGAAAAGGAGTCAAATTCCATGATACTGGTACCGAGCCAGTTGAGCATTTCACTAGGCCGCACCCACTTTAAATAAGAAACTTTCCTGTATCCAGTTACTTGTTTGACCATTACTGAGTAAAAAGACTAAGTTCTTCAGTATGATGTGCGCCTCACATTGCTAGACAAGGCAGCTGCAGAATTTGTGATTCTGCTGCACCCCAGGCTGGGTGACCTACAGCCCTATGCTGATTTTCCTCTTGGACCTCAGACTGGGGCATCAACTGATGGGCACTCATGGTGTAGTGGCCCAAATGGGTCTCACAAAAGCACCTTGCCTTTAAATGGCAGCGCTCAGTTCATGTATAGCCAGCAGGGGTTAGCCACTACTTAATTTGCCGTACGACAGAGCTATTAATAATCTGCCAGGTGGACAGATGATTCTCATTGGTGCCGGCAGATTGAACTCGGAATGGCTACAAGCCAGTGGAGTGACAGTTGGGAGGCAGTTGATGGTGCAGGTCTGGGGAGTGAAGAGAGAGAGGTAGGAGAGGAGTCGTGTCGTAGTAATAGTGAGAGGTTTGTCAGTCATGAGATTTCAGTCAGATCAGAACAGTAAAGTGCGCAGAGTTTGTCAGTAAGTTGGCTGGTAAACAAGTGAACTGTATAGTTAGTCAGTGTGACTATGTATGTAGTTCAGATGAGTTAATCAGACAAGTGAGAGAGTTATATAGTAAAAACCTTCAGGTGTTCATCAGAGAGAGATAGAGGGACAGTGTTACTGTGTATAGAAAGGGAGTTAGGAGAAGAAAGATCCCTGTCAGCATTACAGTCAGGCATCTGCCAGACGTTACCGGAAGAGTTGTTGTATGCAGAGGTGAGTTGTGGCCTGTCACAGGAGAGTCCCTGCGAGGTGGCCAAGACACGAGAGGTAAAACACAGAAGTATTCATGTTACCATGAGGAGAGGGGCCCAAATACAGAGCAGAGTTATAACTGTGGACCCCAGAGCCACAGAATACCCCATAACCTGGGCCAAAACGGAGGTGTATACTACTGACAGTTCACACCATTGAAGAACCATGAAACCATCCCAAGGAAAACTACCAGCACTGCCATATGTTACCCAGAGCATCATCTCTGTCTGTAACCTGAAGAATCATAGACTGGTAGAGTTGGAAGGGACCTCCGGGGTCATCGGGTCCGACCCCCTGCTCAGTGCAGGATTCACTAAATCCTCCCAGACAGATATTTGTCCAGCCTCTGTTTGAACACCTCAGTTGAAGGAGAACTCACCACCTTGCATATTAACCTGTTCCACTCATTGATCACCCTCACTGTCAGAAAGTTTATTCTAATATCTAATTTGTGTCTCCTCAATTTCAGTTTCATCCAATTGCTTCTAGTCTTTCCTTGTGCAAATGAGTCAGAGAGTTGGGTAGGCGACGCTCACTTATTCAGATATCCCAGGTCGTCATTCAGATTTGGCAATGAAGAAATAGATGTAGACCCCTTGTTCAAGTTGATGAGAGTTGTACCCAGATTAATACAGGCACCTAGTGCACTGTAGAGCAGCTAGAGGAAGCTCCAATCATAGATATGGTGGAGTAAATATAGAAAAAAAGAAAAGAAGAAAAATCCTCAGCGCTCAAGTGTATGGATACAATATGGCAAATAAAATGATGGAAATAAGAATAGGATGAACTTACTTCATGGAGGCGTCCCTGCTGCAGCCAACGGTAATCTGTCACGTTTACTGGGATAGGGGGCATCTCCATCAGGGACGCGTCCGTGAAGTTAGTTCATCCTATTCTTATTTCCATCATTTCATTTGCCATATTGTATCCATATACTTGAGTGCTAAGGATTTTTCTTCTTTTCTTTTTTGTCTTGTGCAGATGAGAATAGGGCTGATCCCTCTGCACTGTGACAGCCCTTCAGATATTTGTAGATACCTATTAAGTCTTCTCTCAGCCTTCTCTTCTGCAAGCTAAACATTCCCAGATCCTTTAACCGCTCTTCATAGGACATGATTTGCAGACCGCTCAGCATCTTGGTAACCCTTCTCTGATCTTGATCCAATTTGTCGATATCTTTTTAAAGTGGGGTGCCCAGAACTGGACACAGTATTCCAGATGAGGTCTGACTAAGAAAGAGTAGGGGGGATAATGACCTCACATGATCTACACTCTATGATTCTCTTAATATATCCCAGAATTGTGTTTGCCTTTTTGGCTGCTGCATCACATTGTTGACTCATGTTCAGTCTATGATCTATTAGTATACCAAAGTCTTTTTCACATGTGCTGCTGCTTAGCCCAATTCCTCCTATTCTGTATGTGCTTTTTTAATTTTTCTTGCCCAGATATAGGACTTTGCATTTCTCCTTGTTAAATACCATTCTGTTAGTCGCTGCCCACTGTTCAAGCTTTTGTAGATCCTTTTGAATACTCTCTCTCTTCTCTAGTGTTAACTATCCCTCCTAGCTTTGTGTCAGTTTGATCAGCTTCTCCTCAATTTCCTCCTCCAGATCATTTATAAAAATGTTTACCAACACTGGGCCTAGGACAGAGCCTTGTGGTGCCCACTTGATACATTCTCCCACTTGGATGTGCTGCCATTTATGACCACTCTTTGAGTACGATCACTCAGCCAGTTGTAAATCCACCTAACAGTTGCCTTGTCAATCCCATATTTGGTCATTTTTTCAATAAGTATGGTATGAGATACTTTGTCAAATGCTTTACTAAAGCCAAGATATACTATATCTGCCACATTTCCCAGATCAACCCAGTCGGTGATTCTGTAATAGAAGGAAATTAGATTTGTCTGGCATGACTTGTTTGTTATAAACCCATGCTGGCTCTGGTTAATTACTCCATGCTCATCCAAGTACTTGCATACATGCTGTGTAATAATTTGTTTAAAGATCTTTCCCAGTATAGAAGTCAGGCTCACAGGCCTGTAGTTTCTTGGATCCACCTTCTTCCCTTTTTTGAAGATAGGGACAACATTTGCCCTTTAATTCATTTAAGTTAGCTAAGTGTTCCCTCACCATCTCTCTGCTTATACATAGCCTGAGTTCTTTTATTCCCCCAATAGCACAGGGAAGATCAGTTGATGTTCCATCTACTCTGAGAGAAAACAGATACAAAGTAGGAATTTTAAAGTTCGGCCTTCTCAGCATCATTCTTAACCAATTCACCATTTTCATCTTGTAAGCATCCAATAGCCTTTTTGACTTTTCTTTTGCTTTTGCATACCCGCCAAATCCTTTTTATTGCTTTTAGCCTCTGTTGCAAGCCTCAATTCATTATTAGCTTCTCTGACACTTGCCCTACAGTTTCTGCAGACCGCATTATATTCTTCTTTAGATATTCCCCCACTTTCCATTTGATAAACATATTTTTCTTTGTTTTTAACATGTGTACAAGTTTTGTGTTCATCCATCCAGTCTCTTTAATGATTGTACTTTGAGAATCTCATTTCACAATATTTCCCAACCTTCTTGGACATTTCTGTCCTTAAGAACATCCAGCCATTGGATTCTTCCTCTCCTCTTTCTGAGTTCATTAAAATCTGCCTTTCTGAAATCCAACCTTGAGGTCTGAGTTTTCTCAGGTCTTCCTCCCCTTGTTATCCAACATCCAAGCATATCATGCTCCCTGCCTCCTAAGGTCTCAGCCACCCTTACTTCCTCAACCATTCCCTCCTTGTTGGTAAGAATTAGGTCCAAGATAGCAGATCCCCTTGTTTTCTCTTCAACCTTTTGGAAGATAAAGTTGTCAGCGAGAGCGGATAAGAATTTGTTGGATCCATTACTTTTACCTGAGATTCCCAACCAATATCTGGATCGGTAAAATCTCCCATGATCACTATGTTCTGCTTCTTTGAGAGCTTGGCCATCTGATGTAGAAAGAGTTCATCCATACCTTCTGCTTGTCCAGGCGGCCTATAGTAAATGCCTACAATGGTGTCCTTTCTGTTGTTCTTACCTTGTATTCTTATCTAAACAGTTTCTACAGAACTCTTATGCTCTGAAGCTTAAATATAGGTGGAGATTAATGTTTTCCTAACATACAACACAACACCTCCTCCCCTTTTATTAGGTTTGTGTCTTATAAATAAGTTGTATCCTTCAAGCCTTATGTTCCCATCATGTGTATCATTCCACCAAGTTTCCGTGATGCCTCTGACATCATATTTCTCTTCATGTGTTAGGAGCTCCAATTCCCCTTGTTGGTTTCCCATGCTCTGTGCATTTGTGTAGAAACATGTTAGTTTGTGATCGGGGTCTCTTGCTCCTCTACTTTCCTTCAGAATTTTTTGTCTTTGCTCTTTCTTTCCGCTTCTAATAGGGAGGTTCTCAAATGTATTAACTAGCTGTATATTTTTACCTTTCACTTCCCTTTACATATTGTTCTAGTTTAATCCCATGTACATTATTCCTGTTAATGATACTCCTAATGTGTAAAGAAAATAACCACTGACATCAACAAAGAAATGGAAAAGAAAGTTATTACATTTTAAACACTGGTTCTTGTGATTTTTTTTATTGCATCACATGTAACATTCTTGTGCTAATGTGGCACTGGTTGCCCCAAATTATTATTAATTAAAAAAAAATAGCAACAACGCCATTCACAGGCCATTGTGGCCCTGTCGCACATGACAGGGAGTCACTTCAGAGCACCTAAGCAGCCATCTCTTACACAGGCGCTCCTGGTGAACTCTTCAGCGAGCCGAACCTAGGCATCAGCATGCCCAACCTGCCGAAGGAGGCTTTCCGGCTGGAAGCTTGTGGGGACCGATCCATGGTACCCGTGGTGAACTTTACAGTTTCTTTATAGCACTAGAGAAAAATGCAGATTCAAAAATAGTTAAAAACAGCAGCAATATTGATGGAGACGGCTACCAAGATGCTAACATGACATTTGTTATTTACAATCAGTTTCCATAAGGGAAGCATCACAGCGTCCAGAGAGAACTGAGATGTAAGGAGGTCTCCACTTATAAGTCATTTAGGTAAGACATCTTCTCTTGGCTCCTTTAGCCCTATCGTCTTCACGTCTTTATGTTCTCACTCTGTGCCAGGGTTCATCCGCCATGAAATGCCCTAATTCATTTAAAACAAAATGGGATTTTACTTCCATCGCTGATGGCTCGCTCCGGAGATTATTCGCCTTTTGCAGCTTGGTTAAACAAGTTAAATTACACAGTTTATTCCTGCTCTGTAATCCACTCCTACAGAATCTTTTACTGTCACGAAATAGAGAAAAAAAACTTTGCTAGCGGAGAACTTTAAAGCCACCTAGTTGCCCTAATAGCGAAGAGAATTGATTATTCTATATGTGATGTGTTCAGCGGCCGATAGTCATATGGGAATGGTTTCTTGGTTAGAGACTCTGAAGATTCTGGCACATTACAGCTACAATCCAAATGACGCCCCCCCCCCTACCCCACCCCACCTTACTTCCCCACCACCACCATTGTAATTTAAGTGTATCTGGAAAATGTACAAGCTGAGCTTTTTGGAAAAAAACAACAACTTGATTTCCCTAAATGCAACACAAAATGACAATTTCAATTTCTACTGAAGTCTCAGAATTATTCAATCCCCTGAAGAGAATCCCTCCTAAGGCCTTAGTCAGACGGGCGTTTTTTTGCGCGATTTGCGGATCGCATGACGGATGCGCATCCGCAAATCGCGTGACCGGTGCGCGCAAGTCGCCCGCAAATCGTCCGAAAATCTGCTCCTAGCCGCGTTTCATTAGAAACGGGCCGGAGCTGTCCAGCGCATTGCATTCAATGGAGACGGCAATAGAGCCGCCTCCATTTAAAGCAATGCGCTGCGGGCGAGCCCGGGATGAATTGTCGGTAAGGGCTTAAATATATAAGCCCTTCCCTGCAATTCATCCTAAAATGTGTTAAAATAAAAAAAAAATTGTATACTCACCTTCTCCCGGCAGCCGGAGCTCCGCGCGGCCGTCCTGCAGTGGGTGTGAAGGGGGTGTGAGTCAGACCTGCCCCCTGATTGGCTCAGCACTGAGCCAATCAGGGGGCAGGTCTGACTCACACCAATTCATGAATTCATGAATGGATGTGAGTCAGACCTGCCCCCTGATTGGCTCAGCGCTGAGCCAATCAGAGGCATGCCTCACTCACACCCATTCATGAATTCATGAATGGATGTGAGTCAGACCTGCCCCTGATTGGCTCAGCGCTGAGAGGCAGCAGTCACTCACCCATTCATGAATTCATGAATGGGTGTGTGAGTGAAACCGGCCTCTGATTGGTCAGGGCTGTGACCAATCAGAGGCAGATCATTCAGCAGGCGGAGATTTTAAAGCCCCACCGGCTGAATAGTGCCGAGAAGCAGTTCAGGAGAACTGACAGCGGCCGCGGCTGGACTCCAGCTGCAGCGGAAAGGTGAGTATACAATTTTTTTTTTATTTTAACACATTTTAGGATGAATTGCAGGGAAGGGCTTATATATTTAACCCCTTCCCGACAATTCACCCCGCGCACGCCGGCAGCCCATTGCTTTCAATGGAGCGGCTGTATTGCCGCTCCATTGAATTCAATGGGCAAACATCGTTCTTCTCTGCCACAGCTGTTACAGCTGTGGCAGAGAAGAATGATTTGTCTTCTATATGTTCTCAATGGGGTCGGCGCTGCTGCCGCCGGCCCCATTGAGAGCATATAGAGAAGAGAACAGGAATCGCAGATCGCAGATAGGTGCGATCTGCGATTTTTTGTTCTATAATTTATTGGACGAGCGCATAAAAAGCGCTCATGTGTCCGATACCATTGCAAAACAATGGTTTTATAGAATCGCCCGGACGCATGCGCATGCGCAAATCGCGGCTAAAAATGCCCGTCTGACTAAGGCCTAAGAGCACACATTTGGGAATGAGGTGTTGTCTCAAACATATCCCATGGAGGTCATAAAGAGCTCTATTAGTTGTATCAGGTGTGCTTAAGATAAAACACATCAGATACCTGGACTGGTGACGGCTTTGTTGACTGTGATATCTGATTGCATTTTAGTCAAAGGAGGGGTCCAAAAAGTGAAGTAAAGATATCATTTACTTGTACAATCAAGGAAAAGGATACAAAAACATAGCAAATGCCCAGGAATGCTCCTAGAGATACAGCTGGAAGCAGTTCTCAAGTCCAGAGTTAAAGGAACACTGGTTGCACTACCTGCGAGTTGCAGAAAGAGGAAGCTATTGTAATTGGGCTGGGGAAAATGGAAGAAGTTTCCAAAATGCAGACTTTGACCATAAGGGGGAGTTAATGGAGTATACCCTATACCTGGGCCAGTTTTCCCACTCACCTACCTGTCAAGGAGAACCTGTTGTTCCAGGGTGATCCCCTCTTGGGATTACAAGACATTGCTGCTCCACATCTTGATGCCCACTTCAGCTTTAATAATAACTGTGGTTCATAGCACTACAATATCAATTGAATGGCTCAGGCTTAATGTATCAAAGGCTGCAGTGGGCAGGTGCTCAAGAGGCGGCAGATACACGGAGTGTCCGCGGGTTGCACGACTCCTTTGCCTTTCTGTTGCAGAATTCCGGAAACCATAGGAGGCAGAACCATCCTAGTCACTCATAGGGCAATTTCCAATCTGCCTTTAGGGCTCATTCACACAGGCGTAAGCGCACTTTGGTCATTTAAATAAGCGCACACAAAAAAGAAGCTAATGCTAGCCTCCTGCCTGAATGGAAAACGTACATATAGGTTCTCCATCAGCTCTCCGACCATTCCCCACCAATACACCAACCTCCGTTGTGATATAGACACTGGTTGGGCATCAACTATTTTACTACGTCTGTCATACATTTTGTATGTAATTAGAATGCATTCTTAGTTTTCAGTGGACCTTCACCTAGTTCCTCACTCCTACCTGTTGAATATTTGCATTTAGAAAGGCAACTGGGCTCAACTTACCTTGGATAAGAGCTGTGATGTAAATAATCCCCTTCCTCTCATCTTTGCTCCTGTCTCCACCTGTCTCTTTAGTTTAGAATCCGCATGAGGATCCAAATTCTGTGATCATTTACTTGTGAATGAAGTCTAAGGAAAATGATTCAGCTAGCAGCTGGATACTCACAGACGTGCTGGCTCCAACATTCAAATTAGGCAAAAATATTTTAATAAGGATTATTGGTCGTGTGAAGGTCCTAGCCTGATATGAATTAAATTTTCAGAATTGGGCGGGCCAGCTGAACAAAATGCATCTAAACTCATTGGGTGTGGGGCCCAGAACACCCCCAAATGGCGTATCCGCATACCTGGTAATAATTTACGTGTCACGTTTGATATCGCTGAGTAGATAAAATTATGAATGGAAATATGCCAGGTATATATTCCCAATCAGAGGATCTTCTACAGAGAAATGGCCAAAATGGGGAATTATGGTTTTACACAGGTACAATGCATTTACCACTCCCTTCTCTGAATTACCTCAGAGGGGACGGGGAAGGTGTGTTCTGGGGAAACTTTTAAAACTAGAGGCTCAGAGAGGCCAGGTGTTACACCTTCTGAGATATGCCACAGTGTGACACTTCCTTGTTTGCTTCCTGTGACTTCACACAAACAGAACCTTAGGCTGAACATCCCAAATCTGGTATCTTTATTTTATTTTCTCCTTGTTTTATTTAAAGTACTGTTTTTTGTGTATACCTGTAAACCTTATCTCCACTGTAACATCTTTTTTTGTATATTTTTGTATACATATTAATATTTATCACTGCTATTCTTTTTTAGAATAAATCTGCAATTTATTAGTCAAAACATGTCCATTTTAAAACGAATCATAACTCCAAAAATTGTGTTAATAATTCATAAGTGTGGGTTCCAGCTTACCTGTGATATAAAAGCTGGTGGTGGCAGCGAGTGTGTGCGGGTATTGTAGAGTGCTGGAGCCATTAGACCAGATCAGGTGGTCTTTTTTTGCATGCTTTCAGAAGCCTGGGAAAGCTGGGTACAAATCTGCCTGTATTCTAACAACTCCGCACTTGCAATTCCGCTAAAGTGATCGATCAAGGCTTTGCCATGACATGTGTTCACAGCAGCGAGAGCGCTGGGAATAGTCGACCTGTGACAATTGGTGATAGAGGCGGATCTGCCTTGTCTCCCCTCTCCCATCCGTGACAATTCTCTCTGGCCTCTTCCATAATGTCATGCCCTCTATGTCACACTGTGATGGAAGCGGGAGAAGCCCCACTCCCAAAGTGACATGAGCAGTGACACGATTAGCGCATCATCAGACCTAAAAAGGTCCACTATAGAGAAGTGCAGCCCACTTTGGTTTACAACCCAGGGACATGGCTAGTGCATCAATGGCTCAGGACTTGTAGGAAGAGCCGGATGAAAGCACTTAGTGGGTGCTATTCTACAGAGACAGTGTAGCATATGCCTCATGAGTGCTAGCATCCCCTGCTTGTGGGGTCATCTGGCCCCCTGTGTGTATTCAGCAGGATGACCCAGGCAGACAGCAGGGTTTGGCTGAGGTGCAAGACCCCATTGATCAGGGGGTATAGCTCCTAAGAAACAGCCCCTCAGAGCCTGACATGACCATAGGGTCTAAATAGATTGGCTGGCAGGACTGAGACCCTAGAGCAAAGGTCTGTGCAATGCTACTGTTCAAGTGAAGGTGGGAATTATTGTGGCTGACTATAGAGCAACAGGATCAGCAGACAAGAGTATAGATGACCACAGCGACAGACTACCTGCACGTAGGAGGAAAGGCAGGTTTCCTTTTAGCAATAACTGGGTCCATCCAAAATCAGAAAGTGAAGACCAAAGTGGAGTTGGTAGCACATGAGGTGTGGCTGGAGATTCAGACTCAGTCCAGGGTTGAAAGCTAGAGTAATATGTAGTGTACAGAAGTACTCCATAAGTGAACTGTGGGCTCTAAAGATGTTTAAGAGAAATAATGTGTATCTGTAACCTTAAGATAATGTTGGTCTACTACACTATGTCTATACTATCACGGCCAAGTTTAGAGGGCATTAGTCAGAAAGTCAGAAGAGAGATAGTCTAGCATAGGAGGAAAGGTTCTTTGCAAGTGATGGTTAATAGCAGTTAATGTAAAGAAAAGAGGAGGAGTTAGTCTAGTTATAGCTTGGTGTGGTCTAGGGAGATCTGTAGAAGTGCACTCTGCAGAGAGGACCAGAGAAGGTTGTTAGACAGAGAGTTCCAGAGAAAGAGAAAAGCTACTAACCAGTGCGGTGAGAAAGAGGACAAAAAGTGTGAGTACCCAAAGTTGGGTAATATCTACTGAGAAGAAAAAAGTAAAGGAAAGTAATAGCTAAACTTCAGCAAAGGCCTAAAAAAACTATAATGCACTAGAAATGCCAAAGAACAGAAAAAACTAAAGAGGAAAAAGCAGGAGGGCAAAGCATAGAGAACAGAAAGGAATCCCATGCTTAATTACTTTCAAAGAGCCCGTACGTGTCCAGATAGAAAGTCTATACTTGATGCCTGCATATGTTCTAATTGTACTAAGAATTGTTCTACGAAAATACACTTTAAAAAGACGTAACTTAAAATTGCACTAGGAACGTAAAGTAACTCTAAAACTGCACTCAAAAAGCTGAAGACTCTAGTTGTTATAAAGAAATAAACTGTTCAATGTTTTCACCTTTAATTCTGCCTCATGGAGCCCCTTCCCACCATTTAACATCTGCACTGAGGTACCGCACTGCGCTTCAGGGGAAAGAAATGTTTTATTTTATTTTTTCCATTTTTGTATTATTTTGTCCAGCACAGGCCTATTTTCTTGGGAGGCTGGGACCTTCAGATGACCCAATAACCTTTATTAACAGATTCCTTTAATAAAAAATCCTGGCACCGCTTTATCTGTCTGAACTGCCTAAAGGTGTGACAATTTCTTTCTAGGGGGTCATTTAGCACTTCCATGTTAATGGCTAGTTTTATTGCAAGCGGAAAACTTTTACATCTTTATCAGTGGACTATTTAAGTATTTATTCATTTATTTCTCTACTCATCCTACTCTGGTATTTTTTTAACTGCAAATTAACACATTATGTCTGTGCCTTCCAAATGAATGTTGTTCCAGCAGCACTCCTTATTCACAAATGTGTGATATTTGTTGCTCGCCCTATTCTGGACTGGAGCTTGACAAAGACTATAGCCTGTAGTCGAAACGTCGCTATTTCATTGATTGTGAGTGACTAAAAATACATCCTTTGGATGTTTTTTGGCTTTTTTTGCACCATACCCTGCTGCCCTGTGACTCGCTTTTCTATTATGTCTGTGCCGTGTCATATGTATATATGTGTGTGTGTGTGTGTGTGTGTGTGTGTGTGTATGCCTCTTCGGATCTATTTCATTATGCCTGAGGAAGAACCCTGAGTAGGTTGGAAAGCTCGCTGTAACATCATGTATTTTTGTTAGCCATTAAAAGGTATCATATCTACAAGATTACTTAGTTTCTCTTGCTGGGAACAATCACATTTTGCTCTACTGGCTAACACGGCACCAAACTTTTTTCCTCCCAGAAACCCCTTTAATACATCTGTGGCAGAAATGCCCGTGCACAGTTTATCTAAACCAGCATATGAATCAGCAGCATAAGTAAAAATGCCCCACTACGTTTGCTCTTTTTTCAATTTTCTAGCAATTTACTTTTTAATAACTTCCCTGGGGTCGGCCATATTGGTTACACCCTTCCTTCATGTATAGAACATACAGCAGGATGCCGAAATGAATGGAAGGCAATGTCACAGGGAAATGTCATAGCTTATTATAATCTTTTTATCTACATCTCCGGTACAATAGAACTGACTGTAACTAGCCCATGCTGTAGTGATAATGAGATGACTCTGCTCATCTGCTCTAGTCTACACAGCAAAGCTGGGAAGTGAACCACATAAGACAGGACATTTTATCCTCTCATGACAGCTCCAGTGGCTGGTGTACAATCAGGATAGTAACAAAACTAATTTTTAAAAAACTACCAAAAATGTTTACAAAGCATGTTTTTCATAAAAGGTATGTCATTTACTGGTGACACATTCCCTTTAAAACCAGATCCCTAAAAACAGAATTACACAAATATTAGAGAAAATATGATGAACTGGAGTCTTTGTTGGACGAGTAGGGGAAATACTGCATATTCTACACATAAAAAAAGCTTTATAATATATTAAAAATGTGCACATAAACAGTTAAACAAAATAAGCATTAAAAAAGTTGCATTTTTCTACAAGACTGAAGAGTGACTTTCAGCATTGTCACCCATGGGCTCTGCTAGAATACTGCAAATCATGTGCATAGATCAAGGTTTGGATAAGCAAAAGGTAAAACACAGCCGGGCTCAGCTTAGAAGACCACCCAGCCATACACAGATTTCTCCTGGAGGGACTTTGGTCGTGCACCTAATTAGGCAGTACGTAAGGGTAAAAGTTACGTTCTTTATGACTCATTGACTTGGTTGAATGACTGAAAATTTCCACCGGGTAAAGTTCAATTTACTTCTGTGCCCCAATTAACAATGCTAATTGGGGCACAAAATTTGTGTGATAGAAATTGCAATTTTTTTTTTGCCTTCACTGAAGAAATGGCAGCGAGCCAAGGCAGCACTCAGGAAAAACACATTTGACCCTCCCGCTATCCATCTATAGCTTAAACAGCTGATACATGTGACAGCGTGACTTTGAAAAGTAAACTAGTAAACGAAGGTTTTCATTAAAGTTTGACTCTCAAAATCGTCTCGTTGAATTATTCAAATTGGGTCAAATATTAGAGTTTTAAACTTCAGACATTAGAGTATAAAAAACACTTCTGATGTGTCAAAGTGACATGTGAGAAGTTTTGATCAGTGGCCGCCCCTCACCAATCGCTAAAATAAAAGGGCAGAGACACATGTCTGAGCGCTGTGCCCATCAAGAGGCGGCGTACGGAATCTATAGACGTTCTCCGGAGCCCATCCACTGTTCCAAGCCACAAAGAGCCAGCTCACAGACCTTTCCTGGTGGTACTCCTATAGTCACATCTATCACGTTTAGGGCACCGTTTGTACATTATCGCTCTAGCTCTCAGACGCGCTCTTCTGCCCATTCATTCTAGAGGTTGGTAGGGATCTCAGCACCCACCCCTCCACCTGAGCAGCTCAGCCACCCTGATAAGCAGCTGCTGCGCTAAGCTCCGGCGCCTCTGTCAGATAGGGCAGGGGAAAGTAGAGAAGGGAGAGAGAACTGCGCCAGATTCAGTATTTTTGTGCTGAGTCTGGTTCTGGTGCTGTATTTGTGTTACGAGTCTGGTTCTGGTGCTGTATTTGTGTTATGAGTCTGGTTCTGGTGCTGTATGTATGTCATGAACTTGGTTCTGGTGCTGTATTTGTGTTATGAGTCTGGTTCTGGTGCTGTATTTGTGTTATGAGTCTGGTTCTGGTGCTGTATGTATGTCATGAACTTGGTTCTGGTGCTGTATTTGTGTTATGAGTCTGGTTCTGGTGCTGTATTTGTGTTATGAGTCTGGTTCTGGTGCTGTATTTATTTACTGGGCTTCATTTAGGGTTGCCACCTTTGTTACGAAAATATACTGTCCATGGTAAAAAGGGGCATGTCTTGGGTGGGGCGGCTCGGGGGCATGGCTTATTGCAGCATTTTTTCTCCTCTATCTCCTGGATCCTGTCCAGCAGCTATGCGCATGTGCAGGATCCAGGCCAGCGTGTTTTCGCGATTAGATGACATTTACTGCGACTCATCACATACAATCTACACGCAGGCACGCGTGACAGCCCCCAGCGTTAATAGAGACATCCCACAGAGCGGTCCAAGTCTTAATAGTGACACCCCAAAGAGCGACCCCAGCATTAATAGTGACACCCCACAAAGCGGCCCCCGCGTTTATAGTGACACCCAACAGCGTCCCCTGTAGTAATAGTGACATCCCACAGCAGCCCCTGCCTTAATAGTGACATCCCACAGCGGCCCCCTGTCACAAAAGAAAAAAAAAAATCATACTCACCTTCCTCCAGCTGCCAGGACTCAGCCACATCCTGTCTCCGCTGTCCCCGACTCTGCACTGAAGTTCTTTAGCAGGTGGGGAATTAAACTCCCCACCTGCTGAAAAAGCTGCTTCTGATTGGCTGAGCGCTCAGCCAATCATAGGCAGCTCTCATCTGTCATTCCCCGTCTGCTGAAAGAACTTCAGTGCAGAGCCGGGGACAGCAGAGACAGGATGCGTCTGAGCCCAGCAGCCGAAGAAAGGCGAGTATGATTTTTTTTTTTTTTACACCAGTTTGGGTTGTTTTTAAGGGATTATATTTAAAGCCCTTCCCTGAAAAACAATTAAGTGGTGTCAGCAGCTGGATCCTCTACTGAAGCTGTCATCTCGGACAGCTGCGGTAGGGAATTCTTCATTGCCCGCGGGGATGAAGAAAACATCTGCCGAATGTGGCAGATGTGTTCCTCATCCCCGCAGGGGACGCGGCAGCCCGACCAAAATGCTGGCCTGTAATAGGGCTGGTAAAAAAAAGAATACCGGCACCGGACTGGCTGGTGAATTACCGGCTGGGTGGCAACCCTAGCTTGGTTATGGTGTTGTATTTATATACTGAGCTTGATTCAAGTGCTGTATCTATGTCCTGAGGTTGGGTCTGGTGCTGTATCTACCATATGTACCAAGCTAGGTTCTGGTGCTATATCTGTGTTATGAGGTTGTTTATAGGTTCCGGTCCAGTATTATGGGTATGCTGTTCTCTTGCTGCTTTTTGCACTTATAGACAGATTGCCCATCAGTGCAATATATATTGTTGCCCCTGTTCCATGTGCAGTTTTAGTCCTCCCTGAGCTTGCGTCAGGACTATTACATTACGGTTTGACAGGTGTACTGCCCAGGTCAAACTCCCCACCTGCAACAGCAGGTCGCCAAAAAGAAATTCTGCACAGGATGCCATTTAAGCTAAGGTTGGCACTGTTAATATGTATTTGACACGTTTTTGTATTGCCCAGCTTAGAAGGAGCAGCACCCAGGTTCATTATTGCCCCGCTCACTGGCTACAAAGGCTTATAGTGAGCATTCACTTGAATAGAGCTCAGCTGCACTACCAGTCATATCCACAGAGGAGGGTGGTGCTGTTTCTGGTGTGGGGAAAGAGTAGATATTTTCCTTTAATCCCATTCAAAGTTTACTGCAACATTTTAACTTCAGCCACAATGAACCCCAGTAAGCTCTGCCACCCGCAGACCCCGCGCCTCTGACACAATAGCCCCTCTGCCATCGATCTGATATTTCAAGCTTGCAAAATCTGAGAAATTATTGTCATGCTCCATTCACTTGGACTAAAAAAAAAAAATACTGAAAGGCTTAATGAGCGGGTTTGCCATAATCATAGGACGCGCTCCACGGGCCCGCACAATCATTTCCCCAAAATGAAATAATGCGTTCCGCCAAATGACAGTGATGACATGATGATAACCCGTTTCAGCAAATGACATTAAGAAAACTACTACTACTGACCCGGAGCGGTGGACTTGGCGGCCGTTCTCCAGAGAACGCCGTGTTTAAATTCACTAGAACCTCATCTGGAAGTAAAATTAATATCGGACTCAGTATAGCGGTACATAAGATATAATCAATGTAGCGGCGGGAGACCCCATAATCTCTCTCCGCTATGCCAGCCGTTAATCAAGCCCTTTCCAGTGCGGTTTAGATGTCAGCAGTTTAATGGTGATAATCTGCATCTACCTACATCCCTCCAACAATAGCTGCGCAAATCATTTTACCAGCTCAATCAGATCCGCTCGAGTCCTGTAGGTTTTTCTACTTGTAACTCCTCTTGAAGAAAATCTAACTCTAGTAATCTTCATATTAATGAGAGAATTCACGCAGTTTCGCCTCTCGGGAGAATTTTCCAATGCAGAAGTATTTATGTGTGTCACTCCGACAACAATGTATTGAAAGTGTTGGCGCTAATCAATGTCAATATGTTATATTCAATGGCCTTCAAAATGATTAAAGGTTTAACGAACTGCCAGCTTCGGAGACCAAAAAAAAAAAGTCTGCGCTAATATCATGATATTATGTCTCAAAACACTTCAGTCATTTAAACCATTGCCGCGCCGCATAATTCAAGTGGATTAATGCGGTTCTCATAAAATAGACACTTGCTGCAAGCAGGCTGTAATTAAAAAGGAGAAAAGGCAGAGGCAGCGCCGGCTTTGTGTCCCGGACGGGCTGAGAGTAAAATTATATTGATTTTTGTGGGAGGTTTTGGCTTTCGTTTTTCTAATTTGGACGTTTTTGGGTCGTTCTTTTGATCCAAATGTCGCGGTAGAAATAAAGAATATTTTATGGAGTAAACAAAGGAGCAAGGAAGGTGATGGGTGAAGCTGCCGATGGCAGAAAGTGGCCTCGGAGTTGGGAAAGTAGATGAAGCACATAAGCAACTTTTATTTTATGTTTTACAACTTGAAGTCGAAGTCAGACGAGCGATTTTTTTTGTGCGCACCTATGTGTGCAAAAAAGATCCGCTCCTCGGCTCTGCCTAATGTGCGTGACCAAAGATCCATGCAGTGGTAGAGGACCCCATTGAAAGCAGTGGGATGAAGGCAACCCCCGCAGGAATTTTTGGGGAAGAGCTTGAAATATAAGCCCTCCCCTTAAAATAAGCCATAGTTGCTATAAAAAATATATACATCACCTAGCAGCGCTGTTGGGGCTCTGTCCGGTCTTCTCCCTGACACTCTTCTGTAGCATTTCTTCTGGCCGGGGATTTAAAAATCCCCGCCCCTCTGAAAGCACTGCCTCTGATTGGCTGAGCAATATAACCAATCAGAGGCAGTGCTCAGTCAGTCAATGAAAAGCAGAAAGCATGACTGTGGTACACATTCTTAGACTGCCTGTCAAAATGCAGTATAATGTAATACTGTGGTATTACATTGTACTGTATAAGAATTCAAAGGATTGCAAGTTCAATTCCCCATGGGCACTAAAATAATCTTTTTTTAAAAAAAAATTCAATTATTGGAAAAAAAAATGAAGTTAAAAAAACAATCTTTTTCTATATTAATATTAAAAAAGTATATTAAAAGTATGTTCACTGCATCCATCAAAGTCTGATCTGTCAAAGTAACGCATTATTTATTCTGTATGGTGATCGTCAACAGAAAAAAATAATGCCAGAATTGGGTATTTTTGGTCACGTTGTCTACAAGAAAAAAAAGAAAATAAAAAAGTTGAACAAACTCCGAAATGGTACCAATAAAAACTATAAGGCGGCCCACAAATATGAGCCCTCGCACAACTATAAAATAAAAGTATTGCCGGTCAAAAGATGGCCGCAGAAAATAATATTTTTTTTCCAAAGATTTTTTTTGTTTTTAAAAGTAAGGCAGCAAAAAAAAACTATATAAATTTGGTGTTATCGTAATCGTAGTGACCGGCAGAATAAAATTGTCATTTTTGTCGCAGTATGGGCACCGTACAAACAAGTCACCCCACCAAAGATGGCAGAATTGTTCTTTTTTTTATTTTTTAAACATTTTTACTCAATTTCAAGAAAATTTTAAGTACATTATATGCTACATTAAATAGTAGTACTGAAAAATACAACTCGTCCCGCAAAAAACAAGCCTTCATGTGAATGGAAAAAAAGAGGGCTGCGTCCTTCTGGGGTTAAAGGGCCACTCTGGTGAAAATACATTTTTCCATCTATTCCCCCCTTGCCCGATTGCCAGAGGTAGCCGACTGTGTTAGAAAATGTTAGGAGCTGCACATCGCGGCGGACTTGCACGCACCGCAGGTGTTCGTCAAGTTTCCATTTTTTGGAAGTCTGCTCTATTAATGCGCTATAGATGAACAGCAAGTTTAGCTGAAGGCCACATATATGGCCACGGAGTGTCTCTGATGTACGAGCTCGCGTCTCAATAGTACATTTTACCTAGCTCTCTACCCACGAGCCACTCCTCTTGTATATGGTAACTGCTGCAGAGCTCCACTGTGTAATAGTAGCGGCTACGTGCTCTTATAGTCAGTTTGCGCACTTACTGCTAAAGGTAAGGGTGCCTTACTTACGGTATCCAGTTTGCTGTCAATAACTGATCTCTGGTTGTTTCATCCTAGGTTCTAGGGCTCCAGGGCTCAAGATGTGCAATAATTGGGAAGACCTCTGACCCCCACCGTCGCCTCCATTTGCAATGGTGTCATGAACGATGAAACTGGACGCTATGGAGTAGAACCGGGTTGTCTTCAGCAACAAATCCAGGTTTAGTTTGGGAGCTAACGACAGCACACTGCTCCCTGCTGGTGTGATGGTCTTGGGGGTAATTGCATACCATAGTTGGTCACTGCTAATAGTGGTATGAGGGACAATGACAGCTCAGCGATATATTCAAGACATCCTGCACCCATGGCAGGGCTTCTAAGGGGCATTTTCCATGATATGCACAAAAGGGTGTCATAGGAATGTCTCCATAGCAGTGCCCCACTTACATCGCCAGATTTATTGCCAATCAAACATGTATGGGACCATCTGGGATGCCAACTTTGACAGCCTACAAATTTGCACTTCATCTAAAGGTTCAGTTACAGCAAATGTGGACCAATATACTGCAGGACACCATATGGAACCTGTCTTGCTCCCTACTCGCTCGTATAATATCTTGTGTCCAAGCTAGAGGTGGCCCAACAGGGTACTAGAGTGTCGAGACTCAAACCCAGAAGCTCCAGTGTTACAGGCAGCAGCTTAACCTGTTGAGCTATCCAGCCTTTGGATAGTTCCACTTCTCCTTGGTTCCTGCTCCTGATCCAGTTTTCTGTTTGGCTTCACTCTGTTCTCCCAGATTGGAAGTTCTATAAAAGCCTTGCCCTGCCATTTCCTCTCTGTGTATCCAGGCTACAGGCGGTCCAACGGGTTGCTAGAGCCTTCATGTGTGCCCGTATTACATCTTGTATCCAAGCTTGAGGTGGAACAATAGGGAACTAGAGCCTCCATGTCCACCCATATCACATCTGGTATGCAATCTAGAGGCAGTCCAACAGGGTACTAGAGCCTCCATGCCTGCCCGTATCACATCTTATATCCAATCTAGAGGTGGTCCAACATGGTACTAGAGCCTCCATGCCTGCCTGTATCACATATTGTATCCAATCTAGAGGCAGTCCAACAGGGTACTAGAGCCTCCATGCCCACCTGTATCACATCTTGTATCCAATCTAGAGGCGGTACAGCAGGGTACTAGAACCTCCATGCCCACCTGCATCACATCTTGTATCCAAGCTAGAGGCGGTACAACAGGGTACTAGAGCCTCCATGCCTGCCTGTATCACATCTTGTATCCAAGCTAGAGGCGGTACAGCAGGGTACTAGAGCCTCCATGCCCTCCCGTATCACATCTTGTATCTAAGCTAGAGGCGGTACAACAGGGTACTAGAGCCTCCCTACAAGGGGGTCAATTTTTGAAGAGGATTCAAAAACGTGGAAAGGTATTGAGACTGCAGGTAAGCTGTAAGCTGTTAGCAAGCATGGCAAACTGTCCCCATTTAGTGACCTCCCTCCCTCAGACCCAAAATGACCCCTCAGACACCACGATGCCGGAGGGTGATGGCCACAGCTTTTATGAGAATTCTTTTAATACACTTCTTACACTGTAAAAGGCTCTTTAACCGTTAACTCTGACAACGCTGAGATGCCGTATGCCAACGGCCAGGTTCCCAGCGGGCAAGTCTGCCTTTGCAGGTATTTAAAACATCAATTCTTTGAGAAAACCACCAGCTGTGAATAGAATTCAAGCAGTTGCGAGGCTTGAACACTGCAGAAGGGAGCGAAGAAAGTAAAATACATTGTCAAAAATACTGCAGAACCTCCAAACCACTGAACCCAAGAATTATATTAATTGTTGTGGGTGAGAGCACACAGGAAAAGGGGGGAACTACCATTGGACAACTAGCAGGACTGAACCATTAGGATGACATCTTAAGGGGGAAAATATTTGCCATCTATACAAATGTGAGTCCAGTTACCCGGAAACCACTTTGCTACCCAAAACACTGCCTACAGTTAGCTGGTACCCTCCCTATACCCTCATGTGCTGTACAAACATATTAAATGGGTCGTCCCACTTCTAGCTGTTTTGCTACTGGAAGCAGACAGCACCATACATTGTGCAGTGGCCTGGGTGGGTACTGCAGGCTGAGTCATATTAACCTCAATAGGACTCAGCCTGCAGTACCAACCCAGGCAACTGTACCATGCTGTCTACTTCCTGTATAAGGGGCTCCCCAAAAGGATTGCCATAGTAATAGCCAGTAAAATGGCCTAAAATCTGCACTAAACTGTCACATGTGCCAAATTTGCACCAGGTTTTCACGCAGTTGTGTTGAGCATATTCCCTAATAAAGAACTAACTGAGACATAAATATGTTTTTTGCTGCATCACAGGCAAAACACAGGGACTAATTGAGCTGAGGTGCTGCTGAGAGTTGTGAAAACGGAAGGAAGCAGCAATGAAGAAAGCACAGCACAAAGAAGAGAGACTGCCGACGGAGAGTGAACCCAAGGAAAGACAAGGGGAGATAAGCTGCTGCTGGAGGAGGATTCTACAATTCTGAGCTGGAAATAGCTGACCAACATCATCAAGGACACAGCGTGAGGATATCAGAGAGCTTGTCTAAAACAGCTTGTAAGTGAGGACGGCCTCAGTAAAACCGCCAGCTGTGCACATCACACAATAAATATTGTTTCTTTTTGGCACTGCAATAGTGACACTATATATGACATTTTGGAAGGGAAAAAAGTTTGGGACTGCTAAAACCCCTTTAAACCTTTAGGGTGGACACTCACTAGCGATATTTTCTTTCTTGCGCTGCGAGAGCACGAGAAAACTCTCGCCTCACAGCGCAAGAAAGACGCCGGAATAGAACCGGCATATCGCTAGTGCTTTCAATGGGGCCAGCAGCAGCAGCGCTAGCCCCATTGAAAACATAGGGAGAATGCCGCGGGCATGAAGGAATCCTCTGCCACAGCTATCACAGCTGTGGCAGAAGTCCGCGGCATTCTATCCCATTGCTTTAAATGGGGCTAGCGCTGCTGCCGCTGGCCCCATTGAAAGCACTAGCGATATGCCGGTTCTGTTCCGGCGTCATGATTGAATAGCTAGGGGCTATCTGTCATTGACGGAGCGCTCAGCCAATAGCTAAGCACTAGCTGCTATTGGCTGAGCCCTCAGCCAATCAGCACAGCCCTTTCAGGAGGCGGGGATTTTTAAATCCACGCCTGCTGAAAGAGTTTAACAGCAGTGCAGGGGAGCCAGCCGGAGGACGCGTCTGAGCGCCGGAGAGGTGAGTAAATTTTTTTTTGTTTTTTTTACCACTTATTGATGATTATCGGGGAAGGGCTTATATTTCAAGCCCTTCCCCGATAATCATACTGCGAGGCTTGCCTGAAAGCAGTGCTTTCAATAAAAGCAATGGGATAGAATGCTGCAGACTTCTGCCACAGCTGTGACAGCGGATTCCTTGATCCCCGCGGTCATGAAGGAAACTCCTGCCAAAGCTGTCACAGCTGTGGCAGAAGTCCGCGGCATTCTCCATCTCTTTGCAATGGGGCTAGCGCTGCTGTCGCTGGCCCCATTGAAAAGACTGGCGATATCCCGGCATGATGCCGTTTTTTTTTTCGCACTGCGCTGCGAGACTTTACCTTTACTTTCACAGCGCAGTGGAGAAAAAAACGCCAGTGGGTGTCCACCCTTAACCCCTTAATGACACGGCCTATTTTGGCGTTGAGGACCAAGCGATTTTTTGGTATTTTTCCATCTCCATTTTTCAAAAGCCATAACTTTTTTATTTTTCCGTGGACGCGGCCGTATAAGGGCTTGTTTTTTGCGTGGCAATCTGTAGTTTTTATCGGTGCCACTTTTGGGTATATAGACAATATCGTAAAATTTATTTATTTATTTTTTTTAATGATAGGGAGAGAAAACGCATCAATTCTGCCATAGATTTTTTTTTTTTTTTTACAGCGTTAATCATGCAGCATAAATGACACACTGAATTTTTTCTGCGGGTCGGTATGGTAACAACGATACCAAAATTGTTATATTTTTTTTAGGTTTTTACACTTTTTTGCAATAAAACCCCCTTTTTTTGGAAATCTTTTTTTTTCTCTATAGCTGCATTCAAAGTCATGTAACTTTTTTATTTTTCTATGTACGGAGCTCTTTAAGGGCTTATTTTTTGCGAGACGAGCTGTAGTTTTTATTGGTACTATTTTGGGAAATGTACGGCTTTTTTGATCACTTTTATTGCATTTTTTGTGAGGCAAAATGCTAAAAATTAGCATTTTGCCTCTGTTTTTTAGTGTTTTTTTTACGCTTTTTGTCGTACAAAATAAAAAGCGTGTTCAACTTTTTGTACACGTCGTTACGGACGCGTCAATATCCAATATGTGGGGTTTTAGTTTTTATTTCCCTTTTTTTATGCTAATATTAGAAAAAGCATAAAAAAGGGGTTTTTTTACATTTTTTTTTTACATTTTTCTTTTTTTTACACTTTTCTTTTCTTTTTTTTATACTATTTGAGTCCCTCTGAGGGACTTACATCACTATGCCTATGATCGCTGTCATAAGGCATGGCAGAGCTACTGCTCTGCCATGCCTTATCGCTTGTACAGTGATTGTAGGCACAGGCAATACAGGACGCCAGTGTCTGGCGTCCTGTTGCCATGGTGACAGGCCGGGCTCTCGCGATAACATCGCGAGTTCCGGCCGGAGACACACAGGGATTGCGATCCCTCTGTGAACTCTTTCCCTGCCGCGATCTACTTAGATCGCGGCAGGGAAGGGGTTAACAGCGGCGGGCGCATCTCCGATGTCCCCCCGCTGTTGGAGCGGGACGCCGGCTGTGACTGACAGCCGGCTCCCGCTGCGGGATAGCGCGGGATCTTATGTGATCCCGTGCTATCTCCAGGACGTACCGGTACGTCCTTTTGCGGGAAGTACCAGGCTCCCGGGACGTAACGGTACGTCCTGGAGCAGGAAGGGGTTAAGGTCCGTTTTTGGACATCTTCTAAAAATCATTGAAGCCTGTACAACTCTGATGTCGGAAGAAATCCAACCAGGAATACTTAAACTGTTCTGCTGGCCACTTTGCTGCCCGCAGCTCTCCGATGCATCCGAGCATGTAGTTACTGGCTTTAGCCAGCAGGTGGCGCTATTATATAACGGCAGAAACTGCAAGCCCCCTAGGAAACCTTGAATCCTAAAATAGATTGGAAAGGGTTAATGTTAACGTGATTTATGGAATAAAGCTGCAAAATCACTGCTATTACCCGAGACTCCGGGAGAACGGTGTGAAATGTGATGTAATGAATGTGTAATAACGTGAACAGATTCCATTATTTCTAATTATTGTAAAACACGCGGCGCTCTTGTTAGTTCTCACTTTGATGCAAGGAATTTATGTGAAAGTATTTGGACCCCTCAGATACTCTTCTGTACAGTCGGATTCATTAGACTGAAATCGCTCGAAGTGACGTCCCCAGAATGGAGATTTGTAGACTTCAAAGACATCTCAGATTTTATATGAATACATGAAAAGCTTTCGGAGGCGAAAAGCAGATGAATACAATAAGGAAGGTCTGAAGACGGCCGCAGATGGAAAACAGCGGTCGGTACGCAGAAGGAAGAAGGCTCCTTAAAGGAATCCATCACCTATATATTTTTACTAATTAAAACCAGATAATGAAACATTTTGTATTCTTCTAATTTGTTTTTATTTTCCGCAGATTTTTTATTCTATTGTCTGTATATGACTACGGGGGCAGCCTTAGCTACAGAGATGTGCTTTACAGCTGCCTCATGGGGCAGTCACACCATTGACAGAAGTTGACCCATTGACTTCTATGAGAGAGTAATCTGAGCATGCTGTGTGATCTATAGAACAGGAAGTGTTAGGCTATTATTAGGCATTGTGGTCAGTGTGCATGGAGAGGGAGGAGGTGAGCTGTGATATCACCTATTGTGAATGATCCTGTATTATCTATATATAGGTGTCACCTCTCAGTGTAATCCTGCCTGTGATGATAATAATTACAACGTCAGAGCTCTAGCTTGGATACAAGATGTGATAGGGTAGACATGGAGGCACTAGGACCCTGTTGTACTGCCTCTAGCTGGAATACAAGATATAATATGGGTGGATATGAAGGCTCTAGTACCCTGTTGTACCGTCTCTAGCTTGGATACAAGATGTGATACAGGCAGGCATGGAGGCTCTAGTATCCTGTTAGGGTGCCTCTAACTTGGATACAAGATCTGATATAGGGGGCCCTAGAGGTTCTATTACCCTTTCTACTGCCTCTAGCTTGGATACAAGATGTCATATGGGTGGGCATGGAGGTTCTAGTACCCTGTTGTACCACTTCTAGCCAGGATACAAGATGTGATACGGGTGGGCATGGAGGTTCTAGTACCCTGTTGTACCACCTCTAGCTTGGATACAAGATGTGATATGGGTGGCCATGGACATTTTAGTACTCTGTTGTACTGCCTACAGCTTGGATACAAGATGTGATACAGGCGGGCATGGAGGCTCTAGTACCCTGTTCGGTGGCCTCTAGCTTGGATACAACATGTGATATGGGCAGGCATGGAGCCTCTAGTAATCTGTTGGGGCGCCTCTAATTGGGATACAAGATGTGATACGGGGGGCATGGATGCTCTAGTACCCGGCAGGCAACGAAGCTTTAGTACCCTATTGGGTCACCTCTAGCTTGGATAGAAGATGTGATACGGGCAGGCATGGAGGCTCTAGTACACTGTTCGGACGCCTTTAGCTTAGATACAAAATGTGAAATGGGTAGGCATGGAGACTCTTTTACCCTATTGTACCACCTCTAGCTTGGATACAACATAGTAACATAGTATGCTAGGCTAAAAAAAAGGCAATGTCCTTCACTTCAGGCTGTTTCCGTCCCCCCATGTTGATCCAGAGGAAGGCAAAAAAAACACCAAGGAGACAGAAGCCAATTACTCCACAAGATGTGATTTGGCCAGCCATGGAGGCTCTAGTACTCTTTTGTGCCGTCTCTTGCTTGGATACAAGATGTGATACGGGTGTGTATGGAAGCACTAGTACTAATTGGGCTACCTCTTGCTTGGATACAAGATATGATAGGGAAGGGGGGGGGCACTAGTACCCTGTTGGGCTACCTCTAGCTTGGATACAAGATATGATAGTGGGGAATGGGGGCTCTAGTACCCTGTTGGGCTTCCTTAAGCTTTGATACAAGATGTTAAATGGGGGACATGGAAGCTCTAGTATCCCATTTTTCTGCCTCCAGCTTGGATACAAGATGGTGATACGGACAGCCATGGAGGCTCTAGCACCCTGTTGGTCTGCCTTTAGCTTAAATACAAGATGTGGAATGGACAGCCATGTAGACTCTAGTACCCTTTTTACCTCTCTCTAGCTTGGATACAAGATGCTATATGGGCAGACATGGAGGCTCTATTACTCTGTTGGGTCAACTCCAGTTTGGATACAAGATGTGATATGGGCGGCCATGGAGGTTGTAGTACCCTGTTGGGCCACCTCTTGGATACAAGATGTGAAAAGGGCAAGCTTGGAGGCTCTAGTACCCTATTGGGCTGCCTCTAGCTTTGATACAAGATGTAATACGGGTGGGCATAGAGCAGTGATGGCGAGCCTTTTAGAGACCGAGTGTCCAAACTGCAACTCAAAACCCACTTACGTATTGCAAAGTGCCAACATGTCAGGGGGCGGGGCTTATTATGATGTACGATTTAACCTACATCATTCTTAAAAGGACAAGGCTGTTTCAAAATAGACAAGGTGCAGATTTTGACTGCTTTTGGATGTGGAAATGCTGCGGAATTTGACACGGAAATTTCCGTGAGGACATTCTGCAGCATTTCCTTCACATGTAAACATATCCCCCAGCAGTAATAGTGACTCCCCCCCAGAGCAGTCCCAGTGGTAATAGTGACCCCACAGAGCGGCCCTAGAGGTAATAGTGACCCCCACAGAGCTGCCCTAGAGGTAATAGTGACCCCCCCAGAGCGGCCCGAGTGGTAATAGTGACCCCCTCCCCAGAGCGGCCCCAGCGGTAATAGTGACCACGCCAGAGCGGCCCCAGCTGTAATAGTGACCCCCTAGAGTGGCCCCAGCTGTAATAGTGCCCCCCCCCCCCAGTGCAGCCCCAGCGGTAATAGTCACCCCCCAAAAACGGCCCCAGCAGTAATAGTGACCGCCGCAGAGCAGCCCCAGAGGTAATAGTGACATCCCACAGCAGCCTCAGAGGTAGTAGTGAGACCCCACAGTGGCCCCAGTAGTAGTAGTGAGACCCCACAGTGGCCCCAGTAGTAGTAGTGACACCCCACAGTGGCCCCAGTAGTAGTAGTGACACCCCACAGTGGCCCCAGTAGTAGTAGCGAGACCCCACAGTGGCCCCAGTAGTAGTAGTGACACCCCACAGTGGCCCCAGTAGTAGTAGTGACACCCCACAGTGGCCCCAGTAGTAGTAGTGACACCCCACAGTGGCCCCAGTAGTAGTAGTGACATCCCACAGTGAATCCAGTAGTAATAGTGACATCCCAGAGTGGCCCCAGTAGTAATAGTGACATCCCAGAGTGGCCCCAGTAGTAATAGTGACATCCCACAGTGGCCCCAGTAGTAATAGCGAGATCTCACAGCGGCCCAGGTAGTAAGGCTATTATTACTGAGGCCGATATAGGGGACACTATAATTAATAGTTTCCCCTGTATCAGCCCCAATAGTAAGAGTGCCCCTCCTGAGACCCATATACTTACCCCCTCCTCCTAGTCGAAGTGTCGCTGCTCCTCTGCTCGGCGCTGATCCCAGGTGCACACTGTGATCCCAGGTGCACACGGCTCCATACGCCTCCTCCCCTCTGCTCTCGTGGAACCATGGAGGAAACGTCAGGGGAGGGGGGAGGATCAGTGCTGCTACCAGCGCCGCTGAGTGAATACTGGCAGGGGAGCCGCGGCACCCCTTGCCGGTGTTTACTTCCGTGGTGAGCAGCCGCCGGCCCATGCCAGCAGGGAGGGCTCTGCGTGCCACCTCTGGCACATGTGCCATAGGTTCGCCACCACTGGCATAGAGGCTCTAATGGCCATTTGGGTGGCCTCTAGCTTAGATACAAGATATGATATGGGCAGGGATGTAGGCTCTTACCCTGTTTCTAGCTTGTAAACTGGATGTGATACAGGCTTGCATGGAGAGTCCAGTACCCTGTTGTACCGCCTCTAGCTTGGATACAAGATGTGATACAGGCTTGCATGGAGAGTCCAGTACCCTGTTGTACCACCTCTAGCTTGAATACAAGATGTGATACAAGCAGGCATGGAGGCTCTACAATCCTGTTTGGTCATCTCTAGCTTGGATACAAGATGTGATATGAGTAGGCATGGAGACTCTAGTACCCTGTTGTGCCACCTCTAGCTTAGATACAATATGTGATACAGCCAGGCATGGAGGCTCTAGTACCCTGTTGAACTGCCTCTAGCTTGGATACAAGATGTGATACAGGCGAGCATGGAGGCTCTACAATCCTGTTTGGTCACCTCTAGCTTAGATACAAAATGTGATATGGGCAGGGATGGAGGCTATTACCCTGTTGGGCCACCTCTAGCTTGGATAAAAGATGTGATACTGGTGGGCATGGAGGCTCTACCATCCTGTAGGGTCGCGTTTATCTTGGATGCAAGATGTTTTACGGAAGGCCATGAAGACTCTAGTAACCTCGGACTGCCTCTAGCTTGTATGCAAGATGTGATACAGGCGGCCATGGACGTTTTAGTACCCCATTAGGCCGCCTGTAGCTTGGATACAAGATGTGATACTGGCATGCATGGAGATTCTAATACGCTGTTGTACCACCTCTAGATGTGTGTGGGTGAGTACGGAGGCTCTAGTTGGGTCGCCTCTAGCTTGGATACAAGATGTGATATGGGCAGGCATGGGGGCTCTACTATGCTGTAGGGTCGCCTCTAGCTTGGATACAAAATATTTTATGGGAGGCCATTATTAGGGAAGTGGAAGTGGATTCACTGCGTCAACCTATCGGATATTCGATGTCCCAATCCGGTGAGGCCTACAGCTGATCCTCAAGGATGTGGAGGTGAGATACGGGATGACTTCAACCCAGTCCGGGAATGCAAACTAGGGGACGTAGCTAGCCATGAGCTAGTATGCAGGAGAGGAAAGACAATGCCTGTAAGCAGGGCTGGCGTCCTGATAAGAACGACCCCGCGGTCTTCCTCTAGGCAATGCTGGAACCCTTACAGGACAGAACACCTATATGACAAAAGACAGACCAGGATTGGGAGGAATCAAGAGACAGTGTCAGGATTCAAACCCGGGACATATTGCGCTCCAGTCAGGAGCTCTCTTCTCTGCTACTAATTTGGACTTCCTGACCGTGCCTCAGATCCAGTGCATGGCTATTGTGCTCCACCACCTTGATCAAGCTCCTCTTCATCCTGCTCATCTGCAATTGTACCGATAGCACCTGCTGACCTCTGGCTTCCATTTGACTACGCTTTCATCTCATCCCATTATACTACATACCGAGACTTCATGATGACGACTCCTAGCTATCTTGACTGCTCTCCAGTGACTGGCATGGCTACTACACCTGCGGCTCCAATCCAGCATCAGTAAAACATAACAGATAGGGAAAGGGACAGGCTTGCAAGAGAACACAGAGGAACAGGTGCAGAGTATATACAGAGAAGTGCAAGAACAAACAAGATGACAAAGCACAGGACACAGACTGCAAACAGGTTACTTGCACAAACAGAAGCAAGCTAGGCACCGGAGAGCAGGTCAGAAACCACATCAACTCTGCAGCACTGAAGTGAAGTCCCAGCACAGCTATATAGGAAGGAGATGGGCAAAGAGCCTACAGCTGAGCAGAGAGACCCTGGAGCAATTAACCATAGCAGTGCTGGAAGCAGATAAGAAAGGTTACAGGGAGAGTAAGATGGCACCTGTGTCTGCAGCACCAGGGTGAGGGAAGTTAGTCTGAACAGAGGATTTAACAGCCATGGAGGCTTTAGCATCCTGCTGGGCCGCCTCTAGCTTGGATACAAGATGTGATATGGGCAGGCATGGATGCTTTAGTACCCTGTTGTACCAGCTCTAGATAGGATACAGGATGTGATATGGGCAAGTACAGAGGCTCTAGTACCCTGTTGGCTTGCATCTAGCTTGGATACAAGATGTGATAGAGGTACGCATGGAGGCTCTAATACCCTGTTGGGTTGCCTTTTCCTTGGATACAAGATGTGAAATGGACAGACATTGAGGCTCTAGTACCCTTTTGGCCTGCCTAGAGCTTCAATGCAAGATGGCATATAGACTGACATGGAGGATATATTACCCTGTTGGGTCAACTCCAGTTTGGATACAAATGGAGGCTGTAGTACCCTATTAAACCGCCTCTTGCTTGGATAAAAGATGTGAAACGGGAGAGCATGGAGGCTCTAGTACCCTGTTGAGCCACCTTTAGCTTGGATACAATATATAATATGGATAGGCATGGAGGCTCCAGTACCCCATTGGCCCGCCTCTAGCTTGGATACAGGATGTGATACAGGTTTGCATGGAGGCTCTAGTACCGTGTTGTACTGCTTTTAGCTTGGATGCAAGATGTGATATGGGCAGGCATGGAGGATCTGCTATCCTTTAGGGTCACCTCTAGTTTGGATACAAAATGTGATACGGGTGGGTATAGAGGCTCTAATATCCTGTAGGGTCACCTCTAGCTTAGATACAAGATGTGATGCGGGTACGCATGGAGGCTTTAGTACCATATTGGGCCGCCACTAGCTTGGATACAAGATGTGATACAGGCAGGCATGGAGTCTCTAATGCCCATTTGGGTGGCCTCTAGCTTGGATACAAGATGTTATATGGGTGGGGATGGAGGCTCTTACCCTGTTTGGCCACATCTAACTTGGATACAAGATGTGATACGGGCGGGCATGGAGGCTCTAGTACCCTTTTGGGCCATCTCTAGATAGGATACAGGATGTGATATGGGCGAGTATAGAGGCTCTAATACCTTGTTGGGTTGCCTTTAGCTTGGATACAAGATGTGATACGGGCAGACAAGGAGGCTCTAGTATCTTATTTGGCCTACCTCTAGTTTGGGTACAAGGTGTAATACAGGCAGGAATGAAGGCACATCGCTCCACATTTTCTGTAACTGAGCCTCTTTATCATGCAAACTCCCCAGACCATCACACCAGCTGTGGAGGCAGTGTGCCGTTGTAGAGCACCCAAACTAACCCTGGATTCGTCGCTAAATACAACCCGGTTCCACTCCGTAGTGTCCAATTTCCAGTGACCAATAAATCTGGCGATGTAAGTCTGGCACTGCTGTGGAGACATTCCTGTGACACCCTTGTGTGCGTAATATGGAAAATGCCTCTTAGAAGCCCTGCCATGGGTGCAGGATGTCTTGAATATATCGCTGAGCTGTCATTGTCCCTCATACCACTATTAGGAGTGACCAACTGTCGTATGTGATGACCTCTAAGACCATAACACCAGCAGGGAGCAGTGTGCTGTCGTCAGCGCCCAAACTAAACCTGGATTTGTTGCTGAAGGCAACGCGGTTCTACTCCATAGCGTCCAGTTTCATCGTTCATGACACCACTGCAAACGGAGGCAATGGTGGGTGTCAGAGGTCGCACATGTAATGGGGGCCGTGAGACCAAAAGTCCTTCAGCCAAGTTCCTGGAAATGATTCCAAAAAACACAGGGGTGTAATGATGGCGCCACCTGTCTCTGCTCACACTATTTGGACAATCAGACGCTCCTCTCTTCTGGTGGTATGTCGGGGGGGTCCTGCGCCTGGTCACCTTGTCTGCCCTTACACATGCACTGGTCCCAACACCTCTTAACAGTCTGGACAGACGCTCCTCTCTTCTGGTGGTCTGTAGGGAACATCCTGAGCCCGGTCACTTTGTGTGCCCCCATCCACTGGTCCCAACACCTTCTAACAGTCTGGTCAGACGCTCTTCTCTTCTGGTGGTCTGTCGGGGCGTCCTGAGCCCGGTCACCTTGTGTGCCCCCATCCACTAGTTTCAACACCTCCTAACAGTCTGGTCAAATGCTCCTCTCTACTGGTGGTCTGTATGGGGCGTCCTGAGCCCGGTCACTTTGTGTGCCCTTACACATCCGCTGGTCTCAACACCTGCTAACAGTCTGGTCAGATGCTCCTCTCTACTTGTGATCTGTAGGAAGCGTCCTGAGCCCGGTCACCTTGTGTGATCTCACACATCCACTGGTCCCAACACCTCCTAACAGTCCGGTCAGAATGGTGCAGTGGGAGACAGTTCATCGATACAACCCTCCAGCTTCCCAATAATGCGCCCCCCGTTTGTAACGGGGTGAAATCTCTTCTCTGTGTCGTAGAGACGTCTAGTGGCCAACCAGCTCTACACAAGCGGAAGAAGAGGTCACTAATCACAAGGAGCCTCCGAGAGCCTTTTATAGGCCGAGGGGGGAACCACTTTTAGGGTCGCAGGTGACAAGGCCGTTCATCTAATCACCACAACTCCCATCATTTACAGATCTGCCTGAGATGGAACCGCAGGACGAGTTTTGCAGTAAAACAACTTCTTCTGCGGTTTGGATAATTTTTGACAAAGTGTGTGTTTGTGTGTGTAGATATATACATATATAAAGTGTTTTGTAATAAAAAATACATCAAACAAACTGTTATGTTCATGCAGAACACCTCAATATGAATGCAAGATGGTGTACTATTTAAAACTGCAAACACCTCTCACAGTGTTGCAAGGTACAATTGCACCTCTCCAGGCTAATATGGAAGGACTCCTGTCCCTTACTAATGTGGGAAAGTAGGGAACCCCTGCCTAAAAGCAGGGTAATCGTTCCGATAAGGTTGGCTCCACTGTCTTCATCTGGGATCTGGCCATCCCCGATTAGGAACCTGGAAATATGTACAAAACACACAGGACACAACACAGTTCACACACACTGGGCACGACTGTTCACACCACGTCTGGCCACCTGCACAAAGATACGGAACAAGTCGCTGTTCACACCAACACAGAATAAAGGTAGAAAACTATAGCTAGTCCAAGTGTCCTCACACCAAGGGAATAGAGAGTCAGCCACCATGCTGAGATACAGGGAACAGTTTCAGGCATAACCTACGTGACACACTTATAAGACATCAGACACCTGGAGGCCGCACCTGTAAAGGAATAGGGAGAAACTTGCTAGCGCATGCACCAGTGTGGTCACCGTACCACAGACTACTCAATGCATGCACCCCAGGAAGCAAGGAGACCATCCTCAGGGAAGAAGAGAGAGACACTACAGACAAGTATGCATAGCACCAGCTCTGAGTGGGTTTACAACAGAGTATCACAGTAAAGCACTAAAATGACCAGAATCTTCTTGTTACCATCGCTCCGGCGTCGGCTCCAGCAGCCTGGAGCCCTGTGTCGAGGTCATCCCAGCAGCTTGGGTTGGCCAGTGGGCGGCGGTGTGGGCGTGGCCGCCCGTAGGGTGCCGCCCGCACCCCTCTGTGCTTCTTATACAGCAGTGGGTGGAGTTGCCTCCTCCCACTCTCCGCCCCTGGGCGGAACCTTGTGATTAAAAGACTGGCAGTGAACTGAGCTCACTGCCAGTTATTGGTTCTGCATGCACCTAGCCAGTCTGTCTGCGGTTCTCCTCAGCCAGTCCCTAGTTGCCGATCAGCTCCCTCTGGTTCCCTATTACTCTGTCTGTTTTTGTTGGTTCTGTTTGCCTCTAATCTAGTCTGGCCCAGTCAGCGCTAGTTGCTATCCAGCACCCTGCCAGTTTGCCTGTGAGGTCCATCTCCAGCCTTGTAAGTTTTGTTGGTCTGATTCATCTGCCTCCTCTGTTGGCACTCTGTTCCCCCCATTAGCTAGTTTCCTTCTTGTCAGCCGCCAGGTCCCTAGCCAGGGCAGGGACCGCCGTCCAGTTGTCCGCCTGGGGTTAGCCAGGGCCGAGGCAAGTAGGCAGGGACAGTGGGGTGCGGGAAGATCAGGGCACCCCACTTGGCGCTCGGGGGGCAGAGTGCCGTAACATAATAACTGGCCCTTAAAATACTGTTTTTCTTTTCATGGCGGCGATCAGCGCCCTTGCAAACCAGCTGCAAGACCTGGTGCCGGTGATCCGGGATTTGTCAGCTCGCATGGTGGCCCAGGAGCAGTGGGCATTGTCGCAGGAGCAGAACGCCTCTACCTGTCCCGAACCCAAGTGCCCTCTTCCCGAGGTGTTCTCTGGGGAGAGGAACAAGTTTTTTGTTTTCCAACAGGCGTGTCGCCTGTTTTTTCGGATGCGTCCCCGTTCTTCCGGCTCGGAGGTCCAGAGGGTCGGGCTTATAATGTCCCTGCTGCGGGGCTCTGCCCAGACTTGGGCCTTTTCCATTCACGAGGGTTCCCCCTCCCTGCAGTCGGTGGACTCCTTTTTTCAGGAACTCGGGGGTATCTTCGATGAACCGGACCGAGTGGGGTTGGCGGTTTCGCGGTTGCTGGCGCTGCATCAGGGGTCGCTTTGTGTGGAGGATTATTGCTCCAATTTCAGACACTATGCAGGTGATACTGCATGGAACGATAGTGCCCTGAAAGACGTTTTTATGCAAGGTCTCTCGGACGCGGTCAAAGAACTGTTGATCTCCCATCCCGTTCCCGGGTCCTTAAAGGAGGCTATGGAGTTAGCAGTGAAGGCAGATAGGAGGCTCAGGGCTGGGAAGCAAGATAGACCGACCCATAGAGCCAGGGAGGTCATTTGTCCTGTTCCCTCCCCGTCCGTACCAGTCTCTGTTCCCGAACCTATGGAACTGGACCCGCTGGACCCCAAGGAGCGACGCCGGATTCGGTTACTACATAATCTCTGTCTCTACTGCGGGAAAGCTGGACATCGGGTGATAACTTGCCCCTGGAGGCCTCAGCGTCCACAGTCTGAATCGGCAGAAAGACTTCCAGTCCTAGGCGACTGCAGGGAGGGTCGCCTAGGACCTCAGGTACGTCCTAGACTTCTGATACCCTGCCAGGTTAGATTCCGGAACTTCTCCCGCCTAGGGCAGGCGTTTATTGATTCCGGAGCAGCTGCTAACCTGATAAGCATGCGTCTCGTTGAGCCCCTGAGGGCTGAATTTGTGGCGCTGAAGACGCCAATTTGTTTTGCTAGCATTGATGCTACTCCTCTTGCCTCGGGCTTGGTACGATGGAGGACCCCAGTGTTACAACTCACTGTGGGGGGTCGCCATTCGGAAGGTCTATCATTCCTGGTGATGGAGAAAATGTCGGTAGACATGGTACTAGGGATGCCGTGGCTGGCATTGCACAACCCCCAATTCGATTGGGCCACTGCGGAGCTAACCCAGTGGGGGCCGTCCTGCCATAGTCATCGCGCTCCCCTTCCTCCCTGCTCAGTCGATACCGCACTCAGTCCCCGAGGTATCACTTACCCTCACACCCCGTCCGCCTGTCCTGCTGCTGATGTCGCCGCCAGTGCTGCAGGGGGGACGGAAGAAAGAGGTGGGGTCTCGTATGCAGTTGCGTTGTGAGGAGAATCTGTCGGTATTTGAGCCGTACAGGGTGGGACAGAAGGGGTACCGGTTCTCTGGAAATCGCAAAAGGAGGGGTCGCACGGGGTTCCATAAGTCTTTGTCGAAACCTGTTGTCTCTTCGGTGATGCCCACCTCCGGTCCCCCGCCGCCCACCCTGGTCTGTGATGAAGTTGAACACGAGGCCCAGGAGATCCTGGATTCTCGCCGGGGTCCAGGAACCTTACAATATTTGGGGGCCCGGAAGAGATTTTTGGAGTATGATAGCTCAGATGACAGTGGTGAATGGTTGGACATTGACTCAGAAGACGACCTGAAACATGACGATATGTCAACGGTTGGCCCTGAAGGAAATAGGGCAGCCACAGACTACCGAAGTCATGGACCTGAGGATCAGTCCATGGTGTCCGCTCAGGAGGGTCACATTCTCGGGTTGGTACAGCATTTTCACAGCCGTCGCCTGGATAAGCCTGGTCGAGTTTCCGGGGGCCCGGAGGTCCCCCGTCAGAGGGGGGGTAATGTTACCATACAGCGCGGCACGGGGTCCCGCGGTCGGCGCGCGTCGCTCCGGCGTCGGCTCCAGCAGCCTGGAGCCCTGTGTCGAGGTCATCCCAGCAGCTTGGGTTGGCCAGTGGGCGGCGGTGTGGGCGTGGCCGCCCGTAGGGTGCCGCCCGCACCCCTCTGTGCTTCTTATACAGCAGTGGGTGGAGTTGCCTCCTCCCACTCTCCGCCCCTGGGCGGAACCTTGTGATTAAAAGACTGGCAGTGAACTGAGCTCACTGCCAGTTATTGGTTCTGCATGCACCTAGCCAGTCTGTCTGCGGTTCTCCTCAGCCAGTCCCTAGTTGCCGATCAGCTCCCTCTGGTTCCCTATTACTCTGTCTGTTTTTGTTGGTTCTGTTTGCCTCTAATCTAGTCTGGCCCAGTCAGCGCTAGTTGCTATCCAGCACCCTGCCAGTTTGCCTGTGAGGTCCATCTCCAGCCTTGTAAGTTTTGTTGGTCTGATTCATCTGCCTCCTCTGTTGGCACTCTGTTCCCCCCATTAGCTAGTTTCCTTCTTGTCAGCCGCCAGGTCCCTAGCCAGGGCAGGGACCGCCGTCCAGTTGTCCGCCTGGGGTTAGCCAGGGCCGAGGCAAGTAGGCAGGGACAGTGGGGTGCGGGAAGATCAGGGCACCCCACTTGGCGCTCGGGGGGCAGAGTGCCGTAACACTTCTACCAAGAGAAGCTGGTATTTATGTGCAGCAGACCATAGGGGATTGGCTGGAGAAACACCACACCGAGCCAGCTCAATTAACCCTTACCTGTGAAGCTGTGCTCATGGAAACCTGTAGAACCACAGGTCCCAGACACACAACCTAACACAAACATTTTACATCTTGAGGTGGCGAAGTGACAAAACTTGGATGATTCTGGCAATGTTCTCTTTACAGGTTATGTGTCTCTTCTAGTCACAGATGGTGGTGTATCGGTGAAAATGAAGAAGTTGAGCTTGGAAGGTGGGCTTGCCGGGGGGTCATCCTCTGTCAGCATTTCGCAACTGAGCAAAAGTGGATATTTACCAACTAAAGTACTGGTTAGGCCCCCTGTTCATGGCCGTTGCGGAATATCGGCAGCGATATTCCACCACGGGGGAGTAGGGGGGAGTGCTGTCAGTTCTCTGCGGTGAGCCTATCTGACAGATAGGCCTACTGCGGAGAATCGCGACAAATCGCAGCATGCCGGGATTTAGATCCCGCGAGCGGAGAGTTGTTATGATTCTTCGCTCCTTGACGCCACGGCTGCGCTTTCCATAGCAACGCATTGGAAAGCATTCACTGCATTACCCGTGGCCAGATTATCGCCTTGGGTAACGCAATGAACAATCGCCCGCGGACAGGCAGCCTTAATTATGTGTTTATTTAAGGTCTAATAAATGCCGTGACCGACTGCCACCCAGAAAAAATCTTCAGTCTCTGCTATGCGCCGGCCAACAGCCAAGCGGCACCAGTCACCACTGACATTTCCGTGCGGACCTCTGCGAGACCCGCACAGAAATAGAATGTGCCGCGATTTGTTTTCCGCGCATGTTTTCACACGGACACATCGCGGCTGTGTGCATAAGCGTTTTGTAATGCAATCCTATGCAGGTGGACACAGGCAGAAATTCTGCTGGAAATCCCGCCGCGGAATTTTTCGCCCATGTGCAGGGAGCCTATGGCTCATTAGTTCTGCACTCCGTGCCCCGGTACCTTTACAATTTACTTTTGAAGTTTTCCTGCATTGGATTGTAACGAGCTGAAAAGAGTCAGATTTTGCAAAAAATAATCAGATTTGTCCCTGTGCCAGGCACGCCCGTTCTTGTTTAGCATGCCTGCCCGCACATACGTACTTCACCTGTCCTTTACTAGCTGTAACCTCAGCAGCGTACAGCGCATGCCCCCTGAGTATATGTTACTCCCACTGTGTCCGAGGTCAGATGACTGTAGGAATAACGATCCATATGGCGCATGCGCAGTACGCCACTGAATATTCAGCAAGTAAGGGACAGCTGAGGTGCGCGGGCAGGGTTTGCTATGGCGCTTCTGCAGGATTATAGAGAAGATAAATAAGTAGACATGCCAATCAAGGGAAGAGGTTGGTCTGTCTTCAATCTGTGTTCAGAGGGTCTTCCATCTTGTCTGCTACCTGAGTGCTAACACAGAGCCTCATGGAAGCACCTTCAGCTTCCTTGTGGTGAAGATGGAGGAAGAGGAGAGATATCACGTAGCGATTGAATTCTGGATGTGAGGGGAGTGAGCCCCAGATTGGAGTGTAAGTAATCACTTTCCCTGACAAGGCCAGTGCAGAGGTATTAGTGAATTCTTCCATTGTTTAAAACTCCTACGCGGCTGTCCAAAGCCAGGAGCCAAGAAGTACGCTAGCAAGTTACACCCACGCGTCTCCCATGTGGGGTGCAAATACAGAAAATTAATTAATAGCTGCCAGAGTGTCTGTGGAGTAACCCCTACCCCCTTCCTCCTCCGGAGTGTTCCCTTTCCAGGAGCGGTACCTGACAGATAACGCAGACTGTAGGACCGGTGTCATCCTGTGTTTCCTCCCTGACCTCTCATTTCTCTTCTTACCTGCACTGTGAAGATTGTACCTAAGTTGCCATGTAACAATTGTGTGCTATATGTTATTCCCAAGTAAAGTTCATTCTGGGCCCTAAGCGTTTCTAGGGACCCGAGGTACTAGAAATCTGTGTCTGTAATTATTCTCACCGTGTAGCATACCGGTGTCTGAGAATGGTGGCATCACCCGTGACAACTACTACCCCCATCATCCTGTTTATTGGCATTCCCTATCCTAGGGGTGTCTTTGGTGGCCTGCAGTATACTCTGGCCTTGGCTACGTGTTGTTCCTCTGGGAAAGGAGTCTGATAAGTGCCACCGTGACAAGCCACCACTTAACCCTCCCAGCTCCCCATGTATGTAAAGTATTCGGAGTACCCCTCTGGGGTGCTGCAAGCCCAATATATGTGTCACACTTTGGCTAATTTACAACTCCATTGGGACGCCGTTAGACCTTTCCATCCCTCCTCTGGAGCCAAGTAACGGAATTAAAACTGAAATAACTGTTTCTATTTTTTATCATTGATTTCAATGGGTTTGCAAAAAAACGGAGAGAAAGCAGAAAGCTTCCATTCCGTTAGGTTTCCTGTTCTTTTAAAGAACACATTGCATTGCAGAGGGTGCCATCACTAAAAAACGGAGACCTGTTGGAACCGAAACTTTCTGTTTTTGTTTTCTTTTTAAACCCATTAACCCCTTAGTGACCGAACCTGTTTGCTCCTTAATGACCAGGCCAAATTTTAGAAATCTGACCTGTGTCACTTTAACATAGAATAACTCCGTAAAGGTTTTGCAGATCCAAGTTATTCTGACATTGCTTTTCTGCCACATGTTGTACTTCATTCAGGTGGTAAAAATATCCTGATACAATTTGTGTATATTTATTAACCAGTTAGTGACCACCCCATAGTGTTTTTACGTCCTGGTTTAGTGGGTTTTAATCCCCAGGGCCGTTAAATCACACTCGCTCTGGGGATTAAAGCCACACACACTGTGGATGTGACAAGATACCCCCCGTCCGGTCATGCAATTGCAGTGTAAAAAAAAAAGTAATTGAAAGTTAAAAGTTCAGCTCCTTTCATGGATCAGATCCATGCGGGGAGCTGAAAGTACTCACCCCCTTTCTCTGCGATGTCCGCCGTTCTAGTATTTCCATGTGTAGCCTAGAGCAGAGAGATATCACCGGGAGCTGCTGTATGCGGTTCCCAATCACGATTGCCGTTATCCAATGGATAACGGCGATCATGTAAAGTAAATAAAAAGTGTAAAAAAAATTAAAGTTTAAAAAGTTAAAGTTTCATCTCCCCTCTTCATATCCATGAGGGGAGAAGAAATTATGTACGTAGGGACCCCAGATTTATCCGCGGACCTTACCACGGCTTCTGTGCACGCGCCCATCACCCAAATGGTGGACCCATGCACAAAAGACGCGAATTGCCTGGGTCATTTAAAATCTCCCTGCTCTTGGCTACTAAATGTAGCCAAGAACCTGGAGATCTCACAGGGGGGCGTGGTACGCAATTCTTGTTCACGTGTTCGCTGTTATTTAATGGATAACGGTAATCACATAAAATTTAAAAAAGTTTCACCTCCTGTCATGGATCCAAACCGGGAGGGGAGGTGAAATTACTTACCTAAGGCCTCCGGCGATGTCTCCCGATGGGATCCTTATCCACAGACCTTTCCCCAGCTTTGGCACATTCACCCTTCGCCAAAATCGCAGACACAAGAGCAGAAGCTGGGGGGGCATGGGTAATTTCAAATCTCCTTGCTCCAGACTGCTAAGGGTGGTTTTCCTTCTGCTTTGCTTAGATTCATTCAAAAACTGTGGGGTGAAAATACACAGTACACCCCTAGAGGAATTTGTTAAAGAGTCTAGTTTTCAAAATGGGGTCATTTGTGGGGGTTCTCCATCGTTTTGGCCGCTCAAGGGGTCTACAAGTGAGCAATGGGGCCTGAAGCACCTTCAAGCAAAATGTCTGTTCTGAAAGCCACTGACTGCTCCTTTCGAGTTGGGCCCCGTTGTGCATACGGATATAAGATTAGGGCCACAATGGGTATGTTTCTGAACACAGGACAAACAGGGGGGTCAATTTTGGGGTGCACTATAGAAAAAATTGTTTAAAAAGTCTTTAAAATGAGGTATTTGCAAAAATATGAAATTTTATTTTTTCTCTTCTATATTGCATTAATTCCTGAAAAGAAACGGTGGGGTCAAAATACTCCTGACCCCTGTCAGTGAATACATTAAGGGGTGTTTTTTTATATGGGGTCATTTGTGGGGGTATCAATCATTCTGACACCTATGAGCTATAGCGATCTTGGCTTGGTGCAGGAAAACAAAGTGTTTCTTCAAAAATATTAATAATGTTAAATTAATATCTCTGCTAAATGGTTAAAAAAACTGAAGTTTTTCCAATGTGCTTCCAGAAGACAGTAAACAGATGGAATTATATATATTATCAAAAATTTGTACAGTATGTTTGCACATATTTGAGATATTGCAGTTGAAAATGTGAAAAAATGACAATTTTTTCAAAATTTTCCCAATTTTGGTGCTTTCAATAAATATACACAAATTCTATCGGTCTATTTTTACCACCTAAATGAAGTACAACATGTGGCGAAAAAACAATGTCAGAATCACTGGGATGTGCAAAAAGTTAAAAATATGTTAAAGTGGCACATATCAGATTTCCAAAATTTGGCCTGGTCATTAAGCCGCAAACAGACTTGCTCACTAAGGGGTCAAAAGTCACAAATTGGGAACATTTTTTTAAAAAGTTTATTTTTCACATTTTCAACTACAATATGTCAAATATGTGCAAACATACTGTACAAATATTTGATAATATATATATAATTCCATCTGTTTACTTTATTCTGGAAGCACGTTTGAAAGACTTTATTTTTTTTCTAGGGGTGCACTGCGTATTTTTTTGACAATTCTATCATTTTAAAAACAGGTTTTTGTACAGAACACATAAAGATGAAGACTTGAGCCCCAAAATGGATCCCCTGTTTGTCCCGTGTTCAGAAACATACCCACTGCCGCCCCAATCTACTGATGGGATACATGGCTCGGCCTATAATGGAGGGAACACCTATTGGCTTTAAGTACACAGCTGAATAAATTCCCGGCCCCATTGCCCACTTGTGTAGAAAAAAAATTGACTCCCTGAACAGAATCCTCCGCTCACCTTTTGGCATTCCCTAAATCGTAGATAAAAGTAATAATGTAAACTGTGTGGTATGTCCGAAGAAGGGTAATCATGGAGGCTGGTTGGGATGGGCACATGGGGCAATAAAACCTCCTCCTCCTATGCTTGCTGCAAGCCCGACATATTTTGGGGGGGTATTTCTTGACCTCAATGGGAGGGATGGGGGTAAAAAGTGGTGCTCTGTGAGGCTTTGCACCTCCTTAGACTTGTAAGTTTGCTGAAGTGCGATGGTCTCACACATAAAGTGCTCAACAAGCTGCTCCTGAAACTGCAGGTAAGTGAGCGATCTCGGGGACTTCTTGTACATTACGTAGGCATTATAGGTAGCGCTTTGAATGAGCTAGATCGCTTCCTTTTTATACCATTGGATAATGCTGATCACATGACCTGGGACCGCTCATCGGGGCTCCAGTCACTGCTCCAGGCTATCGGCTACCTTTGGTAGCTGGAAGCAAGAAGTATTTAGAATTTCTGTACCCTCCCTGGCTTCTGTGCATGCGTGCACCATTGTGCCGACAGGCGCATATGCAGAAGCCAGGGAAGGACCGTGGATGAAGATTTCATTGGTGGACAAACCCAGAGGCCCCCGATAAGAAGTTTAATTGCCATGGGTGAGGGGAGATGGAACTTTTTACATTTTTTTTTAATGTTCAGATGATCCACGCTATCCGTTAAATAACAGCGATCACGTGACCGGAGACCGCACACCATGGCCCCCAGTGACAGCTCCAAGCTGTTGCACTCCCCGACCTCGCAGCTTTATTAAAAACGCTGGCCCTGTAAACTAAAGCTCAGACACCCGGATTGTGAAAACACGTGTGGGTGGTCACTAAGGGGTTAAAATCAATTTGAAAAAAATGAACACAGCCATTTCAGTTTTAATTCTGTTACTCAGCTCCAAAAACGGAACAGAGACGGAAGGTCTAACGGAGCCCTAACGCAGGTGTGAATACATTGACACTGATCTAAATACATCCTGAATGCCCCACTGCGTTTAAACATGGAACATGAGAAAGAAGAGCAAGAACCTAAATGAATAATGTCAATGAGAAATACACAAAACTTTGCACATTTTAGATCGTATTTTCACAATTTGTAAAATTTTTATTAGAGTTTTTGGAACTTTATTCTGCATTCTGCATTTTCACCACTCGGGGGAGCTCTCTCCTAGGAAAACGATGCAGCATCCAAAAGGTCTTCCTGATGTAAACTTGGGCAAAGTCGTGTTCTGTGCAGAATAATCACATGTAGCGGCAGAACCACAAGGGGTGCAAGGGTAATAATTACACCTACGGAGCCTCAGAGGATCCATATGAAGAGCCCAGTACTCTAAATGATGTGAGATGGTTCAAGGCGCTGCTGCAGATTTCACTCTGGAGCCCAAGAGCTTTAAGTTATGCGGCTGCATCCCAAAATGTAAAATACTCTGCTTGCCGTTTTGGATGCCACTTGGTTGGCGCACCGTAGTCAATGGTCGCCCATATGGTGTATCTCGAGGAGTATGATGTTCTCCTAGAACCACCAGTGGGATCAGAAGGGATGGCAATGGAGAGACAGCAGAGAAGGTTTATAATATTTTTTTTGGTTTTTTTTTCAATGTCGGGGGTGAGGCGGACATGCCTGCTGCCAAATGGGACTGTGGGGCAGCTGCTCAAATTTGTGACTGTCCCACAGAATCCTTTATGGTTGGGAAGCTGGCATCTGGGGCCGCTAATGGGGGCAGTATTACTCCTGGGGCCACTGAGGCCGTATCTACATGGCTGATAGAGATGTGCCCAAGATCCTCGGGTGCCACTTGCATCACATCCCGTCCGTGTGCTGTGCAAGACACCACACATTGCAAATCCTATTCTTGTGTGAGGGGGTCACTGAATAGCAGTATTACGGCATACGCAGTGGGTGTGGCTTATTATACAGAGGCGTGGTCAGAGATCAAAATTTGCTACATTTTTCTCTCCTTTTAAAAGTTGGGAGTTTTGCAAATGTCCACCTCAAGCAGTTGTATGGATGGGGAGGGTGGGGCATAGAGAGTACAGGGACCTGCCCAATTCACCCCGATAGTGGGGCACGGGGTACTTCAGATGGAGCAACCATATACTAATGATATATTGTATGTATGGCTGCGAAGCATCATTTGAACCCGGAAAACCCTTCTAACCTAACAGAATGTTTGTTTTGGATAACCCACGGAACCTCAGCGAGAGCATAAAAACCCCTAAAGATGTTGTCCTTGGCCAGATTCGAACCCAGGACTCCGCCATACTGACCAGTGAGACGCCGTGTAGCACACAGATGCCCCCCCCCCCCTAGCTGACAGAAGGAGTTCAAGAAGCTACAATGGTAATAAAAAATAATACGTACTGCAAAAAAAAAGACGTTTTATAGCGCAAATTAGCTAATTTTCTGAATATGCTGAATTGACAGACGTGACTTATCATCGCTGCAAAGAAGTGATAGGTTGTAAAATGATCCCGCCAGGCACAATGGAGACAGGGCCCCGGAAAAAGAGGGAAATCAGCAAGTTTAGGAACAGAAAATAATTGATTTTTTTTATGGTGGGTTGCACAAGAGTCAGCAAATATGGGGGGAATACAATACTTTCTATTATATCTATCTATCTATCTATCTATCTCATATCTATCGATCTATCTCCTATCTATCTATCTATCTATCGATCTCCTATCTATCTATCTATCTATCTATCTATCTCATATCTATCTATTTATCTATCTATCTCCTATCTATCTATCTATCGATCTATCTCATATCTATCTATTTATCTATCTATCTCATATCTATCTATCTCATATCTATCTATTGATCTATCTCATTTCTATCTATCTATCTATCTATCTATCTATCTATCTATCTATCTATCTATCTATCTCCTATCTATCTATCTATCTATCTCATATCTATCTATTTATCTATCTATCTCCTATCTATCTATCTCCTATCTATCGATCTATCTCATATCTATCTATCTATCTATCTATCTCATATCTATCTATCTATCTATCGAATATCTATCTATCGATCTATCTCATATCTATCTATCGATCGATCTATCTCATATCTATCTCAGCTATCTATTTATCTATCCCATATCTATCTATCTATCTATCTCCTATCTATCTATTTATCCATCTATCTCATATCATATCTATCTCATATCTATCTATCTATCTCATATCATATCTATCTATCTCATATCTATCTATCTCATATCATATCTATCTCCTATCTATCTATCTCCTATCTCTCTATCTATCTCATATCTATCTATCTATTTCACATCTATCTATCTCACATCTATCGATCTATCTGTTATCTATCTATCTATCCCATATCTATCTATCTCATATTTATCTTCATATCTATCTTTTTATCTATCTGTCATCCATCTATCTATATATCTATTTATCTATTATCTATCTATCTATCTATCTATTTCACATCTATCTATCCAGGTCTGTGTACATCTCATGGATGCAGATGTTGCGCTCAGGTTGCAGTCTTATCTGATTGTTCGGCTTCAGCTTGAGTGAAGCCAGGCACCCACCAAATACAGGTAAGCATATATTTGGTGGATGCCTTGCTTCACTTATTAGGAGAGCTTTAAACTAGAACAATATGGGAAGGGAAGTGAAAAGCCAGGTAAAAATATACTGCTAATTAATACATTTGAGAACCTCGCTATTAGAAGTGGAAAGAAAGAACAAAGACAAAAATTCAGAAAGCAAGTAGAGGAGCAAGAGACACCGATCACAAACTAAAAGGATTCTACACAAATGCACAGAGCATGGGGAACAAACAAGGAGAATTGGAGCTCCTAACACAGGAAGAGAAATATGATGTCATAAGCATCACGGAAACTTGGTGGGATGATAAACATGATTGGAATACAAAGGCTTGAAGGATACAACTTATTTATAAGGAACAGACCTAATAAAAGGGGAGGAGGTATTGCGTTGTATGTTAGGAAAACATTCATCTCCACAGAGATTCAAGCTTCAGGGCATGGCAGTTCTGTAGAAACTGTTTGGGTAAGAATACAAGATAAGAACAACAGAAAGGAGCTAGTCATAAATCGGTGCTTGCACCATGGGACTTTACCTAATAATGAAGTGAGTTTTGCAACAGAGGCCAAAAGCAATAAAAAAAAGATTTGGGGGTATGTCAAAAGAAAAGGAAAAATCAAAGATGCTATTGGATGCTTACAAGATGAAAATGGTGAATTGTTTAAGAATGAGGTTGAGAAGGCTTAACTTTTAAATTTTTCTTTTGTATCTGTTTTCTCTCAGAAAGTAGATGGAACATCAACTGATCTTCCCTGTGCTATCGGGGGAATGAAAGAATGCAGGCTATCTATAAGCAGAGAGATGGTGAGGGAACACATGGCTAACTTAAATTAATTCAAGTCTCAAGGTCCAGGTGAAGTACATCCTAGGATACTAAAGGAAGCAGCGGAGGTAATTGCTGAACCACTCGCCAGAATCTTTGAAAATTCCTGAAGAACAGGAGAAGTCCCGGAAGATTAGAACATGGCAAATGTTGTCCCTATCTGCAAAAAAGGGAAGCAGGTGGACCCAGGAAACTACAGGCCTGTGAGCCTGACTTCTATACCGGGAAAGATCTTTGAACAAATTATTAAACAGCATGTATGCAAGTACTTGGATGAAAATGGAGCAATTAACCAGAGTCAGCATGGGTTTGTAACAAATAAGGCATGGCGGACGAATCTAATTTCCTTCTATGACCGAATCACCAACTGGGTTGATCAGGGAAATGCGGTGGATATAGTATATCTTGATTTTAGTAGTGACCAAATATGGGATTGACAAGGCAACTGTTAGGTGGATTCACAACTGGCTGAGTGTTACATTTGTGTGGGCAAATAGACACCGGGCCCACATGAACATGACCCAAAGATACGGGTTTGGACCAAGGGACCATTCGTACCCAATGTCTGGCCACCTGCACAAACACTGGACGTGACACTGTTCACACTCAATATACACAGAACAACACAGAAGAACACATGACTGCTTACCCTGGACACTAAACAGAAACTGAAAGGGGCCTGAATTTATATATGAGCTCAGATACTGGGGATTGGCTGGCAAGAGCAAACCACACCCAGCCAGCTAAACTATCCCTCATCTGTGAAGAACAATAGACTCCAGCAGCACAAACCTGACACTGAGTGATTGTCCTCAAATAGTGGTCATAAATGGCTGCACATCCAAGTGGAAGAATGTATCAAGTGGGGAACCACAAGGCTCTGTCCTAGGCCCAGTGTTGTTCAACATTTTTTTAAATGACCTGGAGGAGGGAATTGATGGGAAACTGATCAAATTTGCAAACAACACAAAGCTAGGAGAGATAGCTAACACTAGGGAAGAGAGAGAGAGGATTCAAAAAGATCTAGAAAAGCTTGAATAGTGGTTGGTGACTAACAGAATGGTATTTAACAAGGAGAAATGCAAAGTCCTACATCTGGGCAAGAAAAATGAAAAAAGCACATACAGAATGGGAGGAATTGGGCTAAGCAGCAGCACATGTGAAAAATACTTGGGTACACTAATAGATCATAGACTGAACATGAGTCAACAATGTGATGCAGCAGCCAAACAGGCAAACACAATTCTGGGATGTATTAAGAGAAGCATAGAGTCTAGATCACATGAAGTCATTATCCCCCTCTACTCGTCCTTAGTCAGACCTCATCTGGAATACTGTATCCAGTTCTGGGCACCCCACTTTAAAAAAGACATAGACAAACTGGAGCAAGTTCAGAGAAGAGTTACCAAGATGGTGAGCGGTCTGCAAATCATGTCCTATGAGGAACGGTTAAAGGATCTGGGAATGTTTAGCAGAAGAGAAGGCTGAGAGGAGACTTAATAGCTGTCTACAAATATCTGAAGGGCTGTCACAGTGCAGAGGGATCAGCCCTATTCTCATCTGCACAAGGAAAGACTGGAAGCAATGGGATGAAACTGAAAGGGAGGAAACACAGATTAGATATTAGACAGTGAGGGGGATCAATGAGGTGGTGAGTTCTCCTTCAATGGAAGTTTTCAGAGGCTGGACAAATATCTGTCTGGGATGATTTAGTGATCCTGCACTGAGCAGGGGGTCGGACCCGATGACCCTGGAGGTCCCTTCCAACTCTACCATTCTAGGATTCTATGAAGCCATTCTCCTCCTGTTCATCCTCCAATTATGGCAGATATCAGCTATTATAAATCCAGTAGTAGGTGTGGAGCGGACTCGGCACCTAAGCTCACTTCATATCCAACACAGAAGGGAAGACGTTAAAGGTGTTGTCCAATTTAGAAACCCCATTTGCCTTCATCCTGTTACAGAGTTCTCAGTAGAGGGGGTCCGCAGTTCTGGATCTTCTTGGTCAGAAAGCAAAGCGGTTACAAATAGCGTCTCTCACTCTGGAGGACCCGGCCTCTCCTACTTTACACAGACAAACCATTAATGTGAATGGATACTATGTAATGCTTAATTTCTCCTGTGGCGGTGCTGCAAGGAGATTAGCACAAAGGGTCCTTAAAGATAGAGCAATTAATCAGTGGAACAAGCGGACGATGACGAGGCATTTGCTTTTAAATGAGATCTGTTTAAATGCACAGATAATCGTTTAAATAGTTTTCGTCATCTTGCTTGTGCAATGGATCGTTAGTCCGACCGGGTTGTGTTTACTGAAAGACTAATAGCTCCAGTGAGTGCGCAATGACCTGTTGGGGCTTCTACAACATATTACCCATCTCACATTACTAGTCACAGCTCTCCTATTGGCTACTGGAAAACCAAAAATACGTACTCCACAAAACTACGCAAGCACTTACTGGAATTATGTATGTACGTGCCTTGCAGGCATTCATAACTGTGGTATGGGGCGTAGTATGGGGTGTGGTTTGGGGGTGTGGTTCATCATAATGTATGATTTTAACTCTATTATTCTAGTGGCCCCAATCAGTAATTGCGCCCCCTCTGTAGACCCAATAGTAACTGCACTTTGGAGACCAGGCAGAGAAGAATGTGCGAGTTCTGTGAAGATGCACAATAGATGCCTGATAGTTCAAGACAGAAAGACTGAAGCAGTTCCTATTTTCGTGCAATTTTCACATGAGAAGGACTTGCAATGTGCAGTGTCCGTGCTGTGAGATGTGCGTTGTGCCTTTGAATCTCGTGTGCAACTCATTATCAGCCATGTAAATATGACCTTAGTGGCCCCAAATAGTAATAAAAAACCCATTAGCGACCTACTAGTATTAGTGCCCCCATAATAGTAATAGTGACCCCCACTGTGGCCCCAGCAGTGATTGACCTCTATAAGTGACCTCAGTAGTAATTGTGACTCCCTACAGTGGCCCCAGTAGTAAAAGTGACCCCAATAATGGCCCCAGTAGTAACAATGACTAACACAGAGGGCCTAGTAGTAATAGTGATCTTCATAGTATCCCTGTTAGTAATAACACCCCCTACAGTGGCCTCAGTAGTAATAGGGACACCTCCCCCCCCCCCCACAGAGTCTCCAATAGTAATAGTGACCACCACAGTGGCCCCAGCAGTGATTGACCTCCATAGTGACCCCAGTAGTATTTGTGACCCCCCCTACAGTGGCCCCAGTAGTAATTGTGACCCCATAGTTGCCCCTGTAGTAATAATGACCCCCACAGTTGCCTTAGTAGTAATAGTGACCCCAGTAGTAACAGTGCCCACCACAGAGGGCCTAGTAGTAATACAGAGCTCCATAGTATCCCTATTAGTAATAACATCCCCCACAGTGTCCTCAGTGGTAATAGGGACCCCCTACAGTGTCCCCAGTAGTAATATTGACCCCCATAGTGTAAGTCCAGCTAGGAAGCAGCCAGACCAGACAGCACATTCACTTAAGTGAGGTTTCATTTTAGACGCCTAATGCTCAACAGGGCCTGGACTCCTCCCAATGGTGCCTGCAATCAAAAACGTATTGTACACAGTGCACATGCCGAGGAGGGGGGGGGGGGAGTCTAGGGGCATGTGTGAACGGGCAACGTCTGGAACGCAATTGCTGGGTGAGGGAGTCCAGGGTCCTTTGCTGGAACAGCAGGCGACGCCAGAATGAAACTGGTCATTGCCCAGACGGAGCTGCTCAATGCAGGTAATTATTTTGTACCGGCTGGTAAAAAAATAAATACGGGCACTGGCCTTCTGGGCAGATTGCCGGCCGGGAGACGACCCTAGACTGGTCAGATGTATTTCCGTTCTTTTAACAGCCAATTGTAGAGAATTTCAGGGTGTCAAATACATGCACCCTCACCAAACAATTCCCTTTCCCCCCGGACTGCAGATGACTGAACAACCCCTTTGGATGAAGTGAATTAATTATCGTTAATTTTTCAATTGTTGGCCGTGTTTACACTGAAGTATTTTTCTTTAGTTTCGCACAATCCAACAACTAATTGAACAATAATGTTTCCATGTAAAAGGGGCCTTATGACCAAGTGAAGACTTGGACTGGCCACAGAAAAGCAGGTGAATCCTCCAGTGGGCCCTGATCCATAAATGGGCCCTCAGTCCACCTGCACAAGTGGTACATTGAAAGGTTGGTCAGGATCTTCCGTCCCTAGGGTCCGCTATCTCAATGTGGCCGCCATCACCAATCATGTATCCACATCTCACAGAGCTGAGAGGTTGAATAGTCCAAGGCAAGAGCCAGCCAGGTAGGCTACTGAGAGGGCTACTACATTCTCTGACAGCCGCACACCTGCGGGGCCTGCTAGGAGCTTTAGCTTCCCCACTGATTGCATTCCACAAGGAACCTTCTTACAGGGGTTGTCCTACCATTTAAAATTGCTTCACTACCACTCTACACTTCCTGGTTGCTGCTGACCAGGACATGTGACTTCTGCAGCCAATCACTGGTCACAGCAGGGACCTTCTACAGTCAGTGATTGGCTGCGGAAGTCACATGTCCTGGTCAGCAGCAACCGGGAAGGACAGAGTGATGGTCAAACAATTTTTAAGTGGTGGAACAACCCCTTTAAGGGTAAGGACACCCCAAAACCACGCGGACATTCACTTTTACCACAAATCTGCACAGTTTTCAAATTGATTGCTAATGCCCACATGGTTTAATGGTCAAAATGATTGCTGCCCTGCAAACCAATGCATCCACTACAATTGAATTTAGAAACTGCGCCGTTTCACAATTAAACTGTACGTTGGCGCAGTTTTGGGCCGATACATCTGATTTCACCCTTCACTGGATATGCCATGAATGCCATCTGCATGTGTTGGGTGAATGGCGGTCCACCAGTTCCCATTCACTGCATTCTCAATATAGACTTCCTCAGCAGAGACAAGGATTTGCACAAATGCAGCCAGCTTTCCGCTGAAGCGTACGAAGAGCGCGGCGGCCTGCAGCTTCCGAATAAGGATTAGGTAACCATTGCATATAGCTGCACAGTGGGCCCCTAGAATAAATGATAGGCACCTCAGTCCAACACTGGCCAGGTGTATCCACAGATACAGGTGATCTCTGGGAGTACCAGCAGGGGGCACTTTATCATCATCTCATAGTCTAACAAAGCAGACATCCCCTTTTAGGGCAGCTAATTGAAATCAACATAACCCCCCCCTCCCCCTTCCAAAATGGGAAATAATCTAAGATCCAACCAACTATAACGAGCGCGTAAAAACATGTAATATAATCTCATTCTCAGGATCAATTAGACGAGCTATAATTATGTAGAATAAGGAATTGCTGAAAAACTTACTTTTTGTCACAACAACATTAACTATAATTGTCGCGGTGAAGAGAAATCCGCTCGTTTCCAGCACGCGCGCCGCTCATTTGTATTCAATTCAATTAAAGGAAATGCACTTTGTCATTATTGGAGATGTTTAATGTGACTTGTAATGAGTCCGCCTGCAATTCATCGCTAATTGTCGCTACTGATCAACGATACTTATATGGTGATTCTGGGGGTGCAGCGGCGGGGCAACGTCTAATAGAACACAGAACCGACGCTGTGCAATCAGATGTGACCTTAACCACTTCACGGCCACCTGATGTAAATGTACGTTGGGCGGTCGTGTAGAGTGTATGGAGCGGGTTCGAGAGCCGGGTCCACTCCATTCCTGCAGGCTGTCAGCTATTTCTGAGAGCCACCAATAACTGCTGCGATCAGTCAGCTCTCATCATAGCAGTAAATGCTTTAGATGCCACGGTCAAAGCTGAACACGCGTCTTAACAGTCAGGGTAAAGGGGGGACCTCCTTCTTGTGTCCAGTACATGCTTTCCTGGCCCCCTCCATATTGTCATACATGTATGTCTTATGTAAATGCTTTGTGCAAAACTGTCTTGTCATTCTGGTATGTGTATTGCACAGCAGCAGCAAGTAAGAGGTTAATGACTGCAAAGTGTGAGCTGACTGTCTGTAAATGTATCAATTTCTATCCTGTCACGTGATATGAGAGGGGCTATAAATGTGAGTGCTTGAGAGCGGGAAAGGGGTTCATCCGAGAGAGTAAAGCACTGAGGCACCTTCAGCCCTCATCTGTTGAAGATGGAAGAGGAGGAGAGATTTCCCGAATGCACGGATCAGCATGATCAGTGAGTGAGCCCACCCCAGAGAGAGAGCGTGTGAGTCAGTCCTAAGGCTTTCCTACACAAGGCCCAGTGCAGAGGTACTCTTCTTCTCTAAATTGTTCACCCCCAAGTGTCCTGAAGTCTGGGACCGCTGGGTGGAAGTACGCATCTACAACTGTCAGAGACACAGGCGTCTTAAAGTCTGGGATCGCTGTGTGGAGATACTCATCTTCAAGTCTGTCTGTATATATCTATAACTAGAGATGAGCGAACGTACTCGTAATGAGTACTTACGCACCCGAGTACCGCCATTTTCGAGTACTTCAGTACTCGGGCGTAAAGATTCGGGGGGCGCCGGGGGGCGGGGAGAGGCGCGGCGGTGCGGGGGGTAGCAGCGGGGAACAGGGGAGAGCCCTCTCTCTCTCCCTCTCCCCCCCACTCCCCAACTGCTACCCCCCGTGCCGCCACGGCGCCCCCCGAATCTTTACGCGCGAGTACTGCTGTACTCGAAAATGGCGGTGCTCGGGTGCGTAAGTACTCGTAACGAGTACGTTCGCTCATCTCTATCTATAACGCTACCTGCAGTTGGAACACTGTCTAATTTTGCCATATATATAACTATATATATAACTATATATATATATATATATATATATATATATGTATATAGGTATTTAACCCCTTACATATGTACATAGTGAGTCCAAGAGTGGAATAGTAAGTGCAGCTCTGGAGTATAATACAAGATGTAACTCAGGATCAGTACAGGATAAGTAATGTAAGTACACAATGACTTCACCAGCAGAATAGTGAGTGCAGCTCTGGAGTATAATACAGGATGTAACTCAGGAGCAGTACGGGATAAGTAATGTATGTACACAGTGACTCCACCAGCAGAATAGTGAGTGCAGCTCTGGAGTATAATACAGGATGTAACTCAGGATCAGTACAGGATAAGTAATGTATCTACACAGTGACTGCACCAGCAGAATAGTGAGTGCAGCTCTGAAGTATAATACAGGATGTAACTCAGGAGCAGTATAGGATAAGTAATGTATGTACGCAGTGACTCCACCAGCAGAATAGTGAGTGCAGCTCTGGGGTATAATACAGGATGTAACTCAGGATCAGTACAGGATAAGTAATGTATGTACACAGTAACTCCACCAGCAGAATAGTGAGTGCAGCTCTGGAGTATAATACAGGATGTAACTCAGGAGCAGTACAGGATAAGTAACGTATGTACACAGTGACTCCACCAGCGGAATAGTGAGTGCAGCTCTGGAGTATAATACAGGATGTAACTCAGGAGCAGAACTGTGACAGCATTTAAGTGGCTGGCAGCTTGTATACAAAGACTGCTGGGGAACCAGCATAACATCTGTGCGGCGAATTGAAGAGGGCAGTAATGGTTCTTGTGAACTGGACAACTCAATATAAACCAGTGTGTAGTAAGCTCCTAACTCCCCCTAGTGGCTACTGCTGGGATTTTATCACTTCTATTCCTGCCTTTTTAAAGGGTGTCAGGGGTTTTGGATCTCAGTAACAGAAAAAGTGAAGCTCCAAGCCCTATAAACATTATGGAATGAATCAGTACAAAATGTTGGACCTATTAAAAGTAAGGAAAGGGTGAAAAACTCACTTAAAAGGCTTTTATTTACTGCAGATTTTTTGACTCTGGTTGGAAGAGTGATGCAATGTATACCCGTGTCTAATAACAGGCGATAGAAAACCCCCTTCGTCATATAAATAGAGATTATAGTTTTTTTACTGCTGGATGTTAATGGTTAACTTTTGTTTGGGGAGAATAATTCTACAATCCGTCCCCCAAATGGCATTTTATCACAAGCTCAATCTATAAGCGCGCAGATGTCAACATGTGTACAACCTGCAATTATAACGTGTGCCTTTATAAAGGAGCAGCAATGTGTTTTCGGCTTTATAGCGCCACGCTGAGCCGTTATTGGATCCACGTACGGGAAGATTACTGTTTCCATATGTGACTTTATTGTACAGGCCTTGCAGACGAGCCCCCAGCTGCCGCTCCATGGCAAGGGGCCGGCTGATCGGTACTGGGGGCCAGACATAACATCACGCTCAACGCCATTAAAACAAAGGAACGTGTCGGCCTATTTATACGAATTAACATCGCTCCCACTTTATTTGCGCACCTGGCTTTTCATTTCAGTCCACCTAAAAAAAAAAAAAAAAAAAAAGGTTACACCAACGCGTTCGGCTTCCAGCATTTTTTTTCGCTGTTCCCATCTGAGAACATTTCATTCCTCCCAATTCGTTTTATGGATCGTTCGACAATTAGCTGCGGGGCAGATTGCGACTGATAACTAATTACTGCGTGTTCATAGATGGGCGGCAGATTAGAGGATTACATCACTGATTGCTTTATGTAATCCAGCTCTAGAGTTCGCTCACCGAACGTCTCCAGGAGTCGTTTTAGGATCTTTTTGCTGCTTTCGCTCACTTTTCACTTCTTTTTCCCTGTCTGCATGAAGAATGAAAACAGAAACCATCAGCAAGCAGGGATTTAGCTTTTGGCAGAACTGATATTGTTATTATGTGATTTTTTTTTAGTAGTTTGAGTGTAAAATGTGTCAGAATCAACTATAAGTTTTATAGGCTCATATTAACCCCTTAGTGGCGCGGCTTATTTTGGATTTAAGGACACAGAAATTTCTGGGAATTTTCATCTCCCCTTCTCAAAAAGGCTATTACTTTTTCATTTTTTCGTCGACACGGCCGTATGAGGCTCGTTTGTTTTTTGTGTGATGAGTTGTAGATTTTATTACCCTGTTTCCCTTAAAATAAGACATAGCATGATTTTCCAGAATTTGTGAGGATGCAAAATGATTTTTCAGGCTTTTTCAGGATATAAGCCCTACTCCAAAATTAAGCCCTGCTAACCGTTAATTAAAAAAGTCAATTTAAATAGTGTCCAGGCAGCTATACATGTAAAAAAGTTTAACCTTTTTGAACAAAAATTAATATAAGACACTGTCTTATTTTCAAGGAAACACGGTAGCTCCATTTTTTGGGGGTATATATAATGTATTGCATAACTTTTATTACATTTTTTGGAGGGCAGGGAGTAAAAGCGCATCAGTTCTGCCAATGTTTTGTTTTTTGCGTTTTTTTTTTTTTTTCAGCGTTCGGATTCTACATGCGGGAGCCCACAGCGGATTCCGAAGCTGACTGCGGCTGGCATCCGCACGTACTTGCCTTTCCTCTTCTTCATCTGTACTGTGGGTAGACCGGCGGCTCGCCGTTGGACATGCGGGGTACAGATTTTTTTTTACACATTTTCCCTTTCCGTGCCGTCGCTAGACGATAACATGGAATCCATGACCTGTTAACAATGCCAATTGCAGACAGGCCGCGGGTCGGATGGCTTCCATTGACTTTAATTGAAAGCTCATCCAGAGACAGAATAATATAAAGTAAGCCGTCCCTGCGCACACCGCATGAAAATGGAGCATGCTGCGATTTTTCTCCGTTCGCGCTAACCGCGATTGGTTTCCACAAGTGTGCAGGAAAAAGCATTGATCGTGGCATGTAAAGGGTTCACCTTTGTGACACTATTGGCCCGACATTTAATTGCGAAGAGCCAATGGGTTGCCAAGGTTTCCGGGTGTGCGATCACCATGAAGAGCGACCAATAATGCATTGCAGTACAGAAGTACTGCAATGCATTATTATAGCGATCATAGGATTGCAGGTCCAAGGCCCCACAGGGACATAAAAAATGTAAATAAAAATCGCAAAGAAAATAAACTTTTCTGCACACTTTTTCCTCTTTAAAAAAAGATTTGAAATAATAAAAACGCACATGTAGCATTCTCGCATCTGTAAGGGCCCGCACAATAATTGGAACACTTTTTATCCCTCACGGCAAATGCTGTAAAAAAATATAAACAACGCAGCCAAAAGGTTTTCTTTGTTCATTTCACTTCCCCAAAAAACACCCTAAAATGGTACCAATAAAAATTACAGCCCGTCAAGCAAAAAAACAAGGCATCGCAGAGCTCTGTCTGCGCAAAAGTAATAAAGCTGTGGGACTTTGAATGCTGCGATGCAAAAAAAATTTTACAAATAAAGTTTTTACTGTGCAAAAGGGGGGAAAACCTAAAAAATATATATATAATCATCGTAATCGTACGACAAACAGAAAAAAGTTATCATGTGACTTGGGCCGGGCTCACATCAGCGTCTTGTGCAATGCTGCGTGTTTACCGCAGGGATATACCGCTGTGTGAGCCGGCATACCATCGCGCATGGCTACAATTTTTGACTGCGCATGACAGCGTATCTCACGCACACTGTCAGTGCAGCGAGCAGAAGTCGGCGGGAGTAGCCCGAGTGGGTGCGCTAACTCTGACCTGGTCATGGTGGTTGCTACCCGGCCTAAAATCGTGGCTCGTGCGGCAGGTGGATGGCAACAGGGTTCTTGGTGATAACTATTAGATATTGGTGTAACGCCCGATGTGACGCCAGTGCCTCATTTTCACAGTTTAAATAAAGCAATTACTTTACACATTATCAGTTTGGGGCATTTTCATATATAATTGTCCTTTGACAATATTCCTTTTAGAAACAAGTACAAAGTTGCTGCTCGGGTACGTTGCCAGCCAAATTCACATTTAACGATCGCAGTATCTCGTCTCTGGGTGCACACAGTCTATACTGACACAACGGTGTCTGCATCGGCTGGTAATAACATTAAGCAGTAGGAGAAACCACACTGAAGAACAAAAAGGTGGCGTTCCCCTTTAAGCCAAGCAGATGAAAGAATGTCTCACAGCCATGATGTCTTTACATACACAATTTGCTCAATCTTAGTGAGAGTCTCTGATAACGTTGCTCAACCCAGGCAGTGATACTGGCAGTATCTTACGCACGTTGGCAGTATCTCACACACACTGGCAGTATAGCACGCACATTGGCAGTATCTCACATGCTGGCAGTATATCGCACGTTGGCAGTATCTCACACACACTGGCAGTATCTCAATCATGTTGGCAGTATCTCACATGCTGGGAGTATATCACACACACAGGCAGTATCTCAAACACGCTCACAGCATCTCACAAACATTGTCAGAATCTCATGCACGTTGGCAGTATTTCAAACACACTGGCAGTATCTCAAGCATGTTGGCAATATATCACACACACAGGCAATATATCACACACACAGGCAGTATCTCACACACACAGGCAGTATCTCACGCACACTGGCAGTATCTCACGCAAATTGGCAGCATCTCACGCACACTTGCAGTATCTCATGCACTCTGGCAGTATCTCATGCACGTTGGCAGTATCTCACACACATTGGCAGTATCTCACACACATTGGCAGTATCTCACGCACACTGGCAGTATCTCACGCAGGCTGTCAGAATCTCACGAATGCTGGCAATATCTCACGCAGGCTGTTAGTATCTCAGGCACGCTGGCAGTATCTCAGGCACGCTGGCAGTATCTCACGCACACTGGCAGTATGTTATGCACATTGGCAGTATCTCACACACACTGACAGTATCTCACGCAGACTGTCAGTATCACATGAACTCTGGCAGTATCTCATGCACGTTGGCAGTATCTCACACACTGGCAGAATCTCACGCAAGTTTGCAGTATCTCACGCACATTGGCAGTATCTCATGCACACTGGCAGTATCTCACGCACGTTAACAGTATCTCACACACGTTGTGTATGTCACACACACTGGTAGTATCTTTAGCATACTAGCAGTATCTTATGCACGTTGGCAGTGCAGTATCTCACACACACTGGCAATATCTCACGCACTCTGGCAGTATCTCATACACATTGGCAGTATCTCACACACATTGGCAGTATCTCACACACATTGGCAGTATCTCACACATATTGGCAGTATCTCACGCATGTTGGCAGTATCTCACACAAGTTGGCAGTATTTCACACACACTGTCAGTTTCTCAAGAACGCTGGCAGGATCTCAGGCACACTGGCAGTATCTCACGAATGTTGGCAGTATCTCACAAACGCTGGCAGTATCTCACGTACGCTGGCAGTATCTCACACACACTGGCAGTTTCTTACGAACACTGGCAGTATCTCACGCACGTTGTCAGTGCAGGATCTCATGAACGCTGGCAGTATCTCACACACCGGCAGTAATTCTCACACACTGACAGTATCTCACACACACTGGCAGTATCTCATGCATGTTGGCAGTATCTCACAAAAGTTGGCAGTATCTCACGCACACTGGCAGTATCTCACGCACGTTAACAGTATCTCACACACACTGGCAGTATCTAACGCGCACTGGCAGTATCTTATGCACGTTGGCAGTATCTCACGCACATTGGCAGTATCTCACGCACATTGGCAGTATCTCACATACATTGGCAGTATCTCACGCACACTGGCAGTATCTTATGCACATTGGCAGTATCTCACAAAAGTTGGCAGTATCTCACGCTCACTGGCAGTATCTCACGCACGTTGGCAGTATGTCACACACACTGGCAGTATCTCACGCGCACTGGCAGTATCTTATGCACGTTGGCAGTATCTCACGCACATTGGCAGTATCTCACACACATTGGCAGTATCTCACGCACACTGGCAGTATCTTATGCACGTTGGCAGTATCTCACACACACCGACAGTATCTCACACACACCGACAGTATCTCACACACACCGACAGTATCTCACACACACCGACAGTATCTCACGCACTCTGGCAGTATCTCACGCACTCTGGCAGTATCTCACACACACTGTCAGTATCTCATGGACGTTGGCAGTATCTCACACACACTGGCAGAATCTCACGCACACTGGCAGTATCTCACGCACGTTAACAGTATCTCACACACGTTGTGTATGTCACACACACTGGTAGTATCTTTAGCATACTGGCAGTATCTTATGCACGTTGGCAGTGCAGTATCTCACACACACTGGCAGTATCTCACGCACTCTGGCAGTATCTCACGCACATTGGCAGTATCTCACGCACGTTGGCAGTATTTCACGCACACTGTCAGTATCTCACACGCTGGCAGTATCTCACAAATGCTGGCAATATCTCGCACAGGCTATCAGTATCTCAGGCACACTGGCAGTATCTCACGAATGTTGGCAGTATCTCACGCACATTCGCAGTATCACACGCACACTGGCAGTATCTCAGGCACGCTGGCAATATCTCATAATCGCTGGTAGTATCTCACGCAAGCTGTCATGCGCAGTCCTGTTTCATTTTTGTTTTAATGTCCTGCTCTATCGCTTAGTGGCGTTGCTTATAAACAAGGCACATAAGCAATGTATTGTTTATGTACAGTGTTTATTATGCACTCATAGAAAACAATAAAACTCTATCAGTATAATACCCAGTAAAATAGAACATGCTGCATGATTTTTTACACGCGTATTATATGCAATGAATGTACGCTAGTGTGCATGGATCAATGTGCTTTCATTGACTCCGCTCACCATGAATTAGACACATGTCATACGCAATTAAATAATGCTTGTGTGTGCTAGGCCTTATGCTATATGATTCAGGGCTTAAACACAATTTTGCACGCAAAGGATTCATTCTCACTTTTTTTGGCGCACTGCTCTATCTTGTGCGGGTTCGGGAGGTGTGCAATCACGCATATCTGCCCACGCAATCCCCGCCATTGCGTTAGACTAATTAGCCATTTAAATAAGGGCGGGGTGATTTTCCCAGTATTTGCGTGGGCTTAAATGCAAAAAACACTCGTTCACCGCGCAAAAAAACTGCGCAGGAGCAAGCGCATTACATATACCCACACCTGTCGAAGACCTACCACTGCAGATAAAACTATGGCAGAATTGATGCGGTTTCTTTCTTTGCCCTACTAAAAAAAATAAATTAGTTTTACAATACATTATATGTACCCCAAAAAATGTGTTAATAAAAACCGCAGCTCGCCGCGCAAAAAACGAGCCCTCATACGGCCATGGCGGCGGTAAAGTAAAAAAAAGTTTTGGCTTTATGAAAAATGGAGATGAAAATCCCCCCCAAAAATCGTGTCCTTAGGTCCAAAATAGGCAGCACCACTAAGGGGTTAAGGTGAAGCCGCTTTACTGTCATCGGGCAGCGATGCGCCCCACCATAATCTCCGCGGACTTTCCTTCTGTCCGGCCTTTTCTCTGCTCAGTAGAAGCCGTATTTTAAGTAATTTCTCTTTTCCGTGGGCACAAAGAGCGGGTTCAGCGTCTTATCTGCGGCGGTGAAAGAGGTTATTGACTGTGCACACAATGGTCCGATGGCTGCGAACAAGGGCGTCCTCACTCGTACCGCATATCTGGGCGCGCTCCAGCGCTGCAACCATCTGGAAGAGGCCATTAAGAGCCTCCGTCCTGCCAACATGTAACCCAACTCTGCGGCGGCATGAAGGGCGCTGCTGCCACTCCGGCTTCACTCTTCAATGGCGTTTCAGTTCTAGATAAACAAAAAAATTGTTTTCATTTCTCGCTTGTAGAGACTTGTTCAGCGCAAGACACAGAAACCGACCCCGAGGCCTGCGAACGTGGATCAGTTGTAACCTGCAGCTGAGATATCCGCACTCACAGCGACGCCGCGTCCCACCAGCCGTGGATACAGGGGGTATAGGGGGTGAAGACGCAGTCGTAGAGGGAAGCGCAGCTCCCCAAGAAAGGGTCAGGGGCTTCACGAGGCCGGAAGGGTCCGCAGCTTCTTAAAATATATTGATCAATTTCTCACTACTTTGAAGATCTCTGTTTGCAGTCAGTGAATGGGAACGCTATGGTTTACAACCGGAGACAAACCCACATTGAGTGAACGCTCGCCGCCGACTTCTGAATAAACAGAGGAACAATTTTTGTGGCTCACGAAGCTGCAATTATTATTACATTGGTGACCCCTTACAGTAAAAGTGCATCTAAGGGTCCCTCTGACAGTAATGGTGCCCCTGCATGGCCCCCCTGATACAATGCTTCCTCATGCCCCCCCAGTTATAATGCCCTAGTGTCCCCCCCACTCAGTAATAATGCCTCCACATTCATACCCTCAGTAAAAATGCTCTCTCCCACTCAGTAATAGCACCCATGCACCCCGTACCCAGCGCTGTAATAATGCCCCCCCTCCCACATCCTGTCCCCCACTCAGTAACAGCACCGATGCACCCCGTACCCCGCGCAGTAATAATGCCCCCCTCCCTGCAAACTGTCCTCAGCTTAGCAGTAATGCCCCTGCACCCTGCCCACCACTAATAATGTACCCACCCCACATCCTCCACTTACGCCCCCATCCCACGCTCAGTAGTAACGCCCCCCACAGCCCATCCCCCGCTCAGTAGTAACGCCCCTGCATCCCATCCCCTGCTCAGTAGTAAAGCCCCCGCAGCCCATCCCCCGCTCAGTAGTTAAGCCCACACATCCCATCCTCTGCTCAGTAGTAAAGCCCCTACATCCCATCCTCTGCTCAGTAATAAAGCCCCCGCAGTCCGCCCCCCGCTCAGTAATAACACCCCCACCTCCCATACCCCGCTCAGTAGTAACACCCCCTCACCTCATCCCACGCTCATTAGTAACGCCCCTGCATCCCATCCCCCCTCAGTAGTAACGCTCCCGCATCCCATTCCCCGCTCAGTAGTAACGCCCCCACATCCCATCCCCCGCCCAGTAGTAACGCCCCTGCATCCCATCCCCTGCTCAGTAGTAAAGCCCCCGCAGCCCATCCCCCGCTCAGTAGTTAAGCCCACACATTCCATCCTCTGCTCAGTAATAACGCCCCCACATCCCATCCTCTGCTCAGTAATAAAGCCCCCACAGCCCGTCCCCTGCTCAGTAGTAACACCCCCACCTCCCGTACCCCGCTCAGTAGTAACACCCCCTCACCTCATCCCACAGCCAGTAGTAACGCCCCTGCATCACATCCCCCCCTCAGTAGTAATGCCCCTGCATCCCATCCCCTGCTCAGTAGTAATGCTCCCACAGCCCATCCCCAGCTTAGTAGTAACACCCTTGCATCCCATCCTCCGCTCAATAGTCACGCCCCCACATCCCATCCCCTGCTCAGTAGTAACACTAGCACATCCCATCCCCTGCGCAGTACTAGCGCCCCCACATCCCATCCCCTGCTCAGTAGTAACGCCCCTACATCCTATCCCCTGCTCAGTAGTAACGCCCCCACATCCCATTCTCCCCTCAGTAGTAGCACCCCCACATCCCATCCCCTGCTCAGTAGTAACGCCCCCACATCCCATTCTTCCCTCAGTAGTAATGCCCCCGCATCCCATCCCCCGCTCAGTAGTAACGCCCCTGCATTCCATCCCCCACTCAGTAGTAATGCCCCTGCATCCCATCCCCCGCTCAGTAGTAACACCCCACATCCGTTCTTCTACTCTAAGGACTTTCAGCTCATCCAGAGACAGAATAATATAAAACATCCACTTCATTTTTGAAAAATTAAAAAGTGAGAGATGACCCCCAACAACGAAAACTCTCAGACATGTTTCTGCTGGTAACTGCGCCCCTAGTGGTAGCCCTAACTTTGTACGTGTTATATAGGCCTATGAACAGGAGCGGCTGGGTGGGGGTGGGGAGGCCGATGCCCCCAGGCCTGGCATCCAGCAGACGTTTGGTTGCTCATCATCCTGACTTTCCTCCGGGCAGCATACTGACTTGTACTGTAAGCTGCCTCAGAGGACGCCGAACAGTCCTGTAGGACCAGTGAGACTGCGGTTGGGACGTAAGTGGCGCAATGACATCACTCCAATGCACCACCTACGCCGGGCCACAAGAGGACTCTGCGACCGTCATAGACAGATAAATGTGCTGTTATTTCATCTCTATTCTACACGGCACAGCTGATAATATTAAGGGACAAAAATACTACTAAGGGGGCACTTTAGGGCAGAATTACTTTTAACGGGGTACTTAGGGGCATTTTTACTATTTAGGGGGCACAGTTACTACTAAGGGGGCCACATGGGGGAATAATTACTATTATGGGGACACTACTACTATTAAGGAGGCACTTGGGGGCGCTATGACTATTTTGAGTGCACTGTTAAAGGAGACACAGCAGTGAGCATTATTATTATGTAAGGGCTCCAAAAACAGTTCTGGCGCTATACTTATGTACCAGACTTGGTCCTGGTGTTGTATTTATGAACTGAGCTTGGTTCTGGGGCTGTATTTATATTGTTAGCTTGGTTCTGGTGTTGTGTTTATGGTATGAGCTTGGCTGTGGTGTTGTATTTATTTTATGAACTTGGTTCTGGTGCGATATTTGAGCTTGAATCTAGTGCTGTAATTATGTACTGAGCTTGGTTCTGGTGTTGCATTTATGTACCGAGCTTCGGTCTTGGTTGCATATTTGAATTTGTTTCTAGTGCTATTTATGTACTGAGATGTCAATTCCGGTGTCATCTTTGAATTTGATTCTGGCGTTGTCCTTATATTAGGAGCCTGTTTCTGGTGTTGTATGTATATTATGAGCTTGATTCTCATGCCATATTTGAGTGTCTTTTTATCACTGTATTTATATACTGAGCTTGGTTCTGGTGCTGTATTTATGTACTGACCTTGTTTCTTGGGTTGCATTTATGTTATGAGCTTGATTCTGGTGTTGTGTTTACACTATGAGCTTGGTTCTTGTGTTGTATTAATGTACTGAACTTGGTTCTGGGGCTGTATTTATGCTATGCGCTTGGTTCTGGTATTGTGTTTATGTTATGAGCTTAGTCCTGGTGCAGTATTAATGTACTGAACTTAGTTCTGGTGTTGTATTCATTTTATAAGTGTGGTTCTAGGGCTATATTTATATTTATGTACTGAGTTTGTTTCTGGTGTAATCATGTCATGAGATTGGTTCTGGTATCATCTTTGAGTTTGTGTCTGGTACTGTATGCATTGAGATGGATTCTGGTGCTGTATTTATGTACTGAGCCTGGTTCTGGTGCCGCATGTATGTTCCGCATTTGGTTCTGGTATTCTGTTGTATATATTTCTATATATGCTGAGGTTAAATAAACAGTTTCCAGGTAGAAGCACGCTGGCCGGCTATATACTGCCAGACTACACCCACCTGCGGCGGCTACCGGACTCACAACTTTGGTGATACTTTGTGCTGCCGTTGGCTGCAGCCCAAACAGTAGAGGGTGCTAGGTGTGACGAAATCATTCATAAGGCGCCCGCAGCTGCAGCGACAGCGACAGGAATATTCAGCGCCGGACCAGAGTGGCATCTTACCGCGTCTTTTCCCCGGCTCTAGACTATGAATGCCATAAATCCGCCCGTGCGCGGGAAGCTTTCATCACTGGATCGCTGCTGGCGCCATTTTATAGAATTCCTTGAGACTAAAAAACAAACATATTCAACATACTTAATAGATAGCGATAAAGCGAAGATGTAAAGGTGCCGCCTACATAATAGAAGCAGCCGGAGGATCCGTGACACCGAGCGCACAGCCCTCCCCCCCCCCACAGATTTGTGTTTTAGGGCCCTTTTAGATTTAACGATTATCGTTAAATGAGTGAAAGTGAACAATTCTAGTTGAAAGGACCCGGACCCTGCGAAGCGCTCGCAAGGATCCTGTAATCTGCAGGTCAAGTGTAGGGGCCGTAATTCACCAGCGCTACACTAGGGGGCACTAGAAACAGAACATTGAATTTGATAAGTCAATGAAAACAAACATGTTATTACTGTAGACAAGCGGGGGCGTCCTGCGCTGCGCTCCTCCGAAACGCGCCGACATGTAATGCTTCTATCCAGGAGGGGATCAGCTGCATTCAGTCCTTTCTGCAACTGTGAAATCTCTTGCGCTGTAACATTATGCTGGTGACGGTGGGCGGTCAGCGTGCGGAGCGCGGCCGCTCAGGAAGTATATATATATATATATATATATGCATGCGTGTAATTATATTCTTTGTCATTTCATAATCTGGGCTGGGATTCTAACCTTCTGCCGCGGACAGAGATGATGACCATGAAGTGACATTATAATGGCTGCAGCAGGAGACCTACCTGTATACACTTAGGGGGCACGGGGGTCTCAGCTGCGCTCCATCTATAAGCTACAGTGGATGCTCACCTTGTATAGATCATTTTGGGCTTTATGTCCGTGTAAGAGGGCCTCACACCGATGGATTCTGAATGCAGAATCTGCATTTGAACTTTCTGCGGCAAAACGCGGGCATTGAAGGCATGGAGATCCGATTTTTCCTTCACATTCGCGGATACAAATTGCGTATTCTGTGAGCAGAAGAAGAATCGCAGCGTGCTCTGTTTCACCTGTTTCACCACGGACTCAGCGCAGACGGCCTCCATAGAAGTCAATGGAGGTGTGCGACCCGCAGCCATATGTAAGTGACATTGCTGATAGGCTGCCCGCTTCAGCACTAAGCGACGGCGTGGGAACTTAGGCCTCCTGTTCACGGCAAGCGCGGATTTTTCATGTGGATTTCCACAGCGGATGCACCGCAAATCATCATTAAATTCATTTTCTTATTGCTTGCGGGAGATGGCAGATTGCGTTTTTTCTGCGCAGATGTATGCGGATGCACTGCGGATCATCAGCGCGGAAAAAATCCGCAGCCCAATCTTTTCTCCCCCTCCCTAATTGATTTTAACCTTCAAATCCGCAGTGGATCCGCAAATGTATTTTCAGATGCATTGCAGTTGTACGCTCCCATAGAGATGGATGGAGCCAATCCGTGTGATCCGCGGGAAAATGGAGCATGCTGCGGTTTATTATCTGCAAATGAAGTGTTAAATGAAGTGCGGACGCCCAATGCTTCCCTGTGAGCGGCTTGATTTGCCGTTCTCACGGGCTGGTGCCACGGGCGGATTCCACAAATCAAATCCAAATCCAGAAAAAAACTATTGAAGACCCTTCCTCAGAATATGTCATCATTGCTTTATCGCCGCTTGGGAGGGTCTACACGAAAATTCTGCAGCAATTCTGCCCCGCCTGGACCCCCCTCACTGCTTTGCACGCGGTTCCTTTTAGCAAGGAGGCGGCAGGAGGTAAAGAAAATAACTCCAGGGTCAGCAGAAGACGCACAAGAGACAACTCGGTACGCCTGTCAATGTATATATATATAATGGGGGGGGGGACACTTTGCTGTTCATCTCAGGCAGCAGAAAGCCTATGCATCCTCCTGCTGTGACACCCACTAATAAGGAGAACAGGGGTCCAGAAGGTCCTCGGCTGTGCGTTACTCCTCCATTCATTTCTTTGGGACTGCCGGAGATACTTGAGTATACGTGCGCATGCGTGACCACCTTCATTCATTCAGGCACCTTCTGGACTCCCATTCTCATGTTCAGCAGGGTCCTGACAATCGGACCCCAACAATCAGGTAGTTATTCCCTTAACTGTGGCTGGGGATAACTTTTTTAGGTGCGACAACTCCTTTAACAGGGCCAGGTCAGTAAGATGAGTGATGTCTGTATGTTCCAATAGAAATCATAGCGCGGGGTTTCTACATGGACGCTTTAACCATTGGGTAAACTATGCGTCTGCACCGAGTCCCCGGCGGCACAAATTTCAACTGTACCAGCATTCTTGGGACGTGGATACATTTGATAAGAATTGCCGAGGTTAAAAGATTCTAAACCAAGATATATTGACCTCTTGCCCTGCCGCTCTTGCAAGAGTTGCCGGAGGCCATCTTGGATACAAAAAGAATTAGTGCTGTGCCTAAGGGAGTAGTATACGCCAGTGGAGGAGCAGATGCAGCAGAGAGGTTGCAGAATACATGACAGCAGTCACTGAGAGGATTGACTGAGGTAGTCTCCATGCTGGGAGAACAGCGCAGCGAGAGACCACCAAAGCAGCCCTGATAACCAGAGGGCTGAAATTTAGGACACCAAAGAGCCCTGATGATTGGGGGCTGAAGTGAACAAGAAGGATGGAAAGAGGGGAAGGCTCCCTTCCCATTGGGATTTGATTCGAAAGTAGATGACAGCACTATGGACCCGAAAGCACAGAACAACACTGCAAGACCGGTCCAACGAGATGATAGTGTGTTTGGGGACTGTGACGGACTGATGTGACTGAGAGGGTGTCTCCTCAGAAGGGACTGAGATACAGGGAATGTGAGAGGTCTGATGATGAAGTGTGTTGGTTAGGGCAAGAATAGGAAAAGTGATGACAGGCACGATGTGTGTGATGTGACACCATGTGAAGAGATATGATATATTGTAGAGGGAGAGGAAGGCACTTCAATGTAGCAGGTACAAGATGATGTGAGATAGGTGTACAGAGATGTCTGCACCTACAGTGCGTTGAGTCTGCAATGACGCAGGACTCCGAAAGCGGTGATTTACTCTAGCACCTACGGTGCGGCTGCCATATTGCCATTGCCATGCTGTTGACCTTTACGGTATAGAGGATGCAGAAGACTACATAGTCCTACAATGAAGATGTTTAGTTACGTTGGAAGTGCCTTATCTAGCCAAGGTGATCCTCTCATGCGGAAATAAGGGTATGAATTATGTTAGAAGTGTCAATTCCAGTTAAAAAACCATGTAACGTTCTGGTACAATACCCTCCAATGGAGCAAAATGTTGTCTCCGCCTCCAGCGATCACCGCCACGCCATGGCACACCACCGTCCCGCTTCACTTGTAGCCTATGGAGGTGAGCAGCCACAATGCTCTCCTTGCACCGTCCTCACAAAGCGGCAGCGCTTGGATACAATAGCATCGATTGTTATGAAAACGTCAAGGTATATAAAGTAACAAAGAGAACAATGTAGCAAAGGATGTAACGAGCGTGTTTCATATCCCTACGACAGAAGGTAAGGCAGCCCCAGTCACGCGCCTCCATCTCTCCACCGAACAACATACAAGTTTTCCAGATATCCGTAAGAGCGACAGACGAACGGCGCGTGTTCCAACAAAGCCGACCCATTGTTGTAGATCCAATGCAAACAAACAGAGGCCGTCCCCGAGCCGCAGCGCTCTCTCCCCGGGCTGTGGTTGGACTTGTGTATTATTTGGATGGAGATGTGATTAGAGTCCTCCAGTCCGCGGCCGCAAAGTAAACCTTTTAGTGCATGTTTGCAATTATAAGAGTAAACATCATTAGTCTCTGTAGCAATGAAGCATTAGGGATAAGGGGATAAATATTAACCCTCTCCTTCCTTTCATTTAGTATGTACTGTATGTACTTAGAGGATCCCTCTAAATCCTCGCACCCCTGCTCCCCCCCCTCACTTGCTTAACCCCTCAATGACCGGGCCTTGGTTTTATCATTTTTAGACGTTCTTCCCGATTTAAAATAAATCCTTCCATCTTTCTATTGACGTCGCTGTCGGAGCGCTTGTTGCTTTTTGTGTGATAAGCTGTAATTTTCAGCGGCTCTATTTAATGTACAAAAATACTTTTACAAATTTAGGGCTTATTTAGACGACCGTATATTGGCTCGGTTTTCACGCCGAATCGATATACGGTGTCCTTGTCTGCAGGGGGGGAGGATGGAAGAGCCAGGAGCAGAAACTGAGCTCCCACCCCTTCCCCACCCCTTGCCACTATTTGCAATGGGAGGGGCGGGGTGGGGTGGAGCTAAGCAGCGCGACTTAGCTCCGCCCCATCTCGCCCCCTCCTATTGCAAATAGTGGCAAGGGGCGGAGAGGGGGCGGGAGCTCAGTTCTTGCTCCTGGCTCTTCCATCCTCCCCCCCTGCAGACAAGGACACCGTATATCGGCTAGGCGTGAAAACCGAGCCAATATATAGTCGTCTAAATAAGCCCTTACAAGTGGAGTGGTATAGAGAAAAACACAATAGCCCCTTTTATTTATTTATTTGGGGGGGGGGCTTGTTTCAACAGCATACACACTGCAGCAAAAGTGATGTCATAACTTTATTCTGGGGGTCGGTACGATCACGATGACGCCAAATTTATATAGCTTTTTTTTTGTTATTGCTGTGCTTTAAAAAATAGGTTTGGAAAAAAATATAATCCTTTCCTGCCGCCATTTTCTGACCGCCATAAAGTCTTTCTGTCGATATAGTTGTATGGGGGCGCTTTTTCTGTGGGACGTGTATTTTTATTGGTACCATTTTGGAGTTCATGCAGCTTTTTGATCAGTTTTATTACATTTTCTGCCTTTGTAATTTTTTTTATTATAAATATTGAAAGTTTTTTTTTTTACTTTTTATTCCCTTTTATTTTTTTTTTATAATTAATAAAACTTTTTTTAACTTATTTTTTTACTCTTTTAAGGGTGACTACCCACTACAGGTTTTTTTTCACTGCGAAATTCGCAGCTTTTTTTTTCTGCAGGGGTCTTCGGGACTTGTAATGTTAAAATTGCGATCGCGCAAAATCACAATCACTGATCAGTTAGCACACCGGTCGTTTATACTCACAGATTTATATCGAACACCACACTCTGGCCTCAAGGAGCTGTTGTTGCTGGTGGTGGCGGCGGTGTTGCTGCCGCTGCTGCTGCTCTTCTTGTTCTGCTTCTGCCAAAATGAACATTTTCTTAAGTACTAGAAACACCCAGCTCCACAGCTTTCCTTGGAGGAGGTCCGCGCTCGGCTGTTCTGCACCCATGTGCTACAATTGACCCCTTCACCACTGTACACTATTTTGACCACTTTTTTGGAGGAACACAGTGCTCTGCAGATGTGTGTCTATATTCCCATGCAATTTGGGGGTCTTTGGCTGCATTGGGGGCCTTCTGTAGGGCAAATTAGTGAACCTGATTTTTACTCCTATTGATATTAATGGGAGTTGGAATTGACTGTCCCAATTTATGATGAATTCGTGAAATCGGCCCGATACTGACACAAACCGATTATTCCACTAATTGTTCATCACTATTAGAGACAACTGCCAGGGTATGCTGGGAGATGTAGTTCTGCAAAGGCTGAAGAGCCACAGGTTGGCGACCCCTGAAGTGTCCAAAAACATTCAGTACAAATAGTTCCCTGTATTTTCCTTGAACCTCTTGTGACTCTGCAGATCGTTTCTTCTTCACTTTCCAGAACACGTCTCTCTCTCATAATTATATAAGTCTTGCAAAAGATTTTGGCTTCAACTGAAGAAAACTGGAGATAGATTTGTGTTTCACAAACACATTTGGGTGTTCGGATTATTAGGAGTATTGCAACAGCTCTTGGCAAGTTCCTGCTTCCATCATTCCAGATTCCCGAGCTGACCGGCTCTCCACATTCTCTGAGTCCAATAAGTTGCAAAAGTAAGAAGAAGAAAGGGAAACATTTAGGATTATATAAAGCTGTAAGTAGCGGGTCCACTCGCTCTGCAGCAGGGGAGGTGAAGCTGGAGCTCTGCTTCACCGTCACTTTAACCCTTTCATGACCAAGGGCTGTCAGCGCTCCTGCGTCCGGGTCACATTCTGCAGTTTTGGTATTCCCACTTATAAAAAATCATAACTTTATTTTCTCGGTGGACAGGGCTCTGTGAGGACTTGGTTTTTGTGGGGCGACCTCCTGTTTTTAGGGTTGGCTGTGGACTGACAGGTCCTGAGCTGCACACTGATTGGAGAAGCCGGGTATCAATGACAGGCTCTGTTTCTGGACTTTATGGTGACTCAGCAGTTTCAGAGAGCGCAAGAAAGAGACTCCACCAGTTGGAGCTGCAGCAGAGCTGACCTGTGCAATGGGGAAAACTATGGAGGGTGTGATGGCGAGGGCAGCGAATGATGGTTGTCACAGTGGCACCACTGCTCCCCTTTCAAGGAAACGCGGCCTGGTGCGGCATTACACAGTGTTACATGGATGGTACACCTTGATAGTTTTCCCTAAGGTGCTACCCGTGGAGTCAGGTAGGGTAAGATGGAAGTTCCCCATGGGGTGCTACCTGCGGAGTAGGGTAGTGTAAATTAGTGTGTTGTTGTGATGCTAGTCCATATGTAAGTTAAAACCTACTCCGGACTAAATAGTAACAAAAAGGGAAAATCAAAAATATTTTAAAAATGTACTTTCCCCTAGAGTCGAGTGGTATTTGTGTATCTTGACGCCACCAGGAAGTCCTGGTGGAGTCAAAATTGACAGGGGGGTGACGCCCCCTGTACCTGATTGGCTGGAAAAGAAGGCTTGGCTGCAGGTCCTGAAAGCTGAGTATAAGTGTAGTGTCCCGGCTCGCTGGCTCCCAGGCCGTTCACAGTGCTCGCCACCCCTGCTTCAGCGTTCCTGGCCACGCTCCCCCCGTTCAGAGTGGTCGCCGCTGCTGTTGTTCTGTTCCTGGCCCTCAGCTGCTAATTTGTCTCCGCCGCTGTGATCCCTGCTGCAGATGATCTTGGCTTCCCGGCTTCTGTTCCCCGGCACTGTCCTCCCCACTCCTGCTGCAGCATTCCCGGCCCTCTGCTACACAACGCAGTACTCCCCGCTGCTGCTGGACGCTTCTGTTCTGCTGTCCCTGGACCTCTGCTGGTCGCTCCTGTGTTGCTGTGGCCGTCCATCTGCTGGACTCTGCTGTTGTGCTGTCCCCGTGCCTCTGCTCGCGGCTGCAGCGGTAGCTTACCCGGGACTCTGCTCCCCACTCCTTGTCTTTTCATCAGCAGCCGTTGTACACAGGTGTTCCACAGATCGGTGCAACGCTACTTCAAAGGTGCCGTTCTGCGTCCCGGTACCGGTTGACACTGCTGTTTTAGTGTCTTCGGCGGCTGTTGAAGCTGGTATGTCATGCGTGTGTCCTTCAAGCCGGTGGCAGCAGATCCACGCCAGTGTGTATTTATTGTTGGCCACTGTGAAGGCGTACTAACCATTCACGGCGGGCAACAGTGAATAGACACTGTGCTGCTAGAACCTTTGACAAGTCACCCAATGGGGAGCTAGGGGTGTGACAGGGGCATTTCTCCTGTCAAACCCCTAGCTTACTGGTGGGGTCAAGATACACTAATACCGAGTCTAGTGTGGTAGATGAGGTGGTGGGAAGAGAACTCCAGGAGTCAGGATTAACGGTAAAACACTTTATTTTCTGAGAGGAGCTTGCATATGTAGATTTCTGACATTCATCAGTATATCTTTTCTTAACTCCTTAAGGGTCAGGCTGTTTTGTACCTTAAAGACCAGACACTTTTTAGGGATTCTACCCAAGTGGTGGATTTACTGCCTATTTTATTTCCTCTAGCTATCAAAATTATTTTTGCTGTGGTTTTTTTGTGTGAAATATAGGACTATTTTTTTTAACACCTTTTTCACTTTTTTTTTTTTTTATTACGCACTTTCCCACTGTAGCTGGGGCGTTCATAGGAGCCGCATCCATAGCAGCCCCAGTTACAGGGAAAAATATCCCCTGTAGTGATAATAGTCACTGGCAGAGCTGATCTGGTTTTACTAGGACCCTGCAGCTCTGCTGTAACAGGGGGACCCGGTGGTCAGGTGATCGCCGAGTTGCGTAGTGGAAGAAGCACTTCCCCTTCACTTTTTAGGACATAGCACTCATTGAGCACTCTGTAGCCTGGAAAGGAGAAGGCAGAGGAGGTTAAAAAACGCTTCTCCTTCAGGTTCTCAGCTGTGTCTTTAATCCCGCACCGTATTTCTGCTATCGGCTTAGATTGAAGCCCAGGACCAAGCGCCCTATATTTACCGCGCTTGGTCCTTAAGGGGTTAAGGTTGACAGTTACAGGCACAAGTACAGGAACACACCTCTGTACCCCTTTCTTTTCCTCTCTTGCGAGCGCCGGCTGCAATTGGCTGGCGCTCCATCCAATCACAGCGCTCACTTGCTGAAGGCGAGGAAATTCAAAGCCTCGTTTACCAGAGAGAGAATCCTCTGATGGCAGGAAGGATTACACAGCAGCCTGCTGTAGTGCCTGGGAGATCATCCCGGGCGACCCAGATGCCGGCTGCGAGGCGAGTATTGCGTTTTTGTTTTTTTTTCACCTAGTGTGGCTAGGGCTTATTTTCGAGGGAGGGCTTACATTTCAACCCCCACGAAAATCATTTTATCAATTATCGGGGTAGGTCTTTTTGGGGGGGAAACACAGTAGATGGGGGCTTATAAAGGGGCCGTTCAGTGTATATGGAGGTGTATATTATACAGACCCTTGTATCCTGGTCACGATTCCCCTCTTATGAGACTCTTTTAAGCTGTCGGTCTTTGGCTTGCGTGAAAGACTTGGTAACTTCTAATGGAAGGGTTTAGGCCGGGGAGTCACGCAGGGATTCTCTCTATTGTTTGCAGGGGTTTTGCGTTGCGTTACAAGGTGACCACCGCAGCCTGCCAGATCTTTTAATCAATTGCATCTGGCTTTTGTATCTGGCACTGATAGATCAGTACATTAAAACAAGATCTAATCCGTTCACACATTCCAGGCGGTGGCATAAAACAGAATTGGCACCAAATTAGAGTCCATTAACCCAGTCACAGGCCGCCTTCTAGCTCTTGGCACCTCTATAAAGTCTGTGAGCAATAATCCAGCTGTAATCCTATTACCTACAACCAACTGTATCAACATGGTCTGGGAGCCACGATTACGGGACAGATGCCCCTCCATTCTATTAGATACCGCGCTGGTGCTCACATTTATGATTCACATATTTGAGCAGACATGAAACAGGGTAGGGAGGGCGCTGCCGTGCGGGGGGCTCTCACGTGTCTCATGTAGTCGCAGGATGATGGAAAAACACAATGCTCGGCTTTAGGAAAATCTACATTTCTAACAGGCACTGAATGGCCACTTTGTTAGAGACCCCATCTAATAGCGCATTGGACTAACTTTCTAGGGATGAGTGAACTTTTAAAAAGTTCAGTGCGACCAAATTTCAGCAAAATATTAAACTCAGTCCAAATTAGTTGGAACCGGACTGGAACTTGACAATACTGCCGAAACTGCTTATAGCTTTCTTCTTCCTGCTTTTTTCCCCCTTTCTCCTTATTTCCTTCATTTTCTTTTCTCTTCTTATATTTCCTCCTTTTTTTTCCTTTTTGTATTTCCTTCTTTTACTATTTTCCCTTCTTTTTCCTTCCTTTTCCATTTTTTCTTCTCCTTTTATTCTTCCTTTTCCTTCTTTTACCTTTTTATATTTCCTTTTTTCCTATTTTTCTTCTTTTTTTCCATTCTTCCTTTTTCCTTACTTTCCTATTGTTTCCCTTCCTTTTCTTTTTCTCTTCTTCTCCTTGCTGCTGGTCCAGCTCAGACAAACCGCCTGAGGTTTAAGTTGTCACCGAACTGTACTTTTTGCAAAATTCAACCCGAAACCCGGTTCGACTGTTTCCGTTTGCTTTTAGTGTTCAGAACCGCTGCAGTTCGTCAAGGCATAGACTTCACTAGGTGATAAATCATTCTGCGGCCCCTGCGGACAGGAAGCTTCTTGAAGGTGCTGTAACGTGTGACAGATGCGGAATATGACGCTGTTTTTGGAAAAGTATCAGACAAGTTTATAACAAAAACATGACTGTGCTGAAAAGTGAATAATGAAGCAATATGAAGAATAGCCTGCACATTCGCATCTACAAACAATGCAAATCACACTGAATACCATCTGCAGAAAACTTGTGATTTTATGTCGCACTGCGGGGCCGCGGCTCTAATTTCCATACAGGGAAGCGCCAATTGTTAGCGGTCCGGGTGCTCTAATAAAGGAGCCATTCTGTGTGTATTCTTTCTGCTTCCTCTCCTCCCCCGCTCCAGGTATGAACTACACCACATAGATTGCTTTTATTGCTAACAATCTCACAAGCCGCAGTGCACACTAATCACATTAATAATTAATCCTATGATTTATCCCCTCCCCCCATAATATCGATATAACATCCATTGTGCAGTCATAATAAACCCATTAGAGATTCACGACCCCTCTAATAATTATATGATGTAATATTAGAGGACTCGGCTGATGAGAGACGCAGGACGATCATTATGTAACGCTCATATTAAAAATGTATGCAGCCGGCAATTACATGTGTAATTATTGCTCAGTGACTCCCGGGTATTGATTACTGGGGACAGCGTCCAGTCTTGTCTTTGCAGGACAAATGACTAAATCTGCAGCTGATGTTGAGGGGCTGTTTAGAAGTTTTGGCAAGTTCTTCAATGGGTTAACGGCAATGAGGCATAAAGTGCGCGTTCTTCTTGTTGTGGAGTTTGCATTAGGATTTGGCCTATGTAATGTCTATGGGAGCTCCTGCGAGTCCAGGGGCCACAACTGGTTTGGGGGATTTTCTTTGTGCTACACTAAAAACTGTAGACTAATCTGAGCAAAGAGCATTGCATGATGGGAGGGCAACGAAGGTCCTAGAAGTGTGACCATACACAAGCTATCCATGATACAGATAGGGAATTGCATCCTGAGCTGCATGTATAATTCTGCTGGCCTCCGATCTGTTGGCTAGTGTTGAGCAATTCAAAAGAGTCAAACCCTATTTCAGGACTTTGCTAATAGTTCAACTCAGCGCACACCCAAACTTTTGGGCAGTTTGTCTTGGCCGAACCTTCTTCCACTTCATCTTCGCCTTCTACCTCTTCCTCCTCTTACTCTTACTCTTCTTCATCCTCTTCATCTTTCCCTTTTCTCTTCTTCATCCTATTCTTCTTCTTTCTCTACTTCTACCTATTTCTTTTCTTACTGTTATTCCTCTTTTTCCCCCTCTTACTCTTCTGTTTCCTCCTATCCATCCTCCCCCTCTTTGTCTTCTTCATCCCCCTCTTTGTCTTCTTCTTCCTCTGCTTCTTCTTCCTGTTCCCCCTCTTCTTCCTCCTTTTCCTCCTCTTCTTCGTCTTCCTTTTATACTTTTTCTGTGTCTTCCCCTTTTTCTTATTCCCTCTTCTTCTTCGTCTTCCTGAACAGTGTTATACACAAGTTGAGGGGGTATTGGTGAAGTTAAGGCTCAGTTCGAATTAATTATTTTGCTCAGATTAGGCAAACTCTGTTCAGAAAACATTGTTACAATCTGGATACAATGAATATGGTTTCTACCCCACAGCAGCGATCACTTGTGATGTACATGACTCCTATGTCCCATGCAAGAAAATAGTAATAATAATCTTTATTTATATAGCGCCAACATATTCCGCACGCTTACAAAGCAGAGAGAATCAAATAAATCCATGGTTCCATGCAGTAATCAGTTGATGGAAACACATTGATGGGGGGTACAGAAGGTAAAGCGGCTGCTTGTTAGACTGCACCCCCACTGCCTTGCTCTTACTCAATCCCCACAAGACGATCAGCATATTGCTGCACGCGATCATAATAGAAAAAGCTGGCACTTGGAAGTGGTGCATCATGGGAAATGCAAAAATTCAAAAAATGGAGCTCTCCATCCCATCCCATAAATGCTCGATGGGACTCTTCCGTATCTGTTTGGCAATCCAGCTCAGGGTCCTTCAAATGAACAGGACTGAAGCCTCTTTGTTCTGTTGATTGTGGGGGCCAGACCCCTCGATAACGTATAGTCTGCAATTTTCAGGATATGTTCAGACATACAATTTATACAAATTGATACAATTCAGGCCAATTACTTGATCTGGGAACGTGATAAAAGGCAAAAACCAGTCTGTGAAGATAACTTTGGAGGTGCTGTCAGGCCATTGGAGACTGCATTATGTTTTTTGTGTCTGAGGGGCTTTTACCCATTAGCGTATTTTTAACGCTGCGATATCGCTGCTTTTTTTAATGCAAATGTCAATGGGACCTTCTAATGTTAAAATTGCAGAAGCACAAACTTTAACATTAGAAAGTCCCATTAAAAAATTGCAGCGATATCGCAGCGTAAAAAAAACGTTAGTGGGTAAAAGCCCTAAAGATGAAGGAGTGAAGATGCTTCTAAGATGCCTTCAAGAGCCCAAATGAAGAGTTTACTACAGTTTTATCATGGGTAACATACAGCCAGTTGGAATTGTGTCGTAAAGTGGCAGAAACTAAACGAGATGCCACAACCGTGGGCCATATTTGTAGATGGTGGTCAGCAGAATGAAACCGTCAAAGTGGGACTAAAGCACTGAGAGGAATGATCAAGGCTTCTGGTGTCATGTAGCGGCTCCACAATCTATAGATGGCGACATTCTGAGGAGTATACAGACAGATTTGAATGCTCAAGTATAAACAATGATGGTTTTACGAAGACTGGCTGAGACAGGTTAGCAATTAAGTTGTCTATTGCGAAAACCGCCCCTCACACCACACCACAGTCATGGACACTTACGGTGGTGTCGCTCCCCAGCTACTTTGTTTGACGAATGGCACAGTGTGGTGTTCAGCGATGAATCAAGATTCCATCTTAGCAATGATGATCACCAAGTGAGAGGCGGGGGCCGATGTGGCTATCCTTCTGCCATTTTTGAGTACCATCATCACTGTGAAGTCATGGTTTGAGGTGCCAACAGTAGTAACAGGTCAACACTTCCAGTACGTATCAGGAAGACAATGACAACACCCCATAATGTTGATGAGCTGACACAGCCTGTAGCGCTACCATAGCTTCAGGGCATACCCAGCGCCATTTTATACTACACAGTGGAGACCAACAGGCATGTTCTTCAAGGTGTCCAGGTGATTCCTTGGCCAGCTCGATGATCCCAGATCTCCAATTGAGAATCTGTGGAACACAATTAGACATGGCATGGTCACTCTCCACAGCCTCATAATGAAGATGAACTGTGCACTTTGGTCAATACCGCATGGTTAGAACCACCCCAGGACACTAATTGTACCGGTGCCATGTCACGTTAACAACTGTATCGCCCAAAGTGGTGGCCGCACTACTTACTGATCATCATGGTTATTGCCCCAAAAGGGACATGGAATTATTCTCTATCTGTGTGTTGAGTTTCTCATTTTAAACTTTTCTTCATGTTACGGCATTTTCTGTATGAACAATCACATGAATGTTCATCCTTCATATTGTCTAAATCAGCCTGTTTGAAGGCCACAGCGGTCTCCTTGATCGGCACTTGTCCTCTGGCTCACGTCGACCCTCAGAACATCCTTCCAGTTACTGGATAGAAGAAAGCTACTGAACAGTAAATTACCGTGACCTATTAATCAACACATCTCAATATAAACCCTCAAACGCGTTGGGTTCACACACACCAGGCAATGACCACCCATGCTTTATGCCCAAATATCTGGGTCCTCCAGTGATGTCTCTGTAGGTATTAGATAGTTTTACACAGTACACTGATTTAAATGAGAAATGGTAATTAACAGACTGACGTGAGCCATATGGAGCCATAAATACGCTCATATTCCAGACAAAATAACAAATGTGTTCCCCGGCCTTGTCTAGGACACGGAGCTCGCCCTCCTGAAATTTATGTCTGTAGGATCAGGACAGCTGCAAGAGGGCTTTAATGTATAGACGTTTAAAGCTTTCCGAGTGAGAAGGGCATTTTTCTATTAATCTGTTTTACTTGTTGGGCTTTTATTTTAGTGAATATTCAAATGCAGTTCAGCACAAGGATTTAACCCTTTGGGCACTAACATGGTTTGTCTAACATAATTATCCCTGCGACACAATGAAGGACACAAAGACGACACAAAATGGTCCTGGGTTAGTGTGTCGCTCCATTTTTCCATAAAGTCCATATAGGTCCAAAATAAAGAGGGTGGCAAGGTTGGATAAGCAGGGGTGGGACAAGCACTCCTAGTGTCCAAGGCAGGGGCGTAGCTTTAGAGACTGCAGAGGCAGCAGTCACAGCCAGGCCCTGAAGCCTTCCCTGCTTGGTCTTGTAAGGGGAGTCCACAGTTTTCACATTATACATGATTCTTGTTATATGCAGTCGCCACATGCTGTATGTTAATGATGTGCCTTTACTTTAAGAAGGGCTCAGGGAGTGGCAATACCTTAGGTGCATAACCAGTAACCAGAATCTGGACTGGTACGTGACAGCCCTCAGATGTGCAAAGGTATGATTGTGTGCTGCAAAAGAGAGTGCAAATAAAGGTGTTGACTGCCCTCTTTTTTACTGATGACCTATCCTCTGCACTGGACAGTGGGCTGGAAGATCAGCAGATGGGCGGCGATCCCAAGCGGTGGACCACCGTCCATCAACTACTGATGATGACGTATCCAGAGAATAGGTTAGCAGTGAAAAAGAGGGCAGACAGCTTTTTTAAGTGAAACTGGTCCTATGGGCTAAATGTGAATTTCTGCTTCTGCACTGAGTGTGGGGTCTACAACTTCCTCAAGTCCTCTGCCCTCCCTATAGCAAACGGCAGCCTTTGGAGAAAGAACAAACTAGAAGGCCTCGCTGGGCCATAGACAGCTCTTTCACATGTTGGTGATATACCCAAAAAACGAGTCTCTCCTAAGAACTTTCATCGTGCTATCTTTCAATGCAATGGATTTTTTGCTACTAATTTTGCCGATATGGGACACTTGGACTATGTTTCCATGTTCCTGTTTCTGGAGAGACTCTTCTGCACCCAAATACACAAATATTGTTCAGTTTATTGTTTGTTTTGCACTGCCAAGCATTAGTAGCCCAAACGTCTTCATCACACACACACAAAGCCTGAGATACACTACAATGTTCTAAGAGCTACATGTTATGCCCAAGCGTGATCCAGAGTGGTCCAATTCTGGACAAGTAAGTTTATTGGGCCAGATACCTATGTATGCCAATAAGGCTACAATGACACCGGTGATGGTCCAGTCACTAGTACAAACTAAAGTGAGCCTATCGTTTCCGACTGTGGACTGGACCAAGTCACTGGCCTGATTCCCACAGGCTGATGGGGACGAGCCCCATACTGGTCTTTCTAACGTCTCTGAATTGCCTAATTGTACCTGGCACCTACAGCATTGGCAGAAGCTCAGAAACAGCTTCCAACTCTTTGTGCAAGGAAATTTAAGGCCATATGCATGGCAGTTTTGCTGTGGATTTGCCACCACAAACAATATGCAACACGTGCGAGTATTCCTGCAAGACTCCTGTTCACACCATCAGGTAGCGTCAGCAGCCATATTACCAGGAACTTCTGCACGAGTAACAGCTTGAGGACCCCGTAACAAAGACCATATCCTGCTTGGAGGAGTGCTGCCTCCCCAGATAGCCCAAAGTCAAACGGATGTGTGGCAAGGTAGATCCAGTCTGCCTGACATAATATATATGGACATCATGGGTATCCCCCAGGTTTGATCTCTTTTTGAGGCACTTCGAGAAGCCACATCCACTCTGATGCTTGTTAAAAGATGTTTAGTCAGAGGTTTCGAGATTGGACAATTCCTTCAAAAGTTTATCATACATTAACCCCTTAATGATGCGGGCCCTTTTTCTTCATTTTCATTTTGGGGTTTCTTCCTCAGTTTCAAAAAGTTATACCTTCATCAACTTAGCGGTCTAAGAGCACGTTTTTTGTGGGACAAGCTGTATTTTTGAATGGTTCTATTTAACATATCTTATAATCTACTGAAAAACTATAACAATTTCTGAGTGGAGTGCAATGGAAACAAAATGGAATTCCGCCATCTTTGGGGGGGGGGGGGTTCTTCTTTTTACGACATAGACACTGCAGCAAAAACGACATGATAACTTTATTCTGTGGGTCAGTATGATGATTACCAAATGAATAAAGTTTTTTTTTCCTGTGCTACTTTAAAATAAAAAATGTTTTAATTATTTTCTGCCGCCATCGTCTGACAGCCAAAACTTGTTATTTGTTATCGACGTAGTTGTGTGGGGGCTCCTTGTTTGCAGAATATCTTACAGTTTCTCCATTTTGGAGTATATATGACTTTTTGATCACTTTTTTTTTCCATTTTTTTTTGGAGACGGGGCGACCATAAAAGCATAATTCTGGATTTGCGATCTGACAGGAATTCTACCAAGCCAAAGACATGGCTTAATAGGCAATGAGCCACGGCAGTGCTGGAAGCTTTGAGAAAACCCAGGCTGCCATAGCAAACTGAGCGACATTGAGCAATGGACATTATGAGCAGCCTGGTGCCCGAAGTGCTCATTGGTCACTGAATCCACCAATAATCATTTCCATTGGTTATTACTGCTGTTATGAGTCCTGGGAGTCCTGGCCCACTGCCACTAGTTACATCTAATGGGGAAAAGGAGGCACGAGGGGAGGAGGAGTGAGAAGGGACAGCACACAGGGGAAGGGACACTGGGTGATAGGGAGCATAGGGCAAGAGGGAGCACAGTGGGAGAGGGGGGTGGCAAATGGAGTGGCAACTAATGATGGCATGGCACAGGGGAAGAGGGAGCCATAATAGGAGGGGTAGAAAAGTGGTGGTATGGGGGTGATAGGGCTGGGAAAGGTGGTGACAACTGCTAGTGGCACGGGGGGAGAGGAAGTCCCTATAATAATTACTAACTTATTTTTAAATCAGAATGAACTAATGAGGTTCTCCGAGTTATTGTTGTTTAATCACCCATGGCCAAAAGTAATACGAGAGGCTGCACCTCTGCCCGCTCCTCACATGTCCGATGCAGCACCGCCGTCCTGGCCATCGGGTCTGTGTTTACCAGCTGCAGGTCACAGGCTTTCCATGTCGTATTTAGTCCTTCTTTAAGGGCGAGCACCCACTGGCGTTTTTTTACCTGCGTTTTGCGTTTTGCGTTTTTCCTGCACAGGCATAGAGATAACATGTGTTCCTGTCCACTGGCGTTTTTTTTGCGTTGCGTTTGCGTTTTTAACATAGGAACTGTCAGTTGCATATGTGTCCTTATTTTTCTCCATGGAAATTAATGGAAAAGCCGCGAAAACGCCGTGAAAAACGCGCGGAAAAATCGCGGGAAACGCGGCGAAAACGCTGCGTTTTTTTCCCGCGGAAAACGCAAACGCCAGTGGGTGCTCGCCCTTACCGTCAGAGAGAAAATCTGCAAATTTTTCTCAAGAAAAAAAGCACAATTTATGCCTCCCAAGCAGCTCCAGGTTTGGTTATAAGCTTTAATATTCATGTGCTATTTATCTTAATAATGTTCATTTATTAGTTTTTTGGATTAAATTTGCTTCAAAAATATGTTAATAAATGTATATCTCTTTTATTAAAGGGGTTGTCTCGCGAAAGCAAGTGGGGTTATACACTTCTGTATGGCCATATTAATGCACTTTGTAATATACATCGTGCATTAAATATGAGCCATACAGAAGTTATTCACTTACCTTCCCTGCGCTGGCGTCCCCGTCTCCATGGCTCCGTCTAACTTCAGCGTCTAATCGCCCGATTAGACGCGCTTGCGCAGAAGGGTCTTCTGCCTTTCGCTCGGTCCGGGAGCAGCGGCGTTCTGGCTCCACCCCCTTCTACGCGTCATTGCGTAGCTCCGCCCCGTCACGTGTGCCGATTCCAGCCAATCAGGAGGTACTGTAATCACTCATTGGTTCTGCAAAGCATCTATGTAGAGCCGGTATCTACCCTTATATAGTAGGTGCTATTGCAGATTTACTGCCACATGTCGCAGAGACTCTGTCGCCTAAGATCCCACATAAACCTGGAGCCGGCCCTGACCTCAGTGTTGTAGTCACAGCTTTGCTTTTTAGAATCCCCAGATTTTATTCACTTTTAATATCTAAACTTTGAGATTCTTTCTATGAGTCACCCTTCATATCCCTGCACTGCAACTAATGTGACAGAGACAGTGTGAGGCAGCCCACACAACCACTATGGGGCCCCTGGAAGAAGGCGGCCCGTTCCAGGTTAAACTTGCCCCCATTTTAAGTCATGGTGAGAACCTGCACAAAGATGTAATCTCTATAAATGCTGCAATGTTACCAAAGAAAGAAGTGAAAAATATACTTGAGTAATAAAAACAATATGAAGTAACCAGGACTTCCTGTGGTTAGGAGTGTGGTGGTGTCAAGCAGCTCCTGAAAAGGACCTAATTTTTTGCATTGCTATGGGTCTTGAAGTTCTCTATGTATGCTACTGAGAAGAAAAACATTGGGAGACCAACAACGGGCGATGGTGGGAGGAACAATCAGTAGCTATAGGGGGTGCAGAGGTAACAGTCACTACAGGCCCTTGAGCCTTAGTTGGCCCATAGGCCCCTCTATCATATAAGAAAACACCAGTATTATTAATGGTACATGGATGGTTGGGGGGCCATGTTATAGATTTCCCATTGGGGCCCCCTACATGTAGTCTCTGCCTAATCTTTTAACATTCTAGCAATGCCGCCTGGTACTGTGGCATCAATGGGCTTCTTAAGAGACCCAACCATACAGAGGAAAGTTGTGGGGGCCCCCATGCTGAACTTTTGTATCCGGACCCACAAGCCTTTAGGTAGGCATCTCAGAACAATGCTGATAAATGGGCCGTTTGGGTTCTGCAAAAAGTTCAACAAGAGCCTAAAACTATTAGCTTTAAATTTTTGGTTGCCACCTTTGGACATTCAGCATCTGTTCGAACAATCTACAAATATTTTGGGGATTTTAGGAGGTAATTCTAGACTTTTTTTATGAGTAAATTTCACCAAGAACCCCACGAGGTTAAAGTAGACAAGACCCCCTTCAGTTCATTTTAGTGCGGGGGTTGGGGGATGAAATATTTCTAAAATGGTGAAAATAGCCATCCACTAAGAATGTGGTAATGTGGCGCTACGAGCCGGGACATCAGAGATCTCTTACAGGGACAAGTTTATGTTACATACTAAACTCTGAACTGTAAAAAGCCTCATTCCTTTTCTCACTTGTAACGAGTGTTTAACACTTTACCAGATTTGGGGATTAACATGTGATTGACATCGACTGATGCTTTCTCCACTCGAAAAAACATTGCACAAGAATCATTCTAAACAAAAATGTAGGAAGCCTCCTGACGTGAGCCGCTGCCAGAGGGCAGGAGAGAGGGAGCTGCAATCTGCAAGGCTGGAAATAATGGTAGATTTCTTGTCTCTGAATCAGCCGATGGATAAAAACAGATTTAAAGGGCTTTTCCAGGACTAAAAATAAAGCTAAAAGGGCACAAAATGAATAAAAATTGAATACTTTCCTATCCCATCGGCTTCCCGTCTAGAGCTGCAGCCCCGCTGCCGACCGCACGGAGCCTGAAGGAAGTGAAGGGAGGTCACATGCCGTTTCTATGGGTACTATTTTGGAGTACATACAACTTTGTATTTCTTCTTTACATCGTTCATCGTACGGGACCAATAAGTCAGATTTTTACAGACACAGCAATACCAAATATGTTTTGGAATTTTATAATTTTTTTAAAATTATTTTTTCTTTTGTTAACCCCCTAATGGGACTTGAATTTGTCATCATTTGATCAGTTGCACCATAGACTGCAATACTTTAGTATTGCAGTATATGATATTTATGCAGGCAATCTGTTAAGAGAGGCCACAGGTACGTCTTAATAGGCAAAGATACATGGCAGCCCAGGGGCTTTTGGAAGAAGTGCCATGACACTTGGACAGCTTATTGCAGAGGGCACTTTGGGACCTCCATTCGCCTATTAAGCCATTTAAATGCTGCTGACAGAATTGACTGTGGAATTTAAAGAGTTAACCGCTCCAATCAGAGTTTACAGCTATCGTGGCTACTATGGCCCAGTATCAACTGTCAAAGACAGCCGACATTGGACATGTATGGAGCGGGCTCAGATTCTTAGCCTGAGCCATATTAACCCCATGCACATGGGACATGCATGTACGCCTTAGGCTGGGTTCACACGGCCATATGCGTAAAACCCTGTGTGAGTCATGCAAGGTTTTACCTCTGTCGATCCGGCGGTGTGCCAGCCTATCAATGCATATGGCAGCGATATTGTACTGCACATAACCGCGTATCTCACACACAGTCATGCGCAGTCTTCCTGTTTTTTGTTGTTTACATTTCCCACGCTGTCTCTTCACGACGGCGCATATATACATTGCCCATATGCCATGTAATATGCCGCAAAAGAGAACATGATGTATCCTTTTTTGCACTTGTGTATTACACAATGCTTGCACGCAAATGTGAGCGAAACAGTATAAGCTAATGTATTTGATTACCTGCGAATTACCATGCATCACACGCACAGACATCGCACGCGTAATATGTGGTAATCTCTCCTGTTAGCCGGGCCTTATAGCATAAAGGGTTAAGAAGGTAAAGTTACTGCAGCAGCCCAGGAGCGGGCCCACAGCCGAGTAGATAGCGGGGTAGATACAGGCCTTATCATGGGGCTCTACCATCTCCTCCCCTGGGGGTAGCTCGGGACCCGACCAAGTTACTGCTGGGGGAGGTCACAGGGGAATAGTAACCAGGAGTTACCTTAAAGGGGTTGTCTCGCAGCAAACATCAAAATTTAACATTAGCTCATTCCCCCTGTCACCCCCCCTGGCATAAAATAGCAATTTAAAGGGGTTGTCCCGCAAAAGCAAGTGGGGGTATACACTTCTGTATGGCCATATTAATGCACTTTGTAATGTACATCGTGCATTAAATATGAGCCAAACAGAAGTTATTCACTTACCTGCTCCGTTGCTAGCGTCCTCGTCTCCATGGTGCCGTCTAATTTCAGCGTCTAATCGCCCGATTAGACGCGTTTGCGCAGTCCGGTCTTCTCCCTTCTGAATGGGGCCGCTCGTGCCGGAGAGCTGCTCCTCGTAGCTCCGCCCCGTCACGTGTGCCGATTCCAGCCAATCAGGAGGCTGGAATCGGCAATGGACCGCACAGAGCCCACGATGCACCATGGGAGAAGACCCGCGGTGCATCGTGGGTGAAGATCCCGGCGGCCATCTTGCTAAGGTAAGGAAGAAGTCGCCGCAGCGCCGGGATTCGGGTAAGTACTAAACTTTTTTTTAACACATGCATTGGGTTTGTCTTGCGCCGAACGGGGGGCCTATTGAAAAAAAAAAACCCGTTTCGGCGCGGGACAACCCCTTTAAAGCGGTTTTTAAACCGCTTGCTACTCACCGATCTGACGAAATATGAAGTTAGAAAAATCTTCCCCCTAAGATGGCCGCCGGTCCTTTCCCAGGGATGCACTGCGGTTTTCTCCCATGGTGCACCGCGGGTCTTCTCCCATGGTGCACCATGGGCTCTGTGCGGTCCATTGCCGATTCCAGCCTCCTGATTGGCTCGAATCGGCACACGTGACGGGGCGGAGCTACGATGACGACGCGGTGACCAGCTCTCCGGCACAAGCGGCTCCATTCACCAGCCAGAAGCATGGACTGCGCAAGCGCGTCTAAAAACGCCAGAAGACATCAGAATTAGACGGAGCCGTGGAGACGGGGACGCCAGCAACGGAGCAGGTAAGTGAATAACTTCTGTATGGCTCATATTTAATGCACGATGTACATTACAAAGTGCATTAATATGGCCATACAGAAGTGTATAGACCCACTTGCTGCCGCGAGACAACCCCTTTAATGTCCTTTGTCACTCGTGACGCCCCCGGTCCGCCCTCTGCGGTGAAGCTTGTCATTGGAAATAACCCCGCACACAGAGATAACTTTCTGAACAAAACCAGAAACGGTTGGTAATGTCCGTTTACTGTAACTTTTGATAACAGTTCAACAGTAGATTGGCACAGATACAGCAAGAGAAGGTGGTGTGACAGGCAGGACACTCGGGGCAATCCAGACAATCCACAGCCGAGTTATTGTGAGATCCCGCTTCCGGTGACTCGCCTTCTCTCTCCAACTCTCTACCAGTATACACTCACGTTTCCTGTGCCTGAATACGCCAAGCAGCGATCCCTCTCCTCACTCGGTACTTAGTGGTAGTACCGGTACATCCCAGGCGGAGTAATTCCGTGCGGTACTACAGGGAATCACTTGGCCTCTTCCATACCTCCACACACAGACTCACACCAAAGTTCAGAACTCACTTGCATTCCCCTTCCAAACACATATATCACACAAGGTCACATGACATACAACATGATACATTTCTCAGACCTAACCCAAACATTAACCCATTCAGTGCTGCAGAGGTGCAATACACATCAAATGCATACAGATAGAAGATGCTGACAATACCATTGCACAGGACAAACATTATGGAGGGGCCCCACTAACTCTGGGCCACTACAGTACCTCTACACAAGATGACTGTTGTGCAAATAATAGCTCGAAAGAGCGAATGCAAGCAAGAGCAATTCTGTGTAGCCAGCTACTACTTGCTGGTCATTTAGTTTCAGTTCAACTAAAAAATAGTCACTGGTTGATCAAAAGTCAATTGGTGTGAAGTCACAGTTGTTTATATTTGAATGACTTGCAAACAAATTTGCATGCTGGGTTTAGGCAACGAAACTCCAATGCATATGGAGACTTAAAGTCCTCATATCCTTAGTCACTACTTACTGATTAGCAATAAGCTTGTTGGCTGCGTCCAGTAGAAGGATCCTGCAATGTCCTCCAGATTTTCCAGATACTTCCCAGTCCTCAAAATCACAATACTGCACTAAAAAGACGTAACCTGTTGGACATGGACAGAACTTATACATTCATAAGAAGGACTGGCCGTGGTCCATATTACAGCCCAAGAGTTGTCTACTCATAAGAATGTACTGTTCCAATAGAAACAAATATGCTCATCTGGCCAAGAAGCATCTTAAGACCCTTTTACACGGGACAATTATCGTGCATGTCGCTCGCTAGATAACTAAATTGCTGATTGGATCGTTCCTGTAGACCATAAGACCATCATTGGTCTGCTACTGCAGCCTTCAGCTTAAATAAGCAGTTATTCATCTATGAACCATATTTACTGTGAATGGAGGAAGGGCGGGCCGGAATGATCCCCTGTGTTCCAGCGATCATCACTCCGGAGTGGGTTGGGAATCGTTCCGGCCGCCCATCTCCATTCACAGTCAACACAGTTCATAGATGAATCATGGGCTGCTAAACTGAACATTGCCGCGGCAGACCAACGATGATTTTATGATCTGCAGGAACGATCCGAACGGCGATTTATTCTTTCAGTGTATGCGTTCACATTGCACAATTATGATGCAAACCGCTCAATCGAACAAGCAATTTGCAAAATAATTGTCTCATGTCAAAGGGGCTTAAAAGCACCGGAGCGATCATCACTGGGACGGCTGTCAGGCGCTAAACTGCCCGACAGTCGTATCACGTAGAAGGGGCTTTATAGGTTTATGGCCACATTCAAGAAGAAAGAGGATAAGAAGTTGGTTGAAAAATCCAGATACAGTAGACTCAGACATGAAGATAAGAATCTAAAGAACTGAGTTTTGTGGAAAGATTTTGCTTAATTAGAACTGAAGATTGAACTTCTTTCGAAAGAGCAAGTCTTAGAGATTGCAGAAGTGATTAAGGAAATATTTATTGCACAACGTTGTATGTGAAGATAGTTTTTAAGAAGTTGGATTATATAGGAAGAGAATTTCCCATAATGTTACTAAAGTTTAGAATATTAGCATGAATTTTGTGGCGAACTTTACAACACTACATTGAGCATGTTGCATGATCATCCACGGAGAAAAAGTAAGTGAACCTTTGAATTTACTAACCTGTAGATCCCCTTTAGCAGCAATCACCTGCACCAAAAGTTTCCTGTAGCTGTAAATAATATTTTCACAATGATGAGGAGAAATTTTGAAGTATTCCTTCTATTCAGTTCATCAATATTTCTGGGATGCCTTGCGTGCACAGCCCTCTGCAGATCATGCCATGACAAAACACAAAACTTATTTTTCAACCATTCTTTGTTTTATATCTTTGTGATGGAATGTCGCTAGGAAATGCCACCCCTTACTGATCAACGGGGGTCTAACTGCCAGGAACCCCACTGATCCTTAGATTGAAGAAACCACCTTTCTAGTTAAGCATTATGGTTTCTTCACTTAAGCTTGCTTTAAACTTAACATTTTGATGAAATGGGATGGTTGTCAGTCCGTGGAATCCTTCATACAAACGATTCTACCAGCAACATGTCAGAATAAATTGGTTGACAAGGATCACTGTCACGCTGGAGGCAGGACAAGCCAAATATGATCCGTGATGTTGCAGGCATCCAACGATCCAGAAAACATCTTGATGGTGCACATCTCCTGGGCTTGACAAGTGACACTCATTGTATGCTGGTATGTGAAAGTGAGCCGTTCTTTTGAAAGATCTGCTTCTGGACTTGCACAATGTTGCGAGTGATTGGCTAAATTTGGCCAGTAATGCTATACCCAACTATTTTTTGCCGACCATCAGCGACATCTTCCAACAGGATGGATCGCGTTTTTTTAAACTATAGTCTACCATCCGCCTTTGCAAATGATTGTTTGTGGGGTTTTTTAAATGATTGTATCCCAAAATGGCAAAAATTGGTCATTTTGGACAACTTTAATCTTGTGTGTGGGCACCTTAATTATTGGTACTACAAACAGCCCAATTCACTTCAACGAGGCTATTTTGTAGATCCATGCACAGCGAGTTGGCCGAGACACTGTGCTGCAGGAGAACTGCTGAAGGGACCCCTTCTGTTTTGTTCTTTCGATAGCTAGGGTCACAGAGGTCAGACCCCCCCACCCCCCCATTGATCAGAATATTATAATATATGATATTGATATGTGGTAACATTCAGAAAGTAGAATGGCACTCTTTCAAAAGGCCCCCGGCTGCCATGACACCTTTATGGCTCCCTGCAATCTCACCATGAGGGGCTGTACGGTCGTCAAGGGGTTAAAGGAGGTTTGCTAAAATTTCACGTTATCACCTATCCATATGACAAAGAATAACTTCCTGACTAGTGGGAGTCTAACCTCTGAGATCTTTACGACCTCGAGAATGGGACTCCTATGTCTCCCCCCACAGTAACCAAGAATAAATCACCAACAGCACCCTTAGTATAATGCCCTCTTCAGGGGGGGCAGGATAAGTGCATAGCCGTTTGAGGGATAATGGACTAGAATCCCCCAATAAAGTAGTCATCATTAGTAAGACTAAGATGGATGGTGACGTCAGTGGCATGCGCAGGAGGTCAGATAGACGCTGAGAGGCATATTGACCGCAGCTATGTGCACCCGGTGCTCCGATGGAGTCAAAGAACAGTCGGATGGTATGTGATCTATGCTAATCATAGATGTCTGTGTTGGAACACCCTGGAGTGACCACTCCGCTTGGCAGCAATGCTATGTATTTTACTATTTAAGGGGGGTAAGTTATGTATTTACTCATGCTTGATAAAGACCATTTGACAGTTGAAACGTCGCTGTGATTTTATTGAAGACTAGCTTACCCGTCGCGCGTTGCTGCGAAGACAGACAGACATACATACATTCGTTTTTATATATAGAAATAACAACCAATCACAGCGCAGCTTTCATGTTACCTCAGTGGTATAATATATAACAACCAATCACAGTGCAGCTTTCATGTTACCTCAGTGGTATAATATATAACAACCAATCACAGCGCAGCTTACATCTTACCTCAGCTATATAATATATAACACCCAATCACATCGCAAGTTTCATGTTACCTTAGCAGTATAATATATAACACCCAATCACAGCGCAGCTTACATGTTACCTCAGTGGTATAATATATAACAGCCAATCACAGCGCAGCTTACATCTTACCTCAGCTTTATAATATATAACACCCAATCACAGCGCAGCTTTCATGTTACCTTAGCAGTATAATATATAACAACCAATCACAGCGCCGCTTACATGTTACCTCAGCAGTAAGAGACATAACAACCAATCACAGCGCAACGTTTATTCTGCCTCAGCAATATAAAAAATAGCAACCAATCACAGTGCAGCATTCATTTTACCTCAGCGGTATAATATATAGCAACCAATCACAGCACAGCTTTTATGTTACCTCAGCAGTATAAGAAATAGCAACCAATCACAGCACAGCTTTCATTTTACCTCAGCAGTATAAGAAATAGCAACCAATCACAGCGCAGCTTTCATTTTACCTCAGCATTCTCAATATCCAGCAATTTTCTTGCGAAACGTTCGGCGGTTGCATCATTTTCTGGTTGAACACTCATCCCGTTGCTCGTAATGCCTTTTGCTTTTGTGCTTGAGATGGAAATCAAACGATCTTTGTCTGGGGGGCATAACTGTCGATGATGCTCGCACGCGCGCCACCTATTGTAGGATAGATGTACTATGCCAGTAATCTTCCCATGAGTGTACTCAACAACTTCCCAAAGTTTCATGGCGATTAGATGAATGGTGTAGTAATGCATAAAGGACAAACAGACATTCATTTTTATATATATAGATGACATCATGAAGTGAGAGAATTAGATTCCGTATGTAAAATTTGGACGCTAATTCTTTTGCGCTTAGAATTGAATAATTGAGTTGGGACCCATAACCTTTTCCTATTTATGACATAATCAATGCTCGTGCCAAATTTCAAGTTTTTATGACATTGGGAAGTGAGAGAATTAGATTCCGTACGTAAAATTTGGACGCTAATTCTTTTGCGCTTAGAATTGAATAATCGGGTTGGGATCCATTAACTTTTCCTATTTATGACATAATCAGTGCTCGTGCCAAATTTCAAGTTTCTATGACATTGGAAAGTGAGAGAATTAGATTCCGTACGTAAAATTTGGATGCTAATTCTTTTGCACTTAGAATTGAATAATCGAGTTGGGACCCATTAGCTTTTCCTATTTATGACATAATCAATGCTCGCGCCAAATTTTATGTTTCTACGACATCGGGAAGTGAAAGAATTAGTGGCAATGATGGAAATCGAACGATCTACGTGGGGGAGTGTAACTGTCGACGACGCTCGCACGCGCGCCATTTATCATAGGATAGTTGTACTATGCCAGTAATCTTCCCAGGGGTGTACTCAACAACTTCCCAAAGTTTCATGGCGATCGGATGAATGGTGTGGTAGCACATAAAGGACAAACAGACAGACACACAGACAGACACACACACAGACAGACAGACACACAGACAGACACGCATACATTCAATTATATATATATAGATGGAAGAATAAATGTTTTTGTAACTTGTACACCAGATTCCTGCTGCCGTTTATACTAATCTCGTTTCCCCCACAGTAACGTCAAAATGAAGGGAACGCTGGCTAAGCATGGTCAGAACTCCATTCATTTTAATGGGGCTGATGGAAATACCCGAGCAGGTGCTGCTTGGGTGCGTATCTATGGAGTCCCACTGAAAGTGAATAGAGCTCTAGTGTGCTTGAATGACCAGCGCTTCAATCAGTCTCCTCCTCACTGCAGGGGATGCAGTAACTCCACAGTAAGGAGGACGGGGCACACGGGACCCCTCCAGAGATTGGGGCTGCAGGTAGATCATTTGAATATTCCCTGTGCATTGTGGGAAGAGCAAAGAATCACTTTAAGCGCTAAGATGAGCCATATGGTGAGCTGCAACGTATGTTATATGTTTACAGACCGACCAGAGAAAAAGCCAAACTTCACCTGCCAGAAATGCAAGCTTGTGTCTCTACTGGAGGAAAAGGTGCAGAGTCTTCAGGAGAGTATAGCTACATTGAAACTCATTAAGGAAGGTGAGGATTTCCTTGACACAGAGGAAGAAGGTCTTCAAAATGTTGAAGGAAAAGATATGTTCAGTGTACCTGCAGAAGCCGAGGAATGGAAGCATGTGGGCCAAAGAAGCAGGAGGATCAGGAGTCGGCCAGCACCCATACTGCTCGGGAGCCAGTACCAGGTTCTCATGCAGGGGGTCTGGTACTGGTTCCTGAGCAGAAGGAGAAAGAGGTACAGCAAGAAATGACTCTACCCACAAAAAACAGGGCAGAGGAGGAAAAGGTACATCAAGAAATGACTTTACCTGCAAAGAACAGTGTAGTAAGCGCAAAGAGTCCTCTTGACTAGAGAAAAAGAAGTGCTGTTGTGAAGAATAGGCGGAGAGTGGTAGTTGTGGGGAATTCCCTATTGAGAGGAACAGAGGCCGCTGTCTGCAGACCTGACACCTCACGAGAGGGGTGCTGTCTTCCAGGTGCACAAATCAAAGATGTGTCTGATAGGCTGTCAAGACTCTTCAGTCCTACAGAACATCACCCAATACCCTAATACAAGTAGGGACAAATGACACTGCAAAAAAAGGACCTTGCAACTATCTGCAGAGGCTTTGAAGACCTCGGAAAGAAGGTGAAGGAACTAGGGGCACAGGTGGTCTTCTCATCCATCCTCCCAGTGGATGGCCATGGAATAAGAGGATGGAACAGGATTCTAGAGGTAAACAACTGGCTACATCGATGGTGCCAGAGCAAAGATTTGGATTTATGGACCATGGAGTGAATTACCTATACGATGGACTGCTTGCTAGAGACGGGTTGGCATATATTTGGTGGGCGCCTTGCTTCACTCATGGGAAGGGAAATGAAAAGCCAGGTAAAAATATACAGCTAAATAATACATTTGAGAACCTCGCTATTAGAAGTGGAAAGAAAAGAACAAAGCCAAAAAATTCATAAAGAAAGTAAAGGAGCAACAGACCCCGATCACAAACTAACATGTTTCTACACAAATGCACAGAGAATGGGAAACAAACAAGGAGAATTCGAGCTCCTAACACAGCAAGAGAAATATGATGTCATAGGCATCACGGAAACTTGGTGGGATGATACACATGATTGGAATACAAAGGCTTGAAGGATACAACTTATTTATAAGAAACAGACCTAATAAAGGGGAGGAGGTGTTGTGTTGTATGTTACAAAAACATTAATCTCCACCGAGATTCAAGCTTCAGAGCTGGGAGTTCTGTAGAAACTGTTTGGGTAAGAATACAAGGAGAGAACAACAGAAAGGACACCATTGTAGGCATTTACTACAGGCCGCCTGGACAAGCAGAAGATATGGAGGAACTCTTTCTACATCAGATGTCCAAGCTCTCAAACAAGCCCAACATAGGTAAAATCTCCCATGATTACTATCCAGACATTTGTTGGGAATCTCTCTCAGGTAAAAGTAATGGATCCAACAAATTCTTATCCGCTCTTGCTGACAACTTTATCTTCTAAAAGGTTGAAGAGGAAACAAGGGGATCTGCTATCTTGGACCTAATTTTTACCAACAGGGAGGGAATGGTTGAGGAAGTAAGGGTGGCTGGGACCTTATGAGGCAGTGATCATATTGACAGTGACAAAAATGTCCAAGAAGGTTTTCAAAATATTGCAAAATTAGATTCTTCAAAGCACAATCATTAACAATCCCTAAAAGAAGGAAGAATGGGAAGCATTTAAAGAGACCCGGATGGATTAACACAAATGTTAAAAAGGAAGAAAAATATATTTATCAAAAAGCAATAACAAAGAATTTAGGGGTATGTCAAAGCAAAAGAAAAGTCAAAGATGCTATTGGATGCTTACAGGATGAAAATGGTGAATTGGTTAAGAATAGAGATGAGAGAGCATACTCATTCGAGCATTAGGGTGTTCGAGATACTTGTTACTCGGGACGAGCACCACACGGTACTCAAGTCAATTCCATGTCCTTCCCTGCATGTTTAGCGCCATTTTCTGGCCAATAAACATGCAGGGAAGGCATTACCACTTTCTCCTGTGACGTGCCAGCCCTATCCCACCCCCCTGCAGTGAGTGGCTGGTGAGATCAAGTGGCCGCCGAGTACTTAAAGCGGTACCGCCCGCGGCTCGCCTCAGACACACACTGGGAGAGTATAGGGAAAGTGCTGCTGCTATAGGGAAAGTGTTAGTGTAGGATTCTGTCTACAAGAACCCCAACGGTCCTCCTTAGGGCCACATCTGACCGTCTGCATTTTACAGGGTGTCTGGTGGGAGTTGTAGTGCATCACTATTGCACAGCTAGGCCTGTTTGCAGCCTTCCGTATTCTTTGTTTCTGCCTGGAGTTAGCGTTACAATACCACTCTCAGCGTGAAAGTGTACGCCAATAATTCCATAATTATTTACACCTCTCTGTGTCTGCTCTATTCGTAATCCACCATGCTGAGGGGTAGGGGTAGGGGTCGAGGACGTGGACGCGGGCGAGGACGCGGAGGTCCAAGTGAGGGTGTGGGCACAGGCTGAGTTCCTGGTCCAGGTGAATCACAGCCGTCTGCTGCGGGATTAGGAGAGAGGCAAGTTTCTAGGGTCCCCAGCTTCATATCTCAATTTATGGATCCACGTGGTAGACCTTTATTACAAACAGAGCAGTGTGAGCAGGTCCTGTCATGGATGGCAGAAAATGCATCCAGCAATGTACCGACCACCCAGTCTTCTACGCAGTCCACTGCTGCAACTCTGAATCCTCTGGCTGCTGCTCCTCCTTCCTCCCAGCCTCCTCACTCCATGAAAATGACACATTCTGATGAGCAGGCAGACTCCCAGAAACTGTTCTCGGGTCCCTGCCTTGAGTGGAAAAAATGGTTCCTCTCTCACCTGAGGAGTTTGTCGTGACTGATGCCCAACCTTTGGAAAGTTCCCGGGGTCCGGGTGATGAGGCTGGGGACTTCCGGCAACTGTCTCAGGAGCTTTCAGTGGGTGAGGAGGACGATGATGATGAGACACAGTTGTCTATCAGTGAGGTAGTAGTAAGGGCAGTAAGTCCGAGGGAGGAGCGCACAGAGGATTCGGAGGAAGAGCAGCTGGACGATGAAGTGACTGACCCCACCTGGTTTGCTAAGCCCACTGAGGACAGGTCTTCAGAGGGGGAGGCAAGTGCAGCAGCAGGAGAGGTTGCAAAAAGGCAGTGGGGTGGCCAGGGGTAGAGGCAGGGCCAGAGCGAAGAATTCCCCAACTGTTTCCCAAAGCACCCCCTCGCGCCAAGCCACCGTGCAGAGGCCTAGGTGTTCAAAGGTGTGGATGTTTTTCAGTGAGAGCGCGGACGACCAACGAACAGTGGTGTGCAACCTGTGTCGCACCAAGATCAGCTGGGGAGCCACCACCACCAGCCTCACAACCACCAGCATGCGCAGGCATATGATGGCCCAGCACCCCACAAGGTGGGACGAAGGCCGTTCACCGCCTCCGGGTCACACCACTGCCTCTTCCCCTGTGCCCCAACCTGCCACTCAGATCCAACCCCCCTCTCAGGACACAGGCACGAGTGCCTCCCGCCCTGCACCCACACCCTCACCTCCGATGTCCTCGACCCCATCCAGCAATGTCTCTCAGCGCAGCGCTCAGCTGTCGCTAGCGCAAGCGTTGGAGCGAAAGCGCAAAAACGCCGCCACACACCTGAACGCTCAAACTTTAAATGTGCACATTGCCAAATTGATCAGCCTAGAGAGGCTGCCGTACAGGCTTGTGGAAACGGAGGCTTTCAAAAACATGATGGTGGCGGCAGTCCCACGCTACTCGGTCCCCTGTCGCCACTATTTTTTCCAGTGTGCCATCCCAGCCCTACACCAGCACGTCTCCCGCAACCTCAATCATGCCCTCACCAACGCGGTTACTGGGAAGGTCCACTTAACCACGGACACGTGGACAAGTACTGGCGGGCAGGGCCACTATATCTCCCAAGTCCTACCCACACCCAGAATAGCGGGTCCTACCTCGGTGCTGCTATCTGCGGTGGTCTATGCCACCTCCTCTAAACCCTCCCCCTCCTCCTCCTACGCAACCTCTACCTCTCAATTAAGAAATGTGAGCAGCACGTCGCCAGCAGTCGGTTTGGCGCAGCGCGTCAGCACAGCGGTGGGCAAGCGTCAGCAGGCTGTGCTGAAACTACTCAGCCTAGGTGACAAGAGGCACATGGCCCCCGAACTGTTGCAGGGTCTGACAGACCAGACCGACCTCTGGCTTTCGCCGCTGAGCCTCCAACCAGGCATGGTCGTGTGTGACAACGGCCGTAACCTGGTGGCGGCTCTGCAGCTCGGCAGCCTCACACACGTGCCATGCCTGGCCCACGTCTTCAATCTGGTGGTTCAACGGTTTCTGATAAACTATCCACACTTGTCTGACCTGCTCGGCAAGATGCGCCGCGTCTGCGCACATTTTCGCAAGTCCACCACAGACGCTGGCCCCCTGAGGACCCTGCAACATCGGTTTAATCTGCCAGAGCACCGACTGCTGTGCGACATGCCCACATGCTGGAATTCTACGCTGCAAATGTTGGCCAGGCTCTATGAGCAGCGTAGAGCAATAGTGGAATACTAACTCCAACATGGGCAACGTAGTGGTAGTCAGCCTCCCCAATTCTTTAGCGAGGAGTGAGCCTGGATGGCAGACATCTGCTAGGTCCTCTGAAACTTTGAGGAGTCTACCCAGATGGTGAGCGGCGACACTGCAATCATTAGTGTAACCATCCCGCTGCTATGCCTGCTGAGGAGCTCGCTGCAAGGCATAAAGGCCCACGCTTTGCGGTTCAAACAGGAGATGGGGGATGACAGTATGTCGCTTGATAGCCAGACCACCCTCATGTCTTTATCTCAGCGCGTTATGGAGGAGGAGTAGGGGGAACAGACAGCTGGGCACACTGCAGAGGGTACCCATGTTGCTTGCCTCTCATCTGTTCAGCGTGTATGGCCTGTGGAGGAGGAGGATCCTGAAAGTCATCTTCCTAGTGAGGACAGCCATGTCTTGCGTACTGGCACCCTGGCACACATGGGTGACTTCATGTTAGGCTGCCTTTCTCGTGACCCTCACGTTAGACGCATTCTGGCCAACACGGATTACTGGGTGTACACGCTTCTCGACCCACGGTACAAGGAGAACCTTTCCACTCTCATTCCCAAAAAGGAAAGGGGTACGAGAGTGATGCAATACCACAGGGCCCTGGTGGACAAAGTGATGCTAAAGTTCCCATCTGACAGCGCTAGTGGCAGAAGGCGCAGTTCCGAGGGCCAAGTAGCAGGGGAAGCGCGCAGATCAGGCAGCATGTTCAGCGTAGGCAGGGGAACACTCTCCAAGGCCTTTGCCAGCTTTATGGCTCCCCAGCAAGACTGTGTCACCACTCCCCAGTCGAGGCTGAGTCGGAGAGAGTACTGTAAAAAGATGGTGAGAGAGTACGTAGCCGATCGTACCACCGTCCTCGTGATGCCTCTGCTTCACACAACTATTGGGTGTCAAAGCTGGACACGTGGCATGAACTTGCGCTGTATGCCCTGGAGGTGCTGGCTTGCCCTGCCGGTAGCGTCTTGTCAGCGAGGGTGTTTAGTGCAGCTGGGGGAATCATCACGGATAAGCGTACCCGCCTGTCAACTGCCAGTGCCAGTGCCGACACACTTACACTCATAAAGATGAACAAAGCCTGGATTTCCCCAGATTTCTCTTCTCCACCGGCAGAGAGCAGCGGAACCTAAAGATTCTTTTCGCTGCACCCACAGATAAAAGCATGCTTCTCTATCACCGGAAAAAAAGGGGCATTTAGCTTTGTCAATCTGTCTCTGATATTAGTCCTCCTCCTGCTACTCCTCCTCCTGAAACATCTTGTCATCACACTGAACCGCCAATTTTTCTACGGCCCAAAGGGCTCATCTAACAATTTTTTTTTCCAATTTTTCAAAGTTTCAAAAGTATTGATACTTTAACATGAACCAATTTTTTGAACATGGCTGCTTCCAGGCTGTGTTACAAATTAAGCAACAGCGAGCTGTATCTTTAAAAAAATATTTATGGGTTTCACCTGCCCTCTCGGTTGAGCACTTTTTCAGGGGCACATTGGTACTCTTGGTACACAAATTTTTCTGGCCCTCGCCTATACTGTTAACTAACTAATTTTTCCGGCTTCGCCTACAGTCATGATACCCCAATTTTCAGGCGTTGCTACAGAAATGTTATAGGGGTCTGCCTATACTGCTGCTACAGAAATGTTACAGGGGTCTGCCTATACTGCTGCCACAGAAATGTTACTGGGGTCTGCCTATACTTCTACTTCAGAATTGGTACTGGGGTCTGCCTATACGTCTGCTACAGAAATGTTACAGGGGTCTGCCTATACTGCTGCTACAGAAATGTTACAGGGGTCTACCTATACTGCTGCTACAGATATGTTACAGGGGTCTGCCTATACTGCTGCTACAGAAATGTTACTGGGGTCTGCCTATACTTCTGCTACTGAAATGTTACTGGGGTCTGATATACTTCAGCTACAGAAATGTTACAGGGGTCTGCCTATACTTCTGCCACATAATTGTTACAGGGGTCTGCCTATACTGCTGCTACAGAAATGTTACTGAGGTCTGCCTATACTTCTACTACAGAATTGGTACTGGGGTCTGCCTATACTTCTGCTACAGAAATGTTACAGGGGTCTGCCTATACTGCTGCTACAGAAATGTTACAGGGGTCTGCCTATTCTGCTGCTACAGAAATTTTACTGGGGTCTGCCTATACTTCTACTACAGAAGTGGTGCTGGGGTCTGCCTATACTTCTGCTACTGAAATGGTACTGGGGTCTGCCTATACTTCAGCTACACAAATGTTACAGGGGTCTGCCTATACTTCTACCACAGAAATGTTACAGGGGTCTGCCTATACTTCTACTACTGAAATGTTACTGGGGTCTGTCTATACTGTTACTACAGAAATGTTACAGGGGTCTGCCTATACTTCTGCCATATTAATGTTACAGGGGTCTGCCTATACTTCTGCTACAGAAATGTTACTGGGGTCTGTCTATACTGTTACTACAGAAATGTAACAGGGGTCTGCCTATACCTCAGCTTCAGAAATGTTACAGGGGTCTGTCTATACTTCTGCTACAGAAATGTTACTGGGGTCTGTCTATACTGTTACTACAGAAATGTTACTGGGGTCTGCCTATACTTCTGCTACAGAAATGTTACTGGGGTCTGATATACTTCAGCTACAGAAATGTTACAGGGGTCTGCCTATACTTCTGCTACAGAAATGTTACTGAGGGTTTGTGCAGGGGCCTACGTCCTCGGCGCAGTGAAAGTCTGCCATGTTTGGGCACTCTGATTTCTTCATGGTTCATGTCTTGGGTTGCCCAGGACCCACCCATGCTGTGGGTGCACACAGACTTCCCATAGCTGTGTTTTACCTGTCTGGCACAAAGTTACTGACCGACTTGGGTAGGGTGCAGAGTGCAGATGGCTTTCCCCTTGCATTGTCGATGAGGTATCCGGCACCCAAACACAATGAGTAGTGTGTGGACACATGGATTCCCCATTGCTATGTCACTCGCAACACCTTGGGCCACACAAGGTGTTTGCTGGGACCGAGCCTGAGCCAGGACCCGCTCACATACTTCCCACACAGAGTATTGCTGCATTGTGGAGATGTGTAGAAGTGCTGGGCTGGCACCTGAGTCCCCTTTATGCCCACTTTTGCGGCTCGTGACATTTTTGCAACGGAGGTGGCACGGGATTGGAATGATGATCGTACGTCAATTTATCATCGATTCTCAACAGCATTGTGGGCTATCGCACCCCCTTTCAAAGAGGGTCACTGCCTGGCCCTGCCAACCCTCTGCAGTGTGTGCCTCCGGTTCCTCCTCATCGCAGATGTACTGAGAAATAGACATGAGGGTGGTGTGGCTATGAAGCGAGCGTGTGGCATGAGGGCAGCTGAAGGCTGCGCAGGGACACTTTTGTGTGCGTTCCGGGGTCGTGCGGGGGGTTGGGCAACATGTAACCCAGGAGAAGAGGCAGCGATGTGACCCGCAGGCAGTGATTGTGCTTGGTTGCAGGTAGTGTGGTGGTTTGCTAAGGTGTGCCTTGTTAATGAGGGTTTGTCCGAAGTAAAAATTGTTAGGGGGAGGGGGGGCAGACTCTTGCCCCTATTGTGGGTTAATAGTGGGAACTGGGAGCCTGAGATGAAGCCCTGCATGCTGCCCCTGCCCTGCCCTATCCGTTTCTGTGGTGTTTTCATCACTTTCGAAAGTTTTCTGTTTTTTCACAAGTGAAGACCTATCCAGAGCATCGGTCATACATAAAAATGCTCGAGTCTCCCATTGACTTCAATGGGGTTCGTTACTCGAAACGAGCTCTCGAGCATCGTGAAAAGTTCGACTCGAGCAGCGAGCACCCGAACATTTTGGTGTTCGCTCATCTCTAGTTAAGAATGATGCTGAGAAGGCTGAACTTTTAAATTCCTATTTTGTATGTTTTCTTTCAGAAAGTAAATGGAACATCAACTGATCTTCCCTGTGCTATTGGGGGAATAAAAGAATGCAGGCTATCTATAAAAGGAGAGATGGGGAGGGAATACTTAGCTAACTTAAATGAATTCAAGTCTCAAGGTCCAGATGAGTTATATCCTAAGATACTAAAGTAAGCAGCAGAGGTAATTGCTGAACCACTCGCCATAATCTTTGAAAATTCCTGGAGAACAGAAGTTGCAGAAGATTGGAAAAGGGCAAATTTTATCCCTATCTTCAAAAAAGGGAAGAAGGTGGATCCAGATAACTATAGACCTGTGAGTCTGACTTCTATACCAGGAAAGATCTTTGAACAAATTATTAAACAACATGTATGCAAGTACTTGGATAAAAATGGTGCAATTAACCAGATCCAGCATGGGTTTGTAACAAACAAGTCATGCCAGACTAATTTAATTTCCTTCTATGACAGAATCACTGGCGGGGTTGATCAGAGAAATGAGGTGGATATAGTAAACCTTGACTTTAGTAAAGCATTTGACAAAGTATCTCATACCATACTTATTGAAAAAATGACCCAATATGGGATTGACAAGGCAATAGTTAGGTGGACTCACAAGTGGCTGAGTGATCGTACTCAAAGAGTGGTCATAAATGGTTGCACATCCAAGTGGAAGAATGTATCAAATGGGGTACCACAAGGCTCTGTCCTAGGCCCAGTGTTGGTCAACATTTTTATAAATAATCTGGAGGAGGATAGGAAAATGATCAAATTTTCTGACAGCACAAAGCTAGGAGGGATAGCTAACACTAGAGAAGAGAGAGAGTATTCAAAAAGATCTAGAAAAGCTTGAACAGTGGGCACTGATTAACAGAATTATATTTAACAAGGAGAAATGCAACCGGTGTTCTATGTTTGTGAAACCCCTGGATGCTTTCGGCTGGACGTGGCTGAGCCCCTGCAGCTGCAGAGAGGTGAGAATAGATTTTTTTTTTTACACTTTTTTGGATTGATTTTCAGGGAAGGGCATATATTTAAAGCCCCTTCCCGAAAATCACTGCAGCGCTTGCCGGCAGCCTATTGCTTTCAATGGAGCCGGCTGTATTGCCGGCTCAATTGAATTCAATGGGAGAACATCGCTCTTCTCTGCCACAGCTGTCACAGTGTCCAGTGACAATGGGACTCCCTGCGGAGATGAAGAAATCCTCTTCCACAGCTGTCTCAGCTGCAGCCGGGGATAGCGGGAAACGCCTGTGTGACCGAGCCCTTTTGAGCGGATAAACGCTGCTAGCAGCATTTTTTCCACCGTGACGCCCGCTTAGGTCACGCAAATATTTGAACACATCAGTTATGCATTCAAAAATGTGTGCGTCAAAACACCCGTGTGACTGAGCCTTTAAGTCATCTGATTCCACAGTGATGCAACGTTATACAATCCTTTAATGTCTTCACTAGAAGGACTGACTCAGGAGAATCAGCAATATAGAAAACTGTAGAAAAAATAAAATACATTTTCATTACACATTTAATCTGCTGCAAAAACAGCCATTTTCCCGTTGGCCAAGGCCGGCCGGTTGCGATGTCCACAACATGTCTGAGTAGTGCGGTAATATGTAAAGGCACACAACAATATAACTTATGTTAATAGGTTTCTTTTGCACTGCACCGAGCCTTCCAAGATTGGATTTTCAGTACACTGACTGCTCTTTCTTTAGAGTCTAATTGATTTCCTTGACATCTCTTTTCGTCTGGCAGAGTGCCCGTCTAAGTACTTTGTCTGACCTCTAGGCCCTGCGCCAGATATCGATTCAGTATCTACAATAGCTACGTTGTATCTTCTCTTCAATCTTTGATAATCTGCCAACTAGAGAGAGACAGGAAGTCAATGGTTTGCAAATGTTCTATTAGTGTCAGTATATCCGTATTTCCTTATGGGAGTAATGCAATTTGTATTGTTAAAATATCCAACGCGGAGAGGTATTCTTCATTGTAAAAAAATGTTAAAAAAAATCTGTGCACACTTAAACATACATAAAAGCGTAAAATCAAACAGAGAGTGCCTTAACCAGCTTCACCTCTGAACCCTATTTTACAGTTTACATAAAGAGGTAGTCTACAATCTATTACAATGTGATCTGTTTTTACAGTTGTGTTGTTTTAGTAACGAGCACCATTGAGTACGCTAATACTCGAACTAGCATCAAGCTCGGCAGAGTATGTTCATTCAACTCTATAACTGTTCATTGACACGGCCCGCTTCGGCAGCGCTGCCACGATGGACATCACAGGAGGTGAGGTTGTGACCCGCAGTCAGCCCCGCAAGATTAAGAGTGAGCCACAGACAGCGACAAAACTGTCAAAATGGAGTGATAGACGGGAGGAGGAATCCGTGATAGACCTTGCCTCCAGGTTGGCAAAATATATGCAGGATTACCAGACTGCAGGAAAGATGATTGTCCTGCAGAAGGGGAAACTCAGATCATCCAAGTCATCCAAGGAGGACAAAGCAGTGGCCAGGAGGGCAATAGGAGACTGCAGAGACTGTGGCAGGAAGTCAGAGAGAAGATCTTGGAGGAGAGCGGCCCCTTTAAGGAGAAACTGATTAATGATGATCGGTTTGCAAAAATGGCGGCAGGGCGCAGTGACCACATGGAAACCGATACATCGAGTGATGGTGAGAGCTCGGATGAAGAGCAGTATGAGGATGTGCAGGAGAGTATGGGTGAGCAGCCTGTGTGCTCTGGTGAGAAATCACTGACCCAGAGCAGCACCACGAGTGCCAGAAGTCTCCGGCCTGAGGAGGTAGAACTGCCACCTACATCAGAGGAGTCTGAGGTGGAGGGGAAAAGGATAACAGGAGTACTACAGGTGCAGAAGACCCCACAGCTGGAAGCCTCTCCGGATATGGGGGGTTTCTATTCGGCAATGATTTGCCGTAAAAGTAGATAAAGAAACCGGAGAAGGTGCAGGAAAAGCTGGTGTTTGTGTCGGTCCCTGAGAGCACTGGTCCAGCTGAAAAGGTGGATCAGGGCTCTGACCCCAAGAACCCCCCTAACTCAGGCTCTGAGGTGGGCTGGGAGCGGGGTGATGGGAAGAAAAGGGCCGAGCTGGTCAGACCCCCTGGCCCCTCTGTTAGTTGGTAATGGCGACAGAGAGGTCAGAAAGAAGGGCACAGGAAAGGCCAGTACAGCTGGAGGGGACCAAGGTGATGGCAAGGAGAGTGGCAGCGGTGCCACAGGCACAGGCAAGGAGAGTGGCAGCGGTGCCACAGGCACAGGCAAAGAGAGTGGCAGCGGTGCCACAAGCAAGGAGAGTGGCAGCAGTACCACAGGCACAGGCATGGAGAGTGGCAGCGGTGCCACAAGCAACATTGCAAGTGGGGCCTGTGATGCGGAGGAGGCTGCTGGCCAAGTAGGCTTCCAGCGATGTGGAGGCCAAATAGAAAAAAGGGAAAAACAAGAATAGGAATAAAAACAAAACTGATGAGGTGCTGCCATCTGCCTCCGGAAAGGCCAAGGCCCAAGGTCCAGATCCAGCTAAAGGAGTGAATGTGATTGCTGGGTATTGGGGGAGGATGCTGGGGGTGCTGGTTGTGCCTCTGTTGTTGCTGTGTCTTCAGGCACCTGGGTACATCTGGCAACGGTGATGCCACACAAGTGGATGGTTTGGGTGGAGGTTCAAGGGATGGTAATGTAGTAAGGCAAGAGGGGTTACAGGTTACAGTCGCCCCTCTGGCGGCGACAACACCTGGTAGGAGTTATGCCAGTGTCGCCACTGGAGGGGGGTTCCTCCTTGTCTCCGGGCTCTAGGGAGGGCGTTTTGCAACAGTGTCTCCTGGGGGCTTTGCGGAAGGGGGAGAGTTTGATTACAGTTGGAGGCAGAGAGGTGGACCTATCTATCTGGATAGAGAGACACGGCTTAGGGGCCTTCCGAAAGCAAAGGGCGGAGACCGTATGGTCCCTACCAACACCCAGGCAGGACGTAGCTCGTAGGAGTGTGGTCCATCTTCATTTGAGGGGCAATGATGCATGTCCCCCAAGGAGGAAGGTAGTAGAGCTTCTGCTGAAGATGGGCTTCAGGGCGGTTGACATCTTTGCCCTGGGTTTGACATCAGTTTAGTTCACCCAGAGGGTCTAGAAATCTTCTGGGGGAATTATGAGCTGGTGAAAAACGAGCCCGGCTGGCGAGACTTTGCCATCCAGGTGATGTCTTGCCAGAACGATATCAAGAAGGTGACTGTTTTGACTCGTAATGAGTCACTTTCTTCCTTTGACATTATGACGTGGCTCAGTCGGTACGGAGAGGTGACGGACATGCCCAAAAAGAACAGGGATGAGCACGGCATTTGGTCCGGGGCCTGGACGTTTATGGTCAAGCTGAAGCATTTAGGAAACTCAGTGGCTCACATTCCATCTGCAGCCTTCCTTGGCAGGGATCGTATCCTGGCCTTTTACCAGGGGCAGCCGAAGCTCTGCCACAGATGCGGCGATCCTTCACACTTGAGCGCCGCTTGTAAGATCTTGAAGTGCGCTCTGTGTGGGGGTCTGGGTCATCTAGCCGCCTCCTGTGCGGAAATTAGGTGTAACCTGTGTGGTGACCTCGGTCACCCATTTAGCCGCTTCCGTGCTCCTTTGCCAATGCGGTCTCAGCCCCTACGGATGGGGGTCATGATGTGGCCTTCGGGGGTGAGGGGACCAGCAGAAGTGGGGGAGCTCAGGAGCCAGGGGAGAAACGGCAAAAGACGGCTGCTCAGCAGAGGCGTCAGGAGAAATGCAGACGGAGCAGGGAGCTGATAGGAGCACCCACAGCAGGTGGGTCAATGGTGGCCCCTGTTCCAGAAGCAAATCTCACGGCTGAGGCTTTGAGGGACAGCGAGTTATATGAAGAGGACAGGAGGATCCAGAGGGAGGAGGATGAGACCAACTCTGCAGATTCCTCCCTCTATGAAAGTGTGGGTGAGGAAGGCAAGAGGTGGTTAGAGAAAAGGCGTAAGCTAGGTGCCACGAGGAGGACACAAAGGGGGGATTCAAGATCTTCTCCCATCCTGGGCCAAGTACTGGAAGGAAAAGCCTGCTCACCTTCAGTTGGACTCTCCAATAGGTTCCGAGCCCTTCAAGACATCTCTTCCTCCTCTTCTGAGGGGGAAGTGAAGGGCAAGGTTCCTAGGGCATAGGAAGGGTCAACAGGGGGCGCTGCGTCTACTCCTTGTGGAGGCATTGTTCCTTATGGGGAGGCGGCTACTCTAGAACCTGGAGACAAGGACGATGGGGAATTTAATCACTCATGATGGCCGCACCCACTCCGCTGATGCTGGCATCAATTAACGTTGCCAGCATTAAGTCAGATATGGCTAGATTTGCCTTTGATTTTCTCGGCCGCATTGAAGCCGACATTTGGCAGCCTTACATAAGGCAAAAAGGGAGTGGAGGTCAGGCCCTTCCCACTGGTCTCTTGCGGCCGAGCCGTATAGCGGAGTGGCGGTACTTTTTACCGCAATGGTTGAATGCCGACGAGTAATTGAATTAGAAATGGGAAGGTGCCTGATCTTAGATGTCCTCATGAAGGGACAAGAATTAAGACTTGTCAACATCTATGGTCCCCAGTCAAAAAAGGACAGGAAGAGTCTCTTTATGAGGATCAAGCCCTACCTTTTTACCAGCCGACAAGTTGTCTTTGCAGGTGACTTTAATACAGTCACGAGAGACCATGATAGGGGAGGCTCTGGAGACAGATGGTTGGCTTTTGATAGCGTCGCACTTAATAGCGTAGCTAGCGAAGCTCGCCTGGTGGATGTCCACATCCGGCACACTACAGGCCACGAGGGGTTCACCTTTCATAGAGGCAGCAGCAGGTCTAGAATAGACAGGTTTATTTGAAGGAGGAAGCCATCTCCTCACCAGTGTCCATTGTTGAGGTGGAATTCTCTGACCACTGTCTAATAATGTTTTCTCTGAATGTTACAGAGACCCCCTGGATGGGCAGAGGTTTGTGGAGACTGAATTCGTCACTCCTGGAGGAAGCAGAGATAAGACAGTCCTTTGAGGATTTTCTACAGAGCCAGGTACCATTACTGGATCTCTGTAGCAGTAAGTCAGAGTGGTGGGAGATGTTCAAGAGGAGGGCGGCAAGGTTTTTCTGTGAGCTCTTCAACCTCAGATGCCTGGACAGGTACCACCTGTACAACGGCCTGTGGAGGAAACTCGAACATCTTGTTTCGACTGGAGGTAGCCACGAGGAAATCTCCAGAGTGAAATCTTTGCTCAAGAAGTGCCAGTACGATAGACACGCATCCTTGGTTTTTGAGAGGGATTTCGGGAAGTACCGCTTGGCCGACACTTACAGAAACTGTAGGATGTCAGTGAATAGTAAAGTGGTCACTGGACTGATAGATAGTACAGGATCCCTGAATCGATCCAGATCAGAGATTCTGGAGGTCAGCAGATCCTACTACTCGCAACTCTTGGGAAAGAGGGATCTGGATTTGGAAGTGATGTCGGCTTTCCTGGCTAAAACTGTCCCTGAGCCGGGGGTGGACACCTTTCCTGGTGTTTTGACAGAAGTGATCCGAGAAGAGGAAGTTAGACTGGCGATTGATGGGCTCCAGCTCAAAAAGTCGCTAGGACCGGATGGCCTAACATCTGAGTATTATAAGACCTTCAAGGACCTCTTGAGTCCCCTCTTGACTGAGGTATTCAATGAGTGTCTTTCCTCGGGCACTCTGCATAGGTCAATGAGGAGGTCAGCTCTGATCCTTCTGTCAAAGGGTAAAGAATCGAGCCGTATTGAGAACTGGCGTCCGATAGCACTTCTCAATACGGACAGGAAGGTTCTGGCAAAAGTGCTGTTTAATCAGCTGGTCAAGTTTGCACCCCGGCTCCTCTTGGGGACCCAGCATTGCTCTGTTCCAGGCTGTAGCACCTTTAGTGCCGTTCTCGGTGTACAGGAGGCAGTGGAGCAGGGTAGGGCTGGTCACTGGGAGGAGTACTTACTGTCCTTGGATCAGGCCAAAGCATTTGATCGGGTTAATCATGAGTACCTCTGGTCGGTCCTTCTGAGATACGGCCTGACAGTGGGGTTTGTTCATTGGATTCGAACATTGTATGCAGGGGCTGAGACTTTCCCGCTGGTGAACGGTTGGCTTGGCCGCCCTTTTGGGGTGGGGTCTGACGTCCATCAGGGCTGTCCTCTAAGTCCCCTGTTGTATGTGTTTGTGATAGATTCCTTCCTTAGTAGGGTTGATCGTGGACATATAGCAGGGGTCGAGATGGATCGGGCAGTGCTGGAGGCTACCCTGAGGGCAGTGGCATACACTGATGATGTCATGCTCCTTGTATGCTCAAGGGAGGAGGCAGAGTTTGTGGTGTTGGAGGTGGATGGCTACTCGGAGGCATCCGGGTCTAGGGTCATCTGGGATAAGTGCGAGAGTCTCTGGTTAGGAAGGGGGGATCCTGTGTTTGATCTCCCGGACACTCTTCTGGTGCCCCAGACTTCAACAAAAGTTCTTGGCATCAAATTTGGCCAGGGGATTACCCCATGCAAAATTAGGTAGACAGGCTGGATGGTGCCACTCGCAAAGTTAATCAGTGAAAGGGTTGGTCTTTGACCCTTTGGGAAAGAGTTAGCCTGATCAGAACATACCTGCTCCCTTTATTCATCTACCTGGGCAGCGTATGCATTTTGCCAGAGCCTCTCTGGACCTGGGTCTACAACCTGTTCTTCCTAATGTTGTGGGGGAATAGGTTAAACCTGATCAGAAGAGATGTTATGTGCCGCACAAGGAGACTAGGGGGGTTATCTATAGTCAACCCTATGGTGTTTCTTGTATACACCTTTTTTAAGATCAACATAGGCAACCTCTGGCAAGAGAGAGGGATCCTCCGTGGGTCTACTCCTGCCGGGGATGATTTCGGCCCTTATTCCAGGAATGGGAAACTGGAGGGCGAGTGAAGGACCTTCGCACGCAGCATGGATATCTCCCGGCTTACGCTACCTTGGTTCTGAAGGTGATACGCCGGTGGGGTCTGAGGATGTGGGAGATCAGGACTCTGACGAGGAGGCTCCTTGATGAAAGAGTCTTGTTGACCCATTTTCAGAAGCCCCTGGCGCTCAAAGACTGCCCGAGTCGGGACCTGGAGGGAGGGTTACGTTTACTAAATTCAACCCAGGTCCCCTTGAAGTTTTGGGACTTGGCTTGGCACTGCTTTCACGGGAGACTGTATGTAAGGGGTAACTTGAAGAGCAGGCCTCTGATTGACAGGGGTCGCCCCCATCAGGAGTGCAGCAACGTGCTGGAAAGCATGGAGCATTTCCTGCTTCTGTGCCCCTTTAATACAGAGGTATACCAACGGGTAGGGGTCTCCATAGGCTCGCCTCAGCTGGCACACCTCTCCTATGCGGAGTGGGCTTATGGAGCCTTCAGAGGTCTTGGTGGCAGGGACCGCTGCACTTTATTTCTAGTTAGCCTAGTGGTCAGGTGCCACATCTGGAGTGCACGGTGTTTAATCTCGACGGAGCTGAATGTCACCCCCGTGGATACGGTATGTAGGAACATCCTGGGTTACCCGGTGAAGGTGCGTTCTGTGGAGTATGAGAAGCTGGGCACATCTAAGGCTTCTCTCCTATGGAGAGGGCTTGTATTTCATTAGGGACAGTCTTTTCTTAATATTCTAGGGGCAGAGTAGGTAGAGAGGAGGGACAGGATAGGGAGAGACGAGGGATAGGGCAGGTACAGTTTTCTATGAAGGGTCAGACTGAGGGGCAGACTAAGGACAGTCGAGGGAAAATTAGGAAAAGAATAGGGTTTTTGTTTTTTTTTTAATTCAAGGTGTTGAACATTGTGATATCTGTGCCCGGCTTATCACCTCCAATTCCGGTGGGGGGCTGTAAGTGCACCATGAAGCCTTTTGTTTTGATTTGGGCAAAATGGAAAGAAGTAGGGCTGCAGGAAAGCTGACCTTAGGCTTTCGGGTTATGTGTATAGTGTATATTATGTATGTTGGTTATTGGAGTGTATTGCGTTGCGGATTCATATGTATATATTCACATGTTGGGTGGGGAGTTAGGCGGAGTGGGATTCATGCCTTCAGCCGTAGCCTGGCACGTCCCGAACATTGAACTCTGGGCACATACTGGTGGAGCGGGCATGGCCCCCAGGCTGTGGCGGGCACAGTGTGGTATTTATTAAAAAAATAAAACCCTGGTGTGGCTTGGCACGTCCTGAACTGAACTCTGGGCACGGACTGGTGGAGCAGGCTTGGCCCCCAAGCAGCACTGGGGACCCCCCAAAAAACATATATTTTTAGTTAGTTTTATGCCAGTTGGCTCGGTCTTTCTGATTGAATTTGGTTATTTATGTTGCTATTTCAGTTATTTATGCTGTTTATGTTATTGCTTACATTTGTTTTGTGTGGGTACAGTGCGGCACGGCTGGACCTGGAGTTATAGTTTACAGGGTTTTATGTAGTTATAGTTTCCATAATTTTATATTTCAGGTATATACTTGTATATTGTGTTTAGAGTTGTATATTGTGTTATATGTTGAGTGTGTATGTGTGTGGGTGTATACGGCGGGGGGAAACCCGGATACGGACATTTACTTTCCCTATGGATCATGGACTGTGGGTGAAGGGCCTTATATTGCTTTATATGGTTATTATTGTTACAGTTTGTCTTTGTTGTTTTTTTTACTTTTATAATAAAAGATCTACAGGGTAAGTAATGTATGTACACAGTGACTCCTTCAGAATAGTGAGTGCAGCTCTGGAGTATAATACAGGATGTAACTCAGGATCAGTGCAGGGTAAGTAATGTGTGTATACAGTGACCCCACCAGCAGAATAGTGAGTGCAGCTCTGGTGTATAATACATGATGTAACTCAGGAGCAGTACAGGATAAGTAATGTATGTACACAGTGACTCCACCAGCAGAATAGTGAGTGCAGCTCTGGTGTATAATACAGGATGTAACTCAGGACCAGTACAGGATAAATAATGTATGTACACAGCGACTCCACCAGCAGAATAGTGAGTGCAGCTCTGGGGTATAATACATGATGTAACTCAGGAGCAGTACAGGATAAGTAATGTATGTACATAGTGACTCCACCAGCAGAATAGTGAGTGCAGCTCTGGAGTATAATACAGGATGTAACTCAGGATCAGTACAGGATAAGTAATGTATGTACACAGTGACTCCACCAGCAGAATAGTGAGTGCAGCTCTGGGGTATAATACAGGATGTAACTCAGGAGCAGTACAGGATAAGTAATGTATGTACACAGTGACACCACCAGCAGAATAGTGAGTGCAGCTCTGGAGTATAATACATGATGTAACTCAGGAGCAGTACAGAATAAGTAATGTATGTACACAGTGACTCCACCAGCAGAATAGTGAGTGCAGCTCTGGTGTATAATACAGCATGTAACTCAGGATGAGGACGAGATAAATAATGCATTTACAAAGTTAACCCAGCCACATGGTTGTGTTATCAACTAAACTCAGCGTTCCTAACAGTCCTAAGCCTGGAAAAATGGGTTGGGGTGGAGCAAGACATGGTGACCTACTCCACTATATACCACCAAAATACTTCATGGATTCACTCAAAAGCACGTTTAAACTGTGGTGCTGGAAGATGGGTCCCCCAAGCTGGAAAGCACCTACATTGTTACCGCAGAGGAGCAAAGGTGTCGTTCAAGTAACTCGGGAATTTATGATGTGGACAGAGGAAACCTATCCAAGTACCTGCTGATGCAGGTAAATCGGTAAATTAACTTTATGAAGAACAAAAGGGAATGATTCAACATCGACTTCCTGGGGATCAGTGAACTTCATTGAACAGGAAACAGATAATTTAACAGTTTACTACTCAGGAAATGAAAACACGCGAAGGAATGGTGCCGCCCTCATTGCGAACAAAAAGATTAGTAAATCTGTCCATGGTTTCCGCGCCACAAATGATAAATCATGACCATCTGCTCCAATGGAAAACCTTGCACCATATCTATAACACAAGTTTATGCCCCTACCACTGACGCAACGGATGGACAAATCGAAAAATATTACACTGACCTCCGAGAAACCTTGCAGCCAATCCCAAAAATGACGTTGTGTACACCATCAGCAATTTCAGTTCAAAAATTTCTGCAGAAAAAGGAACACAAATAGTGGGGAAAGTTATTATAGTAGAAAAAAATGATGCCAGTGACCAATTTTTCCAATTTTGCCAAGAAAACCGATTAATGGTTATGAACGCATTTTTCACACAACCAGAACGTCCCTTGTACACCCGGACGTCGCACAACGGAGTTCACCAATCAAATCGATCACACCTTGTGCTCCCAAAAGTGGAAAAGTTCTGTTCTAGCTGCAAAATCGTTCCCAGATTGTGGCTCTGACCACCAAATGCTTGTTGCCAAAATCAGACTACATTTCTGCCATCGCAGGAAACCAGCAGCAGCATTGAAGCTCCACACCGACTCCGTGCCGCTCACTTCTGCAGGAGAAGTAAGGAATTGTTTCTAATTGCTTAATACCTTTAAAAAAAACAGACAGACGAACTACGGGAGGAAATGAAATGCATCACAATGGAAACAGCAAACAAAAATATACCAAAGCAACAGGATAAACAATCTGGTTATCAGCGGAAACCATCCGAATCGCCAACATGTGGCGAGAAGCAAAAACTACTGGAAACAGGGATGATGTCCGATGCCAGTGCAAAGCGAGGAAAGACAAGGAACGGTTTTGGAATGCCCGCTGCATGGAATTAGAAGAAGCAAACAAAAAAGGGCCCACCAGAGAGCTCTTCATTCATGTTAACAAGGTTCGTGGTCCTTTTGCATTAATTTTTGATCAGAATGGCAAGGAATTATGCGATCCTGAACAACTCAAGCGCAGCTGGCGGGAATACACAGAAGAACCCTACACAAACAATCGCAGAAACCATTAACCGCAAACAGAAGAACTAACAGAATTAGGACCTGATATCCTGAAGGATGAGGTTGAGCAGGCGCTGATTCAGCTACAAAATCAGAAAGCCCCTCAAATCAATTGCTGAGCTGCTGAAGCCCCTGCCAGTAGAGATGCAAATAGCACTCGGTCACAAGATTTGGCAAACCAAATCATGGCCAAAAGATTGGGTAGGGTCAGCTTCTCAAAAAAGGCTGCCCGAGAGAATGCGCAAACTACTGCATGATAGCCCTAATATAGCATGAAAGCAAAATCCTAATGAAGATCATACAAAAATGTATGCCGGTGATAGTGGAAAGCGAACTCCCTGATGCACAAGCCGGTTTTTATAAAGGAAGAGGAACAAGAGACCACATCTCCAATGGAAATGGCCTGGGAATACCAGAAGGAGGTGTCCATTACAGCAAAGCCTTTGATTGCATTGAACATGACAAGCTTTGGCCATGCCTAAGACAAATGGGAGTCCCGAGACATCTGGGGCAACTCATACAGTCGTTATATGCAAACCAAGAGTCTACGGTCAGGACCTCCAACAGTAACTGGCTGGTTTAGAATGTAGAAATGGGTACGCCAAGGCTGCATCTTATCTCCTACATTGTTCAACCTGTTTGCAATGGAGGCAATGTAATTTAGACGAATCCAACATCAGAGTCAATGAAGATCAGTAGAAAGAAACCACCAACAATCTCATATGCAGATGATACAACTTTGCTGGCAGAAAGTCAAGATGATCCTGAACAAATGATGCTAAAAGTTATAGAAGAACGTAAAAAAGGAGACCTATACTTAAATATCAGGAAAACTAAGATCATGACCACAGCCGGAAACGGTCCAGGAAAAATGAACATCAACAATGAAGAAATTGAAGCAGTTCAAGACTTCATCCTTCTTAGGTTGAAAATTGACCGCAATGGAGAATCAGGACCTGAAATAAATGGCGCTAGGTCGCAGCACAATGTTAAGTGTGGATAAGATCTGAAAAAGCAAAGACATAAGCATCACAACAAAATGCCGGACAGTCGACGCAATCATCTTCCCAATCACAGTTGGACCCTGAAGAAAACGGACCAGAGGAAGATTGATGCCTTTGAGCTTTGGTACTGGAGGAAACTCCTATGACTTCCTTGGACAGTCAAAACAGTCATAGACCGCATCAAGCCAAAGTTTTCATTGGAAAGCACAATTACAAAACAGAGAAAGGAAATACCACCCATAGCCTCCTATGGAGACCCGCTGCTTCCTGCACACGAGCGGAAATTTCTGCTCGGGACAGAAAAATCGGAGCATGCTGCATTCCGTGCAGATTTCCACACCGACAGCTTCCATTGAAGTCAATGGAAGTCGTCCATCCCAGGGCCCTTCCACAGTGAGCACTTCAGATGGGTCGTGGGATCCGCGTCATCACCTATGGGTGGCGCGGCTCTATCTGCTCTGCGCATGCTTGCCGGCGCAATGGCCGGCACTCCCGCAGTACAGAAAAAGAAGAATAGGGACAGGTGAGCAGAGTCACCAGCTGGGCACTGGGTCGGATCCTGCTGCGAGATCCCACATGCAGGATCCGACCCTGTCGTGTGCAGGAGGCCTACATGGATAAAGAGAGATAGATTTATAAAGTTATTCAACGAAACAAATACAGAAAAACTCAAGAAAGACAATCCAGTAGAGCCGAGTCCTGTGGAGCACAATGGTGTATACTGGGGGTAGTGCTTGTGAGTCGAACAAGGAAAGCCCATAATATCCAATAGGAACGCAGCATAAAAATGAGGCGTCAGTAGAAAATACAAATCAGAATGGAGGATGCCTCCAAGGTGACTTGCAGAACAGAGGGCATAAGAAGTGTTAAGGATATGGTTCTCCATTACCAGGATACCGCCTACCAATATCTAATATTACTATCAAATTAAGAATTTAAGATAGAGATAACGTATATAGAATAGAAAACAGAGGAAATAGCAATAATATAGAAATGCAAAATAGAGGAGGGGGTTAAACGACAAGCGGTAAAGAGAGAGAAAAAAAAATAAAGGAGGGAATAGTGGAAAACGGGTAAGGAGAGGTGCTCAGCCGATTTTATCTGATCACCCCAACAGACTTAGGAGCTCAGGAGTATTCTGAAAAGAGATTCACAACTTCAAGAATCCAGATGTAGTGTCTCAGAACATCACTCTGGCCCCCTCCATAAGTATCATACATGTTTGTCTTATGTGGATGCACTGTGCAAAACTGTCATGTCTATTTTCTGTATGTGTGTTGCATAGCTGCAGCGTCTGAAGGCTTAACTACATTAAAATCATTGCCTGTGAGCTTGGCTGCATGGTGAATGTATCTATCTTACAGCGTCATGTGACGTGGTGTGGATGAAGTATGAGTGATTGGGTTCCAGTTAGGAGTTCCGTCTTCGCTGCTGAGGAGCACCCATCTAACACCTGAGGGTTTGCTACCACAGAGGGGCATGAGGGCACCATCAGCCCTTGTGCAGCTGAAGATGGAGGAGAAGGAGAGACTGCCGAACCGTATGTGAAGCGCATGGGAGTGAGTGAGCCTAAATGTCTTCCCCATAAAGTCCCATCACAAGAGAGCCATTGTAAGTAACTACCTCTTCAAGTGACTATACGTTATACAGCTAATAACAGTACAGAAGTCTACTGAACCTCTGATGATAATATTAATTATTTATGATTCCTACGCGGTGGTTTGAAGTCTGGATCACCGTAAAGTGGTACACCCTTAACTGACGCCCACGCGTGCTGAAGTCTACAAGAGCGGGGTGATCATTACTGCCATTCTGCGGCCATTCACTTTCATGTCAAGTATTGCTGATTATTCACTAAGTTTTTCCTGCACTGTAAACTCTGCTGTATTGTAAAGAAAAGTCACTAGTAAAGTTTTAGCGGGCCTCCCCCGTTACGGAGGACCCGAGGTACTATGCACTTGTCCAGTGTCATTAATGCGCCGTGTGTGAATGCCGGTGTATGGAATGGTGGCGTCACGAACTGACAACTACAACCCCCTCATTGCCTGTCATTCCACGTAATGATTTATATATATATATATTAACCCGCTGGTCGTTACATAGATTCTTACATCAAACAGGGACATCTTCAGCTATCAGTTTCTGCATATGTATGAAATGATTCAACTCTTGATTGAACTCTACTTCAGAGGGCGGTTGGGGATTTGCCAGTGGCGAAGGATGACCATTCATGCAGCTCTCAGGAAGTTGTGTAATAGACTTTTTTACCTCAGCAAATGAGCCTGGAATGATGCAGATTAAGGCCAATTTAGGTGACGCAACAACCGAACTGTGCGCTACTTGTTCATGTATCTGGAAAACCACATCCCAAAGGGGTCGTCGAAAAAGTAGGAAGGTCTGTCCTTAGGAGATATCCACTGCAGTGCAATTAAATGGGGCCACATCAGTTCTATCTCAAAATCAATCCATTGTTTAGAGTGTCGGGAAAAATGTCTGTCGAACAGTCCGATCAGGACTGATGTGGTGTGGTATAATCTGAGATCAGGCGACCCGGGTCCTCCCCGATTCTTGGGACGAGTCATCGTCCGATAACTGAGACAACTTTTCTCTCCTCCCTGTATAAATAGTCAAGTGGTTAATTGCATCTGCTTAAAAAAGTGAGACAGGATTTTAATAGGCAGAGTTTGGAATAGATTGAAAAAATTGCGCCACAATACCCATTTTTAGGCCACTTATTCACTCAAACCAGGACATGTGTTTCTTTGAGTATGTTTCCAAGTCTCGCAATGTTGGTTCCAGCAGAGGGACATAGTTCAACTGGTATAAGGAAGAGAGATCTGTGGATATATTCACTCCTAAATATTAGAGAGGGGACAAACGCGGTTTAAAGTTAAATTGATTATTTAGGTGAGCAGTTTCTCATAATTTAAGATTTCTGTCCTGCCAAGGTTTACTTTAAAATTGCTCAGGTGACCAAATTGCATAACCTCCTGTAAGATCACTGGTAAGGACAGCCGAGGCTGAGACACATACATCAAGAGATTATCCACATATAAAACCATCTTACAGGGTCTGTCAGAGCCAATTTGTATACTATGCAGATCGGGGTTGTTCTGGAGAGCTACCGGTAAATGTTCCATTTTTATGGCATATAGCAGTGGGGACAATGGGCATCTCTATCAGGTACCGTTTCTGATAGGAATCAACCTGGAGAGGAGACCATTTATATGTACTCAAGCTGATGGGTCACAATATAAAGCCAAGACTTTAGTTAAAAACTTGAGGCCTAGGTCAAATAGTTGGAGGAAGACCTGAGGGAAACCCCAATGTACACGGTCAAAAGACTTTTCAGCATCCACCGCTAGAAGGTAAAATGGAGTATTTAAAATTTTAGCTTTATCTATAATGAGAAGAGTTTTGTTAGTATTATCTCGCACCTCCTTTCCTTGTATAAAGCCAACTTGGTCATTATGAATAATGAAGGGTAAAATAGGGCTCAGTCTATTAGCTGAAACCTTCAAGAACAACTTAACATCTACATTAAGGAATGACATAGGATGATAACTCGCACACAGTAACAGGTCCTTCCCAGGTTTTGGGAGCACACCGGTGTGACCCAGGGACTGGTGAGAATAAGGGGAGGGCAGGGACACCTGATTAATTGTGGCCATTGGGATGGGTATGAGATTTTCACTGAAAATTTTAAAGAAACAAGTGGTAAACCCACCAGAGAAGATAGACTTACCAGAAGGGGATGACTTTATGACCTTGCAAAGTTCTTCCTCTGTAATATCCTCTTCCATAGAGTCCGTAAAGGCCTGGGGAATACCAGGTAAGGCAGGGCGAATGATACCACGTGCAACCAAGCCGCACAACAGAGCCAATTTCGTCTGGGATTATCTGAGTGGATAACTGATGAACTTACTAGTGTGGAGACACCTGATAACCTGGAAAATTTTACCCAACTGTGAATTTGAATAGACCAGAGACTTTTTGAGCAGTGAAAAGAGAGACTGCGGGGTTTGGGCACCAACGACCCTTAATCTTTCAGTCAATCCACGTTGAGTCCCCAGCCGAGGATTGAAGCTGCCCCAGTACCAATGTACGTTGATGTAATCCGCAAACCCCTCTCCACTACTGAAAAAGAAGGCACTGTACTGAAAATCTGTGCCTTTACTGTGGAAGCTTCATGAACTTAAAATTCACTCTTGACAAAAACATTGTCGCTAGGCTTAAACCCATACTGATTGATATGGAAACCGTGGATGGGTCACCCTTGTCCTTGGGACTTGTCACACGGGAGACAATCGAACTGGAGCTTTGCATCAAACCTGACCATCAAGAAATGATCAGCTTCCAGCTCACCTCATCCCCTACATTTCCAGAGATTCTCGGGATCACCTGGTTCTCTACCCATAATCCCTCTATCAACTAGGAAACAAGGACCATTGCCTTCACTTCGGAATACTGTAGAGAGAACTGCCAGATGACACCATCTGCCCCCAAACCAGTGCAAGACCTCGAGGATGGTCACTAGAACTTTAAGAAATTACCAGTTCACTACCAGATGCTCAGGGATGTCTGCAGCAAGTAGTAAGAGATGAATGGAAAACAGCTTTCAGAACAAGATATGGACACTTCGAATCTCCGTTTGGATCAATTCATAGTGATGACATCCTCATCTTCTCTGACAATTTAGAGAAACATTGCAGGCACGTTTGGGTCACAAAAAAGCACACACATTTTCCTGGTCCCCGGAGGCACAAATCACTTTGAAGAAACTATAAAGGCAGTGTTTACTTCAACATCAGTACTGATCTACCCAAGACTAGAATTGCCTTTTGTCATGGAGGTGGACTCTTCCAACTCCGCTGTGGGAGCGATCCTATCACAGCATGTCAGAAATAAAATTCAACTACATCCTTGTGCATTTCTGTCCTACACCCTATCATCCATTAAGAAAATCTATGTTGTCGGGAAAAAGGAACTTTTAGCCATCAAGGTGGCTTTCACCAAATGGAGGCACCTCTTGGAAGGAGCCCATCATCCAGTGTTGGTTCTTACTGACCATAAAAATCCAGAATTTCTTCATACTGCCAAGAGGTTATCTGCTAAGCAAACACAATGGGCCTTGTTATTTCCAGGTTTAATTTAGTTTTGTCTTACTGCCCGGGCTCTTGGAATGGCAAGGCAATTCTGTCCCCGCAAATTTTGGGGGGTATCCTGCATTCTGAGGACCTCCTAATAAAGCTCAAGGGAGGCTACAAAAGTGATCCTTTCCTGAGTCGTCCTTCTAAGGATGTGAAGCTCTTCTTCAAGAATGGACTTTGGTGGTGAGAACATCAACTATACATTACCGAGGCTGGTCAACTCGAAGTCCTCAAACTGGTCCACGATTCCAAGCTGGACAGCCATCTTGTGGCTACATAGACTTTAGAACTCTTACTTTGTTCCTTCTGGTGGCCAGACTACAGGAAGGTTGTGAAGACGTATGTCACCTTTTGCAACGTATGTGCCCGGAACAAGACACCATGAGCTTGCCCTCTGGGTTTCCTACAGCCTCTTCCAGTCCCATCCAGGCCATGTGGATATATATCAATGGACTTTATAGTGGAACTGCCTCCCTCGAAAGTAATGACTAGCATCTTTGTGGTCATGGATCAACTCACAAAAATGGCTCACTTCATCCCCATAAATAAGATTCCCACCACTGAGCACACCGTGGAGTTGATGATCCAGGAAGTTTTCCTACTACATGGAATTCTTGATGATATTGTCTGGGACAGAGGGGTTCAGTTCACCTCAAAGTTCTGGAGACACTTCTGCATGGTCCTGGGAACTACCGGGAGTTTATGCTCTTCCTTTCATACTCAGTCCAATGTCCAGACCAAGAGAACCAACTAGACTCTGGAGCAGTATCTCCACTGCTTCATCTCCCATATTCATGATGACAAAAAGCAATTAAAAGAGACCTTACAAGGAGCCTAGGATGCCTATAAGAAAGCGGCAGACTGACACTTCCAGGTTGAAGATAAGGTGTGGTTATCCACAAAGAATCTGAAAGCCCACGTACCTTCTCTGACATTCGGGCAAAAGTTTATGGGACCTTATCCAATCTCAGCGAGGGTCGGCCAGGTGGCTTTCCGCCTGAAACTCCCGGGCTGCTTAAAGATCCACCCAGTTTTTCATGCATTCCTACTGAAGCCATACCGGAACAATACCTTCCCATGGAGACAGCAACAGGGGCACAATGAGCACATTGTTGAATATATCTTAGATTCTCGAAAACACAGAGAAAAACTGCAGTACCTGGTGCAGTGGCAGGGATATGGGCCAGAGGGGTTCCACAGGAGGTACCACACAATACGCCAGCCCTTGTAATGTCCAGGGGCTGGCTTATTGTGGGGTACTGAAAGAGGGGGGCTACTGTCAGGACTCAAACAGGGAACCACCTGCACGCCAAGCAATAGCCCTTCCTTTTGTGCTATCCAGTCCCTGATTAGGACATTTTATAAAAAGGCCTGGGCCTGACACTCCTGCATGGCATGATTGTGCTCTTTGCCTTAATCAAGCATCACCTCCTAAACCTGCTGTTCCTCTCCTGCAAATGGGACTACCCAATAACGACTCCTGGCTTCCATCTGACCATGCTTCCTGTCTCATCCATTGGTACTGAAAACGTGACGACCTGGTGACAACTCTAGCCTTCTCCTGACTACTCTCTGGTTCCTCACAGCTACTATACCCACGGCTCCTACCCAGCGCCAGTAAGACACATATGTCAGAGCAATAAACAGAATCCTTCAGGAGATTGTCATTTAGGTGCAAGTCCAAGATCTCATTGAAGCATTAGGTATGGTCAAGGAGAGAAATCCTGAAGCATAGTCTAGCCAAAGTGCACTTAAATAGAGGCCCTAGAGTCCCATGTCAATGCATAGTGACTCAAGAGGAAAAGATCTATGTAACTATATGATTGGTGGGCAGGGGAAGTATAAAAATACCCTTTGTCTATCCCCAGAATGTAGTATCTGTCATATGTCTACCCACTGAAGCTATTTAGGGGTTTAGCAAACGATCCCAGTTGTGTAGAAGAACAAGTTTCACGACATATGGAGCGATCCATGGTCTGGTCAAGTGGGAAATTGAAGTTGCACCCCAAAGTCAACACCCCTTCAGCAAAGCCTCACAGTTGGGTTAAGAAAGGTGTACCCTCTCTAATAAGACTCTGATTGATTCACCAAGGAATTTGTGCTGTGGAACCAAGTGATATAATACCTATCGGAGATGGAATGGAGATGCCATATCGGAAAAAGGTTTTCTGAAAAAATAAATAATGTGAGATCTCAGTTTGTGTACCTGGTACAGAATTTGGTTTTGTTTTTGTGGAACATTAAAGCCTCATGCCCACAGCCGGGTCAGATTACAACTGCAAAATCTAGAAGTGGAATCAGACCCAGCAACCCCCAGAGATCCTATACTCACCTGTCTGGATCCGCTGCAAGTGCCTCGGCCGGCAGGCATGCGCAGTGCAGCGCATGACGTGCCAGCGCTGGGCTATGACGTGGATTCCCGTGATACTCCACAGTGCCCCCTTTTTTTCTTTGTAGGGAGTGTCCACTGTATGGAATATCACGGGACGGACGACTTCCATTGCCTGCAATGGAAGCCGTCCGTGTAATTTTCCGCACAAAATAGAACATGCTGCGATTCTCCCCTGCGAGAGGAAAATCTCAGTTGATTTCCGCTCATGGGCAGGGGAGAATCTTTTAACACAGCATGTCTATGGAAGGTCATTGCTGCAGAATTCGCGGTGGGCTTCTGGCCGTGAATTCCGCAGCGAAAATCCATCCATGCGCATTAGTATTCAAAGTACAAAAGGATAACTGTGCCATTTGGGATCAGGAGTAGGGATGGGAAGAGAAGGTGGAGGAAGGGGGAAAAAAGGAAGAAAGGGTATAAACTAGAAATAGAAGACAGTGAAATAGCTCAGCAAAGAGCTAAGCAGACTAGTAATAGAGACAGACGTGCCCCAAAAGTAATGGGGAGGGTGCCTGACCTCCGGTAGGGGAAAAGGAAATAACACTAGCACCCAAAAGTCAAGGGTGCAAGTCCCCCAAAGTGGGACGCTTTCTATGGAAGGAGCCTACCCCAGAGAAGTGTACATCCATCCCACAAAGGACAATATGGTTCCATAAGGCAAACTTAAATACAGAAAATAGCATACTAGGAAATAAATGGAAAACAAGACACAAAATGGCAAGGAAGTTTCCTGGGGAGGACGGACCATTAATAATAGATGTTAAAATTAAGAGAATCTCTCTTCATAAGTGGCTTAAAACTTTCAATTGACTATCATGAAAAAGAGATAATTAAAGAAAAATAATTATTATTATTTTTCTCTACTTTTTTTCTTGGTGGGGACTGGACACTTCCAGGGATCATAGGGGAATTAAGACAAATAGGAGGGTCAAAATGAATAACGATACTTAAACTGATGGTGAGCTAACCACTGGCAGGGCATTCACTGGTCTGCCTCATCCTCCTCTACAGACCCCTACTAGGGCGTGGAAGAGAGTCAGAGGACGCAAGGAGAGGAGAATGGGCCACTCCAGGAGGGTGACTGCTGGGAGAACAAGAGCAACTGAGAAAGCTGGGAGATTTTGTGGATGGCGGAGCTGTTCAGTGCAGTCCTCCTACCAGACCTGTAGATGAAACGGAAAGCCCCAGGAGTTGGTCAAGTTCCTCAAGCAGAGGCCGTAAAGCCCTTTTTGGAGTTTAAGGCAGGAGAGGTCTGGTAGTAATTGTAACTGTAGTCCCTTTATGCTTCATAGATTCTTTGAGGTGCTATCTGAGGATTTGGTAAATTATATCTTGAGGGCGGTTAGGGTCCGTAGGCTGCGGTACTATGGATCGGTAAAACCTGTCCACTTCCGATGGGGTAGCCCGAGGTACTTCAAGGATGTTGTTGAACACATGGCGGAGGGTCTCCTCTAGGTGTTGTTGCTCGATGGTCACAGCGACGGGGTCCTCAGGTGGGAAAGCCTGGCCCACCATGCTCTGTATTGCATGCAGGCATCCTCCGGCAGGTATGTCGGGCCCACTATCTACTGGGCTGTATGCTGTTGATCCAACATAGAGATCAGGCCTACCATGTGCTGGAGCACACGCCAGAAGCCCAGAAGCGTGGTGGATATGATGTAGAAAAAGCAGTGGAGCTACTCCAATGGCGGTGAAATGCAGTGGTGGTGGAAAGGTACTCATCCTAATTAGGTATCATGGTCATGAAGTAGTAAAAGTAGATAACCTCAGCCCTGCACATGCCAGGTCCCTGTCCTGCTGCTTGAGTGTGTATTCCCAGCAATATTCAGGAAGAAGCATTGTATTCAAATGCATTGTGTCTTCTAAGCTGGTTTTATCAAAGAAAAAAATGAGATTTTTTTTCATGACAAAGACCTGTGTTTGTGCATGTCCATCTAAAGACCTATTTAGACACAACGATTATCACTCAAAATTCGCTCAAAAGCCGTCTTTTGAGTAATAATCGTTGTGTCTAACTGCACTGACATCGTGCAGTTTTCGTTATGCCGTCGCTCATCGTTGTCTTTCAGCTGTATCCCGCTCCCTGATGACAGGCTGGGTATGAAGAACAGAGCGGTCCAGCTGGACAAGCGGGACACCCTGCTTGTCTTCTGCATCCTTCGCTCGCTGCACTTGAGCGATCACCTTGCGCTGTAAATGACAACGATTATCGTTCAAAACACATCTTTTGAGAGACAATTGCCGTGTCTAAATGGGTCGTTAGGCTTGCGCCTCATTCCCAGTTTTTCTTGACCTTCATCGCTACACTTATCAGTTATGAAGCGGCTGATCCTGAGCAGCCGATGTTCTGGGAGGTTCTCTGGGATGGCGCTGTGAGCATCCTGCAGCGTCCCATAGGGGGACCCCGGACACATGGAATATGCTGAGGGGCTGGGAGGGCAAGATGCTGGCTTGTCACGGCAGCACTTACCACGCTTCCTCCCGGAGGGACGCATACAGCCAAGGCCAGGGCAGCGCTGGGCCTCTTCCGGGCACCCCTAGGATAGGCATGCCCAATATATGGTAGAACAGGGAAAGAGTTTGTCACTGGTGACACCACCGCTCCGGTGTCCACCGGCATGAACATCAGTGAAGAATAAATGAGCCACTGAGTACCTCAGTTTCCTGGGAACGGTCAGGGGCTGGAATAACTTTACTGGATAACAACCCCAACAATACAAGGCAAGAGTAGACCGTATCACAAGTGCAGGTAGTGTTACACACACACACATATATATATATATATATATATATATATATATATATATATATATACAGACAGACTTGAAGATGAGTACCTCCACACAGCGATCCCAGACTTCAGGATCCCTGTGTGTGTGACAATTGTAGATGCGTACCTCCACCCAGCGGTCCTAGACTTCAGGACACTTGGGCGTGAACAATTGAAGACAGAAAGAGTACCTCTACACTGGGGCTTGAGTAAGAAAACTTAGGACTGGCTCATGCTCTCTCTCTCTCTCTCTCTCTCTCTGGGATGGTCTCGCTCACTGCTCATGTTGATCCTTGCACAGAGGGATGGGCGGTAACTTGGCCCTGGTCAGTGCTGGAGCAGAAGGGTTGGCGTTCAAGCGCCCATTCCGGGTGGAGCAGGAAGGATTAGTGATAGAGACTGCGAGGAGTGGTGGGAGTTATCTGCATCCAGTGGTTCCGGCTGGTGGGCTCACAGCTCACACGCAGCCTGATGAGCATGGATCTATGTTGCTTTCCCCAGTACAAATATTGCTCATTATTCTAAGGGAAAAGGTAGTATTTCAGCGAGGGTTGGTTTTGCGGGGAAATATTGTTGGGCAGCAGGAGGGGGATTTGCAGGCATTGTTGAGGAGTGTGTGAAATTCATTGGCTCGTTGCAAACGGGGAATGGGGGTACAAACTTCGCCAGTGGATGCCAGGAATGTTAGCGAGCACACAGGATGGGGGGGTGTATTGGGTGGTCAACTGGGGACACCGGGGTCAAGGGATTTGGGGGTGGCAGTAGCGGTGCAAGCAGAAAAAGACACGGTTCGGTTAGATGACAAGGTGAGAGAGAAGGTATACATGTGCTTTCAGGGGCTGTTGGGGGCGCATTTAAAGAAGAAAGTTCAGGAGAAGATATGGAAAAATGAATATGTCGAGAATTTTCCCTGCTTCCGTTGGAAAAATTCAACCTGGATAAGGGAAAAAGGACAGATTCAAAAAAGGGGAGGAAGAAAAGAAGCGATGGCGCTTAATTCCTCAGAATTTTAATAGCTGGTTGCAGGCTTTTGCGTTATTGGGGGAAAGGTGCTGGAAAATTGTTCAGGATTGTTCTTCTACTTAGATGCTATTGGGGAGATGAATCGTTCATGCGGGGGCCAGACGTGGCTCCGGTATGACGAGCAATTTAGGCACGGAAGATGGTAAGGCCTAACATTAGGTGGGGCCTTAAGGACATTGGTCTATGGTTGAAGGTGATGGCTCCTGCTCATTATGGGCATCCCTTCAAGGAATGAGCCGGGTCCGTCGGCTCAACCAGCAACAGCAATAGTGGGGGGCAACAGTCAGGACAGGCTACGGGAAAAAAAGCCAGGGGTCTGTTAGTTGTGCAACGAAGGAAAGTTCAAGCATGTCTGCTCAGTGTGTGATGGCACGTTGCACAGATCTTCCTGCTGTTTTAAGAAAGAGAAAGGAAAAGGGGGTGGGGCTAGTGGAAAAAGGGATGACGCTGGTGAAGCTTTAAGACATGGTCCCTTTGCTAAGTTGGTGCTATCATAAGGAAAAGGCGCAGATGTTGTTCATGAGTTTTAAGGAGAGTTTAAGGATTCCATCTTTGGTGCATCCGGTTCCTTTTTTGATTAAGAATTTGAAATCGGCGTTTCAAAATGAAGGAAAAGTAAGGGAATAATTGCATTAGAAGGTTAGGTTGGGTGGCATGGCAGGACATTTCGCTGCCCCGCCTTGGGATAATATGGTGGTTTCTTGATGGGAGTGGTGCCAAAAAAGGAGCCGAATGCATTTCTTCTGACTCACCATTTGTCATACTCAAAGGGGGTGTCGGTGAATGATGGTATAGATCCTAAACTTAGTGCGGTGGTTTATACGTCGTTTGATGCGCGGTGAGATGGCTACAAAAATACAGCGTCGGGTTGGCAAAAACCAATATCCGATTTTCATTTACTTTCCGGTATATCCTGACAGTATCTGATTGTTGCGTTGTTTTTGGGATGGGTTGTTTTTTGTCGATCGCTGTTTGCCGATGGGCTGTTCGATCTCGTGCACTTATTTTGAGGCGTATGGTATGTTTCTTGAATTAGTGATTTGTGAGGTAGTGGGGGGCAATCGGTCATACACTATTTGGATGATTTTTTGTGCTTGGGCCCGGCCAATTTAGACATTTGCTGTTAACCACTGTGCAATGGGTCGCCAAACATTTCGGTTTGCCATTGGCTCCGAAATAAATGGTAGGGCCAGATACGTGTTTGAGTTTTTCAGGTATCACTATTGATACTGTCTGGATGGAATTCCGGCTGCCGGTGGATAAGCTGGAATCGCTAAGAGAGGACCTTCTGAAAACGCGTGGGTGGAATAAAATTTCCCTGCAGAACCTACAGTCATTGCCAGGAAACTGAACTTTGCATGCCACATTATGACCATGGCTTGGGTTTTTATGTCATAAACTGGCGTGGGCTACGGCAGGGGTGAGAGCAGCACGTCACTTTAGAAGGGTCACAAGGGAGTTGAAGGCTGATTTAGATGTGTGGCTTATGTTTCTTGATGATTATAATGGGAAGTGTTTATGTCGGAAGGGGTGGACAACTTTGATTGCGAACAGTTTACAGATGCGGCAGGTAGTACAGGCTTCGGTGCTTTTTTCCAAGGCCAGTGGTGTGCGGCTCTGTGGCCTGATGAGTGGAAGGAAGATGGTTTAATGAAGAATTTGATGTTATTGGATCTGTTTCCAATAATGGTGGCTGTGATGCTTTGGGGGGATTGGTTTCGGAACAAAAAGGTTAAATTTCACTGTGATCATTTTGGCGTGATGCAGGCCATTGATGCGGTATCCGCTCACTCCCCGCCAGCGGTAAATTTATTGCGTCACGTGGTGTCAGTATGTATAAATGCGTAGGTCGTTGCTGTCCATGTTCCCGGTGTTGAGAATTCCATCACTGATGTACTTTCTAGGTTTCAGTGAGATCATTTTCGTTTGCTGGTGCCGGAAGCGGAAATGGAAGGGAGGCAATGCCCTCGTCAGCTTTGGAGTCTGGTCGATGTGCGGCAGGGCATTTGATTCAAGCGGCACTGGCAGAGGGCACCATGACAGCTTATGAGGCTGCGTGGCGTGAGTGGGAACAGTTGGTCCTGCAACACCACAGAGGGGTACCCTGAACACTTGACTTATGTGAAAGTTGGGAGGGTTAAGTGTTGGCTTGTCACAGCGGCACTTAACATACTCTCTTCCCAGAGGGATGATACGCAGGCAAGGCCAGAACTGGATTGCAGGCCACTATTGACACCTCTAGGATAGGGAATGCCAATAAACGGGATGATGGGGGTAGTAGTTATCACTTGTGACGCCACCATTTCCCCACACCAGCATGCTACACAGCGGAGAAGAAATACAGACCCTGGTGTATAGTACCTCGGGTCCACAGGGACGGTTAGGGCCCGGTATAACTTTACTTGGTAAACTCTAGCAAACAATTATTCACAGTAATGCAGGTACAATTCTTCACAGAGAAAAACAGAACAGAGCTGAGAGATAAGGGAGGATACACAGGATGACCAGGTCCTACAGTCCACGTTATCTGTCAGGTACCGCTCCTGGACTGGGAGCAGTCTGGAGGAGGAAGAGGGGTAGGAGTCACTCCACAGACACTCTGCAGCAATTATTTACTCAAAAGATCAGTCTCAACACCCCGCGTGAAAGAGACGCGTGGGTATGACTTGTAGCGTACTTCTACGCGGTGATCCTAACTCTGGACAGCCACGCAGATAAGACTTGTAATTCGAATTAGTACCTTTACGTTGGATCTCTATATACAGAGTTACTGATAAGTGCTCTCTCTTAGGATTTTGGGGCTCACTCCTCTCACATCCACACTCCTAACGCTACGGGATATCTCTCCTCTTCTTCCATCTTCACCTACATGGAAGCTGAAGGTGCTTCCATGAGGTCAGTAACTCTCACTGAAGATGGACTTAACTCCTTTCTCGCTCTCATTCTCTCACATTTATAACCTAACTTATACCACATGACATGACAGACTGATACATTTACATGCAAGCAATCATGTTATTACTGTTAACCTCTCAAGCGCCGCAGCTGTGCAACACACACACTGGATATGACAGGACAGGCTTGGCACACTGCATCCACATAGGACAAACATGTATGACATTTATGGAGGGGACCAGGATGGTGTTCTGGGACACTACAGTAGGTAACATTGGTATTGTAAGTTCAGATGAGGACAGGACTGGGGCGGTATTGTGGCCACTTGGCTTTGATTCAGAAGATTGGGAGATAGGAATCTAGGCTATATGTTCGGGCAGAAGGGTGGTTCAGGAGTTGGGACCAATTTAGTGATTACATAAGAAGGTTGGAGGGAGTGTAGTAATAGGGGGAGTTGTTTGGGGACTGTTAGTTATAATTTTGTTTTTGTTTGAACAGGTAATGGTCCAGCATTGGTTTGGATCCTAGGACATTCATTTGTTTTTTGGGCTGCAGAGAGTGCGAGGGTACAACCGGTGAGCCGTCAGCTGGGGATTTCCAGGAGAGAGGTGATTATCCGTTGGCTGGGTTTCAGAGGCATGGTATGGGGGGAGGTTCTTTCTCCTGGAGGTAATTTGCTACTCAGAGTTGGACAGGACTCCTGACATACTAGTGTTACATGTTGGGGGTAATGACCTGGGTAGTCGGCCAGCTAGGGAATTGTGCAGGGACATCCAACACGATTTTCTGGGGTTGAGAAGGATGTTCCTCAGGATGGTAATTGTTTGGTCGTACAATCTCCCCAGAAAGTCGTGGAGGATGGCCGGGTCAGTGGAAAAAAGTAACAAGACGAGGGTGAAGAGTGATAGGCACATTTCAGTGTTTGTAGTTAGGAACGAGGGGGTTAGTGTTAGGCATCTTGATTTGGATGGGGGTGTTGGGGGTTTTTGGTCAGGCGATGGGGTTCATTTAAATGATGAGGGAACGGATGTCTGGTCATTGGCTTTACAGGAAGGCATATAAAGGGCACTTCTGGTGTGAGGGGCTGCGCAGACTTACGTAGTAAGTTGAGCTAGCTGTGGCTGGTGAGGGGGTCCTTGGAGGCGGGAGTTGTATGTTTGGGGGAGGGAGTTTGGGGAGTATGGCCTCACCTTTAAGACTTACCCATCCCCTTTTTATTTCTTTGTGGATGGGTCTGGTGCTGCGGGAAGGCCAGGCAAGGGATCCCGGTTGGCCTTGATCATTTTTTGATATTATAGCCTCCTATGGGGGGAGGGTAGTGGTGCCTAGTGTACGGTCGGATGCAAGTTTTAGTTTTGTTTCAAGCACCAGACCTTTTGGTAGCCCCAAGGATCTCTTCTCCGTGTATATATATATATATATATATATATATATATATATATATATTTCATTTGTGTTAATAAAATGACTGCTGTGGCCAATATATCCAAAGATTAAGACGGTCTCTGTGTTTTATTGGGAGGGACACAGTAATGGTTGTCATGGGTCACAGCGAACGTGACTGTAGCATACCTGAGTCATGTCCCCGAAAGCAGAGCCAGAGTGCTTGCCCCCATAGAAAGTGTCTGAATGCCCCCACTAGCAGCGCCCCCTGCTGGGTGTAGGAACACTCCGGCACTCTACATGCTCCATACGACCATCGTGCAGGATTTAGCTATTTGATAGGGTTCATCAGATTCGCGGCTCGTCAGCACTTTCGCTCATGCGCAGTTTCCACACAAAGTCATTTCAGTTAAAATGACACCTTCAGTAAGAAGTCTATTCTGTTTCCTCTAAGTGCAGCGATGGCCTGCGTAAGCAGAATAGGGCGACTCCGTTCCATCCATTTGGCGGCGGCCCAGCTCAACGTGAATGAACAGACAGCTGAACGATCAGCGAGATAGCTGTGATTTAAATTAGCGCTGTCTCCCGGTGTCATTGCATGCAGATATGCAGAATTTAATTGACAGCGAAACCAGAAGAGGTTAATATGAGCTGTAGTTAGCAATTAACATTGCAGGCGGCAAGTAGTCAACCTCCTCCACCCAACGCAACCCTACCCCTAAATCTGTTATTGTCATGTTAGGAGGTTTTCCCTGTCACATAACTGTCTATTCTTCACCGCAGCCTGACAAAAATAAAGCCCTGCCATCTTTGGGATCTCTATATATAATCTTCGTGTTAATGGCGCAGCAATGTGCATTCCCTGCACTAAGTCTTTATACCTGATCTTCTAGCTTTCACCAGTTATAAAGCTTATTTTAATCCCCCCTTTGGTATTAATGTACATGAGGCCCTGACTGATGACATTAATCAAATATGACTGTATGAATGATGATGCAGTTAGTGCCAGCTTTAGGTTAGATGGCACCCAGTGCAAAAAATTTTTTTTTGCGCCCCAAGAAATAAATTATGAATATTACACCGATAGGCAGATTTCTTGTGTTCTGTTTCTGCAGAAAACAGCAAGATGGAACCATTCCCGCACCAGAACACCTCAGTGAATAAATACTGTACCAGAACAAAGCTTATAACATAAATACTGCAAGAGAACCAAGCTTATAACATAAATACACCCTCAAGCTCATCACATACATACTACATAAAACCAAGCTCATAACATAAATACAGCACCAGAACCAAACTCAGTAAGTAAATACAGCAGCAGAACCAAGCTTATAGCATAAATACAGCACCAGAGCCAAATTCAGTACGTAAATACAGCAGCAGAACCAAGCTTATAGCATAAATACAGCACCAGAGCCAAGCTCAGTACGTGAATACAGCAACAGAAGTATGCTCATAACATATGGCACCAGGATCAAGCTCATAACCTAAATTATAACAATCCTTATTTTTGACCCAAGTCCCTCTGTCCCTTTTTGGCTCTTAAATGCCTCTCTTTTTGACCTTGAACATAGATCTGCATTAATAAACTGATTATATTGCTCCATAAACTATCTGTATGGTTCCTACTTGTATCTGAAACCCCAACTTGCATATTATTCCATTATATGGTGAAATTTGGGTAGTAAAAATGTCTATATTTTGACGATATTTGTGCTAACATTTAATATCAAGTATATAAGTATGGATGGAAGAAAGGATCTGTCACACAGTGAACCATAAGTGTCCCTTTTTCCCAACCAAAACGTTGGGAGGTAAGTAAATACAGCACCAGAACCTAGTTCATAACAGTAGTACAACTGTAGAACCAAACTGGTAGGTAGATACAGTATCAGAACCAAGCTCATAACATAAATATAGCACCAGAACAGCTCACTGAAAAATACTGTACCAGAACAAAACTTAGTACATAAATATATCACAATCACAGTACAAAGAGACAATACCAGAACTAGGCTCATAACATAAATACAACACTAAAACCAAGTTCAATGCATAAATAAATAATCAGAACCAAGCTCAGTACATAAATGCGGCAACAAAACCAAACTCCAGAACCAAAGTCAGCATATACAGTAAATAAAGTGGCAGAACCAAGATTGTAACATAAATACAGCACCAGAATCAATTCTATAGCCAAAATACAGTAGAAGAACTACGTGATTGTGTTACAGAGGCACCAATAGTCTGACAGCGGCACCTCAACGGAACAGGGGAGGAGAAAGAGCCAGGAGGAAGATATAGCTCCACAAGATGCTGCCACATGGCGAAATGAGATCATCTGCCTAGGTTTACCCAAAAGGAGAGATCACCCCTACCCTACAACTGCCTAGTGCCCTTGCAGCATCTGAGGAGCGGGCCCACAGCCGAGGAGATGGTGGGATAGATAAAGACCTTGTCATCGGTGGCTCTACCATCTCCTCCCCTGAGGGTAGCTCGGGACCCGACCAAGTTACTGATGGGGGAGGTCACAGGGGAAAAGTAACTGGAGGTTACCTGTAAGCTTCTTGTCACTGGTGACACCACTGTTCCATCCTCTGTGGTGAATCTTGACGGTAGAATAAAGTAGTCCACACACAGGGAAAACGTTCTGGACAAACCGGGAATGGTCGGTAATGTCCACTTACTATAACTTTAGCAAAGTCCACTTTACAATAACGGTTTGGCACAATTACAACCAGAAGAAGGTGGTGTGACAGGGAGGATACTCGGGGTATTCCGGAGAATCCACAGTCCCAGTTATCTGTGTGATCCCGCTCCCGGCGACTCTCCCACTCCAACTCTCTACCGGTCAAGAATCATGCTTCAGGTGCCTTTCTCTCTCATCCAGTACTTAGTGGTAGCACTAGCACATCCTGGGTAGACTGCTCCCAGGGCAAGCAGAAGAGAATTGCTCCGCTTCTTCCATTCTGTCTACACACAAACCAATCCATGTACATATGTGGGGTTCACTCACTGACTTGCAGACTTAGATGAGCACAGTCTAGACTCTTGCAAGACTCTCTCAGACTAACTATCAGACTTGACTAGCATAGACTCCCTTGCATCCCACCTTACAAACACATATATCTAATATGGTCACATGACACACAATGTGATACATTTTCCAGACATAACCCAGACATTTACACACTCAGTGCTGCAGAGGTGCAATACACAGAACTCAAATGCATTCCACAATTAAGACACTGACAGGACAACTGCACGAGACAGACATATAACATTATGGAGGGCCTCCACTAACTCTGGGCCACTACACCCTTCCTACAAGATGTTGGCTGGTGGCCTATGTGATCGCACTGGTTGCATGTAGCCAAGACCGGCCATGGATGTGTTAGGATGTTTTACCTGAGCAAAATAACGCTTTTTAAGGGAATGCCTCATGTATGCAAAGTTATTAAAGTGAACTGGCGCACCAGGAGTCCAGTGACAGTCATATTGCTTCAGGTCCTCTGATAATGCAAAGCTACATATTATCTGTTTGATGGTAAAGAGTTACATTACAGTGGGCCCGGGTCAGGCCATGGAGTGTTACCTAATTACAGAGGGATAGGAGTAGCCCCGGGTGTTGTGGGCAGGGGCGTAACTATAGGGGATGGGGTTGCACCTGGGCCCAGGAGCCTAAGAGGGCCCATAAGGCCTCTCTTCTCCATATAGGGAGCCCAGTACTATGAATAAAGCATTATAGTTGGGGGCCCTGTTACAAGTTTTGCATCGGGGCCAGGAGATTCAAGTTACGCCTCTGGTTGTGGGCAGTGCTAAGTTCAAGCCTCCCAAGGTGACCAGGGCCGCAGCCACAAGTAACATAGTCGTTAGATACATTGATGATGTTTACAAACAGCTTATTGCTACAGTATCAATAAAAGTTGAACGATAACTAACAAATCATAAAGACCCAATTTTCGAATTATAAAGTTCTACCCGGTTACTGGGATGTTCTCGGGCCTTTAGCATCCTGCTTTAACGGATGAAGAAAAGTTACTCATAAGTCTCTTTGCCCATCTCTTAGGCTTGTATCAAAAATGGCAGCAACTGCATAAAATGATTGCCTGCAGACGTCAGTGCTGGGAGGGGGATGCAGCAAGTCTGTCTCTGTGCAGATACTTTCTTCCATCCTGCCCGCTGTAACCTCAACTGGTTTTCCTTTCACAAATCAAAAGCATAATGGCTATAGGGCTGCAGCCCTTCAGATGTAGCCGCTGTGGGGAGTGGGAGTATCCCCTGCTCCTGGACTAGCAGCGTAGCTGCCTGACTTCTTATTTCCACCCAGAAACCTGCGCCCTCTCTCTTCCACAGGTACCAAAACACAATGCTCCATGTTAGACATAACACACCAAACCATACTTAACAATAGCAGTGTAACGGTACCCCCCCCCCCCCTACCCCCCTCACACAACAATAAAAAATGATTTTCTGTGTTTTTATTGTTGATGGAGGGGGGGGGGCACATATGCTTGCACTTTGTTTTTTATTATGGCGCCGGCAGTTGTGGGTTTAGTGTAATGGCATTTGGGTGCCATGCTTTATTATTCTTAAGAAAACCATGGATTCTACATTGTACCAAAATGTCTTTAAAATGGTTATCTAGTTTGCTTGTCTATGTATTCAGGTTGATTCTTGTTGTATTTATGTTATAAGCTTGGTTTGGGGTCTGTATTATGTACTGAGCTTGCTTCTGGTATTGTATCTACATACTGAGGTTCATCCATACTATATTTATGCTATATGTTTGGTTCTGCTACTGCGTTTATGTACTGAACTTGGTTCTGTTGCTGTATTTATGTTATGAGCTTGGTTCTGGGGCTATATGTGTGTTATAAGTTTAGTTCTGGTGCTGTGTTTATGTTATGAGCTTGGTTCTGGTGCTACATATATGCACTGATCTTGGTTCTGTTGCTGCATTCATGTACTGCGTTTGTTTCTGGTGCTATATTTATGTTATGAGCTTGGTTCTGGTGCCGTACTTATGCACTGAGATTGGTTCTGGTGCTATAGTTATGTCATGAGTTTGGTTCTGTACTTCTGTACTGAGCTTGGTTCTGGTGCTACATTTATGTTATGAGCTTGGTTCTACAGCTGTATTCGTCTACTGAGCTTGGTTCTGGTATTGTATCTACATACTGAGGTTGATTTATGCTGTTTAAATGTGCAGTGACCAAGGCGCAAGGGCACACCACTGAGGAGATGGCGGGGTAGCCGTTAGGGATGTCACGGTGGCACTACCAACTCCTCTCCTGAGGGCCGCGTGTGACCCTTTGCCAAGGCCCTGACAGTCCTCTCCAGGCATTGCTGGTGCAACGGTAACCTGAATTTGGTGAGCGTTATTTTCATTGTGGGCGATTAATTGTGATTTGTTTTCTCTTTTTGTTTTAGTTCGGACACCAGTGCCCTGGGGCACAATTTGTAATTGTGAGTGGTGAGGTGCTGAAATTTTGCTTAATTTGTGTAAACACGGTAATATTATTATTAAAGCCGGGTGATGAGGCAATTTTTTCTCAACACATTCAGTGATTAAGAAATTCTACATAAGTTGCAACAATGAAGACACTTGCGTCTAGCACATTTATATCCCGGGAGCTTACTCTGGATTCCTTTTCTCTATCACTCTTCGTATTTACATCTCTTTATTCTTTATCTCCCTCACTATCAAAGATGACTCTCCTTCTCAGTTACTCACGGTTTCTCTGATTTCTCTTTCTTCTCTTGTTTCTCTCTTTCTCTTACTCCTGCTTGTTCTGCTCTCTGTCACTGCTCTCTCTCTCTCTGCCACTTCTCTCTCCTGCCGGGCACTTCTCTTTCTGGCACTCCTCTTCTTGGCACTACTCCTGCTGGCACATCTCTTTTCTTACTACTCTCTTTACTCATTTCTTAAAACTGCCTCCTGTGACCGTTGTCTGGCTTGTCTCCCCTCTGTCACCTGACCAGTTTGTCTGCAGCTAATCACAACCTATTCGGTTTCTAGGCTGCCTGCATCATCTGTGTAAAATTACTCAGATTAAACCCCTAGGGCCGGTTATTAGATTACCGATCCCCATAACTAGAAAGTAAAACAATAATAAATAGGTAGCACTCCAAAGGACAGATGTAATTGAATGCCGAGAAACATTTATGGGAATTGGACTCACCTGACGTCACTGATGATGTGACCCCCGGTCACGTGATTCCAGCCAGGATCACGCGACTGGAGGATACGTCACCAGGACGGCCCTCCGGTGGCTGATGTGTGGAGCGCAGCGATGCGTTCCCCAAGCTGGAATCATGTGACCAGGGGTCACGTCAGTAGAGGTCCGCCGAGACGCCGCTGCACGCGGACTATCCAATATGGGACAGGTAATTAAGAAGATCCTTATTTATTTGTATATATATGATTAATTGTTTGTATAATTTTATGCTTGAGAAAGGCTTTTTCTGTAAGCCGAAACGCCTCGTAGTATTGGACCAATACAATTATTCATTCCACCTGTTGGACCTTCTACTCTGCCAAGTCTGCGATATTTATATGCTGTCTGGGATTAGGGGTGCTGAGGAGCAGGCACCCCTGCTAAGTAAGTCCGATTTCCACACCTTTTTATCTTTATCCCACACTGGAGCGCTGGTGATTTATTACTTTTCCCACAATTGTCCATAACTAAAAAGTGCTATGTGGTGCCTTTTTTCAGGCCACTACATGAATAAACTTTGGTAACTGACCTTTAGACTTTGTCACGGGTGACGCCATCGTTCCGTACTCCATTGTGAATCCAAATGGGATAATAAAGTCCAGAAACACATGGGTAAATTGTAGAAACACCGTTGCTGGGAACAGACAGCAACCGGAGACAATGGAGAAGGTCAGGGAGAAGAACACAGGATGACACCGGGTCCACAGTCTTAGTTATCTGATGGACGCCGCTCCTGGTAAAAGACATTCCGGAGGAGGAAAAAGAAACACTCCACTGAACACTCATTCTTTCTTTTGGACACTGCATGGCGGACTCCACTTTACTCACACCTGGGGGATAGGATCCTGGCTATGAGCATCCAGTACCTTTCCTCTTCTTCCATATTTCACCATATGAAGGTTGAAGGTACCTTCATGTGGCTGGTACTCTCACTCCTTACTCTCTCTCTCTCTCTTTTCTTCTTCTCCCCTCTAGTACACCTTGCACAACCCACATATCCCTCATGCTCATAACAACGTAAATTGTTACATTTCCAGATATAACCCAAGAATTGCTCAGACATTAACCTCTTAGGCGCTGCAGCTGTGCAATACACATAACTAGTAACAGGACAATTTTTACAGTGCATCCACAGTTAAGACATGACATGAGAGAAATACAAGACAGTTATGGAGGGGCCAGATACCTATACCTCGGGCCATACATGTTATGAGTTTGGTTCTGCTACTGTATTTATGTACTAAGCTTGGTTCTGGTGCAGTATTTATGTTACGAGTTTGTTCTGGTATTGTATCTATGTACTGAGGTTAAATAGGTACAGTACTTGTTCAATGGTTTTTCTGATGTAGGTATGCTGCTATCTTGCATCTTGCTGCTTTCTGCACAAGAAGTAAACTGCCTATCAGTGCAGTATATATCAGGGAAGCAAGGGGGGGATAAAACAGATTCTGCACAGGGCAAGCACTGGAGCTACCTTCGCCTAGGTGGCACTGTGGAGGTACTTTTTCATCCGCTCTTTTTACATACATTTTTTTCCCCAAGGAGCCTTGCATGGCCTATATAACATTCCTGTGCCGACTTGGTGGTCTCCACAAGGAGAAACTTTACTCGCCAGACTTATGGCTTTCCTAAAACTCAGAGGGCCTCATAGATAAAAACGCTTGCAATAGGATTGCCTGTAGAAGCCATTCGGGTGCCCATTTAATTTTCCCTGTGATTATAATGGATCCACTATACATATATACACACAAATATATATATATATATATATATATATATATATCTATATATATCTATATCTATATCTATATCTATATATATATATATATATATATATATATATATATATATATATATATATATATATATATATGAAATGCCCATGTGCCCCATTATCTTGACCATGAAGAGCAGTGGTAGGTCTATAGCGGGGGAGGGGGGTATAGTAAAACATCTCAGCGAGGTTGATGTAATTCTGCTCGCTGTATCCCCTGCGCGTCTCTTTTTTCCCGTATCTTTGGCACCATATTTCAGAATCGCACATACTAATATTTTAGATTCTAACGCCTTTTGAACTAATTATAGCCGAGCATCGGCTGCTAATTAATTGGTGATGAGTACACACAATTTGAAATTCCTCTAAGACCTTCAACTCTGTGATATGAATACAGAACAGTTACATAAATGAAACGAAAATAGCTTTCATCTGGAATCACATAATCCCCACGGAGGATTCCAGCGCTAACCAACTGATTAATATAATTCACTGAGTTTAGATCTTCAAGGTATATTTGATTTTCCATTATTAGAGGTCTGACGGCTTTCATGCACCGCACGCTTCCATAGGATATACTGTATGTTGCATTATTAAAAACTGAGATTGTGCGCCCCTCCCCCGCCTCCCCCGCTCATAAATGATTGCACGCAGCTGCTGCACTAATAACAACCCAAAATACGAAAGTTTGGGAACACACATCTGTTCTGGCAACTCAAAGCATCGCCCTAAGTACTGTCAGAGGCCAGATATCGCTGCAGCCATGTAAATGTGTCTCACTAGAAACTGGAGAGGTAGTTTTACTGCCTGGAGCCCCAACAACATTCACTGCGCAGCCATTTAACTCTTTCATCTTACCATGATGTAGCAGTATATCGGGATACATAGGAGACAGACAGACAGATAGATATGAGATAGATAGATAGATAGATAGATAGATAGATAGATAGATAGATAGATAGATAGATAGATAGATAGGAGATAGATAGATAGATATGAGATAGAGAGATAGATGATAGATAGATAGATAGATAGATAGATAGATAGATAGATAGATATGAGATAGATAGAGAGATAGATATGAGATAGATAGATAGATAGATAGATAGATAGATAGATAGATAGATAGATAGATAGATAGATAGATAGATAGATAGGAGATAGATAGATAGATATGAGATAGAGAGATAGATAGATAGATAGATAGATAGATAGATAGATAGATAGATAGATAGATAGATATGAGATAGATAGAGAGATAGATATGAGATAGATAGATAGATAGATAGATAGATAGATATGAGATAGATAGATAGGAGATGGATAGATAGATAGATAGATAGATAGATAGATAGATAGATAGGAGATAGATGGATAGATATATAGATATAACATAGATAGATAGGAAATAGATAGATAGGAGATAGATAGATAGATAGATATGAAATAGATAGATAGATAGATAGATAGATAGATAGATAGATAGATAGATAGATAGATAGATAGATAGGAGATAGATAGATATGAGATAAAGAGATAGATAGATATGAGATAAATAGATAGATAAATATGAGATAGATAGATAGGAGATAGATAGATAGATAGATAGATAGATATGAGATAGATAGATAGATAGATATGAGATAAATAAATAGATAGATAGATAGATAGATAGATAGATAGGAGATAGATAGATAAATAGATAGATAGGAGATAGATAGATAGATAAATAGATTGATAGACATGAGATAAATAGATAGATATGAGATAGATAGATAGATAGATAGATAGATAGATAGATAGATAGATAGATAGATAGATAGGAGATAGATAGATAGATAGATATGAGATAAATAGATAGATAGATAGATAGATAGGAGATAGATAGATAGATAGATAGATAGATAGATAGATAGATAGATATGAGATAAATAGATAGATATGGGAGATAGATAGATAGATAGATAGGAGATAGATAGGTAGATAGGTAGATAGATAGGAGATAGATAGATATGAGATAAAGAGATAGCTAGATATGAGATAGATAGATAGATAGATAGATAGATAGATAGGAGATATATAGATATGAGATAAAGAGACAGATAGATAGATATGAAATAGATAGATAGATAGATAGATAAATAGGAGATAGATAGATAGATAGATAGATAGATAGATAGATAGATAGATAGATATGGGATAGATTGAGAGATATGAGATAAATAGATAGAGAGATAGATATGAGATAAATAGATAGATATGAGATAGAGAGATAAAAAGATAGATAGTAGATAGATAGATAGATAGATAGATAGATATGAGAGAGATAAATAGATAGATAGATATGAGAGAGATAAATAGATAGATATGAGATAGATAGATAGATAGATAGATATGAGATAGAAAGATAGGAGATAGATAGATAGATATGAGATAAATAGATAGATAGATAGATATGAGATAGATAGATAGGAGATAGATAGATAGATAGATAGATAGATAGATAGATAGATAGATAGATAGATAGATAGATAGATAGATATGGGATAGATAGAGAGATATGAGATTAATAGATAGATAGATAAATAGATAGGAGATAGATAGATAAATAGATAGATAGGATATAGATAGATAGATAAGAGATAGATAGATAGATATGAGATAGATAGATAGATAGATAGATAGATATGAGATAGATAGATAGATATGAGATAGATAGATAGATAGATATGAGATAGATAGATATGAGATAGATAGATAGATAGATAGATAGATAGATAGATAGGAGATAGATAGATAGATAGATAGATAGATAGATAGATAGATAGATAGATAGATATGGGATAGATAGAGAGATATGAGATAAATAGATAGAGAGATAGATATGAGATTAATAGATAGATAGATAGATAAATAGATAGGAGATAGATAGATAAGTAGATAGATAGGATATAGATAGATAGATAGATAAGAGATAGATAGATAGATAGATAGATAGATAGATAGATAGATAGATAGATATGAGATAGATAGATAGATAGATAGATAGATATGAGATAGATAGATAGATAGATATGAGATCAATAGATAGATAGATATGAGATAAATAGATAGATAGATATAGATAGATAGGAGATAGATAGATGTGAGATAAAGAGATAGATAGATAGATATGAAATAGATAGATAGATAAATAGGAGATAGATAGATAGATAGATAGATAGATAGATAGATAGATAGATAGATAGATAGATAGATAGATAGATAGATAGATAGATATGAGAGATAGATAGATAGATAGATAGATAGATAGATAGATAGATAGATAGATAGATAGATATGGGATAGATTGAGAGATATGAGATAAATAGAGAGATAGATATGAGATAAATAGATAGATAAATAGATAGATATGAGATAGATAGATAGATAAAAAGATAGATAGGAGATAGATAGATAAATAGATATGAGAGAGATAAATAGATAGATAGGAGATAGATAGATAGGAGATAGATAGAAAGATATGAGATAGATAGATAGATATGAGATAAATAGATAGATAGATAGATAGATAGATAGATAGATAGATAGATAGATAGGAGATAGATAGATAGATAGATAGATAGATAGATAGATAGATAGATAGATAGATAGATATGGGATAGATAGAGAGATATGAGATAAATAGATAGAGAGATAGATATGAGATTAATAGATAGATAGATAGATAAATAGATAGGAGATAGATAGATAAATAGATATATAGGATATAGATAGATAGATAAGAGATAGATAGATAGATAGATATGAGATAGATAGATAGATAGATAGATAGATATGAGATAGATAGATAGGATATAGATAGATAGATAGATACATAGATATGAGATAGATAGATAGATATGAGATCAATAGATAGATAGATATGAGATAAATAGATAGATAGATATAGATAGATAGATAGATAGATAGATAGATAGATAGATAGATATGAGATAAATAGATAGAGAGATAGATATGAGATTAATAGATAGATAGATAAATAGATAGGGGATAGATAGATAAATAGATAGATAGGAGATAGATGGATATGAGATAGATAGGAGATAGATAGATAGATAGATAGATAGATAGATAGATAGATAGGAGATAGATAGATAGATAGATATGAGATAGATAGATAGATAGATATGATATAGATAGATAGATAGATAGATAGATAGATAATAGATAGATAGGTAGATAGATAGGAGATAGATAGATAGGAGATAGATAGATAGATAGATAGATAGATAGATAGATAGATAGATAGATAGATAGATAGATAGATAGATAGATAGATAGGAGATAGATAGATAGATATGAGATAGATAGATGGATAGATAGATAGGTAGATAGATAGGAGATAGATAGATAGATAGATAGATAGATAGATAGATAGATAGGAGATAGATAGATAGATAGATAGATAGATTGATTTTTGTTATTCAATTATTTTTATTGGGTGTTATAATAAACAAACATAAAAAACTAACAGTAAGTTGACATATTTGTTGCGTTACAATATAATTATCGTGACATAGATATTTTACACATGCAATGTGTTGCTGAATAGTATTGAAACTAAAGTTTATTCTTACAAAATTCAAGAAAGTTGTTGCCGGATTGATGTAGTTCGTCATTTGAGTATTGGATATCCACTTGGTGGTTTTTGAACTGCAGCAAAAAAAAAGTGCAGGGGGATGGAGAGGAGGCAGAGAGGAGGCGGGAGCTCAGTTCCTGCTCCTGGCCCTTCCATCCTCCCCCCCTGCACACGAGGACAGTCCACTCACTCTGATGAGGGTCTTCAGCGCCGGACGGAGCGGTGCACCATGGGAGAAGACCTGCGGTGCATCATGGGAGAAGACCCGCGGCGCCATCTTTGAAAAGAAATTTATCAAAGTACAGAAAACGCTGCTGCAGGTAAGTGGCAAGAACTTTTGAAAAAACTTTTAAAGCATATTTTATGCACTTTGATCGCCAGGGGGGCTGTGCACAAATAAATATATACTTTTCCGGCGGTACAACCCCTTTAATACAATGTGGTCTTAGGCTGGCTTCACACGGCACGGTAATTCCATAGAAATATTGCAGAATCTCCGCAACGGGATTTCCGCAGCCTGATTTCCTGCGGCATTTCGCGCCGGCTTTCAGCACCTCATTCCGCTGCGGCTAGCTCTCCCCACAGAGAGGAGAGAGGCTGCAGCGGAAACGGCGATACAATTGACATGCCGCGGGCCTTGTTTTCCGTGCCACATGTCAGTTTCCACGCAGCTTGGCTGTAGCGGATCGCCCGGAGCGTGTGGGGGAGATTTTTGCAAATCTCGTCCACACGCTGTATTAACCCGGGAGAAAAATTGCAGGCGGAATTTCCATACAGAAAGTCTGCACAGAAACTCTGCAGCTATTCCGCCCTGCGTGAACCCAGGCTTACTGTTATCTAACTCACATCTATAGACAAACAATGTAATTAATAACAGACATATGTACTGTTCATGTCTTTAATTGAACACACTGAGCAATCATTCAACATGCAGAGGAAAAAAATAAGTGAACCCTTGAATTTAATAACCTGTAAATCTGCCTTAAGCCACAATCACCTCCATCACGTTTCCTGTAGCTCCAAATGCGATTGACACATCGCTGAGGAGGAATTTTGAACCATGCTTTCCTCCTAATCCATTTCAGTTTATCAGTATTTCTGGGATGCCATGCATGCACAGCCTCTTCAGATGTGCTACAGCATCTCCTAAGGCTGACGGTCAGGACTCCAAAACTGAAATCGTCTTACTTTTCCACCATTCGTTAGTTGATTACTTCTGTACTTTGGGTCATTCTCAAGACAGCTGCCCTTACACTCTCCTGTAAAATGTTGTGATCCACCTTAGAATTCATTGTTCTCTCAATAATCACAGGGTGTCCAAAACATGAAGCAGCAAAGCGTCCTCAAACCATGATGCTCCCTCCACTTTAACCACAGACCATGATGCTCCTTCCACTATAACCACAGACCATGATGCTCCCTCCACTATAACCACAGACCATGATGCTCGTCCACTATAACCACAGACCATGATGTTCCTTCCACTATAACCACAGACCATGATGCTCGTCCACTATAACCACAGATCATGATGCTCCCTCCACTATAACCACAGACCATGATGCTCCCTCCACTATAACCACAAACCATGATTCCCCCTCCACTATAACCACAGACCATGATGCTCCCTCCACTATAACCACAAACCATGATTCCCCCTCCACTATAACCACAGACCATGATGCTCCCTCCACTATAACCACAGATCATGATGCTCTGTCCACTATAACCACAGACCATGATACTCCTTCCACTATAACCACAAACCATGATGCTCCCTCTACTATAACCACAGACCATGATGCTCCGTCCACTATAACCACAGACCATGATGCTCTGTCCACTATAACCACAGATCATGATGCTCCCTCCACTATAACCACAGATCATGATGCTCCTTCCACTATAACCACAGACCATGATGCTCCCTCCACTATGACCACAGACCATGATGCTCCCTCCACTATAACCACAGACCATGATGCTCCGTCCACTATAACCACAGATCATGATGCTCCCTCCACTATAATCACAGACCATGATGCTCCCTCCACTATAACCACAAACCATGATTCCCCCTCCACTATAACCACAGGCCATGATGCTCCCTCCACTATATCCACAGATCATGATGCTCTGTCCACTATAACCACAGACCATGATACTCCTTCCACTATAACCACAGACCATGATACTCCTTCCACTATAACCACAAACCATGATGCTCCCTCCACTATAACCACAGATCATGATGCTCCCTTCACTATAACCACAAACCATGATGCTCCCTCCACTATAACCACAAACCATGATGCTCTTTCCACTATAACCACAAACCATGATGCTCCTTCCACTATAACCACAAACCATGATGCTTCTTCCACTATAACCACAGACCATGATGTTCCTTCCACTATAACCACAAACCATGATGCTCCTTCCACTATAACCACAAACCATGATGCTCCTTCCACTATAACCACAAACCATGATGTTCCTTCCACTATAACCACAAACCATGATGCTCCTTCCACTATAACCACAAACCATGATGCTCCCTCCACTATAACCACAAACCATGATGTTCCTTCCACTATAACCACAAACCATGATGCTCCTTCCACTATAACCACAGACCATGATGCTCCCTTCACTATAACCACAAACCATGATGTGGTTTTGTGGACTTTGAGGACCCGGAGGTTTTGCAGTACTTCTAAGCCCGGAAGTTTCTTGAACATCAGACTGAGCTTCGCCGGCCACATGGCAGACCGGTATCTGTGGTCTCCTCTGACTAAAACCCTAAACAGGTGAAGGATGAGGAGGTAATGGCCTTCCTCTGCCCGAGCCCACCACTGAGTTCGTCGATCAACTCTTGGAGTACACCCACCGGGTTCACTTCAGATTTAGAGGAGTCCTTGGATCCGTCCGAGTCCCATGAGGACACTATGCGGTGTTGTCAGAAATTTCAGAATTTTTTGAGACTGTTGCTTAAAGGGGTTGTCCCGCGGCAGCAAGTGGGTCTATACACTTCTGTATGGCCATAATAATGCACTTTGTAATGTACATTGTGCATTAATTATGAGCCATACAGAAGTTATAAAAAGTGTTATACTTACCTGCTCCGTTGCTGGCGTCCTCGTTCCCATGGTGCCGACTAATTTTTGTCCTCCGATGGCCAAATTAGCCGCGCTTGCGCAGTCCGGGTCTTCTGCTGTCTTCAATGGGGCCGCTCGTGCAGAATGCCGGCTCCGTGTAGCTCCGCCCCGTCACGTGCCGATTCCAGCCAATCAGGAGGCTGGAATCGGCAATGGACCGCACAGAAGAGCTGCGGTCCACGGAGGAAGAGGATCCCGGCGGCCATCTTCAGCCGGTAAGTATAGAAGTCACCGGAGCGCGGGGATTAAGGTAAGCGCTGAGCGGGTTTTTTTTTTATGTCCCTGCATCGGGGTTGTCTCGCGCCGAACGGGGGGGGGGGGGTTGAAAAAAAAAAAACCCGTTTCGGCGCGGGACAACCCCTTTAAGCCTAAAGAAGAACACTGTGTTGGTTCGGAAGCTCGCATTAACATCATGTATTTTTGTTAGCCATTAAAAGGTATCATATCTACAAGATTACTTGGTTCTCTTTCTGAGAACAATCACATTAAAAAGTAGTTTATAGATGAGAGTCTGTTGTTTAGGACCCCCTCAATAAGATCAGCTGATCGTCCAGCCCATTGTCCAGTGCAGCAAGCTGGACATTGTCATCAGCTAACAAGGAGAAAGTGGGAGCTCCAGCTTCTTTTCCACTGAAATCAATGGGAGCGCCTTGCTACTATTCCACTTCCTGCTCCTGTTACTGTCATCTTGTCTTAGGCAGGATGTGAAATAACAGGGTAATGCTCCCACTTCCTCCCCTGCCCACTGATGCCAACGTCCAGCCCACTCTCCAGTGTAGGACAGTGTCAAGAGCGACGGACCCCCAACTATCAACTACTGATGGCCTATCCAGTTGAAAAGAGACCAGGCAACCCTCTTAAGAACATTGGATTTGTTTTGGCCTTAAACTCAGCATGACCAGAGGAATCCAATAGCGGCTCATTCTTCATACCAACCATTGTCTTGCCAAAGAAGCTTTCAGATGGTGGGCATCGGGCATGATAAATGCAACCTAAACCTGTTTCACACAACAGCTGTCTGATGTCTTTATCAGTTTTAGCCAGCAGTCTCATAGCTCTATCAATCAGGTGGTGAAGAGTGATTGGTGGAGTAGGACTATTAATAAAGGACTAGTTTTAGGCAGGAGACACACCTGCAGTTTTTGAGCCGAAGTCGGACGTAGATCCAGCGAGAAGGAGAAGTAGAAGTCCTTTTTGATATTTCCCATGTCTCTTGAATCCACTTTGGATAAAAAAAAATCTGCATCAAAAACTGCAAGTGTAATTCCAGGCATATGCATTTTTGGGGAAAATCAGTCATGTCTCCTACCGGTAGTACTTCTGTATTCACCGGGAGAGTCTCACATTTTGGAGGCTGTCCCACCATCCCAAGAGGCAAAAGACATGCTCCACAGGGGTGGCTGGGATTGACATAAAACAAAAACAGTCTTACCCCCCTTGCTTCCCCTCAGCATTCAGTTCGCACTGCTTCAGCCTCCACTCACTTCTGAGCGGCATGTGCTAGATGGCACGTGATCACTAAAGCAAATCACTGGACCTTAGGTATACTAATGATGAAGGGGCATTATTACTGAGGGTGGCATGGTGGGACATTATTGCAGAGCAACAGCATGTGGGGCAACATTTTATGAGAGGGACACTAAATGGCATTATTATTAAGGGGTCACTGAAGGAAACTATTGCCGGTTGGGGGTCACTAAGGGACACTATTACTGTGAGGGTCATCATTGGGGGCACTGTTACTGTGAGAGGGACACAAAGGGGCACTATTAATGTGAGAGGGTCACTAGTGGGCACCATTACTGAGAGGGGGGTCACTAAGATGCACTATTACTATGTGGAGGTTACTGAGGGGCAGTATTACTGTGAGTTGGTCACTCACTGGCATTTACTGTGAGGAGGGTCATTGGGAGCACTATTACTGTGAGAGGAACACTAATGGGCACTATTACTGTGTGGGTGTTATTATTACTGTGAGGGTGGTCACTAAGGGGCACTAATACTTGGAAAGGGTCATTAGCAGGCGCCATTACTGTATGCGGATCATTAAGTGGCACTATTACTGTGTGGAGGTCACTGAGGGGCGCTATTAGACAGGGACACTACCGGTATTACTCTGAGAAGGGTGATTGGGGGGGGGCACTATTATTGTGAGAGGGACACTGAGAGGCACTAATATTTTGAGAGGGTCATTAGCAGGCACCCTTACTGTGAGGGGGTCACTAAGGGGCACTATTACTGTGAGAGGGTCACTCTGGGGCATTATAATTCAGAGGAAGGTCATTGTGGGGCACTGTTAGTGTGAGAGGGGCACTAAGAGACACTATTACTGTGAGGGGCTCACTAAGGAGCACCATTATTTCTGTGAGAGGATCACTAGTGGGCATTATTACTGCAAAGGGTGGGGCTTATTATAAAAGGGGTGTGATGTAACAAAAAAAAACGACCTCATGCACCAAACAAACTGCCCCTCTTTTTGTTGGGAGGTATGATTATCGCCTACAGTCTGCACTATACATAGTCCAGTATTTAATAGAAGAACCATTACATATAATTTCTAAAAACAGGTCCGTAATACCTGGACTTGGCTCTTGAAATTACGGACAGTTGGCAGCTCCAAGACAAATTGTTCTCATATTTGTCCGTCTTTGATTAGGCAACCCATTAAGAATCAGATGACATTCTAGTGGCTTCATACATAAAATACTGCAGCCCAGGTCATCGGATAGCAGCTCGCTGCTTTCAAAGCATTCATCAGATATCAGATAACACAGCGCACAATAACCGAGCAGCCGCGCTTCACTGACTTAAATCACTATATATTCCCACAGAAAGTAAGTAACCGAGTGTTTATGGCAAGCAAGAAAAACATGGCATGCATGCTGGGAGCTGGCGGGCACACAGCTGGCAGGGGGTTGCACGTATTTTTATTAAGTGTCTGACTTTCATTTTGGCGCATCCCCATGACATCACATGAGTTCCACAACCGTCATTAATTGGGGATGCTACAAAATGATCAGATATTAATAGCCCTCATTTATCAAAACTGTCTAAGGGAAAACCGTTCTTGTTACACATTGCAACCAATCACGGCACAGCTTTAATTTTACAACAGCAGCTTGTTGCCCATAACAACCAATCAGATCTCAGCTTTCATTTCTTAAAGTGCTTGGGTAAAATGTAAAGCTGCGCTGTGATTGGCTGTGTAAGCAGATTAAACCCCTTTGATGTGCCTGTCTGTACTTGTGTGTTTTCGAGGACCTTCAGAGAGAGAGAGATCACATGATGTTATGCACTGTGATTTTGTGGCTATGGACTGAAAGGACCTTTGGCTCCACCAAAAATGACATCACCCCCTGAAGATTGCCCCCATACAGGTCACAAAGAACAGGGCTAGGCCCCACCTAGGTCCAGCTCACCTTCTAGAAACTTCAAGAACATTCTCAGGTGATCTCTTTGTGCCTCTCACAAAGCAATAAAGCCCAAATAATGAAATAGTGCCTCCTTAGTGCACCCCACAATACAATAATACTCCTTTGTGCTTCCCACATAGTAATAGTGCCCCCTTTTGTGCCCTCCACAAGTCCTTCTACGTTTCCCTGATTGCACTCCTAATTGTTTAATAATCAAGTTGTTCCCTACCGGCACTGCAGTGCGACATTATCTTCAATGGTCTTCTTCTGTCTGTGCCCATCTTTGTGCACATCTACAATGCACTTCTATCTGCTCTAGACAGGTCAATTACAGTTATCACACAGAGAGGAGCACAGAAAGAAGATAGTGAAGGGTAAATGAAGGGAGTCAATGGGAGACTGGTTGAAGGAGCACAAAATCTGTGAGACTCTTGAGGAAGCAGTGCGACTTGAGATGCCTGGTATTGATGCCATCCAGTGAGTCCCAACAAGTCAGAAGTAATTGTCCTGTGTGGGCATCAGAGCCGAACGCGCTTTGTCATTACTTCCAATCATGCTAGAGCCATGCATAATTATATGCCTAGACCCCATGACGGTGCTACCAGTATGTCAATGTCCAAAATCGTAGCCTTAGAACCAGATAGAAGGCTATACATTCGATGGGTGCAGTCAGTGACAGACCCAGAGCGCAGTGCCCGCGCACGGGTCAGCGGGAGCCGCTCAGCTGGGTTCCAGGGGGCTAAAGACAGAGTATACTCTCTTTTATTTCCTCTGATGCCCAGCTTTTCAAAAATGTTTTACATGGAAAGATCAGAAACGCTATCTTTTCCCCTTAGGGAGAGCACCTAGAGGTACTATTCCATCTCCCTAATTTGCATGGGAAGATGCAACCCCTTTAAGTACCAACCTAGGCCACGTCCTTAAAGGGTTAAACTGGATAGCTTCTTGTTTATGACTGCACCATAGTAATGGAGCACATCATGGTCAGAACAGGCTTACACCCATGTCAGAACAGCATAAATCAAAGTTTGTGCCCTGCTAACTTAAAACTGGTAGAGAAACAAGTAGGCGCAAATATGTTAAATAGCTGGAGTGTTTTCTGAAATACCGACTGTCAACAGCGAGCTGTACGAGCCAATAAACAACTGGCAGACGAACCCACGGCAGACAGTAGAGAAGGAAGCTGGGGTATTGAATGATTTTGTGCATTGCAGAAATATAAGACAGACATAAATCTGGCTTCTTGTGTGGTGGTAACACGCTGACTTTATAGGGGGGTTTACTTAAAGGTTTACTGCCACCTTATAAAGGGATGGCACATCACTAGGATATGCCATCACTCTACAATCCGACCTCTACCCATCCTGAGAATAAAGACATCTCAGTATCGATTTAATGCTAAATCCCCATTGCTGTGTGTCCTGCCACCCACTGCCAACTGGATAGGTGGGAGTCCTAGAGAACGGACCCCACAGAGCAAAAGGAGATGGCATAGCCTATCGATATGCTGTTACTTTGTAAGATGGTAATACTCTATTAAAAGGGTTGTCCCAAGTTATAATGTTCTCCCCTATCCACAGGATAGGGGACAACTTTATGATCAATGGGGGTTCGACTGTGTAGTCGATCCCCGAGTGAATGGAGCGGAGTTCATGCAGGTGCCCCGCCACGCCATTCACTTCAATGACAGCAGTAGAGAATACTGAGTTCAAGCACTTCAGCCATCTCTGGCGCTGTCATGAATAGAGTGGCAGCACGCCTGCAGAAACTCTGCTCTATTCACTAAGGGACCAACTGGACCTCCATTATCTGACCCAACAGTAAGACTACACGATCATAAAGTTATCCCCTATCCAAAACTTTATAACTTGGCACAACCCCTCTAAAAGGGTTGGTTCAGTACACAAATCACTAGGATATGTTAATAAGGTAGATGGAACAATATCTCTGCAGCGGCACCTATTCCTGCAAGTCAATGTTAGACTCTTTATACAAGCCTTATAACAATGATTGGGAATTGCAGACCAAGACAGAATACCATACACAGACAGCTGTTTCGGGGGGGGTTGCCCCTCATCAGTGAGCAGTAGGTTTCTGGTGGTGCTACAGAGGCATTTTCCATCATCCTTATTTGCATAATTCTCAGAGGAGCTCTCCTTACAGAAAAAAGATACCCTTCCTGACCTAGAATATGTCTGATTGGTGCGGATCCAACCTTTATAACTCCCACCTATTCCAACAACAAAGCAGCAGTGCCTCTAAAGAAGCACCATACCCTTGATTTCCTGTCTGCGGTTCTTGGTTTTTTTAGAGGTCACATGGTCAGCCTTTGACTATAATGAGCGAACTATGTGCCCCCCCCCCCCCCCCCCTCAAAAAATCCAAGCAGAACTGCAAGGTGAGAAAGCGACATAGCACCTTTCAATATTTAAATGCCAAATTGTAGCAATCAAGCTAGAGGAACGCCATCACATGACTGACTAGAGAGGATCTTCTTACATATCTGGAGTGTGCGGCAGATTCACCATGAAGTACAGGGCAGACTTTTTTCTAGTATGCGTTGACTTACCTTAAATAAAAATCATCTGCAAATATAAGTCCTTAAAGAGATTGTCAAGGGAGGGAAAATACTTAGTTGGAACCTCTACTTCTGTCACAGTTCCAACACCGAGTCACTTGGCATGGCCCTTCCGTTGCCCATAATGTCAGGGGGTTGAAGGGGGTTGTCCAATAACTATGCAGAGACAGAGAAGGAGGTTGGCCTAGTACAATCACATTTTCTCCAGCATGTGATCACTGCACCCAATCACTGGCATCAGCCATATCAATGCTGAGGCAGGGGATTGGCTGCAGGAGTCATGTGGCTGTGCTAGCTAAAAATTAGTGGAAACTGGAGAGGCGTAGGGAGCAAAAAAGGGGAGTGTTCTATAAAGAGAGACATTGCTGAGCGGAAGCATACAGGGGCATTATTAGAGTGTGGAGGCATTATTATTGAGGCCCGGGCATTTTGAATTTGAGAAAGGCACTAAGGGGCACTGTTACTATGAGGAGGGTGTGGTTTAGTTTAAAAGAGGTGTGGCCTAACACACAAAAAAACTTAGGATTGTCCCCTTCTTCAGTGTTTAAGACCTAAGAGGTACAGTATGCACATAGCTGCAAAAGTGAACATATCGTTTACATTGAAAAATTCCCATTGCATGCAGCACCAATTATGACCACTGGATGGGGGTAACAATTCATCTTCCTTATACATTGTGAACTATTCTAAAGTCAGATGAGCATATACTTTACATGCCCCAGTGTGTTTTTTCGCCACTTGTATGTTTGTACAAAAATATGTTTCCTGCTGGGGCAAAAGTCCTTGAAGCATATAACTGACATCTGATTCTTGGCCATCAGTGTCAAGTCACGAGAAGGGAAATTCCTGGAAGAAGACAAAAACATTGTGAGACAGCATTCATAATGAAGGGTAAACATTTGCATAGTACATGCTAGTGTCACTTGTTCCCGCTGTCCCGGGAGGCCTTACCCTGAGGCGGCCTATAAATTTCCATTATGGATACACATAACACAATATGACTGTGTACTGGTAGTTTGTGAACACATCACTGACAGCTGTGCCCTGCAGGGGAGGGTGATGACATCCTGTAATCTATTGACACCCCCCTAGTATTGAATATTTATTAGTTGCCAAATCCTCCTTCATTCCAATGCATTGTATCAGCAACAGCAAACATAGCAGCATGACACAAATAGAGAGATACTTCCTTCACCATAGCAGTTTATTACTAATGTATTATAGTAACAATAAAACAATGAAATTGCTACAAAGTGCCCTCTGATAGCCTAAAGGGTCTGATAATCCGGTACAGTACTGTGATATACAGTTATACTATACTGGGATGGCATCAGGACCCAGTGGAGCAGCACCAATGGGTAAGAGCATGCGCACATGGTGGTTTAAGCGTTGGATCCACGTCAAATGTCTTCTGACATTCTAATCCGCTGAGCCTTGAAGTTCTGTTGCGGTTCTACATGCAGATCCACATACAAGTAACACCGCGTTTCCCCGAAAATAAGACAGTGTCTTATATTAATTTTTGTTCAAAAAGGTTTAACTTTTTTACATGTATAGCTGCCTGGACACTATTTAAATTGACTTTTTAAATGATCTGCTAGCAGGGCTTAATTTTGGTGTAGGGCTTATATTTCAAGAATTCTCAAAAATCCTGAAAAATCATTTTGCATCCTCAAAAATTCTGGAAAATCATGCTATGTCTTATTTTCAGGGAAACAGGGTACTAGGTGGAAAATTATTCAAGGTAAGGCCAGCTCCCTCTTGGGCCAGCATACAAAACTGGAGGCTTGTAGAGGATGAGACATGGAGGCAGAATGCAGTTAACCCTCCAGCGACCCAGAAGTGTCACTACATAATTGTACTGATGTCTAAATGGGTATAAATGTGACTTCACATGTTTTTAATATCTTGTGAAAGGTTTCATCTTGGAAGTGGTGGCTAGTATAAAGTTCATCTCAGATAGGGATAGAACCGCCCAGGAACTCACCTCCTTTCAACCTCCCACCAATCAGTCAATCAGCACTAAACTGATGGGAGGAGCAAAAAAGTTACATAATCTGTTGTAATGTTCTAGGATGATCAGAGGAGAGTAGAAAGTCATGTAGCAAAATGAGCAAGTCAGCTGGTTTATGGGACAGATCCTCACAACTACCCCGTTTCCCTGAAAATAAGACATACCCTGAAAATAAGACATAGCATGATTTTCCAGAATTTTTTAGGATGCTTGAAATATAAGCCCTACTCCAAAATTAAGCCCTGCTAACATTTAATTTAAAAAGTCAATTTAAATAGTGTCCAGGCAGCTATACATGTAAAAAAGTAAAACCTTTTTGAACAAAAATTAATATAAGACACTGTTTTATTTTGGGGGAAACACGGTAGTAACAGCCATTTCTGGATCTGAGGATAAAAGGTGATTAGTGCAGACTGAAGATTTTCGGGGTTGTGGTGAAAACCCACACCAGCAGCATGGAAGCAGATAGAGAGGCAGCTGTACTCCCGGCCAACACCTTCAGGATAGAATTTTGGACACTTGGGTTGTAAAGAATGTTTGTCATCATCATTTGGATGCTGAATAAACATTAGTAACTGCTACCCTTGTTGCCTCTTTGGACTCTCTTCCACTTCCAATGGGGGTATCTGTTATGGGAAACTCCATTCTCTTTATCGCAGCACTGCCTTCACAGCGCTGTGCGAATGTTGACTGCTCTGCTGCTGTTCTGCGGGGTAATCGTGGGATCCATGCCTTTTGCTTAGCATTCCCGTATTGCTACAGTCTCTCTTCCCCAAACTCAAGACAATAATAATACAGGGAAAATCAGAACATGTAAAACGTTGTTAACATCACTGCACACTTGACAACAATAGTTCTCTTCACATCTTACACATGGATTTAGTCCCAGTCGTGGGGGGAGGGGGGGGATCTGCATGCAGCAACCTCATGCAGTTTCTGCAGGGAAACCTCATCAGGGCTCCTGCACACTGGCGATCACGATATATTGCTGCATTTTTTTTTAACACGACTGTCAATGGGACTTTCTAATGTTAAAAACGCATCACACAAAAAAAGCAAGTTTGTGTTTTGCGGTTTTTGTGCGATGCCAAGTTTAACATTAGAAAGTCCCATTCAAAAAAACACAGCTATATCGCAGCGTTAAAAAAAAACGCTAGTGGGTAAAAGCCCTAAGGATGCCTTCACTCTCGTGATCGCGACATCGCTGCGTTTTTTTTAAATGAATGTCAATAGGACTTTCTAATGTAAACACATCTCAAGTTTGTGCTTTGCAATTTTTGTGCAATGGTTGCAATGGTGCAATCGCAAGTGTGAAGGCCCCCTAAGAGGGAGTAGGGAGGCTAAATATATAGTCTGGTCTGGGAATTCAATTTATTGTACGGGTCATTATGAATGCGGCGATACAAAACATGTATTTCTTATTTACCCTTTTGAAAAAAAAAAGGATTTTTTAAACTTTGATATTTGACTATTTTTTTTATGTTTTTCTATGTCCATGTAGAGGACTTGGGTATTAGTGTATCTTGTCTCCACCACAAGTATGGGTGAAGACGTAGTGAAGGCTGTATCCGCCCGGTGTACGCCCACAAGATGTTGATTGGCTGCCTGGAGCAAGGTCTTAGCAGCGTGGGGATTTACTTATGAGTTGGATGGAGGGTTAGGGTTAGTTTCAGTGTTAGGCTTGCACTATTATGTGTAAATCCTTCCATGTGAGAGCTGAGGCCACATTAACATGGAAGCATTTACAGCAAATAATGTAAGGCTAACACTGAAACTAACCCTAACCCTCCATCCCAACCATAACTAAATCCCCACGCTGCTAGGACATTGCTGGCTGTGTAACATCATCTCCTCTCCAGACTAACCCTTCACCCACCCCCCTCCTGTTAGACAAGGCATGTGCAGCTGCAGTTACTTTCCCAGGAGCAGCGCTTCCAGCGTCTTCTCCTACCCAGCGTCCGGCTGCATCCTCAGTACCTCTCCCGCCTCCTGTCACAGACCATGCCGGCGCTGTGGTGGCTAACCACTGCTGGCTCCTCTCACTCACACTGGGGCAGCACTCTTCTTTGTGCCGTAGCGGATCCGGCAAGGTTACTGTGGGGAGACCAGAGTGGTCAGTGGCAGCCCGTGGATAGGAGCGAGCAAGCCGTGCAGCCAAGGGTGACCAGAGTGGTGAGTCGCAGGACCTGAGGGAGCGAGCCGTGCAGCCAATCAGGGACTGGAGGCGTCACCAGGCTGTCAAACTGCCTTACCCTTGTTGACACCCACCACTTCCGGTGTCGACAAGGTACAATAGTACCGAGGACGTGAGCCTTCAATCCTATGATAGTTCACATAATATACTGTAGTACTTCTGTAATGCAGTGTATTATCTCATCTTTGCCATTACAAGCAATGGCAGACACAGAGGCCACTATCAACATTGTTGATAGCATGTAAGGGATTAGGGCGGGACTCAGAATTATCTCAAATACCCACCGTACTAAAAGTTGGATAATGAAGCAATATCAAGAATAACCTGTACTCATACAATTATAAACAATGTGAATAGTTTTCTCTAGCTGAAATCAGTTTATATATCAAGAGATATCAAGCAGTCCCTTAAAGAACAGGTACCTGCAATAATAGGTGCAAACCCTCTAGGGATAACAGTCAATATAAAGTCCACCTAGGCGAGTAGTAACACATATTGAATCCGAACTTGTACAGGAGGGTAGCTCCTTCATTATACTAGAGGTATGCTCTAAAGTCTCTGGTAATAGTTTAGGCCATCCCTACAGTAGCTTCCTGTCTCCTAGCAGGTATATACCATCTCCTTAGGGATAGTCCCCATGCACATACTAACATGCAGATACAATAACTCCATCTGTACACTACCCTCTACGGGTCACATTTTATCCAAGCAGTTCAGGTATTGCAGAACAATTCTATCACCACAAAGTGTCATCAAAACGAGGTATTCAAATGCTTCTATGGTTAGTCTCTTCAGTAGTCACTTCAATTTTTACACAAGATCTGGCCCAGGATTCAACTTTCGAGGTCTCTGTCTTCTTTGCCTATAGATTGTGTCCATATACTGTGCTTCGGTAGTCTACGTTGTCAGCTCTCACCGGTACAGGTCCCTCACTTGGGACTGCACAAGTTCAGCTGCAGGGCAGCTCTGCTGCAGCTCTCACTAGCAGAGTCTCTCTTTCCTACACTCTCTGAAACTTTTATTTGCATCGCTTCAACCAATAAGTATGTGGATCAAATCTTGGCAGTCCATAGCACTAACATTAAAGTGAACAAAGTCATGTGACCTCTCTGAAGGTCCTGGCAGTTACATACATACACAGCAAGTAACACTGAATGAACACAAATAGGTTTTATTCTCTTACAGTAGAAAGTTAAACTGTTTCAATTACTCTTATTCACTTAAGTGGGAGTTACAAAAACAGCATAAGGCTTCCGTAGCGAAGGAGGCAGTTAGGATATAGTAGCAGGTTTCTCATCTTAGCCATGAAACACTGCAATGGTAATCGCCCTCTAATCTTATAATCATACAGCGCAGACTGAATTCATCTATTGGTTGAATTGCTCACGCTGCACCCTCCATCACGCCAATCATAGCGTCCCCGCACGGGCCCCTAGTAGTATTACTGCAGCAGCGTGCGAGGCCCATTCTGTATTTCCGTGTGTTATTATAGTTTGCTCTTTCTTTCCCTAAGAACATCTTCAGTAGTCGACTTCCTCCGCAGCATTGATGTAGCTGCCTGGGCGGCTGCCGGCATTATTTATTGACTCTGGATGTTTATTGGATGATACCATAAAAACAGCAATTTAACTATAATGAGGCTCAACGGCTTCCTCTCTCACGCTTCCCAGACGCCTCCTCGCAGGTGTAGCCACCCCTGAAACATCATATTGATCTGTTTTGGGGATATCTAATAGCTTTTAAATCTGTAATTGACTTTGTCCTCTGCAGGATGGAGATCATGAGTGGACATACAACATTACCATGGTGTAAGTGTTACATCAATACGCTCTCCCCTGCAAGCAAATACCACTTACTCCTAATTCACAGCTTACATTGCAACTCAGTGGGCATTTTAGATATTTGGATGCAAACTAGGGGTTCCTTTTGCCCTCCAAGGAAATGATTTTGAGGTCCATCCTACTTCTATACAGAACATGAGCATGTCTGCTTTTACCATATTTTTCGGACTAACAGAAAATAGGATAAAAATATTTCATACTTAATAAAACTTCCCTGGTGGGCTGGAGAAGTGGAGGGCTTAGTTTCAAATGGACTAGGATAGCTGCAGCAACCACAAAAGTAATGATGCCTCCTCTCAGTGGCCCCAGTAGTGATAGTAACCCCCAGCAGTCACAGTAGTAATAGTGGCATCCAGATATATTAGTGGCCCCCAGTAGTCCCAGTAGTAATGGTGGCCTCCAGATATATTAGTTGCCCCTAGTAGTCGCAGTAGTAATAGTGGCCTCCAGGTATATTAGTGGCCCCCAGTAGTCCCAGTAGTAATAGTGGCCTCCAGATATATTAGTGGCCCCCAGTAGTCCCAGTAGTAATAGTGGCCTCCAGATATATTAGTGGCCCCAAATATTCCCAGTTGTAATAGTGGCCCCTAGAAGTCCCAGCAGTGATAGTGGTGCCCAGATGTAATAGTGCCCCCAGTAGTTATAGTAGTCCCCTTCCCCCCAGCGGTCCCAGTAGTAATAGTGACCCACAGAAGTAATATTGCACAGAGGCTGATAATCAGCGGCAGCCAGACCGCCGCTATGGAGTAAAGATAAAGAACTCCCTGCTGGGGTGGATCATAGTGGCCCCCAGTACTCCCAGTAGTAATAGTGGCCCCCCCAGAAGTCCCAGCAGTGATAGTGGTCCCCAGAAGTAATAGTGCCCCCAGTAGTTATAGTAGTCCCCTTCCCCCCAGTGGTCCCAGTAGTAATAGTGACCCACAGAAGTAATAATGCTCCCAGTAGTAATAGTGACTCCCAGAGGTTTCAGAAGTTATTGTTATCCTAGTAGGAATAGAGGCGCCCAGTGGTTATAGTGCCCCATGTAGTTATAATGCCTCCAGTAGTGATAGTGACCCCCAGGGGTCCCAGTAGCAATAGTGGCCCTCAGTAGTCCTACTAATAATAGTGACCCACAGAAGTAATCGTGCCCTCAGTAGTAATAGTTTAATAGAAAGTACTTTACCTTTATTCCATGGCTCCATCCTGGCCCCGCTGATGATCAGAGACTCTGACCTCACCTCCCAACATTTGCGTTACTACACATTCTGTATATTACACAGATGCTGATCATCAGCGGCAGCCAGACCGCAGCTATGGAGTAAAGATAAAGAACTCCCTGCTGGGGGTGGGTAATCCTAAGGGTCAGTTACAGTGAAAAAGCACTGTGCCTGATCATTATGGAAGTGGTCAGAGGGGTCTGCAGCTGCCGGACCCTCCTGACATCAGACCAAGAGAAGCACACACTTTTATCAAGATTTTTTTCTTGCTAAAAAGTGCGGCTTTTAGTCCGAAAAATACAGTAATTAGATCAGAATCTTGGTTGGTATCATTACACACAGGACATATCAGCATTAACATCTAATGGGTTATTTGTGAATCCTCCCCAAGCCTCATAGCTGTCCCAGATTTGGCAGAGAGTCTCGGATTTTAGGGGCTGTCCTGCTGTCCCAGGAAACATGTCCTGCAGGGGCAGTGGGGAATGGAGTAAAATAATAAAGTCTATACTCACCCCTATCGCTCCCCCTGCCTCTTTCATGTGCCGTCTAACTCGTGATCACTGCAGCCAATCACTGGCCTCGGCTACGCTAATGATGAGGCTGGGGATTGGTTGTAGCAACTACATGATTGCGCTACCTGGTAGCAAGTAGGGGACTAAGGTGGTGCAGGCCAGAGCAATGAGGAGAGACAAAGACAAGATAGGCATAAAAGGGGGCATTACTACTGAGGGGGACATGCAGGAAAGGCATTATTACTAAGCGGGCATATGGAGGCATTAATACTGAGGAAGGCATGCGGGGTATTATTACTGAAAGGGCCATGCGGGAAGGGCATTATTATTGAGGGGGGCATTATTACTGCACGGGGGTAATTGGGAGGGCATTTTTACTGAGGGTGGTATGTGAAAACATTATTACTGAGAACGAACATGTGGGGGCATCATTACTGACTGAACCACTATTACTGAGAGGGGGGGTCACTATTACTGCGAGAAAGACAAAAAGAAGCATTATTACCTTGGCAGGATCACTAATGGGCTCTACCACTCTTTCACATTGTGATTTTCGGCCAACCACATCGTGGCCGAAAATCGCTCCAACGAGAAAAGGCTGCGTATATACGCCGCACCCTGCATTCCTTCAGCCAGCATAAGTACTTCAACTGGCTCAATAGAGCCAGCTGACATAGTTCAGCAGCACTAGTCGCTGCTAAACTCCTTCCCCCTCCCTTTACCGGCAGCTTCCAGAGAAGTCAATGGGAGCCATCAGCTGATTGCGGACGAAAGATAGGGCAAGACCTATCTTTTCCCGCCGCGTCAAAACATCAACCAGCATATTAGGACACCGATGTCCTATCTTTGCCGGCCAGATGTTTTTATGCGGCTAATAATCGCCCGTGTGAATGGATGCATTGGAATCCAAAGCTACACGTTCTTCATGAAATTAGCTGCGTAAAGATACTTGTATGAATGAGGCCGTAGTGTAAGAAGACAAAAAGAGTGCGGTTAGTGTAAAAGGGCATAGCCTTACAAAAATTGCCACGATATGCGTAGGTTGTCCCTCTTTTCTTTTTTTGTAATCTGGTATGCATGATAATCCCAGGCCTCTCACTAGCAAAGCCAGACTCCTACTCTACACTAATGAAGGGCAGACACCCTGAAACAGCTGTCTGTGCATGGAGCTTGGCTTTGCTTTTAGTTCTCAGTCATTGTTACAAGGCTTGTACAAAGAGTCTAACTTTGGCTTGAAGGAATGCTGCCTTCCAATAGGTGACACTGTGGAGGTATTATTCCATCTCCCTTATTTGCAGTCCCATAAGGAACATAACCTAGCGGTTAGTGACTTTAAAGTCCCCCAATTCACATGGGGTTGTCCTCTCCTGGACCATCACAACGTCAGAGCTTGGGCCTGTAGTTTTAATAACAATATGGAAACTCATTCCTAGTTGTGATCTAAACATGGACCCTTTCACTTTCAACAATATTTTTAAGGAACATTTCAAAGAAATTTTCTATTGCTGAAGAAGATCCCATGAGACTCTTCAAACTATGTTTGCCTGCACCTCTTTATCACATGAGGGAGTATGTGAAGGGGCCTTGAGATATCCACAAAGTGGCAGGCAGAGTCACCCCCACGAACACAATCGCAAGGACAGACACGGAGACATGTTTCACTTACAAGCACAAAGGCCACACGTGAAAATTATTTCTGAAAAGTCTAATTATATACAATGTAACCAGATGTTTTTTACATTTTTGAAGACATGGAGACATCTGGCCACTAGCTGAAACAACCAGGAGAAATTCCGGAATTACTAATACATGTGTGTTCTCTCACGGGATGATAACCTACACATCCACGTTTCATCTGCCCCAATTAAATGGTTATTGACAGCTGGGAGAGATAACGAAATATAATCCTATTTCAAGATTTATTCACAAAACACATTCCAAAATTATGAAATCCTGTTGGGGAAGATTTCTTATCTGAAAAGAAGCCCTCTTAATCTGGGGAATCCCAGCGTCACCGCGCTCATCCGCTCATCGTTAGATATCACTAGACCTTCACCAAAAATATTCCTTGACTAATAATTAGTCACCGAATGAAAAACATTCCCAATCATCAGATCTGTCTACTAGTGAGCAATAACATTACTCATGACATAAGTTATACTCGCAGGAACGCTAAACCAAAAGTGAACGATAAAGTAATAAACAGAGGATAGACGTTCCCACACTCTTGGCCGTCTGCAGGATTTTCTGCATGTTTATGAGGCAAACAGTCTTGTGGAAATCTTGTAGGGAACGCGGGGTTAATTTCATTCTGATCTCTTCCACTTTTTGCTGTTAAATGTCCTGGGGGTGGGGCTTAGTCAAGGGGTGGAGCTTAACATTGATTGCAGATAAAGCAGTGAAGGAGGTGTCAGTGAGTACAATAAGTCGTTTCACAGCTAGACACGGGATAGTAAGGAGGAGGAGAAGGCTGGAAATATAGATAAGATGAGTTGTAATTGCAATGTGAATGATGGGATAGAAGAAAGGGAAAAGGTTAAGTAAGGAAGTGTTGGGACGTTTTCTATTTTTGGGTATTTTTCATGTTTAGTTCTAAGGTGAAGAAAGAAAGAGAAATAAAGAGAAGAAGCGGACGTCAGGGAAGGGCATAAGGAAAGGGGTAAAACAACAGAGAATAAAGGTGGGAGGAAATAAGGAAGGGAAAGAAAAGGGTAAGAGAAGAAGTAAGAAAGGGAAGGGAAGAAAGGCAGAGAAGGCTAGAGAAGGAAAAAGGTTAAGGTAACAGAAAATGAAGGAAGGAGGAAATAAGAAAGGAAGGGTAAGAAAAGGGGAAGGGAAGAAAGGAAAGGAAAAGGAAAGGGAAGAAAGGCAGGGAAGGAGGGAGAAGGAAAAAGGGTAAGGTAGCAGAGAATGAAAGGAAGGACAAAAAAAGAAAGCAAGGCAGAGAGGAAAGGGGATAGAGAAGAAGAGAGGAAGGAATGGAGGAAGAAGAGGATAAAGGAGAAGAAAGAAAAGATGTGGAAAATTAGGAAGGAAAGGGGATAAAGGAGAAGTCAGAAAAAGAGGAAGGGAGAAAGAGAAAAGGAAGGAAAAGAGAAGAAAGGGAAAGAAAAGGGCAAGGAATAAAGAGAAAAGGGAAAGGGTAAATGAGAAGGGAGGAAGAGAGAAAGGAAAGATAGGAAGAGAAAGGAAAGGAACGCAGAAAAGGAGGGAAAAGGAAAAAGGGGAATGTGGCAGAGAATGATGAGACGGAGGGGCAGGAAAGGGGATAACAAAGAATAGAGGAAGGAAGAATAAAAGGAGAAAGGAGTAAGATAGGGAAAGAAGAAAAAAAGAAGTAGGAAGTAAGTAATAGAGGAGGAAGGGATGGAGGAAAGGGAAAGGGTTCAAGGAAAGAAGGACAGGAGGAAGAAAGGAAGGTTGTGGAGAGAGCTGCTAAAAAGTGAGCTATGAAAGACGGCAGGTGTGCAGTAAAAAGCACAGAAAATCTAAAATATACCATAACCCTCCGCAGCGCCCCGTTACACATGTGCTCTGTCTTATGGATATAAACCTTAGTGAATTGACGCCACTACTGGATCCTTTTACTGACGTCAGCGGCCAAAGTGGCAGAACTGGTTCGATGAGGTCCTGAGAGCCGGAGTACATCCCGCCTTGCCTGACACTTGACATGCATCACACATGTGCGGCAGCATTGTTCACTTGTCACACAACTATCTGCCAGATGAAGGAGAGAGCGACGCTGTATTCTCTGTGAGTGACAGGGCTCTCGGCAAAAATAACTGAGAAGTGTTTTCATGGCAACTGCTTATTTCTCCACATATTAATCTGCCCTAAAGCTCTTGTTTTTAATGAACAGGGTGGAATACCTGAGCTCTGAGTCAGAGCTGATAACATATATTCCATGTAAGTATTCCCAGAGCTCAGGTTCCTAATTCACCCGTCCCCTCAGGCTTCCCAGGTGACTTCTTATTTATAGCAACTAAATGTATAAGTTATAGTTTATGTTAGAGTTACAAATTGTTCCATTGCTATAGATAACTCTGTAGCTCCGTGTCATAGTTCTATGTATAACCAGCAAGCTTTATGCCTCATTACTGTAACTATCAAGTCTGTGCACTCTGCGAGAGTCGGCAACTGTAAGCTCATTGCCTCAGCCTCAGTAAACTGCTGTTCCAGTTAAAGCCTTGCCATGTGAGTTACTGCGCCATCCAAGGGGGGTACCATGTAACGGTCACAGGCCACACTTCTGCCCCTCTTATCAGCTATAATACTAGCACAGGATTAGTAAAAAGAGGACACTTTCAAAGTTGCTCTACATTGTATATACCGTGTTTCCCCGAAAATAAGACAGTGTCTTATATATTAATTTTTGTTCAAAAAGGTTTAACTTTTTTACATGTATAGCTGCCTGGACACTATTTAAATTGACTTTTTTAATTAACTGTTAGCAGGGCTTAATTTTGGAGTAGGGCTTATATTTCAAGCATCCTCAAAAAGCCTGAAAAATCATTTTGCATCCTCAAATATTCTGGAAAATCATGCTATGTCTTATTTTCAGGGTATGTCTTATTTTCAGGGAAACTGGGTAGCTGTAAGCTGTGGGCTTTGACTTTTTTGTGACCATATGAAACATCGATGCCAACATTTCTGTAACGTAATAAAGGGCCATAATATAAATGGTGGATAAACAATGTACACGCGTGTGCGCACCCAGGACACTGTAACTATAACAAATTGGACCGATCTATCTCACTACATAATATATCATAAATTATGCATCACTATTACTTTAACCGGCTGCCTTTTAAGTATTCTGCATCTTAGGCCACAAGATGAATAACCATTAGCGTCTTAATGCATTGTTACTGTGTAAATTACCTAATTTTACTTGTGGTGGAATCAGATTAATTGATTAGCGATGCAGGCAGAGAACTCAACTATCATACTTTTATCTGAGACCTACAAAGTGACCGCGATTTGTGTGTAACTCCAATAGATAGATAGATATGAGATTAGACAGTGCTAAAATGACCCTCTGGTCCTGGGAATGCATTTACCAGGAATCGGAGATGGGTATTTATGTTACCTGGTGCCCTCCTCTTTGTGCATAGTGCTTCCGATTTGTCTTTTCCTGGGGGCCATCGGTGGTCTTCCAATATGACTGTGCAGCTTTTTAGTCTAAACAATACAAAAAGTCACAGCAGCAGATATGGATCTGCTGTGCTACCTTAGGGGGTCCCAACTAGGTGACTGGGTAGGGATAGCAGGTTTGAGGATAAGCCTAGGGGTGAAGGACCATAAAGCAACACACTCCTTACCAACTCCAGTAATGATGTCCCATACGTCCGAAAGACCCCGACTCTCCTTTTGGCAAAATAGGACCATCTGCAGGGTCTCTGGATAGGGATGTGTCGATAATAAGGCAGAGAACACTCCATGGTAATGGAACATTTGGGGGTCAGACTGAATTTCACTTTCTCCATAAGGCACCAGACTCTGGGTTATGTAGTTTGGCATCAGGTAGACGCTATCTGGCAGATGCCAGGAGACTTTCTGAATGTTCTTCTAATGGCTGCCAATAACTGGACCTCTAAAGGCTTGGCCCATTCTCTCACTCAGGACAATGCGCAGAGTCTACTTTTATCTCTCCCTGCCTCTAGTCTCCTTACCCTCGTGAATCTCCTAAGTCTGGGGGCCTGAGATTCTTCGGTTTTCACCGTTTAACCATACCAGTTGGCATCTGGTCTTTACTGCAGGGGACCAGAGAGTGTTACCCCAGAAATAGTCTTAATTATGTAGCAGCTGTCACAACTGAGACAGAACTACCGTGATGTTGTACCTAAGAGTGTAGACAGAGGCATAGATATAGAGCAGACCGAGAATCAGGGCATGTGGAATACTTTCACAATGTAGATCAGGCCAAGGAACAAGGCAAGCAACAGACAAAGAAATTGTAGTAAAATAATGAGCCATGGTCAAGATTTGAGAGGTCAGGAAAGCTGGGTGGTTTACACATGGATGAAATACCATGAGATCAGTGGTACCTTCACACACTATGGAGACTGATTGCCCAGGCATCTGCTGGTGGGCAGATTAGCTCAAGACCTGTCAGGATTGGCCTGGATATCTGGGTGAGCACGCTAGCCCTTTAAGAGTCAAACTAGCTGAATGTGTGTACACAGGAAACTGACAAGAGATATGGTGTCTGCTACAAGTGAAATGGGGGGCACAGTGATGGCCACACCTGATGACAGAAAGAGGAAGGGGATGTCACTGGTCATGACCCGCGGCCATAACACACACTGTGCACGCTGTTCACATGATGAGCGCTGTGTAGTCAGAGCAGTGTGTAGTATCTTAGATTACCGATGCACGGCATGCAGCAGTAATATGAGCCACTACATAAGGTCCCCTGAAATTGTGTAAAAGGGTTGTGGTGTCAGATACATATCTGGAGTGGACATCTGGTTCTTCTACAACATTTTGGGTTTTGGCATAAAAGTTGAACAACACTTACAAAATGTGAAAGATTAGGGAGACAAAAGCTTTCTTTCTATAAATGAGGATCTGACGTCCATTGATCCACCATCCCCACCTCAGTTGTCCCTACCTGCACAGTCCACCAATGGATGGGTCACATTTCAGGTCGACAGAAGAATGTTGAGTTTAATTATTTGGAACATTTCCATGTGGTTTCTTAAAGTAGCCGATGACTATGTGGCAATTCTAGGCCAGCATCTTCATATTTATGAACCCTCAATGTTCCAGTAAACATCCTTTAATGGTAAAACAAAAAAATAGGTTTTATCGTCCAGTAAATACAATATTATGGATGGAAAACAGCTGTTGGTAAACGTTTTAACACAAACATAAAGAGCCATGTGTAATGCTTTCCATGGACACTAGATAAAGACCATATCTAAATGCTGGCTCCCAGTCAGCATAGAGGTCACAGGCTTCTAGACAGGAACACTGAGTTTCAGAGCAAGAAGCATAACCAAGTCAGACTTGAAGGAAAGTGAGGATTTTTGTTGGTAGTTCTGCAAAAATATTATTGGATTCGCAAGACTGTTATTGGGTTGGCGTTGGCTAACCTGAGGTACGGAATTCCACAGTTAGCACCACAAGGAGGTATGGACATTACCAGTCGCATATAAAATTTGTGGTCCCCAAGATGATCAGGTAGCCAATGAGGTTAGAGACATGGTCACCACAGATCCGGGTCGTTAAATTAAGCCCAAATTCCAAGTGAAAATTCAGTATCAGAAGATAGGGTAAAAAGATAAACCAGGATTAGTACAAGAAATATTTAAGATCAAACAGAGTCAGACATGTTGGGTCGAGTATAGAAAGTCCACAGAATGTAAACAGGGATAATGCCCAGAAACCTACGACAGGACTGATAAGCAAGAAATGCAATAACCAGGATAGTTCCCTCTTAAGGCCCACAGAAGCTGATATCACAGACCATGACTGGTCTCAATTCTTTAGATGGACCAGCGCACCCCACATACCACGAAGCTTGACAACGGAATACCACCACTTCTGGATTGGCCCATCCACCGGGCAAATGAAGGGCTTTGGAGATTTGTGTTGGCCTGTGACTGACACCATGACCAATATTCCTGTTGCCATGTTATTGCTGCATGAACAAGCCTTGTATCCCAGTACCAGAAGTGATCGGGTCTTAACATATTATATTTTTGAATATGATCTTGTTGCCCGTTGATATGAAGGAGCGCTGTGTATGTAATACATTGCCTCTCCGCCGTTCCTTTAGTGAAAATGTTTTGCAGTTCCCGAACAATATCAGCCAAACTCTTGCAGTACCAAATGTAGGTTAGCAAAAAGTAGAGGACGGTTAGAAGGAAGTGAGACCATAAGATGTGACTACACAGTGTGTACTTGTGTTCTTGTCACCATGGAGACACATACATTTACATAGGAGCTGTAGACACAAGACAATGAGAAATATTTATTCAAGATTTATTATGAAGTTGCTTCATTTTTAATTTTACATGCCAAACGGGGTAAAAAAAAAACTTTAAACTCTCAAAGACCAGAGTGTGCGGGTTTATGGGCCTATTTTTTTCCTGGTCTGCCAAAATTATTTGTGCTGTATTTTTTATAGGGCTGCTTTTAATACTTTTTTTCACAGAAATGTTTTATTGTTTTTTTTTTAGGGATAATGTAGGCAAAAAGTAAGAAGAAAAAAGATCTTTTAAATTTATAGTTTCATATTTTTAAAATTATTATATTTACATTCAAATAAAGTCCAGGAATGGGTTCACCATCTTGGCTTGGGCATAATGATATATAATTAAGACTATTGGGAACAGTGGATGCATCAGGGCACACTAGGTGACCGGCGTCACATCCGCTACGAACATGCGATAACTGTATTCCTGAAATAAACGCTCGGGAACTGTTCACACCACAGAACCCAGAAAGCAGACAGTAAGTGGTGAAGAGAAAACAAACAAGAAGAGACCTACCCCTATGGAACTCTAGCAAGTGATAGTCCCTACCTAAATAGTGAATGGATCGCCCTGATAAGGACGCACTCACGCTGGAACATGGGGCTCTCTCTATCCCTGACCTAGAGATAAATAAATCACAAAACCAGTGTACACAATCCACTATAAGTTAAACACAGAACGTATCTTTTAAGGTTGCTGGACGGGACACAGAATGCAAATTCTGGATGAGCCACCGCTATAGTCTCCTAAACTCCCTGCGACTGCAATAACAATTGACTAGCACAGAACTATGGCTGAAGAGGAAATAAAAACCCTCCCTGCTAGCCTTCAGGTGCGCTCCAAGGTAACAACCACAACCAATCCCATCAGTGTCAGAGAGACACCAATGCTCAGAAGAACCAACCACCAGCAGAGTGAAACTTAAACTTACACAGCAATCGGGCTCAGGATGCCCTCAGCAGACCACCAGTAGAAAGGATTGTCTGATCATCCAACAAGAGCGAGGAGCTCCAACTGTTTAGTTGTCCATCATCCAGAAACAGGTGGCGCCATCATTACAGGACCCTGTGTCTGTCAAAACCATTTTAGGTGCTTTACTGAAGGACATTTGGTCTCACAGCACCCATTCTGTGTACGGCCTCTGACACCCACTGTTGGCTTTGATAGCGGTGAGCTATGGAGTGGAACAAGGTTGTCTTCAGCAATGAATGCAAGTTTAGTTTGGGCGCTGACAACGGCCGTGTTCGTGTCTGGAGACCTTGGGGTGAGCGCCTCAATCTTACCTTTGATGTGAAGCAACACAATGTTTCCACTAGTGGTGTGATGGTCTGGGAGGTCATCGCATATGACAGTCGGCCCCCCCTAGTGGTGGTACGAGGGACAATAACAGCTCAGCGATATGTTCAAGATATCCTGCAGCCACATGTGTTCCTCTCATGGTGGCTTCCAAGAGGCAGCATGATAATGCTCGGCCGCACACACAAGGGGGGTTACGGGAAGCATCAACAACATTGTCACACTTCCGTGGCTTGTCCGGTCACCAGATCTATCGCAAATAGAACGTATCTGGGAAGTCAATTTCCACAACCTATGAGTTTGCACGATCTAGAGGTTAAGTTACAACAAATGTGGTCCAAAATGCTGCAGGATACCATACAGAACCTGTATGCCTCTGTACCCGCCCATATCACATCTTGTATCCAAGTTAGAGGCAGCACAAGAGGGTACTAAAGCCTCTATGCCCGCCTGTATCTCATCTTGTATCCAAGCTAGAGGCTGTACAACAGGTTACTAAAGCCTCCATACCCACCTGCATCACATCTTGTATCCAAGCTAGAGGCGGTACAGCAGGGTACTAGAGCCTCCATGCCCGCCTGTATCTCATCTTGTATCCAAGCTAGAGGCTGTACAACAGGTTACTAAAGCCTCCATACCCACCTGCATCACATCTTGTATCCAAGCTAGAGGCGGTACAGCAGGGTACTAGAGCCTCCATACCCACCTGTATCACATCGTGTATCCAAGCTACAGGTGGTACAACAGGGTTCTAAAGCCTCCATGCTCTCCGTATCACATCTTGTATCCAAGCTAGAGGCAGTACAACAGGGTACTAGAGCCTCCCTACAAGGGTTCAGTTTTCTGTAATAAATTATCCTTTTGTTCTGATATTGTAATCACTTATATCAATGTTACAATCACACATATAAAGTTTCATTCAATTCCAACAATTCCTTCTGTTCGTTTGTTTGTTTGTTTGTTTTTTTACAATGAGTGTGTATATATACATATATCATTGTCTTGACCCATTTTGAAACCTGCCACAGACCTGTGGGCTATCAGTTTTCTATTCCTAATAGTGTGCACACTTACGGTCTGTGATGAGGTTGGCCTCACTTACACCACATTTGCACAGGAGGTGGGAGATAAGACTTCCACTGATCCACAACTGTCCTGAATAAGGAGCGCAACCCTACAACCTTTCCATGATCCTTTATCTCGACCCATCTGCCCCACTAGGCTTTGCCATGATACTGCTTGGTTCCAGACATCAGAAATGGCAGCTCTCTCAGTCTCTCTTTTTGGGGTGTCCATGTTGCTTCCTGCTCCCCCCAGTAGCAGTCCTGCTATCAGTCTCCTCAGATCAGCTCTCCTGGACAGCCTGCAACCTGTTGTACAGCGAGAGATTAATCCTTTTATATGCCAGGCATCAGCCAATCAGTTCTATATCAGAGAGCATGCTCAGTATCTTTTTGGCGCGCACAATAATTTGGTGCAATTTTTGGTGGATCTTCCGCCGATCGCCACAGCAACCTTTCAACCCTTTAATGAAGCCCCTTACACGTGCGCAGTCACATCAGCAATATTGTAAACTGTGCATGCTCCAATGACCGCTCACTCACTTCTTCAATACGGCAGAGTGATGTTCACATGCTCTCCGGCCAATTTGGTCTGCAGCATCTTCTGTGAGAACACGACATGCCTCCCTCTGGTGCTCAGATTGATGTCACAGCGCATGCACCAGACAGACCACTCAGAGTTTTATTATAGCAGCTCATGTTTTAGTCTAATGAACCAGTGGTTTACCATTCATGAGGAGGATTCTGAATGAACTGGCAGAGATGCAGCCAAGGGCATTATGGGAGATGTAGTATTTGTAGAACAGGAAGTTTGTGAACAGGAAGTGTAGGATCTAAACAACATCAACGCCCAGAAGATTCCTCAGAATGAAGAGGAGAAAATCAAGAGGAAAGTTAATGGATGGATTTACTACGGTATTGTGTGAGGATTTATGACTACTTAGAAATTTGACTTGGGTCTTGGACAACTCCTCTAGATGATGAGATACTCGGATATTTGTGGACATCATCACTCAAATCAAAGGAGAAAAAAACAAAATCATTGGATTGTTGATTGCCTCTAGTAAACAGTTCTGTCTATGGTCGGCACATGGCCTGCAGGCATCTCTGCCGTGTTTCAGCACCAAACAATGTACGGTTATATTCCCAAAGCAGTAACAACACGCAGCTTCTCTTCCGCTCACGGTTTGTTACAGTGAGTTGGGTTTTGCTTACTCCGAATAATTACACAACAAGTCTTGAGTTTTTCCTAGAATATTCTTCATTAAAACCAGAAACGATGTTTCATCCGGACAAACTGGAGCGAGGAAGTCTCCAGAACACCTGCAGCTCATTAAACCGTCTTCGCAGAACGTCATGACTGAACACATTTTGTGGACGTGGCTAGTTTTTCCATATTTCTGGGATTTCTTGTTCCCTGCACCAGTTAATGATGACCGGCCAACTATGATATACACATTTCTATGACACACTCTGATGACAGAAGTATTCGGACGCGCATAGAAGGTGATGAATTTCCATGTTATTCACATTTTGCAGTCCAGTGTTGGGCTGCCTTTGGCCTCAATGACTGCAGCCACTTTCCACCAAATTCCCATAGATGTGGGGAGGGATTGGCCTCCATTCCTTAAGGAGAGCTTCAGATAGTGATGGGGGATGTTGGGCATGCAGAGATACAGCATTGTAGTTAATTCCAAAGATGCTCAATAAGATTGAGATCCAGACTTTTGACATATGCAGACATTCTGCTCCAAAACCAAGCCTCAACACTGCGTGCCATATGGCATGGTGCTCGGTCATGTTGGTGGAGACATGGAGCTGTACCAGAGTGTTACCACAGGGTAGGTGATGCCACATTGTGCGGAATGTCTCTGTACCCATTGGTGGTGAGGGTGGACTTCATTATAACTAATGGCCCTAGTCCTCCACTACAGAACCCCCCACACACACCATAACAGAACTTCTTTCAAACCTCACTGTTGGGACGATGCAGTCACGTTGAAACCACTCTGCAGACAACCGCCACAACCAAGTACAGCCATCTGAGTGGAAGATGGTGCACTGTGACTTATCTGTCCACAACACTTGCTTTTACTCACTTACAGTCCATTTCTCTGAGGCCCATCATAAGCGCCACTGTGCATTCACTGCTGTGATGTTGTGTGCAGCCGCTTGTCCATTGTAACCCTTCACATGCCGTTCCCTACGGATGGTTCTGGTGCTAATGGATGTTCCAATGGCCTGTCAGATCTCCTGAGCAAGGGCAGATGATGTGTGTGATGTCTTCACAGCGCGTACAAGGCTTTGTTGTCCACGTTCTGTCAGTTTACGAGGTCACCATGAACATGGCGGCACCGCACACACCGGATGGCTTCCATCTCCCAATAACATGGCCAACAGTGGAGTCTGGAAGGTCCAAAAGCTGAGATGTTCTGTACTGATTGGTTAGTGACATCCCCCCAGCAGACCCCGTTATCAGCTCTACACCTGGTGACATTCCCCCACCAGACCCCATTGTCAGCTCTACACCTGGTAACATCCCCCCCCACCAGACCCCGTTGTCAGCTCTACACCTGGGGGCATCTGATGGTTTCTGTACTGGGATCTCGTGTATGATCCTCTCCTTTATATCTAATGCTCACACATCTGATTTGCATCTTCCGTTCACCTGACAGCACAGGATTGGTGGGTCCCCAATACTTTTGTCAACATAGTATACTTGAGTAAGCTGGCCATACATGAGATTGTTGTAGGCCAATCATGAATAAACTGCATGAGCATATGTATTAATTTCAATGAAGAGGAGAGAACAAGCTGTAGTCACACATATGCATGCCTCTTCGGATCTATTTCATTATGCCTGAGGAAGAATCCTGAGAGGTTGGAAAGCTCGCTATAACATTATGCATTTTTGTTAGCCATTAAAAGGTATAATATACACAAGATTACTTGCTTTCTCATGCTGAGAACAATCACATCTGGCAAAGAAGTAATTAATGATATCCATGAGAGAGCGCCAAATGGATTATTTGTATAGCAGATCATTTGTATTCATGCTTAAGAAAGGCGCTATAGGCGCAGAAACACGTTGCATAGATGATATTGGCGGCTATGTTATATAGGCCTGCCGAACTATGACTGTCTGTTGTATTTTAACCCCTGCTGGTGGGGACAATAATTGGTGTAGATATCAACTGCTTGGAGTTGATATCTGCTGAGGCAGTTTTATTTTTTCTTTGGCTATCTGGCAAGGAAGTTTAAATCCAACATGCCTAATCCCTCTTTTCCCTAACATCTCCCACCAGGGGAGAGTTAGGGGGTCACCATAAACATAAGATCATTGCCGATCAATCCCAAAATAAGCAGGTTTATCTGAAGTTTATCCAGTCTCAGCATTGGATTAGATGGCACCTGACAGCACCAGAACTAAGCTCAGAACATAAATACAGCAACAGAACCAAGCTCATAACATAAATACATGATCAGAACCAATCTTAGTATACAGATACAGCACTGGAACCCAAGCTTAGTACATGAATACAGCCCTCCCTACAAGCAGGTGGCCCTGTATGACCACACGTGTAGCAGGTAACTGAGGCGGGCCATACCTTAATCTAATGTGGCTTGGTGGTGGATCCCTTACTGAATTGTTTTCTGATTGCCTTGTCTGTTGTGTAAATAGGGACGTAATGTACAGGTGAGACATCTATATTCCCAGCTTTTGCAGCCACATGAATGTCCTACAGTTGGCCTATGTTACTAACACTTCCATTCTCGCAACAAAGACTGGGAATAAGGTTCTCAGTCAGCAAGGAAAACTTAGACTGCACAACAGATTAAGATGAAAGAAATACACAAGCATCGGCCTCCTGTAATGGATTTCTTTCCATTGAAGAGGTGGTCTGTTTCTCTGGCAACAAGCAGTATACAATGAGAGGACAAAGCAATCAATATCTGCAATATCTGGGGAACAGAGCATTTTGGAAATAAACATCTTATGGGTGACTGCATTATTTTGCAATTTCCAACACATTGAAGTAGGAACTCCGAGATAGGAATAGCCCTTTAACATGTTGTCAAGGGAGGAGGAGCTGAGCTTACTGAGTGCAGGGGAGAGAGAGCAGACACACAGCCGGCAGCGCACATGCTCACCCTGTGTGCTGCGGTAGAGCAATTAGATGAAAGCAAAGGCAGGATGAACTGAGCATGCTCGACCGCAGTAAAGACCAACTGGAGGATGTGTCCAGGAGAAATAAAAGCTAAACAGAAGGTGGGAATGGGATGTTTAGGAGGTGGAAAGTCAGCACTGCTGCATTTAAAAAAATGGGTCTATTTGCAAAGATTATTGACTGTAGATGTAGAACATACTGAGCCACTAATATGATCTTGGAACACCCCTTTAATACATATATTCCCAATGTTAGTCAACCTGTACATTTAGGGTGTGTGGAGAGATCCATTTAAAATAGCAATGGTGGTGGGGCGTGGCTTGCGGATGAGTGGCTAGGACGTGTCCCTGCACCGCTCCCGAGACCAGCGCTATAAAGCAGACCCTAGACGGCAACGGGACCCCGACAGAGATCAGGATGGTGAGAAGGAGGATACACGACACCCCGAAGAAGACTCCGAGTGTGCCAGGATGGGGCCTTTCAGCTTACCTCTGTCCTCCAGCAGATCCAGGAGCACGCAGGGAGCTGAACAAGATGGCGCCAGCGGAGGAGAAGACGGGCGCCCACGTGATCAGCCGGCGGCAAAGCACGGCAGGTGCAGGGAAGACGGAGGCCACTGGTGAGATGCCAGACGAGAGCAGCGCCAACCCGCAGGTAACAAGAGCGGAGCTTTCGGGTCCTTTGGCTGACCGCGCCATGGCAGAGGATCAGGAGCAGGAGAAGAGCCCCAGGGAAACCCCTCAAAACACTCACAGTGCGGCAGAGTATGTGGCCCAACAGGACCCAGGAGTGCTGCTAGTCCAGCAAGACGGAGCGGGGGGAGGCACCCCACACTCCCCAACACTTGCTAGTGCAGAGGGGAAGAATAGCAGGCACACTGGTACCCCCCAGGAGGACAGCTTAGGGGGGCTTCTCCACAGCATCCAGATCACATCAATCCTAATAGAGGACTAAGCACAAAGATATCGGCGCACCCTGACACCCCCACCAAATAACCATAAGGGAGAGAAGGGTAAGAGAATGCCTGCAGAGGCACATAACATCACAGAGGAACATCAACCCTCTCCCAGAGGTGACCTGCAGGGGGAGCTAGCACCCATAACACCCAGCCTCCCAGCACCAGACCATAGGCAGGAAAGGTGCGACCCCACTTGGCGATCTGCCCAGCGCCCAGAGCCCAGTGTTCCTCAGAACAATTGGGACTGGAGGGAACATCTTCGTGCTTTGCCCACTAAAAGTGGAAACATCACACAAAAAAGACATTGTTGCTCTGCAGCAAGATATCCGCAACATAGGGCAGAGAGTGGAGGAGGTAGAAGAGTCCCATGACCCAATCTTTAATACCATAGACTCGCACGCACAGGAGTTGCATCAGCAATCGCAACAGATTTCAGAGCTGTACTCCATGATAGACGATCTGGAGAATCGCCACCGCAGAAACAATGTGAGGATCAGGGGCTTCACTGAGGACATTGTTCCCTCCCAACTGAAAACCTGGGCCTGCAAGTTCTTCAACGATATGCTCCAGAAACCACCGGATTCCGCTATTGAGATAGACAGAATTCACGGCTCCCTGGGCCCGAAACCTGCCAATTCCGGCAGGCCTACAGACGTGATATGCAGAATCCATTTTTACTTAGTCAAGGATCAGATCCTTCAATGCGCTAGAAGGGCGGGAGAGTTATCATTCCGGGGATCGCCATTGTTGATCTTATCAGACCTCTCTCGCCGCACTCTTCAGTTACGCAAGGCCCTAAAACAGTTGCTGACACTCCTCAGAGAGAAGGGAATTAACTATCACTGGGGATTCCGTTCCAGCTACATGCTAATAAAGAGGGCAAATCTGCCACATTTAGAGGCTTGGGAGACCTACCAAACTTTCTGTCTATATTCGAGCTACCTTCTGTGTCTCTCCCTGAGTGGCCAAGTCCATGCTCCCTGCCAATTCCTCCACCAAGAAACGAGTGGCAAAAGCAGGCCAGAGATCACGATGCTAAGCACCACGCCAAAAGACACAGGGGACACGCTTGTCTCTGGCCAGTGACTTCACTTGAAGAGAATGCTGTGGTTCGCTTTCATTTATCTTGTCAAATAATGTTTCTTTACTTCAAAAAGTTTAATCCACAGTGCGGGTGGAGGGGGTGGTTGTTCGTCTGTTCGAAGGGTTGTTTGCTTCCACAATCCCCCCGGGAAGCGAGGGTTTGAATAGCCATCGCTGTTTGTCGTATAACGATAATACCTATATGTCTTACATGCTGTATACCCGTGTCTCGTCTACCTACTATTTTTACCCCTCCCTTCCCATCCCCCCCTTCTGCCCTCCTCCCTTCCCCCAACTTTCCTTTGGGGGTCGACTGGATACTTGCTTAAAAGTTTTTCTCTCCTCCAGCAGTAATGGGTAACCTAACATGTAGTACTTTCAATGCAAAAGGCTTAAATGTCCCACAGAAAAGGAATCAGATACTTTCCCACCTCCATAAGAGATGAGTGATGGTGGCCATGTTCCAGGAAACACACTTTTGGACGGACAGTGTTCCCTTCTGTCGCTCCAGATATTATCCTACCTGATTCCATGGCCCCCATCCCTCTAAAAAAGCAGGAGGTGTGTCAATAGCTCTGCACAAAGAGTTTGGACATCAGGTTTTAGACTCAAAAATTGACATGGAAAGGCACTATGTTTTCCTGAGAATAGAAGTTGCCAGAAACACTGTAACCTTAGCTAATGTTTATCTCCCAAACCAGGACCAGGTCCCGTGTGCAACAAGATTCCTTCGGATGCTGGTGGAATTCGCGAGAGGCTCCAAGATCATACTTGGGGGTGACCTTAATCTGGTTTTGGACTCAGAGTTGGACACGTCGTCAGGTAGGAGCTCTGTCTCCCGAGCAGAACTCCGTTCACTCAAATGCATGCTGGATGCAATGCATCTGGTTGATTTATGGAGGATCCTTCACCCGGGGATCAGGGACTACACGTTCCACTTCTTGGCCCACAACCCATATAGCAGGATAGACCTACTATTGGTTTCACAGAGCTTTCTGGATTGCTCCCCGAGGTGTTCCCAGGGCGACTTCATTTGGTCTGACCACGCGCCAGTGATAGGTGGGTTTTCAGGTTGGGGCGGCCGCCAGTGAGGTTTCTCTTGGTGACTTAACGATAATTTACTCAAAGACTCTCTATGCGTGCTAGACATTAAAAAGGCAATAGCTGAGTTTACAGAAACCCACCAGAACGACAAAACGGCAGCCCCCATCCAGTAGGAAGCTCTGAAATGTGTATTCAGGGGAGTCTTGATTTCTCATGAATCAAGACTTTAAAAAGATAATTCCGCAAAATTAAGTAAGTTAATACAAAGCTTACAGTCCAAAGAGGCAGCCAATAAAAGGTCACAACAGGAAGTCCTCAAGGCAGAAATTTCCACATTAAGACAACAAATTTTAAGCATCCTTGACCAGCGGTCTCTAGCCTCAAGGGACAAACTACGTCGTGGTGCCTTTGAGTATGGCAACAAATGCGGGAGTTTGTTGGCAAGGGCCCTTCATCCCAGAACACCGTTGACACACATTCCCAAAATCCAGTCGAGGAGGGGAGAGTTGGTCCACGCCACATCAGATATTTTAGAGGAATTCAAGAGTTATTACACTAAGCTATACAACATTAAGAGAGACACTCTAAATAGTGGCCGGGACGTGATGGCTGAGACCGAGGCATACCTAGACCTTAACGGCCCTGATAGAATGACTACCGAAGAATCTGAGGATTTGGAGACAGATTTCTCCTCTTCCGAACTTACGGAAGCCATAAAAAATGTAAAAGTAAACAAGAGCCCGGGCCCCGATGGCTTCACAGGTAGATTTTATAAAATGTTCAGGGAGGAGATTTCTCCTACGGTGCTGAAGGCGTTTAATGTGGTGGGACGGGAGTGCCCATTCCCAACCCAGGCGCTTATGGCTCACATCTCAGTCATCCCCAAACCGGGAAAGGACGCCTCGGTTTGCGGCAACTATAGACCAATCTCCCTCTTCAACATAGACATCAAATTATTTGCAAAACTACTCGCGTCACGTCTACAAGCCACCATTCCACGTTTGATCCACAGGGAGCAGGTCGGCTTCGTCCAGGGTAGAGAACAAGGGACAACACAATTAAATCCCTGTCCCTAATAGCCAGAGCTAAACATGCTAACCGCCTCCTGTGCCTTTTGACGGTCGATGCTGAAAAGGCGTTCAACAGGGTCAGCTGGAACTTTCTGTCTGCCACCCTGACCAAGACTGGAGTCAGCCCACGGATGCGTGAACAGATCATGTCCCTTTATACTGGTCCCTCTGCCAGAATCAGAGTCAATGGGGCCCTGTCGGACACCTTCCAAATACAGAACGGGACTAGACAGGGTTGTCCTTTATCCCCGTTCCTGTATGTCCTAACTGTAGAGACATTGGCAAATGCGATCCGCCAAAACGGATCTGTTTTGGGTTATCGCATTGGAGACACGGAGCACAAAATGGCCCTCCCTGCAGACGACCTCCTCCTCTATCTATCCAACCCAAGCATCGGACTCCCAGCGGTGCACCAAGAATTTAAACGGTTTGGTAGGCTGAGTAATTATAAAGTTAACTCCCAAAAGTCAGAAATAATGTTTCGTTGCCGCAGTCCGAGGCGTCACACTTAGAAGCCCAGTACCCCTATCGCTGGAGACACACTGCAATAAAATACTTGGGTATACAGCTACCCGCTGATGTCTCCCAGGCGTTTAAACTAAATTTTTTGCCATTTGCCACTAACCTAGAAAGGGAGTTAAATAAATGGAAGTCCCTGCTCCTTTCTTGGGGAGGGAGGATCAATGCCTTTAAGATGGACTCTCTACCCAGATTTCTGTATCTCTGTCAGACGATACCACTAAAGCTCCCGAGCCCCTACTTAAAAAAACTGCATTCAATAATCACAGCATTTGTTTGGAGAGGTAGGAAACCTTATATGTGTTACTCCCTGCTCACGAGGCTCAGGAGTAATGGGGGGTGGGCTTACTTGACCTAACCCTGTACTATAAAGCCAGTATCGCCAACTGTATGTTAGATGTACTTAAGAGAGAGAGCTCGAAGCTATGGGTGGAGGCAGAACATGTGATGGTACCGGGGTCCCTACGGGGAGCAATCTGGATCCCACCCAGATACATAGGCTCTATTCCCAATATTTCTCCTTTCCTGGAACAGCTTCTTCGAATATGGGCAGAGTTCGCGCCACACAGCGGCCTGGTATCGGTGCCTGGACCGCTTACTCCCTTAGTCTCTAGCCCACAGTTTGAGGTCTCCATACGGGGACCCCCCGTCTTGGGGCTGCCGACCTCTCCAATCCCTCGCCTCCAAGATGTGATGAACCCCTCGGGGATGAAGTCACTTACGGAGATCTTGGGGGAGCGAGGTTCGCGACCTGGTTCATGGTTGCAATATTTTCAACTCAGGGGGTTTGTGGGGTCTCTGATCGCTCGGGTGAACCTCTCTGGCCCGCTCACAGCATTTGAATATATCTGTAGGTCACCGGTATCCCAGAGACATATGATATCTAGAATTTACGGACTGTGGCTGACTCGGGAGACGGAGTCCCAGACGCCTACTTATGTGACCAACTGGGAGAGGGAGATAGCCTGGAGCCTCTCAAGGGAGGACTGGGAGAGGGCCTGGGTCATGTGTCATAAATAGAGATGAGCGAACACGTTCGGCTCCGCCCCTTTTTCGCCCGAACACCGAACTTTGCGAACACTTCAGTGTTCGGGCGAAAAAGTTCGGGGGCCGCCGTGGCAGCGCGGGGGGGTGCGGCGGGGAGTGGGGGGGAGAGGGAGAGAGAGAGGGCTCCCCCCTGTTCCCCGCTACTGCCGCCCGCGCCGCCGCGCATCTCCCCGCCCCCCGGCGGCACCCGGACACTTACGCGCGAACACTGCAGTGTTCGGCAAAGCCGGTGTCCGGGTGCGGATGTGTCCGTAACGGACACGTTCGCTCATCCCTAGTCATAAACTTTCATCTGCATGCAAACTACAAGACCTAAATTTCAAAATTTTGTCCCGGTGGTACAGGACTCCTGAACACTTACACAGAATCTTCCCTCTCACGCCACCCACATGCTGGAGGTGTAATAAAGATAGAGGTGACATGTGCCACATTTGGTTGAGTTGCCCGGCTGTGGCCACCTTGTGGAGGGAAGTGATAGAGATCTACAACACTATCTGCTCTCCACAGGTGACACTAACCATAGAAATAGTCCTGCTCTCAGTCTTCCCAGGCCCTATTAAAAAGACCAACAGCAGTATTCTGCGATTTTTCATCCTGGCACCAGAAGAATCATACCAAGACTGTGGCGGTCTACCACCCCACCATACAGGGCAATGTGGGTCGAGGAGCTCAATGAATTTATGCGCTTCGACGAGATGAAAGCAGACGAGAGTGGAGCCCTTGAAGAATTCTATAGAGTGTGGCAGGTGTGGGTCTCTTTCCGTTCCTCGGAGAGATTCAAAACCTGGGTGGATATGGACCGGATCTAAAGAGCAGAACGAGTGTCTGAGGTTGCATTTGGTCTCGGGCTCCACTCTCGGCTTCACGGGTCCAGCTCCCCCCACCACCACCAGCATCCCTCCCAATGTATCTATGTCTAGTTGTCCGATGTTTCGTGTTTGTAGCGTCGTTAATTGTTTCAAATTGAGTTAGCAATGCCGAGAGGCTCTCAATGAGCCCTTAGAGTTTGTTTTGCCTTTTTTCCCTCTTTTATACAATTTAAAGGCGCTCACACAAATGCTCATATTGATAAAATGTTTGTATTGTTGTTGAAAAATGCAAATAAAAAGCTTTTGAACATAAAATAGCAATTGTAAACAGCATTAGATGGTAATTGCCAATGTGTGAGGGGGCTAAAAACTAAAATATTTAAGGGGGTTTTTCAGAACTAAACTATTGATGACCTAACCTCATGATAGGTTATCAATAGGGATCCCTACCAATTAGGTGTCTAAAGAGGCCACACGACTCGTGTCAGTGCTGTAGCCTCTTCTCAGGTATAGGATGTTATATTCAACTGTCAAGTGTCCTGAGAGCAGCTTAGTCATATTCAAGTGAATGGAGTTGAGCTGTTATTCCAGGCACAGACACTATACACCGTACGGTGCTGTACTTGTTATGGACTGACGCTACTTCAGTAGGTTGATGCACAAGAATCCCAAGTGACGGACCCCCACCAATAACCTATAGATAACCTATCCTAAGGAGAGGTCACCAATTAATTTAGTCCCCCTTTAAGCTGATGATTAAAAACAATGCACATACTGTATGTGTTACGGCACTCTGCCCCCCAAGCGCCAGGTGGGGTGCCCTGAACTTCCCGCACCCCACTGTCCCTGCCTACTTGCCTCGGCCCTGGCTAACCCCAGGCGGACAACTGGGCGGCGGTCCCTGCTCTGGCTAGGGACCTGGCGACTACCTAGGTGGAACTAACTAACAGGGGACAGAGTGCCGACAGAAAAGGCAGGTGGAACAGACCAACAGAACTTACGAGGCAGAGCAAGGCTGGAGATGGAGCTCACAGGCAAACTGGAAGGACACTGACTAGCAACTAGAACAGACTGAGACAGACCTGACTAGAGGCTAACAGAACCAATAACTGGCCGTGAGCTCAGGTCACTGCCAGCCTTATAAACGAAAGACTCCGCCCCGGGGCAGAGAGTGGGAGGAGCCAGCTCCCCCACTACTGCACAAGAGAGATGGAGGAGTGCAGGCGGCACCCTACGGGCGGACACGCCCACGCCGCTGCACACCAGCCGTTCCACGTCGCCGGTAGAGCCCCGACGTCAGGGCTCCAGGACACCGGAGCCGACGCCGGAGTGGCGCGCGCTGACCGCGGGACCCTGCGCTGCCTTGCATGGTAACAGTATGTGACAATACGAGGAGAAAGGGAGAGACAGTCTCGTTGTCTTAACAGCTCCTAATACAAGGCTTACACCAGGCATAGTCAACTTTGACCATGTGCCAATATCAGGATTGCCAAATTGTTTTCAAAAAGGTCACCTAATTCCATAACGCAATAAAAAACAGACATGGATTAGTCATGAGAAGCAGGACATCCTTTTTTACCAAAGCACAACATAGGTATGTGTTGCAACATGTGACTGCATGCAATCTGTTATCTCTACATAAAAGATGAAGAAAACTGTACACAGGGTTCCCGACAACTTTTTTTTACAGAAATCATACAAATGTGGCCAAGGATGCGGTCAAGAGGTTCAGCTGTTTCATCTGAGTAACGTTATTTCTATTAGGGTCAGAATAAATATGTTTTCTGATCCTCGGAATGGACAATAAACTCCACCGAGAACGATGACAAAAGCAGAAATATTCACCTTGTACTGGGAGAAAAATGGCCAAATTCACTGAAGGTGGAGAACAGGCAACTATATATTGAATAACCACAAAGATCTTAATATCTTTATCATTCCTTAAAGCATATCTGAGTTTTCAAAGTTTTCTAATGAACCCCAGGTTCTCCTTGCCCAACATTTGCTGCTGTTTGCACCCTGTTTCATGTCTGTAAGTTCTGATTTTCAGGTGGTCTTCCACATTTTTCTGTTTTGCTGTTTGCAATCCACTATCAGGGAGGGTATGTGTAGCAAGCCTAGCATTCTGCCAGCAGTTCACTGCCCTGCACTTCTTTTCCCTTACTTCCCATTCTGCATTGCACTGTCTCTTCATCTCAGGATGATCAGGCATTTTGAGATACTCTTTCCAAATGGTGAGTAAATCCACTATAACACACAACTCCCACACTGTAACAGCAGGAGAGGCATAGACTGTGGAGATCCATATCACAGTGTCTACAGACCTGTCAGCCAGCAGCCTGTAAGTGCACAGGAGCACCCCAGTAAAGATAGCCCCTCCCTCTGTTGCTATGGAAATGTGCATGTGGCCTACTTTCTAAGGAAGCTCTGTACCTAATGAAAGACAGTGGATTGTAGAGAAGCTGTAAGGGAAGGGAGACCCCTAGTGGCAGCCATTTCAAACGTGATTTACAGCGGTAAAGCTTAAAAATGTTTAATTCTCATATACTACAGAAATTAGGAAAAAAACACAAGCTAATAGATAAGCGGAAGCTGCCTGAAAGGTTAGTGCCCCTCTAAAGTGTATCAACAGCAGTAGAAGACCACACCAGCTTCCATCTTTGTTAGTTAAGAAGAGCGCACTATTATATGGGTAAAGGCTCGCCAAAACTTCACAATTGAAGGTTTGAAAAATTACGCCAGTCCTACAATTTCAGCATTTAAATAGTGGGGTCAGAATTTACTGTAACAGCATGAATTCATCCAGAATCCTGGGTCCATTTGCAAAATCTATAATGGCCCCACCTAATTCTGGTGTTTCCATGAGTGGCAGAGCGGCCCTTGAGCCCACATATGACCGCTCGCTCTACATCCTCTATAGCGGGTACCCCTGAACACTATCTAAATGCTTCAGTCTACAAACTAGTGGACCTTCTGGGCTAAAGAGACCCAAAACAGCTTCTTGGCAGGGCTAGGGAGACGCAAGTTAATTTTTTATGGCCCCGCAGAATATGAGGTTGTTTACAAAAACTAACCCGATTTTATCTTCACGGTGGGTGATGAGGGCAAATTCAGGGGTTAAAGTGAATGTATCACCTAATATTTGTTTTACTAATTAAAATCAGATAGTGAAACAGGTTTCATTTTTCTAATCTGCTTATATTTTCTGATTGTAGAGTTTTTGCATTTCTCCTGTTTGCACATGGTTTGGGGCGGCCATTTTACCTGAACTGCAGCTAACTGCATTTTGTTTCAGAAAAGTTTGTCAGGAGATACAATTTACATATTTTCATACACAGAAATAAACAAGTGTTCATTAAACAGCTGAGTCTGTGTCCGTGTACGTCCTTTGAAAAGCAAAACAAACAGGGAAAATGTAAAAACATAAACCCAAACAATAGTAGTAATAAACCACACAATGGCGCATCCCTTTAACCCCTTGAGTGGCACGCCCGGAAATTTTCCCGAAGGAGCTCCACTGCCGATAGTGATATAGCCCGGAAGATTTCCGGGCTATGTATCACTATGGAAGCTGCAGAGCAGAATGCCACAAGCTGTGACACTGTGCTCTGCCTGCACAGACCCAGAGAGAACAAAGCAAGGGCTTTGAACAACAGAAGTAGGAAGATATTGCCGATATGCCGGCAATCTCCTGCTTCTAAGTCTCCTGCTTTGTTTATAGGTTGCCATAGAGACCATCGGCTTGTCAGAAGCAAGCGACGGTCTCTGTGGCAGGGAGATCTGGTGCTTGGCTGTCAGAGGACAGCCAGGCACCAGCTCTTATAGCAGAGATCAGAGAAAACCTCTGATCTCTGCTGTGTTAACCCTTTACATGCTGCAGTCTATGTGACTGCAGCATGTAAAGGGCTGTCACTGCAGCATGTAAAGGGCTGTCACCATTGGACCCCCGGAAAGTAATCAGGGGGTCCTGATGGGTCACAGTGGAAATCCCCTAAAGGGACAAAAATAAAAACAAAAGTAAAAAAATTATTTAAAAAAATAAAAATAAAAACACTTGTCTCCCTTTACTTTGTAAAAAATGTAAAATAAAATCACACATGTGGTATCCCTGCCTTGTAATGACCCAGAGAAGAAAGTTGGTACATTATTTAACCCCTTAATGACATGCCCCCTTTTTTTCTTTTTTCCCCATTTCTTTTTTTCCTCCCCCAGTTTAAAAAATCCTAACTCCTTTATTTATCCATCAACGTCGCTGTATGAAGCCTTGTTTTTTGCGGGACGAGTTGTATTTTTCAATGGTGCTATTTAAAGTACCATATAATGTAGTAAAAAACTTTTACAAAATTCTAAGTGGAGTAAAATGAAAAAAAAAATGACATTCCACCATCTTTCAGTGCGTCTTGTTTCTACGGCGCACAAGCTGCAACAAAAATGACCTGATAACTTTATTCTATTGGTCAGTGCGATTACTACCATATCAAACTTGTATAGTTTTTTTTTTTGCTGTAGTACTTGTATTTTTTTCAAAGACATTTAATTTTTAAAAATTATTTTCTGCTGCATCTTCTGCGCGCAATAACTTTTTTATTTTTCTGTCGACGTAGTTAAGTGAGGGCTCATTTTTGCGGGATGTCCTGTAGTTTACGTTGGTATCAATCCCGAATACATACGACTTTTTGTTAGCTTTTTATTGCATTTTTCCTGGGAAACAGGGTGACTGAAAAAGTGCATTTGTGGCGTTCTTTATTTTTTTTCGGACTATGTTCACTGTACAGGGTAAATAATGCACTACTTTGATGGATCGGACATTTATGGACGCGGCGATACCCAATTTGTATTTTTGTTTTAGGATTTAGATTTTTTTATTATTATAGATATGGCAAGAGGAGGGTGATTTCAACTTTTATGACTTTTTTTTAAAGTGTGTAAAAGTCATGAAAAAGAAAAATAACTCTTACAATTTGGTATTGGCATAATCATACTGGCCTGTAGAATGACTTTAATACATTATTTATACTGCTCAGAGAATGCAGTGAAAAATAAAAATAACAAACATGTCAGAATTGCAGATTTTGTTAATCTTGCCACTAGAAAAAATAGAATAAAAAGCGATCAAAATTTTACATGTTCCAAAAAAATAGATAAATGAAGACTAGAGTTCATCCCGAAAAAAGCAAGCCCTTCTAAAGCTCTGGCAATGGGAAAAATAACATTAATGTGGCTCTTAGAATGTGGCGACACAAAAGCAAACCATTAAAAAAAAATGCTTAAAATGTACAAAAATAGCGAAACATAAAAACTGTATAAACTTGTTATCACCGGAATCGTGTGACTCAGAGAATAACGTTATCACATTATTTATTCTGCCCGCTGAACGCCGTAAAAATGAAATCCAAAAAACAAATGGCAGAATTTCTTTTTTTTCCCCCAATCTCCCTACAAATTTTTTCACAAAAGTTATGCAATACATTATATATACACCCAAAACTGATGCCATCAAAAAGTACAACTTGTCCCGCAAAAACAAGCCCTCATATGGCCGTGTCAATGGAAAAATGAAAAAGTTATGACTCTTGGAACGCAACTGCAAAATTAGTTGAAATTCAATGATTAGACCATTTAAAAAACCTGCCCTGGTGGGCACGACAGGGGGGTAGGAAACCCGCCACTCAAGGGGTTAGACCTCAGCTTCCACAATCAGCTCACCTGTATTATTCCAACGTCTCGGTGGCGGCCATTGCAGATGACACGCTTCTCATTATCAAAAACCCAACTGCTGTTCTTTCAACAATTCTCCAAGATCTCCAGTTTTTAGGACTATTTTCAGGGGACACTCTATATTTGGGAAAGCCTTATTACTAAATGGTCTCTTCAAGATCAGTATGGACTTCTCCACCCTTTTCAGTGGTGCATATGCTTTATTTCGTATCTAGGTTCCACATACCTAAATCATACCCTGAGCTTTATAAGACCAATCGCAAACCTTATTTTGCATCACTAGAGCAGACACTTTTAAAATGGTGTAAACTCCCATCATCGTACATAGGTAGATGCCACTTGATCAACATGACGGCGTTCCCCTGCCTTAAACCTACAATCCAAATTCCAAAAAAGTTGGGTCGGAGTGCAAAATGTAAGTAAATGACATCCTGATGGAATGTCGCATATAGACCGGTGATTCTTATATAGAATCTCCAGCTGATGACAACCTTTATAGTGGTCATTTGTTATACCGTCTATCTGGATTTTTGGTGTACCGGTGTCCCATAGGAGAATCCGGTGGCGTCGGGGTGAGTCTAATCTAATTGAGAATTATTTCTATTACTATCTCTTCTGGAGCGCTGACTTCTGATTATTAATTTAGAAATTGATGGCAGCAACACAACTTACACAAGTTGGGTAGGGCCACGTCTACCATTGTGTATCATCCCATCTTCTGGGAAGTGAGGAGACCATAATGCCCCAAATGTTTTCTATTGGTGAAAGATCTAGAGTTCAGGCGGCCAGTTCAGGACTGGGACTCTGAGGGCCCGTAGATCTCCAGCATCCAATATTGACCGTCGCCCTTGTCCCTTGTGCACATGAATTTCCTTAGATTCTCTGAATCTTTTGATGATATCATGTTCTGTAGATGGTGGGATATTCAAAGTCTTTGCAGTTTTACTTTGAGGAACATTTTTCTGAAGTTGTTCCACAATTTTTAGATACAGTTTTTCACAGATTGGTGAACGTCTGACCATACTTGCTTCTGAGAGACTCGGCCTCTCTAACATGTTCTTTTTATACAAAGTTGTGTGATTTAGCATAAAATTGATTCTCCAGCTGATTTTCATTAGAACCATTTTCTTTTCCAGCCTTTTGTTACCTCTGCCCCAACTTTTGTCAGATGTGTTGCTGCCATGTGTTCTATTGTGAGGAAAATATGCTTATATCAGATTTTCAAATCATTGGATTCCTTTTGACTTCACAATTATTTACATTTTACACGGCATCCCAACGTTTTTGCAATTGGGCTAGTATATTTCATGGTCTTCCGATATATGTTACTCCTAATGATGAAAAGAAAATAAATCATCTGCTACGCGAATTTATCTGGAAAGGCGGTAAAAACAAAATACCTCTCAAGATCTGGCGGCAACCAACACTAAGCGGCGGAATTTAATTTGCCCAACATATGAACATACAACATAGAGGCCCTAACAAGCATAATAGTGGACTGGGAACAACACCCTTCCATTTTCTCAGATACGCAAACTAAGCAACACTTTATACCTCAGGTTGCTCTCCCCAACTTTCTACGTCTCCCATATCCAATGATCCTGGAGGAATGTAGAGACAATCCTCTACTTATGTCAACATGGAAGGCATGGCAAAAATGAAGGAAACTTACATCCCCTCACACACACTACTCATCACACCTAACACTACTGAAAAACCCAAACTTCCAAGGTAACATATCCCATGAAGAATTTCATTTATGGCATAGAGGAGGCATAAGTAACATTGAGTGCCTACTACATAGGGACATACATAAGATGCTTCCCCCCTCAGACCTACAAGCAAAATACCTACAAATCTCTATTACTTTATTCGCCTATTCACAAGTCAAAAAATTACCTTGACGAAATCATGACTCATATATCCTCTCATTGATGGCTAAAGCTGAACCATCTAATTGTGACACATTCTCCCAATATGAGGACATACAGCTAGATTATATCAGTGTCTGCACACTCCGATAGAATATCCTACGTCTCAAGTGGCCCTTACAAAATGGGTCACTGAAATTCCTGAACTAAGCATACCGCTACTATTAAAAGCATTGGAATATAGTGTGCACGCCCTTCTCTTGAGCCGCTACCCTGAGATAGCTCTACAACTCTACCACAGAATGCACATCACTCTCTTACGAGGATACAATATGGGTATATACTTCAATGAGGTGTATATACTAAGAGGAGGGGGTTTGCCTTTGCCATTGTCTGTGGGACTGTCCTGCTGTCCAGACTTTTTGGGCCAGGGTGCATAGGTTCTCCACAACGCATATAACTTCTGCTAGCCCTTTCAACCCTATTTGGCCAATATTCGGCTATATAGACCAAACAGAGAGTAGATGCACGGCAAGGAGTGGAAAACTTTTTCATATGGTCATAGCGGACAGAATTAAAACAATCTTGCAGACATGGAGTGATACGAATCTTCCTCCCTTTAAACTTTTCTTAAAGAAACTGTCCTTCCTTATGGGCATTCATTGCATAGAGGCTTCTTTAAAAAAAAAAAAACAACACGTACAAAAAGTTTTCAAGACATGGGAACATTTTATTGAGTTCTTACCCCAAAGGGTGAAGGAGGCTATTAAAGAGTCCTTCAAATTAATCACTTGGTTTCTTCAGAGATCAATGATAGGGGGATTTGCCAATCAGTTTAACTAGATGCAGATCGCTCATACTGCCGAGAGTCGGTATGTTTCTTCAGCTTGGATGAGTAGTGTTTAAGTAGATCTGGAACTGCACATGAGGAGAGATATAAGAAAGATAAATCAGATCCAATTTAGGTGTAAAAATCCATTTTAAGAGACCTTGCATGTTTTTTTTTTGTTCCTCCTCCTTCCCTTTCTCCCTCCCCAATCTTTCCCCAACAGGGCATACGAAATGCTGAGATATTTTTTCTTTAGCTGTTCGGCTCCGAACTTACTTGGAATTCGTATGTCATCTAAATTATGATTTAGCTGTTGATTTTAATGGCAGGTGGAAGTCTTTTTCTTGATCTTACTGGATCATCGCTTATCCATCATGTTGTTAAAGGGGTTCTGTCATTAAAAAAAAGTATATTTACCTATTCCTCCCCCGTCAATCTACTTACCAGATCTTCCCATCCCCTATCTTCTCCTGTCTCCTGCCGGAGTCGTTATCGGGTGGTCACGTTTGCAGTAGAAAGGATGAGGTGGGAAGCGTAGTCAGGTGGAAGCCAGGAGTTGTTATCAGGAAGTCTTTGCAGTAATAGCGGAGGAGCAGGTAATGTGGTGCTTGACTAAACAGTGCTGCGCAGCAGAATAATCATACAATGAGGGAGTGATCATAGGAGATGCAATCAGGGCAAGAGGCAGGGTCAGGACCAGGAGGCAGGAGCTGGAGGGATCAGAGAACAAGGCTGAGAGTTACTCAGGGAAAGCATTCACAGGCTGGATAGCTCAATAAGAAGGGCTAGTGCTTGCAAGTCCTGACAGTGAATTAAATGAATTACATCCTAGGATAACAAGGGAGGTAATCCATGCCAGAGTAATAGGGGGTCAAGTAATGGGACTGGGGGAGGTTGGGGTTAGTACAGTTAGAACTGGCAGTATAGCTAATAGCACCAAAGTTAGAACAATGAAAATAAGGAATAACAACAACCGTATAAATTGTATGGCAACGAATGCAAGAAGTCTGATCAGAAAAGTGGGTGAAGAAAATTACGATTAACAGAAACATGGCTTGATGATAAGTGCGATTGGGCGGTGAATTTACAGGGTTATGTCTGTATGTTAAATCGTACTTAATGCCGAAGCTATGAGAAGATATAGGTGTAGGAGATGCATATGTGGAATCTCTGTGGGTTCTGATTTCTACCCACAGTGGGTAACTCCTGATAGGGGTTTTCTATAGGCCACCAGAAGAAGCTGAAAACTAATTATTAGGACAAATAAAAGAGGTGTCAAATGAAGTAATTATCATGGGAGACTTTAATTATTCGGATATAATATGGGAAGACTAAACCTGCAAATCTCACAAGAGCGATAAGTTCTTGAGAATAATTAAAGAGGGAGGGCCACTCTGGACTTAGTATTAACTAACAAACCGGACCGAATAATGGGGGTGCAGGTTGAGGGGCACTTGGGAAATAGTGACCACAATATAATTTAATTCCAGCTGTTATTCAATCGGAAGCCTTGTAAGGGAGCGACAAAAAAACTAAACTTCAGTGAAGCAAAATTTGATCAGCTCAGGACTACTATTAGTAACATTAATTGGGACAACATCCTCAAAAATAACAGTACAGACGACAAATGGGAGAAGTTTAAAAACACCCCAATTACTTCATGTGAGCAGTTCATACCCTTTCAAAATAAAAGAACTACAAGTAGAAGGAAACCAATGTGGCTCGTCAAGACTGTAAGGGGGGCAATAAATGAAAAAAAGAAAGCGTTTAAATTACTAAAACAAGAAGGCAGCGAAGAAGCGCTAAAAACAGACAGAGAAAAAAGCAAATTATGTAAGGATAAGATCAAAACTGCCAAGTAGGAAGCAGAGAGACTGATTGCCAAAGAGAGCAAAAATAACCCTAAACTATTCTTCAACTATATAAACAGTAAAAGGACTTGCACTGAAAGCACTGGCCCTTTAACAAATAATGCAGGAGAAACTATAGAAGACGATGGGGGGAAGGCAAATCTATTAAATAGTTTTTTCTCAAAGCACCTGAGGGCGAGGCTTGAGAAAGGGAAAATTGGGAGGATAACCCACAGAATAGATTACCTCTAAGTCCTTGTGTCATGGGTGACGCCATCGTTCCTTCCTCTGCGGTGAAGATGTATGGTGAAATGATAGTCCACACGCACAGAGTACAGTTAAAAACAATGCCGGGAACGGTCGGCAATGTTGCTTTACTTGCAAACCTCAATATTAACAGTTCAGTGGTACAAGTAGAATGGGTAGTGAGACAGGGAGGCAGAACACAAGATGAATAGTCCTAGCTATCGGTGCAGCTCCGCTCCTGGACAACAACAGACTCCTCTTCCCTCCAAACTCTCGACATATCAGCACTCACTTGTTAGGCTGCGAATTCTTGAGAGTAGTAGTCCACAAACAGTCATTAGGCCATCTTCTCCGCCTCCTCCATTCTGGGCCTCAGTAAGGCAAGGCATGAGTTTTCCTAAAGCGTCCTAGGCTCTCTCATGGCCTCCTCTGAAGAACGCCAGACAGACTTGCTTGCTTCCTCACTTGCACCGACTACCTGTCACTCTCTACTCTCCTGACGTCACTCATACTCTGCAAACATTACTAATATATAGCATGGTCATGTGACCACAGACTCACCACACAAAATGATACATTTACGGACATTAACCATTGCAGTGCTGTATACTTCATGCGCACAGAAGTTGCAGACAATACAAAGGCAAAAGACAACCATGAAAAACATTCTGAAGTAGCCTATAAGTGTGGGCCACTACACCCCCGCTAAGTATTGCATGCCTAGCATACGATAAAGTGCAGAGATGGTTAAGAAGGATTAAAATCGATAAATCGCCAGGCCTAGATGAAATACAACCAAGGGTTCTAAGGGAACTAAGTAACATGATAGGTAGACTGCTATTTCTTATAATTAGGGACACCATTGAGACATCGGTTGTACCACTAGATTGACGCATTGCCAATGTGGTCCCAATATAGAAAAAGGATCTAAAAAATGAACCTGGTAACTACAGGCCGGTAAGTCTCACTTCAATAATTGGAAAAACTTTTGAGGGGTTTCTGAGAGATGCCATTCTGGAATACCTCAAGGAAAACAACTATTAAAGTGTCAGGAGTGCTCCTGGTGAATAAAGAAAAACAGTCTGCTTGCAGAGTGGAGGTAGTAAATGAGCATTAACTCACCTGGTGCCCAGTGGGATAGCCCTGGATGGGGTAACCCACCTGCACCTTCCGTCCTGGTCAGCGTATCGTGCAGTCTTAGTCACTATCCAGTCCTCTGGAGAGATGTCTGGAGTCCAAGAAACACCTGAGTGATCAGATGCTTAGGTATGGAATTCACTTGGATAAGGAAAAAATGCTCTGTTTTCTTGTGGAGGACGCTGCCAATCCGTCAAAAAAAAAAATAAAAAATAAAAAAAATTTAAAAATCATTCAGTGCTATTTTGACGGATCAACAGCATCATCCACAAGAGCGCTGAACATTTTTTTCCTTATCCCAGTGAATTTCAAGGAAAACAACGGAATAACTCCTCACCAGCATGGTTTCATGAGGGGGCGATCATGTCAGACCAATCTGATCAGCTTCTATGATGAAGTAAGCTCTAGGCTGGACCTGGGAGAGTCTATTGATCTTGGATTTCTCTAAAGCATTTGACACCGTGCCACATAATAGGCTGATATATAAAATAAGAAGCTCGGATTGGGTGAAAACGTGTGTAATTGGGTAAGGAACTTGCTCAGAGATAGAAAGCAGAAGGTGGTAATAAATGGTTCGTACTCTGATTGGACCATCGTCCGTTGCTAGCAGGGTGCCACAGGGCTCCTTACTAGGCCCCATTCTGTTCAATATATTTATTAACGACCTGATAGAGGGGCTGCACAGTAAAATATCAATATTTATAGATGACACAAAATTATACAATATAATGCAACGGAGGACAATGTACGGCTACAAATGGACCGAGATAAGTCGGGGGCTTGGGGGGGGGAAATGGCAAATGAAGTTCAATATTGATAAATGTAAGGTTCTGCACATGGGCAGGAGAAACGGATGTCACCAATATACACTAAATGGGGTACAGCTAGGGAAAAGTGATATGGAAAAGGACCTGGGGGTGCTAGTGGACTGTAGACTTAACAGGAGCAACCAATGCCAGTCAGCTGCTGCCAAAGCAAACAAAGTCTTGGGGTGCATTAAAGGAGATGTCCCGCGCCGAAACGGGTTTTTTTTTTTTTAAACCCCCCCCCCGTTCGGCGCGAGACAACCCCGATGCAGGGGTTAAAAAAACCACCCGCACAGCGCTTACCTGAATCCCGGCGGTCCGGTGACTTCAATACTTACCGCTGAAGATGGCCGCCGGGATCTTCTACCTTCGTGGACCGCAGCTCTTCTGTGCGGTCCACTGCCGATTCCAGCCTCCTGATTGGCTGGAATCGGCACGTGACGGGGCGGAGCTACACGGAGCCGCTCTCTGGCACGAGCGGCTCCATAGAAGAAAGCAGAAGACCCGGACTGCGCAAGCGCGGCTAATTTGGCCATCGGAGGGCGAAAATTAGTCGGCACCATGGAGACGAGGACGCTAGCAACGGAGCAGGTAAGTATAAAACTTTTTATAACTTCTGTATGGCTCATAATTAATGCACAATGTACATTACAAAGTGCATTATTATGGCCATACAGAAGTGTATAGACCCACTTGCTGCCGCGGGACATCTCCTTTAAAAGAGGTATAGGGGCGAGGGATGAGAACATTATCCTTCCATTATATAAGGCACTTGTTAGGCCTCACATGGAATACTGCGTACAGTTCTGGTCACCGGTGCTCAGGAAGGATGTTGCAGTACTGGAGGGGGTTCAAAAAAGGGAAACTAAACTAATAAACGGAATGAGAGGACTGGAATACCCAGAGAGGCACCAAAACTGGGATTATTCACCCTAGAAAAGACATGGTTTAGGGGTGACCAAATAACTCTGTATAAGTACATTAGGGGACAATACAAGGATCTCTGCCATGATCTGTTTATACCCAGGACTGCGACGGTAACGAGAGGGCATCCGCTACGTCTAGAAGAAAGCAGGTTTTATCACCAACACAGAAGGGGGTTCTTTACTGTAAGAGCAGTGAGACTGTGGAATTCTCTGCCTGAGGAAGTGGTGATGGCAAAATCCATAGAGGAGTTTAAGAGGGACTAGAAATCTTTTTAGAGTGCTATGATATTACAGGATATAGACATTAGGTGACCAGCGGGGTTGTTGATTCGGGTCTTGGAATAAGGTAGAACTCAAACGTTGATCCAGAGATTATTCTGACTGCCATTATGGAGTCGGGAAGGAATTTTTTCCTCCAAATGAGCTAAATTGGCATCTGCCATGTTTGTTTGTTTATTTTTGCCTTTCTCTGGATCAGCACGGGGGTGGGGTAGAAACAGGCTGAACTAGATGGACATTGTCTTCATTCAGCCTAACATACTATGTTACTATTGTACTGAAGGAAGTAGCAGAGGTAATTGATGAGCCACTTGCTGGAATTCGTGAAAATTCCAGGAGAACAGAAGTCCCAGAAGATTGGAAAAAGACAAATGTTGTCTCTACCTTCAAAAAAGGAAAGAAGCTGGACCCAGGAAACTACAGGTCTGTGAGCCTGACTTCTGTACCAGGAAAGATCTTTGAACAAATTAGACAGCATATATTCAAGTACTTGGATGAGAATGGAACAAGTCATGCCAGAATCAATCAGAATCAGGTAAATGCGGGGGTGTGGCTTAAGAGCTGGATGAAGATGGCTGTGTGGAGGAGAGCTCCGTACTCTAGCCTCCTATCCAGCAACACCACAGCCAAAGAAAAGAAGGAGAACTTACCCTGTTCAGTCCTGAGGACTCCTGGACTCAGATGGCCACCAAAACAAGTGAATCCAAAGCCCTTCCAAAGAAGCTGGAAGACTTCTTCTCCTCTAAGGAGATCCCCTCCAAGATGGCACAGGCCGCTGTGTGGGAACCTGGAGCGGGAAAAGAGCAATGAGAGTGGCTCCCTGTGGCCCTAATCCAACGCTGCCTCCAGGAACATCCATGGGACGATGGGTTGTTAAAAGCCAGGAGGTCCTCCCTCCCACCTCTATCACAAAGAGGAATGGAGAGAAAAAGCAGAAGGGGGGTGGGGGAGGGACACCCGACTACAGGCCACTGGCGGCATTTGAGCTTTCACTTTCTCCAGCGGCTGCCGCGGTTTTTCCAGCAGTCCCCAACAGTGCTGAGGAGGAGGGGGGACATCAGACAGTGCCTCTGGAGAGCCTCTTCTTACAGCAAAACCCTCTGGATGGGGGGAGGAATGTGGAGAGAGATCGGGGTCCCCAGATAGCAGGCGCTCCCCACCAGGATCAGTGGTGCCCTATACAGTGGCAGCCGCAACTATGTCCACCGACTCAGCAAAGGAGAAGGACACTGAGACAGCTGTGGATATTGCCTATGGAAGGGCTCCAACACCTCCAGGTCATTGTACAGAGGAGAGGGGAGAGGAGGATGAGGTGGAAACTATACACAATAAGCAGACAGATAAAACTCTCCATGTAATGAGGACTGCTAAGTTCACTGAGACAACCCCTCCTGGCAGTAACGCCAGGATGGCTACTCCTGGCAATGACTCAAAAACTATGTCGGCATCAGTGGGACGAAGTGACTCTCAAGATAATCTGATTACTTCAGAGGCTCAGAGGTCATCCGAGAACTTTATTAAAAATATCATCCTTTCTCTGAGTGACTATTCATGTGGATATGGGAAACATGTGTTCTTCTCTTACTAAATCTGTTCAAGACCTGGGAGAAAGAGCAGATCATACGGAGAATAAAATGCAAGAACTTACTAAATCCCAAAATGAGCTAATTATGTCAATAAATGTCAATAAATATTTTCTCCTTCAATGTGAGGGGCCGTAATTCACTCTTTGGGAGAAGAGCCGTCTGGCGAGAGGCGCTGCAGTCTGGAGCAGACATAGTGTGCTTACAGGAGGCGCATTTTAAAGCCTCTGCGCCTCCCGCTATGAAACATGCAAATTTTTCTATATTCACAGCCAATCGGGAAAAGAAAAAGGCTGCAGTAATTATCGCTATAAGAAATCCTTTAAGTTTTACTGTTGAGAACCAAATTTTAGACCCTAAAGGCCGCTATATCATTGTAGTCTGTACTGCGGTACCAACTCACTTCCAGTGACTTGGTTACATAGGGAAGCTCTATATGACACTTTTCGTTGCAGAACGCGTCTTCCCGTGAGTTTTCTTTTTATTTGGTCCGCCACAGATCCTTTTCCAGGAAAGACTTATGCCTTATAAAATTTTAGCTAGACAGGGCTTCAGAAGACCATCCCTAATAAGTCAATTAAAAGTAGTGTAAAAAAAAAATTTACTTACCTGTCGGCCGCTGATGTGTCCCCCGCGGGGATAAAGAACACATCTGCATGCGGTAGATGTTTCCTTCATCCCTGATACTTAAAAGAATTCCCTGCTGCTACATCTGCCACATCTGTGACAGATGCAGCAGAGGAATTCTTCAATTCTCTACCGCAGCTGTCACACATGTCAGCTGTGGTAGAGGATTCTGCTGCCAGCAATTGATTTCAGGGAAGGGCTTTGAATATAAGCCCTTCCCTGAAAATCAAGTAAAATGAATGACGGGCGAGAGCTGCCTGTGATTCGATCAGCACTAGAGATGAGCGAGCGTACTCGTCCGAGCTTGATGCTCGTTCAAGTATTAGGGTACTCGAGATGCTCGTTACTCGAGACGAGCACCACGCGGTGTTCGAGTCACTTCCATTTTCTTCCCAGAAAAGTTTGTGCCGTTTTCTGGCCAATAGAAACACAGGGAAGGCATTACAACTTCCTCCTGTGAAGTTCCAGCCCTATCCCACCCCTCTGCTGTGAGTGGCTGGGGAGATCAGGTGACACCCGAGTATATAAACTGAGGCCGGCCGCGGCTCGCCACAGATGCACGCTGAGAGACATTAGGGAAAGTGCCGTCCTGCTGTAGCTGCTATAGGGAGAGTGTTAGGCTGTTATCTTCGTCTTCAAGAACCCCAACGGTCCTTCTTAGGGCCACATCTGACCGTGTGCAGTACTGTTGAGGCTGCTTTTAGCAGTTTTGCACATTTTTTTTTTTGTATATCGGGCGTGCTAACCATAGCGTCCTCAGTCTGCAGTCATTTTACTGAGTATAGGGGCAGTACTGGTGAGGCAGGGACAGTGGTACAGGGAAAGAGATATACTGGCTATATAGGCAGTGGGCTTTTTCAAAAAAATTGGAAAAAAAAATCTTTGGGCTGCCTGTGACCATGTTCAGTTTACTGCGTGTCTGCTAGGGGTAGTAGTCGCTCATTAATACCCTAGACTGCTACTACTACTGAAATGGAACTAATACTGTGCTCCCCCAATACTGCTGCTTTGGAATTGTTACTGGGGCCTGTCTTGACTGCTACTATTACTGAAATGGGCTGTAGGGCAGCATGTTACCCAGGAGAAGTGGCAGCAGAGTGTCATGCAGGCAGTGATTGTGCTTTGTTGGAGGTAGTGTGGTGCTTAGCTAAGGTATGCATTGCTAATGAGGGTTTTTCAGAAGTAAAAATTGTTGGGGGGGGCACTCTTGCTGCTATTGTGGCTTAATAGTGGGACCTGGGAACTTGAGATGCAGCCCAACATGTAGCCCCTCGCCTGCCCTATCCGTTTCTGTGTCGTTCCCATCACTTTCTTGAATTGCCCAGATTTTCACAAATGAAAACCTTAGCGAGCATCGGCGATATACAAAAATGCTCGGGTCGCCCATTGACTTCAATGGGGTTCGTTACTCGAAACGAACCCTCGAGCATCGCGGGATGTTCGACTCGAGTAACGAGCACCCAAGCATTTTGGTGCTCTCTCATCTCTAATCAGCACCACAGTGCAGGGGACAGCAGGAGAAGACACAGCAGCTGAAGGGAGGTGAATATCTATTTCTCTTGTTTTTTAAACAACTTTTACTTGATTTTCAGGGAAGGGCTTATATTCAAACCCCTTCCCTGAAATCAATTGCTGGCAGCAGAATACTCTACCGCAGCTAACATGTGTGTCAGTTGCAGTAGAGAATTGAAGAATTCCTCTGCCACAGATGTGGCAGATGTAGCAGCAGGGAATTCCTTTAAATAGTGGTTGATGAAAAAAACATCTGCCACATGCAGATGTGTTCTTCATCCCCGCGGGGGACACAGCAGCGGCCGACAGGTAAGTAAATTTTTTTTTACGCTAAAATCTTTTCTTTTTCAGGGAAGGGCTTATATGTAAAGCCCTTCCCTGAAAAAGAATGCAGGGAGCCGGCAGACAACTGTTTTCAATGGAGCCACCAGCAGCAGCCGCGGCTCCATTGAAAACAATGCGTGCATTCCCTATGGTGCTCGCATGTCCTATCAAAAACACGCTCGTGTGAACGCACCCTCTATATTTTATACCCTGACTTGTCCCCCATGGTACAGGCCTCTCTGAACGCCTGGAAACACTTGGCCCCTCCCCTCAATCTGATAGACCCAATATCCCCATAGGGACTTTTGTTTAATTAAAGATCTGGTTTTGTAATCTTGGAAATCAAGAGGGGTACACCATCTAGATGAAATTTTAGAAAGAGGCCCTAATCCCCTTTGAGGTTCTCAGAGAAAAATTCAACTTTCTATAGGGTGAACATCTAAGATACTGTCAGAATAGATCTTTCTTCCCCTCAACCAATATTCATAAAATCAAAATTCCAGTAGTAGTCTCCAGGTTTTTGAAATAGACTCCCCAATAAACACATTTCAGATAGGAGCGGTGTATGATTGTATGACTGGCAACTATTTAATGAGCAAAAAAATCCCAAACTGGGAAAAAGATCTGAGGCCTTAGTCAGACGGGCGTTTGCGGATCGCATGACGGATGCGCATCCGCAAATCGCGTGACCGGTGCCCGAAAATCGCCCGACAATCTGTTCCTAGCCGCGTTTCATTAGAAACGGGCCGGAGCTGTCCAGCGCATTGCATTCAATAAATATAAATTATAGAACAGAAATCGCAGATCGCACCTATCTGCGATCTGCGATTCCTGTTCTCTTCTCTATATGCGCTCAATGGGGCCGACGGCAGCAGCGCCGACCCCATTGAGAACATATAGAAGACAAATCATTCTTCTCTGCCACAGCTGTAACAGCTGTGGCAGAGAAGAACGATGTTTGCCCATGGAATTCAATGGAGCCGGCAATACAGCGGCTCCATTGAAAGCAATGGGCTGCCGGCGTGCGCGGGATGAATTGTCGGGAAGGGCTTAAATATATAAGCCCTTCCCTGCAATTCATCCAGAAAAGTGTTAAAATAAAAAAAATATACATACTCACCTGCTCCCGGCAGTCAGAGTTCCCCGCGCCCGGCCTGCAGTGGGTGTGAAGGGGGTGTGAGTCAGACTCAGTGCTGAGCCAATCAGGGGGCAGGTCTGACTCGCACCCCCTTCACACCCACTGCAGGCCGGCCGCGCGGAACTCCGGCTGCCGGGAGCAGGTGAGTATGTATATTTTTTTTATTTTAACACTTTTCTGGATGAATTGCAAAGCAATGGTTTTAAAAAATCGCCGGACGCATGCGCATGCGCAAATCGCGCAAAAAAACGCCCGTCTGACTAAGGCCTGAAAGTAACTATTGGTGAGGAAATCTGGGAAGCGGCATTTAAACTCGCGACAAGAGCAACTAGAGGCTCCGGAATTCTTGAGGTTTATATTAAAATCGTTACAAGATGGTATTTAACTCCAGTGTCTCTTAAACATAGGGGCCTGTGTGAGGGCGACGAGTGTTGGAGGGGTTGCGGTGGTAAGGGTTCTCTGCTCCACATTTTTTGGGACTGCCCGTGTTTGACCATTTACTGGAAATAAATATTTTTTTTCATGATCAAAAATATTTCAAACCTCAATATCGCCAAACGACCCAAAAGTGCCCTCCTGCTTTTACACATGGAAGGGATCCACTTAGAAAGATGAGAGGACATATTCTTATGTCTGTGTCTTATCTAATAGCCAAATAATGGGAAAAAGTGCTGCCCCCAAGAATAGAAGCCCTCTGTGATATGCTGATCTCTCATTCTTCGATGGAGAAATTAATGGCAATTCGACCTAATAATTTGTTGAAATATAAGGAAATGTGGAAGGTGTGGCTTTAAAAATATACCAAATAGATGTATAGAGAGCAAGTTGTGGGTATTATTGTTTTTGTGCTGTTCTGTGCAGTGTTCAGGATACTGTATAAGGCCTTAGTCAGACGGGCGATTTTTCGCGCGATTTGCGGATCGCATGACGGATGCGCATCCGCAAATCGCGTGACCGGTGCGCACAAGTCGCCCGCAAATCGCCCGAAAATCTGCTCCTAGCCGCGTTTCATTAGAAACGGGCCGGAGCTGTCCAGCGCATTGCATTCAATGGAGACGGCAATACAGCCGTCTCCATTGAAAGCAATGCGCTGCGGGCGAGCCCGGGATGAATTGTCGGTAAGGGCTTAAATATATAAGCCCTTCCCTGCAATCCATCTTAAAATGTGTTAAAATAAAAAAAATTGTATACTCACCTTCTCCCGGCAGCTGGAGCTCCACGTGGCCGTCCTGCAGTGGGTGTGAAGGGGGTGTGAGTCAGACCTGCCCCCTGATTGGCTCAGCGCTGAGCCAATCAGAGGCATGCCTCACTCACACTCATTCATGAATTCATGAATGGATGTGAGTCAGACCTGCCCCTGATTGGCTCAGCGCTGAGAGGCAGCAGTCACTCACCCATTCATGAATTCATGAATGGGTGTGTGAGTGTTTTCAGCCTCTGATTGGTCAGGGCTGTGACCAATCAGAGGCAGATCATTCAGCAAGCGGGGATTTTAAAGCCCCGCCGGCTGAATAGTGCCAAGAAGCAGTTCAGGAGAACCGACAGCGGCCGCGGCTGGACTCCGGCTGCAGCGGAAAGGTGAGTATACAATTTTTTTTTATTTTTAACACATTTTAGAATGAATTGCAGGGAAGGGCTTATATATTTAACCCCTTCCCGACAATTCACCCCGCGCACGCCGGCAGCCCATTGCTTTCAATGGAGCGGCTGTATTGCCGGCTCCATTGAATTCAATGGGCAAACATCGTTCTTCTCTGCCGCAGCTGTTACAGCTGTGGCAGAGAAGAATGATTTGTCTTCTATATGTTCTCAATGGGGTCGGCGCTGCTGCCGCCGGCCCCATTGATCGCATATAGAGAAGAGAACTGGAATCGCAGATCGCACATAGGTGCGATCTGCGATTTCTGTTCTATAATTTTTTGGACGAGCGCATAAAAAGCGCTCATGTGTCCGATACCATTGCAAAGCAATGGTTCTATAAAATCGCCGGACGCATGCGCATGCGCAAATCGCGGCTAAAAACGCCCGTCTGACTAAGGCCTCAGAAAGATGATAGGACATATTCTTATGTCTGTGTCTTATCTAATAGCCAAATAATGGGAAAAAGTGCTGCCCCCAAGAATAGAAGACCTCTGTGATATGCTGATCTCTCATTCTTCAATGGAGAAATTAATGGCAATTCGACCTAATAATTTGTTGAAATATAAGGAAATGTGGAAGGTGTGGCTTTAAAAATATACCAAATAGATGTATAGAGAGCAAGTTGTGGGTATTATTGTTTTTGTGTTGTTCTGTGTAGTGTTCAGGATACTGTATTAAAAGGAAAAATGTAATTTCAGGACATAATTTAGAAAATGTTCACGCATGCACCATGTATGTAACTTGTATAACAATTTTCAAAAATGTTCTTCACATGCTTGTAATTCCATATCTCGAGTTGTCCTGTACTAAATAAAAATGTTCTAAAGAATCACGTAAATGCGGTAGATTTGGTATATCTTGGCAAAGTATCTTATACCGTCCTTGGAGGAGATAATTGAGATACTGATCACATTTCAAGATGACAAAAGCTTGAACAGAGGGCAGCAACTAATTCTGTGTTATCTATATAGAGGTGTCTCCTCTCAGTGTAATCCTGCCTGTGATGATAATGAGATGAGGGCTGAGAAGTTTTCCCTACAGAACAGGAAGTGTCAGACTATTATTAGGCTTAGGCCCCCTGTCCACGGGCGGGATTCTCCCGTCGGTAAATCGCTGGCGAATCACGCTGTCTGAAGCTTTCCATAGCATTGCTATGAAAAGCGCCGGCCCTCTGTCCACGAGCGGAGAATCATTGCGATTCTCCACTCACAGAGCAGCATGCTGAGAATTGCCGCGATTCTCCACAGTCAGCCTATCTGTCAGATAGGCTGACAGCGGAGATCTGTCTGACGCCTCCTGCTCCCGAGTGGCGGCTCACGCGGTTATCCGCTGCAGGATACCGCAACGCCCGTGGACAGGCAGCCTTAGTGGTCAATGTGCAGTGAGCAGGAGGAGGTGAGCTGTGACATCACCTATTGTAAATGGTGAATTCTGTGTTATCTATATAGAGGTGTCCCCTCTCAGTGTAATCCTGCCTGTGATGATAATGAGATAATGCCTGAGAAGTTTCCTCTACAGAACAGGAAGAGTCAGACTATTATAGTAATTATTAGGCTTAGTGTTCTAGGTGAGAACTGCAGAATTTTAGGATTTTTAAAGAAAATATAGATGGCGACATGAAAAATGTAAAAAAAAACAAAATCACCCCAAATTCTTTAAAAGTCTATTTAAATTAAAAACAATGATTTATGCAACAGGTAATTTTCTGATAACACATTCCCTTTATTAGGAGAGACCTCCGTAGTCTATGATGTTCAAATGTATGACCGTATATGACAGCAAGTAGGTTGAATTTATCATCTACTCATCCAGACTTTAGAGATGTCCGTAGGGTCCTTAGAGGAGCTATATGAAATTTAGATTTCAACGTTCCAGTAAAAACATAAATATGTCAAATCCCCTGATCAAATATATCTAGATGTCTATATATATGGCGCTACTAAATCCCGGCTTAGACCTCTGGGCTCTGCTGCTGCTTCATCTTACTGACATAAAAGCTTGCTGGCGCACATTTCCAAGCACTATAAGGTGGATCCTGAGATATACCTTGATTATTGACAATCTGTTAATGGAGTTATGGAGCCTTAGATACCATGTGGATTGTATATCTTGATTTATTGACGTCCTAAACGTACATATGCACAGCAGCTTAAGTACTAGACGTGCCTTCTACCACTGCCAACAGTGTTCTTTCGGTATAAATCATAGAGCAAATGCTTTGATTGCAAGTTTAGGTCCGACTGGCAACAAAAAACACATAAGCAAACTTTACCTGGAGTTTTAATTATGTCCATTTGTTGCCCCTTGCTTCTGTATTCTGAATCAACTATTTTATATATATATATATATATATATATATATATATATATATATATATATATATATATATATAGGGCGTGGCTAACCTGGAGCAGGAGAGAAGGACTGAAAACAAGAGATGAGGGGAGAATGAGAGAACAAAAAGAAGAACGAGAGAACATAAACAGGGGAAGTAAGAATGAGAGAGGAAGAGAGGTGGTGCTGTTAAGTTGTGCTGTATACTTGAGTTGCCAGTAATGTTTGGTATACTTAATACATCATAGCATTATTGGCACTCTGTAGGGTGTTATACAAGTTTTTATCATGTGAAACTACAACTCCCAGTGTGACCTTAATATGGTAAGGACATGCTGAGTGGTGTAGTATAGCAAACTAGAACACTGAGGACACAGTCAGAGATAGAAAACACAATGAGAATGAGTGACTCACAGATGACGTCCTCTGCCCTCCTTCCTTTTCTTCTCTATCCCCCACAGACCACCATGACTCCTTCCAGCTAGTTCTTGCCTTTGCAAATTTTGCAATCCAAATGCCTTTGGCTGCTCTGAAAACAGTAGCATCCCACGGTGTCACCTGAAAATGGCTGTACTCACTGTTACACCAGAAATATAATACACTGTGCTGCCAAAATAACTTATGCTATACTGTGCCCCCAGAAATATATAGCTATCTACACTGTGCCCCCAGAAACTACATTACAGTGTGTGCCCAGAAATAAATTATAATACGCTGTTCCCCCTAGAAATATAATACACTGTGCCCCCAGAAATAACTTATACTACACTGTGCCCCCAGAAATATACTACACTGTGCCCCCAGAAATAACCTATATTACAGTGTGCGCCCAGAAATAACTTATGCTACACTGTGCCCCCAGAAATATATAGCTATCTACACCATGCCCCCAGAAATATACTACATTATAGTGTGTGCCCAGAAATAAATTATGATACACTGTGCTGCCAGAAATAAATAACCTACACTGTGCCCCCAGAAATATAATACATTGTGCCCCCAGAAATAACTTATACTACACTGTGCCCCCAGAAATATAATACACTGTGCCCCCAGAAATAACTTATACTACACTGTGCCCCCAGAAATATAATACACTGTGCTGCCAGAAATATATTACACTGTACCCCCAGAAATAACCTATATTACAGTGTGCGCCCAGAAATAAATTATAATATACTGTTCCCCCCAGAAATATGATACAATACAGTTTTTTATGTTTTGCTATTTTTGTACATTTAAAACATTTTTTACTCTTAAAAGTCTGCTTTTGTGTCTCCACATTCCAAGAGCCGTATTAGTTTTTTTTCCCATTGCCAGCGCTCTAGAAGGCCGTGCTTTTTGTGGGACGAACTCCAGTCTTCATTTATCTAATTTTTAGGAACATGTAAAATTTCGATCGCTTTTTATTCCATTTTTTCTAGTTGCAAGATTAACAAAATCTGTAATTCTGCATGTTTTTTTATTTTTAGTTTGCACTGCATTCTCTGAGCAGTATAAATAATATATTAAAGTCATTCTACAGGCCGGTACGATTATGCCAATACCAAATTGTAATAGTTTTTTTCTTTTTCACAGTTTAAAAAAAAAAATAATAATAATCATTTTTAATCGCAGCATTCAAAGAGCCCTAGCACTTTAATTTTTTTTATCAACGGAGCCGTGTAAGGGGTTTTACTTTGCGGGATGAGTTGTACTTTATCAGCACCATTTATTGATCTGTGCAGAATTTTGATCACTTTCTATTCCATTTTTTGTATGATGAGCTAAATTAGCTATTTTTGTCATGTTTTAAATTTTTTTTCTCCATGCTGTGCACCCTGCAGATTAAGTTCTTCCTGCTCCAGGACGTACATTTACGTCCTGCAGCATTGGGGTATCTATGAAGAGAGATCGCAACACAACCTCTCTTCATACAGCGCGGGCGTCAGCTGTTTATTACAGCTGACACCCGCGGGCAATAACTGCAATAATGCAGCATTACGTCATACTGCAGGAGCAATCAAGGCTAGTTGTGGTCCCCCAGGGGGCATAAAAAAAGTAAAAATAAGATCAGTAAAGTTTTATTTATTGTAAAAAAAAAATTATGAAAGTTTAAATCACCCCCCTTTTGCCATATCTATAATAAAAAAATCTAAATCATAAAAAAAATACATATTTGGTATTGCTGCGTCCATAAAAGTCCGATTGATCAAAGTAGTGCATTATTTACCCCAGAAGGTGGATTTAGTCAAGAAAAAAAATAAAGAACGCCAGAAATGCACTTTTTCAGTAACCCTGTCACTCAGAAAAATGCAATAAAAAGCGATCAAAAAGTTGTATGTATTCCGAATTGGTACTAACGTAAACTACAGGACATCCTGCAAAAAATGAGCCCTCACTGAACTACATCAATGGAAAAATAAAAAAGATGCAGCAGAAAATAATAAAAAACAAAATAAATGTCTTTGAAAAAAATACAAGTACTACAGCAAAAAAAAAAACTATACAAGTTTGGTATCGTAGTAATCGGACTGACCCATAGAATAAAGATATCAGGTCATTTTTGTTGCAGTTTGTGAAAAGGCACTGAAAGATGGTGGGATGTCTTTTTTTTTTCATTTTACTCCGCTTAGAATTTTGTAAAAGTTTCTCAGTACATTATATGGTACTTTAAAAAGCACCAATGAAAAATACAACTCGTCCCGCAAAAAACAACAAGCCCTCATACAGCGACGTCGATGAATAAATAAAGGACTTATAATTTTTTTTAAAGGGGGAGGAAAAAACAAAAAGGGAAAAAATGGGGGGGGGCCGCGTCATTAAAGGGGTTGTCCCGCGCCGAAACGTTTTTTTTTTTTTTTTAACCCCCCCCCCCCGTTCGGCGCGAGACAACCCCGATGCAGGGGTTAAAAAAACAAACCGCTCAGCGCTTACCTTAATCCCGGCAGTCCGGCGTCTTCATACTTACCTGCTGAAGATGGCCGCCGGGGTCTGCTCCCTCCGTGGACCGCAGCTCTTCTGTGCGGTCCATTGCCGATTCCAGCCTCCTGATTGGCTGGAATCGGCACGTGACGGGGCGGAGCTACACGGAGTCGGCATTCTGCACGAGCGGCTCCATTGAAGAGAGCAGAAGACCTGGACTGCGCAAGCGCGGCTAATTTGGCCATCGGAGGGCGAAAATTAGTCGGCTCCATGGGAACGAGGACGCCAGCAACGGAGCAGGTAAGTGAAAAACTTCTTATAACTTCTGTATGGCTCATAATTAATGCACGATGTACATTACAAAGTGCATTAATATGGCCATACAGAAGTGTATAGACCCACTTGCTGCCGCGGGACAACCCCTTTAAGGGGTTAAAAAATGTACTAACTTCCTTCTCTGGGTCATTACGGAGGCAGGGATACCACGTGTGTGATTTTGCTTTTAATTTTTTACAAAGGAAATGGAGAAAGGTGTGTTTATTTTTATATAATTTTTTTACTATTTTTTATTTTAACTTTTTTTAAATGTTTGTCCCTTTAGGGGACTTCCACAGAGACCCATCAGGACCCCCCTGATCACATTGCGGGGGACTGATGTTGTCAGCCCTTTATATGGGTTAAGACAACAGAGATCTGAGGTTTTCTCCATTCTCTGCTGTGTAAGAGTTGGTGCCTGGCTATCCTCTGACAGCCAAGCACCAGCTCTCCCTGCCATCTGCCGGCTTCTGACAAGCCGATGGTCTCTGTGCCATTATTTATGCTAGATGCTCCAAAATTCACGTAGGTGCGCCAAAATAGGAATTTGTTTAATTTCACTAAAACTTTACCTCAGGCTGCATGCTGATTATTACTCACAGCCGTTATCCCACTAAAATAAGAAAAATGTTTAAAGAGTTTATAAAAACAAGAACAATGTGAGCCCCGAAATGATGAGAGACGCACCAAAAAGAATGCTTAGTTGCGCCAAAAACCACTCAAATGTGCTAAAATTAAACAGCTTTCTGACTGTGCCCAAAATTGACCTCAAATTCGGCAAATACTTACCAAGGGCCATAAAATGCGCCAACCCGTTGCCCATGCTATGTAGACCAAATTTTACTTGGTCGAATCTGCTATTACCCTGTTTCCCTGAAAATAAGACATACCCTGAAAGTAAGACATAGCATGATTTTCCAGAATTTTTGAGGATGCACAATGATTTTTCAGGCTTTTTGAGGATGCTTTAAATATAAGCCCTACTCCAAAATTAAGCCCTGCTAACAGTTAATTTTAAAAGTCAATTTAAATAGTGTCCAGGCAGCTATACATGTTAAAAAGTTAAACCTTTTTGGAAAAAAAATAATATAAGACACTGTCTTATTTTCGGGGAAACACGGTACTTATTTCACATTTGACACACAGATGCCACATCCACATTCGTAAGAGATACAATTGGCAGCGCCATTCTTATCATTATTTTACCTGTTATTATGTTATATTAGTATTTGATGCGGAATAAAATCTTTGGAGGAAATTTAGTTTCCAAATTGGCACAATTGTGGAGCATCTAGTAGTCACTCCTGTATTGAAAAACAAGCTACATGGATGGGGGGGGGGGGGTTCATGTTTTGCCCCCATTTATATCAGTAATTAGACTGCGGCTAATGGTCTTATATTTGTACATAAACTGAATTTAATTTGTAGTGCAAAACATATTTCATAATACAAATTGGTGCACTTTTGATTTTCGCAGCCCTGCTATGAAAAGTTTGGTACATCTTTACTATTTTTGGAGAAGCGTAACTTGTGCCAAATTCATAAGTCCACGACGAGCCATCTTTGTTAGGGTGCGGGCAGACGAGCGTAGGCGTATTTACATTCGCACGAGCGCAACATATAATCGCCCGAGCGATCGTTTTTCACCGATCACGGCCAGAGCTAGAAAGCATATTTTCGTTTGTTCCTACTTTGCAAACGGTCTTTTCGGCGATCGAATATGCGTTGGCGCGTATTTCGGTCGCATATGTTCCGTTTTTTTCGAATTGCCGTTTTTACGCGCCGTAAAATCGCCCATATGAACGAATACATTCGAAACCATTGCCTCAGATGGTCACGTATATACGTTTGGTCGCAAAAACGCGCCGTTTATGCGCTCGTCTGCCCGCACCCTTAATTTGTTGCAATGCAGGACTGTTGAGTTCTAGTAAGAATTGGGGGAAGGTACACCAATGTTCCTAAATAAGAGCCGCAGTGACTCCAGAAGTAGATAATAATACACTGCACCCCCAGACATTAATAATAATACACTGCACCCCCAGACATTAATGATAATACATTGTACCCCCAGACATTAATGATAATACACCGCACCCCCAGACATTAATGATAATACACTGCACCCCCAGACATTAATAATAATACACTGCACCCCCAGACATTAATAATAATACACTGTACCCCCAGACATTAATGATAATACACTGCACCCCCAGACATTAATGATAATACACTGCACCCCCAGACATTAATGATAATACACTGTACCCCCAGACATTAATGATAATACACCGCACCCCCAGACATGAATGATAATACACTGCACCCCCAGACATTAATAATAATACACTGTACCCCCAGACATTAATGATAATACACTGCACCCCCAGACATTAATGATAATACACTGCACCCCCAGACATTAATAATAATACACTGTACCCCCAGACATTAATGATAATACACTGCACCCCCAGACATTAATGATAATACACTGTACCCCCAGACATTAATGATAATACACCGCACCCCCAGACATTAATGATAATACACTGTACCCCCAGACATTCATGATAATACACTGCACCCCCAGACATTAATGATAATACACTGCACCCCCAGACATTAATAATAATACACTGTACCCCCAGACATTAATGATAATACACTGTACCCCCAGACATTAATAATAATACACTGTACCCCCAGACAATAATACACTGCACCCCCAGACATTAATAATAATACACTGCACCCCCAGACATTAATAATAATACACTGTACCCCCAGACATTAATAATAATACACTGCACCCCCAGACATTAATAATAATACACTGTACCCCCAGACATTAATGATAATACACTGCACCCCCAGACATTAATGATAATACACTGTACCCCCAGACATTAATGATAATACACTGCACCCCCAGACATTAATGATAATACACTGCACCACCAGACATTAATAATAATACACTGCACCCCCAGACATTAATGATAATACACTGCACCCCCAGACATTAATGATAATACACTGTACCCCCAGACATTAATAATACACTGCACCCCCAGACATTAATGATAATACACTGCACCCCCAGACATTAATAATAATACACTGCAGCCCCAGACATTAATGATAATACACTGCACCCCCAGACATTAATAATAATACACTGCAGCCCCAGACATTAATAATAATACACTGTACACCCAGACATTAATGATAATACACTCCACCCCCAGACATTAATGATAATACACTGCAGCCCCAGACATTAATAATAATACACTGCACCCCCAGACATTAATGATAATACACTGCACCCCCAGACATTAATGATAATACACTGCACGCCCAGACATTAATAATAATACACTGTACCCCCAGACATTAATGATAATACACTGCACCCCCAGACATTAATAATAATACACTGTACCCCCAGACATGAATGATAATACACTGTACCCCCAGACATTAATGAGAATACACTGCACCCCCAGACATTAATAATAATACACTGCACCCCCAGACATTAATGATAATACACTGCACCACCAGACATTAATGATAATACACTGTACCCCCAGACATTAATGATAATACACTGCACCCCAGACATTAATGATAATACACCGCACCCCCAGACATTAATGATAATACACTGTACCCCCAGACATTAATAATAATACACTGTACACCCAGACATTAATGATAATACACTGCACCCCCAGACATTAATAATAATACACTGCACCCCCAGACATTAATGATAATACACTGCACCCCCAGACATTAATGATAATACACTGTACCCCCAGACATTAATAATAATACACTGCACCCCCAGACATTAATAATAATACACTGCACCCCCAGACATTAATGATAATACACTGCACCCCCAGACATTAATAATAATACACTGTACCCCCAGACATTAATGATAATACACTGTACCCCCAGACATTAATGATAATACACTGTACCCCCAGACATTAATGATAATACACTGTACCCCCAGACATTAATGATAATACACTGCACCCCCAGACAATAATAATAATACACTGTACCCCCAGACAATAATAATAATACACTGCACCCCCAGACATTAATGATAATACACTGCACCCCCAGACATTAATAATAATACACTGCACCCCCAGACATTATTAATAATACACTGCAGCCCCAGACATTAATGATAATGCACTGCACCCCCAGACATTAATGATAATACACTGTACCCCCAGACATTCATGATAATACACTGTACCCCCAGACAATAATACACTGCACCCCCAGACATTAATAATAATACACTGCACCCCCAGACATTAATGATAATACACTGCAGCCCCAGACATTAATAATAATACACTGTACCCCCAGACATTAATGATAATACACTGTACCCCCAGACATTAATGATAATACACTGCACCCCCAGACATTAATGATAATACACTGTACCCCCAGACATTAATGATAATACACTGCACCCCCAGACATTAATAATAATACACTGCACCCCCAGACATTAATGATAATACACTGCATCCCCAGACATTAATGATAATACACTGCACCCCCAGACATGAATGATAATACACTGCACCCCCAGACATTAATAATAATACACTGCACCCCCAGACATTAATGATAATACACTGCACCCCCAGACATTATTAATAATACACTGCACCCCCAGACATTAATGATAATACACTGCAGCCCCAGACATTAATAATAATACACTGTACCCCCAGACATTAATGATAATACACTGCACCCCCAGACATTAATGATAATACGCTGCACCCCCAGACATTAATGATAATACACTGCACCCCCAGACAATAATAATAATACACTGCACCCCCAGACATTATTAATAATACACTGCAGCCCCAGACATTAATGAGAATACACTGCAGCCCCAGACATTAATAATAATACACTGCACCCCCAGACATTATTAATAATACACTGCAGCCCCAGACATTAATGAGAATACACTGCAGCCCCAGACATTAATAATAATACACTGCACCCCCAGACATTAATGAGAATACACTGCACCCCCAGACATTAATAATAATACACTGTACCCCCAGACATTAATGATAATACACTGCACCCCCAGACATTAATGATAATACACTGCACCCCCAGACAATAATAATAATACACTGCACCCCCAGACATTATTAATAATACACTGCAGCCCCAGACATTAATGAGAATACACTGCACCCCCAGACATTAATGATAATACACTGCACCCCCAGACATTAATAATAATACACTGCAGCCCCAGACATTAATGAGAATACACTGCACCCCCAGACATTAATGAGAATACACTGCACCCCCAGACATTAATAATAATACACTGTACCCCCAGACATTAATGATAATACACTGTACCCCCAGACATTAATGATAATACACTGCACCCCCAGACATTAATGATAATACACTGCACCCCCAGACATTAATGAGAATACACTGCACCCCCAGACATTAATAATAATACACTGCACCCCCAGACATTAATGATAATACACTGCAGCCCCAGACATTAATAATAATACACTGCAGCCCCAGACATTAATGATAATGCACTGCAGCCCCAGACATTAATGATAATACACTGTACCCCCAGACATTAATAATAATACACTGCACCCCCAGACATTAATAATAATACACTGCACCCCCAGACATTATTAATAATACACTGCACCCCCAGACATTAATGATAATACACTGCATCCCCAGACATTAATAATAATACACTGCACCCCCAGACATTAATAATAATACACTGCACCCCCAGAGGGAAATTATTTTCTTTTCTTCTGTATACAGGCCGAACCATCATGAAGACTTCTTCCAGCCACAACTCAGTTGTACACACTTATGCCATCCTGCAGCTACATCCAATGCCCCTCACACTGTGCCCTCCACAAGACAATATATCCCCCTTTTTTGCCAACAGTAGGTAGGCCTCCCTTTTTTAGCCTCCTATAGTAATGAGGCTCCCCTGTTTTGCCCTCCCCCCAGTAGTTAGGCTTCCCTTTTTTGTATTCTTTTTTCCTTTTCCATCCTTTTTTTTTAAATTCATCTTTCCTCCCCCCCACTAATTCGACTTCCCTTTTTTAGCCCCCACAATAATTTGACTCTCCTTTGTTGCCCCCCGTAGTTAGGTCCAGAATGTGGTCCCCTCAGTAATAATATTCTCCCTTCTGTGGCTCCAGTGGAGCGAAATAAAAAAAATAAGCTACTTACCTCTTGGCCCCGCTTCCTGGGAGCTCCTATCACTGTTCTGGCAGCCTCTGCAGTCCTCCCAACAGCCGATCACATGAACTTGAATCAGCAATGGTCACATGATCAGATCATGGGACTACAACAAGAAGTGACCAGGGGACCGAATTTCAGGAGTGCTACAAAATGTCCACGATCTATGCAGCGTGTGAAAATTAATCCTCATGAAAACAAAGATCTGGTACCGTGTTAGCCAGTAGAGCAAAATGTGATTGTTCCCAGCAAGAGAAACCAAGTAATCCTGTAGATATGAGACCTTTTAATGGCTAACAAAAATACATGATGTAATAGTGAGCTTGTGAACCAACGCAGGGTTCTTCTTCAGGCTTAATGGATTGGATCTGAAGAGGCATGGATATTTATACACACTTCTAACATACATACTTATGACAAGGCACAGATTGATCCTAAGATCCTAAGACAGGAGAATGCATCAACAGTCCAGTCGGGTTAGGGGGCAGGTGCAAGGTTAACCCTTTCCAATCCACTGTCTGACGTCTAAAGACATTATGATTTAAGGCTGTACAGCTCCGATGTTGGAAGACGTCCGTCGGGGTTCTCTTACTGTATATTGCCAGCCTCTCTGCTGTCAAAGCCTATCCAATGTGTTACCTCATGCAGTACTGTCTTTAGCCAGCAGATAGCGCCGTTGTATAATGGCAGAAAAAGAGTAAGCCCCCTAGGAAAACCAGGATACAAATTGGATTGGAAAGGTGTTAAGGCTAATGCCATATGGTTTGGTCCTGTTAGGCTGAACAGCAAGCCTGACAGGAGCAAGCAGTGCATTGGTAGGCTCTGCCACCGCCTGCAGCCCCCACTTCCGGTTGCACCCAATTCCCTTTGTGATCAGCAGATGCATTCTTCCAGGACAGTTTCTAGGGAATAGTGTTACTTTTAGCTAAATTTGTGGGAAAATTTAATTTCCCATAAGACCTGCTATAGAGGTCCACGTGCAACCAATCATCAGCCAGGACGCTTTGCTGATGTCACCTAATCAGTCCTCTACCTTGCATATGGGCAGCAGTTTCATTGGATGCCTGCATCGCATGACTTAGCCATATATAACATTGGCACAGTATAATGAGTGTCCATTTTCAAGCTGGGCACAGGACAGAGAAGCTGCATCATGTTTATAAGCCTATTTAACACGTGGTCTGCTGTTAGAGACAGATATTCCAAAGAGGATATATTGCTGTTGGGTTTGAAAGCTTGTATACCAGCAAAGAACTTAAAGGGGTTGTCCCGCGCCGAAACTGTTTTTTTTTTTTTTTTTAACCCCCCCCCCCCCCCCCCCCCCCGTTCGGCGCGAGACAACCCCGATGCAGGGGTTAAAAAAACAAACAGCACAGTGCTTACCTGAATCCCGGCGGTCCGGCGTCTTCATACTCACCTGCTGAAGATGGCCGCCAGGGTCTGCTCCCTCCGTGGACCGCAGCTCTTCTGTGCGGTCCATTGCCGATTCCAGCCTACTGATTGGCTGGAATCGGCACGTGACGGGGCGGAGCTACACGGAGCCGGCATTCTGCACGAGCGGCCCCATTGAAGACCGCAGAAGACCCGGACTGCGCAAGCGCGGCTAATTTGGCCATCGGAGGCCGAAAATTAGTCGGCACCATGGAGACGAGGACGCCAGCAACGGAGCAGGTAAGTATAAAACTTTTTATAACTTCTGTATGGCTCATAATTAATGCACAATGTACATTACAAAGTGCATTAATATGGCCATACAGAAGTGTATAGACCCACTTGCTGCCGCGGGACAACCCCTTTAAACAAGGTTCTATTGGAGGGAGCAGAGAAAGAAGCTGCATCAGGATTATACACCTATAATGATCATGATCTGTACATTAGCAGAGAGGATATTTCTGCTGCTGTCAATGTATATAGCAGCAAACCAGAGAGACAAACTACACTTTGGTGTGGGGAATATTGCAATCCTCTGTGGCCTCAGACGTCATTCAAAGTTGCCAGTCCAGCCGCTATGAATTATTTGCAGGCCTTGCACAGCTAGCAGTGGTTTTATGCAAACTACAAGGTTAGCTGAAAACTTACATAAAACTACTTTAAGGCCTCATGCCCACGGCCGTGACAGCTCCGCAAGCGGAATACCGCAGCGGAGTCCGCCATGGCGCCCCCCCAAAGACCCCATACTAGTCTCCGGATCTGCTGCGTAGCTCCCGCATGACACTGCCGGCGCACATGCGTATTACAGCGCATAACGAGCCGGTGGTGTCACATGACGTGCCAGCAGTGTCATATGACGCAGCTTGCAGTTGGCGGGGCGCGTATTCACGCTATACTTCCACTGTGCTACAGTGGAAGTATAGCGTGACGGGTGGCTTCCATTGACTGCAATGGAAGCCGTCCGTGTGTATTCCCGCAACAAATAGGACATGCCATTGAGCTATTAGGTTCAATAGACGTGGGCATTAGGCCTAAAATGTGCACCAAAAAAGCTAAGTAAAATAAATAAATAGGAAGCATGAAGAAAACAAGGGGAAAGGGACGTGTCGTTGGTAGTGGTGGAAGTGGTAGAGGACGGGCCAAGTTGACATTTCAAACAGTTCCCACTGAATCAACAGCTCTACTTTCTGCAGGAGGTAATGCAAGCCCACTGCCATTCTTTAGAAGGGGTTCTGCCGATGCGTTACATCTGCAGCACACAGGACAGGAAGTAGTAAGAACCTGTCAAAAAAGAACAAAGAAAAAATTCAGAGGGAAAGTAGAGAAACAAGAGACCCCGATCACAAACTAAGAGGTTTATACACAAATGCCCAGAGCATGGGAAATAAACAAAAAGAATTGGAGGAAGGAATAACACAGGAAGAGAAATATGATGTCATAGGCGTCACGGAAACTTGGTGGAATGATACACATGATTGGATACAAGGCTTGAAGCATACAACTTATTTATAAGGAACAGACCTAATAAAAGGGGAGGAGGTGTTGTGTTGTATGTTAGGAAAACATTCATCTCCACCGAGATGTCAGGTCCGGCGGTTCTCGGGGTCTCTGTGCCCACACCACCGGTCCTAGTTCCCTAGCTGCAAGGGTGCGGCGCAGGGGAACCCCCGGTTTTAGTGACATCCCCTGGCCGAAGGGATCTGGAGCACCGGCTCCGGACGCGCTCCCATGCACAGGGAGCGTGCGCCTAGTTAGCTGGGTTCTGGGGACGCGGCGAGTTGCCGCCCCGCGTTCCCATTACCATGACACCGTGGTGCGCCTGCTCTGTATTCGCTGTTTTTTGTCTGGATCTCTGATCTGCACCCGCTGCGCTATGTCTGGATCCTTGTTCTGGATTCTCTGGGTGATGTCTGGGCCTCTGCCGGTCATTTGCAGGCACTGGGGGCTGTTTTCCCAGCGCCCCGGGATTGGCACAATTTCACTTTGCAAAATTTATGACACTACTTTTAAAACAAGCAGCACACCTGCTGATTTCTGGGTTGAGTGATCGCCATGGCTAGGCCCGACCTCAGCGTTGCCCATCAATGCTGAGACCAAAGACTGGCCATAGCAGTCACGTGTGCCTATCACATGACCCAGAGGCATAACTTGAAGCTTCTGGGCCCCAGTGCAAAACCTGTAATGGGGCCCCCAACTACAATGCTTTATTCATAGTACTGAGCACCCTATATGGAGAGGAGAGGCCTTCTGGGCCCCCTAATGCTTCTGGGCCCGGGTGCGACCGATCCCTTGCATCCTCTGTAGTTACGCCCCTGGTTCTCAGCATCTTCTACATGTAAGATTCATGTATGACAGCCGCTTCTTGATGCTGTAAATGTTGCGCTGAGCTGGAAGATCCGCTACATTATGATTATTCATCTGTGGTTGACATGCAGATGACTGCGTTCTGTTGTTGCACATTATATATTTGAAGAGGTGGAAACAATGTTTATTCCGTAGAGTCATCTCTATGACCCGGATGTTACTATCCACTACATGAGACGGCAACTTAGAGAGAACTGCTTAGAGGATGCAGCCTGCAGCAGAGCCGTCTACATTTGGCCCAATGCGCGTGAGCCATAATAAAACTGACATGGTTTAAATGGTATGACTTACATGACATGATATCACAACATCTGTGATGTCACAAGGCCACTGTGATGTCACAAGGCCACATGACATAACATCCTATGACAGCACAATGATGCTCTAGTATAAAAGATCACACACTGCTGGAGCTGCTCTGTTCTACATGAAGAGGACAAAAGAAGATGATACGGAGGATCGACGGTATGTATGGCGGCTACACAACCACACTATAGAGCTCATATGTCCATGTCGGAGATATTCCGGGATCTGGTGGAGAAGGGTCTAAACTTCTTCTATGATCACTGAACACCGAGGCAGATTTACTAATCAAACTGAGCCAGAACGCGACCGCACCGCCTATCTGCCACATTTATTAAGGGGTTCAAACACAAGTTGGGTCCCTTTGGAACACTATCTGCCACATTTATTATGGGTTCCCGATGCTTTTTTGGGCGTCATCAGACACATTTGTGAATTATTTAGAAAAGGGGGCATGCATAGAGGGGATTTCTAAATTATGTCGGATTAATGGTGGGCGTATTTTTGTGTAGATCAGGCTGGAGTTATCATAAGGAAAGGTGTCCAACTTCTCGCAAGAAGCACCAAATCCATCACATAGCGTGCGGGCTGCGATAATTGGGATGCATTTTCTGATTACTTCTAAATTTAAGCTGTCGAAAAATTAGTCAGCTTTAGTAAATCTGCCCTATTTTCCCCAACACCAGACAGAGCATTTCATGATAACAGTCATAGGCTTGTATAGGAAGATTACACACTATTGGGGAGGCCCACTTCTATATAAAGAGGATGAAAGAAGTGATGAGGGTGATCTGGGTGGTACAAGAAGGCGAGAACACTAGGTATATATGGCGGCTACACAATCATCTACTATAGAGAGCTCCATGCTGGAGAGATTCCCAAGCCAACATTCCATGACATCACAACATTCCATGACATCACAACATGCCATGACATCACAGCATGCCATGACATCACAACATGCCATGATATCACTTGTGTATAACGACCGTACACTATTGGAGTTGCTCATTTCTACATAAAGAGGATTAAAAAAGTGATGAGGCTGATCTGGGTGGTACAAGAAAGGGAGGGGAGAACACTAGGTATATATGGTGGCTACACAATCATCTACTATAGAGAGCTCCATGCTGGAGAGATTCCCAAGCCAACATTCCATGACATCACAACATTCCATGACATCACAACATGCCATGACATCACAACATGCCATGATATCACTTGTGTATAACGACCGTACACTATTGGAGTTGCTCATTTCTACATAAAGAGGGTAAAAAAAAGTGATAAGGCTGATCTGCGTGGTACAAGAAAGGGAGGGGAGAACACTAGGTATATATGGTGGTTACACAACCATCTACTATAGAGAGCTATGTCCCCCCTGGGGAGATCCCAGGATCTGGTAGAGAGGGATCTCACTTTCCTCTATCACCACAAAACACATTGGACAGATTTGGCTTACTTGTATCTCTGCATTTCTACATGTACAGAACATCTACTAATACAGGATCTTCTCTTGCAGACACTTCATGTGCCGGACCTTCAGCCATCTCTTATAAGGTTGGGCTCACATTGCCGTAAGTGTAAGATGCTGTGGGACTCCTTCCGCAGCGTTTTACACTTGTGGGTTGGCCGTTACCGATGCGTACGGCCGCATGTCGCAGCATTGTTGTACTGGCCACGCAGGCGTACTAATTCACGCGGCATGCGCAGTACAAGCATTTTTTCTTTTTAAATCCAACGCTACACTGGCCATGACCACATGCTAGGTCATGCAGTCATGTGCAGTTGAGACTTGGGTTTAAAAAGAAAAAAAGCATATATATACCCACCACCGGCCATGTCCGTGTCCTAATTCACGTGGCAAAGAGCGGTATATGTGGGTTAAAAAATAAAAAAATAAAAAAAATTTATCAATGCCTCCACCATACTGGCCATGAACCGCGTACTAATTTCCGTGGCATGAGCAGTAGCGATTTTTTTTTTTTAAACCCACCTCTCTACTGGCCATGGCTGCATTCGTGCAGTCATGCGCACTACATGTGGATTTAAAAAAAAAAAATCGTATCCCAACCACCATACTGGCCATGGCAGCATACTAATTTATGTGGTCATGTGCAGTGAGGTGGTTATTCATATATATACCCACTACCCATATGCCTATTGGCATATGAGCTTATATATATACACGACAGTAGAGAGCATCGGGCTCGAACTCGCGTATATATATTCAGTAAAATAGAACATGCTGCGTTCTGTTTTGCTCTCGCATATTACGCAATTCCTACACTACTGTGAGCGGAGCTGCGTAAGGCATTTTGCTTGCGAGTTACTACATATCACATGGGCATACAGCGCCCGCGTAATACGTGGTAAGCATACGGTCATGTGAACCCATCCTTATATTAAGCAAGGAGGAAAACTACTCAGGTATGTATGGGACATGGTCCGCCATGTATGCAAGGAACGTTCTCCGCCTGGTATGTACTGGACATTCTTTACTATGTATGTAAGGGGTGTTCTCCACCAGGAGGGGGGTGTTTGGCAGATACTAGGTCAGGGGGGGGAGATATCATACAAGCAGTGTCTTTATTACCAGATGACCACTAATACAGAATCTCTTATTTCAGTTTTCTCCGAGGCTTTATACACTTCACCACAAGGATTCATCGTCTCGCCTTCTAATGTCTTCAGATGTACAACCCAAATCCTCGCCCCATTATTTTCAATGGGAATCTGCATTGTAGTCCACACGATGCAAATCTTTTTTCCGCACATGGATTTGAAGTCCATATGCGGACAAACAGAGACATGGAACTTTTTGACATGGATTTGCGTCAGGAATTCCACATGAGGATTTGGCTAGAGCTGCGGCAGAAATCCGGATTTTTGCTGCGGCTTTCAGAGATGGAATCCACGGGAGAAAATCTGCTGTGGGTTCCATCGGCTGAATATCTGCTTATGAGTGGGATAACACTTGTCATCGGGGTTTACTAATATGTAAATATTCTGTATACCTGTACAGTGTTATCAGTGTGTAGTGAGAGGGTTCCTTTCTTTAGATTGTAAGCTCTTAGGAGCAGGGCCTAACTTGTCACGTCAGAATATTGTAAGCCTTAATTGGCAGGAATTCCCTCTGTATTATAACTTGTGATATTACATTGTAAACCTTAACCTCTTAATGACCAGACACATTTGTGCCCTGATCATCATCACAGCTTCTTTTTAAAGGGCCCATTCACACCGGTGTATATTTAGTCTGATTCACGGACGGCAGGTGGACACATTGGGGTCTATCAGGCAATTTACATGTCGGGCTTAAAAAGCCAGCAAAGGGGAAGAAATTCTCCTCGTTTAGGCGCAACTATGCTCTGTAGCAGCATACGTGGTTACGCCTACGGCAGTGTGTTTAGGCCCTTGGAGGGGCTGTCCCACGTCTAGCTCACTCGCTGAAGAGAACAGTAAGCTCACAGTAAGCTACCTTGAAATGAATTAGACTCCACCTGTCGTACCAATCCAGACTACTGGACTTCAGTGAAGCGGACAGAAGTGAGACAACCCCTTTTACCCTTTGGCATTTTTTGCCATTTTTTACCATTTTTAAAAGAAGCTTCTCCATCAGGCAAATTTTTGATTTTTTGACATAATATGCATTTGTATCTATAGCGTCATTAAGTCATTGAGAGGTAAGGTCCATCTTCCTAGATTGTAAGCTTCTCGGGGCAGGATTATGTGCAGCAATATGCAGGAGGGTAGAAGAGATCCAGGATGATATCCGATCGCCATATTTGGGGTCAGGAAGGAATTATTTTTTCCTCTATGGGACTAAGTTCTCCGGGGTTTTTCTTCGCCTTCCTCTGGATCTTTGGGTTGTGGCTCGTAATTCCGGACCTTAGAATAGTGATAACTGTTATATACCATGTTTCCCCAAAAATAAGACACTGTCTTATATTACATTTTGCCCCAAAATAGGCACAGCAGCCTGCCGTCAGCCCCAGGGAGACCATCAAGGGGGACACAGACGCCGGCTGCGAGGTGAGTATTGCGTGGTTTGTTTTTTTTCACCTAGCGTAGCTAGAACTTATTTTCGGGGAAACACAGTATGACAACTGCTGGATGCTCATATCCTAGGAGCTGAACAACATATAAATCTGGACGGCGCCAACTGGACCCCATTGACTATAATGGGATCTGTTTGGCTTCCTGCATGATTACAGAATGTTCCCCAGATGAAATAGTGCAGCATACTGTGCTATCTTGTTTCAGACTTCATGCTGGGTCTAGGCTGGAGGCTCCAAAAGGATCCTCCGCTGCAGATGTGAACTGGGACCTGACTTAGGAGTCACAACCCTCGTTATTTAAGAGAATAGAAGTCATTATTATTATTGGCTCCACTGCTAATTGCTAATAAAAAGCTGTAAAAACAAGCAACTCTCATGTCGTTCTTCTCAGGGATTATTATATCTCCCAGGTACCAGGATGAGTATAGATGAGACTTCTCCATTGTCCATGCCAATCTGGAGTAAAACAGGACAATTCCCGAGCCATCATCCAGATATAATCTAAGGCTGTAGTCACACAATATGATAATCTACCACAACTCCCAGATGGACAATATCAGAGAAGTTATCTCTGTTGTATCACTAGGTCCTTAAGTGGGGTCTGTGAAGGGGCTCTGAAGTACATTCTCACACCCCTCTATGGTATAATATGAGGGTCCTTGAGCTTCACGCTCTCCCTGATAACCCGACTCTATGGGTATCCAAGAAAATGGACGCTGTTCATAATTCCTGACCCAATGTTCCAGCTCTTCCCAAAGATGTTGAGTAGGGTTCGGGTCAGGACTCTGTGTTGACCATTCCAATCATGGCATATCCATATCCTCAAACCAATGTAAAACAAGCGTTGGATTTGTGACAAGGTGTAGGGTCTTGGAAGTATGGCTGATCATTCCCAGAGTACTTCTCCGTGTTCATGGTTCTTGCCAATACAACCAACAGACTGAGACCATAACACGTAAAACATCCCCAGACCATAGCAGGACCTCCGCCGTACTTAACATTGGAACAACACACTCACGCAAAAGGTGTTCCCCATCACCCTCCACACCCAGGTACACCCATCTGATGGGAAGACGGAGTTCTTCCATTAATACATATGCTACAATACATAATCCTTCACTGCTATCAATACAGTATAATGCAGTGGTGGCAAATGTGTGGTATGCTAGTACTACTAGAAAGACAGAGGGTCTTGGTGCCAGGCTGCTCCCCTGCCCCTCTCTCGCCTGAGGACACATGGGACATTAGTGAGTGGCGTGAAGGGCACTACAGTGTTCTCCACAGTAGCCCCAATAGTCATAGTGACCCGCATAGTGCACTCACTAGTGATAGGGACCCCACAGAGGCCCTCAGTAGTAATAGTGTTCTCCACCAGAGTAGCCCGAGTATTAATAGTGACCCCCACAGTAGCTCTCAGTAGTAATAGTGACCACCACGTTGGCCCTCAGTAGTATTAGGGTCCTCCACAGTAGTAATAGGGAGCTCCACAGTAGCTCTCAGTAGTAATAGTGAGCCCCACAGTGGCCCTCAGTAGTAATAGTGTCCCCTGCAGAAGAGCCAGTAGTAATAGGGTCTCCCACAGATCCCTCAGTAGTAATAGTGTCCCCACAGTAGACCCCAGTAGTAACAGTGTCCCCCACAGTACCCTCGGTAGTAATAGTGTCACCAACAGTAACCTCGGTAGTAATAGTAACCCCCCCCCCCCCCCCAGTATCCCTCAGTAGTAAGTTTCCCCGACAGTAGCCCCAATAATAATAGGGTCCCCCACAATCCTCCTCAGTAGTAATAGTGTCCTCCACAGTAGCCCTCAGTAGTAATAGTAACCCCCCCCCCACAGTATCCCTCAGTAGTAAGTTTCCCCGACAGTAGCCCCAATAATAATAGGGTCCCCCACAATCGTCCTCAGTAGTAATAGTGTCCTGCACAGTAGCCCTCAGTAGTAATAGTGACCCCCACAGTGGCCTCAGTGCTAATACTATTAATACTGAGGCTGATATACGGGACACAATTACTAATAGTGTCCCTTATGTAGACCCCAGTAATAACAGTGACCCCTCACAGTAGTAGTAGAGACCCCATGAAACCGATATACTTACCCTCCTGGTATTCAGAATGCCACTACTCCTCCTCTTCTCAGTGCTGCTGTGGGAGGAAGTGTGTGTGCACCCACAGCAGCACCTCTCCCCTTCTTCTCTCAGAATTAAAGAGGAAGGGTCAGGGGAGGGGGGAGGAAGATCCCGGATGCACACACTACTATCAGTGTGTGCAACCGCTGCAGTGCTGCAAAGTGATTACCGGCGGGGAGCTGTGGCACCCCAGCTGGTAATCACTCTGGTGACCAGACATGCCAAAAGCAGGACAAATGCTTTTTTCATAGTATTGGGCTCCCAATATGTAGAAGAGGGGCCTTATGGGCCCCCTAAGGCTCCTGGGCCCAGGTGCAACCGAATCCCCTGCACCCCCTATGGTTACGCCCCTGACATGACCGTTCCAAGCGGAAGTGATCAGAGCAGCAGTAGAGCCTGGGAGCAGTGAGAGGTGAGTACATGTGTTTTTTTTAACCACAGTTCCCTAGTCCACCCATGGTCCTTCCCCCTTTTCCTTCTGCCGGCTGGTAGAAACGAACATGCATTCTCCAATCCTAGGATGGGTTTCTAGGGGCTGCAAAGACGGTGGCTGTTTTGTGCATTTCTGGTCAACCCCTTTAATTTCCCTCTTCTCCCAACCATCAATCTTCCTCAAATGCTTAGCTCTACCGTGGGCCCTGAGCATTTGGGAACCTCCATTATTCATGAATTCTGTGAAGTGATGCATTGCTAGTCTTCTCTTAACATACTGCAAATAGCAAGAAAGGGATAGGGAACCAGTCCAAGTGAGTGTTCTCTCCTAGTAGTGATGCAAATGATGGGTGGTTGGTCCGCATCTGGATTTCTAATGGCAAGGGGTAAAGAAAGTCCAAACATTGGTGGGTGGGGGAATTTATCATCAGGGGAATTTTTACCACCACTTTTATCGTTTTTTTTTTAAATTCTCCCGCTAAAAGTGGGACAAATCTATCAAATGTCACAGAATGATAAATTTTCCACATCCTGCCTAGAGTTGTGGAGTCACTTTGTCACTTTGTATGTCACCCAGCTACTGGATTGAGATTGCAACTCATTTTTAACTTCACTCCACTCAAACCTCGCCCCTCCTCTAGACACATTTGAAAAGTGGCCTGAGAGGTGGAACATCTGTTCTTATTGGCACAAGTCAATGGTAAATTTGTCTAAATTTATTTGCGCAAAAAAAGCGCAACGTACGCCAGAAATCTCACACATCGGTAATAAGTGTGCGCCATTGTGTTTTTACCTGTGATCCCCACTCTCATCTACAGTGCCTAAATAATATATCCATAGGGTAATGTGCCTACTGAATATTGCCATATACGTCCCACATAATAGTACCATTCAATGCCCAAATAAAACTACCAATCAGCATCCAAGTAATACTGCCATAAAATGTGTAAGTAATGAAGGGGTTAATAGTAAAGTCCCTAGTTGTTCAGGACATTGAAAAAAAATTATACATATATATTTATTGGAAATGGCATTATTATAAAATTACATTTATAACACAACAGGTTCCTATACAGCGGCTCAGATCTAGTATACCTGCAGTTACCTGCAGTGATAGTGGTTACAGTGCAGCTACCTCTAGTGACAGTGGTTACAGTGCAGTTACCTGCAGTGATAGTGGTTACAGTGCAGCTACCTCCAGTGACAGTGGTTACAGTGCAGCTACCTCCAGTGACAGTGGTTACAGTGCAGCTACCTCCAGTGACAGTGGTTACAGTGCAGTTACCTGCAGTGATAGTGATTACAGTGCAGTTACCTCCAGTGACAGTAATTAGAGTGCAGTTACCTGCAGTGATAGTGATTACAGTGCAGTTACCTCCAGTGATCACAGGTGATATCTTCTCTGATTGGTGACATTCATTTTCTCTTCCTTCTCTATCTGGGCCCAAACCAGCATGAAGATTTCTTCCAGCCTCGACATATCCCTCCACACTATTTCCAATCTACTGCTACCTCTTATGCCACTGTATCCTTCCATAGTAATACTGTAAAACTGCCTTTTTGTAGCCAGAAAATGTAATAAAGCACATTTTATGGCCTCTCGAATTAATAGTGCCCCCTCTGTGGCCCTAAAAATTAAGTGTTGCCCTCTTCGGCCCACAAATTTAGCATCCCCTTCTTTGATCCTGAAAATTACAGTATTCCCCTATTTGCCCCTCAAAGTTATAGTCGCCATTATTGCCCCCTCAAAATACTGCATGGATCCACAAAACTGGAAGTTAAGGGGGGCCTGGCAAGTCATTGGGTGTAGGCCTATTGTGTCCCATGCAACCCTGCCTCATAGCAGCCGCGCGGTCTGCCACTACTGGCAAAATTCCACTGGTAATAGTAGAATCCCGGGTGGCCCAGCGGAGTGAAGCTTTACATGCACCACTCTTAGGCTGCTCCTCAGAGTCTTTTAAGAAACAGAGGCCCTGGGCAATTGCCCAGTTTGCCACCTCTTAAAACCGGCTGTGCATGTGACCAATCAGTGAACCCAGGTTTACATCCTGCTTATTATCCCTAATTGTTATTGAGATTGACCCCGCGCTCAACTATGCAGAATATGCTAATGATTTATAAATAATTCTTGCCTAATTTAGGATGAAGAACGGACTTGGCGCACTTTTATGTGATGAAGAATGTAGATTAAGCTCTTAAACGGCGCGCAATGTGTTTACCATTCACCCCAAATACATAGCTAAAAGAAGGCGCGCAGCTTTTAGCAGCTGTCATGTGAATGTGTATTTATATGACGGGTTTAACGAGAACTTTGGGCTAAAAATAATAATTTCTCATGTAAGATCTGCCATATCACAGTTATAATAAGACGTGGCGTGCATGGAGGCTGTAGTACAATAATATTCTTGGCGCAGCCCTGCGGTTCCAGTTCAAATACGAATGGAGGCGTCTTTAATAGAGACCATGACTTCTTTGAGATTTTTAAAGGGGAATCACACCTACAGATAAATCTGGTGAGGAACGGAGAGGAACCAGTCCAGGTAATAGTGCGGTAAACTTTCAGTCAGTGAATGGAATCCGGACACTCGTTACTGTAACGAGGTATCTGGCCCAATGTCCTTCCCCACATCATGGCAGCCTCTGTCTATTGGAAGTATATGGACTATGTCTGCATGCTGCTGACTGATGGTAATTAGGGAATGGCGCTTTTGTCGTAGCAATCATTGCAGGTCCTACTAATCAAACTCCAACCAATTAGATGCTAATGGCATATCCCACTCATTTGTCATTAACTTATTTGACCAATGACATTTTTAGGTTATAGGACACCCTGTGCGGAATCTTTTTTTTGCACTCCCCTCCTCAGCGTAAAAAGTAAAAAAAAATTAAAAAAAAAAATATATATATATATGTATTTATTTGTATAGTGTCAACTTATTTCGCAGCGCTTTGCACTCACACGCAGTCTGCCTGTGTTCTGCTTGTGCACAAAGCAGCAAAATAGCAGTATACCCACAACAGGACAGCTTAGTGAATAAATACAGTAACAGAACCAAGTTCAATACATAAATACAGCATCAAAACCAAGCTCATAACATAAACCCAGCACCTTTACTAGCTCATGAAATAAATAAAGCACCAGAATAAGCTCATAACAAATACAGCACCAGAACCAAGCTCAGTGCATGAATACAGCTCCACAACCAAGCTCAGTGCATAAATACAGCACCAGAACCAAGCACATAAGATATATACAGAACCAGGACACAGTCAATAAATGCATACAGCAAAAGAACCAAGCTCAGTACATAAATACAGCAACAGAACTAAGCTCATAACTAAAATACAACACAAACCAAACTCATTACATTCATACAGCACCATCACCAAAATCCAACTCCGTACATAAATACAGCTAGAACCAACCACACTACATAGATACAGTACTAGAACCAAACTCAGTATAAAGACAGCACCAGAACCAAGCATATAATATAAAGACCACACCAGAACAGCTCAGTGAAAAAAATACTATACCAGAACCAAACTCAGTACATGAACATAGCACCCAGACTATACTCAGTACATAAACGCAGTACCAGAACTCCAGAACTAACCTCAGTACATAGGTACAATACCAGAACCAAACTCATAGCAAAAATACTGCTCAAGAATCAAGTGCATGATATAAATACAGAAGTATGACTAAGCTATGATGTTATGGGGGGGGGGGTGCACTGATGGGCTGACAGTGGAGCCTTGGAACTTGTGAGGGAAGGAGACTGATCCAAGGTGATGATGATTCAAGTAGCTCCACCAGATGTTGCCCACGAAGGAAGAAGATCATCAGGCTGGGCAGAACTAAGAGGTGCAATTGTTCCCAGCCTGCATCTGCCTGGTGCCCCACCTACAAGTTGTTGACCGGCACCCTGTGCAACGCCATGGGTGTATAGTAGCTAAGGCCAGCCATGCGTCATCAAACTTCATCTTCTATCCATTGTCATTTTATGCTCCTCGGACCTTCAGTGAGTACACTGCTGCAGGTGTGGTTGATTTGGCTGGCTGATGGTATGGAGTTCTTCAGCCAGCCAATCACTATTGGCCTTGTGCACATAAATACCAGCCACTCTTACTAGACGGTGCTGGTCATTGATTCATTATCCCTTTCACTACTTGGTGTTTTGTGTCATACATGCTGCTAGTTTGAGTTGCTTTCCCCACCTTCCCTGAAGATGGTCTGGACACCTGATCTCCCATCTGCATTTTCTCCCTTCCCTTTTATCTGATACAGCCTGCAGATATCTAATACCCAGTATGTTGTCAGATGGGTGATATCTGACACTGTTCCTTTTATGTCAGTTTGGTGTTTCCCCATTCTTGGTATGTGAACACTTGAACTAGCTCCTGTTTTATATATGGGTGCATGAGATTTTGAGAAGGAGGGGGAGTACTTTCCGTATGTGAGGTGAGCAGACTTCAGGTGTGAGCAATGACTTGTTCAGTCTATGTCTGAAGGTGTGAACTACACTTGGTGTGAACAAAGTCTTGTTCTGTGTGGTGTTCCTTTTATATTGCAGTCATTTGGTGTGAACAGAGTTGTGTATGTCTATGGCCGCCTGCACACGAGCGGGTCGGATCCGGCAGCGAGAATTCTCGCCGCGAGACCCGACCCGAGAGCCTGCAGGGACGAGCGCGTACTCTCCCACGCCTGGTGGCCCCAGCTCTTTCATGTGCCGGCTCCGGCGCAGCCGGCGCATGCGCAGACCGGGGCTGGCGGCCGGGTGAGTGCGTGCCCCGCACAAAAATAGGACATGTCGCCGTTTGTTTGCCGCGCGAGATTTCGCGCGGCCAAACCGCGGCCATCTGCATAGGAGTGCGTATTGTAATGCACTCCTATGCAAACTTTCAGTGGCGGAAATCCCGTGGCGGGATTTCCGCCCGTGTGCAGGGGCCTATAGGTGTTGACTACACTACCTGTAAACTGTCCTGTTCAGTGTGTGTGTTGTATTTCCCTTGTCTGGTGTTCCTGCCTGTTACCATCTGGAGCGAACTAGGCCCCTAGGTTTCAGCGTGGGGCCGTCCCTAGTGGGACAATCTCCCTGATTGTAGGCAGTGTTGCAGCCGTTCTGAGGCCTGCACCTTGCTGGCAAGCCAGACCAGGTTTTGGGTGTGCCCTTGCTTCTCCTGGAGCTGAGGGGTTTGGTAGTTGCAGGAGTGATTTCAGTCAGCACCTGGTACTGACTAGCTCAGCTCCTGGTGCTGACTAGCTCAGCTCCTATTTAAACTGCTAGCATTGACCCCTGTGCTGGTCAATGCTTCAGTTGCCACTGGAAAGCGACGGAGGAACACATCCTGGCTGGAGCTCCTCTATTCCAGCTAAGTCCTTTTCTGCTTTATTTGGTTATTTGTTTTCCCTTTCTTTGGTGCTAGGGCTCCCGGGTAGGGACTTGGCAGTGGCCCAGGCACCAGTGCGGGCTCGCACCTATTGGAGCGATCGGCCCGCCGAGTAGGCAGGGCCCCCTCCCGGGTTAGAGGTTTATAGGGAGAGATCTCCCCTTAGTTTTATGTTCCTTTGCACAGTTGTGCCTTTTTCTTTGTTTTGGAGGTTGCACTCCTAGTGGGACGCAACAGGCAGGGTTCTCTTTTTGTGGTTTTAGTTGTGTTGTTCTGGTAGGGATCGACAAGACAACGAGGACCCTTGACGTGAGCTTACATATTCTGGCCAAAATACATACCAATACCTCGTACGTATTTATTCATATTTCCACCTGTTTGAGTTGTATTTTGACATCTGTTGTCCTTGTGATTGTTTGTACGCACATTCGATGGCATGAAAAATTAAAAATATATATATGTATTTATGTTTAGCATAGAAACATGATTTATACAACAGGTAATTTTCTGGTGACACATTCCTTTAAAAGTGAATCTGGTGACAGCATCCCTTGAGTTAACCATTCTTGACATATACCATAAATGTCGATTACATGATCAGAATCAGGACCCAGAGGAACACCAAGGCCAGAGCAGAGGAGAGGATGTTGCAGGAAAAATGTGAGGGGGAAGACCCATTGCAGCAATGAGGGAGCATGTTGGGTGAAGGGACAGGCAGGCAGCATGGCGATCTCTCATCTGTCCTGGCTCCTTATGCCAGCTACTGGTGGGCATGCTACAAAAGCTGTGACACTGTCCACCATGCTGATTGAATAGTGTCTGAGCTCTAACATATACACTCCTTTGTATCAGAGCACCAATGTCTGACTCTTTGACACATTCAGCCCTCATTTGAGAATCAGATTAGCAGCACAGGCACAGTCATAATAAAAACCAAATTCAGAAAAAAAGATGGCTGAGAGGTGACCTAATAACTATTTATAAACATATCAAGGGTCAGTACAGAGATCTCTCCCATCATCCATTTATACCCAGGACTGTAACAAGGGGGCACTCTAATACCTATGTATAGATATATCAGGGATCAGTACAGAGATCTCTCCCATCATCTATTATACCCAGGACTGTAGCAAGGGGGAGCGCTAATAACTATGTATAGATATATCAGGGATCAGTACAGAGATCTCTCCCATCATCTATTATACCCAGAACTGTAATAAGGGGGCGCTCTAACAACTATTTATAGATATATCAGGGATCAGTACACAGATCTCTCCCATCATCTATTATACCCAGGACTGTAAGAAGGGGGCGCGCTAATAAATATGTATAGATAAATGAGGGGTCAGTAGAGAGATCTCTCCAATCATCTATTATACCCAGGACTGTAACAAGGGGGCGCTCTAATAACTATGTATAATATATCAGGGGTCAGTACAGAGATCTCTCCCATCATCTATGTATACCTAAATTTGCACAAATAGCAGCCCCCCTCCAAGAAGTGTTGCGAGGGTATCCCAAGGAAAGCCATAGAAGGCCACTCTCCATAAACTTAGTAGAGCAAGAGCAGGCGTTTCAAACATTGAAGGAAGAACAAATTACTCCTCCTATACTTGCTTATCCAGACTATGCGCTTCCATTCAATTTGTACACAGATGCCAGTTTCAAAGGTTTAGGCATAGTGCAATAGTGCTTAGTCAAGTACAAGAGGACAAAGAGAGTAGTTTCATATGCCAGTCGTTCACTAAAAGGGTCTGTGAAACGACCAAAATTACAGTTCCTTCAAGCTAAAATTACTCACATTAGTTTGGGCAGTAACTGAAAAGTTCAAAGACTACTTAACTGCCGCAACCTTTTACTGCCTATACAGACAACAACCCAATTGCTCACCTAAATATTGCTCAACCAGGAGCATTAGAGCAGAGATGGCTCTCAAAATTAGCTAACTTTCATTTCAAAGTAAAGTACCACACAGAAAAAAATAATACCAATGCTGATGCTCTCTCTAGATTACCAGACTCAATTGATTACTCCTCCGAAGATGACATATGGGAAGACATTGAAATGCCTGACTTCACAGTCCACCAAGCTCAACAGAATTGTCAAGCTATATCTAACCCATGTTCCTCTCAGGAACTACAGACATTCTACAAAGATGGCTTTTACTACAACAAGACAGCAGGACCTTCGGAGAGTTACAGGAATACTTATTAACAGGAGCTATCCCCAAAGAAATACTACGTAAATCCATGGACCTCGAATTGCAACAATTGTGGAGACAGAGAAAAAGAGTGTTCCTCAAAAAGAATTTAATCTTCAGATTGTTTCAGCCTCTGGAAATCACCTACATCAGATCTTGATCCCACACAGAGATGCTAATCAAGTCCTTCATGCATACCATGATCAATCTGGCTACTTTGGAGTACATAAGACAGAAGAAATCATAAGACAGTGCTTCTATTGGTTAGGAATGCATAACAATATTGGAAGATGGTGCCAAGAATGCACAATTTGTGAAACTCGCAGGAGCGCCAAGAATGACCAGAAAGCCGATTTACATCCCATTGTCTCCACTAAACCACTTGAACTTTTGGCCATTGACCATTTGAAAATCGAAACCAGTAAGCCTGTGTTTAGTTGCGTGCTCACTCTTATTGATCATTATACCAAATTCACCATTGCTATCACTGTGAAAGACTTGACCACAAAAACTACAGCCGCCACAGTATGGAAACACTTTGTCTTAAATTATGAATGCCCAAATAAGATATTGTCAGACAGAGGACCAGCGTTCGAATCCCAGTTGTTTCAAGAGTTATGTGACACCTATAATTGCAAGAAACTTCGAACCACTGCATACCATCCACAAAGAAATGGACTCTGCGAAAAAGCAAATCAAACCATTCTAGAATTGTTGAGAACTATTTCACCCAAGCAGAAAGCTCCTTGGCCTACTTTACTGCCAGAAATCATCTACATCTACAATAATACCCCACATTGTTCCACAGGATATACCCCTTACTATCTCATGTTTGACCATCAAGGAAAATTGCCCGCAGACTTCAGACTAGGAATCAAAGTTTCTGACGATACTAACCTCTTGCCCAAGTCAGAATGGATCCAAGATAATCAAAAACACTTAAGGAAAGCCCAGGAAATTGTTGATACATGTCTAATTGGAGTAAGAGAAGAGCAAGCAAGAGACTTTAACAAAAATGCCCAAGCACCAGATCTGCAAATAGGAGACCAAGTATGGCTACGCAAGGAACACCGTACTGGAAAATTGGATACCAGATGGAAACTTCAACCCTATACTATCATTACCATTGTTTCCCAAGAAAAAGGATTGTATCGCATCATTCATCCAGCAGGAAAAATCCAGACCGTACATAGGAATCGTCTAAAAATCTGCCATGCTAAACCTTCTTCAACAGATTCAGGCACTGAAGAGATCGAATCTGAACCAGAGATTGAGACAAATGAAAGTCCAATTACTGAATGTCCTTCCCCCTACAATCTAGAAAATCAACTATTGTGGTACCAGAACCAATTTGCTCACTTACTTTACCAAGCACGAGCACCAGTACCACCTTCACTAGGTTCTTCATCACCAACAAGTTCAGCTTCACCATCCTCAGCCCCTTCACCAGTTGTTTCACCCCAATCAAGAAGAAGACTCCCTGGGCTTCCTACTGTTCGAAGATCCACCAGGTCCATCCGTGGACAATTGCTCTTGCGAATGCAAGATTAATTTTGTTTCTTCAGAAAAAACTGCTATTAATCCTATAGATTTCACATATTTAATTTATTGCAACTTCTCCAGTAACTAAGTGTTGTGTCCTAAGAGACTTCCCAGTGTGTTCATCAGTTAAGCAACGTTCAAGACATGCATCTCAAGAGACTACTTGACGAATCCTTACCAGTTTATTGTTGTTTGCCTGATGCTCATCCTTTACTTTAACCTTTTTTAGAGACACTAGATTAGTGCCCCGCACTACTGAATTATGGACTCCATGTTTTCCCCTGCTCAATCATTCATGGAGTCATACCTGTCCTGGTGGTAAGGTAGCCACCTTTGTAAAGAGGTTTGTCAAGAAAAACTACCGTCTTTATTGCATGCTTTTATTGCAGATTACATGCATATATTGACTTTTGCAGAAGACTCTAACGTAATGTTATGTCACTATTGCTCTGCTAATGAATTCCTCTCCTAACAAATTGCCTACCATACAGTACATATACTGAAATGTCATTTATTGTTTGCATTTATATTTATGCATAATCTGTTTTCCTGTGGGGAGAAGAGCTATGTAGATGCCCCATAGCTAGCTGGGACCTAAGATTCAGTCTTACCCCAACGTGACTTGCAAGTACACTGAAACTCTAAATTAATGTACTGTCACACATACTTGGTAGGTACACTTTTCTGCCCCTCGCAGCTCAGTACAGCCGAGGGTGACTGTGTTTTGAAGTAGGAAGGAACTGTAGTGGCCCAGAGGGTCCTACAGAACAGTCACTCTAACAATTGGTCCTGTCATACCTGTCTATGCGCTTTCCTTAGGCATAGAAGGTGCCGTGCGTCAGAGAAACTCTGTTTCTCCCCTTTCCTAAGCTGAGAGCTTAGCATTGGCAATAGCTGGTTGTTTATTGGCTATATGTCATTCCTCTACTCATTGGTGGGAGAGGCCAGAGCGGGAAACCACTACATAGGTTCTATGCATGCAGAGGGGGTGGAGATTGGAGAAACTGCGGCAAGGAGAGAGGAAATGAAGGAGGAGTTAGTGAGTTGCTGCAGAGAGTCGGTTGGAGTTGGAGGAGAGGGGAGGCAGCAAGATGTGGTTGGAGAAAGGAGGTGTCAGCAGTTCAGTGTGTCCAGCGATTCAGCGGTCCAGCAAGGATAGTGAGGTCCCTATCCACTCTCTTGTCTTTTTCAGCAGTCAGGAGGAAAGAGTTGAAGGTCATCCTTCCCACCTAACAGTGAGTCAAACTACCGGGTGAATTCAAAGCCAGGATTAGTTCAGTGGCCATTACACGCTGTCCATATGCATTCATTGTATATGGGCAGCATTTCCATACGCAAGAAAAAATTAAAAAATCACACTGCACTTTTCAGTGACCGAGTGATACGCAATTCCATACGTAGCCCATCCATGGTCTCTGCCGGCAGAGCACATGGGCAGTAATGTGTACAACGCTACGTGAGACCCACAGCGTTGTACGCATGAGCCCATGTGAATGAGCTCTAAGACTCAGAACATTTTCATTTTTCTGACAATTGAGCTCCATGGGGGCTTGTTTATTGTGGGAAGAATTGCAGTTTTCATTGGTTCCATCTTGAGGTACGTGGGACTTTTGGATTGCTTCCTATTGTGTTTTGGGGGAGAAAAACATATGAAAAATAGCAATTCTGGCATTACTTTTTAAAATTATTTTTATAGCGCTCACCGTACGTGATAAATAACCAAATATTTTCATTGTTTGAGTCATTACAAACCCTATTATGTTTTGCTTTTTCAAACTTTCTTTGGGTATTTCATCCATTTAAAAAGGGGTTTTGTAGAAAAAAATATGTATTTTTTTTAAACTGTATTTTCTTCCTTTAAATTAAACTTTATTGCACTTTTTAATGCTATTTTTTAGTCCCTTCAGATTTAAAGACATGATTGTTCGATCGTTATGATAGTACACTGCAATACTTATGTATTGAATTCTATTAGCTCAGTAAAAAGGTGTGTTGGCCATCAGTAAGTGATTAATATGATAAGGGAGTCTTTTACAGTCGGAGATCATATAATGGTATAGTTGCAAGGGACCTCCAGGGTCATCGGGTCCAACCCCCTGCTCAGTGCAGGATTCACTAAATCATCCCAGACAGATATTTGTCCAGCCTTTGTTTGAACACTTCCATTGAAGGAGAACTCACCACCTCCCATGGCAACCTGTTCCACTCACTGATCCCCTTCACTGTCTAATATCTAATCTGTGTCTCCTCCCTTTCAATTTCATCCCATTGCTTCTGGTCTTTCCTTGTGCAGATGAGAATAGGGCTGATCTCTCTGCACTGTGACAGCCCTTCAGATATTTGTAGACAGTTATTAAGTCTCCTCTCAGCCTTCTTTTCTGCAAGCTAAACATTCCCAGATCCTTTAACTGTTCTTCATAGGACATGATTTGCAGACCGCTCACCATCCTGGTAGCTCTTCTCTGAACTTGCTCCAGTTTGTCTATGTCTTTTTTAAAGTGGGGTTCCCAGAACGGGACACAGTATTGTAGATGAGGTCTGACTAACGAAGAGTAGAGGCGGATAATGACCTCCCGTGATCTAGACTCTATGCTTCCTTAATACATCCCAGAATTATGTTTGCTTTTTTGGCTGCTGCATCACATTGTTGACTCATGTTCAGTCTGTGATCTATCAGTATACCCAAGTCTTTTTCACATGTGCTGCTGCTTAGCCCAATTCCTCCCATTCTGTATGTGCTTTTCTCATTTTTCTTGCCCAGATGTAGGACTTTGCATTTCTCCTTGTTAAATACCATTCTGTTAGTCGCTGCCCATTGTTCAAGCTTTTCTAGATCTTTTTGAATACTCTCTCTCTCTCTTCCCTAGTGTTAGCTATCCCTCCTAGCTTTGTGTCCTCGGCAAATTTGATCAGTTTTTCATCAATTTCCTCCTGCAGATCATTTATAAAAATGTTGACCAACACTGGGCCTAGGACAGAGCCTTGTGGTACCCCACTTGATACATTCTTCCACTTGGATGTGCAGCCATTTATGATCACTTTTTGAGTACGATCACTCAGCCAGTTGTGAATGCACCTAACAGTTGCCTTGTCAATCCCATATTTGGTCATTTTTTCAATAAGTATGGTATGAGATACTTTATCAAATGCTTTACTAAGATCAAGATATACTATATCCACCGCATTTCCCTGATCAACCCAGTCTGTGATTCTGTCATAGAGGAAATTAGATTCGTGTAGCATGACTTGTTTGCTACAAATCCATGCTGACTCTGGTAATTACTCCATTTTTATCCAAGTACTTGCATACATGCTGTTTAATAATTCTTTCAAGGATCTTTCCCGGTATAGAACTCAGGCTCACAGGTCTGTAGTTTCCTGGATCCACCTTCTTCCCTTGTTTGAAGATAGGAACAACATTTGCCCTTTTCCAATCTTCTGGGACTTCTCCTGTTCTCCAAGAATTTTCAAAGATTATGGCGATTGGTTCAGCAATTACCTCCGCTGCTTCCTTTGGTATCCTGGGATGTAATTCATCTGGACCTTCAGACTTGAATTCATTTAAGTTAGCTAAGTGTTCCCTCACCACCTCTCTGCTTATAGATAGCCTGCATTCTTTTATTCCCACAATAGCACAGGGAAGATCAGTTAATGTTACGTGGCCTTTCTGAGAGAAAACAGACACAAAATAGGAATTTAAAAGTTTGGCCTTCTCTACATCATTTTTCACCAATTCACCATTTTCATCTTGTAAGCATCCAATAGAATCTTTGACTATTGTTTTGCTTTTGACATACCCCCCCAAATACTTTTTTATTGTTTTTAGCCTTTGTTGCAAGCCTCATTTCATTATTAGCTTTAGCTTTTCTGACACTTGCCCTATAGTTTCTGCAGACCGCGTTATATTCTTCTTTAGATACCCCCCCCCCCCTCTTTCCATTTAATAACATATTTTTCTTCCTTTTTAACATGTCTGCAAGTTCTGTGTTCATCTATCCAGGTCTCTTTAAATGCTTCCCATTCTTCCTTCTTTTAGGGATTGTTAATAGAGATGAGCGAACGTGTTCTTAACGAACACTTACGCACCCAGACACCGGCTTTAGCGAGGACTTCAGTGTCCGCGCGTAAAGATTCGGCCGGCGCCGGGGGGCGGGGAGAGGCGCGGCAGCGCGGGCGGCAGCAGCGGGGAACAGGGGGGAGCCCTCTCTCTCTCCCTCTCCCCCCCACTCCCCGCCGCACCCCCCCGCGCTGCCACGGCGACCCCCGAACTTTTTTCGCCCGAGCACGGAATTGCTCGCGAAGTTCGGTGCTCGGGCGAAAAGGGGCGGAGCCGAACACGTTCGCTCATCTCTAATTGTTAACTATTGTGCTTTCAGAATCTCATTTCGCAATATTTCCCAACCTTCTTGGACTTTTCTGTCCTTAAGAACATCCAGCCATTGGATTTTTTCTAACCTCATTCTGAGTTGATTAAAATCTGCCTTTCTGAAATCCAACCTTGAGGTCTGAGTCTTCTTAGGTCTTCCTCCCCTTTTTATCCAAAATTCAAGGATAGCATGATCACTGCCTCCTAAGGTCCCAGCCACGCTTACTTACTCAACCATTCTCTCCCTGATGGTAAGAATTAGTTCCCAGATAGCAGATCCCCTTGTTTTCTCTTCGACCTTTTGGAAGATAAAGTTGTCAGCAAGAGCGGATAAGAATTTGTTGGATTCATTACTTTTACCTGAGAGAGATTCCCAACAAATGTCTGGATCGGTAAAATCTCCCATGATCACTATGTTGGGCTTTTTTGAGAGCTTGGCCATCTGATGTAGAAAGAGTTCTTCCATACCTTCTGCTTGTCCAGGTGGCCTATAGTAAATGCCTACAATGGTGTCCTTTCTGTTGTTCTCTCATTGTATTTTTACCCAAACAGTTTCTACAGAACTCCCAGCTCTGAAGCTTGAATCTCTGTGGAGATGAATGTTTTTGTAACATACAACACAACACCTCCTCCCCTTTTATTAGGCCTGCTTCTTATAAATAAGTTGTATCCTTCAAGCCTTGTATTCCCATCATGTGTATCATCCCACCAAGTTTCTGTGATGCCTCTGACATCTTATTTCTCTTTCTGTGTTAGGAGCTCCAATTCTCCTTGTTTGTTTCCCATGCTCCATGCATTTGTATAAAAACAAAGATGTAACCCGTCTCTAGCAAGCAGTTCATCATATAGGTAATTCACTACATGGTCTAGAAATCCACATCGTTGCTGATGGCACCATCAACGTAACCAGTTGTTTACCGCTAGAATCCTGTTTCATCTTCTTATTCCATGGCCATCCACTGGGAGGATGGATGAGAAGGCCACCTATGCTCCTAGTTCCTTCAGCTTCTTTTCCAGGTCTTCAAAGTCTCTGCAGATAGTTGCAAGCTCCTTATTTGCAGTTTAATTTGTCCCTACTTGTATTACTAGGAATGGATGGTGTTCTGTAGGACTGAAGAGTCTTGACAGCCTATCAGACACATATTTGATTTGTGCCCCTGGAAGACAGCTCACCTTTCGTGGCCTCTGTTCCTCTCAATAGGGAATCCCCTACAACCACCACTCTCCTTTTCTTCTTCACAACAGCACTTCTTTTTCTCCATTCAAGAGGACTCTGTGGGCTTACTACACCGTTCTTTGTGGGTAGAGTCATGTAGCTCTTGGTTCTTTGCAATTTCTCTGAGCATTGCATAATCTGACCTTGGGATAATTTTGCTGGGACGTCCACTCCTGAGAAGATTGTCAGCTGTCTTGAATGTTTTCCCTTTGTGAATAATCTTTCTCACTGTAAAATGATAGACTCTAAATTGTTTCGAAATGGCCTTATTATCCTTCTCAGATTGATGGACAGCAAAAATTGCTTCTCTAAGACCATCGCTGATGTCTGAATGCTCCAGACAAGCAAACTACCAAAACTTCTGCTTTTATAGAGGACATCAGACTTTGTAATGATCAATTAATCAAGGGCATTTGATTAACAGCACTTACCTTCTAAATTGATATGGAAGCAGTAAAAATTTATTGAATTTTTCACACACTGCTTCTGCATGTTGGCCTAGTTCTTGTTAAATAAATAATGACACAGTATAATTTGCCATGTGTTGTTACCTAATTTTAAAGGGGTTTTCCTGGAAAAAAAAACTATTGATGACCTTTCCTCAGGAAAGGTCATCAATAGTTGATCAGCTGGTGTCCTTCACTTGGGAGCCCAGACAATCAGCTGATCGGATACCCACTGACAGCACCACAATATACAGGGTTCAGAAAGAAAGCAGCTGCTCTAACCCCTGTGCAGTGGCCAATGCTTGTAACTGCAGGCTGGGGTCTAATTAAAATCAGTGGGAACCTCTGTGGGGGATGGAAAACTAACAAAATCCTGATAGGGGTTTTCTATAGGCCACCAAAAATAACAGAAGAAACTGAAAACTTATTACTGAGACAAATAGAAAAGGTGACAAACCACAATTAAGTAATTATTATGGGGGACTTTAATTATCTGGACGTAATATGGAAAGATGAAACCTGTAAATCTCACAAGGGCGATACGTTCTTGAGAATAATTAAAGATAACTCCCTTACCCATCTTGTACGGGAGCCAACTAGAGGGAGGGCCATCCTGGATTTATTATTAACCAACAGACTGGACAGAATCAAGGGGGTGCAGGTTGAGGGACACTTGGGAAATAGTGATCACAATATAATCAACTTCCAGTTGTCATTCAACAGGAAGCCTTATCAGGGAGCGACAAATAAACCAAACTTTAGAAAGGCAAAATTTGATAAGCTCAGAATTACTCTTGACAACATTAAATGGGACAACGTCCTCAAAAAATCACAGTACAGGCGACAAATGAGAGAAGTTTAAAAACATTCTAATTTGCTCATGTGAGCAATTCATACCCTTCAAAAATAAAAAAAATAAAAACAAGAAGGAAACCAATGTGGCTCAAGTAAACTGTAAGGGGGGCAATAGGTGAAAAAAAGAAAGCGTTTAAATTATTAAAACAAGAAGGCAGTGAAGAAGCGTTAACATACAGGGGAAAAAACAATTAAGTAGGAAAAAAGATCTAAACTGCAAAGAGGGAGGCAGAAAGACTGATCGCCAAAGAGAACAAAAATAACCCTAAGGCTGTGGTCACATGGGTGGAAATCTCGTGGAAATCTTGTGGAATGTCCGCAGCGGGACTGCGCAGAAATTCCGCAATATGTCCGCAGCTTGAAGTCCCATGGGTTTTGAAGCGGCTTATTCCACTGTGGCCAGCTCTTCCCCATAGAGAGGAAAGATGGGCACAGTGGAAATAGCGATAAAATTTACATGCTACGGCTTTGAATTCTGCGTGGCATGTCAATTTCAGTGCGGCTTGGCCCTAGCGGACTGGCCGCAGCGTGTGCACGAGATTTTTGCAAACCTTGTTTACTTTGCTGCTTGATACCAGGATAAAAACTGCTGGCAGAATTTCCATGGAGAAAGCCCACACAGAAATTCCGCAGCAATTCTGCCCCGTGTGAAACCAGCCTAAACTATTTTTTCAACTACGTAAAAAGATTTGTACTGAAAGCAATGGCCCTTTAACAAATAATGCAGGAGAAATCATAGAAAATGATGGGGGAAGGCAAATCTATTAAACAGTTTTTTCTCAAGTGAATTCATGAAGGTAAAAAAAAATGTCACATGAGATGCAGGGGGATAAAATGAAGCCCCCACAAAATATCACCTTCCTAACACAGGAGGAAGTGCATAGTTGGTTAAAAAAGATTAGAATCAACAAATCACCGGGCCCAGATGGAATACATCCAAAGGTTCTAGGGGAACTAAGTGACATGATAGACAGACCCCTATTTCTAATTTTTAGGGACACTATTGAGATCGGGGTCATACCACTGGATTGGCATATTGCCAATGTGTTCCACTAAAAAGTGGTCAAGAAGAGAGCCTGGTAACTACAGGCCGTTAAGTCTCACTTCAAAAATTCGAAAAATATTCAAGGGGTTTCCGAGAGATTCCATCCTAGAATACCTCAATGAAAACAACAGTATAACTCCTAATCAGCATGGGTTCATGAGGGGTCGATCATGTCAGACCAATTTGATCAGCTTCTGCAATTAAGTTCTAGGCTGGACCTGGGAGGGTCTTTTGATTCATATAGCCGGATTTTTCTAAACCATTTGATGCCGTGCCGCATAATATTGATATTTGCAGATGGTACAAAGTTATACAAGATAATAATACAACGGAGGACAAGGTGCGGCTACAAACGGACCTGGATAAGCCGGGGGCTTGGGGAGAAAAATGGCAAATGAAGTTCAATGTTGATAAACGTAAGGTTATGCACATGGGCAGGAGAAACGGATGTCACCAATATACACTAAATGGGGTACTGCTAGGGAAAGGGGAGATGGAAAAAGACCTGGGGATTCTAGTGGATTGTAGATTAAACTGGAGCAACCAATGCCAGTCAGCTGCTGCAAAAGCAAATAAAGTCTTGGGGTGCATTAAAAGAGGTATAGGGACGAGGGACGAGAACATTATTCTTCCACTATATAAGGCACTTGTCAGGCCCCACATGGAATACTGCGTACAGTTCTGGTCACCGGAGCTCAGGAGAGACGTGGCAGTGCTTAAGGGGGTCCAAAGAAGGGCAACTAAATCAATAAACAGAATGGGAGGATTAGAATACCCAGAGAGGCTATCAAAACTGGGATTATTCACCCTGGAAAAAAAAAACGTTAAGGGGCGACCAAATAACTGTGTATAAATACCTGAGGGAACGATACAAGGATCTCTCCCATGATCTGTTTATACCCAGGACTGCGACGGTAACAAGAGGGCATCCGCTATGTCTAGAAGAAAGCAGGTTTCATCACCAACACAGAGGGGGGTTCTTTACTGTAAGAGCAGTGAGACTGTGGAACTCTCTGGCTGAGGACGTGGTGATGGCAAAATCCATAGAGGAGTTTAAAAGGGACTAGATGTCTTTCTAGAGCGCAAGGATATTACAGGATATAGACATTAGGTGACCAGCGGGTTGTTGATCCGGGTCTTGGAGTCAGGTAGGAACTTTCAAACATTGATCCAGGGATTATTCTGACCGGCATTATGGAGCCTGCAAGACATCCCCCCCCCCCCCCCTTAGGTTAAATTGGTTTCTACCTCATTGGGGTTTTTTTTGTCTTTCTCTGAATCAACAAGTGGGGGGGAAACAGGCTGAGCTGGATGGACATTGTCTTCTTTCATCCTACAATATTATGTTACTTTGACATCAGGCACCTGATTGGCTTATCGGACTCCATCCAATCAACTATTAATGATTTAACCTGAGGATAGGTCATCAGTAGTATTTTCCTTTAGGCCCCTCAGGATCAGATGTTTTTATTGAATCCTAATATATAAAACTATAAAATTCAAAGAGGGTGTACTTAGTTTTTATCATCACTTATATCTGGGGAAGGGGGGGAAACTAGTGAAAAAAAATGGTCTACCATCAGTGGAGTGGTGCAGAGAGGCCAATAATGAGAGTTAAGCTATTTTTGAAGGCATGACAGATCCTTTTTAAACATGCCCACACACAGTGGGGACTCTTTATTGTGATGGGTCCCTTTGACCTTAGCGCCCTTGTGTAGAGGTATATTTTGGTCAGGCAAGATGTCTGTCTAAGCTATCATCTCCCAGCCCTGGCAGAATGGCTATTACATCTTCGCAGAATTGTTTTGCACAGTACAGATTGCATTGGGTATAGGGTTCTGCTACAGCTTAATCAAAACAGCTATCTTCTGAAAGGTCTACCAAGGCAACGTGCTCCGAGCCAACATAGTCTATTGTAATGACTGTTGTGCTGGATTCAGTCCCCAATTACGGTTTTCATGTCCATTGTCTGATCTCTCTAACATCATTTTCCTAAATGAATTACAGTACATAAACACGCTGATAGTGTTTAGGATTTTCGGCTCAGGCACATGCACCATATGGGTTCCACAATTCACTTTCTTCATGTCTGATTTTTTTTTCCCTTCTGCAGACCAGGAGACTGAAATCTAATACCTTTGTCTGCATCTGCTCCTAAAAGGTTTTTCTCCCCAGCCATCCCACAAATCCCATGAGGCTCATTAAGCACATTTACATTCTCTCTTAAAATCCTAAACAGTCCATTTCACGCCTTGGAATTGTGTATTGATAAAAGGAGAATGAAATAAGTCTTAGTTTAGAAAGCTTCGGAGACCTACAAACATCTCGGGCTTATTTACTCGTAGGATTTCTCATAGGACTTCTCACCATTACTTGGGCTGGTACACAGATTGCCACTTTTATATGGAAATAGACTGTAGTAGATGCAAATGCAAAATGCATAGATAATTGGGTTATACATATTACCAAAACTCATATGATGAGGCTTCTTGGTCAACATGGTTGTTGCAAACCTTATTAGTTGTTATTAAAGATATGGTCCTCAAAAGTCTTCTTTCTATGTCAGGGTGCCGCCATTTTTGCCTATACAATGGATAGAAAATGTGGTCTGATGAAGCATGGTTGGCCTTAGGTACATGCAATCTATGTAGTTGTAGAGGGCACTGGCCATCAGCTTGTAGGGGATGGGGCACCAGACAGATATAGTTTGGGGGCGATTGCCTCCATTAGATTTGCCTGGCCATATGCGGTGCGGCAGCGTCTTGTGGAGGTACATGAACCATCCTCTTCCTTGCCCTATCACCTCACTTATGAATTCTCCAAAGTAGTTCGAACCAAACTAGAAGTTTAACCAAACCCCTAAAACTGCTGTTTAACACTGTCTAAGAGCCATATAAAGTCCGTATAACACACTCAGAGTGTTATACAGGGCTTTTATGGCTCTTCGACAGTGTTATTCTTCAATGTTCAGGACTAGTGTTGAGTGAACTGAACCAGCAGAACCCTGTCTCAAATAGAACTTTGCTGAAAGCTTGGTTCGGGTTCATGCTGAACCAAACTTTCGGCATGGTTCTACCTAAAACAGGGCTCTACTGGTTCTAACAACACTGATTATGAGCTTGGTTCTGATGCTATATCTATGTTATGAGCTTAGTTCTGGTGCTGTATTAATGTAATTGGCACATCCCCCCAGGACGTGCTGGATCCGTAACCCGCAAATCTTGCACAAATGTGCGCAAACTGTGTAAAAACAATAACAAACCAAAATATGGGAACTCTTTCCCTATCAAAATAATCTTAGGGATGGGGACCTGCCTAAATGCAGGCAATTCGCCCTGATAAGGATGTACCTGACCTCGTACCTCGGCCCTTAGTTAACCCTACGTGGGACAGGGGAAATATAAGCAACACAATAGAAAAGAAAACACCTACCAAGGTCAGAAGATGGAGAACCACCTGCAAAACCTCCGCCAGGCTATCGGCATGGCAGCAATTCCAGAACCGCCACAACAGCAATGAAGTTAGTGTGTGCTGTATTTATGTTATGATCTTGGTTCTGCTGCTATATTTGTTATGAGCTTAGTTGTGGTATAGTATGTATTCACTGAGCTGTTCTGGTGATGTATTCATGTCAAGAGCTTGGTTCTGGTGCTGAATTTTGTCACAGCACATCGCCGCTGCTCATGCTGGGGTTGCAGTTGGGCAGCACTGCCAGCCACTGGCATTTATATGCCTCCACTTGCTCCAAGGTCTCTGCCTGTAGGACTCGCGCACATGATTGCTCTCATTACACATTGTGACAAAGCCCCAGTTTGTGAGCATTCCTGGCTCTCCCTCTCGCCTGTTTATTGACCATTCTGACTTCTGTTCTTTTTGTCCTGTCTCTGTATTCTGGACTCTTGCCTTTGTCTGCTATCTGCCATGACCTACAGCCTGGACCTCATTTATATACCAGAGCTGCCAGTCTTGACTTAAGCCATTCTCTCCACTACGCTCCCGTTCAGACTTGCAGGTACTATGCCTTGGCCCAAAGCATCAGCAGCCACATTATTGGGACTATCTGTGTGTAATGGCATACGGACCCTGCGGCAAAGCTGGTATCCCACTTGGAGGCGTTAAGCATAAAAACCAGTGTTCCCCAGGTGCTGTCACTTCAGATAGCCCACAGCCAAACCGGGGTGTGGCATGGCGGATCTACATCCATCTACTTGACATATTTATGTACTGAGCTTGTTTATAGTGCTGTAGTTATGTACAGAGCTTGGTTCTGGTGCTGTATTTATGTAGTGAGCTTGGCTATGGGATTGTATTGTTTCTGGTGCTGTATTTATGTTATGAGTTTGGTGGTGGGGCTTTATTTATGTTCTGAGCTTTGTTTTGGTACAGTATTTATTCGCTAAACTGTTCTGATGCTGTGTTCATATAATGAGCTTGGTTCTGGTACTGTATATACTGCGCCTGTTTTTGGTGAGGTAGTTATGTTATGAGCTTGGTTTTGGTGCTGCAAATAAAATAGTAAAGAAACATCCACGTAAAAAAATAATAAATTACATTTTATGCACTTTTCTCTTTTATTTTTTTGTAAAAAATCAATTTAAAAAAATATATCTTTTGTATGGCCAGATCCACAACAACCCACACAATAAATGTAACACACTTTATATTCCAGACGCCAAACACTATAAAAAGAATAAAAATTGAGCCAAAATGCTCTTTTCGTTCATTTCGCCTCCTAAAAAAAAACGTAATAAAAGTGATCAAAACAGTCTTATGTACCCCAAAATGCTACCAATAAAAGCTAAAGCTGGACTGGCTATGGAAAGAAGAGCTGAAAATTCAAAAAAATGTATGTGTCCTTAAATATCAAAATGGGCCACATTCTTAAGGGGTTAAGCAAATTGTTCCATATGGATATATCTAAAGGAAACTGGGCTTCGCGGACCCTGAAGACATTTTGCAGACTAAGATGGGGCCTGTAGATCTCCAGCATCCAATATTGACCGTCGGCCTTGTCCCTTGTGCACATGAATTTCTCCAGATTCTCTGACTCTTTTGATGATATTATGTTCTGTAGATGGTGGGATATTCCAAGTCTTCACAGTTTTACGTTAGGGACATTTTTCTGATATTGTTCCACAATTTTTAGACGCAGTTTTTCACAAATCGGTGATCCTGTGACCATCTTTGCTTCTGAGAGACTCGGCCTCTCTAACATGTTCTTTTTATACAGTCATGTGACTTTATAAAAAGTTGACCCTGTTTTCCATTAGGACCACTTACTTTTCCAGTCTTTTGTTACCCATGTCCCAAATTTTGTGTTGCCGCCATCAATTTCTAAATGATTTAATTTTTTAAGTTAAATGGACAACGGTCTTCCCTCTCCTCCAGCCCTCTGATATGTTCTACTGTGAAGTAACTATGGTCAGATGAGATTTCCAAATCATTGCATTCCTTTTTCCTTTACATTTATTTACATTTCACACGGCGCCCCAACCTTCTTGGAATTGGTGTTGTACAACTCCCTTTATGCTGTGACAGCTGATGGCTTCTCCCCTTGTCCTGTAAGAAGGCATTGGTTCTACATACGAGTTTTCTATGAGGCTCAAGGCCTATCTTTCCCCAGGAGCTCCATGTGGAATGTCATTTCCTTTCTTCCGTGCTAGGATGGTCATTAGTAGAAATAATCATCTATCATTAATGCGCCTGAGGTTCTCGCATCACAACTTCAAAAGGTTGCTTTGCAAAGCCTACATTAATTTCCAGCTTTCTCCATCACATGGGACAAGTCTCTTCATGACCGATAACGTGTTGAAAAGTCTCTTTTTTATGTAAAAAGACAAGCAGATCTTTCCTCCCACGTCTCAGGGAATCAGGCGATGCCGGGGCTTTTCTTACAGGAAGAGAAGAAAAGGTTGTTCCAGTGCAAACATCCATTCTTCAGGCACACGCTGACAGATCGCTGCGGTGCGTGATATCGGTCAACAGAACAGACTCTCACCATCCCGAGGATAAACAAACACACAAAGAGAAGTCAGTGCGAGGCGCGCTCACGGCAGACATGGAGACGAGATGAGGAATTCTCTTAAAAAACCCTGTAAAAGAAGCAAAAAGTAACTAAAACCAGTAGCATACGGCAATAGTCGCAAGGCAGATGTCACCGCGCACTTATCACAGATTTCGCATCTCATCCATGGAGACACCGGCATCATAAGGTGCCTGCTTAGCGGTCTGCTCACATGACAGGAGACGCCGCGAAAACTTCTGCGTGATTTTTAACCGCATCGAATTCCAGGGCTTTCAGGTTTTCGGTGCGGAATTTGCCGTGTCAATGGGCAAAACCGGAGTGCAGACTTCTGCTGCGTAAACGAATGCTTCCGGGTCGAAAATTGACATGTCACTCCTGATGTGGAAACTCACCGAGGCGCGATTCTCTGCATTGGAATTATGCACATGGATTTTGCCCATTGGCCGCGCAAATTCCGCATGTGAATCCACACCAAGAGCCAGGGCAGAAAAACTCCGATTTTGGCGGAATTTGCTACAAAAATGTCTGCTGCAATTCCGCCATGTGAATATGCTCTCGGTCTTGGGGAACGTTCACACCTAGTGGAAATGCTGCGAAGTTTCCACAGCAGTAAATTCTGCAGCAGAATCCGCAGTGGCGCTCCTCTCATCTCCCGATACTGAGTACTGAGCGCTGCTGCAACCAGAGGGCAGGGCACACCGGCAAATGCTACTGAGTGCCACCGGTCATGTGCTGTGGAAGTGGCATCACATGACGGCCGCGTCACATGAACGCCGGCAGTGGCGCTCAGTAGCAGTTGTCCTCTGCTTGCAGCAGCGCTCGGTGTTGGGAGGTGAGAGGAGCGCAGGCTGATAGCTGCAGAGCCAAAGCCAATTCCGACCCAAATTCTGCACCAATGGTGAGGATATTGATGGGGCTTTGGCTGTAGAATTTTTTCCGCTTGCAAAATGCGCAGTATTTCTGCTACATGCGAACGTATCTTTAAGGGGTCATGTGGGCACCTGAGCCAGAGGCATTCACATGGAAGATATTTCACAGAAATTTCTGCTTGCGCAAAATTCTGACCTTCCAACCACTCGGTGCAACAGGAATCTGGATCCATCTGACCAGGAGATGTTTTTTTTGCTGCTCAGTGATACAAGTTTTGTGCTCTTTTGTCCGCTGGAGTCTCGTCTTTCTGTTTCTCTTACATGTTTCACAATGGTGCTGGAACTGGTCATCTGCTGTTATAGCCCATCCGTGCGGAGGAACGGCGAGTTGTGTGTTCGGACACGTTAGTTGGAGCTCCAGCGTTGTATTTGGCTGACTGTGCAGCCTGTTGGTCAGAACGATTCCTGACATCCTCCTCCGACCCCTTTCAGTGATGAGCTGTTTCCATCCACAGGATCCCCTTTTGCTGAATGTTTTTCCTCGATTATGCCATTCTCAGTCAACTCTCCACTCTGTTACATGAGAAAACCCCATGTGGTTGTCAGTGAAATCCTGGCTTCAGCTAGTTTTGCACCTGTAACGGGCAGGTGGCATGTGCCCATGTTGCCGATTACATGATGGCATGGCAATGACAGATGGAGGTGAAGGCTGCACATTTTTATCAAAAGTAACTTTACTGAACAGGAACGGGTGTTTACCCTGTTATGCTCCACAGGAGGGTTCAGATACTTAAATGTTGCATGATAGCTTGATATCAACTCTCTTAAAGTGACAATACGCTAAATATCAACTTTGACCAAACTTGTCATTTTTCTTTAACTGGTGTCTCTTGCTAACATTTCCAGCGCCTTCACTCCAGCAGCAAGGTACATGACTTTTAACATAGCTACGATACACGATACCTCTTGCCTACGGCATAACTGTTACATACACCATCCTTAGCTATAGGCTTCGACCTCACACACTCCGCAGGAGCAACATCCTTACACATAGGACACAAACAAGCGATAAGCATTATTTCTACAAGGGTCATCATACTATACTCAAACTCAAACTACAGCTCTTCCTCTGGTGCCTTACTGCTCCATTACATCCTTCGTCATAAACATTTCACAGGACATCTTACACCGTATATTATAATCACATAACGTAAGTATTCTGGAAGGCCTTGCATTTACCCAACTATGGCGCCGTGTTAAACTACACCCGCGTTAACATTGTCCATTAGGTGCATGACCCCCACCCTGTCCAGGGATTTAACAAAATACATTCCATGGGGGGTCAGTGCACTCATGCAGATGCAGCTCTGAATCCATGACGCAGTCATCTTCCTCTTTCCCCAGGTCATCAGGGCTCGCTAGTCTGGTGGCGTCATCTCCATTTGCCCCTGGGTCATCAGGGCTTGGTAGTCTGGTGGTGTCATCTTCCTCTTTCCCTGGGTCATCAGGGCTCACTAGTCTGGTGGCTTCATCTCCATTTGCCCCTGGGTCATTAGGGCTCGCTAGTCTGGTGGTGTCATCTTCCTCTGACCCCGGGTCATCAGAGCTCGCTAGTCTGGTGGCATCATCTCCATTTGCCCCTGGGTCATCAGGGCTCGCTAGTCTGATGGTGTCATCTTCCTCTTTCCCCGGGTCATCAGAGCTCGCTAGTTTGGTGGCATCATCTCCATTTGCCCCTGGGTTATCAGAGCTCGCTAGTCTGGTGGCGTCATCTCCATTTGCCCCTGGGTCATCAGGGCTAGCTAGTCTGGTAGTGTCATCTTCCTCTTTCCCCGGGTTATCAGGGCTCACTAGTCTGGTGGCGTCATCTCTATTTGCCCCTGGGTCATCAGGGCTCGCTAGTCTGGTGGTGCCATCTTCCTCTTTCCCCGGGTCATCAGGGCTCACTAGTCTGGTGGCGTCATCTCCATTTGCCCCTGGGTCATCAGAGCTCGCTAGTCTGGTGGCGTCATCTCCATTTGCCCCTGGGTCATCAGGGCTCGCTAGTCTGGTGGTGTCATCTTCCTCTTTCCCCGGGTCATCAGGGCTCACTAGTCTGGTGGCATCATCTCTATTTGCCCCTGGGTCATCAGGGCTCATTAGTCTGGTGGTGTCATCTTCCTCTTTCCCCAGGTCATCAGGGCTCACTAGTCTGGTGGCGTCATCTCCATTTGCCCCTGGGTCATCAGGGCTTGCTAGTCTGGTGGTGTCATCTTTCTCTTTCTCCATTTCACTGATGGTTTCTCTCCTGGCAGCTCTTGAGCATGGGGTAACTGCCTGCTGCACTGCCCTGGAGTATGCCTCCACCAGTTTAAGAGTCCTTGCTAATGGCATCTTTGGGTCACAGATTGCTGGATTTTCCCATCTAATGTAAATTCCTATTGAAACTGATCCACAGAAAACTTATCACATGTTTTTATGCTGCATTTCGGGGTCACAGGGATCATTTTTGTACGGAGAGGTGCCAGTCGCGAGATGGTGGAGACCTCTAACATAGGGTCGGGGGCTCTACTGAAGGGCCAGAAGCTGTAATGAAGGGGCTGGGGGCTCTAATAAAGGGCCGTGAGCTCTAATTAAGGGGCTGGGGGCTTTAGAAAAGGGCCAGGAACTTCAATGAAGGGTCTGGGGGCTCCAATAGAGGCGCCATTCAGTGTATATATGCACACATATATATATTACACACACCTCTAAGAATGCCATTAAGTCTCCTGAGTGTTCCCCCAAAACTGAATGCTCCCGATTGGTTTCCTCACACATGTGACAATATGGGGAACATGACGGGATCGGATGGCAGCAACGGAGTCACAATCACATGTTTACAAATGACAGCAGGTAAGTATTTTAGCAGCACCTTCCACCGTGAAACGCGTTGAGCACTGGAGACGCTGCCACCTCACATTCTCTGCTTCAGGAAAAAAAAAATCTTGCCTTACCGTCAGCGGAGCCGGAATGTTCCTTTGTGTTTCTGCAACGTACCACAGAGAGCAAAGCAAAGGCAAATATTAGTTTGTGCCGTATGTAGAATTTGCAGAAATGCGCACTATTCTTAGAAACCATCTCAAATATTTAACAAGAGACTTTATTGGATGCTGCGCCATAATTCCCGAGGCATTCCAGTCATCTCGGAGTTTAGAGTGCATCTGTCCCCTATAGAGGGGTCATTAGTGCAAACCCAGATTATGGCTGTGATGCCTCGCTTTGTGCCTGTGCGCCGTATTTTATGACACACTTTATAGACTTGGAAGCGACAAATGTGCTCATCATTGCTAGTGGGGTCAAGAAGTAGGGATGTGTAGAAAGGTGATACCCCCCCCCCCCCCACCCACCCACCGGTTCCTTCTTCTTTTTAACTCCTTCATGACCACTAAATAGTAACTTTACGTCGGATGGTCGTGAAGGATGTATGGAGCCAAGTCCGCTCCATACCAGGTGGCTATCAGCTGTTGCTGACATCCATGTGTAACTGCCATGATCAGAGTTAACTCTGATTGCTTCAGTTAACTATTTAGATGTCGCGGTCAAAGCTGACTACACTGCTAAACAGTCAGTGGAGGGGAACCCCTTCCTGCATCACATTGGCAACCCCCACAATGGGATCAGGGGATGCCGATGGACTAGCATGGCATCCCAGAGTCTACTGAAGGTTCCCAGGGCTGCCATGCATAGATGCCCATTCCTGCCCATTGCAGGGCTTAATAGGCAATGTCAAAAATCACTATAAACTGCAATACTGTAGTATTGCAATATATAGTGCAAGCGATCAAATGATGACAAGTTCAGGTCTCCTGTGGGTACTAAATAAAAATGTAAAAAAATGTAATAAGTCCAAACCCCCCTTTGCTCATTTTTCCCATAAAAAAATATAAACAGTTAATAAAGAACACATATTTTAATATACCGGTACTAAAATATTCACAACCTTTATCCTGCATAGTTGAGGCCTTAAAAAAAAGTGCAGAACGCCAGAATTAAGGTTTTTTTTTGGTATCCCGAATCCAAAAAATTAGAATAGAAAGTGATCAAAAAGATGTAGGTTTCCCAAAATGGTACCAATAAAAACTTCAGCTCACCCTGCAAAAAGAATGAGCCCTCAGAGACCAATTGCCGGTAAAGAAATATGGCGATGGAAAGCAATTATTAGGAAAAAATGTTACGGACTTTTTGAAAATAGAAAAACATTTACAAAACGATATAAATTTGCGTTACTTATGGGTTATTCATCACCTTTTGGAGTCGACCTATTCTATGCTATCTTGAAGGCTATTGCCCCACGTAGGGCTGATTTAGACGACCGTATATCGGCTCAGGTTTTCACGCCGAGCCGATATACGATGTCCTTGTCTGCAGGGGGGGGGGGGATGGAAGAGCCAGGAGCAGGAACTGAGCTCCCGCCCCTTGCCACTATTTGCAATGGGAGGGGCAGGCAGGGGCGGAGCTAAGTGCCAGGACTTAGCTCCGCCCCATCTCGCCTCCTCCTATTGCAAATAGTGGCGAGGGGCGGGGAAAGGGCGGGAGCTCAGTTCCTGCTCCTGGCTCTTCCATCCCCCCCCCCCCTGCACACAAGGACACCGCATATCGGCTCGGCGTGAAAACCGAGCCCATATACGGTCGTCTAAATAAGCCCGTATACCACCTGTAATATTATCAATATTTATGCTTTGGGGACATTGAAACAGTTTAAGAAATCAATAGTGTTTTTTTTACGCAGATTTATTGGTCAACGATTTGTGGAATAAATTTAAAATGTGACAGAGAACCAACAAGTACCTAAACTTGTGATCGCCGTAATCGTACTGACCCATAGAACCAAGCTTATGTGGCATGTTCTGCGCACTATGAATGCTGTAAAAACTAATTCTCCCCCCCCCCCCAAAAAAAATAGTGCAATGACATTTTTTTTTTATTTTTCTCTATTTACATTTTTTTTCAGTTTTCCCGTACATTGTATAGTGCATTAAAGGATACCTTTAAAAAATGCAACTCGTCCCGCAGACAACAAGCCTTCAGATGGCTATGTCAATGGAAAAATAAAATAAAGTGAACGGCTCTGGGTAGGCGTTCAGGAATAAACAAAATTAAAGAAATGAAAAATTCCTGTTCCTGAAGGGGTTAATGTTTTATCAATATTTGGTGGTGTATTGCTTTAACCGATCAGGTGGCTGCAGGTGTATTCGTGGAAGTGAATGTTGTGAGAGGTCGGTGCCATCTTGGTGTTTTGGGGAGTAAGCAGTGTGACATGCAGACGTCCTCCAGTCGGCTCGAGACCCCAATGTAGAAGGTGGGGGGAAACAACAGAACACAGTGTTAGCCAGAGAGAAGAAGCGTTCAGTGCACCAAGGCCTCCACGAGCCCCAGCTGACATTGGGTTTACCAGCGGTGTTAGGTGGTAGGTGGGGCCTTGATGAATTTTATTCTGCAGGTCGGTACGAGTACAATACCAAAATTATAATTTTGTTTTTTATGCTGTTTCACTTTTGAACAATAAAAACCCTTTTTTTTAAAAAAAAATTCTATTTTGGAATCACTGCATTCAAAGTCCTAGAACTTTTTTATTCTTCCATGGCCGGAGCTCTGTGAGGGCTTGTATTTTGCATGTGCTGTAGTTGTTATTGGTACCATTTTGAGGTACATATGACTTTTTGAACACTTTTATTGCATTATTTTGGGAGGCGCGATGAACAAAAAAAGCATTTTGACTCTGTTTTTTCATATAGTGTTTGTCAATAAACAAAAAAGGGAAAGTGTTATTTTTTAACCTTTTTTTTTTTCATGTTCCTGTAGGGGACTCGAACCTGCAAAGCAATGATCACACTGATAATACATTGCAGTACTTCTGTACTGCAGTGCAATATTGCTAATCACACCGATCCCAGGCCATGGCAGAAACGGTCGCTATTGTCTAGCAACCTATTGGCCCTCCGCAATTACATGTGAACCCTTTACAAGCTGCGATCAACTGTTGCGTTGGGAGGCCAGCTGTCAGTCACAGCCAGCCTCCAATGCGAATGGCGCAGGCTCAGCGTCTGAGGCCGCGCCATCCATAGGGTGTACATGTACGCCCATTTGTGGGAACTGCTTCCCAGCCAGGATGTACAGTGATGCCCTGAGGCAGGAAGGGGTTAAATGATTTGTGTCAACATGGTGTCTGCTGTTTATATGAGCTTAAAGTGCACAAGAACGCCATGATAGAGTCCGGGTCCCCCACAAGGACCCCCCTAAGGACATACGGTAGAATAATAAAGAAGTTTTGAATGAATGCAGGAACTATTTGGACCGGTCATCGACGGCGAGAAAGGACGAGTGCGACAAGGCTGTCAGCGACTGGGGGGGGGGGGGGGGGGGGGTTTGGGGACGAGGGAAATCAGCAACTTAATTTGTTTTAGATCCATCCTGCACAAAAATAGATTTGAGGTTTCAAAGGGATTTATATTCTTCTACAAATAGGATGCCAACGCTGGAGCTGACAGATATTAAATTACCAAGCATCATGTAATCCATTACAGGACTAATTTGTTGCTAACAGATGTGAATTACAAAACAGCAACTTCTGCAAAGCCAATAAACGACTGTTCCACACCAACAGCCCCATTGTGTGACTTATGTGCAGAAAGCCAAAGGGCAATAAACCCCAAAAGTCCTGTACAATGAAAAGTACTTTTTAACTCTTAAAAACTTCCCATATTGCAGGAAACACACCCTTCCAATATTTTTTGTATACATTGCCAGCCTTGGCCTAGATGGCACCCTCTGCAGAATTTTTTTTTCGCACCCTCCCCTGTCATAAGAGCAAAACTATATAATGCACTGATAGGCAGTCTGTCTGTTCATAATAAATGCTGTACCAGAATCAAGCTCATAGCATAAATACAGCACCAGAACCAAGCTCATAACATAAGTACAGCACCAGAACCAAGCTCATAACATAAATACAGCACCAGAACCAAGCACCGTACCTAAATACAGTACAAATCAACCTCATAACACAAATACAGCACCATAGCCAAGCTCAGTATATAAATACTGTATGAACCAACCTCAGTACATAAATACAGCCCCAGAACCAATCTCAGTGTTACGTCTTCCAATCGAGCAAACTCAGAAAGAACTCAGAATCAGACAGAACTCACCAACAGGCGAACTTAGACAGAAACACAGAACTGCGAAACGGACTCCATACTCGCTGACAGGCAAACTCAGATGGAACCGCATAATTCCGAAACAGACTTCACAGACAGATTTCAATACTCGCCGACAGACGAACTCAGGAGAACTCAGACAGAACCGCAGGACAGAGAGACGGACTACATACTCGCGGACAGACATAGGCCAAAAAATGCCAAAACACTGACCTGCATACCTGCACACACAGCCAGATGGAATAACTATAGCATGTATGAGGTATTCGTTCGTATTTTGGCCAAGATATTTAAGCCTGCGAGCCCACTTCAAGAGTCCTCGTTGTCGCATGGGTTCCTACACTAACCTAGGGACCTACCTCATCCTAGATGATAAAGGATCCACAGCAAGACACAGACACACTACATGAAGAGCAAACTGCACAAGCACACAGGAACAGGACACTAATCACGTCAAACCACAAACTGAACATGTCCATTCACACCACATGTCCGGCCACATGCGCAGACATGCAGGAACATGACACTGTTCACACTGAACATACCGAAAGCTGCATTGACACACAGGAACATAACCATGAACAAACAGAGGAAAGACCAGCAGCCACAGCAGAGGAGCTGGTATATATGAGCAGCAGACCTGAGGGATTGGCTGGCTGAAGCAATCCACACCCAGCCGGCTCAATCAACCCCACCTGTGGAGCTAAGCTGCTGGGAAAACATGTAGAACACTAGATCCCAGCAGAACTCTCTAACACTCAATACATAAATACAGCACCAGAGCCAAGCCTTGTATATATATATACTGTGTGAACCAACCTCAGTACATAAATAAAGTTCCAGAACCAAGCTCATGATATAAAAATCACAGAACCAAACCCATAACAAAAATATAGCATGAAATACCCTCCATACAGTTACCATCTATTATTTCGGAGAGACATAATAAATTCCTGAGAGTTGGGACCTCTTGACATGTTGATGATTTGACTCTTTTTTTCTCTTCTCTTGTGCCCTTGCCCATTGCTCCCTGGTTCATTGTTTTGGTATCTATTCTATTATACTGTAAACTTCTCTTAGGCCTCCCTCACACAGGAATTTTTTACTGCGATTAACATGGCGTTCAAAACGCCACGGTAATCACGGTATAATAATCGCATTGAAATCAATGGGGCCTCGCAGACATGCGTTTGTTTGCGGCGCTGGACGGCGCTTTCCAGTGCCGCGATTTTCAAGCACTGTCTGCTTTATCTTTGACCGTTTAACGCACCTCATCACCCATCACAATGATGGGGTACGATAAAACACGCTATTGTCCGCAGGGAGCTGTGGTCGAAAGCAAAAGTGAAATTGAGGCGCTTTGCCGCATCTATGTGTGAGCGAGGCATTACTGTTTATTTCTCTTTATTGTAAAATGCTAAATCTAAACAAAAACAAGTGTAAAAAAAAACTACCTCCGTACATAGATTCAATACCAGAACCAAGCTGAAAACAGAAATACAGCACCAGAACCAACCTCAGTACATAAATACAACATAAAACAATCTCATTGCATAGATAAAATGCCAGAGGCAAGCTCATAAGATAATTACGGTAACAGAACTAAACAATTGTGTTGTGAGGACGCCGATGGGCTGACTACAGCACTTCCAAACATCAGAGGGGAGGAGACAGAGCCAGGAGGAGGATGATTCATGTAGCTCCACAAGATGCTGCCGTGTGGAGGAATAAGATCCCTTGGCTAGGCAAATCTAATGAGGGGCGATCGCCCCCAGCCTACATCCATGTGCTGCCTCCCCTACGAGCTAGTGGTCAGCGTCCTGTGCGACTGCACAGGTCACACTGAGCCAAGGCCGGCCATGTCTGTATAGATAATGCAGCAGGGTGCGCATATATCTATATTCCACAACACTTCTGCTCGATTCCCAACCTGATTGGTTGTTTGGATTAGCTGATTCAGTGATTGGTTGTTTGGGTTGGCTGATTCACAGTGATTGGTTGTTTGTGTTGGCTGATTCACAGTGATTGGTTGTTTGGGTTGGCTGATTCACAGTGATTGGTTGTTTGGGTTGGCTGATTCACAGTGATTGGTTGTTTGGGTTGGCTGATTCACAGTGATTGGTTGTTTGGGTTGGCTGATTCAAAGTGTTTTATGGTAGCCGCCATGAATGGAAGGGAAGTAATACAAGAGTAGCCTAGGTATGTGACCCTTTGTCTGGGAACAGAAGACCCAATCGGGGACAAGGGGAAAAGGTAGAAGGTGTGAAAGGGAGTGTGACCCTCCAGAGGCGGATAAAGTGCAGGCACAGGTGGGGGAGTGCAGTGGAGCTGAGCGCCGCCACTGCTCCCTGGTTGAGGCAACCAAAAGGTCCCCATAAGGCAGGACAGTATTGCGGTCAGCACCAGAGCCGGGCATCCTTGGGGAAAGCTACGCAGGCGTACGGCGGGCAGCGGTCAATCTGGCAATGTGGCTGTTGCGGGAGGTGGAGCGCTACAGGTTCAGGATGGCGCAGCTGATAGACGGAGGCCAGAAATTTTATATAAAAATAAACTTTTTTGAACTGAAGCCAGAATAGAATTCCCGCCCGGTATTCGAACGTTACACAATAACTTGAATCGGAAGTCACACTTACAATGTTACTGTTTTCAGAAAGGCACTGGAACCCCAACTGAATTATTACATCTCCGTCATCATATTACGTACTAAACTATTCCAGGTCCGCGGCGTCACACTATCCTCACAACTTCACACATCGCAGGTGCAGAATGTCTGCAGGTGATACAGACCGTCTCTCTCAGTGACTCATAAATTCAGAGCTCCGCCCACTCGCGGACTCCACGCGCCATAAGTGCGAAAGGTACATCAACCGGCAGTACATCACTATTCTAAATAAGAACATGGTGGCGGCTACGGTTCTCTTTCCCAGCATGCAGCGGTTATTCATCACAGCAGGTTGGTCCCCAGAGGAGGCAGCAGGTCTCCGCTTAATGAGTGTCAGCCTTTGTGCTTAGCAGGAAAATCTCTATAATAAATCCAATGTACCAACTTGCTACAGACATAACAAAGTTTGAGAACTCAATTATAAGCCACCACCTTCAAGACGAGGAGGTTAACCAAAAATTCCATTGAAAGTGAAAGTTTTCACCGGTGGTCTCATGTTAGTCCAACACACCCAACGGAGCCCCCTGGCCCCCTCTCGCCTGGTCTTGTGTTCATTCTAACCAAGAGCACATGTTCTAACCACCTGCCTGGCTTCTCATTCTGTTCCCCATCAGTTGTCAAGTAAAAGCACATGTTTCCAGCACATTTATTGGAAATACGAGCTCTTTTTTTAATACATTGACAGGATTCAATATACAAACTGCAAACACAATTTTCCATATTACACAGCGAGCGCGGCTCTACGGGGACATCTGCGCGCAGATTACGTTGGCGAACAACCTGAACAGGCATCTAAACACCTCCGGAGAGGAAAAAAAGAGAAAACACACATACAAAGTTTTGCAGATCCCCTTATTTACATAGTAAGGGAATACATGAAGGGAACAGAACACAGCAAGAGGAAAGTCTGCGCGCCGGCCGTCGGGGGAGCGCTATATATTTACGGGAGGGAATTAAACATATTAAGATTATTTCGCAGAATGAAAGAAACTTTTTTTGCAGTTTGTAAACGACTTTACAACCGACTCCGAGTATTAAAGGGGCGTTCTCATACCCAGGACGTGCCATAAAAGCCTGAAAGGTGGGGTGTTATCATGGGGACCCTCAGCTACCGGAGACTAGTGAACTCCCATTGGCTGATTTCCAGCTGCTGCATTCTCTGTACACATCAGGAAAAGATGTTCTTGTCTCCTTCCATAACTCTCATAGACTTCAATGACCTGGGCCGTGTCCCTTGGAATCTGAGATCAGGGGTCAAGGGACCACCGATCCCTGACGGAGGGGAGGCCTGCACTAATGTTTAATGGGGATGTCCAGTTACTTGTCAACTCTGCTACAATAGGGCCCCCTATATGAAAATAATAAAGTGAACTATACTGACCCCTCTGGTGGGATCCAGCGCTGCAGTCCCGGCATTAGTTGTCACAGATGATGTCACAGGAAATCGAGTGACCACTGCAGTCAATGAGACGTTGCAGTGTCACATTCCTGAACTCCTGGCATCATGGCGCTCAGGACGTGAATGCCAATGCCAGGAAGACCTTTCGTTGGGTACAGCAATCACCTGTGACATCATCTTTCATAAGGAACGTCTGGACCAGAGCGAGCTGCAGCGCAGGATCCTGCAGAAGGGGTAAGAATAGTTCACTTTATTATTTTCATATAAGGAGCCCTATGAAAGTGGGGTTATCCATTGACTGCACCACACCTTTAAGATGGAAATACCATTTTAACCCCTTCCTGCCCCATGACGTACATGGATGACATGAGGGGGAAGGGGATCCTGCAAGATGCGGGCATATAGACGGTGAGGATCAGGAGCTGAGCCCGTGCCATCCACAGCAGGAGCGGGCTGTGACTGGCAGCTGGGGTCATGGTGCAGTGTTGGGGATCACAGAGAACTTGGATCCTCACTGTTAACCCCTTACATGCCTCAATCAATGTTCATCGCGACATTTATAATGTTAATGGAGGGAGGGAACTCCCTCTGTGATGTCATTGGGCCGCTGACATCCAATCACAGAGAACCAATGGGTTGGCATTGCTTTTCATAGGCAAGAAAACTAATAGTACACCGCAGTACAGAATTGCAGTGTATTACCTGTGCAATCATAGATTTGCAGGTTCAAGTCTCTTACAGGGACATAAAAAAGGTAAACATAAAATGAAAATATTCAAATAATGCCTAAGTAAAAAAAATAATACAAAACTCTTTTTTGCACATTCTTTCGTTAAAATACATAAAAAAAAAATACTTATGTGTTTGGTATCACCACATCTGTAAGGACCTGTACATTAAATTGAACACACTTTTTATCCAAAAAGGCAAAAACTATTTTTAAAGAATGAGCTAAAATGCCTTCTTTATTCATTTCATCTCATAAAACACACAATAAATGTGATCCAAAAAGTTTTATGGACCCCAAAATAGTCCCGACAAAAAGTACAGCTCATCGCGCATATAGACAACCCTCACATGGCTGCGCCCATGAAGAATAAAAATATTAGGTGAAACTGGAAAAACTTAAAAAATACATAATTTTGTTATCGTGATGATCGCACTGCTCCGTAGGAAAAAAGCTATAATGTCATTTAGGCCTCATGTCCCCGCAATCCAGCCTTGCCCGCGGTCAGTGATCCATGCTTACCTGCATTTCCCCAGAAGCGACGTCCGCGAGGATCTCTCCACTTCCGGGTTGATGTACTGCGCATGGTCCTCGCGGCTCAGTTTTTATAAATTAGGCTGGGTCTCCACAGTGACACGGTGCTGCCTACAGGTGGCATCATTATAACAGTGGGATCGTTGTGATGTGACCTCAATGACGCTCTACAGAGAAAATGCTGCAAGTTTGTTTTTGTTCCATAAACAGCACCACTCTTGTCCATGTGCGGTACTGCAGCTCAGTCTCATGTCTGCCAGCACATGGCTACATGGTGTACTTATTTGTAATTTTTGACCTGGCCCCAACATACTGGATGCCCTTAGCCCATGGGTGAATGCTCATGTCTTCTACTGCACACAGAACTATCTCATCATATAACGTATGGAGAGTCTGTATATCATGTCAGGACTACATACACCATGCTAAGGGAAGTATTGGGTCACACATAGAAGTTGATGAAATTGGATTTTATTCCTGTTTTTTCAGTACGGCTTTTGGGCCGCCTCTGGCCTCAATGACTCCTGTAACCCTCCTACGACGTTTTCACCAAATTCCCATAGATATGTGGAGGAATTTGCCTCATTCCTCTTGGAGCTTTAGATAGTGATGTGGGGGATGATGGGCGTGTTGGGCACATGGATACAGCTTTCTAGTTTGTCCCAAAGATGCTCAAGGTGATTGAGATCTGGACTTTGGGCCAGCCAAAGACGTTTGCAGACGTTCTGCTCCTCAAACCAAGCCTCCTCACTGCGTGCCGTATCACATGGTGCTCGGTCATGTTGGTGGAGACATAGTGCTGTATCAGAATATTACCACAGGGTAGGTGATGCCACATTGTCCGGGATGTCTCTGTACCCATTAGCATTGAGGTTGGACTTCACCATAACCAATGGCCCTAGTTCTTCCAGCAGAAACACCCCCACAACATAACAGAACCTCTTTCAAACTTCACTGCTGGGACAATGTAGTCACGTAGAAACCGCTCGCCAGACAACCACGACACCCAAGTGTGGCCATGGGATCAGAATGGGGTGTACTGCGATTCATCCATTTACAACACTTGCTTCCACCCACTTACAGTCTGACGCTCCAAGCCCCATCACAGGTGCCGCTGTGCATTCACTGTGTGCAGACGCTCGTCCATGGTAGCCCTTTACATGCCACTTCCTATGGAGGGTTCTGGTACTAATGGATGTCCCAATAGCCTCTGAGACCCCCTGAGCAAGGGCAGCCGATGTGTGTGATGTCTTTACAGCTCTACACCTGCTGACATCCCTCCACCAAACCCTGTTGTCAGCTCTACACCTGCTGACATCCCACCACTAGACCCCATTGGCAGCTCTACACCTTGTGACATCCCCCCGCCAGACCCCTTTGTCAGCTCTACACCTGGTGACATCCCACCACCAGACCTCGTCAGCTCTACACCTGGTGACATCCCCCCACCAGACCCCATTGTCAGCTCTACACCTGGTGACATCCCCCCACCAGACCCCGTTGTCAGCTCTACACCTGGTGACATCCCCCCACCAGACCCCGTTGTCAGCTCTACACCTGGTAACATCCCACCACCAGACCCTGTTGTTAGCTCTGCACCTTGTGGCATCCCCCACCAGACCCCATTGTCAGCTCTACACCTGGTGACATCCCCCGCCAGACCCCGTTATCAGCTCTACACCTGGTGACATTCCACTGCCAGACCCCGTTATCAGCTCTACACCTGGTTGCATCCCACCACCAGACCCTGTTGTCAGCTCTACACCTGGTGGCATGTGATGGTTTCTGTACTGGGATATGGATGCAGTCTCTGTAAATAGTAGCAGTTTAGATATAGCAGGTCTAAGAGGTTTTTGCCCAGATGTGACCAACATGCCATCATACTTCCTCCGTAGAGGATCCCACACAGATGGAAGATGCATTGAGGAGGCATGATGATGTGTTGGTCACATGCTCGTGCATAGGTTGCCATTTTATGGATTGGAACACCATCTATGGGGACAGAAGGCCAGCTATGCAGAGGGACACAAAATACAAAGAAGCAGCAGCACTCAATGATACAACACCATCTGGTGCGAGGTGCAGGCTCCACTGGTCCCCACTCCTGGGACCCCAGTAGCAAGCGATTGTAGAAAAACGGAGCAGCACCACAGGTCTTCCAAAAAGCTGTTATTTTTATGTAATCCATAAAAATGGGGCAGCAACGTTTCAACTTATACAGAGTCTTCTTCAAGCTGGCCACCACTAAGCAGAGGGAGAGAGAGGCTTGAATAAAAATAGTGCAGGGACACATTTGAAACATTTTGAAGATATAGTTAAGTGACACAAACATCTTGCTCACATTTCAAAAAACACCTGATAAAGTGGCCAACTCCTTTAATCCTATCTGTTAATGAACAATTATATGAATGGGTGGTCAGAGTTTACTAGCACATGTTAGCAGATCCTCATGCTGGCTCAAAGAGGGAGTTCCAAGCAGGGACCAGTGACCTAGCTAAAGGCTTATGGGCCCTGGTGCAAAAGTTTAACTTGGCCCCCTCACCATGGATGTTTACCTCATAGTTCAAGGCTGCATTCTCTGTGCCCCCGCAATCCAACTTTGCTCTCTCTGTGCCCCTGCAACCTAATTGTGCATCCTGTGCTGCCCCGTAATTGTGTATCTCCTGTGCCCCCACAATCTAATTGTGCATCCAATGTGCCCCCCAATAGTATGTCCTGTGTGACTCTGATCCCACTAATTGATAGTACTCTCTCTGTGCCCAGGCCATGAAATAGTGTGTCCTCTGTGCTAGTGCATGTCCTACAGGGGCCCTTTTATGTTGGGGAAACGGGACAAAAACGGAAAGTGAGGATGAGATCTCAACACCTCATGATTAAAAAGAGCAAGACAGAATTACCTGTGGCAAAGCATTTTTCTAGTCACGGACACAACATACAACATATGAAAGTCATCATACTTAAAGGCAATTTTAAGTCCCAACGCCACAGAAGAATTTGTGAATATAAGTTTATAACCATCTTTGATACTATCAGAAATGGTATGAATCCCAGAGATTATGAGATATGAGAAACCCGAGGTAACACGTTGGCCTGGTGTTGATCCCCTAACACTAGAGACTTTAGAGACTTGTCCTTGTCACTGGACTAATTATTTACTGTTATGCTCATCCCTCCCTGATATTTATTTAAGTGCTATTAATCCCAACATGTCTGTGCCCTCTTATCCTGTCTCTGGTATTTATCTAGTGCAAATTAAGTATACCATGTTTATGCTCTCCCATGGGATCATGTGTATATATTAAAAACGTCTTTAGATTTGTTCCATTATGCCTGAGGAAGGACCCTGAGAGGTTCAAAAGCTCGCTATCACAGCATGTCTTTTTGTTAGCCATTAAAAGGTATCATATCTACAAGATTACTTGGTTTCTCTTACTGAGAACAATCACACTCTGTGCCACTGCTACCCCTCAAGTAATAGTGCTCCCTCTTTGCCCATAGTGGCATTCTGAGACCTCTGTTTGTCTGTTCCCTTTATATCTTTATTCTGTTCCGGTGAGGGGAACCTTCAGGCCCCTCAGGCTTAAGTTCCCATTACAATTGTAAGAGTGGCTTCAATCATTGCTGAGTGTATTTGTTGTTTTTGTATTTTATTAGATTATGTTACTTTCAATATATACTGTGCCGATGGCCGGCTGGAGAGACCAGAAGCGAGGCCGCCATGTTGTGGTACAGAGTGCACCAGTCACTCAAGTGAGCGGACGTTCTGTTGTGAGCTCCTGTACCAAGGTAGAAGAAGTCTCTACTGTGTGCCTTTCCCATTGGCGACCACAAAGAGAGGGAGTGAGAGAGGTAGAGGAGTGAGTTCCAAGCACAGCCAAGGGATCCAGAGTGGAGGAAACCACCTGCGACTCTCTACAATGATGTACAGAGACTGTTGATTGTTCGTCTTCTTCCAGTCTTGAAGATGAACCGTGATGATGTGGCTGAGTTCTTCTCTTGCACGCTACACTGCAGCCCATGTGGATGGGCGCAGTTCAATGCACATTGCCAGAAGGTGTTGGCCTGGTGCCGAAGACAGACGTACAATAGCAGTAATGGAAGGTGCTGCCACCTTGGCTTAGACAAGTGCAAGAAGGGAAGGATTTTCGCCACTGAATGTCTTAGATGCCATTTTGCCTATACCCCAGCAGGGATTGGATCAATCAGACCTTGGAACTATCACACGACGCCTACAACCCCTAAAGCTATGTTACTACAGGGGACACTCCTCTAAGGTGGCCCTAGTATGCAATATGGTTGGGTGTCCGGGGACATCCCCTTTAAAACCTTCCCATCACTTTTGCATTTTCAGAAATAGGTTGATTACTAATAAGTGTTGAAGTCAAACTTATGATCGCCAGAAATGTTTTGAAATAGTCCCTAGAGCTTTTAACAGAGTTGATCTGGTTTTCAGCACTAAGCCTATTCGCCCAAGAGCGCCTCTACCATGATGTGATCTGAGCCTGCTGCCTCAGACAGCAGTCTGCAGGACCTCCGAGGGGTAGCACTAGGTAAGTCACCAACCCAGCTGGTATTTATTTCTTAGTTGCAACCCGGCCAGGCGGGCAGCAACCCAACAAGCATTGAACTCACTTCCTCTGTAGTTCCTGTCTGGTGGCCGCCACTGCTGTCATCAATCGGCAAACAGCGCCTGCCCCCCACCCCACCGGGTTCTGCTTTCCTGCATGCACACGTCATCTTGTATGCAGGGGTTATAGACTGATAACAGGTGTGGCGGCTACCAGACTGGAACTACAGAGGAAGTGAGTTCAATGCTTGTCAGCTTGTTGCCCACCTGGAGTTCCACTACGATCATTATTATTACTAGGGGCCACTATGATGGACACTTTTTATATAGAGGCCACTATGGGGGGGGGGTGTCACTATTTCTACTGGGGCCACTATGATGGACACTATTGCTACTAGGTCCACTATTGGGGACATTATGGGGGGGTCACTATTACTACTGGGGCTGCTCTAGGGATCACTATTACTACTGTGGTCACTATTACTACTGGGACCACTATTGGGGGGCTCAATATTTCTACTTGGGCCACTATGGGGTCACTATTACTATTGGGGCTGCTACTGGGAGCACTATTACTATTGGGGCCACTACTGGGGGCACTATTACTACTGGGGTCACTAACAGGGTCATTATTACTATTGAGGCCACTACTGGGGGCACTATTACTACTGGGGTCACTAACAGGGTGACTATTACTATTGGTGCCACTACTGGGGGCACTATTACTACTGGGGTCACTAACAGGGTCACTATTACTATTGGGGCCACTACTGGGGGCACTATTACTACTGGGGTCACAAACAGGATCACTATTACTATTGAGGCCACTACTGGGGGCACTATTACTACTGGGGTCACAAACAGGGTCACTATTACTATTGGGGCCACTATTACTACTGGGGTCACTAACAGGGTCACTATTACTATTGAGGCTACTACTGGGGGCACTATTACTCTGTCACTTCAGACAAATCTCAATTCTGTAAATAAGTTTTGAGTATCTTGTGTATTAGTGCTTTCCATGTCTGGAAAATGATTGTTTTTTTGTGGAGGTAGGTGGGGGGCACCATTTCACACTTTGCCTCAGACAACATACAGGCTTGGGGCACTCCTGCGTTCACTGCTATATTTTACAGCCATCAAAATCTGAAAAGCATCTTAAACTTTTTGGCTAAAAAAGCTCGGTACTTGATCAATTATCTGAGGCCATCACTGTCCCAGGATGCCCCTCTGCTTGCCAGTATTTTTTATTCATTCCAATTGCTGTCAAAAGCCGTAATGGAGTTCATCGCTGAAAAGTCATCCACCGCCTCTTCTTGCCAGGACTCGCATTGTTTGTTTTGAAGAGCTTCCCTCCTTTATCATCCAATTAAATTACTTAATTTTGGAAGGGTGACTGAAGAAGACGAGTAATTCAGTTGCAATTTCTTTCACAGCTGCGAGCGGCATAAAAGCGAAAAATTCCTATCCACCCTCTATACTGTGCGAGAGGGGAGAAAGGACATTTCTTCTGCATACTGATCTCTGCTCCGCGCCCACACGAACGGACGCTGAAAATAGGCAGAAAGCAAACACTTATTAGTATAAGTAGTATCCTTTTTGCAAAAAAATCTATATATTATGTCTCAAAAAAAATCGGCTCTTTAGGCCATGTGTAGACTTTGCACCTAAATTCATGTCATATAATAGAAATCTGGAGCTTGAATGGACGGCTCGTGTATTTTTAACTCTTTCATGTTAATGGGGTAAATCTCGTATAGAATCTGCTACATTTTCTGGGGAAGCTTTGAAACAACCAATATTACGGCTTCCATGATGATTTCTCAGCTAAAGCTGGCCATACACATGAGTGAAGGGTTGCCTGAAATCACAGATTTTGGCCATTTTGGGCGACCATAAGCTGCAGAAATAACAGGAACGATTGTTGGTGATTGGCGATAGCAACTATAGTTTACTAAAGATCTGATCCGGCCGGTTGGACAATGTGTTCGTTGATCAGCTGATCAGGTGCAGCTTCACACAGGCTAACAATCGGGCAAACGAGCGTTGCATTAAGTGGGAGCTGCACTTGCAGTTCCAAAGCGGGTCGCTGCAGTAGAGTCAGCACAATCCGCTTCTTGCACGATCGCTACAGACAGCGATGCCAGGAAGCAGCTGATCGGTGGGGACCTTGAGTGGCAGATCCCCGCCAATCATCTATGGATAGAATAAATGTCTGAATTCTGGATTACACCTTTAATACAATCGTACGTCCACATAGACCTGCCATGGATCAGTTGTACATAGAGATGAGCGAACGTACTCGTCCGAGCTTGATACTCATTCGAGTATTAGCGTATTCGAGATGCTCATTACTCGAGACGAGTACCATGCGGTGTTCCGGTTACTTTCACTTTCATCTCTGAGACGTTAGCGCGCTTTTCTGGCCAATAGAAAGACAGGGAAGGCATTACAACTTCCCCCTGCGACGTTCAAGCCCTATACCACCCCCCTGCAGTGAGTGGCTGGCGAGATCAGGTGTCACCCGAGTATAAAAATCGGCCCCTCCCGCGGCTCGCCACAGATGCATTCTGACAGAGATCAGGGACAGTGCTGCTGATGCCGGAGCTGCTATAGGGAGAGCGTTAGGAGTATTTTAGGCTTCAAGAACCCCAACGGTCCTTCTTAGGGCCACATCTAACCGTGTGCAGTACTGTGGAGGCTGCTATTTGCAGTGTTGCACTTTTTTTTTTTTTGGTATATCGGCCGTGCAGAGCATTGCGCCCTACAGTAATACTCCAGGGACAGAAGTGCTTAGGCAGGGACAGAAGACATATTGATTGAATATAGGCAGTGGGCCTTTGCAAAAAAATTTGGGGAAAAAAATCTATTTGGGCTGCCTGTGACTGTCCTCAGTGTTCTGGGTCTCTGTTGGGTGTAGTAGTTCTCCAAATTCATACGCAGCCAGCTAAGTGTTACAGCAGGCTTGCGCAAAATTATTTCCTGGCTCTGTCTGGGCTGTGAAATCACCGCTGTATTGCAGTTCACAGTGCAACAGTCTGCAGTTCTTTGACATACTCCAGGGCCTTCTGCACTACTGGTAATACACCATGCTGAGGGGTAGGGGTAGGCCTAGAGGACGTGGACGCGGAGGCCCAAGTCAGGGTGTGGGCACAGGCCGAGCGAGTGCGGTGGCCAGGGGTAGAGGCAGGGCCAGACCGAATAATCCACCAACTGTTTCCCAAAGCGCCCCCTCGCGCCATGCCACCCTGCAGAGGTCAAGGTGCTCTACGGTGTGGCAGTTTTTCACAGAGATGCCTGACGACCGACGAACAGTGGTGTGCAACCTTTGTCGCGCCAAGATCAGCTGGGGAGGCACCACCACCAGCATGCGCAGGCATATGATGGCCAAGCACCCCACAAGGTGGGACGAAGGCCGTTCACCGCCTCCGGTTTGCACCACTGCCTCTCCCCCTGTGCCCCAACCTGCCACTGAGATCCAACCCCCCTCTGAGGACACAGGCACTACCGTCTCCTGGCCTGCACCCACACCCTTACCTCCGCTGTCCTCGGCCCCATCCAGCAATGTCTCTCAGCGCAGCGTCCAGACGTCGCTAGCGCCACTGTTTGAGCACGAGCGCAAGTACGCCGCCACGCACCCGCACGCTCAAGCGTTAAACGTGCACATTGCCAAATTGATCAGCCTGGAGATGCTGCCGTATAGGCTTGTGGAAACGGAGGCTTTCAAAAGCATGATGGCGGCGGCCCCGCGCTACTCGGTTCCCAGTCGCCACTACTTTTCCCGATGTGCCGTCCCAGCCCTGCACGACCACGTCTCCCGCAACATTGTACGAGCCCTCAGCAACGCGGTTACTGCCAAGGTCCACTTAACAACGGACACGTGGACAAGCACAGGCGGGCAGGGCCACTATATCTCCCTGACGGTACATTGGGTGAATTTAGTGGAGGCTGGGACAGAGTCAGAGCCTGGGACCGCTCACGTCCTACCCACACCCCGAATTGCGTGCCCCAGCTCGGTGGTGGTATCTGCGGCGGTGAATGCTTCCTCCACTAAACCACCCTCCTCCTCCTCCTACGCAACCTCTGTCTCGCAATCAAGATGTGTCAACAGCAGCAGGACGTCGCCAGCAGTCGGTGTCGTGCGGCGTGGCAGCACAGCGGTGGGCAAGCGTCAGCAGGCCGTGCTGAAACTACTCAGCTTAGGAGAGAAGAGGCAGATGGCCCACGAACTGCTGCAGGGTCTGACAGAGCAGACCGACCGCTGGCTTGCGCCGCTGAGCCTCCAACCAGGCATGGTCGTGTGTGACAACGGCCGTAACCTGGTGGCAGCTCTGCAGCTCGGCAGCCTCACGCACGTGCCATGCCTGGCCCATGTCTTTAATTTGGTGGTTCAGCGCTTTCTGAAAAGCTACCCACACTTGTCATACCTGCTCGGAAAGGTGCGCCGGGTCAGCACACATTTCCGCAACTCCAAGACGGACGCTGCCCCCCTGCGGACCCTGCAACATCGGTTTCATCTGCCAGTGCACCGATTGCTGTGCGACATGCCCACACAGTGGAACTCTACGCTCCACATGTTGGCCAGGCTCTATGAGCAGCGTAGAGCTATTGCGGAATACCAACTCCAACATGGGCGGCGTAGTGGGAGTCAGCCTCCTCAATTATTTACAGAAGAGTGGGCCTGGTTGGCAGCCATCTGCCAGGTCCTTGGAAACTTTGAGGAGTCTACCCAGATGCTGAGCGGGGATGCTGCAATCATTAGCGTCACCATTCCTCTGCTATGCCTCTTGAGAAGTTCCCTGCAAAGCATAAAGGCAGATGCTTTGCACTCGGAAACGGAGGCGGGGGAAGACAGTATGTCGCTGGATAGTCAGAGCACCCTCATGTCTATATCTCAGCGCGTTGAGGAGGAGGAGGAGGGGGAGGAGCATGAGGAGGAGGGGGAAGAGACAGCTTGGCCCACTGCTGAGGGTACACATGCTGCTTGCCTGTCATCCTTTCAGCGTGTATGGCTAGAGGAGGAGGAGGAGGGGGAGGGGGAGGAGCATGAGGAGGAGGGGGAAGAGACAGCTTGGCCCACTGCTGAGGGTACCCATGCTGCTTGCCTGTCATCCTTTCAGCGTGTATGGCCAGAGGAGGAGAAGGAGGAGGATCCTGAAAGTGATCTTCCTAGTGAGGACAGCCATGTGTTGCGTACAGGTACCCTGGCACACATGGCTGACTTCATGTTAGGATGCCTTTCTCGTGACCCTCGCGTTACACGCATTCTGGCCACTACGGATTACTGGATGTACACACTGCTCGACCCACGGTATAAGGAGAACCTTTCCACTCTCATTCCCGAAGAGGAAAGGGGTTCCAGAGTGTTGCTATACCACAGGGCGCTGGTGGACAAACTGATGGTAAACTTCCCATCCGACAGCGCTAGTGGCCGAAGGCGCATTTCCGAGGGCCAGGTAGCAGGGGAGGCGCAGAGATCAGGCAGCATGTACAGCGCAGGCAGGGGACCATTCTCCAAGGCCTTTGCCAGCTTTCTGGCTCCCCAGCAAGACTGTGTCACCGCTCCCCAGTCAAGGCTGAGTCGGTGGGAGCACTGTAAAAGGATGGTGAGGGAGTACGTAGCCGATCGCACGACCGTCCTCGGTGACGCCTCTGCCCCCTACAACTACTGGGTGTCGAAGCTGGACACGTGGCCTGAACTCGCGCTGTATGCCCTGGAGGTGCTTGCTTGTCCTGCGGCTAGCGTCTTGTCAGAGAGTGTGTTTAGTGCGGCTGGGGGAATCATCACGGATAAGCGTACCCGCCTGTCAACCGACAGTGCCGGCAGGCTTACACTCATCAAGATGAACAAAGCCTGGATTTCCCCAGACTTCTCTTCTTCACCAGCGGACAGCAGCGATACCTAAGCAATACGTAGGCTGCACCCGCGGATGGAAGCATTGTTCTCTATCACCATCAAAAACGGGGACCTTTTTGCTTCATCAATCTGTGTATAATATTCATCCTCCTCCTCCTGAAACCTCACGTAATCACTTCGAACGGGCAATTTTTCTTAGGCCCACAAGGCTCAGTCATATAATTTTTCTAAACAATTTTTATACGTTTCAATGATCATTAAAGCGTTGAAACTTTCACCTCAACCAATTTTTATTTTAACTGGGCTGCCTCCAGGCCTAGTTACCAATTAAGCCACATTAACCAAAGCGATTAATGGGTTTCACCTGCCCTCTTAGTTGGGCATGGGCAATTTTTCTGAGGTACATTAGTACTGTTGGTACATCAATTTTTTGGGGCCCTCGCCTACAGTGTAATCCAATTAATTTTTATCCCACCTGCATTACAGCTGACGTTACATCAGCTGTGCTGGGCACTGCAATGGGATATATTTATGTACCGCCGGTGGCTTCCTGGCACCCACCCATGCTGTCGGGCCACAGGGAGTTGTAACTGCATGTGTCCACTTCTAAAGAACCCCAGTCTGACTGGGGCATGCAGTGTGGGCCGAAGCCCACCTGCATTAAACATGACATTACCTCAGCTGTGATGGGCAATGCAATGGGATATATTTATGTACCGCCGGTGGCTTCCTGGCACCCACCCATGCTGTCGGTCCACAGGGACTTCACAATAGGGAGTTGTACCTGCCTGTGTCTATGAATTAAAAACCCCGGTCAGGTTGGGGCATGCAGTGTGGGCCGAAGCCCACCTGCATTTAATCTGACGTTAGCTCTGCTGTCCAGGGCACTGCAATGGGATACATTTATGTACAGCCGGTGGGTTCCAGGGAGCCACCCATGCTGTGGGTGCACACGGAATTCCCATTGCGGAGTTGTACCTGCCTGTGACTATTTATAAAAAAACGCGGTCTGACTGGGGCATGCAGACACCTTGACAGAATGAATAGTGTGTGGCACATAGGTTCCCCATTGCTATGCCCACGTGTGCAGCTCCAGATGGAGGTGGCACAGGATTGGATTTCTCATTGCTTCTGTACAGCATTGTGGACTATCGCCCCGCCCCTTTTAAAGAGGGTCGCTGCCTAGCCGTGCCAACCCTCTGCAGTGTGTGCCTGCTTTTCTTCTGGCAGACGCACTTATAAATAGACATGAGGGTGGTGTGGCATGAGGGCAGCTGAAGGCTGGGCAGGGACAGTTTGGTGTGCGCTGTGGACACTGGGTCGTGCAGGGGGGGTTGGGCAGCATGTAACCCAGGAGAAGTGGCAGCGGAGTGTCATGCAGGCAGTGATTGTGCTTTGTTGGAGGTAGTGTGGTGCTTAGCTAAGGTATGCATTGCTAATGAGGGCTTTTCAGAAGTAAAAGTTGTTGGGAGGGGGGGGGCCCACTCTTGCCGGTATTGTGGCTTAATAGTGGGACCTGTGAACTTGAGATGCAGCCCAACATGTAGCCCCTCGCCTGCCCTATCCATTTCTGTGTCGTTCCCATCACTTTCTTGAATTGCCCAGATTTTCACAAATGAAAACCTTAGCGAGCATCGGCGATATACAAAAATGCTCGGGTCGCCCATTGACTTCAATGGGGTTCGTTACTCGAAACGAACCCTCGAGCATCGCGAAAAGTTCGTCCCGAGTAACGAGCACCCGAGCATTTTGGTGCTCGCTCATCTCTAGTTGTACATCTTCTCGTTACCATGGGGAGACGTGCAACTGGCCAGCGAGTATGTGTAGGCTCACAGAAGTCAGCAGGTCTTTTGCATCTTTACACAGGTTGACTATCGTGCCCGATAATTTGCCCATGTAAATGCCCCTTAACTACTTCAGAACCGGAGAGTTTTCTTTTTTTATTTTAACTTTTCATCCTGTATTCCAAGAACAATACTTTTTTCATGTTTCCATTGACATATGGCCGTATGAGGGCTTGTTTTACTACGGGACGAGTTGTATTTTTTAACGGTACCATTTAATGTGCCATATAATGTACTGAAAAACGTAAAAAAAATTTGGACTGAGCTGAAGTAAAAAAAAAGCAGCTGCGCCATTTTTCAAGGGTTTGGTTTTTCTGGTGTTCATGGTCTAATAAAACAGATGCGCACTTTATTCTGCGGGTCCGTACAGTTACAGAGATACCAAATTTATAACTACTTTTAAAGAGTAAAGAAACTTTTTTAAACAAGACAGCTCTTCGTCGCCATATTCTGAGAACTTTTTATTATTTCTTCATCAATCAGGCCTGTTCGAGTGCTTGTTTTTTTGCAGGGCAAGCTGTAGTTTTTTGTAGTACTATTCTGGGGTACATACATTTTTTGGATTACTTTTTTTGAGAAGCGAAAAAACATAATTCCGGCATTCAGTTCCTTTTTTATGGTGATTACCATGCAGGAAAGATAGTATGATCGTCTAATAGTTTAGACTTTCACAAACACAGCGATGTCAAATATGTAGTTTTTCCACTGTTTAGATTTTTAATGGTAAAAATGGAAAAAGGGTTTTTTTTTTAAATTTATATATATATTTTTTTTTTTACGGTTTTAAAAATTCTACTAAACTTGCCTCTATTGAACTTACGATCACTTGATTTCTTGTAGTATATACTGCAATACTTCAGTATTACAGTATATAGTAATGTTCAGTGTTTTCTATTAAGCCCTTCTGTGCCGGTGGCTATCTGCTGTCAAAAACAGCTAATGGCCGCCGAGTATGGTACGAATGAAACGGGCAGGTGGTACGTGTCCATGCTGCAAGTTATATAATGGTTCAGCGATGACAGACAGAGGCAAAGGTGGCGCACTTTTTTTCAAAAATTAACTTTACTGAGAAACAACCAAATAAACACATTTATGCTCCATAGGAGGGTTCGTGTACTGAAACGTTACGTTACTCAGCTCATCTTAGCGTTCTCTTAAAGTGATAGTAACCAACTACCAATTATGGCATCCAGCATAACTTGGCGGTGAATATATCGTCGTATACCTCTGCTGCCATTTGCCAACTGACAGCAGCAAGACACCGGACAATTCACATGGCTGTCCAGACTCTAGTGTGGCAGGACTACTAAATTCAGCATCCTCTTCTGGTGTGTAGGAGCTGCGTACTTACACTTATAACGCTACCACAAGCATAGTAGACATAAACCTGCAGAGGTCATAATGGCGGTGCAATCCCCACATCACATCATCTTTACATTATACCTGCTGCAGAACCTTAAAAGGTCTCTTTCTGTAGCATTACAAATATCTTATATGCTGCATCATAACGAAACATTAATCCCTTAATTACCCCACAAGGCCTTGCATGAACTACCAGCGCCACATTCTAGTCCATACGCTAACGTTAACACGATCCCCAAGTGACCCTGACCCCAACCTGGCCAGGGATTTACATAAAAGTGTCCCAGAGAAACAAGTCCACTTATAAATATTCCCATCATGATCTGCTTCCTTCTGTGCAGCATCGATCTTTTCATCACCATCACCACATTGCCGGGCAATTGTGGGGAGGGAGACTCCCTCTCTTCTCATGTGCTGCAGAGTTCTTCTCCCCCAAGGATCTGACCAATCAATTATGATATGGCATTGCTCTGTTGGCCCCCGAGTCACCAGGGCTCTTGATAGTCCTCTAGCTCACTGGTAGTCCCTCTGCATCCAGGGGCCATGTTGCTTAGGTGCTCTCTTGGCAGCTCCCCAGCACAGTCAATCAGGGCCTAGAATAGGCTTCCACCAATTTTAAGGTTTGCTGTGTTTTACTCTCTCTCTCTCTTCTGTTGCAGCTGGGCTGCGTCACAAACTCATATTGACACGGCTCTAATTCCTTATATATTTGGTGCTGGAAGTGCTGAGAACTGGGGGGCAGGCTTAGCGCAGCACTATTGCCTAGGAAGGGGGTTGAGTCTTCGTAGTGGTCACATGCTAGCTGCATCACCACTACTTCACCGTGGCGGTAGCACCTCCTCCTTCAGACTTACAAGAAGCTTCACCAAAATGGCGCCTCTTGTGCCTGATATCCTGCTCCCTGTCGCTGCTCTCTGGCAAGGGAGGAAAAACTCACATCAGCACTGCATTTGGAGCGTCCAAGGAGCGGGCCCACAGCCGAGGAGACAGCGGGTAGAGAAGGCCTTGTCACAGGGCTTTACCATCTCCTCACCTGGGGGTAGCTCAGGACCCGACCAAGTCACTGCTGGGGAAGTTCACAGGGGTAAAGTAACCCAGAGTTACTTTAAGTTCTTTAGTCACATGTGACGCCACCGTTCCATCCTTTGTATTAAATCCTGAAGTTATAATAGAGAGTCCACACACAGAGGAAACTTTCTAAACAAAAGCGGGAATGGTCGGTAAATTCCGTCTACTTTAACTCCAACAAAGTTCCAACAAAAAACAGTAAATTGGCACAAATTACACTTCTAGAAGGTGGTGTGACAGGGAGGACTTCTCAGGGGAATCCGGACAATCCACAGTCCCAGTTATCTGTGTGATCCCGCTTTTGGCGACTCTCTTTCTCTCCATCTCTCTACCGGTCAACGCTCACACTTAAGGGGCCTTTCTCTTTTTCTCTTAGTGGTAGCACTGGCACATCCTGTAGAGTAGACCAAGGCCAAGCTGAAGGATGTCGCTCTGCCTCTTCCATTCTCCACACACAGACCAATCTGTGTCCGTGTGGCTCACTTGCAGAACTTTTCACTTGCCAACTCACTCGCATAGCATTCTTACCAACATATATATATACACACATACAATTTATATATATATAGATAGATAGATAGATAGATAGAGAGAGAGAGAGAGAGAACATGGTCACATGACGTACAACATGATACATTTCTCAGACATAACCCAGTCATTAACCCATTCAGTGCTGCAGAGGTGCAATACACATACCAAATGCACACTACATGCAAGACACTGACAAGACAATTACACGAGACAAACATATAACATTATGGAGGGACCCCTCTAACTCTGGGCCACTACACATGGGCCTGTCAAGAGTGCTGCCAGCGCTTTAAACTGTCAGATCCACATCATATTTTTTTCCCATGTGAGTCTGACAGTTTAACGCATGGCAGCAGTCTGAGGATGAGCCTTGGAGATCTGCTACGGTTTTTTTATGCAGATCTGCCCAATGCGGTTTCCATATGTATTTCGAGCCTAATAAACCACACAAAGATTTAACATGCCAATTTTTTTTTTTTCTTGAACGTGGATTTTCATAGAATTCAATAGAATGGAATTCAATGAAACGGAACCCATGAACAAGGCTTAAAGCAGTTTTCCATTTACACTTATATTGGTGGTAATGGGTGGGGGCAGGGGTGTCAGAAAATATTTAAAAAAATAAAAATTTTATACATATAGTCACCACTGGGAATTCGGAAGACCCCTTTAAAACCTGTACAATCAACAAACATATCCATAAGGCCTAATTCCCAATAAATATCCCAAACAAAAACTATGAGAAGTAAAAAGTGTGACCATTAAAAATAAGGGAAAATATAACAGAAAATAAGCAAATACAAAAAATTAAGATAAATATTTTTACATTTTGACTTTTAAAGGGGCAGGATACTGTAAAATAAGTGTCTTATGTTATAAACATGCATGATAACAGCTCAGTCTCAGTGGTGGCTGAGGTCTGCAAGTAAAAGGATTTGTGTGCTGATCAGTGAAGGAAAGAATGTGAATCCCTGGCGGTGAGTGTCTGTGTCTACCCTGCACCGTCTTGGATACATATGGCATCAGGCAGATGGCCCCTTTTCCTCAGTACAGAGCCTAGCAAACAGGAGATTACACAGAATTTAAGTCTTTAAAAAGGGGTCCCGTGTCTCCGGTGGGAGACGTGTCAGCAGTTTCTTTAGACCAGGATTAGCCATCAGTGAAAAGCTGTTTAGAATATGTATTAAAGAGACACCTCTTCCCCAGTTATCTATTATCTCTCATTTTTGGGAACATGCCTGTTATATAGATCCGCGTTAATCGCTGATCTGGAAATGTCTCCTTTTTTTAATTGATAGCTCGCAAACAAAAAAAGCCCACTTATTTAATTAAGAAATTAAAACATAAGCTGTATTCCATATAAAATATACAAGTGAGGAACAAATAAGGGGAGGGGGGGCGGCTAGAACCTTCTCAGGCCCTAATATACCCTATCACTATCAATGGCAGGACATCCGCCCTGCAAAGGGCGACCCCAAGCTGGAATCTGGCCCTAATCCCTCTATTACACCCTAGGCAGTGGATAAGCGAAAACCTGATGGAATGGTGTAAGCTCTCACAGGTTAAAGTAGAAGCAGCAAATTTGTGAATTGGTGACAAACTTTCCCTTTATTAGGTTAAAACCGGCACATAAATGCTTTTCGAGGTACAAACCTCTATTAATAGAGAGACGCGTCCTTTTCATACCCGACCCGCTTTTCCTACCCACCAGCTCCTGGACTGTCTTTCCGCTCCAGTGCCGCTACCGTCTACTATCTGACAGCTCAGCCCAACGTCCAGAGAAAAGTTGTTCACTAATTTACATATTTGCCTCTTCTTCCTCATCTTGTGTAAGATTGCTCCATTCCACCAGGTTTTTGCGCATCCATTCCACGATAGACCCCGCCGTTATCTGGTTGGGCAGCACCTCGGCATCTTCTGGATTACCATCCACCTGCTTTTCTTAACAGTCCTACTTCTACTCAGTAGGCACTATTTGGGTTCAGTGGGTTCCTCAGATAGTCCAAACAGTAACATAGGTGACATCTCCACAATTAGGTAGTCGAAAAAAATCAATCAGTCTTCGCGTTTCGCTCACAAATAATTCCGGCTCTTCAGGGAACAACATACACAGGGTCACAAAGAAACCAGGGACCCAACAAGGCCCACGGGCTCCGTCATCAGAAATGTTGCACATCTAATTTGGATATCATCTACTAAATAGTAAATAACCCCCGGCTGTTCGGTTAAAAACTAATTAATAACATTAAATCCAAATGACTGAAAACAATAAAATAAACGGATACTTACCCTTCCTCAGCCCCGGCGATTGAGCACCACAACCCCATGATTCTCCCATTCTCTGTTTACAGTGGAAGTCAGGTGCCCGCTGCCGTCCAATCAGAGGCTGCATCATCACCGTTTGGGACTCCTGGCATCATGGCACCCAGGATATGAGCGCTAATGCCAGGAGACAGGCGGTGACACTGTGGCCTCATCTGCGGCGCTAATTCGCCAGGGTCGAGGAGGGTAATTTGCCGTTTGTTTCATTGTTTTGAGTCATTTCAGTCAATTTTTTTTTTAACTGGACAATCCCTTTAATTGCTTGATATTTTTATAATGACTCTTCGGGGTGCGTTCACATGTAGCTCATTTGCTGCAGATTTTGGTGCAAATCTGCAGCTGATTTCACCTCTTCAGGGCTCTTTCATATGGGCGTTGCAATATTCATCCACCTGCATCGCGGACGAAAATCGCATGAACGAGTGAAAGCTGCGACCAAGTCGCGGCTAAATCTCCCATTTTTTCGCCTGTTCACAGGGCCGGGTGTGGTGTATATACGCCACAGCCTGGAATTCCCTGGGCCAGAGAGAGAGACCTGAGCGCTGCTAAAGTTTCTTCCCCTCACTCCCCCTCCCCTTGCCGGCTGATTGTGCCAATAGAAGCGCCCATAGACGCCTATGGGAGCTGCCGGCAAGGGTAGGCAGGGGTAGCCGCTGCTAAACTCCCTCCCCCTTCCTTTTTCTGATGGTTCTCATAGGCTCCCATAGTAGTCTATGGAAATGGCTGGTGTATTCTGGCAAAAAGTTGGGACAAGAAGACCGATCTTTACGGACGCACTTAAAAGCAGTCGTACAGAATCTGCAGCGTATGCGCTATTGTTTCCGGGTCGCCGATTTTACACACCAGAAATTGCCCATCTGAACAGATGCATTGGAATCCAAAGCTTCAGACAGTCTCAGTTTATAGCTGCATGTCATTTTTCCCTTCAGGCGCGGATTGTGTGTGCGGGAAAAAAACCGCGGCATGTTCCATTTTCATGCGGGTCTCCCGCGGGGACGGCTCCCGCAGGCTTCCATTGAAGCCTATGGAAGCCATCCGGAACCGTGGAACACCTGTACCTGAATTAAAACGTACCTGTCCAGATGCTGAGGATCTTCCCTCCATCATGGCCGGATCTTCTTTCTTAGGCCCGGCGGATGTGCCCGGCGCATGCGCGCGGCACGTTGCCGTCGTGCAGAGCCCATCCGCCGGGCCGAAGAAAGAAGATCCGGCCACGATGGAGGGAAGATCCGCAGCGTCCGGACAGGTAAGTTTAATCTTTTTTTTAGCCTCATGTCCGCGGGAAAGGAGGGAGAATCCGCAGAGAATCCACGGTGGGCCTGATTTTCCCCGTGGACATGAGACCTTAAAGGAGATGTCCCGCGCCGAAACGGGTTTTTTTTTTTTTAAACCCCCCCCCCGTTCGGCGCGAGACAACCCCGATGCAGGGGTTAAAAAAACCACCCGCACAGCGCTTACCTGAATCCCGGCGGTCCGGTGACTTCAATACTTACCGCTGAAGATGGCCGCCGGGATCCTCTATCTTCGTGGACCGCAGCTCTTCTGTGCGGTCCACTGCCGATTCCAGCCTCCTGATTGGCTGGAATCGGCACGTGACGGGGCGGAGCTACACGGAGCTACACGGAGCCCCATAGAGAACAGCAGAAGACCCGGACTGCGCAAGCGCGGCTAATTTGGCCATCGGAGGCCAAAAATTAGTCGGCACCATGGAGACGAGGACGCTAGCAACGGAGCAGGTAAGTAAAAAACTTTTTATAACTTCTGTATGGCTCATAATTAATGCACAATGTACATTACAAAGTGCATTATTATGGCCATACAGAAGTGTATAACCCCACTTGCTGCCTCGGGACATCTCCTTTAAGGCCTCAGATTGAATTTAGTTGAAAGGGTGAAATCTGCAGACCTGCACCAAAATCTGCAGCAAATCACCGACGTGTGAACAGTTCCTCAGTGGCTTCGTACCGCTGTTCTTGGCGCGGCTCTGCAGTAGGAGTTTGTCTGTCAATGCGCCAAATCTGCATGTGGAATTCAGGAGCGGAAAATCGCTTTTTCTTATCAAGAAGTGACGGAGCGAATTCCTTGTGCGGAGCCGCACCAAAAACTTCAGGAGCCGCACCAAAAACTTCCGGAGCCGCACCAAAAACTGCCGGCAGAATGTTTCCGCAGCAAATTCCGCCGTGTGAACATACCCGGAGATCTGCTGTTTATTGCAGCTTTTAGGCCTCATGTCCACGGGGAAAAATCAGGCCCGCTACGGATTCTCCCTCCTGCCCCGCGGACATGAGCGCTTAAAATAAGAATTAACTTACCCGCAGCGGACCGGGCAGATCTTCTCTTCTTCACGGCTGGATCTTCTTTCTTCGGCCGGCGGATGTACTCGGCCCGCCGGCAGCGTGCCGGGCACATCCGCCGGCTGGAGAAAGTAGATCCGGCCGTGAAGAAGAGAAGATCTGCCCGGTCCGCTGTGGGTAAGTTATTCTCATTTTAGGTCTCCCGCGGATCCGGACGGCTTCCATAGGCTTCAATAGAAGCCTGCGGGAGCCGTCCGCGTGGGAGACCCGCACGAAAAGGGAGCATGCCACTTTTTTTCATGCTCCATTTTTTTAAAATTCTCTTTTATTGACCATCCGCGGGTATTTATCTACCCGCGGGTGGTCAATGCATCCCTATGGGGTGCGGATCCGCATGCGGGTGATCCGCTGCGGATTTTAAATCCTATTTTGCCCGTGGACATGAGGCCTTATAATATTGATACTTTTTATTTCTCTCTACTATTGCGTTTCGTATATTTCTTACCGCTTTCTTCTATAATTGTAATCATTGATTTGACGTATATTTTATGCAGTTTTCTATTTTCCGATGTTTATTTCCTCGCAGTCCTAATGGCCGCCGCAGCCTGCGGAGCCGCTGACTGATTTCACGAGGCTATAACACAGTTTTGCCATTAGCGAGCGTGGCTTATTTAAATGAGGAGTAATGTCTGTATCATCGCCTGATATGGCTGAACACCTAGAAGACTACTTAAGAGATTTTAATGTCTGATATTTTCCTAATGGGATTATTAGACAGACAGGGAGTTAGAGGCGTTATAATTCCAGCACCTGAGGCGCAGCGCTGGAACTCAGGAAGGGCTGCTTAATGCTGCATTAATATCTCTAATCGGTCGCCATGATAATCTTTCACATTTTGCTGACTTCTATGAATGGCTGAAGTAACTTTAGTAGGTAAATAGACCCGGTCTGGCGGACTACTAGGAGGTTTCCTCATCATTGACCATATTTGAAGATCATTTAAAGGCGCAGATCCAAGGATATATGTATAATACAGCACGGCTCCTCTCACTACCCACTGTGCATCTCTAGTCTGAGGCGATTCACGCTGCTTTCCGATTGGTCAGTGACGATCACATGAGCAGAACAGGCCAATCAGAGCAGCATGTAGTGGCTTAAACTACCGATCACCACCAGTCTATATAGTGCATTCAGAATAGTCAGAAAACTAATGCTGCCATCTAGGAGTAAAACGGGACCGCGAACCAGTGGACCCAGAGCACCGCAAGGGGAAGATGGCGTGTAATATTACATCCGACTCCTCCAAAACTGAGGACCAGGATGTCACGTTTACATTGTAATGCACATTTTAACATGATATGATAGAGAAAGGAGATAGATAAATAGGTAGATAGATGCCCTGCTTCCCCAAAAATAAGACCTACCCCGAAATAAGCCCTAGTTACACTACATAAAAAAAATACATTACCTAGCAGGCTCGATCCAGCTCTCATGCTGCTCTCTACAGGTTCGGCGTGGTCCCCGCAGCCCTCGGCCGCTTGTACAACATCACTTCCTGGTTACGCAATTCATAAATTCCACCTCCAGGAAGCGATGGCTGTGACTGGTTCTTCGACCACTGCTCAGCCAATCAATGCAGCGCTGGATAAACCAATCATAGCCATTGCATTGGTTCATCCAACAATGCATTGATTGGCTGAGTAGCGGTTGAAGAACCAATCATGAGCGGATGAGGAGCTGTGGAGAGCAGCAGGAAGGCTGTTGACCCACCCTGTTTGGCAAGTATAATAAGACATCCCCCAAAAATAAGACCTTGTGCCTCTTTTGGGGCAAAAATTAATATATGACAGGGTCTTATTTTCGGAAACTGCCTTTGATAGAAAGATAGATAGATATGAAAACTATGCAACATCTAGAAGACCATGGCTCAGGATCAGGAAGGAAAGGAGCTCATGTGTCTTTCCCATTCTCTAAGAGCAATATGTGAAATTATATGCTTCAGTTTTTTTCTATTTTCTTTCTTACTGGCAGAAAACAGTTTGAGTAATACATAATGTCAGTAATTCCCTGACAGTTACAATCAGTCAAATGAACAACATTTCATCAGATAGATGCACATTACAATACAGACATTGTAACACTGCAAGAATATTTAGTTGGCAAAGAATCTAAAGTGATATAAAACATGGGAGATGGATGGATGGATGGATGGATGGATGGATGGATGGATAGATAGATAGATAGATAGATAGATATGAGATATGAGATAGATAGATATGAGATAGATAGATATGAGATAGATAGATAGATATGAGATAGATAGATAGATATGAGAAGATAGATAGATATGAGAGAGAGAGAGAGATAGATAGATGGATAGATAGATAGATATGAGATAGATAGATAGATATGAGATAGATAGATATGAGATAGATAGATAGATAGATAGATAGGAGATAGATAGATAGATATGGGATAGATAGATAGATATGAGATAGATAGATAGATAGATATGAGATAGATAGATAGATATGAGATAGATAGATAGATATGGGATAGATAGATATGAGATAGATAGATAGATAGATAGATAGATAGATATGAGAAGATAGATAGATATGAGAAGATAGATAGATATGAGAAGATAGATAGATATGAGAAGATAGATAGATATGAGAGAGATAGATAGATAGATAGATAGATAGATAGATAGATAGATAGATAGATAGATAGATAGATATGAGATGGATAGATAGATAGATAGATATGAGATGGATAGATGGATAGATAGATAGATAGATAGATAGATATGAGATAGATAGATAGATAGATAGATAGATAGATAGATAGATAGATAGATAGATAGATAGATAGATAAGCAGTCGGCCCCAGTTGGAAGTGGACATGCGCATTGAGACCGAGGTGTCTATGCCTCAACGAATGCGCCAGGTCCTCCATCCAGCTGCACAGGATTTCACCACCATTTACACTGATGCCATCGGCTGCTTTCCCATTGCATGGTCTGCCAGTCTCCACAAAGAGAAACAGTACTCCTCCCAACACTATACCCCCCCTCACCCTCCACCCACATAGTCACTAGGTGACAAATGGACTTACACGACCCAACAAACACGCAATTCTTACATCTCATCTTTATTATCTCATTGTTGTCCAGTTGGAAACTATTGATGACCTATCCTTAGGGAAGGTCATGAGTAGTAGATCAGTATCGGTTTGCTTCCTGGGACCCAGTTGCTTGCTGGGGCAGTGTGCTGGCACTGAGCTATTTTCTGCTTGTCCCCACTGCAATGGCTAGGCTTGGTATTACACCCACTCGTCTCAATGGGAACTTGTCCTACAATACCAAGTGTGGCCACTGCAGTGAGAATGGAGCAGTCTGCTTCCTGCAGAAATCAGCTCAGTACATGAACACACTGTCTGAGAGAATAGTTTATCAGTGGGGGGCCTGAGCAACAGATCCTCACTAATCTACTATTGATCATCTATCCTAAGGATAGGCGGCCAACAATAGTTTCCAACTGGACAACCCCTTTAAGGAACAACCCTTATCTGGATGGAAATGTGATACAAAAATCATGCATCTTGGAAAATATTGCACCTATGTACATCCACAAAGCAAAGTGAGCTAAATTTACGCCAAAACTATAAATTGGATAAATGTCCGCTAAACCTGTCTGGTTCGTCAACCATCTAGGGCATCATGGTAGTCCATTGATGTCTGCCACCGAGGGAAAAAGAGTGTTTGACATATACCCCTCACCCTATTGAGAAAAAAAAAACTTGCATGTCCCGCCAATCGAGACATGTATGTTCATGGTGGAGTAGGGAGAGAGGGCTGCTGGCTATGGAGATAACTCACTATACAAATGAATGAAAGTGACATTGTGATATATGGTGGTGGATGATATCATTGACCCTTAGGCGGTATAGCTTTGGCAGCAAGGCCATAGGAGCATCATGTTACGCCTTTGTTTCCTCTCGGAGATATGGCCACCATGATCTGCAGTCTATGCAATCACACATAAATCAGGTATCGCTGGATGACATCACAGGACGCTTGTGAAATGCACTTTTGCACTTTCTCGAACAATCCTTAGCGTCTGAGCCCTTAAGTGTTCTGCAACTGGCAAATTCAGAATAAGCCCTGTGTCGTAAGTTTAAAGAAAGCAGAATGAAGATATCTTAATCTAAACATGCTGTAACCTGATTTTATCGCATCATGTAAGTTCAACACCGCTTTAGGCTTCGAGGACTTGGTTGTGTTCCCAGAATGTATAAACTATAACCTACGATGAATAGATGAATAGCTTGTAACTTTATTATTATGCATGGTGAATAGAGCTGGAAATATCCCATACAGGTCCAAAAAAGATGCTCGGAAATATCGATCCTAGCACTCCAACACTTGGGTGAGGTCTTCTGATACTTCCCGACACGTGGTAAAGGATAAGGGGTCCTGGTGCAACAGTTCAGCCAGGGGTCCCCCCCACACCACACATGCAACTTCTCATTCTTAGCCTCTGGCCGCGATTCTTTCATGGGGTGTAAAAGATTAGGGGTTCACGTCTCAAGACATATGTCTCCCCCAAAAATGTAGGAAAAAATTCTGCGCTCATAGTGTAGTGGCCCAGGACAACATCTCATGAGGATGCACTGTGCAAGCTGTCTTTATCATTTTCTGTATGTGTGTTGCACAGCTGCGGCATCTGAAGGGTTAACTGTAATAAAATCATTGCCTGTCATTCCTAGGTACAAATTGACACAATTGCCAAAAAAAATGAAAATCTTAATTTTTTTCTTCTGCTTTGCTTAGATTTATTCAAATACTGTGGGGTCAAAATACACAGTACACGCCTAGAGGAATTCGGTAAGGGGTCTAGTTTTTAAAATGGGGTCATTTGAGGGGGTTCCTTATCGTTTTGGTGGCTCTATAAGTGGGCAATGGGGCCTGGAATTTATTCAGTTGTACCCTGAAATTCAACGGGTGCTCCTTCCATTATAGGCCTTACAATGTGTCCTGTAAGTAGATTAAGGCCACGATGGGTATGTTCCTGAACACGGGACAAACAGGGGTAATCCATTTTGGGGTAAAAGTCTTCATTCCTATGTGTGCTGTACAAAAAAAACAGGTTTTTAAATTGATACAACTGCCAAAAAAATGAAAATCGTAATTTTTTTCCTACCTCTTTGCTTAGATTTATTCAAAAATTGTAGGGTAAAAATATGCAGTACACCCCTAGATAAATTCGTTAAGGGGTCTAGTTTTCAAAAATGGGATCATTTGTGGGGGTTCTCTGTCGTTTTGGCCGCTCAAGGACTCTACAAGTGGGCAACGGGGCCTAAATCATCTTCATGCAAAATGTCTGTTCTGAAAGACACCGGCTGCTCCTTTCATTTTGGGCCCCGTTGTGCATCCAAACATAATATTAGGGCCACAATGGGTATATTTCTGAAAACAGGACAAACGGGGATATCCATTTTGGGGTGTCAATCCTCATTTTCATGTGCACTATAGGAAAAAAAATGTCTTTAAAATGACATATTTGCAAAAATATGAAATTTTATTTCTTCTCCTCTAAATTGAATTAATTCCTGGAAAAAAAAAACTGGGGTCAAAATACTCATCACACGTCTCAGTGAATACATTAAGGTTGTACATTTTAAAATCGGGTCATTTGTGGGTGTATCTATTATTCTGACTCCTATGAGCCTTTCCAATCTTGTCTTGCTGTAAGAAAACAAAGTGTTCCTCAAAATGCTGAAAAGTAATCTTAAATTTGTACGTCTCCTAAATGGTTAAAAAAAATAAAATAAATAAAAACGCTAAAGTTTTTCAAATGTGCATCCAGAATAAAGTAAACAGATGAAAATATATATCATCAAAAATTTGGTACAGTATGTTTGCACATATTTGAGATATTACAGTTGAAAATGTGAAAAAAAAATGACAATTTTTGCAAAATTTTCCCAATTTTGGCACTTTTAATAAATATATACAAACTCTATCGGTCTATTTTTACCCCCTAAATGAAGTACAATATGCGGCGAAAAACAATGTCAGAATCACTTGGATATGCAAAACCTTTACGGAGTTATGCTATGTTGAGTGACACGTCAGATTTCCAAAATTTGGCTCCGTCACTAAGGCGCAAACAGGCTTCGTCACTAATGGCTTAAAAAAACTGTACCTGCATTGCTTTGAATACCTGTTTTGTAAAAGTTTATTTTTTAAGTGCCAGCAGGCTAGAGCTCAGAGGTCAGGGAGGATACACAGGATGAATCCAGTCCTACAGTCCACATTATCTGTAAGGTACTGCTCCTGGACTTGGAGCACTCCAGTGGAGGAAGGGGGTAGCGGTCACTTTCCAGAATCTCTGACAAACAATTAACACCCCGCACGGCAGGTGCGTGAGTGTGTCTCTGTAGAGTACCTCTGTGCGGTGATCCAGACTTTGGACGGCTGCACAGGAAAAACCTGTAGTGTGAACTGGTACCTGTGCGATGGGTTCCTCTATGCAGAACTATTGTAGATTTGCTCTCACTCTAAGATTCCTGGGACTCACTCTATTAACATCCAGTCTCCACTCGCTACAGGATATCTCTCCTCTTCCTCCATCTTCACCTATATGGAAGCTGAAGGTGCTTCCATGTGGCTCTGTGTTAGCACCCTCTGCTCCTGAAGATGGACTCTTTTCCCACTCTCAAGCACTCCAATTTATACCTTCACTCATACCACATGACATGACAAACTGATACATCTACATGCAGGCAATGATTTTATTACTGTTGCCTCTCAAGCGCCGCAGCTGTGCAACACACACTCTGGATATGACAGGACAAGTTTTGCACAGTGCATCCACATAGGACAAACATGTATAACATTGATGGAGGTGACCAGGATGGTGTTTTGGGCCACTACACAGACTGTACTGCTGCCACCGGACTACTGCTGCAGGTGGGGTGATTAGAATTGCTGACACGTGTGATGCACTGCCGACAGGCCACATAAAATGAGGCGGCTGGCCACATTTCGCCTGCAGTCATTGTGTTTGACATGTGTGCAGTCACCACATAATAGTCAGATATGAGCTCTACACATTGATAGTGATTACAGTGCAGTTACCTCCAGTGACCACAGGTAATGTCTTCTCTAATTGGAGTCATCTATTTTCATTTTTCTATTCAGGCCTGGATGTCTTCCATCCATGACTCATTTCCGTGTATTCTCCTTGTCCTATTCTTCTCAGTGCCCCTCCATATGCAATAGTTCTCCCATTATGGTCCCACAAAGTAATAGTTACTCTTCTGTAGTCCCCTTAAAAAAAAAGTTTCCTGTCTTTGCACTACTCTGCCCTCTCTTTGGCCCTACTTTCTAAAGGTATCCCCTCATTGCCACACTTTCTAATAGTGCCCCCTCTGTGGCCTCACAAAGATATAGTGCCGCATTAGTGCCACCACAAAGTAATAGTGCCCTCTCTGTGCCCCCATACGGTAACAGAACCTTCTTTGGGCCCCTACAACTGAAAAGAGGAAGAAAGAGAACTCCAAATGCAAATATGAACAGAGCCTTATGGTTTGTTAACATCAACAATTTTTTTCCCTTTCGAACAGATTTTTTTTTTTTAATGAAATGAAAAGCAAAATAGAATTAAAACAGAACCAAACAAAGTATAGTTTCCCTTTTCTTAATGGATTTGGTATACAAATCTGTAAAAAAAAAAAAAAAATGGTCCATTTCTATCAATTTGTTTTGTTTCATTTACATCTGTTTTTTTAAGGGATCCGTTTTTTCCGCAATGGGGAAAAAAAAAAAAAAAGAATTGACATGCTGCGGCTGTCAATTCCGCACCGCACTGCGACAGATTGGCCGCCCTCTGTGGACGAGATTTTTGCAAAATCTTATCCACATGGCTGGCTTATCCCGCGTTTAGGAGCCGGGGGCGGATTTGCCGCACAGAAATTTTGCACGGAATTTCCATGGCAAATCTGGCACATGTGAACCCAGCCTAAGGCCTTAGTCAGACGGGCGTTTTTAGCCGCGATTTGCGCATGCGTCCGGCGATTTTATAAAACCATTGCTTTGCAATGGTATCGGACACATGAGCACTTTTTATGCGCTCGTCCGATAAATTATAGAACAGAAATCGCAGATCGCACCTATCTGCGATCTGCGATTCCTGTTCTCTTCTCTATATGCGCTCAATGGGGCCGGCGGCAGCAGCACCGACCCCATTGAGAACATATAGAAGACAAATCATTCTTCTCTGCCACAGCTGTTACAGCTGTGGCAGAGAAGAACGATGTTTGCCCATTGAATTCAATGGAGCCGGCAATACAGCCGCTCCATTGAAAGCAATGGGCTGCCGGCGTGCGCGGGGTGAATTGTCGGGAAGGGCTTAAATATATAAGCCCTTCCCTGCAATTCATCCTAAAATGTGTTAAAATAAAAAAAAAATTGTATACTCACCTTTCCGCTGCAGCCGGAGTCCAGCCGCGGCCGCTGTCAGTTCTCCTGAACTGCTTCTCGGCACTATTCAGCCGGCGGGGCTTTAAAATCCCCGCCTGCTGAATGATCTGCCTCTGATTGGTCACAGCCCTGACCAATCAGAGGCAGGTTTCACTCACACACCCATTCATGAATTCATGAATGGGTGAGTGACTGCTGCCTCTCAGCGCTGAGCCAATCAGGGGCAGGTCTGACTCACATCCATTCATGAATTCATGAATGGGTGTGAGTGAGACATGCCTCTGAATGGCTCAGCGCTGAGCCAATCAGGGGGCAGGTCTGACTCACACCCCCTTCACACCCACTGCAGGACGGCCGCGCGGAGCTCCGCCTGCCGGGAGAAGGTGAGTATATATATTTTTTATTTTTACACATTTTAGGATGAATTGCAGGGAAGGGCTTATATATTTAAGCCCTTACCGACAATTCATCCCGGGCTCGCCCGCAGCGCATTGCTTTAAATGGAGCCGGCTGTATTGCCGTCTCCATTGAATGCAATGCGCTGGACAGCTCCGGCCCGTTTCTAATGAAACGCGGCTAGGAGCAGATTTTCGGGCGATTTGCGCGCACCGGTCACGCGATTTGCGGATGCGCATCCGTCATGCGATCCGCAAATCGCGTGAAAAAACGCCCGTGTGACTAAGACCTAAGAGTGATTTCACAGATATTGTGCTCAGCTGTGTAAATGCGGCCTCAGACTGCTTCCACCGGGACCGATATTACACCTGCAAATCTGCAATTTTTCGGAAAAAATAAAACCTGCTACAATTTTTTGTATCTCACAGCAGCACTGCGAAAGAAAAATCGCACATGTAAGTACAGCTATTGTAAATAATGGGTGGTATTTCCGTGCGAGGTTTGTTTGTTTCACAACACACTAATCTTGCACAAGTATCTCAGAAAATATCCCAAAACTCAATGGAAAGGTTTTTCTGTCTTACTGCACCTCTGAGAGAACAGCAGAAAAGAAATCCCAATGCCGATGTGAACAGATCCTGGATTGTCTGCTGTAACCCGTCATCGGTGCCAACCCTCAGATATAACAATCAATCAAGATCCGCTGTGACGGCCTCACCCTGTTTCCAAGATATTAGTGGTCTTGCATAAGACTGAACACCCGCCGTCCCCGGCTCAGGCTTCTCACACAGCAATACAATTATTTTTAATGTAAACAAAAAGCAAACCACAAAAGCAGAATATATAAATATATAAGTAGTCATTGTCAGTAAGAAAGATACAGGCGGGCATGGAGGCTCTAGTACCCTGTTATACCGCCTCTAGCTTGGATACAAGATGTGATACAGGCGGGCATGGAGGCCCTAGTACCCTGTTATACCGCCTCTAGCTTGTATACAAGATGTGATACAGGCAGGCATGGAGGCTCTAGTACCCTGTTGTACCGCCTCTAGCTTGGATACAAGATGTGATACAGGCAGGCATGGAGGCTCTAGTACCCTGTTGTACCGCCTCTAGCTTGGATACAAGATGTGATACGGGGGGCATGGAGGCTCTAGTACCCTGTTGTACCACCTCTAGCTTGGATACAAGATGTGATACAGGCAGGCATGGAGCCTCCAGTACCCTGTTGTACCGCCTCTAGCTTAGATACAAGATGTGATACGGGTGGGCATGGAGGCTCTATTACCCTGTTATACCACCTCTAGCTTGGATACAAGATGTGATACAGGCAGGCATGGAGGCTCTATTACCCTGTTGTACCGCCTCTAGCTTGGCTACAAGATGTGATATAGAAGGGCATGGAGGCCCCAGTACCCTATTGTACCGCCTCTAGCTTGAATACAAGAATAGAGATAGAGATAAAGAGAGAGATTACCTGCTTTGCAAAGTTAAGCTAAGTAAAGTTTTACCAGGCCTCAACCGTTCCTGAGGACCCGAGGTACTATACACTTGTCCAGTGTTTGTTAATCCACCGTGTATGAATGCTGGTGTGTGGAACAGTGGCGTTACGAACTGACAACTACTAGCCCTCATCCTGAGGACTATTGGTCCTATCCTCTGCTGCGGTAACTCCCTCCGGTAGCAGAAGTTGGAAAGTGCCACCATGACAGGCACTAAACCCTCCCAACTCCAGCTGTATGCATGGGTAGAGATCCATTACCCTGAAGTAATACCCTAGGATTGGAGTCCATTGCATTGGCTCCCTCTCTTTTATACCCTAAGCTGTTACAAGGTTGGCATCTCGCACAGGACGTTATGCCCGTTCACCTTGTGTGTCCTCACACATCCACTGGTCCCAACACCTCCTAACAGTCTCGTCAGATGCTCCTCTCTACTGGTGGTCTGTAGGCTGCGTCCTGAGCCCGGTCACCTTGTGTGCCCCCACACATCCACTGGTCCCAACACCTCCTAACAGTCTCGTCAGATGCTCCTCTCTACTGGTGGTCTGTAGGGGGCGTCCTGATCCCGGTCACCTTGTGTGCCCTCACACATCCACTGGTCCCAACACCTCCTAACAGTCTGATCAGGGCGGCCCAGTGGGGGACAATTCATCGATACGACCATCCAGCTTCTCACATCCCAATAATGCGCCCCCCTCTGGTAACGGGGTGAAATCTCTTCTCTGCGTTGTAGAGGTGTCTAGTGGCCAAACAGCTCTACACAAGCGGAAGAGGAGGCCACTACACACAAGGAGCCTCCGAAAGCCTCTTATAGGCCAAGGGGGAACCACTTTTAGGGCCTCCGGTGACAAGACCGTCCATCTAATCACCACAACTCATCATTTACAGATCTGCCTGAGATGGAACTGCAGGACGGGTCTTACAGCAAAATGACAACTTCTTCTGGGGGCCGGAGGGTTTTTTCACAAAGTCTGTACTATCTAGCAAACCGTGTTTACCACATCTAATTAATGCTTTGCTTAAAAAAGTAAACAGCTGGTCACATGATTGGAGACCCCGGACAGGGGTCACTCAGGAAGGATTGTATGAACTTAAAAAAAGATCTGGGAAGTAATTGAAACCTGAAGTAAGACCGAAAACGTCCCAGTGATCTCATGCTAAGCTTATAAATGATACACGGCTGGTAGTAAAAATGAATATTTGAGCTATTTTGGGAAGCCAAGCACGCAGCCCATTGGTCGCTTATTAACTAAGGGGCCATAAAAGTTTCTATAGCGCTAATTTTACACATGAGTCTGAGATCACATCATAGCAAAGTATAAGGCACCGTTTTAAGCCCATCTGACAAGACTGCATTTATGACTGAGCTCTACAATCTCGTGATAAACCCTCCTACAAATGACATGAGAAACGTAAACAGAGGGCCTCATTTATCAAGAACGTCTATGATGCCCAAAACAACCAATCACAGCTCGGCTTTCTTTTGTGGCAGTTTTGGTAAGCTGCCCATTCTGTAAGGGGGTAGCTCTGCTGCACTTCCCCTTATACTGTGATGTGGCATGTGAACGCTGCAATATGTGGCTAGTGGCGGATGCCTTAAGTCCCACCCCCTCCAGTCCAGAACCCGTGCCAGGAGGGTGTCAGAGAGTTGGAGAACCGGCTGTACATTGGAGGCTGTCAGGCACAGAGCAGCACCCGTATAAGTTACCCCGGTTCCCTGACTGTGAACAATGATAGGCCATGGGGAGGAAGCTGGTGGCTTGTAAGCGCTATAGAAAGGAAGGGGTTTCCGCCCCATTCCTGACATGACTAATGCGTCACCACCAGAAAATAACCCAGTAGGGATAGTCAATGGGGCTAGACCCCACCTAAGGCCAGCACCAGGCCCGAATGTTTGGGAGGTTTTTGTGAGCTCCATGCAAAAAGGATTGTAGCTGCGTAACAGGGAGAGACACAGAGAGCAGAGCTCAGAGGTGCAGCAGAGGGAGCCAATGCAGAAGGAGAGCATCAGAAGAGCCCTGATGACCAGGAGCGAAGAGAAAGGGCCTGATGATCAGGGGCTGAAGATGTTGTTGCACCATGTGGAAGGAGAGGTGGTCTCCCTTCCCACAGGGGGGCTCGTCCCTGAAGTAGCAGACATCACTATGGACCTGGATTTGACAACAGTGCCATGTAATCAGATGCAATAAAGCAGCAAGACATGCAAGACCGGTCTAACAAGATGTTAGTGTGCGCACGCTAGGGGGACACCTGGGGGACTCTAGGTAATTGGGAAGTTTAATGTTTATTGTTAATACACGATGTGAAGTGTAAAACCATGTGATGAGGGACAAGGCATTTGGGAGAGAAGCATTATGCTCAGATAAAGGATTCATGAGATGAAAGTATTCGGGAGATAAACCTTTGCACATATGGTCCACTGAGTCTACTGTGACTTGGGACTCCGAAATTGTGATGTGGCCTACGATCCATGAGGCTGCTATGTTAGTTATGCCACGGACCTATAGAAATCTAAGTATGGACTACTACAAGGACAGTGATTGGTCAGACTCATGATTGAGGTCCAAAGTGCCTTTCTCCGCCAAGGTGTTTTCCTGATATGGATACGTGATATGGATGTTATAGTATGAATTTCAGTAAAAAAGCTTACATAATGTTTAAGTACGAAATACTCTCCTATGGAGTAAAACCACTTTGTTCGGTAAAGTTTACTTTTATAAAAATGTGCTGCCCCGTCTCTGCCCATCACCGCCGCGCCATAAGCGCCACCACTCACCTGCTTTATTAGTTGTATAAGACGATGAAACCAACATACCTGCGATTTTCTGCAGCTTCAGGTCAGACATTGGATGTCCATTTATAGGTGACCTTAGAGGCACTTTTCCTCCACTTAGAGATTAGCTATTTTGCATATTATATGGAATGTTCACAATTCTCTGCAGCTGCTCTAATGAATACATTAGAAAGTAAAAAAATATTGAGCTATGCAAAAAATCTCCAAAACTCGCACTAAAACACATATGGACGTTCTCTAGACTGATTTCTTTTCTTCTCCATCTAGCCCAGGCCTTCATTACTTTTCCGGCTAATTCTTGACTCTGAGTTTGTGGCCCAGAAATCATTGGCTCCTTTGAAAATAATAGCACCACCCACTGTGTCACCTGAAAATAGCACCACCCACTGTGTCACCTGAAAATAGCACCACCCACTGTGCCCCCGGAATAAATTATAATACACTGTTAAGAAATTAAACTTTCTTTTCTATCCAAGTCTAGACCAGTACGAAGACTTTTTAGAGCAATATCCCATGGCTCTGCCCTCTACCCATCCTACTGCTACCCCAATGCTCCTTACACAGTAATAGTGCTCTACTGTGCCCATCACAAAATCATAATGCCACTTTGCAGCTCCACAGTAATTAGCTCCCCTTTTCTGACCCCCAACTAATTATCTGCCCCCTGCTGGCCCCATGATAGTAATTAGCTGTCCCCACTGGCCCACACAGTAGTTAGTTGTCCCCATTGTAATTACCTGTCCCTTCTGCTGGTTCCCACAGTAATTAAGTTGCCCCCCCCCCCCCCCCCCCCAGTAGTTAACTGCTTCCCCACTGGCCAGGTCTCCATAGTAGTTAATGATTGCCCGTTGGCCACCACAGTAAAATTTGGAAAAATGTACTATTGTACTCACATGTTGTGGTCCCCTCAGACACTCTGGTGACCATCCCACTAGTCTCTCAGCTCTCCTCCTAACAGCCGGTCACGTGAACACTGCAACCAATCCCAGGGCTTGGACACGCGAGTCACATGCTCAGATCATGTGACCATGGCTTCCCGAAAGTGAACGGAGGCCTGCGGGACAGCAATTGTAGCTGCTAGATGGAGCGAAAAAAGGGGATTATACTCAATTTTTATTTGACTGACTTCTACCAGGTTTTAGGCCAGTAGCTGGGGTAAAGGATCAGGTCACAGAAGAGGAAGCCTAAACGTGAGTGTCTCCAGGGAAATCCAGGTGACTTGACATGTCTGAGAAGGAGATTTTGAAGCTAAGAAAGGGTGGATTTAGACGAGCATGTTTATGTGCGTACAATTGTGCAACATTCAGTGACAAGGGGACTCCCTGCGGGGAGTAAAGAATCCCCTGCCACAGCTGTCATAGTTGTGGCAGAGGATTGCGGTTATCCCATTGCTTTCAATGGGACCAGTGCTTTTGCAGTTCCATTGAAAGCAATGGGCTGCCGGCAAGCCCTGCAGTGATTTTCAGGGAAGGGCTTTAAATATAAGCCTTTCCCTGAAAATCATCCCTAGAATGTGTTAAAAATAAAAAAAATATATATATACACATACTCACCTCTCCGCAGCTGCCAGGGTTCAGCTTGAATTCAATGAATGGCTGAGTGCTGCCTGTGATTGGCAGAGCGCTCAGCCAATTTAATACAGCCCTTTCAGCAGGTGGGGATTTTAAATCTCCACCTGCTGAAACAGATTCAGAGCAGTGCAGGAAGAAGACAGGCTGGACGCGCCCGAGCCCTGGCAGCTGAGGAGAGGGGAGTATGTATTTTATTTTTTATTTTAAACACACTCTAGGGGTGATTTTAAGGGAAGGGCTTATATTTAACACCTTTCCCCGAAAATCCCTGCAGGGTTTGCCGGCAGTCCATTGCTTTTAATGGGACTGCAGAAGCACGGGTCCCATTGAAAGCAATGGGAGAATATCGCAATCCACTGCCACAGCCTCGCAGGGAGTCCCCTAGTCACTAAACACTGTGTATATATATATATTTAAATTAATTTATTTTTTCAACACAAACCATGGCTGATTTTCAGGGAAAGGCTTATATTTCAAGCCCTTCCCTGAAAATCACTGCAGGGGTGCCGGCATCCTATTGCTTTCAATGCGGCTGATGGCAGCAGCTGTGGCCCCATTGAGAGCGATTCTGCACGGACCTGCATTCACGCGTGTTTGTGCACGTACGGCGGTGCGCACCAATGTATGCATACGCTCCTGTGAGTGCACCCAAAGTCCGATGCCATTCTGCCCAGAATATTCTATCTAGCCCTAACCACCTACCACAGATTTAAACGGGTTTTCCAGGGCTTAAAAAAAAAGTTAAAAGGGCTTAAAATGAATAAACTCTGGATAACTCACCTTTTACGCCACTCCCTATCCAGTGCTGCATCCCCAGTGCCCGCCGCACAAAAACCAGAAGGAGCAGCAGGTGGTCATGTACCATATATCGTGCATCTGTCTGCTCAGCCAATCACAGGCTTCAGCGCCGATACTTCCATGGCCACTGAAGCCTGTAAGTGGCCGAATGGTCACATGCACAATGAACTGCATTTCTATTTTTCAGCATCCTTTCTGCTGTGGAAATCTCGCAGAATTTCCGTGTGGTTCCGCTGCAGACATTACGCGAGATTTCCACTCGTGTGAACCCAGCCCTAGGGCTACCTCATTCGGATGTATATGCAGCGAACGAGAGCGAACCAGCTAGCATCACTCGCTCATTCAAATGAGAATCGGATTGTCTAAAAACACGCTAAGGGCTTGGACAGACGAGCACATAACATAATACACTCGCTCCTGCGCAATTATTTTGCACAGTAAACAAGTGTATTTAGTGCTTGTGCAAATACGGAGCGTATTTGCACAAGCACCGCTCATTCATGCGGGTGGGGGAATCACCCCGCCATAATGTAAAAGTGCCCCCCCCCCAGCACCTCGGAATTCATGTTTTATGTTTGCCTTGTGCATTGTCTCAAATATAGAAGGAATCAGATTTATGTGTATTAAATGTTTGCAGGCATGAAAGGGTTAATCTTTGGTCATGTCTGGAAAATGTATCATTTTGTCTAGTGTGCAGTATAAAAGAGTCACGTCTATGTTAGGAGTCTATATCAGGGATCTATGTAGAAAGAGAGCTAGGGAGAGGAGAGAGACATGGAGAAGGTCGAAAGGTGGTCCGCTCTTCCCGCTTGGGCCTATCCTTTCCTGAGATACTCCCCATAGCCACTAGGAGTGCATGAGCCCGGACAAAGGAAAAGCTGTGCAAGAACCGTGTGTGTCTGGAGCGAGAAAGAAAGAAACTGCCAGAGAGCGAGGAACAAGTGAGTGACTGACAGATGAGAGAGTTAGCGGGACAGTGAGTTCCCACAGATAACTGTGACTGTGGATGTACGAATACCCCCTGAATCCTCACTGCTTCACCATTGTCTATGATTGTTTGCTACCATCTTTAAGTAAACGGACAGGACTGAATGTTCCCGGTTCTAGTCCAGAGAAGGCACTCTGTGTGTGGACCACTTTAATCTGCGTTATGACATCTGAGAGATCCACCGCAGAGGATGGGACGTTGGCGTCACGAGTGACAAACAGGACTACAGGTAACCACGGTTACTAATTGATGATCTCCCCCTGTTGGTAACAAGGTCAGGTCCCGAGCTACCCTTAGGGAGGTGATGGTAGAGCCCCGTGACAAGTTATTTCTCTACCCTGCTGTCTGCTCGGACGCTGCACCCTATGGAGGTCTTTGGTGCACAAAGCACAGAAAGATAGGTCAGCTCCTATTTTTTCGCGCCTTGGAAAATAATGAGCGCAAAAAAAGAAAGCAAGAATGAACTCATTGAAATCAATCGGCTATATTTTCTGCGTTGTGCGCGTATATTCATGGCGTTTCACGTTGTCGATGCCCTAAAACCTAATTGCAGCAAGAGGGATGAGGACGAGATCCAGACCCCACGGAGCGCGCCGCCCCAGCACCCAGAGTCACACATCACAGAGTGCAGAATAAAGTTCACTCTAAAGTTGATGACTTGTGTGACCTCGGGTACCTCCTGGGGTGGTGAATGCCAGAAAGAGAACCGGTTACCAAGAGCGGGAGATGAAACGGTGGGCGAGAAACCATTGGTGACACAAGGAGGATGCTGCCTCGCCTGACACAGGTAGACCCCTGCCCCCCCCCTCCCCCCCAGGACTACAACACCCGCTGGCCGATACCGGTCCTCAGGCAGAGGAATCTGCCCCGTTCTACATTGACACATTTTTCCCAATCCTCAATATGTTCTATTCTTCAGTGCGATGGTTTGTAACATATTATACTGTAACACATGTTTTTCCCTCGCTGTGAGGCTTCCAAGCCGCCTACACTGCATTCATAACTTAGAGGCGAAGGGTTTTTTTTTTTTTTTAATGTGATAAAACCTGCTGCGAAGTACTAATGAGCTCAGATTAACAGCTTCCTCCTCTTGTGTCATACTTTATTTTTTTACTTGTGTGGTTTGGAATTAACGGAACTAAATAATTTCCAAGAATGTGACTTCATGCAGAATTATTTGCCAACAGAAACTTTTCCCGTTAAAATGAGCAAAATTTCGACATCGTGCAGTTTGGAGGCTTCGCTGGCCGGACGGCACGATAAGAATGTGGCCTGGGAGTTATTATATCCTCCCATTATTAGCGGGGTGATAACCGGCGAGCTGCTGAAGTACAATTATATTGTTCTTGGATTCCTGTCTTGACGTTTTTCTGCTACTCCTTTCCTGTTTCTGCCTGTGGATTTCAGAGGTGGAAGATAGCGTGAGGACGTGTTTGCTGGGAGCTCCACATTTGGGCAATACTGAGGTTTTAGAACTTATTATTACACTAGCAATAAAGCCCGTTGTGCCCCAAAAAATATATATATATCCCCCCCCCCTTCCTTTTCCCCCAGGGGGTCGAGAAAACTTGCATTACATTTCTTTAATGTTTCATGAAACGGGTGTATTATTTTATTATTTACTGGCATTTCATATGCTGGTCTAAGTAAAGTATGTGCCGGGCTAAGAGCCTCTTAACCCCTTCCCGATCAGGGTGGGAGGGGCTTTCAGCGAATTGACATACATTTACGCACTATGGATGGAATGGGCTCAGAAGCTGAGCCTCCACTATCCACAGTGGGAGCTGCTGTGACCAACGACCGTCCTCCATCTCCTGCAGCAGAGGTCAGTGAGAGCACCGATCCCCACTGTTAACTCCTCACATGCCGTGATCAATGGTGATTGCGGCATATAAAGGGTTATTTAATTGTGGATGGCTGATGAATTGCCATGGCAACTGGATCCCAGACAATGGCACCTGGTCTGCTGGAGTGGGGGAAGAGTACATTTGCTAGAATTGCAACTTTTGTATGCCATTGGTGAACAAGAATTGATACATATGCCCCATTATGCATTGACACCACAGTGAATTAGAACTTAGCCTGTAATACCAAGCATGGCCACTGCAGTAAGTACGGAGCTGTCTGAATTTGAGTGTATTTACATGGGTGATATGAGTTGCACCAAAAACTTTTGTGCGCAACTCAGATCGCTCACCACAATGACACTCCATGTCCGATGAGCAGGACATACACATTACATGTTATATTCTCATGCGAGACTCGCACAAGAATAGGAAATACAGCAATTTTTTCAAACTCAGACCATCAATCCTAGTGAAAAATTGCTCATTTGCATAAACCCATTCAAATGAATAGGTTCTATTCCCGTGAGAGTCCTATCCATATCACAATTGGACGGAACTCATGCTGGAATATCGCCCATATGAATAGGCCCTTCTGCAAATATCAGCTCAGTGCATGAGCGCAGCGGCATGGCGAACAGACGATCATCGAAAATCCTGGGCAGCGGACACCCTCCAATCTCTTTAAGATAGGCCTTCAACAGTTTACAACTGGACAACCCCTTCCCAATGTTCACTCTACATGTACGGCACAAGGCGGGTGTCTGTGTATGGTGCAGGCTGGCGAGGCGAGCCCGCCACATATATATAGTGGAGATCATGGGGAGCATTCCCAGTGTCATGGCAGTTGATGGGCTCTATGGCTGCTGTGAATGACCACCTATTAACATATGCCCATGGCACGTCTTAATAGAATATACTAATGCAAAATTATAGTACTTCATTATACTATATGACTGATCAAGCAATCACATGTTCAAGCCCTCTGTGGGGACTAAAGAAAAATGAAAAAAAAAAAAAAAGAAAAGTTTTTTAAATTATTATAAAAAAGTTTTAGTTTTTTTTAAAAAACCCTTTTCGCAGTCGTTACATTAAAAAAAAAATTAAAAAGTGGTATCGCTGGGTCTGTAAAAGTATCAAAATATCATGTTATTATAATCCTACATGGTGAACGTTGTCAGAAAACAAATATATGCAATGCCAGAATTGTCATTATTTTGGTGTTGCTGTCTACATGAAAAAAAAGTGATCAAAAAGTTGTATGTAGCCCAGATCATCACGCAAAAAAAGTTATAGGGGTTCAAAAAAATGGCGACAAATTTTATTTTTTTCAACAATACTACATTTAAAATAAAAACTAGATGCATTTGGTATCTCTATAATCATAACGATCCATAGAATAAAAAATATGACATTTTTACTGCACTGTGAACACTGTAAAAAGGAAATCCCCCAAAAATGACGCAATTGTGGGTTTTTTCCCCATTTTACCCCACTTTGAAATTTTAAAAAGGCTTCCATTACATTATATGGTAGGTTAAATGGTGCCATTGAAAAACACAACTCATAGCGCCAAAAAATAAGCCCCCGTGTAGATGTGTAAGCGGAAAAATAAAAGAGCAGCGAGGAGAAAAAAAATTAAAATGACAAAAAAGGGCTCTGGGGGGGGAAGGGGTTAAAGGGTTTTCCAGGCACAAATACTATTGATGTCTTACCCTCAGAATAAGTCATCCATAGCTGGGGTCCACTGCTCGGGGCCGATCAGCTGTGTGGGTGCATGCTGTCAGCATCTCTATACACAAGGCTTGGAGTGGAAGCTGCTGCTCCGGTCTGTGTAGTGGACAGTGCTTGTAACTGCAGGCTGGAGTCCTATTGATTTCAATGAGAGTTGCACCTGCAGTTCCAAGTGCCGACCACTACACAAGTATCAGAGCAATAGCTTCCACTCCAACCCCTGTGTATAGCGGTGCGACCACTCAGCTGATGGGTTGGGATCCTGAGCGGCGGACACCGACTAATAAGCCATCAGTGTCTGGAAGACCCCTTTAAGAGGTTAAAAAAAAAAAAAGAATGTAAACAGCAAAAAAGGTAATAAGTATCATGCAGATGCTACACTTTTACATCCAACGACTATCCATAAAGGTGGAGCTTCACTCGGAAGCGGAACGCCTGTCAAGATGTGCAAGATGAGTACTTTCCTCTCTGTAATCCTTCATAGCTCTATAAACGTCCCCTTACCAAATACCAGCCTGATCTATAATATGAAGAAACCACTTTGCTGCATGCGTGTAATAGCGTTCTTCCAGCCCCACACATTAATTATCACATGCCGGCCATGGCAGACTTCATATTCTGGCAGGGAAATGAGGGTAATGGCTGCTGTTGGCCTAATGGAATCACGACGACAATAACAATGAATCACTATATCGCTACAGATACTTTTAAAGGCATTAATGGCCCCAAGGTCAAACATCTCCTGAGGAGCATCGGAAGATACATTTAATGATGAATATCTCTTCTATACATGCTCAGCGTGATCGGTTAAACATAAGCCATTAAACTATCCGCTTCACTCCCATTATGTTATTGTCAGCCATGCATTTAGTTTACGCATCGCCAATTAAGGTTGTAGCGCTCTTCTCCTACAAGCCTGATATTTACTCCTGAAATCGGGTCTAACTTCAGTTTAATAACGGGATATTTTTAGATACTATTTGATACATCTGGGTGATTTACAAACACTCTCCTATCAAAGGTACGTGGACACCTGAGCAAGAGGCAAAGGTAGCATCTATTTCCCTAGGATAAAACTTAGTGGCATAACTATAGGGGATGCAGGGGATGCAGTTGCACCCGGGCCCAGGAGCCATAGGAGGACCATAAGGCTACTTTTCTCCATATACAAAGCCCAGTACTATAAATAAAGCATTATAGTTGGGGGCCCGGTTACAGGTTTTGCATTGGGGCCGAGGAGCTTTAAGTTACGCCACTGAACTCCATTTATTTTGCAAACATCTGGGAGTTCTCTCAAAGAAGATGGATGCTGTTTAGAGATGAGCGAGCACCTGCCCGCTCGAGAAAAAAGGTTCGGGTGCCGGCACGGGGGGAGCGGTGAGTTGCGGCAGTCAGCAGGGGTGAGCTGGGGGGGAGAGAGGGAGAGAGAGAGATCTCCCTTCCGTTGCTCCCTGCTCTCCCCCGCAGCTCCCTGCGCACCGCCGGCAGCCGAACCTTTTCTCTCGAGCGTGCAGGTACTCGCTAAGGGCAATGCTCGCTCTAGCAATTGCCCTTAGCGAGTATACTCGCTCATCACTAACGCTGTTCATATTTCCTGACCAGTTCATCCCTAAGATATCCAGTAGGGTTCAGGTTGAGACTCTGCGCAGCCAGTCCAATCGTGGAACATCCATATCATCAAACCGATGTAAAACAGTGTTGGATGTGTAACAAGGTCCGTTGTCTTGTCGGAAGTATGGCCGACCATTCCCAGAGTATTGTCACATTGTCAGCAGCGCATTATTGTCTACAATGTCAGGGTCACCTCCGTGTTCATGGTTCTTGTCACTACAACCAACGGACCAAGACCATGCCATGTACAACATCCCCAGACCATAACAGAACCTCTGGTGTATTACCTGTTGACACAACACACTAAGGCAGACAGCGTTCTCCAGGCTCCTCCACACCCAGGTAAGTCCATGTGATGTGAAGATGGAGTAGAGCAATTCATCACTCCATAGAATGTTCTTCCATTCCTCAAATGTCCAATGATGATGCTTCTTGCACCTTTGTAGATGGGCTGATGCATTGTGCTTTGTGATGAATGGCTTGTATGCAATGCCATAAGTCATATAGCATGCAGGTCCCATCACAAACCATGGCTGACACCTCCGAGGTTCTGCATCTCAGCGTGGTTTAGGACACGTGACATGCTAAAGAGACATGATCCATTCTACTGATAAGGAGTCCAAATACTTTTGGTAGGATAGTGTGTCTGGCGGCACATTTTCCCATTCCCACACCCATATATTTTAAAAGGGAGATGCTAAATATATATATAGACCCCCTATTCAGTGTTTCCCAACTCCAGTCCTCAGGGACCCCCAACAGGTCATGTTTTCAGGATTTCCTATAGTATGAACACATGTGGGAATGTCTGAGGCACTGACGATAATTACATCACCTGTGTAATACTGAGGAGATCCTGACCTGTTGGGGGTCCATGAGGACTGGAGATGAGAAACACTGCCCTATATTGCAGGGGTTGTCTGGGGGCTACTTACCTGGTTCAGTAGTGTCAGAAATTTCACTTCCGACCCAGTTCCAACACTGGGTCATGTCCTATGGCCCCTCCGAGGTTATCGTAGGGGGCTGGTGTTCTACATATTTCAATAATTAAGTCAGCCCTGTTCTCTGTCTCTGCATCGACCATGACAGGGGGCTAGCTTGGTTATTGAAATGAGCCAACAGACACCCCCTGTAGTGATTCCTTGGTCAAAAGAAGGTCCATACCAAGTGACCCGGTGCCAAAACCAGGCCGGAAATGGAGGGTCCAACACCGCTGGACTACGGAAGTATTTTCCCTCTCTGGACAACACTTTAACCATCAGACTGCAGATCTGACTCCCTAAATATATGCAGCCACCTTCCAATGTAGCATCACTAACGCATCTACTGGGTAATGAAGCGCTGCTACAATATGTGCGCAGCATGGGCACCATTCAAATGGAAATGGATTTCAGACCAATTATCTGTATAAAAGAGGTTTCAAGTATCAGCTGGGGTCTGACATCCAGCAGCTGTTCACCGGAGCTGTGGTACCCGGGATGAAGTATAACACCGTCCACTGTGCAGTGGCTTAGAATGGTATTGCAGCACTCTACCATTCAGTTCAATGCGAAAGAGCTTCTTCCACGCATGGGTGCTTCAGGACTTTTCCCTTTTGATGACCCATTCTAAGAATGGGACATCGATAGTTGATCAGTGGGGGTCCACCGCTCCGGAACCCAATGATCAGCTGATTCTCGGCACTGTCAATATTACAGCAGCCTGGGCTAGTATTGAATTCAATAGGAGCTGTGCCTGCAGTACCAAACCCGACCACTGCAATGTGAACAGTGCTATCTGCTTCCGTTGGTGTCCACACTAACGGCAGGTCTGGGGATTAACCGATCGGTGGGGATCCCAAGTGGTGGATTCTTGCTGACCAACTATTGATGACCTATTCTGAAGATCCGTCATCAATAGTAAAAGTCCCAGACAACCTGCTTAGAACCACGGATGAAGAAATCTGTGTCTATAGATTATGGCACCCTGAATTCCGCATCAAAACGATCATAAATTACGCTGTGTGAACACAGCTTGGGGGTCATTTGACTCGGAATCGCCACCAATCCTGTGTAGATTCCACATCAGATTTTTTTGACGCACGGATTTAAAATCCCCCCCAAAAAGAGTAACCTGGCACGTCTCCACTGAGATGAGGCAAATCCACCTGCAGATCCGCCGCATCTTCAAATCATAAGTCATTACGTGGCGGATTTTTCCAATTTAAAAAAAGCGAGTCGCCGCCAACACGCCGCGCCATATATGTATCCATTTGTCCCAGAAAGGGTTAATCCGGAGTGATGTGTACCGAAGTTTATTAGGTAATTACTGTGGACTTCCTAACTTGGCACCAAACGCCTTTTCATCTCCAACGCAAGGTGAAAAGTGACTTTTATGAAGCGTGTGGTGGAAGCGCGGCCGCAGACACCGCGCCAGCTGCACCCCGTCACTCACACTTTTTTCCCCCCCAGTTTTGGGAAATGCGCTGGAGGGCGCCGGTCTGACAAAGACCTCAGCAGCAGCCATTAGCCTGCGCTAATCTCATTCTAGTCGCTTCCTCTTTATTTCCCCGCTCAGTCCCTATTGTTCTCCCTCACGGACAGGAAGATGGTCGTTATTCGTGTTTGTGTTCCGCAGCGCTGAGATATGACATGTAACAAGGTGCGAATGGAGAGAAGGGGAATGCGGGGACATTAACATACGAACAGCGGCGGGAGTGGAAATACAATTGTGGGGGCATTTAAATCAGTAGTAATGCGACTCGTCACCAGGTGACCCTAATGGGCGCTCACACGGGCGTAATGGCGGTCTGTACTCCGACCGTATGTTATACCGATTGAGCACGGCCGCCACTCGGATAACTTGTATTAAATTGGCGTAGTCGGTCATGCGTTTTTACGTTGCTCAATGTTGCACGTAGCAAAAAATTGCGGCATTTGCTATGTTGGTCCGAATTCACACAGCAAAATCGCCCATTGGGCGCTAAACCCCACCTGACAGCAAACAAACATTAGCAGCCATGTTCACTGTTCCATGTTTGCTGTGGGTTAGGGCACCTTTACACGGGCGTATGCACAAATACGCACACTTCAGCGCAATGTATTTGTGCAGTGACCGCGGTTGATTTGCGTGTGTATTAGCGTATAGCACTGTACACGTTTGCCCGCACAGGGCCTGTTAGCACGGATGCAGGACACACCCGCGCCCTGATTTAGGGCTCCTGCGCACTAATGTATTTGTGGGACCATTTGCACGCTCACAATTTGCGCAGTCAGTATGCAGAGAACAGAACCCATTGATTTCAAAGGCTTCATTCTCAGTAGACATTTTTGCGCATGCATTTCGCACCCGTGTAAAAATGAAAAGTATGTGCATAGAAGTCTATGGGAGGTGCGCACTCAATAACCGCAGAATTGCGCTGCACAAAACAGCGGGAAAAAGAACATATCTGGACTTCATTAGGCTAAATAGCTTTTTAAATCATGGCGGGGGGTGGGGGGGGGGCAGGTGTCGCGCGTGATATTAACAGGCTATGTGTGCGCAATTAAGACATGTACGCACGAACGTTGCACTGATGCTCGTCTGAAGGAGTCCTGAATGGTTCTTTTTTGCACGCGTTTTGGCGTATTTTACTGTACATTTTGTGCACGCAGGACTTGTTCACGAACACCACCGGATCTATATGACTATTTAGCCTAATGAGTTCCAGATGTGTTCTTCTTTTCACGGAATAGCGCAGGGTTTCACGTATCCCCTTGCATGTTGCACACGTATTAGTACACCCCCATAGACTTCTATAGGGGTCTTTGGTGCACAAAATGCATAGAAAGATAAAGCAGATTCTAGTTTTTTTGCACGTGTGAGAATCAGGAAATATGTAGGAATTAGAGATGAGCGAACCTACTCGGCCACGCCCCTTTTTCGCCCGAGCGACGCGATTTTCGAGTACTTCTGTACTCGGGTGAAAAGATTCGGGGGGGCGCCGTGGGTGAGTGGGGGGGTTGCAGCGGGGAGGAAAGGGAGAGAGAGAGGGCTCCCCCCTGTTCCCCGCTGCTACCCCTCGCTCCGCCACGTCTCCCCCCGCCCCCCGAATCTTTTCACCCGAGTACGGAAGTACTCGAAAATCGCGGTGCTCGATCGAGTAATTACTCGAAACGAGTACGTTCGCTCATCTCTAGTAGGAACTCAATGTCAATGGGTTCTATTCTCTACGTTCTATTCTCTGTTTTTACGTATGTTTTTGTGTATTGTGCGCACATTTGCGCACCTCCTATAGACCGCTATGTGGCCCTTAGGTGCGCAAATACACGAGAAATAGAGCAAAAAAAGGAAATGAGAACGAAACCCATCAAAATCAGTAGGTTCTATTCTTTGTGTTTTTAGGCAAAAACATGCATAAATTTGCCTGTCTGGAGATGCCCTCATTGCGCCAATACACGGCGCATAAAAACGCATACGCCCGTGTGAAGCCGCCCGATGAACACCATTAGAGAATAACAGTATGCAGTGCCAGAATTGCAGGTTTTTTTGGTCAACTCCCCCCCCAAAAAAACTAGATAAGCGATCAAAAAGGTCGTCTGTAATCCAGAATGGTAACAATAAAAAAAAAACCGCGGGTCCAAGAATGAGCCCCACACACCGCCATCGATGGAAAATAAAAAAAGCTATGGTGGTGGAAAGATGGCGACAGAAAGCCAGAAAAGTGCTTTTTTTTTTTTTGAGTAGCACTGCATTAAAGAAAAAAACTATAAAAATGTGGTACTGCAGTAATCGTGCTGACCCACAGAACAACCATAATGCCGTTATTACTGCACCGTGAGCGTCATAACAGCCAACCACCAAAAAAAATGGCGCAATTGCAGGGGTTCTTTTTTCATTTCTCTCAACTTCGAAATGTTTAGAACTTTTCCAAAGTTCTAAACCTCATGTAGTGATGTCATCAGAGAAAGAAAAGATCTCCGATTTATAGAATGTGTGGAGGAAAAAATGATAAGAAAAAAGGTCTACATGGAAGGGGTTAAAGCACGGTGCGGCTGACCAATACCTGGTGAGCCACTGGATGAGGACCGCTGCTCTAGCCAATGGATAGGGGTTAACTTGATATTGCGGACTACCCCTTTAAACAATAGGTCATTTTCTGATGGCACATTCCCTTTAAGTGTTAAGACTGACTCAATGAAATTCCAGCGCCACCTCTGTGCCCCGCGGTATGCGCAATAGTGACCTTCTGCCCGCCAGCTCTCCTGACTACTGTAGCGTCATGGGGAACAATGCAACATTCAGAGCCTCTACAAGGAGAAATCCTGCTTATTGGGCATTCACCCCAGAGCTTCACAACGCCCCACAAAGAATTCAAGGAAGTTCCCACCGACCCCACATGGCCGGGCCGTGAAAAGCCCCGATTGTGTGACGGACGCAAATGGAAAAATGAGTGGAATCTGAAATGTTTCTTAAACAATCGTTGAAGAGCTGATTCTGCGGGATGGAGACCCGTCAGCATGTTCCTGGTGTAAATTAGTAGGCTTTACTAGAAGATTATGGCATCCGCGATCATGTAACAGATCTCTATGGCGGGCCGTACACATTAGGTAGGTTCCCACGCCTATGGGGCTGCGCGGCAACCCACTGATGTGTGCGGTGTGCTGGCCTTTGCTATGTGCAACCTGTATGGTTGCACAGGGCGCCGGTCACCAGCTTGTAGGGGGGCACAGGCGGGTGTAGGCTGGTGGTGATCACCCCTCTTAGGTCTGAATGACCAGATGATCTTCTTCCTCCACATGAATCATGCTCCTCCTAGCTCTGTCTCCTCCCCTTAGATCTTCCCAGTGAGCCCACTAGCGCCTCCACATCACAACTGCTTAGTTCTGGTGCTGTATTTATGTTATGAGCCTAATACTGGTATGGTATCTATGTACTGAGTTTGTTTCTGGGACTGCATTTATGAACTGACCTAAGTCTAGAAGAAAGCAGGTTTCATCACCAACATAGAAGGGGGTTCTTTACTGTAAGAGCAGTTAGACTGTGGAACTCTCTGCCTGAGGATGTGGTGATGGCAGGATCCATAGAGGAGTTTAAAAGGGGACTTGATGTCTTTCTGGAGAGGAAGGATATTACAGGATATAAATCTTAGGTCAATTGTTAATCCGGGTATACAGGCAGGTAGGAACTATTAGGGGTTGATCCAGGGAACAGTCTGATTGCCATTAGGGAGTCGGGAAGGAATTTTCCCCCAAAAGGGCTAATTGGCTCCTGCCTCTTGGGGTTTTTTGTCTTCTTCTGGATCAACAACATAGGAGGATAAACAGGCTGGACTAGATGGACATTGTCTTCATTCGGCTTTTCATACTATGTTACTATGACCTTGGCTCTGATGCTATATTTATGTACTGTGCTTGGTTCTGGAGCTGCATGTTATGGGTTTGGCTCTGATCTTGCATTTATGTTATGAGCTTAGTTCTGGTGCTGCATTTATATACTGAGCTTGTTTCTGGGGCTCTATTTACATTAAGTTCTAGTATTGTATCTATGTACTGAGTTTGGTCGGGATGCTGTATTTATGTACTGATCCTGGTTCTGTATTTAGGTTAGGGGCTTAGTATTAGTATTGTAGCTATGTACAAAGTTTGGTTGTGATGCTGTATTTATGTACTGAGGTTGGCTTCTGTGGTATTTATGTTATTAGCTTGGTTCTGGTACAGTATTTGTGTATTGAGCTTGAATCTGGTGTTGTATTTATTCACAGAGCTGTTCTGATGTGGTTATCCTGCTGCTTTTTTTCACTGGTCTGCTGGTCTCCAAGCTGTTTGTGGTGTATACTGAGCTGATTGTTGCAGGAAGCAGACAGCTCTATTCTCACTGCAGTGGCCAGGCATGGTATTGCAGGCCAAGTTCCCATTGAACGGAATGAGAACTTAGCCTGTAATGCCAAGCCTGGTCATTGCAAGGAGGAGCTGTCTGCTTCCTGCAGAAATCAGCTTGGTGCATGAGCAAGAAGGGATGCAAACAGAAAACCGTCCATCAGGATCCGTAATTTGCTCCATTTAATGGATTTGTTTTTCTTCTGTGCGGGCTCAGGGGGAAACTAGACAAAAAATGGTTTACATTAAAAAATAAAACATCCATTCATGTCTATCCTCAAGTCCTCCATTAAAATCAAGGAGGAAATGCAAAAAAGGGATAATGGAATCCGGACGCACCTCATTCAAATCAATGGGATCATCCAGCATCATCAGATGATCCGTTCCGGTCAGGGATTCCGTTTTCCAGCTCCCATGATGGAACAGGAAAATAGGATTTATAAATGGTGATGTGAACGAGATAAATTGCAGAAACCGTTCATTGCATGCAGACATAAAACGCATGGTTGGTTCATTCACTTAGTGTTTGGTTTAAACAGCAATCGTTGAGTCCCTCTCATTCACTTATATAGCGAATGTGAAAGAATGAATGATTCTTGTTCCAACAAGCCAACAATGTCTGAAGGAGCTGCTCAAGAGTGAATGAGCTAGCGGAGGGGTCTGCATCCTACCCGGACTCCTGAGTCGCCTGCCCCAACATTACACAAAGTAAGTGGAGGTAATAAAATAAGCCTTGATGAAAATCAGTCGGTCAAATTGATAGGACCCCCGCCGGGTCCCTCTGTTTTCTATTCACCAGTTCTGATAGCGTAATCAAGAAGGGGAATTTATGAGCCGCCATAAAAAGAGATGAAAATGCTGGAAGAAACAAAGTAACAAATAAGAAGCAGATGTATCCGAGCCGATGAAATGATCTCTTGTCAGCGGGTACAGCCGGGATTTGGAGGAAGCGGGCTCTGGGTTTGCAGACTGTCAATGTATGGGTGGCAGGTGACTGCACGTATCAAGGCAGAGACGTTCTGAAGAGGTTGTAGACAGCCCACACAAGGAGTCGCCTGGGGTACTTAGACTAATAAGATCATGGCAATAAGTCAACAGGTTATCTGCCAACTTTCTTTGATGCCTTCAGTTGCTTATTGAATGACATGACGCAACATGTGCAAATGTGCAGGAGCCATAACGACCAATCAGATGAGGACTTCAGAGTCAGGCTACACGCTAATGACAAGTCGCGGGAAAATTACAGCAGAATCACAGTGGGAATGCAACTTCAATTCTACTGTAGGGAGGGAAAAAAGTCTCAAGTGACCAAATGATGATTCCAAACGTTCTTCCAGATATTTTTGCTACAGTCACGGGATCATGTGTAGTGTCTATACAAGAACAACAGCAAAACAGCAGCAGCTCATCAGCATTCACGGTTTTGTGCTGTGGATCATGAGAGATGTCCCACCTTACCCATTTTCAGAGAGGGTGGATTGTTGGTGCCGTCTAGTTGGATCATCTGTCAGCAAAACCATCAATTTACTTGGTGCATCCAGAGGTATCAAAAGTCGTGACCGCATACACCCTCGAAGGCAAAACGTCATCTGCTAAATGCAATAGTGGTCGAAAGCGTAAACTCAGTGACAGAAGGGTGTTGCAGTGGACTGTAGGAAGACATCTACAGCCAGAGTGACCACCGAGCTCAGTCATCAATTCCAGCTCCTGACCATCACAGTAAGGAGAGAACCCCACAAACTGAATTTTCATAACAGAACAACAATTTGCCAACCACTAGTTGCACAAACGAATGGTGCATTGAGCACAAATCCCAATTTGCTGAAGACTGGAACCATGTGGTATGGTCCGGACGATCGCTCTTTACATTATTTCCCACCACAGGATGTGTTTATGCCTGGGGAACGCCAAAGAAAGCCTATCATCCCAACAGTCAGCTTCCCATAGTCTAACATGATGGTGGAGACATCATGGTTTGGGCAGCAGACTGGTCATGGTCTTTAGCAGAACCCATTGTTACCTTAAAAGGATAAGTAACTGCCAAGGACCATACTGAAAGTTTGGCTGATCAGGGCTGCCCAGTGGTGCATATATTAGAGTAGACCCAGAAAATGGTTGGTTGGACCCAGGGGGGCTGGAGCTGATATACTCTGCCATGATATAGCACGGTGTAGTCAGTTTGGACTAAGGCTTGCAGTATTATTGGAGTCATGGTATCTCTTGCTGAGGCAGAGCAATAAGACATGCCATCTGTCCTGGCTCCGGCCAAACTAAGACTGGTCGTGGTCGGTGCTGGATATCATTAAACTCCCGTTGTCCCACCTCAGTCACTCTAGAGCTCCTAGGATTTGTAATGAATGTCCTCTCCGCAGACGTGTCTAGTACTTCTCAATAGTTTATTAAATGGTAGAATGAAGAGAAACAGGCGACTCGGCCGCAGTAAGATATGAAGGTCCCGTCAACCGGGGTAACTATAGCAGTTCTCTGTTACAAAGCTGCTGCATCGGCTGCAAGAAAGTCTGTAAAAAGCCTATGTCATACGAGCGCATGCCTATTTGTGTGCACATATGCACATGCAAGTGCAGCGTCCGAGGAGTGGGCCCCAGCCTAGGAGACAGTGGGGGTAAAGTAGTTCACATGTCTACCGTCTGCCACCCGGAGGATAACCAGGGACACGTCCAAGGGGCAGAGAGCAGATTATATTAAATAAGGAAACCCACGAGTGGCTTACCCGAGTCCTTCTTGTCACTCGTGACGCCACCGTTCCTTCCTCCGTGGTGATCCCTCTGGGGAATAAGAGTCCACACATGGGGTAGAATTCAAAAGGCCAAACCGGGATCGGTCAGTGAAGCCGTTTACTGAGAAACTTGAAATAACAATTCACAACAATCCTCTTTACATCCACCGGCAAAAATAGTGAGGGTTCAGAACACGTGAAGCGACAGGGAGGAAACATGGGAGAACAGGGTGACTTACCCAGGCCTAGTTAACTGCGGTTCTCTGGTCCCGGACACCAACTCTTAGGAAACTCCACCAACACTCTACTGGTCCACTCTCATGGATCTCTGCAACCTTTTCACCTCACACCGCACGGCGGGCAAACTCCACTTGTACTCCATCAAAAGAGGGGAAGGAGAAGAAGGGATTTGCGGCATTAAAGGGGATGTCCCGCGGCAGCAAGTGGGTCTATACACTTCTGTATGGCCATATTAATGCACTTTGTAATATACATTGTGCATTAATTATGAGCCATACAGAAGTTATAAAAAGTTTTTTACTTACCTGCTCCGTTGCTGGCGTCCTCGTCTCCATGGTGCCGACTAATTTTCGCCCTCCGATGGCCAAATTAGCCGCGCTTGCGCAGTCCTGGTCTTCTGCTCTCTTCAATGGAGCCGCTCGTGCAGAATGCAGGCTCCGTGTAGCTCCGCCCCGTCACGTGCCGATTCCAGCCAATCAGGAGGCTGGAATCGGCAATGGACCGCACAGAAGAGCTGCGGTCCACAGAGAGAGAGGATCCCGGCGGCCATCTTCAGCAGGTGAGTATGAAGACGCCGGACCGCCGGGATTCGGGTAAGTACTACCCGGTTTGTTTTTTTAACCCCTGCATCGGGGTTGAAAAAAAAAAAACCCGTTTCGGCACGGGACAACCCCTTTAATGGGATATCCGCTTGGCCTCCTCATCTCTTCTTGTACTGAGACTGAAGGCATCTGAGTACAGGCCAGGCTCTCTTTCTCTCTCCAAGGAAACAGCCAAAAACCAAGGAGGTCACATGACATACCAATAGATACTTTCCCAGACATAACCCAGACAGTAACTAATTCAGTGCTGCAAAGGTGCAATACACATCATATTCATACACATAAAGACAGTGGAAAAATACAGAAACACAAGACTTTCTGAACACGCACAAAAACACACAATGATGCTCCCAGCCATTGAAATGGCCAATTAGTGTAATGAGTTTAAGATGTGTTCTATTCCTGCGTAAATTATGCACGCAAAATATGCGCTTGTGCAGAAACTCATTGAAATCTATGGGTTCTATTTTCTGCATGCTTTGCAAACAAAATTTAAGGATGCAAAAACACCCGTGTGACACAGGCCTAACGGAGAAAGCTGGAACGATCGCAGCTGGGAACCAGTGCTTGCCTGAAATAGGCTTACCGCTAGCTTTCCAGAAGCCTTAAGAGTGCTGCTGCAGCAGGCAGAGCCTGTAAGAAGAGTGCAGTCCGGTAAAAGTCAGAGTACTATCTCACTGCCTGTAAGGTTTTAGGAAATCTGCCCTGCTTGACTGTCCGCAGGACTTCTTCACGGCCTATTGGAAGCTCCATAGCTGAATGAGCAGATTTACAACACTCTCCACGCCTGGGAACCCGAAGCGCGGAGACACTGGTTGGGTTCCGTTCCTTCCTGCATTCCCCTACACTGTCTAACATACAAACGAGAATTGGCTGATGAAGCAACGGCCAATGGTCGATTAGAATAGGGGCGATTGGGACAGCTGCCCTGGCCCAAGGATCCAGGGGGCCCACCGTTGCCTCAATCCCCCCTATTGTAATCTGCACTGCTAAGCTTCCAGCTGCAGGCAGATGAAGGGGTTAAATACCCTACACAGCATTCCCTCTCTACTGCAGGAGAGTTCATAGGTGCATTGCAGGACCTCATCACTCTCCCTCCCTTCCCAGGCCCAGTACTCCAAGTACAGTGAGAGCAGTGGAGAGGAGTGATGAGGTCCTGCAATGTGCCTGTGAGTTTCCCTGCAGCAGAGAGGGAAGGCTGTGTGGGGTAAGGAATTTAACCCCTTCCTCTCCCTGCATCCGGAGGTTTAGCAGTGGAGCCAGGCTGTCTACCATGGTCTCTCTCCTTATACTGTTTTAGGGCAGGGGTCCCCAACTCCAGTCCTCAGGGACCACCAACAGGTCATGTTTTCAGGATATCCTATAGTAAGAACCCCTGTGGCAATGTCTGAGGCACTGACAATAATTACATCACCTGTGCAACACTGAGGAAATCCTGAAAACATGACCTGTTGGCGGTCCCTGAGAACTGGAGTTGGGGAACCCTGTTTTAGGGCACAGAGAGGGCCCTAGTACTAATTAGGGCCACTGAGGATGCAGTTACTAATTGAGGAACATTTGAGGACCTATTACTAATTGGGTTCACAGAGGGGGTTAGTATTACTAAGTGAGGTCACAGATGGGGTCATATTACTAAGTGGGACCACTGAAGAGGTTACTGTTACAAAGTGGGGCCACAGCGAGCATATTATTATTATTATAGGAGAAACTGAAAAGTAGTTGCAGCAGGGTTGGGAGAGCGAGCAGAGGCAAGTTGTGGCTAGAAAAAGAGAACAAAACAAAATACGGATGAACCCAGCGACAACATCACCTGTGATCGCTGGAGGTAACTGCACTGTAAGCACTATTAGGGTGTATTCACACGAACGTATATCGGCTCTGTTTTCACACCGAGCCGATATACGTCGTCTCTCTCTGCAGGGGGGGAGGATGGAAGAGCCAGGAGCAGGAACTGAGCTCCCGCCCCCTCTCTGCCTCCTCTCCACCCCTCTGCACTATTTGCAATGGGGAGAGGCGGGGCAGGGGCGGGGCTAATTCTCAAAAACCCACCACCCCAACTTAGCCCTGCCCCTGTCCCGCCTCTCCCCATTGCAAATAGTGCAGAGGGGGGGAGAGGAGGCAGAGAGGGGGCGGGAGCTCAGTTCCTGCTCCTGGCTCTTCCATCCTCCCCCCCTGCAGAGAGAGACGACGTATATCGGCTCGGCGTGAAAACCGAGCCGACATACGTTCGTGTGAATCCAGTCTAAGGGTGCGCTCGCACATGGCAGAAATTGGATTTTCAGCAGCGGAAAATCTATAATAAAATTCGCAAAAGTTCAGCATTAAATACCGCATGAAAATCTGCAGCATTTGTGTGGATTTTGATGTGGATTTCAGTGCAGATCCACAGCAAGGGTAAAATCGGCTATAGATCCACAACACAATCTGCAACATTGGTGCAGATTTTGACATTGTCTTTCATGTGGAATTGACTGCGATTTTGTTGTGGATTTTCTGTTATGTGTGAACGTACCGTTATTACGCAGAGCGTTATATAGAGTTATACTAACGGTGAGCCCCTGTATCTAGGCCCACCAGATTATAAAGGTTGTACTATAGAATGTTTGGGGGGGGGGGAGGCAGGTTCATGCATGGCAGATTTGCGCTGGATGTTGCACAGCTGAAAAATCCACAGCAAATCTGCACCAAAATCCATAACATTTGGTGTGGATTTTGGTACAGATCTGCACAATTGAAAGGGTTAAATCGGGAGCAGATCCACCCCAAGTGCTTATTTATTGTTTTACTAGAGAATATCGTAATTTAGCCCCACCCCATCCCGCCTCCTTTTATTGCAAATAATGCAGAGGGGTGGAGAGGAGGCAGAAAGGGGGCAGGAGCTCAGTTCCTGCTCCTGGCTCTTCCATCCTCCCCCCCCCCTGCAGATGAGGACGACGTACATCGGCTCGGCGTGAAAACCGAGCCGATATACGTTTGTGGGAATGCAGCCTTAATGTTCTGACAATTAGCAACAAAGTGAATCATTTTAATAAGAATTGTTGATCCTTTTGAGTGATGATTATATTTAGCAGACAATGGGTTAAACTAATCCAATCAATAGTAGATCAAAGCGGTGAAGGCAAAGTCTAGTTTATGGTTGGCCTCATTTGAATATAGCAATACACAACTTCAGCCCCCCAGAAGGACCAGCCCTGGGGGCAAATACCATTCAGCCATTGTAGCCAGAAAATTGAATTGTGTATGTGATTTCCCGTCAGAGACAGCCGAGGACCCGGAGGAGAAGACGGAGTGGTTTAGAACTGCTTCTGCCTTCACTTTTCCAGCCTAAGTTGCTCAATGAGCGCTAAATAGAGGATACGGGAAGCGCCTTCTGCTCTACTAGAGCCGGTGATCACATGATTGCTGGCGGCCCGCGGCATGGCTAAACTGCGGGGTCCTAGATTACATAACACTTTGGGGATGTTTCCCCCTGTAATGGCTCTTTTAGACAGCCAGAGAATCTCACAATTCATGTTTGCCCGAGCGAATGACCTGGTGAAGTCATCACCAGTTTGTTTGCACTTGGGCGGCCCGTTTAGACTGCTCGCTTCTCTTGACTTCCCCCTCAGTGTTATACATTCTTATGTGAACGATTAGGCTGCATTCACACGAACGTATATCGGCTCGGTTTTCACGCCGAGCCGATATACGGTGTCCTCATCTGCGGGAGGGGGGGGGGGGAGGATGGAAGAGCCATACTTGCTGTTAACCCCTGATGGCATGGAAAGGGTTCACAGAGGGAGGGTACTCTATAGGGTCATTTGTGACGTCCAGGTCTGCCATGGCCTACGATCACTATGCTGAAATGTATAATTTTAGCCTCACATGCTCAGGTCCCCTACAGGGACATAAAAAAATGTATAAGAGAAAACCTTAAAAAAACACTAATCAACGAAAAAACCTTTTATGAGCGCTTTTCCAAAATGGTACCAATAAAACCTATAGCTCATCGTGCAAAAAAAAACCCAAGCCCTCGCAGAGCTCCGTCTATGGCAAAATATAGAAGTTATGGGACTTTAAAACCCCTTTTTAAAAATTTTTTTTTTTTCATCACTGCATTTATTGCAGAAAAACCTAATAAAAAATATATAATTTTGGTATTGTTGTAATTGTACCGACCCGCAGAAAAAAATGTATTACGTCATTTGTGTTGTATGATTAAAGCTGTAAGAAAAATTCCAAAAACAGAATTGAGCTTTTTTTTCTCTCCACCCTTCAAAAAAATTAATAGAAATGATACATTATATCTACTCCAAAAAAGGTACCAATAAAAGCTACAGTTCGCCACGCAAAAATGAAGCCCTCAGGCCGGCTGCACACGACTGCGCGTACTTTTGATTTTCTGTATTGCGGATGGCTGCGGCGGCGCACCGTCGGTTATGTGCAGTACAGATTTTTTCTTTAAATTTTTGTTTTTCCCGTACCATCGCTAGGCGACAACACGCGAACCCGCGACCTATCCTGAATGTTAATTGGGGGCGGGCCATGGGTCGGATGGCTTCTACTGACTTCAGTGGAAGCCGTCTATGCAGGATCTGCATGAAACTAGAACATGCTGCGATTTTATTTCCACAAGCTGAAATCACCATCGCTGTCCGCTCGTAGGAGGGCGCACGCGAATGTTCTATTTTTTTAAATGGATGCAGAATACCGCAGATCATCCGCGTGGGGAAGATCGCTGATTCCGCAATTCAAAACTGGTCGTGTGCAGCCATGTCAATGAAAAAAAAATTATGGCTTTTGAAAAGTGATGAAAATTCCCCAAAAATCGCAAATCCTTGGGACCAAAATAGGCCGCATCACTAAGGGGTTAAAAAACAACCCTATATGTCACAAAAAAACAGCGTAAGAGAACAAAATACGGCCGTGAAACAGCCACGTGTGTAAAAATCGCAAAAAAGTGTCTGGTCCTTAAGGGGTTAAAAGATGGACTATAGTCATCTCTCACGAAGAGGATGGCACTGAGTGTATCGCTCTGCCCTGTCTGGCTACCTGTGGTTCTAATCTCGTGACGGGTTCTGCACCAATGAGGTTTGTCGCCGGTAGCCAGACAGGGCAGAGCGATACACTCAGCGCCATCCTTTGTGAGACGGACTATAAACAGGTTATAATGGCGCACCACGGAGCGCGGTTTCCGTTTGTTTCCATTTCAATCCATTTGTTATCCGCTTCATTTTAAAAAAAAGAAAAAAGGATCAGTTGGAAAAAGAAATCAAACCGCTGATGTGACCGCGCTCTGCCCCGTCAACACCGAGAGGAGCCTACTAAATACTAGTGAGAACCAGCTACGGTATCACTGTGCGCCATTTTTATCGCACATCAGGCCCTTTTCACATCTCCGGCCTCTTAATGTCCTCGGAGCCAAATAACAGAACTACTGGAAGTGCCAGAGCCAAATGGCGCTGAACTGACCCCACTGACGATAACGGCGGCCATACTGCTTCTAACAGTCCAACCGCCATGGAACAGCGCAGTGCGCTTCGCTATTTTGTCTGATTTTCTAGCGGATCTGGGTTGGAGGCTCCAAATGTTGCGGATGTGAAGGGGCCCTGACCGCTTACAAGATGGCCGTAACATAAAAATGATTACAGAATACACAATTTTGTACGGCTTTTGCCATTGGCTGATAGCGGCCGGACGCAGAGGCTGTTATGTGCTATTTCCGAGGAGTCATTGGGCCTCATTCATCAAAATTGTCTAAAAACGGTCTAAAATAAAAGCAGCCGTCGTTGCCCCTAGCAACCAATCAGAGCACGGCTTTCAATTCTGAGGCTGCTGTGGTAAAATGAAGGCTGCGCTGTGATTGGTTGGTATGGGCCCATAGTACCGGGTTATTACAGATGATCCCCCTCGATGTGAGACCCCCCAGAACCTCGTTTAATGACCCTCAGATACGGAAAGCTGATATCAATAGAAACAGAAGCTCGAAAATGTTCATTTAGCAAAACTGTCCACCATGAGGCGTCCAAGTTGTCCAACCAATCACAGCGCCGCGCTCATTCCTCAGGCTCCTGAGATAAGATGAACGCAGCGCTGTGATTGGTTGGGCAACAAGGACGTCTTACTGACAGACAGTTTTACTAAATGAGGCCCGTTTTATTCTACCGTCTTCGCCGCTGTGGGGGTAGGAGACAAAATGGCTGCCAACGAAGACAGGTGAGCGTTTTGTGTCCTTGATTTTCACATCGGTTATTAGTGGGACGTCATTTTCGAACACCGTTTGGTGAAGCTCCGCCCAGCGGGCGCACAGATCGCGAGCGGTACTCCAAGTTTAAGTAAAAAGGTTGCATCTGTAAGCGAAATCATCCGTCCGCCGCTAACAGCGGTCGTCCGTGGACGTTTTACAAGAAGTCCTCAGAGATCAATCGTCAGAGCGAGTGGAGAAATGGACGTCCCGCCGCCGACCGTGTAGAAGGTGCTGCGCAAATATTTGCGATGTTATCCCTACGCATCACAATTGTTACCGACCCCAAAACCGGACGATAGAGCGCGGCGAAGTTCGTTCTGCGAACTGTAATGGAAGCCGGCGTTTCACTGAGTCTTCGGTGTTTAGTGATGAAGTCGCCTTCCAGTGTTAAGTCAACAAACGTAACGTCAGAATGGGGGGGGGGGGGTGGAGACCCGCCGGTCTACATGGGGCGTACGGGCGACTCCCCCGCGGTGAATGAGTTTGGCGCTGTAACCTGTAGGAAAGTGTCCGGCCCCTTCTTCTTCCAAGAGGGAACAATCCAGAGGATTTCCTACCCGGACGCTACTGATACGGCATCTGCCGCAGCCGGGACAGGAAATCACAACCGGATGCGGCGCCCCCGCCATTGTGGTCACACCGCGTGGTTAGAGTCTACATGCCAACCATACCGCCACCATGACCTGCGGCATCCCAGAAGCCATTGCATCCGTTAGTCGTGATCCGCTACGACGTGTGCGGCAGAAACTCCAGGCTCCATGTTTGTCCGGTGACAAAGGGGGGGCCGCACCGACACCTCTGGGGGGGAAATATTTTTGATTTTGTACAACAAAACTTTTTGAATTTGTTTCCATTGATATGAAATGTCTGCATGTAAGTGTTATTAAATGGACTCATGAAGGTCTCCCCGCGGGGTCATTAGGCAGAACCTGCATATTGTCAGCAGAATACTGATATTCAAAACACGGCTGGCTTCATCCACTTCTCAGCAAACAGTCCCAGAACATGTGGATATGGATATGTCTGTGGTTCCCTAAATATATGCAGTGTATGTATACATCTCCACGCCTCTCTGCTGCCTCCTGTGGCCATCCCGCGTCATTACACCTGCGCCCGCGTCCCTCTACTCCCATCTCCCATCACAGGCGCTCCAACATTTTTCTCCTAACCACACCCCCGTCCCTACGTCACTGCGCCCTCTAAACCACGCCTTTTCCTGAACCCACCTCCCTATCGCTTCCCGCCTATAGGTCAGTCCCCACTAACCCCGCCTTTCCCGCCTGCTGATTGGCCGTCCTGTGTGTCCATCACCAGCAGCTCCGAGCCGCCCGGCCCCGCCCTGCCTGTTAGTCGCGGAGGAGGAGGCGAGAAAACAAAAACAATCGTTCGGCGCCGCCATCTTGGCTCCGGGCTCCGTGCGGCTGAATGGGCAGCGATGAGAGGACTCGGCGTGAGGCGGAGGCGACGTGTAGGCCGGACCCGCAGCGCGAGCTCTGAGCGGCGTCACCGGAGCGAGTAACCGAGCGGAGACTCCTCAGCCCGCCTCCCCGCACGCAGCGCTGTCCGTCTTCTCCCCGCCACCCCCGGGACATGGGGGCCCCGCTCTCCCGGCTGCTGCTGCTTCTCATCCTGCCCTCCGGCTGGTGACCCGCTGCCGCCTCCCCCCAGACTAGTCGTGCTCTTCCCCGCCATTACTACTAGTGCAGCCGCGGATCTATCGCCGACATGGGGGCCGCCACCAAGCTGGCCATCGCCGTGTTCCTCATCTCCTGCTCCTCCGGTAAGAGTGCGGCCGCGGGGGTGCATGAGGGCGGTATATACTGTATGCATGAGGTATTATATACTGGGAGCACCGGGATGTATACATGAGGTATTATATACTGTGCTAGGGGCACTGAGGGCTGTATATACTGTATACATGAGGTATTATATACTGTACTGGGGTCACAGGGTGATATATACTGTATACATGAGGTAATATATACTGTACTGGATGGACAGAGCGGTATATACTGTATACGGGGGACACCGAGGGCTGTATAGACTGTATACATGAGGTATTATATGTTGTACTGGGGGCAGAGGGCTGTATATACTGTATACATGAGGTATATACTGTACTGGGAGCAGAGGGCTGTATATACTGTATGCATGAGGTATTATATACTGTACTGGGGGACAGAGGGCTGTATATACTGTATACATGAGGTATTATATACTGTACTGGGAGCAGAGGGCTGTATAGACTGTATACATGAGGTATTATATACTGTACTGGGGGACAGAGGGCTGTATATACTGTATACATGAGGTATTATATACTGTACTGGGGGCAGAGGGCTGTATATACTGTATACATGAGGTATTATATACTGTACTGGGAGCAGAGGGCTGTATATACTGTATACATGAGGTATTATATGTTGTACTGGGGGCAGAGGGCTGTATATACTGTATACATGAGGTATTATATACTGTACTGGGAGCAGAGGGCTGTATATACTGTATACATGAGGTATTATATGTTGTACTGGGGGCAGAGGGCTGTATAGACTGTATACATGAGGTATTATATGTTGTACTGGGGGCAGAGGGCTGTATATACTGTATACATGAGGTATATACTGTACTGGGAGCAGAGGGCTGTATATACTGTATACATGAGGTATTATATACTGTACTGGGGGCAGAGGGCTGTATATACTGTATACATGAGGTATTATATACTGTACTGGGAGCAGAGGGCTGTATATACTGTATACATGAGGTATTATATACTGTACTGGGAGCAGAGGGCTGTATATACTGTATACATGAGGTATTATATGTTGTACTGGGAGCAGAGGGCTGTATATACTGTATACATGAGGTATTATATGTTGTACTGGGAGCAGAGGGCTGTATATACTGTATATATGAGGTATTATATACTGTACTCGGGGCAGAGGGCTGTATATACTGTATATATGAGGTATTATATACTGTACTGGGAGCAGAGGGCTGTATATACTGTATACATGAGGTATTATATGTTGTACTGGGAGCAGAGGGCTGTATAGACTGTATACATGAGGTATATACTGTACTGGGAGCAGAGGGCTGTATATACTGTATACATGAGGTATTATATGTTGTACTGGGAGCAGAGGGCTGTATATACTGTATACATGAGGTATTATATGTTGTACTGGGAGCAGAGGGCTGTATATACTGTATACATGAGGTATTATATGTTGTACTGGGAGCAGAGGGCTGTATATACTGTATACATGAGGTATATACTGTACTGGGGGCACAGAGGGCTGTATATACTGTATACATGAGGTATTATATACTGTACTGGGGTCACAGGGTGATATATACTGTATACATGAGGTAATATATACTGTACTGGATGGACAGAGCGGTATATACTGTATACGGGGGACACCGAGGGCTGTATAGACTGTATACATGAGGTATTATATGTTGTACTGGGGGCAGAGGGCTGTATATACTGTATACATGAGGTATATACTGTACTGGGAGCAGAGGGCTGTATATACTGTATACATGAGGTATTATATACTGTACTGGGGGCAGAGGGCTGTATATACTGTATACATGAGGTATATACTGTACTGGGAGCAGAGGGCTGTATATACTGTATACATGAGGTATTATATACTGTACTGGGAGCAGAGGGCTGTATATACTGTATACATGAGGTATTATATACTGTACTCGGGGCAGAGGGCTGTATATACTGTATACATGAGGTATTATATACTGTACTGGGAGCAGAGGGCTGTATATACTGTATACATGAGGTATATACTGTACTGGGAGCAGAGGGCTGTATATACTGTATACATGAGGTATATACTGTACTGGGAGCAGAGGGCTGTATAGACTGTATACATGAGGTATTATATGTTGTACTGGGAGCAGAGGGCTGTATAGACTGTATACATGAGGTATTATATGTTGTACTGGGAGCAGAGGGCTGTATATACTGTATACATGAGGTATTATAGACTGTATACATGAGGTATTATATACTGTACTAGGAGCAGAGGGCTGTAAATACTGTATGCATGAGGTATTATATACTGTACTGGGAGCAGAGGGCTGTATATACTGTATACATGAGGTATTATATACTGTACTGGGAGCAGAGGGCTGTATATACTGTATACATGAGGTATTATATACTGTACTGGGAGCAGAGGGCTGTATATACTGTATACATGAGGTATTATATGTTGTACTGGGAGCAGAGGGCTGTATATACTGTATGCATGAGTTATATATTGTAGTCGGGAAGAGGGCTCTATACTGTATGCATGGGGTATTATATACTCTACTGGGGGTACAGAGGGTGGTATTTACTGTATACTGGGGGCATCAAGGTGGTATATATTGTACTGCGAGCACCGGGTTGTATATATTGTATACATGAGGTATTCTATACTATACTGGGAGCAGAGGGCTGTATATACTGTATACATGAGGTATTATATACTGTACTGGGAGCAGAGGGCTGTATATACTGTATACATGAGGTATATGTTGTACTGGGAGCAGAGGGCTGTATAGACTGTATACTTGAGGCATTATATACTGTACTGGGAGCAGAGGACTGTATATACTGTATACATGAGGTATTATATACTGTACTGGGAGCAGAGGGCTGTATAGACTGTATACATGAGGTATATACTGTACTGGGAGCAGAGGGCTGTATATACTGTATGTATGAGGTATTATATACTGTACTGGGAGCAGAGGGCTGTATAGACTGTATACATGAGGTATTATATACTGTACTGGGAGCAGAGGGCTGTATATACTGTATACATGAGGTATTATATGTTGTACGGGGAGCAGAGGGCTGTATATACTGTATACATGAGGTATATGTTGTACTGGGAGCAGAGGGCTGTATATACTGTATACATGAGGTATATACTGTACTGGGGCACAGAGGGCTGTAAATACTGTATGCATGAGGTATTATATACTGTACTGGGAGCAGAGGGATGGATATACTGTATACATGAGGTATTATATACTGTACTGGGAGCAGAGAGCTGGATATATTGTATATATGAGGTATTATATACTGTACTCGGAGCAGAGAGCTGGATATATTGTATATATGAGGTATTATATACTGTACTCGGAGCAGAGAGCTGGATATATTGTATATATGAGGTATTATATACTGTACTCGGAGCAGAGAGCTGGATATATTGTATATATGAGGTATTATATACTGTACTGGGAGCAGAGGGCTGGATATACTGTATACATGAGGTATTATATACTGTACTGGGAGCAGAGGGCTGGATATACTGTATACATGAGGTATTATATACTGTACTGGGAGCAGAGGGCTGTATAGACTGTATACATGAGGTATTATATACTGTACTGGGAGCAGAGGGCTGTATAGACTGTATACATGAGGTATTATATGTTGTACTGGCAGCAGAGGGCTGTATATACTGTATACATGAGGTATTATATACTGTATACATGAGGTATTATATGTTGTACTGGGAGCAGAGGGCTGTATATACTGTATACATGAGGTATTATATACTGTACTGGGAGCAGAGGGCTGTATATACTGTATACATGAGGTATTATATACTGTACTGGGAGCAGAGGGCTGTATAGACTGTATACATGAGGTATTATATGTTGTACTGGGAGCAGAGGGCTGTATATACTGTATACATGAGGTATTATATACTGTACTGGGAGCAGAGGGCTGTATATACTGTATACATGAGGTATATACTGTACTGGGAGCAGAGGGCTGTATATACTGTATACATGAGGTATTATATACTGTACTGGGGGCAGAGGGCTGTATAGACTGTATACATGAGGTATTATATGTTGTACTGGGAGCAGAGGGCTGTATATACTGTATACATGAGGTATTATATACTGTACTGGGAGCAGAGGGCTGTATATACTGTATACATGAGGTATATACTGTACTGGGAGCAGAGGGCTGTATATACTGTATACATGAGGTATTATATACTGTACTGGGGGCAGAGGGCTGTATAGACTGTATACATGAGGTATTATATGTTGTACTGGGAGCAGAGGGCTGTATAGACTGTATACATGAGGTATTATATACTGTACTCGGGGCAGAGGGCTGTATATACTGTATACATGAGGTATTATATGTTGTACTGGGAGCAGAGGGCTGTATATACTGTATACATGAGGTATTATATACTGTATACATGAGGTATTATATACTGTACTGGGAGCAGAGGGCTGTATATACTGTATACACGAGGTATTATATACTGTACTGGGAGCAGAGGGCTGTATATACTGTATACATGAGGTATTATATACTGTACTGGGAGCAGAGGGCTGTATATACTGTATACATGAGGTATTATATACTGTACTGGGAGCAGAGGGCTGTATATACTGTATACATGAGGTATTATATACTGTACTGGGGGGAGCAGAGGGCTGTATATACTGTATACATGAGGTATTATATGTTGTACTGGGAGCAGAGGGCTGTATATACTGTATACATGAGGTATTATATGTTGTACTGGGAGCAGAGGGCTGTATATACTGTATACATGAGGTATTATATGTTGTACTGGGAGCAGAGGGCTGTATATACTGTATACATGAGGTATTATATACTGTACTCGGGGCAGAGGGCTGTATATACTGTATACATGAGGTATTATATGTTGTACTGGGAGCAGAGGGCTGTATATACTGTATACATGAGGTATTATATACTGTACTGGGAGCAGAGGGCTGTATATACTGTATACATGAGGTATTATATACTGTACTGGGGGGAGCAGAGGGCTGTATATACTGTATACATGAGGTATTATATGTTGTACTGGGAGCAGAGGGCTGTATATACTGTATACATGAGGTATATGTTGTACTGGGAGCAGAAGGCTGGACATATTGTATACATGAGGTATTATATACTGTACTGGGAGCAGAGAGCTGGACATATTGTATACATGAGGTATTATATACTGTATACATGAGGTATATACTGTACTGGAGGCACAGCAGGCGGTATATACTTGTATGCATGAGGTTTTTTTTATATACAGGGGGCACAGTTGTATATACTGTATACGGTGGGCACGGGGCTGTATATACTGTATATAAGCTATATACTGTACTGGGGCACAGAGGGCTGTATATACTGTAAATGAGGTATTATATAGTGTACTGAGGGCACCGGGCTGTATATACTATATATAGTATATTGTACACAATGTATACTGTGTCCTGGGGGCATAGAGGGTTGTATATACTATATACATGATGTATTATATACTGCACTGGGGGGAGTAGGCTGTATATACTGTATACATGATGTATTATATACTGTACTGGAAGCAGTGGGCTGTATATACTGTATGCAGGGGGTATATACTGTACTGGAGGAAGAGGGCTGTATATACTGCATACATTAGGTATATACTTACTGGGGGAGAGGGCTGTATATACTTGCGGTATTAAACTGTACTGGGGGGAGGGCTGTATATACTGTACATAATGTGTATTGTGTCCTGGGGGCAGAGAGGGTTCTATATACTGTATGCATGGGGTGGTATATGCTATACTGGGGGCACCGGGCTGTATATACTGAACATAATGTATACTGTGCCCTGGGGGCAGAGGGTGGTATAGACTGTATATATGAGGGATGTACTGTACTGGGCGCACATGGTTGTATATACTTTATACATGAGGTATATACTGTACTGGGACACCAGGCTGTATATGAGGTATATACTGTAGAGGGGGCACAAAAGGTGGTATATGCTGTATACATGAGGTATATACTGTGTTGGGGGTCACATAGGGTTGTATATACTGTATACATGAGCTAGATACTATATTGGGGGCACAGAGGGCTGTACATACAGTATAAATAAGGTATTATATCCTGTACCGGGGGCTCCAAGGGTTGTATATACTCTATATGGGGGGCATACAGGGCTGTATATATTGTGTACATGAGCTATATACTGTGCTGGGGCACAGAGCTGTATATACTGTATGTGAGGTACTATATACAGGGGGCACAGAGGGTGGTATATACTGTATTCGGAGAGGGCTGTATATACTGTACATATATATGGCAGAACAGAGGGCTGTATATATACTGTATACATGAGGTATATACTGTACTGGAGTCACATAGTTGTATAGTATACATGAGGTATATACTGCATTAGGGGCACAGGCCTGTATATACTGTATACATGAGGTATATACTGTACTGGGGGCCAGGGCTGTATATACTGTACTGGGGAGAGGGCTGTATATACTGTACATAATGTATATGGGAAACACAGAGCTGGGTATATGGAATATGTACTGTCCTGGGGGCACAGAGGCTGGTATATACTGTATATATGATATATACTGTACTGGGGCACTGGGCCTTATATACTGTACATAATGTATACTGTGTCCTGGGGGCACAGAGGGCTGGATATACTGTTCATAATGTATACTGTGTCCTGGGGGCACAGAGGGCTGGATATACTGCATACATGAGGTAGTATTTACTGTACTGAGGGAAGAGGGCTGTATATACAGGATATGTACTATGTTCTGGGGACACAGAAGGTTGTATATATTGAGGTATGAGATATACTGTAGACATGAGGTATTATGTACTGTACCATACTGTGGGGGAGAGGCTGTATATACTGTACATATTTACTGTATACGGAGTAGAGGACTATGCTTTGAGGTATAAGATGCTGTATGCTGGGGTACAGAGGGTTGTATTTACTAAGGTATATGAGAGATACTGTTTACATGAGGTATTCTATACTGTATTTGGGGGTCACAAAGGGCTGTATATAATGTATACATGAGGTATGAGATATGCTGGGGGCACAAGGTTGTATGTACTGTATATATGAGGTATATACTGTTGGACAGAGTTGTGTATATACATGTGGTATATGAGATATATACGGTATATTAGGGGCATAGTTGAATATATTGTAGAAATGAGGTCTGAGATATACTGTATACTAGGGGGTACAGAGTTTTATATACTGCGGCAGAGGGATCTGTGTACATGATATATACTATGTACTGTATATACGGGGAGGGCTGTAAATACAGTGGTATGTTGTATGTTCTGCATATATGAGGTATATGAGATATATACTGTTGGGCAGAGAACTGTATATACTGTAGGTATTTGAGAGATATGCTGCACACAGGTGCTATATCCTGTTTACTGCGGCAGAGAACTGAATATACTGTATACATGAGGTATATACTGTTGGGCAGAGTTGTATATACATGAGGTATATGAGATATATAGAGTATATTAGAGGGCTCAGTTGTGTATATATTGTATAAATGAGATGTTATACATACACTATGGGGCATAGAGAACTGTACACATGAGATATATGTACTGTATATACTGAGGTGTATGAGATACAACTCTGTACCCGCCTAGTATACAGTATGTACTGTATAGATGAGGTATAAGAGATATGATCGGTATATGGAGGGGTAGAGAGCTGCATATACTGTTCTGGGACCACCATACTATTTATACGTGTAGTGGATGACCTGTATATCATGTGTGTATGTATGTGTGTGTGTGTGTGTATATATATATATATATATATATATATATATATATATATATATATATATATATATATATATATATATATATATATATATATATATATATATATATATATATATATATATATATATATGGCATGTAAGAGATCAGTAAACAGTATGAGAGCTGTATATACTGTATACAAGGGAGCACAGAACTGTAGATACTGTATATCCCAGGATGTTAGCGGAGATCTAGATACAAGAATCCTGTAAGCAATCTATATACCACCTGTTGGGGAGTCATGTGAGAAATCTGTGTTGTATACAGGCGTCTTAAAGACAAGGAGTATAGAGCTATATACTGAATACACCGGGGTCATATAAGAGGTCAGTACAGGAATCCTATATACAAGGTCTACAGGACTTTTATAAAGAGCAGCACACGCTATATGCAGGGATCATGTAAGAAACCTACTATATACATAATGTAAAATGTATACGTGGCGTACACAGGGCTCATGCAATATGTATGTCAGATGTGTGCATGCAGTAAATGCATCATGTAAGATCTGCAGATGCAAAGAGATCATGTAATAAACCTGCTAGATACACTGAATGTTCCTAGAACTGTGTGCACCCTATAGGGATCTGAAGAGAAAACATGCAAAGGGGTTATGTAGTAGATCTATATATACCGTGCGTGGATCATATAATAACCCGTATACTGGGATCCTACTAGAGACGTATCTGCACTGTGGGGGTCATGCCAGTCCTGTATACAGAGAGCTTAAGGCATCATGCGAGAGATCTACACACATTATGTAAGATGTATATATTGTGTACCGGGGTGAGATCTGTTGTATACAGAAGGTTGCTGTAATGTATAGTGTTTCTACATCCGTGTTCCATACGAGGGCTCTGTGCACTATATACAGAGATCACATAGGTGGAGTTCCTAAGTGTTTCGTCACAGGAGTTGTAGTTCCCACATTCCTGCGTTAGAGCGCTGTATGTTCCATGCGTGTCTGATGTGTGATCACTGTGCAGTGTACAACACCTTCATACATGTCACTGCACATACATGTCACTGCTCGGGGGCTGCACAGCTGGGTACATGAGCCGTGTGAGTTATGTTCTTGGCGTCGATACTTTGTGGTTCTGTCGCAGGTATGTTATATGCGCCTGTGGATGTGAATGATAACACGTCGCCCTGTTTGGGGGCTGCGAGGGTCTTCATGTTGTGTCTTTTGGGGTATGCTATATGTTGACATCTGTTACACCTCAACTTGTTCAGCTCCACATCTCCAAAAATCTCCGTTCAGTGTGTCTGTGACGTGTCAATCCCACCATGTTGCTGCGCCGCCCTGCAACCTTCACCCATTGCTGCACAGCTTGGCACCTGGGGGCATGCCGTGTACTACTGCCGGTTCGGCGGGCGCTTGTCTTGGTATATTTGCAGACTGCTACAGGTATTACAGTCCGGCCGCCCAAACATCGTCCGCTAACGCCTGACGTTATGGGGTATCCTCGTCCGCATGCGCAGTTAAGAATGGCTTTAGTCCTGCTGGTGTCTGCCAAGTAAAACCTGCCCACCATGGACAGGGACGGACACACTCCTGAGCGTATGGCATTAACCCTGCCCTCTCCAGCCTCGTGGCAGAGCATTTCAGGACAGCTATCCATGTGCTTCTGGAACTCACCCTTTGAGTGTATTGCGGCCTCTCCCCCCTCTTACATTTGCTGAGCTTGACACGCAAGTAATGTGCCCACGTATCGGCAAGTAATGGCGGAACGCCTCGGTGGTATACATTATAAACAGCTGGAGGGGAACGTTTGATAGAGGATCTCGCTCTAAGTGGTGGAAGCAGGTGGTCGGCTATAGGCAACACGGAGCGCAAATCCTCCGGTGACAGATATGTGGCTGCAGTTGCATTTCTCATGTAATGGAAGGTGACATACTGCGGGAGGAGGGGAGGTCACTTTTTTTTTTTTTTTCCCCCCTAATTTTCTCTCTTCCACATCTCACCGGTGTGACTGGTAGTCAGAGAATTGTTAACTTTTCAAGGCGATCCGGGGAGATTTCTCTCAACAAAAAAAACACTCCGCCCCCAGAAGTTGTCATTTTGCTGTAAATCCCGTCTTGCGGTTCCATCTCAGGCAGATCTGTAAATGATGGGAGTTGTGGTGATTTAGATGAACGGTCTTGTCACCGGTGGCCCTAAAGGTGGTTCTCTCCCCCCCCCCCCCCCCCCCCCCCCCTTGGCCTATAAGAGGCTCTCGGAGGCTCCTTGTGTGTAGTGACCTCTTCTTCAGCTTGTAGAGCTTGTTGGCCACTAGACGCCTCTACGACGCAGAGAAGAGATTTCACCCCGTTACGAGTCTAGGAGGGGCGCATTATTGGGTTGTAAGAAGCTGGATGGCCCTATCCATGAATTGTCCCCCATCGGCCGTAGAGGACCAGACTGTTAGATGTTGGGACCAGTGGATGGGGGCACACAAGGTGACCGGGCTCAGGACGCCCCCTACAGACCACCAGTAGAGAGGAGCATCTGTCCAGACTGTTAGGAGCTGTTGGGACCAGTGAATGGGGGCACACAAGGTGACAGGGCTCAGGACGCCCCCTACAGACCACCAGTAGAGTGGAGCATCTGTCCAGACTGTTAGGAGCTGTTGGGACCAGTGAATGGGGGCACACAAGGTGACAGGGCTCAGGACGCCCCCTACAGACCACCAGTAGAGTGGAGCATCTGTCCAGACTGTTAGGAGCTGTTGGGACCAGTGGATGGGGGCACACAAGGTGACCGGGCTCAGGACACCCCCTGCAAGCCACCAGTAGAGAGGAGCGTCTGATGGTCCGACAAGCACCAGCAGCTTCAACTCTTCCATTGTCCACCACCCAGAGACGGGGCGCCATCGTTACACCCCTGTGTCTGTCAGAACCATTTCCAGGCACTTGGCTAAAGGATATTTGATCTTGTGGCCCCTACTACATGTACGGCCTCTGACACCCACCGTCACCTCCGTTTGCAGTGATGTCGGGAATGATGAAACTAGACGCTACGGAGGGGAATCGGGTTCTTTTCAGCGATTCTGCCATTCTTATTTTATGTTCGCAAGGCGGATGTATGCCGGATGTTGGACGTGAAATCCACACCAGTAAAGGGGCCCGTTCTCAGTAGTAATCTGCTCTGTAGTCTATATGTTGCAGATTTTTTTGACGTGTTGATTTCAAATTCTTGTGGGGAAAAAGTGACGTCACTTGACATAGATTTTGCGCGCAGATTTACCGATTGACAAAAGTCTTGGTCTGCGTTGATCCGCAGGAGGGTAAATCCGCGGCAGATATACGCTCAGCGACAGATTTCTGCTGCAGTTAGGTGGCAAGTTCCATGTGAATTCCGCTGTTAAAATCTGCAGAAAGACACAGATTTATGCCATGGATGCACATGCTAGCTTCCACATAAAGGAGTGAGATGTGGCTTCTTTGACACGGAAATGCAATTTTCTACGTCGGAATGACAGATCTGGATTTTTCACATTGATGGTGCTAAATCCGTGTGCGGAACAGTAACAAAACGTCAGGAAGATGCAAATTTTGACTGTTTTCCCAAGTTGGAAAATTCCGCCTTGTCAACATACCTATTAGAGGTGGAATCTGCGTGGAAACCTCAGGCCGGGCGCACACAAACGGGTTGGCTTCTGCATGCGGATTCTGGCTACGACAGTATGGCACTTTACTGTATTGCTGTGCAGGCGTCAGGTTGGTTTTTTTTTTTTTTCCCCGTGCCGTCAGCCCATACGCAGTGTTAATCGCATATGGGCTGTAGGTCGGATTAATGGAGGCCGTCCGCGCGGTTTCCGCTGTAAAATAGAGCACGCTGCGATTTGTCTTTCGCTCATGAAATGTGCAATTAGTATCTAGAAGTGTGATGGAAAATGCACGCCTTTTAATGCCCGCGGTATACTGTGGATTGTCCGCATGACCGCTGATCACGGAATCCGCAAATTAAATCCACTCATGTGAGACCAGCCTTAATGTCAAAATTCGTAATCTGCATGATTTTAGCATTCTGTTGACCGCTGTGACGGTCTGCGCCATAGTTCATATAGCACAGAGTCTTCTGCACGTGGATTTTGAAACCTGCCTTGTAGAAATGAGTTGATGCGCCAATCTGTGATGCAGTTTGTGTCGGCTGCCACATGCGGATTTGCTCCAAATGTCACCGGCTACAATCACCGTTTGAATCCATAGCAAAAATGGCAGCAGGACGCTGAGGATCCGCCGCAAAGTTGTACCACGAATTGAGCTGCCAGATCCTTGTTGGAAGAATCCGCTATAGATCTGACTTTTTATGTCTGTGTGAACCAGGAAGCCCAGGATGAGCGGAGCTACACTACCGTTCAAAAGTTTGGGGTCACCCAAACAATTTTGTGTTTTCCATGAAAAGTCACACTTCTTCACCACCATGCGTTGTGAAATGAATAGAAAATAGAGTCAAGACATTGACAAGGTTAGAAATAATGATTTGTATTTGAAATAACATTGTTTTTACATCAAACTTTGCTTTCGTCAAAGAATCCTCCTTTTGCAGCAATTACAGCATTGCACACCTTTGACATTCTAGCTGTTAATTTGTTGAGGTAAGCTTGAGAAATTGCACCCCACGCTTCTAGAAGCATCTCCCACAAGTTGGATTGGTTGGATGGGCACTTCTGGCGTACCATACGGTCAAGCTGCTCCCACAACAGCTCAATGGGGTTCAGATCTGGTGACTGCGCTGGCCACTCCATTACCGATAGAATACCAGCTGCCTGCTTCTGCTGTAAATAGTTCTTGCACAATTTGGAGGTGTGTTTAGGGTCATTGTCCTGTTGTAGGATGAAATTGGTTCCAATCAAGCGCTGTCCACTGGGTATGGCATGGCGTTGCAAAATGGAGTGATAGCCTTCCTTATTCAGAATCCCTTTTACCCTGTACAAATCTCCCACCTTACCAGCACCAAAGCAACCCCAGACCATCACATTACCTCCACCATGCTTAACAGATGGCGTCAGGCATTCTTCCAGCATCTTTTCATTTGTTCTGCGTCTCACAAACGTTCTTCTTTGGGATCCAAACACCTCAAACTTGGATTCATCCGTCCACAACACTTTTTTCCAGTCTTCCTCTGTCCAATGTCTGTGTTCTTTTGCCCATCTTAATCTTTTTCTTTTATTGGCCAGTCTCAGATATGGCTTTTTCTTTGCCACTCTGCCCTGAAGCCCAAAATCCCGCAGCCGTCTCTTCACTGTAGATGTTGACACTGGTGTTTTGCGGGTACTATTTAATGAAGATGCCAGTTGGGTACCTGTGAGGCGTCTGTTTCTCAAACTAGAGACTCTAATGTGCTTATCTTCTTGCTTAGTTGTGCAACGCGGCCTCCCACTTCTTTTTCTACTCTGGTTAGAGCCTGTTTGTGCTGTCCTCTGAAGGGAGTAGTACACACCGTTGTAGGAAATCTTCAATTTCTTAGCAATTTCTCGCATGGAATAGCCTTCATTTCTAAGAACAAGAATAGACTGTCGAGTTTCAGATGAAAGTTCTCTTTTTCTGGCCATTTTGAGCGTTTAATTGACCCCACAAATGTGATGCTCCAGAAACTCAATCTGCTCACAGGAAGGTCAGTTTTGTAGCTTCTGTAACGAGCTAGACTGTTTTCAGATGTGTGAACATGATTGCACAAGGGTTTTCTAATAATCAATTAGCCTTCTGAGCCAATGAGCAAACACATTGTACCATTAGAACACTGGAGTGATAGTTGCTGGAAATGGGCCTCTATTCACCTTTGTAGATTTTGCACAAAAAACCAGGCATTTGCAGCTAGAATAGTCATTTACCACATTAGCAATGTATAGAGTGCATTTGTTTAAAGTTAGGACTAGTTTAAAGTTATCTTCATTGAAAAGTACAGTGCTTTTCCTTCAAAAATAAGGACATTTCAATGTGACCCCAAACTTTTGAACGGTAGTGTATATAGGTCCAGTGTGGGTCACACAGCTGCAGTCGGTGGAGAGGTGACTAGATTATGGGGTGCAGTGTGTGTGTGAGGTCCCCTTGAAGCTGCGATCTCATCCCCGGCAGACACGTTGGGTGGCACATACGTTATTTGGGGTGGCTCTGTAGGGGCGTGGAGAGCTGCAGTCGCTCCGTATTACAGGCTTTGGTGTTTGCTAACAGATGGATTTAAATGTTTAATATGTGATTATCCGTCGCTTACAGCCAGCAGAGCGCTGTTCTGCTTGAATGGCGCGGTTTCGTGGTGGCACGGCCGGTGCCATCCACTTCCTGACTTCACTCCTTACGGTTAGTTAGGCCCCGTATTGTTGGGTAAGTGCCGCCGTTCAGCTGTATGTGTCGCCCCTCGCTGCAGAATGGGTCAGTTTCCCTGTGGTTATTAAAGGATGAGGGGGGTCGGGTCTGCTCCGGTGTCTATAGTGGTATTGATTCCGCGCGGAGATGTTGGGCTGTGAAAGTGCAGGTTCTGCCGGCGGAGGGCAAACGCTTTGTGTAAATTGAAAAGCTTAAATCTTGGTCAATTACATTTTCTTTTTCTGCTGCTTTAAGTGCATAATTTGTTTAATAGGGGTGAAAGCAGCCGGTCTCCGAGGAGGAGAGGATCGTTACCAGTTCTCTCCTGCGGCCCCCGTAGTGTGGCGGTACGGAGGCTCAGGTGGCCGCGGCCTCTTCCAAACGTCTGTTTTAGTAAATTCTTGTATTCTCCCTAAAACCATAATTTTGAAGCGATTCGTCTTAGAATGGTTGGTGTTCCTCTGTTACTCCTATTGTAAACAAGACATAAACGGACGCCTGGCTGTTACCAGTTAGCGCTGTATACCTACAGTGACCAACGTGTTCATTCAGTGCTGGCAGTGCCAGGCTCACCCTTCTGACTGAGGGTAGTAATGTCCAGGTGCCATTTTAGGCTGCTTTCACACGGCTGAGAAAATCGCGTGACATTTGTGTGTTGCGAAACGCACAGATATAAACGCCATTCTTTTGAATGGAGACATATATATGAGCAATTTTTTTTTCTTGTCCCCGCATCGCACTGTGGGGAAAAAATCATAGCATACCCTAACTTTGGGCGTTCCCTCAGAACGCCTTGCCCATTGTTTTAAATGGGTCCAGAAAAAAGCATTGCGTGGCGTGTGTGATGGGAGGGTTCCCACTGAAAACAATACAGCACTCGCCGTTTCTCCGGCTCAGTGGAAAGCCCTTCCGGAGGATCGCTGCTTCCTTGCAGTGATGGGAGGCGTTATTGACACAAACTCCCCGTATCCGCAGGGACGTCGCACGTGCCCGAGCACAGTATCAGGCTGCATTTCACGGCCTAATATTGCGCTGGCCTGTGTGATATTAGCTTTATTCAGACATTTCCAGTAGGAGTAACTGAGGAACACAATAGTTGTTAGAATGGTCCAGCTAAAGCTGTTTCTAAGTAAATTCTTCACCCATCCTGTGGCGGGTCCTCCGTATCCAAGTATCAGAATACCCCTCTACGGGTGGGACCACAATACATTATCACCTGCCAAGTCTGATCAGTGGGGGTCCCATGTCTTCCTTGTCACTATGACGTCCCCTCTCCCACCCGCAGTGGCTTCAGACAAAACGGAGAGGTGGCCAAGCATATGCCGCCGCTGATCGCCTTAACTTGCAGTTTCCGTCAGTCCCATGAAATGCATGGAGCAGCAGCTGCGTATGCTTGCCGTCACTCCGTTCAGTTTGACAGCACTGCGGGGAGGGGGACGCGGGACCCCTGATCTGAGTCGGTGTGGGTCTCTGTATTATGCACAGATGATGGTGGCTTCTGCTGCTGCCCCTCTAAGCACGGCAGCAGCTTATTTTTGCATACATTACATCTGAAGAGGTCAAATAAGCGAGCGTTTCCCGTTGTATGCAGTTCAATTCTTCCCCTTTCCTATTCATGTGTGTCGGTATTCACTGTTTTGGCATTCTGTTCGTGGGTCAGGAAGCACGCTGTAGAGAGCAAACACTTGTATTTGGGGGCCGTTAAGATGTTTTGTAGAAAGCTTGGGTTGGTTAGTGGTTTTGGCTGTTTTTTCCGTATGCGGATGCCGGTCACCTCTATTTTGGTGGCGTTCTTTAAGCAAATGTGAAGTTTTACACTTTCCCTTCGAGGCGCCCCTCCCCCACCCTCTCACTTCCTGTCTTGGAGAGTAACCTGCAAAGTCTAGAAAGAAATCCCTCCCTGTTCCGATGTCTTCACACCAGCACAATTCGTTGCGTGTCACCCGTACGAGACAGTCACGCGGCGCGTAGCAGATACAGAATGACATTGCATACTTGCTGCGTGCCGCCAATCGCGCTGTACTGTCTTGGCGTGTATGCATGCGTGATACATGCCAAGATAGAACATGCTGCGCTCTTTATGGCACATGTATCGTGCAACTTAAGAGCACATTGGCACAGCTTATTACACACAAGACGCGGTCAATGCGCGCTCGTGCGAAGGAGCCCTGAGCGCCCGGCGAGCAATGTACACGCACTCCTCTAATCCAGAAGGTATGATGCTCCGGCACCTGCAACACAGTAGTCTGGAGTCTTGTAAGGATTCCTCGGTGGGTCGGCGCTGTCGTGACGTGTTCTTTGCTTTTTATGTGACTTTTGTTTCTCTTGTGTATATTGGCTTTGGCGCCGGCGATGTGCATTGTGGTGCCGCCGCCATGTTGTGACTAGTCGGAGTTCTTCTCTAGAACCTTTTTTATAATGTGGGACTTAACGTCCGCCATGACACCGCAAGGGTTTTCTTTAAAGCAGAGGGGCTTAATATTGCTTTACATTATAGTAAAATTATCAGACCCGGTGATGCTCTCCGGCCTTACAGGGGACCGTATGGTTACCGGAAGACCCCGCTTCAAGAAGGCTGCCTGTGTTAAAATAATACACTGAACTATACTTGCCCCTCCGCCGCCCGGATCCAGCGCTGCCGTCCCGCCATTTGTAAGTGTAGTTCAAGTTTATGTTAACACAGACAGCCCTATTGATGGACTTGTCCTGTAACTGGACAAACCCTTTAAATGAGTCTACTAAGAAACTGCACCACTCTGGTCTACAGGCTGGGACTGGTATTGCATCTCTAATCACGTGCATTGATGTCAGTGGGAAAGCATCTAGTTGTGCCAGGTTCTTGTGGTGGCATATAGACAGGTTGGTTAGGGGCACTCGGCTATCGTAGAGTTTAATAGCCATGTGGCTGCTGACTTGGGTTGTTCTTCAGTTACACCTACGGCCGGTCGTTTCCTGACACACTATGGGGAACATGAGTACCTATATAAAGAGAATCTGTCACCTCCCTACAGCGCCATAAACTGTTATGTTGAGGTGGTGAGATGAGGTGTTATGCAGAGGTGGTGAGAAAGCGTTTTTTTGTTTTTTTTTAAGGCTCACCCGTTTCCTGCATTGTCACCCACTGAAGGTTGCATTCCCCATGGAAGTTGGACTCCTCAGATTTCAGGCCTTGACTGCTTCGGACCTCCCTCTGTGAGCCGGGGCAGGGGACCGCTGGGTCCCAGCAGCTCTAGCGGAGCGGACATGTCCTGATAATGCATACATGTGATCAGTGCAGGGTAAGGGCTTATCACCCGGACGTAAGTACGGAGCACGGAATACCCCTTGATATGCACTGGGGCATTTGCACTTTTTTCTTTTTGCGCACATGGAAAAAAACACAGCATGTTCCATTTGTTCTGTTATGGACCAAAATAGGCCATTAAATTCAATGGGACTGCGTGAATATGCATGGAGTACTCATGATACGTATTTACGTGTGAACGAGGGGGGCTTGTTGCATGTTTTTTTTTTTTCATGTGCAAATCTGAGTGCAAAGAAACTGCAATAAGCAGAGAATATAGAACTGTTTCAGTCCGCGAATGCGCAGTGTATCCATAGACCAAAGCAAAATACGGCCATGTGAATAAGTCCCAAATGTTTGGGAACGTGATCAGAAGGGTTTCAGGAATCTGAAGTACCCTCAGGATAGATCATCCGTAGTGGCTTGTGGGGGTCATCCACTGCTTGTTGTTCACCATGGAAGCTGATGGCTCTGTCCGTATTGCAGCGGCCCAGGTTCTTACAGCAGGCACAGTTCCTATTCAATTCCAACCCGGACCCTGCAGTCTGGACAGTGCTGTCTGCTTCCCACGGGGGGTGGGATCTCGAGTGGCAGCCCCTCACTCATCCACTATCTTGAGGACGGTTATCAGTAGTAAATGTTGTGGACAGCCCCTTTTAATTTTCGAGAGGGTTATTCTGGAAGTATCAACACGAGATGTTTCATTCCAGTTATTTATTTTGCTACATTTTCTAATTTGTGTGGTCATTTAGTGATTGGGCACTGCCCGCTGCCCACCATGGTAGCTAGATGGGGTCACTAAGGTGCTGGTCTTCAGTTCCTACTGACGGCGCTGCAGCTCAGTCTCTTCAGATTGGCAGCAATGTGAGAGTCGGAGCTCGGCACCAGCTCAGTAGGACGTCTGTGAATGGAGACCTGAGGTCGGACTGGCACCCTGCCAGTTACCCATGTGTAGAACATGCAGTGCCAGCTTGATGCTGCTGTCATTTGCTCGGTAAAGGAGTTTTGTTGGGTCCTCCTCCGCGTGCATTCTGTGTGTTTTGATGGCAGCGACCCTACAACCTCCTTTAAGACCTGCATTGCAGCACCGGCATGCATATTTATTAGCCAGGCTTTTTTTTTTTCTTGTTTAAATGGCATCAGTCTCCGAAGGAGAATCAATATTTCCTTTGCTGGAAGATGGCTCGCCGCCAGTTACTCGGAGGGCACGGACCTGAGACATGGCCGCTCGCGCTCCTGCAAAGCCGCGTGGATTTCTTAGCAGATTATTGCCATTCCTTTCTCCTTCCCTTACATGTCGGCTCTCCGCGGACGGGTTAGGTCGTGTTCTCACAGGTATTACGTCTGCGTGGAGCCCGGGGGTTCCCAGCTATATAGTGTTACTTCTTCTAACTATTGGGAAAGTCTCCGTTCTGGGTTTGTCCTTGGGGCTGCTGATTGGGATTCAGTGGGCGATATATCTGTTAGTGCAGAGGAGAGTTGCTTGGAGTCACTGGTCTTGGGGTTCTTCTACATGGGCCGAAGAGCTATTATGGGCGACTGTTGTCGGAGTCACTTGGTTTTTAGCTCGACAGCCTGCCGAACGATCAGCTGATGGATGGGGGTCTCGAGCAGCAGACCCCACCCGTCCATCCACTACTGATGACCTATCCAAAGGAGATGTCATCTGTTGAAAAAGGGCAGGAAACCCCTTTCTTGTCCCACAATGCATTGGTGGTGGTAGACTATTAATGCACTATACCTGCTCTCAGCAGTGGCCAATCAGTGAGCATTAGGTAGTTAGGAAATTGCTGTAGCCATCTTGGAGAGCCAAAAACTGGGCTGCAAACTGGTGCAGTTGCATCAGCAGTGGAGAACTGCAGGTAACAGACCCCCTCCTGTCTCAGGATGAAGGTTGTCCCAAAACCAGAGAGTTGCTTTAAAACAGGTGACAGAATAATATCTAGTGACAATGGCGTCTATCCGGCAGGGGATATACAGTAAATAGAAAAAGTCTACAGACCTCTGTTAAAAAAAAATTTTTTTGACAAAGCTGAATCCTTTTTAGATTTATTTCTTGTCCCATGTGACCCGTTATCGGGACCATTCCATTGAAAAACAAACAAATCATTTAGGGTGGGGAGGTAAAAAATGTACGTCCTAAAATGAATACTTTCAGTACATCAACAGTCTTTTTGCATCGACGTCTGTCAGCATGGCACATCTTGACTTGATAGTCTTTGCCCGCTCTTCCTTGCAAAAGCACCTCAAATTTGTCAGATTTGGCATCTTGTGTGCAGCTCCCTCTTCAGGTCAACCCACAGTCTACGGGCTCTGGCTGGGCCATTCCAAAACTTGGCTCATGTTCTGGCTGCACCATTCTCTTGGTAATTTTGTCCATCTGCTTTGGGTTGTTGTGCGGAGTGTAATTCCTCTTCAGCTTTTCAGCGGAGGCCTGACTGTTTTGTACCAAAATAGTCTGATATTTGGAACTGTTCATAATCCCCTCCACCTTGACTAGCCCCAATTCCAGCAGCAGTAGTCCCCAACATAATGTTGCCCCCCACCATAATCACTGCGGTCTGGGGGTCTTCTGGTGATGACCGTGTTGGCTTTACACCAAACATCCCTTGCGGAATTCTGGCCAACAGGTTGCCCCTCGGTCTCCTCCGACAGAACACGTTCCCCACATCTCCCCTCCTTCACAGCTCAGACATATGAAGAACATGGGAGATGGTTGTCACATGACTACACAACCAGGACTAGCCAGAAACTCCTGCAGCTCCTTTAACGTTGCTGTCAGCCTCCTAATTTTCTTCTGGTCTTTTTATCGATTTCTGAGGGACGTGCAGTTCTTGGTGATGTCACTATTGTCATTAATCCCTTTCTTGCTGACTGTCTCCCCTGTGCTCCATGGTACATGTAATGCCTTGGACATCTTTTGCCCCCTCTCTCCTGACTGGCACCTTCCAACAATCAGACCCCTGTGATATGCTGTAAGATCTTTACCGACCAAGAAAATGTCAGAAAAATCCTCCTAGAAGAGCCGAACTTTATATGGGGGGAACCAGAGTCCCTGTAAGTACTGGCAGCGGAGGGCTGGCTACTAGCTATCATGACTGTGACCCCGCTCCCCTGATTGACCTATCCAGTGAACCTTGTGTAAGGGATTACTAGCCGCTGCACAGGCATTTGTATGGGTAACATCTGCCATTTCCGCCAGTTATTGTATGGGCTTGTGTCCTGCAGTGTATAGTCCGACCCATGGGCTGACACTATCTGCTGCGCAGGAATAGCGGAGGTGTTTATCGTGTGACCGCTGTGAAACTAGTGAGTAAATTACTGCCGTGGTTAACAACCACACAGAGTAGTAAAAGAAAATGTGGTTTTGTTGTGATGACTGTATGTAAAACCGGCTGGTCGGATCAGGAAGGAAGTTGTGCAACGATGAGTAACACAAGCCTACGATGTGCACTGATATACCAGTTCCCGCATGCCCGGGGTGACGCGGTGCCCCTGCAGTGCCAGGCTTCATAGAGACTGGAGGGAGTAGTGCCACCGGCTGACCGTGGAGACCCCTAGGATAGACTTCCTGGATCGACTTCCCTGCTCTTTATTTTGCTGCACAATTGTGCCTAAAATCCGCATGTAAGACGCAGAGATTTCTGTCTCATTTGAAGAGGTCAAATCTGCGCTAACAATCCATGACCTAAGTAGACATATTGCGAACTTAAAATCCACCAAGCGGGTCAGGTGATACACGGATTATTGCAGCGTGTGGATGAGATTGGTCATCCACAACCGTAAATGACACAAATTTTCTGTGCAGAAATTCCACACTTAAGTCGCAGCACATCTACCTTTTGTGACTGCGGCCTGCATGCATGGCGAGTTCACGGCGTAAATCCGACATTTATTTCAACGAAAAATTCGTATGTGGATGTTCCTACTTGGGTTTGGTGTGAAGTCGGCACCAAGAACTAATGGCACTCTGTTCTGTACGTGGACTTGTGCGCCCGCTTCACTACAGTGCGGATTCCAACTCATGGGAGACGTCACCCATGAACGTCGTTCGGGATTTGATGTGGGTTCTGCATAGGACGCCATGTAGAAAGCGCTTTAGTGTGGCGGGTCCTCCAGGTACGAGGAGGGATGGATGCTGGAATACCAAGTGGTCTGATGTCGGCGGGCAGCAGCCCGGTATCCACACACTCCCTGCAACCAGAATGTAGAAGTATATACGACACCCATTGTAGTCAGTGAGTGACTGCACACATGATTGTATACACAGTTGGGGGTCCTAAGGAGGAACCACCCCCCCATTCCATATATATGATGCCCGTGGGCCCTGATGATGGTTCTCATGTATACGTCCAGAGCGGATCATCTGCTCATTTTGGCCTCACAGAATGTGACTTTTTGCAGAGCTCATGTATGTCAGATTTGCTTTTTGATAAATCCAATATGGACTTTTCAAAAAAAAAAAAAAAAATCCAACACTTGGATTTTTGCCCCCCAATTTGCCGCAAATTTCTGCAGTGTCAGAAAACTCCTTCACACAACCGTATCTGTAAAACGCTGCGGCGGTCCTGCAGAGACCCCGAATGGCAGCGAGTGTGTACTGCACATGACTGCGTATCTCGCGCTTACTGACAAGCGCAGTGTGACGAGGGCTCACACTGCGGGGTACGCTGCCATCTGTTTCTCTCATGTATCTACACGCTAATGTGAACGGATCAATGAAAGTCCATTTATTCTCATTGACTCCCTTCATTGCGTGTCATGCGGCCGTAATACGTGCCGAAGTCATGGCCGTGTGAATCAGCCCACAGTGTGACAATCATGAATGTGTGAGCGTGACGTGGACCTCGGTCACAATGAGCAATTTTACAGTGAATTAAAAACAAAATCTGTGCCGCACTTCATACATGGATTTATCTGCAAATGAATTCTGAAATCCTCATTGTAAGGAAAAAAGAATTACACCAATTCTTGGCGTGGAGTTTGGGCTGAAGCGCGTGGACTTGGGGGCTGGATGTGGTGCCGATCCACACACTATCCGTGGCAGAACATTCACATTGGAAAACCTCTGCGGTGGATCCAACTGTCCGACCCTTCCAGGACATCCGCGGATCGTTAGCGCCTCCTATGCTCCCTGGCCGTCTGTGTAATGGCGACCCCCACGTGAGTCAGCGATGTGGTTGGTGGCGCAGCTCGCGGTAACATGTGGTTATTGTAGCCTTCGATGTGATTTCTGTGGCTGTGACCGCACTGACGTATAGACTGTTTCTGCTTCCGGCAGGCAGCTTCCTTTTTCTTACCCTCCGGGTTGCTTCCTCTGCAGCGGTTGTCCTTGTTCTCAGCCTTCCGGTGACACTTGGCGGAGACTTTGGGCTACTTTTATTTCTTAGGTGTGTGAAATGGTTTTTCATGTATTTTGGGGTTGGCAGTGCCTATTAGTGGTCCCATCCCTCACAGCCGTCTGCTTGTTACAAAATTGGGGTTTTCTACAAAAATAACACTGGACTGATATAATGATGGGTTAAGGGGCAATCTGACTGTAGCCGGGCACTCTCAGGGTTTGCCACCCAGCTGGTGGCAATATTTATTTTTTACCGACCCGAATAGACAGACATGTATATTTACCTGCATTGCGCAGCCCTGGCTAAGTGGCAATCTGTTTCATTCCGTGACTTCCGCTGTACGCACGAGACTCTGAGATCCCCCACCCCTGTTTTGTGTACCAGACGCCACCCTCACAACGGACCCTGAAAGACTCCCCTTGGTGGCGCGTATTGTATGTTTTACAAATACGAATGCCGGGGGAGATGCACGGGGCTCTTCTTTGCGTTTATAGTGGGCGACATCCGGAAAGGAACTGCAGTTAAGTGAATACACTGCCCTGTCTGGCTGCTTTCCAGCTAGGGCTTACGCTTTGGGGTGACGCTGTTACTGCTGGGACCTGCTGCAGGGGGACGCTGTTACTGCTGGGACCTGCTGCAGGGGGACGCAGTTACTGCTGGGGGCCTGCTGCAGGGGGGACGCAGTTACTGCTGGGGGCCTGCTGCAGGGGGGACGCAGTTACTGCTGGGGGCCTGCTGCAGGGGGGACGCTGTTACTGCTGGGGGCCTGCTGCAGGGGGGACGCTGTTACTGCTGGGGGCCTGCTGCAGGGGGGACGCTGTTACTGCTGGGGGCCTGCTGCAGGGGGGACGCTGTTACTGCTGGGGGCCTGCTGCAGGGGGGGGACGCTGTTACTGCTGGGGGCCTGCTGCAGGGGGGGGACGCTGTTACTGCTGGGGGCCTGCTGCAGGGGGGGGACGCTGTTACTGCTGGGGGCCTGCTGCAGGGGGGGGGACGCTGTTACTGCTGGGGGCCTGCTGCAGGGGGGGGGGACGCTGTTACTGCTGGGGGCCTGCTGCAGGGGGGGGGGACGCTGTTACTGCTGGGGGCCTGCTGCAGGGGGGGGGGACGCTGTTACTGCTGGGGGCCTGCTGCAGGTGGGGGGGGATCCTGTTACTGCTGGGGGCCTGCTGCAGGGGGGGGACGCTGTTACTGCTGGGGGCCTGCTGCAGGGGGGGGACGCTGTTACTGCTGGGGGCCTGCTGCAGGGGGGGGACGCTGTTACTGCTGGGGGCCTGCTGCAGGGGGGGGGACGCTGTTACTGCTGGGGGCCTGCTGCAGGGGGGGACGCTGTTATTGCTGGGGGCTGCTGCAGGGGGGGCGCTGTACCTCCGGGAACCGACAGCATGGAGCTGGCACATCCACAGCCCACGGGGCTTTAATCCCTAGAGGAAGCATGTTTTAACGTCTGAGGATTAAAGCCCACTTAGCTATGATTTAAAAAGGCAATGGAGTAGTCACTAGGGGGTTAAAGGGCTTCTACCACAATTACAAGTTGCCTATCCGCAGGGGGTAACTTGGTGATCTGGAGAGTGGGAATCGTGTGTCCCCCTGTTAAAGCTCCTGCCCACAGACGGATGTTTGACGCGGAATCCGTGGCAGGCGTCTGCACCGCGGATTTGCAGCAAATAGCGTCCATAGCATGCTTTGGGAAATCTTTTTTTTTTTTTTTTTTCCCCTGCACGCTTTTGGAAACAAATTACGATTTCTACAAGCGTAGGAAAAATCGCAGCATGCTCTATTTTTGTGCAGATTCCGCACTGATTGCTTCCATTGAAGTCTATGGAAGCCGTCCGATCCGTGGCTCTCTGCGATCACATTGTGTAAAGTCACAGTTCCACATCTTCGCTAGGCGGTGACGCAAGAAAGGTAGGAGTCTAAAAAAAAATAAATAAACTTTGCGCATGTCAACGGCTTGCTGTGCGGACCGTCCGCAGTACAGATGAAAGTAACAAGTACTCGCAGACGCCGCTGCTTCCAGGGCCGGATTCCACTGTGGGATTCTGCATGCAGCCTTACTGCAGGAATCAGCGCTGGTTAAGCGCGCACGGTTGGCGCTGCATTCATTTCGGTGGGGTTGACTGAAACACCCGAGTGGTACCCCTGTCTTGGGGGCGAGACTCTCACAGATCAGGGAATAACGTATAATTGTGCTGCAACTCTTATAAAATATTTGCAATTTACTATGTTTTATTTTAGATGCGCAAGTGAAAAACCTTTTGTTTGCAGAACTGTTGGTCCCCTTGAAACCACACTGCTTGTTCTCCACCTGTCGGCAGGTGCCCTCCCTGCTTGTTTCTGGCATCTCTATCTGGTGGCCGTAGTATTTCGTGACGCTCAAAGGCTGTTTTGTTAGACCCCCATTTAGTAGCACTTTTTTTCCTCATCTGCAGCAGTTCGTCGTGGTGTAGATTCCAATAAATGATGAAATTGTTCTGCAGGAATATCGGCCCCTGCGGACAGGAAGCTTCTTGTAGTTGCCGCAGATTAGATGGCGGTGCTGACATGTTCTGACCAGCTGACAGGATGGGGTCATAATTCATGCTGCTTGCGCCAAATTCTGACCTACCATCAGCACGGGGCAACAGAAATCTGGACCCATCTGACCAGGAGATGTTTTCTCGCTGCTCAGTGATACAAGTTTTGCGCTCTTTTGCCCGCTGGAGTCTTTCTGTTTCTCTTAGACACAACGGCGCTGGAACTGGTCGTCTGCTGTTATAGCCCATCCGTGCGGAGGAACGGCGAGTTGTGCGTTCGGACACGTTAGTTGGAGCTCCAGCATTGTATTCAGCTGACACTGCAGCCTGGTGGTCAGAACGATTCCTGACATTCTCCTCCGACCCCTTTCAGTAACAAGTCATTTCCACGCACAGAATCCCCTTTCTGTAGATTTTCTTCCTCGATTGCGACTGTCTCGCTATATTATCCACTCAGTTAAATGAGAAACTCCCCCGTGGTTGGCAAGGAGACCCCTGCTAGTCCAGCACTGATGACCCGGCCTCGTTGGAAGTCGCTCCGATCGCTGGACTTTAATGTGGATTCACACTGAAACTGATCCATGAAAGACTCGTCACGTGATTTTATGTCGCACTCTGGGGTCACTGAGATATTTTCATACAGGAAAGCGCCAATCGTGAGAGGGCCGGGAGGGTTTAATAAAGTGGCCAGTCGGTGTATGTAGTGCTATAATTGCAAACTATTATTTTGGCGTGGGTCTGCAGTCAGGGTTGGGGGTCTGCAGGTTCTTCTCAGTTCATCGCTTGTTCCGGTTTATCCTGAGACTTCCAGCACTTAATATATCCGTCCTATTTCTGACCGTGAGGGTTAGACAGTGACATAATGCTGCGCTGGTTTAATATAGACTCGCATGTTACTAGAAAGGCAGTGGTGACTGCCCCCTGCTGCGTATGGGCCCCGGCGTCTAGGGGCCACGGGTCTGTGTACAGCGCAGCAGTAAAATCGCTTTCGGATAATCTTTCTGGTGTAATAAATGTATATATTATATAGTCGTGCTGTTGGGCTCTGTTCACACCAGCATTGGCTTCCCTGCTGTCCGCTGCGGATGGTGAGATTCGTCTCGTTTACAGTGCTATTTCTCTATTCCTTCTGGAAATCTGCTGGCCTCGTTACACCTTAAAGGGCTGTTCCAATAGCGCCGGGTCAAAACGCAACACATCCAGTGACTATAATGGATTTGTCGAAACCTGCAACGAGTCCCTTTAGGTGGGAAGATCCCAGCGATTATCACTGCTGCGCCGGGAGCGATTGTCGGTCTGTGAAGTCGCTCAGATTGGGCACCTCGAGTTCACGCGGGCCGACAGTCACTTTCAGTTCTGCTTAAGAGCAAGCAACTCCAACAAGTGAGGGGCATGTTGCCCAGAGCCCCGACAGCAGCTGCCTGGATACGGGGCGGCTATTGCCCAAATTAGTTTCTTCTAGCTATAATTCAGGCGATAATCGCCCAGTGTAGAGGTACCTTACCGCCCTTAATAAAGGTCTAGTGGGCGACCTTGTTGTCGCCCATCTTTTCAGTGTTCCTGAATGCCAGCATTATAGCAGAGAGGGATGGACAATTGCGTAAGGCTGCGTCTAGAGATGAGCGAACGTACTCGGCCACACCCCTTTTTCACTCGAGCACCGCGTTTTTCGAGTACTTCTCTACTCGGGTGAAAAGATTCGGGGGGCGTCGTGGGTGAGCGGGGGGTTGCAGAGGGGAGTGGGGGGGAGAGCTCCCTGCCCCCCCCCCCCCCCCCCCTGTTCCCCACTGCTACCCCCTGCTCCACCACGCCATCCCCCTCTCCCCGGCGCCCCCCGAATCCTTGCACCCGAGTAGCCAGGTACTCGAAATAGCGGCCGTCTGCATAGGAGTGCGTATTGTAATACACTCCTATGCAAACTTTCAGTGGCGGAAATCCCGCGGGATTTCCGCCCGTGTGCAGGCGGCCTAATGCAGTGAAGAGAAGGGAAATGGGGGGGGGGAGAAAACCCGATTCTGCATCATTGGGGGGGTCTTGTGGTTACGGCATACACATTGTGGCAAGAATGACGTAACTTTATTCTATGGGTCACTACAAAGACAATCCCCAATTCATAGAGATGGATATAGATGTTTGTTTTTTTGCTGTACTACCTTTAGCAGTAAAATTATTTTGTGGTGCCATCTTCTGACGGCCATAACTTTCTTTTTTCCATTGATCTAATTGTGGGGGCTTGTTTGTTGTGGGCATCCTGTGGTTTCTATTAGTACTATTTTGGCGTACTTATGACTTTTTGATCGCTATTTACTACATTTTCTGGGTGACCAAAAAAAGCACAATTCTGGCTTTGTATTTTTTGACTATGTTCACTGTGCAGGATAAATAATGCGCTACTTTAGTAATTCAGACTTTTATGGGCGCAGTGATACAAAGTATGTTTTTAAAACTTTTACTACCTCTTTTTAAATTTTCTATAATAAAACTTTCTTAACTCCTCTCTTACACTTTTTTTTCTTCGCTGGTTTTAGGAGATTTCTACTTTTATGAGTGATTAAACAATCTGTAGTTCAATGCAATATACCACGTTCTGACAGGCAGTCTATTCAGACATGCCACAGGTATGGCTTGATAGACAATTGGCCATGACAACCTTCAGAAGGCCCAAAGCTTCTCTAGCAACGCACCTCACAATCTCATCCACAGGGCACTGTTTGGGAACCCTCCTGTACTGTTTGGGACATCTACATGCCGCTGTCAGAATAGACTACATCATTTAAAGAGTTAACAGCCACAATCGGCATTCACACTGATCGCAGCTGTTGTAAGCGGGTGTCAGCTGTTAGACATCTAGCACCTGCCATGTTTGAAGTGGAGTCGGCCCCCAATTTTGCTGTATACAAACCCTGTTCCCAAATTGCGCAAATGTGCCCTGGGGCATGAAGAGTTCGGGTTACTTCGGCAGCATGCACTTTCCTGTATCCTCTGTTTCCATGTAGGAAAGGGTTGAGCTTCCAGTAGGGCCGCTATGTCTGGTTTGTGTCCAGAAACCAAGTAATCTTGTAGATATGATACCTTTTAATGGCTAAAGGCCCAATTAGACACGATTAGCGCTCAGAATTCGCTCAAAAGCTGTCTTTTGAGCGATAATCGATGTGTGTAACTGCATGGACATCCTGCAGTTTTCATTATGCGGTCGCTCATCGTGATGAGCCTTATCAGGGATTCACAGCGGGATACAGCTGATACTATTGTTTCAGCTGTATCCCACTCCCTGATGACAGGTGGGGTATGAAGAACAAAGCGGTCCAGCTCTGTTCTCCATACCCTGCTCGGAGCGCCCGGCTGTATAACAGACAGGCATTCTGCGCAGAGAACAGCTGGATGCAGAAGACAAGCAGGGACAACTCCGTCTGTCTTCTGCGCCCGGCTGTATAACAACCAGGCGCTCTGAGTGGGGAACAGCTGGAGCGCAAGGTAATTGCTCAACGTTTGAGTGATCATCTTGCGCTGTAAATAACATGATTATCGCTGAAAAGTCACTCAAAAGACATCTTTTGAGCGATAATCGTTGTCTAAATGGGCCGTAACAAAACTACATGTTACAGTGAGCTTTCGGATTGTCTATCGATCCTTTGTCAGGCTAAAACCCAGACGCTCTGAGCTTCATCGCAATCCCTGGTTTATTCTTTCCTGTTCCATGTTGTATGTGGGTGACTGATTGCATAACGAATCAAGTCTTCTGTACTCAGCGGGTAGATTTCAGCAGATGGGGCCGCAGACTACTAGATCTACATGCATGCAGGGAATAAACATGTAGCGGAGACGTTGCTCTGCTTTCCAGCATTTTTTGGCATTTGCAATGTGTTTTTTTTTTTTTGTTCAGAACATGGCGCGGTGCGGCATCTCCTGTCCTGGAGCCGTAGGCTTCTTTACACGGCTTGAAAATGCATTTACAAGATGACGCTTGTCCACTCGCACCAGCGATTCTTGCCGCCATTCCTGTCATCCTCGTTGCTTTCGGTGGCCATTCATGTGCTTCCGTTCAATTTCTGCAGGGCTATTTGTCCGGCCAAAATAATGGAAACCTAACAGAGGAGATTATATTACAGATCCGCTAAAAACTGATACAAACGGACGATAAGGGGAAGAAACTGGACTATATATATATATATATATATATATATATATATATATATATCTATATCCACAGAATTTAACGGAATCAAAGTTGTTTCTGCAAAAATGGAAACCTCCTCGTCTCTATCTTCAGTTACTGTATTCTGTTCCATTAATAGTGTAACACAGATGTGAAGGGGCTTTTTCCACTATGTAACAACTGTTCCAGTAGGAGAATCCTTGTAATCCTCGGACCGTGTTCAGATGTGGATTTATCAGCGGTTTTAGGCACGTACCGCACTGCTGGGGACCGAAGCTCTGCAAAACCTGTTCCCCTTTTTTGGATTAAGAAAAATGCATAAACTATGAGAGCTGCCGCCCAATCTGTCGGTAATACTGCGGGTTCGGCCTTGGATTTGCTGCAGAACCCACAGCAGAACAATTCTGCACGTAACCCGCCGGAGAGGAGTTTGTGCGGCATTGCTCTTTAAGGCTGCCTTCACGCTGGTGATAAAATCGCGCAATGCAAAAGTGAAAACGCAGAATTGTGAAACCAATGATTTTCACTGGTCTCATTCCCATTTGCGTTGTTTTCACTAATGTGATGTAGAGTGAAGAGAAAAAATCGCAGCATGTCCTACCTTCCTGTATTTTGCAATTTTTTTTTATTACCCAGGTTTCCCTATGGAGCCTCCTTTTTATGCGATTTTCATGTGATGTGTTTTTAATATTAGAAACTCCTATTGACTTTCGCGTGATAAAATCGCGGCAGCATCGATACGAGATTATTCTCAGGAAAAAGCATCTCTGACCCTCAATCGTGGGAACAAAGACGTTATTATGCGCGTCAAAATCGCGATAATCAATGTGAAGGAGCCCTCATTTTTCTATGGTGTTTCGCTTTTCTCCTTGTGGAGAGCTGCTGGTTGGCGCAAGTTCTATAGAGTGCAATGCTGCCTGGGAAAAAAGGTATGCAAATTAGCTCTTGCAGGATGGAGAAAATGTGTGTTGCGCCACCTATTGGAAAGCAGCTTCCCTGTAAATAAATGTCTGACCCTTTTTAAAGGGGTTTTCCAAGCAAAAACTATTGATTTATCTATCCTCAGTCATCAATAGTTAGAGGTTTTCCAGGGAGAATGCTATTGATGACCTATCCTTAGGACAGATCATCAATAGCTGATCGGCTGGGGTTCGTCGCTCGGGACCTTGACGATCAGCTGAGCGGGCGCATGCAGTCTGCGCCGCAAACAGAGGTCGCATGGGAGTCTCTACGCCGACCTCTGTCTAGTGGCCAGCGCTTATAACTGCAGGCACAGTTCTCATTGAAATGAGGCATGAGCTGTGCCTGCAGTTACAAGTGCCGGCCACTACATAGTAGTCAGTGCTGAGACCTCCACTCCGACCTCTGTGTATTTGCAGCGCTGAAAGCATGCACCTGCTCAACCAATCGGTCAGGGTCCTAAGCGACGGACCCCAGCAATTGAGTATTGATGACCTATCCTGAGAATAATAGGTCATCAATAGTATTATCCCTGAAAAAGCCCTTTAATCACTGGGGACCAGTGGCGTAGGATGCCCGGCAATCAGCTGATCACCTGTCCTGTCAGTGCTGCAGGACCAGAGGTCGTCACAGGGGGCGAGAGTGGAAGTTCTCTAGTGGGTGTCACTCACTTGAACTCAATGGTAGCAGAAGCCTCCTATTACACTTTCACGTCCAACCACACTGTTGGAGGCGGAAGTATAAGGCCGCCTATCCACGGGCGTTGCAAACTCCCGCGATGGATCTCTGCCCGCAGACTAATCTCCATGGTGAGCCTATCTGACAAATAGACTCAACTCGGAGAATCGCCGCAATTTGCAGCATGCTGCGATTCGCCGGCCGTGAGCCGAGAATCACAATGATTCACCGCTCGTGGACAGGGGGCCTGTGCTTTCCATAGCAAAGCTATGGAGATTGTTCATTGCGTTCCCCGCGATCGGATTGTTGCCGCGGGAAACGCAATTACAATTCGCCTGTGGACAGGAGGTCCAATAGTCTTGTCCCCTGTGATGTCCGGCCCTGCAGAACTGACAACGGGCCGGTTAGCTAATTGCTGGGGATTTGGAGCGCGCGGGACCCTAGCGATTATTGATGACTGAGGATAGGTTATCCATTGTTTCTGCCTGGAAAACTCCTTTAAAAGGCTTTGAGTCAAACCGGAAAAAGGTATTGTCGGACAATATGAGGGCGTCCAACAATCCAGAATTCTCAGCAGCTCTGTTCTGGACTATCTGATGCTGGATTAAAAAAATTGTGTATGATGAAGGGGAGATTGTCTTCTTTATATATAATATACAAATGCAGCGACGTTTAGCTTGACATGCAGCCGGTTAAATGTACAGACACAGCGAGCCTCGACTTCTGTTGCCTTTGGTGTGTTAGATGTCAAGTTAAGCTTTGCTGGATCTGTATAATTATGCTGATTCTGTCTGGTGTCGGTCCGGTCAGCCGGATCACATATAGAAGACATTTACTGTATAGTTCGGGCTTCCTTCCTCCGTCTGTGTCTCCCCGGCTCCTTCATGTCTGCCATCAGAGATCGATCAATGGTTCCTATACATATTCCGAGGCTGCCGGAGATGGAGGTAAAGGTGGGACGTATGCAGTATATGCAAGCGATCGGCAGCGTGGTTAATGCGATGCGCACATGTTGTTTTCCATACTCCGCGGCCGCTTTCCAGTAGACGCCGGTCTAGACTCCATGTCTGCATTCTGTGTCGCTTTGATCCTTTCTCCTGAGCGCCGAACATTACAGATTTGTGCGCTGTTTTAGTGTAAGTTTACGCTTCGCCTCGTCTCCCCGCAGCCGGGAAGTTGTAATCATTGTCCTATATAGAGGTCAGAACCTTGAAGCTGTGCGGATGTAGCAGAGTGCGGTGTGCTCCATCCAGAGATCCCTGCCATGTTTGTAGTCGGTAAATGCCAGAGCATTAATGACGTGGCTACAAATCCAGATGAAGCAGAGCTGCCATTGTGTCCAGGAATCCAAGGGGTTTGTTAGGAGGTTCCTTGAGGCAGCAGCGAGTTTTCTCTTAGTGGCCTGCTTGTTGCAGCTTAACATCTTCCGTCTTCTTATCTTGGCAGGTTTGCAGCGACTTAGTGGTTGTGTACTTTCCTGAAGGGGTTAATAGTAGTAAAACGTGCGCCACGCTTTCCGTGTGTCCTGGTTTGGCCTACGATCGCTCAGCACAGGAAGCCTTGGAGGAAGCGTTGATCCAGATGACAATAGAATTGAGCGAGGCGGGGGTGTAATCCTCACGACCTGCGGAGGGAGAGCTGCTGCTCGCATGTGGGGGGCTCTTGCCATGGGGCGCTATGTGTGATGGCGACAGATGCCACTGAACACCTGTAATACCATGACCCACCAGAAAGATGGTGCATATTTATACCCAGCACAAGCATTTACATCCTCCGTGTCAGAACTGATTTTATGGCCCAAAGGTACCCTTATGGGACGACTCGACTGCATAAGTGCCGGACAGCCGTCCTGCGGACCATCGCTCCTGTGCTTTCATGGTTTTGTCGTGCCATTTGTTTCTCTTTCATGGCGGCACAGAAAAATAGAAATCTCTATATCGGTGGGCGACCGCCATGGAACTGAAATTAATGTAAGCCTATTTTATAGGGTGCTTTGTGGTAATTCGGTTGGAAAGCTCTATTTTGGGGGTTCCAAAAATTGACAAGTTTGACCTAAACACTAATCGGGGCATTTAAAGGGTTAACAGGTATGATCAGCATTCACACTGATCACAGCTGTTGTGGACTGAAGGGGGTCAGCTGTCAAACACAGCCGTCATCCGCTGTGTATGAAGGGGGATCAGCAACCAATTCAGCTCCGTACAACTCTTGCCCGCCCAGGACATGACTGAAGGGGTTAACTAGTTACAGTAAAGGAGTGGGATGTTGGTCTTAAGGTTATTTAGTCGGGTGTTCCGGCCCGGTGTTGTAGTGATTCCTGATTGATGTCGCTCACGTTGGATTAGCGCTGCGTCGCCCTGCAGTCCGTGTTTTTAGCTCACAGCCCCTGACGTTCTGGCATCGCTGTGACCTGGATAATGGTGTGCGCTGGTGACTCGTTGGTTAGTTCTCCTCGCCATCCTGATTTACTGGTTTCTTGAAGGAAGGTGCAGGGTGTTCCTCGCCTCCACTGGAAGGAGGTGCTGGCTGCTCCCTCCGAGCAAAACGCGTTTGACTTGTATTTAAATGTGGGCTGCAGATATCCAAAAATGTCATACATGGAGCGGGCAGAAAAATACTAGGCCTAGTTGTCTAAATTGGTGCAGAGACGTGAGTTCTCTCTTGTAGCGGGTCCTATTTTGGGGCGATATCACCCCTTATTTCCTTTAGTAGGTAAAATGCATCGCCATCACATTCTATGCCATGTGTACGTGAGTGCGGTGTAATATTTACTATTAAAGCTACTAGAGCCCCCTCCGCCCAAGTACGCAACGACTATGTACAGACTTCTTGTGTGAAAACACTGCATACATCTGTGTGAATGAACTCTAGAGGCCCTTTTACCTACAATGATTTTCACTCAAAAGCCACCTTCTGAGTGTAAATGTAAATGTGTGCTCATTGTCCATTTACTATGCACTTTTTGTCCATCACGGAGTTAACATTCTTTCCACAGCTGTCCCACTGGAAAACAATGGGGATGTATTTAGAGAACAGACCGCCTGCCATTCTCTAAATACATGCAAATGAAGCTAGTTAGCTACTAATGGGCTGAATAGCCCATTAGTACCTATGCAAAATGATCGCTCAAAACTGTCAGTTTCTGACGGATTTTGAGCGATCATCCGTGTGTGTAAATGGGGCTTAAGTCTAATTTCACACGGGTAATTGCGATATCAGGTAATGAAAAACAATTGTGTTAAAAACGCCTCGCATTACTTCCGGGAAGTAGCGATGCTTTGCCGGCCCAATTGAAAACAATGGGCTATGCAAGGCGGGGGAAAAAATTGCTCGTGCCTTTCCCCATTCAAAGGAATATGGTTCAAATCGTGCGTGTTCTGTGCATCTCGTAACACAAATTTTGCATGAATTTCTCACAGGCGGCGTTTTTTTTTTAAACAGCAATTATTGTTTGTTTGAAACGCCCGCTAAAATCTTTGATTTTAGCGGGGCTCCTCAGACGAGCCTTATAGCGTGGCTTTTGTAACGCCTGCTAAATCAACCGCGGTCTGTTCTATTTTTCAGCATGGATTGCTTTTTTTAACACACCTCCTCCCCCGTTGCAATGATGGGGCGCGTTTTAAAAACGTTGAACGCATTTGAAAGCGCCGTTCTGAAACGCTGTAAAACGGCACATTTAAAAAACAGCATTTTTGAGACTAGCCCAAGAGTGCAAATCAAAGTGATAGTCCTCGACGCACTGCTGGGCTGTAGGGAAGAGGTGGGTGTCCGGCTGCTCAGATGCTCTGACAGGCGCTGCCAGCAGTGACGTCACAGAGGTGTAGTGTTTGTGCAGGGCGGCCGGGGCAGCGATTAGATAGCATTTCTGGTAATATTCCCAGTATGAGGACTTGTTCTAGATATTGTAATGAATTCCTTCCGAGCCGCTCGCAGGAGTCCGTAGTATAATGCGCCCCTTTAGGTTTATAGCTCAGATTTCTGCAGCCTGAGTAGTGGATGTTGGGAGTTGTCATCCCTGCGATGTACCCCATCTGCTTGTCTGTATGAGAGTTCTGTCTGGATTTCGTTTTTTTTTTTTTTTTTTTAGATTCTCACTCTTTGGTTTTCTCTGGAGGAATGGAGGTGGGTGTATTACCTGCATTTCTCTGCCATCCCTGTGATCGACCGATACCCGGTTCTGGTTTTGGCTGTCACAGCTGTCTGAGACCATCTTAAGACTTCCGTATCCCCATAGTGCGGTTGGACATTATTGGCAAGTGGGATGTGCATCGAAAAAAAGTCGCCCAATTGAGGTCTTTTAAAAAAAAAAAAAGCCTGCATGAAGTCAGTGGATGCCGTGAAAAAAGTGGAGCGTGCACGCCGCGCACATGTTTAGTTTTATGCACCCGTTCACAGCAATGTTGATGCTTAAAAATAGGGCGTGCTGCGATTTTTAATTCCACCCCCCCCCCCCCCCCCTTTTAAAAACGCATGCCATTCGTCAGTGAAAGAAATTGCATGGGTGACGACTTTTCATGGGAGTCCCGTCAGTTGCAAGCTTGTACATTAAACTCACCCATGTGAATAGACCGTTAGGCATCCCTCACATACATGCACTTTGTAGCGATGATTTTGTAGCCCGTGTGAAAGAGGCCAACATGATATCACTGCGAGAAAATAGCAGCAATATTGCATCGGTGGTCTGTGCGCGATCGCTGTGGTTTCTCGCGGCAATACCGTGACTTTATCCTGGGCTACAGTTGTGCTTTTTATTGCTTTAGTTTTTTGGTCACCCTATCTCCAGGAAACAAATGTAATAAGTGGCAATCAAAGAGTTGTATGCAATCCCAAATAGTACCAATAGAAACAGGAGGTTTTGGTTATTCTTGTTGCCGTGTGTACAAACATGAAAATAAGACCGCCCACGAAAGATGGCGGAATTGTGTATTTTCCATTTCACTCCACGTGGAAATTTTTTAAAGTTTTAGTGCATTTCAGAGAACCATAGAAAAATACGTGTCCTTCACAAAACATCCCTTTAGGCAGTTACATCAATGGATAGATAAGAGCTGGGATTCTGTTTTTAAGAGAACTGGTGCAGCTCGAGGGAAGTTTGAGGGGGTGGGGGGGAATGATGGAGGCCATTTGTCTGAGGTCACCAGTAGAATGAAGAGCTCTGGCAGGGTGGTGGTAGATGGTAGAGGGCGGTGCAGCACTGTGGAGAGCTCTATGGGTGAGTTGTATTGCATTGTACAGTGTTGAGGGTCACTGGCAGCGGCTTATTCTCTGCTTCCTATTGAGAACACGTGCGGCCGAGGGTACGTGCATGTGTATGAGCGTGCCCGCTAGAATAGGCGCTGCTACGGAAGAACATAGGTTGTCTCCATTGTATGTGTAAGATCAAAAGCAAGAACGTCACTGCGGGTATGAGAAGTGCGACCTTTTTCCCTCGCTCGGCGTTCGGTCAGACCTGTAAGCGGGTCACTAGTAATGGATGAAGTGAGAACTGGACAGCCGTCTATTGGGACTGGTGAGAAACGTGCGGCATAGCAGCAGTTTACCAACCTCGTCATCTAACCGTAATTGGCTGCGTAAGATAATCCGCCCCGTAAAACCGGTTCAGTATTTGCATTAAATGGTCATTAATTAAAATGAAAAGATCATCCTGTATGTTCCTGTGTGTTAACCCTTGCAGACCCTGATCCTTCTCATTCCTGTTGTTTTACAGGAGCCATATTGGGGAGATCGGAGACCCAGGAATGCATCTATTATAACGCCAGTTGGGAGAAGGATAAGACGAATGTTAGCGGCATCGAGCGCTGTCAGGCAGAGCCCGAGAAGAGGCGGCATTGCTTCGCCACATGGAAGAATAATTCTGGATCCATAGAAATTCTAAAGCAAGGCTGCTGGTTGGACGATATTGGCTGTTATGACAGGTAAAGAAACTTCTAGAAGTCTTTCTGGTGGGAGGATCTCCAGATTAAAAGGGTTGCCTCGATACTGGATAACTTACCGGTTTATAACTTTGTGTTCAAGCGGTACTTACCTATCGCCTGCCGTGGGGATCCAGTGCCGTTGCCTTGCGGTCTTTTTGATGGTTGTTGTAGAGATGTCACAGGAAGTCACCTGACAGCTGCAGCCAATCAGAGGCTACAGGTTCACTGCTTGTTCTCCTGGCGTTGACAGTCAACATCCTGGGTGCCATGATGCCAGGCCTTCGGAATGGAGACGCTACAGCGGTCCGGCAACTTCCTGTATCGCCTCCACAACAATCCTCCAGGAGAATGGCAGTACAGGCTGTATCCCTCCCGCAGAGGAGGGGAAGTTGTACTTTTTGTTATTTTGGGACACTTGGAGCTATAGTGGGAGGAAGGCGATGTGCTGAAGGTGCGGTTGGCGGCACTTGTCGCTCTTTCTTTGGCTTTTAGATTGCCATTTATAAATGAATAATAGCATTTTTTTCCTTCCAGGGTTGACTGCATAGAAAGAAAGGAGAACCCAGACGTGTTTTTCTGCTGCTGTGAAGGCAGCGTTTGTAACGAACGATTCTTCCATTCCCCGGAGATGGAGGTCACTCACCGTGAGTTGCCATTTTGCGTAATACACATGTACACAACGAGGGGGCTATTATAGGGGGTTTTCCTGCTAAATCCTTTTATCCCCAAGTCTGTGTTTAGAAGAGAAGTGTCTGATCACCTGGAGTCCAGCCACTAGGACCCCCAGCGATCCCGATATCTATGCTCATGTGACTGGAGCAGCGGTACACATGTGACCAACACTAGTCACTTCTCAGGGAAGGAGAAATATTGTACCTCGTAGAAGTGAATGGGGATCCTGCTCAGGCATTTTTTTTTTATCTTGTGGTTTGGGGATAAATGTCATTAGCAGGAAAATATTTGTCAATAAAGCTTTCGTTGTATAAACATCCTATACTAGTAATCAATTCTTCCAATTTGCAAGATCTCTGCTTGCTGTAGGCGAGTGGAACATTGCTTACATCCAGAGGCAATCTATGACAGTGACATGCATGTTGTAACTAGTCCGGCATCTGTGTGTGGCATTCGCTAGAGTGGATTTCCTGTCAGCAAGCAGAGATCTTGAAAATTGAAAATGCTTTCTGGGCAGAAAAAAATTAAATTGAAATTTGTTCAGTGCCGTAGAAAAACAGATTCATGCTCCCCTCGGCTGGTCACCTGGAGCTCCCATCCCAGCTGCCACCAGCAATGTCACATTACAGGGACAGCTCTGCAGCCATAACTAAGCCGTTATTTGCTGCAGCAGTCACATGTTCCTGTGATGGAGCATAATTGCTGGAGCCAAAAGAAAAGTTCTGCAGGGGACCGTGAAGGAGGTAAGGGGAGTAGGAATTTGTTCTTTATACAGCAGTGAGCCAATTTTGACTTGGAGGTTGTCTAGCTGTTAACTGCATCATCGTCCATGATGGGCACATGTGCCATCCGTCTGTTCCTGCTCTGGGCAGATCCACCCATCTCTACTGTGTATACGCCAATCTTGGACGTCGCAGCTCAATCGCTCACATTCACTGGTACAGCAAACTGATCCTGTAAAAAAAAAAAAAACAACTTTTGTATAAACTGCCCGAACGATTAGCTACTTGTAAAAGTACCCTAAATACTGGGAATTGTTTTGCAGTGGTGGGGGAGGGGTAAATTCCTTATATTCTTAGTGATGTATTGATGATTCCTCTTTTTCTTTGCAGCCACCTTGAATCCAGTTCCAACAAAGCCGCCCCTATTCAATACTTTGCTTTATTCTCTGGTGCCTATCATGGGATTTGCTGTTATTATTCTCATCTCTTTCTGGATGTATCGTCATCACAAACTCGCTTACCCTCCGGTGCTGGTCCCTACACAGGTACGTGCCGGGTCATAAAACATGGGGGCACAAGGTGGCGTTATATCTGGTGTACAATATTTCACCCTTTCTTACCTACTGTGTAGTATTTTAGTTGCGGGTTATCCATCCACTTTCCACTGATGGGGAGTTGGACCCCCCCCCCCAATAATCAGTTGTCATCTGCAACTTTCTGGTTACTAGGAGAGAGTCCTCTGTATTGTCCATGGGGCATATAAATCCCCCCCAAATTAACCCCTTTAATGTGATGGCAGGTAGATACACCCTTTTTTTAGGGTACAGCTATCGCCGCATCATCCACACATTGAGCAGGTTCTCTAAAGTTGGATAATGACCTTTTAGACTGTATAGAATAGATTTTATGGCTGCTTGTAGTAGTGAACAGATCTGCTCAGTGAGACCGTCTGTATCAATACTACCAGCATCTTCTGTCAATAAGAGACTGCTGAGTAGGCTAAACCGAAAACCCCAAGCCCCTGTAATCTGACAAAGGGGACGTGCGAGGCAAAACCAAGGAGCATTAAGGTTATTGGATCAGAGTAACTCTCCGACTGCCGATCTCAGCTGAATTCACACACAAAACTAATTTGTATCGGAGAATAATAGTAGCAAACCTTAAACAGCCACAGCGACGATCCGGTATGTAAGAGCTGCTGGGAGAGCAGCGGCTCCTAAGTGTTATAGAATGCGTCTCCCTGTCAGCGGCGCAGTGTTCTAGGGGAGAGTCTGTTTCTTATCCTTTACGAATGTGATAGACGACTAGTCGTGTGACTGTCATAATTGCATCTCTAGAAAATCACTCACTTAGGTGACCCTACGTACGGCAAATAACTGTATCGTGTATGACCGAGGAGGATCGCAGGAAGTCATGCGCAGTGCAGGTTTTTTTTTTTTGGAGGGGGGGGGGGGGTGTTGTATTTTCTGCGCCGTTGCATAGCGATGATGCAGGTACCCGCAGCCCATATGCAATGACCTCAGTAGAGGCTTTACTGATCCGGAGTTACATCCTGTATCATCCCCCAGAGCTGCACTCACTGTAGCGTCTGTACTCAATGGGAGCTGTGCCTGCATTACCAACCCCAGTACTGCAATACAAAGAGCGCTATGTGGCAGCTTAATCCCTAGCGGCTGACCTCTGCCAATCAACCATCCTGAGCAAGGGGCATCAATAGTAAAGTCCCAGAAATCCCCTTTAGTGTTGGCAAGAATAGCCGATTCCTATGAGATCGGCTGACAAAATAATGTTTATGGGGTCCCCCTGACTTTCATCCAGTGGCAGACATCGGGGTAAGATCAGCGGGCAGCTGTGTTTCAGTGTACCCCATTTTGTTAGGTAGATGAGCTGTGCCCAGATGACTGCCATTGATATACTTACCCTCCTCTTTCACCATCCGCTTTGCCAAGTAGTGTTTGGTGTTATCGGGTGAGATGGCTGGGAGCTTAAGTGAGCATTCGGCCGACAGCTTGGAGGCGCTCCGTGCAACACATGGAGACTTTTCTCTTGGAGGTCTTTCCTATTTCTTATAGACTAAGGAGGGGTTTGGATTCGCGCCGTCAAGGGAGAGCGGTAGGGATTTGAGGGCGAGGTCTACCTGACCCCAGGTACAACCAGCCGTCCTTGACTGCTGTGTGCATCATCCTACTTGTGTCCTCCTCTGCAGCCTGAAGTTTCTATGACAGCACTGCCCTCCTGTGTTAAAAAATTGTAACTGCGCCTTGGCTGAATTCTACATGAACTTGTGTGGTGTTGTGTTTGCACTTACCAGTGGGGGGGTCATTTACCGCTCTTGTTTCATTTTATCTTTTTCTGTGTATTTGGGGAGAATCACATGCATTTTTTAGAAATGTCAAATGACCTGAAGTGTAACTGAGGTGCAGACAGTAATTGCTTTTGCATATGTGTTTTTCTTCACAAGCACGCCTTTCACATTATGATAGAGGTAAGAGACCTGATTCCACAGCCCGTAACATCAGCGCTAATGCATGATACAAATCTGTTGGTTTTTACCTTTCTGCTGTAACACGGAGATGCATCGGCCTGCGAGCTTCCTCACTCCGCCGGCTGGATATGTAGCGACCCGGGCACAGAGCAGCCTAACCCTGTCTAACACATCGCTTTGCACGCGGTTACAGGGAATGTATGGAGATGACCCGTGCCCAGCGTATAGGAGGCCTACAATGCTGCAAACTAAATGCGTTTAATAATCCGCACGGATTAATTTCTTCATGCACTTTAATAGTAATCAGAACTCCTTTGTTTGTAGTCCGGAGCTCCAAATCTCCCATAGAGACACAGACTTAGAAGATAAGGCGACTACTAACAAGTGTCAGGAGGGGTTGATGAGGAGTTTACTATGAAATCAAGTAAAAATTAGGGAGGATATTATTAATGACCGCAGTACCAGCGTACGGGCGTGTTCTCGTGGAGCTGATTCAGTCCGGTTTTTGTTGCAGATTTTGGTGCGTTTGTGACGTGTGAACACTTCCTAAGGCCATGTTCAAACTGTGCAGATTTTGTGGGTTCACTCTGCGTGGAAAATCTGCATCCGTGGCGACTGTTGCGGGTTTAGTGTAGCTTTTGCTGTAGATTTGTTTGTTTTTCATGTAGAAAGTCTGCGGCAAATCCACAGCTACTGTTGCAGATTTACTGCCAACTTCGGCTCCTCTGTTGCAGTCTATTTGCTATAATTGACATGCTGTGGATTCAAATTCCGCAGCACATGTCCATTTAATTTCCACACGGGTTTTGTGTGTTTTATTTTTTTGCAGATGTGGACATGATTTTGCTGTTAACGTAAATGCTGGAAGTTTTCTGGGCAGCAAATCCGCCCTGTCTGAACATAGCCTAAGAAGATATACTCAACCTTCCCTGCTGCTCCCATCCTGCCGGCACCCAATCCTCGCTGGACTTCACTCCCAGGTGCAGCGAGCCACCATTGACGTCGCTCCAGGGGTCTTGTTACCGCTGTAGCCAATCGCTGGTTCACTTCATCCGATGGTTAGCTGCAGCGGTCACATGCCCGGATGTTGGGATGTCCTCGCTGCCTCCCTGCTCTTGAAAGTGAAGATGTCGGTGCAATGGGAGCTATTGGGAAGACAAGCATATCTTGGTACTTCAGGCTGGGCTGGTTGTTGGGGGAAAAAAAACACCCAGAGAACCCCCTTTAAGGCCTCTGCGCTACAGTTGTGGCCAGTTTTGCGCTAATTTGCAACTTTTTGCACTCTTATCACCACTTATTTATACAAAAAGTCGTTTGGGTTAGTGGAGAGATGGGGCCTCCCGCTTATCATGGGTGTAGATTTGAATTTGTTGCTCATGGAGAGCAAAATAGACACCAAATATTTTTGAAAGGTTTGTGACAGTGAATCTATGGAGACTCCAGTCAAGGAGCACAACCCCTCCTGAGGATGTGAGACTCGGCACCCTTAACATACGGTTGTCTGTTGGAGAAACCCGCAGCCAGCCTGACGTTTTGCAGGAGAAATGTTATAGTACCGGACAGTCACTCACACGAGCGGCTGTCCTATAATACTAGCAGAGCAGAACGTCTGCCGGAACGGGCGCTGCTCTGAGTGACTCTTCCTTATGGAAAATAAGGCTGCCCCCACAGTAATGTTCACTTATCCTAATTGGACGTATGAACAGGGAATACCGCCATCTTGGAACCCCTTTAATATATTCTCCCCTGTAGTACTATTTCCCTGAAAATAAGACCTACCCTGAGAATAAGCCCTAGCATTATTTTTCAGGATTGAGGATGCAGAATGATTTTTCAGGATTTTTGAACCATAAGCCCCACTCCAAAATGAAGCTCTAGTTACAGTTAATAAAAGTCAATGTAAATAGTGTCCAGGCAGCTAAACATGTAAAATAAGTTAAATATTTTGGAGCAAAAATTAATATAAGACCCTGTCTTATTTTCGGGAAACCAGTACCGTATATACCGGCGTATAAGGCGACGGGGCGTATAAGACGACCCCCCAACTGTCACCTTATACGCCGGTATACAGTGGAGAAAAAAAAAAAATTCATTACTCACCTCCCACGGCGTTCTGTCGCGCTCCGGCAGGATGTCGCTCGCTCCGGCAGGCTGTCGCTCGCTCCTCGTCCCCGGCGCAGCATAGCTTTCTGAATGCGGGGCTTGAAATCCCCGCTTCCAGAAAGCTAATACACACGCCGGCAGCCATGACATCATTGAATGGCTGTGATTGGCTGAAGGCGCACGTGTTAGCAATCACACCCATTCAATGATGTCATTGAATAGTGTGATTGGCTGAAGCCACGTGTGCTTTAGCCAATCACAGCCATTCAATGAGGTCATGGCTGCCGGCGTGTGTATTAGCTTTCTGGAAGCGGGGATTTCAAGCCCCGCATTCAGAAAGCTATGCTGCGCCGGGGACAAGGAGCGAGCGACAGCCTGCCGGAGCGAGCGACGTCCTGCCGGAGCGCGACAGAACGCCGTGGGAGGTGAGTAATAAATTTATTTTTTTTTACACTTTTTTTTTTTTTTGTATTACCGGCGCATAAGACGACCCCCGACTGCAGAGCAGATTTTTCGGGGTTCAAAAGTCGTCTTATACGCCGGTATATACGGTATTTAGTAAACTCCTAGAGGTGATTGCAGGCAATATGCCATCTTCTAACTGTGTCTGTGCTGGTAGTTTGGAGCTCTGTGTCAGGTCTGAAATCCCAGAATGTTGCAACTAAAAACACTGTGGTAAAAAATGGACGTTCTCTTGCGGCTTGTGTTACAGGTAGCAATGAGCGCTTTAGTTTTCCAGGTTCCTTCGAAATTCGATTACTCTTTCTTTTTCTTAGTTTTTTTCTATAAAACATTCTGCAGTCCAGGGGCAGGTCACGTTGTCCATTACCCCCCTGGGGGGAGAGGACAGAATTTATCCGATATATTTACCAAACTCCGTATATATTTAAAGAGCACTTCCACCTCAAACTACCATTAGATAGACGTCTCAGTCCTATTCTTGACCATCTCTTCTTAGGAAAGCTGGGTGACAACCAGTAGCACCCCTGGGGAGCTGGTGGGTGGTTTCCCCAAACGTCTTGATAGTAGATATTTGCCTATATATCATGTGGGGATGAATCCGGCAAATGTGTCATTCTGGTGCCACTTCGCTGGATTCAGGCCATATTGAATGTCGCTTTTTGCACATCTATTGAAGATTTCTAACTATTAAAGGATAACTACAGCACTTGGGCATAAACTTGAGACTTTGGAGGTTTTGCATTTTGGGTGGAAGTGCTCTTGAGCGCCTCACTGTGATGAAGACGGGCGCAGACTGTGTGCTTTGCAGCGTAGGTTCTGCATGTCGTTGCCAGCAGTTTATTGACTTATTGTGGCTCTAATCCAGGATTTTACCGACTGGTTTGTGTCTCTTGCAGGATCCGGGACCCCCTCCGCCATCCCCTCTGCTGGGGTTGAAGCCTCTTCAATTGCTGGAGGTGAAAGCTCGCGGGAGGTTTGGCTGCGTGTGGAAAGCACAATTATTAAGTGAACTGGTAGCTGTCAAGATATTCCCCATACAGGTATGTCCTGCGTGTTCCTACTTGATGCTTCATTCCAGGACCTCAGACTCGAATGTCTTACTGTAAGTCTCTGCACTTCTCCATCACCCAACGTGTCAGACGGCAGTGGAAGATATAGAAACCCGCCCTAATGCTATATCAATGTATAGAACGGGGCGTTGTGTGATCCTATGAAGGCAGATGTCTACCAGGTTCTAAGATGATTTAACAACTTCAAGACTGCCTAATTAATGTTAAGGGTGTATGGCACGGGCTCACGAATCGCGTCCGCCACATACTCGGCGGCTATTAGCTGTTGCTGACATCTGCTCTGATCGTGGCAGTTTATGCTTTATGTGGCACGGTTAAAGCTAACCACACTTGTAAACAGTTAAAGAAGGGGGACCCTTTCTTACTCCCCATCATCGCCTGCAATGTAATTGGGGGATGTTGATGGGTTAGCATGGCAACCCAGAGCCTACTGAAAGCTTCCTGGGCTGCCATGCATATGTATCAAGCCAGGTGTGTAGCAGGGCCTGATGGGCAACATAAAAAAATCACTACTGCAATGCATAAGTGTTCCAGTATATAGCAAAAGCGATTAAATCATCACAAGTTTAAGCCCCCTGTGTGGACTAAAAAAATTGTAATTTTTATTTTTTAGACAAAAAAAAAAAAATTTAAACCTTTTTTACATTTTTCCCCATAAAAACCTAATCAGTAGAGACATTTGCTATCTCTGTGCATGTAAATAAGTGCACTGCGGAATAAGTTGGCGCTATACAAATAAAGATTATATTAACTAGTAAAATCATTATCCCGCACAGTGAAGGTCGTTAAATAGATTAACAATTGTAATTTAGGATTTCCTTTTTTTTTTTTTGTATCCCAGCTATTAAGAAGTTTTGAATAAAAAGTCTTCAAAAAGACACTTCTCAAAATAATACTAAGTATGGCTCACTCCGCAATAAACTGACTTCACGGAGCCCCCCCCCCCCCCCCCCCCCCCAAAAAAGCGCAATTAAAAAAACTTTTCCCCCTGCTCCAAAACTTTTTTTTTAAATTCCGCCATGCATTATAAAGTACAGTAAATGGTAACCTAAAAAAAAAATCCTTGTTCTGCAAGAACAATATCGACTATGGCACTGATTTTAAATAGTTATGGCTCTTGAAAGGCGGGAATGACAAAATGAGGTCCCTGGTCCTGAAGTGTTTACCGGTTATATACATCTTGCAACACCTCCCCCCCCCCCCCCCCCCCCACTTGCGAAAACGACACAATGTGTTGCATGTGATTTTTATTAGAAATCTTTTCGTCTGTGTCTGCAGCGCCTGTCTGTCATATTGTCCGCTCTCTGTCCCCGATGCTTGTTGTTAACCTGTAAAACATATATTTGCAAGATGAGGGGATGAATATAAAGTTGTATGACTGCAGAATCCAACTACAGAGGTAGTTTGTGATCTGTTACCATGGAGACAGGTCTGCAGAGGCGCTGCTTGCACAAGAAATGTCAGGATGTTTTTAATTTTAACGCTCTGACAAAAAAAATATGCAAATAATTGCGTTACTGTTGTGATGTCCTAATAAATGCCTGCATGCTTTCACTGTGCAGGACAAGTTATCTTGGCAGAACGAATATGAAATTTACAGCCTGCCTGGGATGAAGCATGAAAATATCCTGCAGTTCATTGGCGCAGAGAAGCGTGGCACCAACCTGGACACTGATCTGTGGCTGATAAGTGCTTTCCACGACAAGGTAAATGGGGACTCTGTCCACACTGCATGTTGAGTCTCCCTGCAGCCAGTTGGTGCCGCCCCAGGGTGTACATTTGCATCCTGGGCATGCCGAGTTTGTATGGAGCAGGATTGGTAGCCAATTCGCCCCACACGGCAGGTGCTGGCTGTCTGACAGCGGACACCCACCTGCAACAGCCATGATCAGCCTCTGAAGGGCCCCCAGAGTAGCCGTGGCTGATTGCCTATCTAGCCATACCTATGGCATGTCTTGATAGACTGCCTGTGAGAATGCAGTATAATGTAATACTATGCTATTGCATTATACTTTGAGCTATCAGATGATCACATGTTCAGGTCCCCTGTGGGTACTAAAAAAGTGAAAAGGAGTTAATTAAGGAGTCTTAATTATTAAAAAAAACAAGTTTAATAAGGCTGGGTTCACACTGGGCGAAATCCTGCTGTTTGGCCGCAGCAAAAACCGTGAGATTCCGCCGGCAGAACCGCCGCAGAAAAACCTGCGGCGGCTTTGCAGCGCCCCGGCCGCTCGCTCTTCCGCTGCGGCCGGCGCTCCCATAGAGGAGAGCACGGCCGCGGCGGAAATTTTAAAAAAATAGTCGCTGCAGCCGCGGTTCCAGCCTGACTTACTGCTGCGGATTGGCCATCCCGTGTGGACGAGATTTCTGAGAAATCTCGTCCACATGGCTGGCCAATCCCGAGATTAGTGGCCGCAGGCGGATTTGCCGCAGCGAAATTCCACGCGGAATTTCCGCGCAAATCCGCCCAGTGTGAATCCAGCCTTAATGTTTAAAAAAAAAAAAAAACCTTTTCCCATATCTATAATAAAAAAAATTAAGCAAACAAACCACATATGGTGACACTACGTTCATCAAAGTCTGATCTATCAAAGTAACGCATTATGTATCTCGCGCAGTGAACCTTTGTCAGGTAAAAAATAAACCGTGTAAGAATTGTGCTTTTTTTGCGTCACTGTCACCAAGAAAAAAATACAACTTTTTAATCATTTTAAATTAATTAAATTAAATTAAATATTTTATTAATAGTACTGCTGCAAAAAAAAAAAAAACTACAAAAATGTGGAATTGTGTGTAATTGTTCTGACCCACGGAATAACGTTCCGTCATTTTTGTTGCGGTGTGTACGCCGTAGAAAGAAGGCCCGCCTCCCCAAGGTGATGGGATTGCACTTTTTTCCCATTTCACTCCAGTTTTTCAGAACATTATGAAATGGAATAAAACTGCATAGAACCAATGAAAAATACAACTTGTCCCACAACAGACAAACCGCAGACCGCTAAGTTGATGGATAAACAAGAGTTATATTTTAAGTGTGGAGGAAAATCCAAAAATGAAAAAAGGGGTTAACGGGTAGTCCCATCATTGTTGTCTGATTGGGCTGGAGAATAGAACACTGGTTAGGGAGGGGCAGTGTGGGAGAAAAGCTGCTGAAGTCTCAGTTGGACCCCACTGATCGGAAATTGACAACCTATCAGCGCCACCACATCAGAAATGAAGTATTACAGCGTCCATTCACGTCAATCTTACCTGTGTATTGGAGTGCAGAAAGGTTTCCCCAGAGGGAGAGACGTACTGTATAACCCACTCTAGTCAAGAGGACCCCCTCTGTTAACCCAGGATTACCCAATGGGATGTGTGAAAATGGGTTTTCTGCACGGCACAACCCCTTTAACAAATTACTATACCTTTCTGTCCCAAAGGGTTCACTCACAGACTTTCTCAAGGCGAATGTGGTCACTTGGAATGAACTCTACCACATTGCTGAAACGATGGCCAGGGGTCTGGCGTACCTCCATGAAGATATCCCAGGTCTAAAGGACGGGCATAAACCCGCCATAGCTCACAGGTGCGCATTTCATCATCCCTATTGTTTTGTGACTTCCCTTTGTCCTCAGATCCAGGTCATTGAATCTTATTTTTCATCCTAAAGGGATATCAAGAGCAAAAACATACTCTTGAAAAACAACCTGACAGCATGTTTAGCGGACTTTGGCCTCGCATTGAAGTTCGAAGCGGGTAAATCAGCTGGTGATACTCATGGCCAGGTAAGTGTCTGGATCAAATCTACCCGTAGAGACCCCATATTGCCTGCAGTGAGACAGGATGGACTCTGACAACTCAGGACTGCGACGGTAACGAGGGCATCCTCTACGTCTAGAAGAAAGCAGGTTTAATCACCAATATGGAAGGGGGTTCTTTACTGTAAGAGCAGTGAGACTGTGGAACTTTCTGCCTGAGGACGCGGTGATGACAAAATCCATAGAGGAGTTTAAGAGGGACTAGATGTTTTTCTAGAGCGGAAGGATATTACAGGATATAGACATTAGGTGACCAGCGGGGTTGTTTATCTCAAATATTGATCCATGGATTACTCTGGCTGTCATTATGGAGTCGGGAAGGAATTTTTTTTCCTCCAAATGAGCTAAATTGGTTCGTTTTTGTTTTTCTTTTTTTGCCTTCCTCTGGACCATCAAGAAAGGGGGGTTTGAAACAGGCTGAACTAGATGGACATTGTTTGCATTCAGCCCAATATACCATGTTACTATGTAACGCTTTAGTCCTTTCTAATGTGCAGCTTTCCTCCTCCAGGTGGGCACTAGGAGGTATATGGCCCCAGAGGTGCTAGAGGGTGCTATAAATTTCCAGAGGGACGCCTTCTTGAGGATAGACATGTATGCATTCGGCTTAGTTCTTTGGGAACTGGCAGCGCGGTGCACGGCATCTGATGGTGAGTACAGACTCCTTGACATCCACACTCAGAACGTTGCAGCAGCTGCTATAAATGTGTAATTGTAGAAGAACAAGTTCTGAAACTTTTTCGTCAAATAATTGTGGTTTCTATGTAGGTCCTGTGGATGAGTACATGTTACCGTTTGAGGAGGAGGTTGGGCAGCACCCGTCTTTGGAGGACATGCAGGAAGTGGTTGTACATAAAAAGAAAAGGCCAATTTTAAGGGAATGTTGGCAGAAACACGCAGTAAGTCCATCGTCGTCTCCATGAGGGGGCCGGGTCATTGTATTAGAAAGGATGGAGCTTGTTCTTAGTGCATTGTGTATGAAGGCCCCATCTAGGATGATACAGGGCATGCTACACTGCACATCTCTCCATGGCTATATTCACACGTGGCAGATTAGCTACAGATTTTCTGCACCAAAATTGGCACCATTATCTATTTGTTAATTTAAATTTCACCTCCAATTACAGCGGTGACGTGAAGTTGAGGGGGACAGATGTGCTGTGGAAAATCTGCCACTTGAGAACACATCCTAATGGTGCCCTATTATTAAGCTTATCGTCAGGTGTATATACTTAGGGTACATATGTTCAATAGAGGTTTGTTATGGACGCAGTGGCATTGAAAACAAAATCTTATATCACACTGCACTTTGTATAGGAAAGCCCTGTCTGCTGCACTTTCGGTATGCCACCATATAGTGTCCGGAAGAGACAGACTTTTGGTCTCCAACTGCTGAATGAGAGCCATTTGCAAGTGTTATAATGTAACATGTAGGGTGGGAATTGTCTTACCCAGCACTTTATTGAAGAGGAATTCATCCCGCCTGTCCATCACACGACATCCTCACTGACCACTCCGATCATGCATCATCTGCCGTCGACTGGAAGGAAGCCTCAATGTTAAGGCCCATTTACACAAAGAGATGATTGCTCAAAAATCGCTAAAAAGCGATTTGTTTTAGCGATAATCGTTGCATCTAAACGCGCGGTCAGCGTGTCTTTTTTTTTTTTTTATGCACTGCTAGCTAATTGTTACGTTCAGTCCAACCTAAAAATTGTCCTTCACTATTATCAGCAGTTCTCCACGGGGAGTGCTGATAGCATTGTTTCCCGCTGGAGAACAAAGGAACTGAATGCAGATAAGAGCCCTCTGGCTATTAACTGCTTTCAGCTAAGGCTTCATTTACACACTTAAGTAGCTACTCAGCTACTTAATAGCAACTAATAGTTTATGCAAAATGATCGCACAAAGCTGTCACTGTCCTTTGAGCGATCATCGCTCCGTGTAAATGGGCCTTTAGTCTTAGACTTGCACAAAAGAGACTGAAGACCAACTGTGCAGCATCTGAAGTGTCGGTGTGAAGGTTTTGTGATGAACAGGCATCCAAGAGTGGAGTGCAGTTTCATCATTAAGGCGCTGCATAAGACAGTTCCTACGTCTACATGCTGCATTATGGCACTTGGGTGGCTTGGGGGAGCAACCTGGAGTACTTAAAAAAACAAACAAAAACAAAACACAGCCTGTACTCACCTTTTAGCCCCATAGACTAAGTCACAGGGCTCAAAGCTAAAGGAACGGGGGAGTCTTGGGAGCTGTTTCCTACTTAGTGCCCCACTCCAGCGCTGTGCCCCCCAGAAATCTGCGCGTGCACACAGTGATATATATATATATATATATATATATATATATATATATAGATATAGATATAGATATATAATATAGATATAGATAGGATATAGATGATCTAGATATAGATAGAATATACACACACTGTGTGCACACTCTCGTCTCTATGGGAGCGTGCGTGTACGGAGTTGGGCTGTTTGCACGTTAACTTCACGGGGACAGAGCATAAAAGGGGCACCCAGTTAGTATGAAAGGCAGCTTCCCAGACTTCCTGTTCCCTCACCTAGTTTATGGGGCTTAAAGGTGATGAGTTCCCTTTAACATATACACTGGGACCGTCTCATAAGCGCACAGTCTGCCGTTCTGCTGCTGTCCAGCCATGTGTTATCCCTGCGACTAACGAGTCCAGCTGAGGGTTATGTGCATCCATCCTAATGACCGGCCATAGTTTAGGGTTCACCATGTGTCATCTCGGGTACACTGACCCTTCTCCCCTCTCTCTAGGGGCTGGCGATGCTCTGTGAAACGATAGAGGAGTGCTGGGATCACGACGCAGAAGCGCGGTTATCGGCGGGCTGCGTGGAGGAGCGGATTATCCAGATGCAAAGACTTACAAATATTATCACAACAGAGGACATTGTCACAGTGGTTACCATGGTGACAAACGTGGACTTCCCACCCAAGGAGTCGAGTCTATGATACTTGCACTTGACCAACAGAACTCGGAGCTGCTATAAGCTAAAGGAACGACTTTGCCTTTTTTTTGTTTTTTCTCGAACGGTTGGTCTTTTATTGCAAACCGTCCTTCAGACAAGGACGCAGCCAGACTTACTTCATTCCACGTGACCCGGAAACGGATCTGTGAAAAACTTAAGAGGAAAAAGAAATGATAATATTTTAAAGGAATGAATAAAAAATATGAAGAAAACCCGGACCTCTGCGGATCTGTCGCTCTCTGGATAATTAGCCGACGGCAGTTTTTGTAAATTGTCAGAAGAGACTGAAAAACCTTGAGTGAACTACTGCTATAAATATATATATATGTACAAATATATATATACACACGTACCCCTATATGTGTATATATATATCATACCAAGATTTTTTTTTTTAATCGAAGCATTTCATTTTCAGATTTAAGAAAAAAAAGGGTAAAAACAGTTTTTATCGCATTTGCTGTTGTGTTTCTATCGATGACTATTGTAATGCCAATATGACACAGCTTGTGAATGTTCCCTGTGCTGCTGTTCTATGTAAAGAAACCGAGAAAAAGGTTAAAAAAAAAAAGGAAAAAAAAATTTTTTAACGTGGGACATTTTAAAGAGGCTTCCAGGCATCCTTTAACCTCCCTCAACAAGCGATACCTCAGTTCCACCGGCTCGGAAATTAAATTATACGTTTGCAAAAACAAAACACTAAAGCAATTTTAATAATAAATCAAACCAACTTTTTATATATATATATATATATAGATAGATATGTATCACAACGTCGATGTGTTATTTAAAGGCAACGTCCTTTGTGTTTAACCCATCAGTGGCCATCCGCCTGTCCTCTCTCCTTTTGTCTCAGTGAGATGCATGGCTCGTGGATTACATACACGACTTATTAGAGCTCAATCTTGGGAAGGGTTAATGTTCGCAACCAATAACCATTCCTTAACAGTGTTGTTTAAAATTTTTATTGACCTTTTCCCCCCTCCCCCTCCTTTGTCCCACCTTTAAAGGGGCTGTCCAGTTGTAAACTATTGATGGCCTATGTGTAGGATAGGTAAAGACAGAAAAAAACGGTAATTGTGCGCTGCTTCACATAGAAAAAGACCGATTTTCTTAAAAGATTTCAACGGTCAGTTCCAGATTAGAAGCAAAAAACATTTATTAGTACAATCAGAGGTCACAGCCTCATAAAACAGGCAATACTTGCGGAACAATATGCGACGCGTTACGGCGTGCTAGACGCCTTTCTCAAGCTTGAGAAAGGCGTCTAGCACGCCGAAACGCGTCGCATATTGTTCTGCAAGTATTGCCTGTTTTTTATGAGGCTGTGACCTCTGATTGTACTAATAAATGTTTTTTGGTTCTAATCTGGAATTGACCGTTGAAATCTTTTAAGAAAATCGGTCTTTTTCTATGTGAAGCAGCGTAGAATTACCGTTTTTTCTGTCTTTACCTTTGTACTATCCGACCTCTTATGGGGTACGGAGCTTTGGTGAAATCTGCAGCTCTCCAGTGATTTTAATTCAGTGGGTTTTTGGAAAGTAAATGCTATATGTCTACCGGGACACTGGGTGCTGACATGATCACCTTAGGGTGACATGTCTGGCACCAGGTGAGTCGTTATATTTTAATACATATTACCTTTAAAGTTGTCTGGCGCTCTCCTTGACTCATATTTACTATGTGTAGGATAGGCCATCAATAGATCAGCAGGGGTCTAACGCAAGTGATCTCAGATATTCGCCCGCCCATGTGCTCCTTCACTGAGCGGAAAACCCCATTCCCACGGCAGTGGCCAGGTTTGGTATTGCAGGCATTGAAGTGAATGGAAACTTTGCCTGTAATACCAAGCCTGGCCACTGCAGCCAGAATGGAGCTGTCTGCTTCCTGCAGCAATCTGCTCAGAGTACTAACACAACAGTCCAGAGAAGAGCTGATCGGCCATCAATAGTTTACAAGTGGACAGCCCCTTTAAAGCGTTCTTACCTGCCGATGTATTCTATAGGTTTGCTGTGTCTGAGGAATTATTGAATAGAGAAGCATGTTGTTCTATTTTTAATTTTTTTGCAAGCTCTAACACTGGAACACTCGCGGCGTTCTCCTCCTCCTCGATTTATTTTTGTTTCTTATTTATGTTGTACGTCTCGTTCAGTGAGCGGTCGTGTGGCGGCCGTTTCCGGATCTCCTCAGGAAGTTTCACGACCCAGAATTCCTCACTATGCTTTTATTTTTCAGAATTGCAATCACACCGTGCCATCGTGTCAGAGCAACATGCGAAATCTAACGGCCGGCGAGATCTTCCCTGAACGCGCAGGCGCAGATTTCTAGAGCGTGGATTTCTGATGTTGAATTTATATATATAAAAAAAAATTATATCTATATCAGGGAAAAAATTGGTGAAATGTAAAATCCGACATTTATGCAATTCCTGTTTCCAGGTTTAACCAATACGAACTGGTAGCACCGGCAGGCAAAAAAGATATATAGAGAGAAAAATATATATATGTATGTATATACACGCTGGACATAGGAATAGGCGCCAAAGCCTGGCGAACCGTGAAGGAAAGTAAGTAAAGTGGATGTGGCATCCTGAGAGACCCCTTTAAGTTTGGGTATGAAGTGCCCAGATTGGAGGGATTACAGCGCGCTATATATTAATGAGCCTATAGAAGACGTGCTCCCTAAAAAAAAAAAAATCTGCAGCATAAGTTGCCCCGTGGTGCGCATGTAGCTTGGTACATTATGCTGCAGATGTTTAGTGTGGATGTTATCTAATGGGGTGAAACCCGTGGATTTTGGTGCAATATCCGCAGAGTATTTTCCACTGTAGTAGATGCGCTACACCTGCACGTAGCTGTAAATGGCGCAGTCACACGACCGCATTGAAGTATTTGCAATGAGATTGGCGGTTGTTCTTGCAACCGTTCCGTGAGATAGAAAAATCGCAGCATGTTCTATTTTTTTTTTTGGCGATATTGCCAATTCTAAAAGTTTCGCTCGCATGTAGATGTGATTTTCACGAGTGCGGTGTGATTATTATTTTTTTTTACAAAACATCACACACATAAAATTGCAGCTATGTAAGTGCGACGGCAATTTGGGTTTCTTGGACCAATATCGCACTTGCTCCTGTGACTGCACCCTAAAACTTTTATTAGAGGGCACAGCACATTAGTGGTGAGTTTTTAGTCTGTTACAATCTCCACCAGAAGGGGGCACTAGTACAACAATCTGTAAAATGCCCTGATTTAAAGGGGTCCTCTCAGGTGGCCACTTCCCTTTATTGCATCTATCACTTACCGTGTCTGCAGCTGGTTTGTCTCCTCATCTAATGTTATGCAATGTCTTTCAACGGGGGCTGCGGCCTCCCTAGTTATGGGGGTTCACAGTTGGGCTCCTGGGCTGAGCCGCTCCCCCATTCTGGCTGCTGCACTGTAATGACGGCTGCATCGTAACAGATTTGTGCATGCCAAAGTCAATGTTCTGTTCTTCTCTGGATCTGATGGTGAACCTACACGATCAAGTATTACGTTCAGTCTGTTCTAATGCAGGAAATGTTGCCACTGTAAGCGCTGCGCAGCGGGTGGCCAGGCGGACAGGCAGAGCTGAGGACAGTACGGTCACAGATCAGTCCAGGCGGCAGGGAAGCCCCTCACCTTGTAAAAGTCTGATTTATACATTGTCATGTATTGGGCAAAGTCTCTAACCCCCCTGTGAATCTGCTTATTGGGATGGCAGACTGTTTGTATTCCAGGAAGGAAGTTTTGATATTTTTGTTGGTGATGAAATGTTAATTTATTTCTCAGTTTTGAAAGCGTCGGCGGCAAACGGTCAGAGGGGGGATGTTGGTCTTTAATGGGAAGTTGAGTGTTGGGGGGCTCAGCACACTCTTCGGAAGTGTCCCGGCCTGACAGCGGCTCTCCAGGCTCCAACTTGGAGTATCATACGCGTGTACGATGCTGCAAGTTCGGGGCCAGAGGCCCGCGGTTAGACCGCGACACGAAATACGTAAAACGGATGCAACAAAAGACAGTGCGGTTAGCCCCTGACAGCGAAGGGAAGCCCCAGCGCGGAATGTGATGTAAGAGGAAGCAGATAGATTTGTAGTGAGACCATGTGACGAGAACGGCTCTGTACAGGTCTTAGTCTTGTGAAGCCGCAATGCGGAACCCATAGATGTCTATAGCGCAATACTGTGCAGTCCCACGAGAAATAAGACCGGCGTGTGTTATTACGGACATGGCCTCTGCTCTCCTACCTCTGTATCTGCTAATGTGGCAGCTTCATGCGCTACCGTCAGCGCGCCACCCCATGTCCGCTTGGCAACATTGGATACTTGTGTATTTATACAGCCAATATTTTTGCGCACGTTTTGTGTGTTGCGAGGCGTATAAAACTCGCACAAAAATAGAACCCGTTATATGCAATGGTTGTGGGATAGTTTTCTCGCACGACTGTAGGACTGGCATTATATGGTCTCCCGTGGTGGGGGGTGTCTGCGCTGTGCGATGCAAGTTACTCCCAAGGATCTTGGGTGCAACACTGTCAGCTGTGTAAATGGGCCATAATCTGCTGTTAACCTGTTAAAGGGGCTCTCCAGGATTTAATTATGACTGATCAATATCTCCTGGGCCCCCCTGCTGATCAGTTGGAACAGCTGCTGCTCTATTTTGGGCCTGTGACTGCATTTTCATTGGTCACTTGGTCTTTGTGCACCCATTCAGCTGTAATGTACATATGATCTGATGGCTGCAGCTGCCTTCAAGCAATTGTGATTGGTGGAGCCGCTGGGAGTCTTCCCCGCTCCCCCCTTATCATGGTGACCTGTTGTATGGGTTGGTCATCAATAGAAAAGTCTAGGAAATCCCCTTTTTAGAGGGGTTCTCCTGTTCGGATAGAAGTTTTACTGACAGGTGCACAGGACTTAAAATACAAAGTAGCCGTCCTCCACACCAGCCCCGCGGGCCTCCCAATCTTTGTTTTGGAGCGGACATGTGACCACTGCAGCCAGTCAGATGTCAGTGTTACTGACTGTTCTCCTGGCAGCTGCAGCATTCATGTGGTCTTCGCTCCACCGGGAGGACTATGGGACTGAGGATGGGTAAGCACTGCTACTTTGCCCTTTTTTTGTCTTTTCTAAAGCCCTGTGTATGTCATTAAAAAAAATATTGCAACCGGACAACCCCTTTAATTCACCCACCATTTTTAGAACGATTTACTCCAGTAGACGAGCGCTGATCAGTGGGTTCAGCACTCGTCTACCCGGCAGATCAAGCTCTGTGCCGACAAAACTTGCTAACTCAATCGTTCATCCCTCATAGAGAATCATTGCTGTCGGCAGTACAGCCCCCCTTCATGTGGGGGGATCAGCCGGCAACGATGATTTTACTTGGCCGCACAAAAAATGGGATCAGCCAACGAACAAGTCAAAGCAATTTGCCAGATGATCAGGTGCAGCTTTACACGGGCCTATAAACTAGCATTACTACGGACTGCCTGATTCACTTGAATGAGCCTGAGCTGCAATTCCAGACAGCCTGGTGGCGCTATTTCTGGGGTGGGAAGCCAGATCCTTTAAACTCTGACCCCTTTTAAAGTGGTATTCCTGGGCGCTTTTTTTTTTTTTTTTTTTTAACTATTGAAGATCTGTCCTCAGAATAGTTCATCAGTAGTTGGTGGGGATCGTCCGGCCCGCGATCAGTGCAGTAGTCCGTACGGACAAGGAGCGTAATGTGAGGCAGTGCTCCCATTGATTACACTTCCGGCTTTGACCACATACAGCCCGCTGCACTGGCAACAGACCGGACAATCGTCTGGCAGAGAGCCGCCACTTTGGATCTCCACTAATCAACTATTGATGACCTATCCTCATGACAGGTCATCAATGTTAAAAGTCCTGGAATACCCCTTTAAGCAGAGGCAGCCATTTTGAACTAATACTTCTGCTCCCCTAGATCAGCCTGGACTGGTTTGTGACCTGCATCGTCCCAGTATAAAGGACAATCCGATATTCTAGGGGTTTGTACAGATCTGCTTTGGCGAGCGCATTTCCAAAACTGCCCGCAGCCTGGCCTCATTTCGTTCCTCAGCGCTGAGCAGCGGTACGTTTCCTCCTTCGCCGTGGCCTGTCTTCATTCTCCCAATGCCTTGAGACCTGTACTGAATGTAACTGAAGGTGTTGTAATCGCGTCTCTCTGTGACAATATAGCTCAATACTATCAACTGCCAATTTAACTTTTTTTGGGGTTTGCTAAAAGTTTTTGTTTTTTTTTCTTTCAACTTTTCTGATGTTTTCCTGTCTGTTTGGAAACTTTCTATGACTTTTTTCTTACTTGGGTGCATTTGGTATAAATATGCAGAGAGTTATTTATGGTTTAATTGCAGAACGATGCAAAAGGGAAAGTGTCGTCTGATTGCGAATCATTTACCTCAGATTCAACCAGCAACTCTGTTCTATTATGCAGTTTCTCAGTCCATAGAAGAATCCGTTACCTCTGATCTCCTTGGTAAGCAATCCTACGTGGCGGTTGGAATAAGGTTGCTGTACTACTGTTTCTTTATAATTGCAAGTTTTCATATATTATATATTTTTTCTTCCCGTTTGTTTTGCGAGAAGCTACAGAAACGCCCTGGTAAAAAGTGATTGTTAAATATTGTACAAATGAAACCTGTATGCTACCCCCACCAAAAGGACAAGAAAACTAATAAAAATGAAAATATGACACTCACTCTGAGCAACTTGATTCCCATTTGTTTTGATCTTCCTGGAACGGACAAGGCGGATTTTTTTTTACGAAATCTGCTGCAGATTCTACTGCAGACGGACAAGGCTGAACCTTAGATTTCTGCTGCCAATTTGCAGCCTGCGCTGCTGCAGATCTCGAGTGCTGCTACGTGACTCAGATTCTGCATCCATAAGACCGGATCCACACAGCAATCTACAAACCCTGCCCATTGCATGTCTATACTCATCTGTTAAGACTGCCAACCATTGGACATGCAGCGACTTGTTTCATACAGCATCGGCAACAATTGTTAAAAATTGTATAGCCTCATAGGTTAAAATGGGGCGCTCTGCTGTCCGTGGAATCACGTGGACAGAACGTGGTCCTAAATTAAGGCTGTTTAAACAAGGGCCATTCACACGAGTGTATTTTCCGTCCGTGTGCTAACATATACTTTTTCTAACGCACACTGACCCATTAACCCCCAACAGTTCAGGAGGAGCGCTGTTCGTTTTGCATGAAAAGGGCATTATAACGGACTAACGGCTAGTTCTAGTTTAAATGGTTGTAGCTCCGGTTCTATCAGAGCTACTGACGTGCTTTTGGTGTTATTTTAAAGCCAAGATTCTTGGCTAGCTCTGTCAGTACCGGAGCTTCAGACGTTTGAAGTGGGGTTGGGAATACTGAATTTACAGCTTGTCACACTTTAGTCAGCACAGCGGAGCAGATATGGCAGGGGGAGAATCAGGCAGCATACAAAAGATCTGGGATTCTCTTGTATATCTCCCATTCCCAGGAGAGAGGTGACACTGACTCTTCATGTGATCACGCCTGCCCATCAAACAAAGCTTATTTGCTCATATCACACAGGAAAAGGAGTGAAGATGAGGACTTGCTTATCCAATCACTCCATTAGACCACCTGAGCCTGCAGAAGCGGCAGTCATTGCTGACTGGCATCTAAATGTTTAAGGTTTCTTTTTTTCCTCTGCCTTTTACACAAGGCTTTAACTATTGAAAAACATACCCATTATGTGAGGGGGGGGGGGGGGGGTGAACCTAGAGGTTGGTCTTTTTCCTTAACATGCGCGCATGCCCTATTTTGGTCTGTTTGTGAACATGCGTCTGGGCTGTATTTTTATTTTGTTGTTTTTACACTTCAGACAGAAAAAATGACCAATTTGGCCTCCTTGTGTGGTTTTTTTTTTTGTACATGTGAAAAATTTCACACACTGAAAGCAGTTCTGCAACATCCATGCTGTTAAACCTGTCAGTTTTTCATGGACCAAAACTGCATTTCCCGTGTAAATGAGCCCTAAGACTACAGTATATTGACCGCTGCACTGGGGGGGGTCCGTTATCGGCTTCATTACGAAAGCAGAAAAAACAAGATTTTTGTACTTAATGTAAACTCTTTCGTTCATTGGGCGACACAGGGTATAGCTGCTGCCACTGGGAAGCAAAACTAAGCTGAAAGTGTTGGCTCCTCTTACTAGTTATACCCCTTCTGTAGGCACCATGCAAGCAGTAGGAGCAGCCAAGTAGGATGTGAAAAATATCAGTACAACGTGTGGCAACCAGTCTGGTAAGAATAGTAACTTGTATTAACGCCATGTTCAACCACAGAACGAACTCTCCAACAAGGAGGAACCCAACAATGTTAACAAAAGAATGGGTGGGTGCTGTGTCCCCCAATGAACGAGACTAGAGATTTTATAGTAAGTACAAGAATCTTGTTTTCTCGTCCGTGTCATTGGGGGACACAGCTGAAGACTATGGGCCATTCTAGAGCAGCCTCCAGGGAGTGAAAAGTAGAAAAAGGACGCATGCGGTCAGTTTACAGCAGTTTGCAAAACTGTCCAACTGAGGGAGGCGTCTGCAGATGCAAAAGTATGCACCCTGTAAAACTTTGAAAAACTGTTTAAGGAGGACTACGTCGCAGCTTTACACACTTAAAAGCAGAAGCCCCATTGTGCACTGCCCATGAAACCCCCACCGCCCAAGTTGAATGTGTCGTAACACGGAAGGGCGGTTTCCTGCCCTTGGCAGGATATGCTTTGGGCACTGCTAAATGGATCCAGCTGGAAATGGTCAACTTGGAGGCCACAAGACCACGTCTTTGGCCCTTAGGAATCACGAACAAGAAATCGGAGCATCTGACCAAAGCCATTTTAGAAAAATAAATCTGCACGAGATTCAACTTGTGCAGAGCACGGTCTCTGGGATGAGCTGCTGAGGGACAGAATGACGGCAGAATAATGTCCTCATTGATGTGCATCAAAGACACCACCTTCAGAAGAAACCCAATGGTGCATCACCTTGTCCTGGTGAATGGAGGGTTGACTGATAACGCTGCCAACTCCAACACTTGGCAGATTAGATGTGACCGCCACGAAAAAAAAACAACCTTCCAAGGCAACAGCCGAGCCTGGACTTCACCTAAAGGCTCAGAGATGGGACTGAAATGCATCCAGAATGAGATTCAAGTCACACCGAGGAATAGGCACGGAAAAGGGGAACTGCATGGGACACACTGTAGAAATGTGCGGATTGCTGCCTTGGAGGCCAATGGACGCTGGAATAGAATAGAAAGTGCGGACGCTTGACCCTTAAAGGAACTGAGGTGCTCAAGCCTATATTGAGGCGCTCCTGAAGGAAATACAGGATGCAGGATGAAGAGAAACACGTAAGATTAATGCCACTTTGCTCACACCAGCGGAAGAAATTCATACACGATAAATTTTGGAGGAGGCAGGTTTTCTGGCTTCTAACATGGTCTGGATTACCGGTTCCAAAAATCTGCAGGCTCTTAAAACCATCGCCTCACGGGCCATGCCGTTAAATTACACGTAGATAAATTTGGGTGGAAGAGGGGTCCATATAAGAGCAGATCTTTCTGAAGCGGAAGTCACCCCAGGGAGTCTGCAAGTAGGCCGATGAAATCCGCGTACCACGCCCTGTGAGGGCCATTCCAGTGCGATGAGCATTACCGGAAGACCTTGCATTTTGACCATCCTCTGGATCAAGGGCAAGGAAGGAAACTCATACGGGAACCGAAACTCCGTCCACAGAATCACCAGTGCATCTACTGCTCAAGTCTTAGGGTCCTGTGCTCTGGCTATGAAGGTTGGTAGTTTTCGGTTGAGCATTGCCACCATGTGGTCCATCTCCAGTTGTCCCCACCTTTGGCAGTCTGCTTGAAAAACTTTTGGATGTAATTCCCACTCCCAGTATGTAGACTTGCCAAAACTGCTGGGATGTGTGCTTTGGTCCAACTCAAAATATTAATTGCTTCCACCATGACACTGGTGCTGTGACTCCAGCCTTGGTGGTTTAGGTACACGTCAGCTGTCGCGTCTCGGTCTATATGCGAACTGGAAGCCCTGTTAGCTGTGGTGCAAAGTGATACAGAGACAGTAGAATTGGCCCGAAGTTACAATACGTTTATTGGAAGTGTGTCCTCCTTTCTGCTCAACTTACCCTGCACTGAAAGATTCCCTCCCAGCTGGATAAGCTGGCATCCTTTTGTCAGTACTTGCCATCGGCGAGTCAGAAAGCATCCCACCTGCACCCGTGAGGATTCCAGCCACCACGGGAGGGATAGCTGCAGCTGTTGACATATCTGACTCTTCCGGTCAAGAGTGTGCACAGACGTGTTCCAGCGAGAGAGAATGTGCCCCTGGAGAGGCCGAGCGTGAACTTGGGCGAATGGGATCATCTCAAAAGATAAGACAATCAACCCCAGGACACTCGTGCAGTGCCGAATCGTCACGAAATTTGGAGTCAGCAGAGTGTACTTCTGGAGGAGGAGTAGTTTTGTCTCCAGTAAGATTATCCAGACTTGAGCCGTGTCAAAGATTTGGCCCAGAAACTGCAAACAATGTGATGGAGTTAGACAGGACTTGGTATGGTTGACTATCCAACTGAACCTGGACAGGTTGTGTAAAGTGATATGAAGACTCAATGTTGTCCGACAGTCGGGCCTTTATCAGGATGTTGTCGAGGTATAAGATGGGTACTATCCACTTGGCATGAAGCAGCGCCATGACGGCTGCCAAAATCTTTGTAAGGACTTGGGGAGCTGTGGCCAACCCGAGCGGAAGTGCAGTGAACTAGTAATGACTATTGTGTGGTGAAGCAGAGGAATCGCTGATGTACCGTGCAGATGGGAATATGAAGATATGCATCCTTTATGTTGATTAGAGGACAGAAACTCCTGAGGTTCAATGGATGCAATTACTGACCTCAGAGACTCCATGTAAAAGTGTCTCACTTTGATGTACTGGTTCAGCCACTTTTGATCCAGTACTAGCCTGACCGTGCTGTCCTTTTTTGGGGACCACAAAAAGGTTTGACTAGAAATCCCAAAATCGTGAATGAGGAATGATAACGGCCTTTGCGAACAATATGTCTTATCGCCTGGAGAATGGCCTGTGCCCTTTTCTGGGTATCTTGGAAGACAGATACCGAAGAAAGCCAGAGGGAGGGACCAAAATTCTATGACGTATCCGGCAGAAACTGCCTCCTGAACAAAGGTGTCTGTGACATGGGTGAGACAAGTTTCCCTAAATAGGGAAAGTGGCCTCCTACCCTGAACACGTCTGGTGAGGGCTGCCATTCATGTGGGCGGTTTACCGACAAGGTTTTGATGACTAATCTGCGAGGGCTTCTCTGTATCGGAGCCCCTGGGCCTAGAGTGGCGCCAGTTGCTTCTGAGATGCTGTCTTCCAGCATGGTTCCAAAAAGTATTGACCCCATAAAAGAAGTCCTGTCAAGGATTTCTTTGATGCGTTTGCATCCCAGGTTTTTAACCACAGGCTTCGGTGTGTGGGTACATAAGCTGCCAATGTGCTGGCTAACAGTCAGGCTAAAGCCAAGGAAGCCTCACATTGTAAATTCCCTGCCTGGTTTATCTGAGTAGCCATGTCTGCTAACTCTTCCGGAAGAGAGATAGACAGAATCCCTTGACGTAGCTGTTCCCCACTCTAGCGATGCCTTGCTGACCCAGGTGCTAGCGAACACTGGACGAAGAACTGACCCTATTGCCTCAAAAGAAGTTTTGTCCAGCAACTTTATTTTTTTGTCCTGTATGTCCTGAAAAGATGCTGCGTCAGCCATTGGCAGAGTCATGTGCCTAGCTAAGTGGGACACTGGGAAATCCACTGCTGGAGAAGACAACCATTTTTTTTACTAAGTCATCTGGAAAAGAGTAAAGCAGATCTACGCTCTTTGGCTTAGTGAATCCGTTTGTCAGAGAGGCTCCATTACTTGGGCAAGCATCCTCAAACGCCTCATGGGGGGTGATACTTTGAGAACGTCTCTGAAGGAGACAGTCACCATTGGAGTACCAGAAGCCTGCACTGTCACCTGCAGAGTTTTTCACACTGCAACTATAAGACTATCCCCTATGGTGGAAAGCAGGCCCTCATACTTAAAGGGGACAGGGGTCTCTATGATAGGAAGTCACCTGTCCTAGGAGCCCAGTGGCACTCGGCGTCCCCATAGCCAGTTGCTGCCTGGGATGGGGGGACCTGGAGAAGGAGGGAGGATATATTTACCCACAGGAGAGCTGCCCTTTTCCAACAGTGAACCCCATCTACTTACCGCCTCTTAGGGAGGATGGGAGTGCTCCAGGATGGTGAACCCTACTGCTGGCGCATCACATTCAAGTGGACTTGAACATGCCTCCTTTTCTTCTGAAGTTAGAACAGACAACAGCGCAGTTAACTCCATTCTGTTCGCCACCCTCCGTAGGGCAAGTGGGAGAGTCCTGCCTCCCTGTATTTCCAGAGTCCAAAAGGGTCCTGAGTAAGGATGAGCGAGTATACTCGCTAAGGCACTACTCGTCCGAGTAATGTGCCTTAGACGAGTATCTCCCTGCTCGTCCTTAAAGATTCGGGGGAGAGCGGGGAAGAACGGAGGGGAGATCTCTCTCTCCCGCCCGCTCTCCCCGCCGCGACTCACCTGTCAGCCGCAGCGGTCCCCGAATCTTTATGGACGAGCAGGGAGATACTCGTCTAAAGCACATTACTCGGACGAGTAGTGCCTTAGCGAGTATACTCGCTCATCCTTAGTCCTGAGGACTGACAATGAAGAGCTCTGCCTCCTACGGATACTAAGTGAAAACTGGGTATCCTGGTGCGTGCTGGAGGGGTATTGCTCGTACGAGGAGCGTGATGTACTGGATCTGTGCCGGAGGCTTCTAATGGGCACCTCACTTCTTTCGTCTCCCACTCCTACAATGTGGGTTTCAGATTTGCTTCTGGTAAAAATCTATGTGACGAACTGCACAGTGAGTTCCCATAGCGGATTTTGGCGCAGAATCAACATGACATTTACGCTATACGGACGTACTCCAAGGGATTTTCCCACAATGGACATTTATTAACTGTCCACAGGATAAGTCAAAAGGTAGAACAAGGTCCCGCAGCCCTTCGTTGGCTCTTACAACACGACTGCAATAGTAGAGCCCGCTCCAGCCAAAGGTTATACGATGGACAGCAGGGTCCTTTCCATCACCCCTAGCCACTAACTGAAATGGCTTTGCACATGCTCGTTCGCACTGCCATCATGATGGGTAACAAGTATGGTGGGACAATCGCAGTATGTAATGCTACGGCATTACATCATACTGAAGGAGCGATCAATCCATCGCAAGTTATTGTCACCTCTGGGGTCTAAAAATTAAGTTTAAAAAAAGTTTTCCTATTTATTTAAAAAAAAGGGTAATAAAGGTAAAAAAACCCTTTTTGCCATATTTATAATAAAATATATATATTTGGTATCACTACGGCCATAAAAGTCCAACCTATCAAAGTAACACATTATTTACCGCGCATGGTGAAGTTGTCAGAAAATAAAACTAAAGAACGCCAAAATTGCTCTTTCGTGATCACCCTGTATCGAAGAAAAAAATGTAATAAAACGCGATCAAAAAAGTGATATGTACTCACGAATGGTACCGCCGAAAACTAAACGACGTTCCGCACAAAATGAGATGTCACACAACTATGTAAATAAAACTAGTGCAGCAAAAAGAAAAAAAAACAATATAAGTTTAGTATCGTAGTAATCGTTCCGACCCACAGAATAAAGCTATCAGGTCATTTTTGTTGCAGTTTGTGCGCCGTAGAAACAAATTGCACCCATAGATGGCGGAATTTTTTTTTTTTCCCCCATTTCACTCCACTAAGAATTTTTATTTTTAAGTTTTCTAGTACATTATATAGTACCATTGAAAAATACAACTTGTCACGCAAAAAAACCACCTGTTGCCAGCTACGTCGATGAATAAATAAAAGTTATGATTCTTTTGACCTCTACAACCGCACTAAAGTGAATTCCAGCAGGATGGGTTGATCCTGGTCGCACTGTCCTTGGCCCTCTGGGGCCGGATGGGCAGGAGTGTTCCTGCAGCAGAACTGATAGACGGTGTGTGACCATCAGAAGACGCGGACCAGATGCAACCTGATGATTAATGAGGAGTCATTAGAGTAAGGCTACATTCACACTGGCGAGCGCGGTATCGCACTTGTCAACGTGTTTTTTACCCCGGATCGAGGAGTTTTTATGCAAACACATCTCGCATCACTTCTGGGGAATTGCGACCCTCCGCCGCTTGCATCCCGGTTTTCAAACTGTTGACATGTCAGAGTGATCTAGCAAAAGGTTTGATCAGTGAAGGTCCAACTGCTGAGACCCCCACTGATGACCGCAGAGCGCTGGGCCCCGTCGGCTGTCCTCCTTGCCAGCTCCTCTCTACAGCTGTAGTTGGACATGGAGGTTTGTAGACGTCTTTAGACATCTATAGGTGTCCGTCTTCAGCTGCCAAGAGCAAGAAAGACAGCTGAGGCACACGGCGCCCCCGGGAGCGCCACAGCCCCATCAGTAAAAACTTTTCACATGGCGCTCTGGCATGCCAAATGTTGGAAAAACGTGCAAGTTTTGGACAAAATTGGAAAACCAGATGAGAAGCTTCAGGGCTCCCACAGACGAACACATTAGAAAGTCCCATTGACATTCACGTTAAAAAAGCGCAATTTTGTGGGCGCCCTCAGGGGTCTCTAGAACAAACGGGAGAGAAATCGGTTCTGCAGACCCTCATTTATCAGCAGATTCTTGCAAGTAGAAAAATGCTTCCTAATCTGCTGCGAACAAGCGTCTGCCGACTTGCTTTGTCAATCGGCTCATGTAAGTGTGCCGGAAAGAGCTCTCGCCCTGAGAACTGTTGCTTCTCGTTAAATCCAGCCCAAAATTATAAACATTTTGTATATTTACTCATTAAAAAAATGCACGTTTCTATCCCCAGATATTGCAGGGCTTACGTTATAAAAGCAGGGGGCACCATTCTATCCATATATATATATATATTCCAGGACTAATGCTAGAATAGCGCCACCTGCTGTCTGTACTCGCCTCAAGCATCGTTTCAGGGCGTTCGCTCTCTCTGTTGCTTCAATACAATTACGTTAATTTAATTGTATTAAAAAAAAAAATGTATGGAGGTTTTATGTTCTAAAATAAAATCTCTTAAAACAAGAAGGCTCCCGGCTGCCATGACAACTTAATGGTGGCTCGCCGTCTCATCACAGATGCGGCCATTTGGGAACGCCGGTCGCTGACTGAGCTATTTAAATGGCATTGTGAGAATTGATAGCGGCATTTAAAAGGGTTAACTGCTGTGGTTGGACGGCACGTAAGAGACAGCTTACACTGGCCGTGTGAGGAGCGGGATCAACTCTGCCCACCCAGGATCCGCAAACACGTCCAGGGGTGCTAAGGGGTTAATCAGTGTAAATGCAGAAAAATGTACAATTTTGGGCTGACAATCACGAGACAACCACTTTACGTAAAGTCAAAGAAGCAGCTCAGAAGGAGTGCGCTGAGCCCCCCATAACTAGAACAAGTGGGCTACAGCACTCGTCAGACTGAACACCATGTGGTACATGATCCATAATGGAATCGCCCAAGCATGAAGGGTGCAGCGATCGTCGGGTTTACATGTATAAAGTAGTACTCTGCCCCAAAACATTCTGGGGACACCTAAAATACACGTCAGGTTATGAACAAAAGACCCGCTCAGTGGGATCCTGCTCTCATCTGCGCCAATTCTGGTGTCCTCTGGTGAATGCCAACCAAGCTGTCAGATCTGGGGCTGTAGGTATAAGTCCCACTGCAGGACGTCAGGCCCCCATGCCATCCTCACGGAGTATGACAGTGCGGACAGTAGCTGCTGGAGGTCATCCCGTAGGGATCTGCTCCTCTGATGCTGCAGGTCATCCCGTAGGGATCTGCTCCTCTGATGCTGCAGGTCACCCCGTAGGGATCTGCTCCTCTGATGCTGCAGGTCACCCCGTAGGGATCTGCTCCTCTGATGCTGCAGGTCACCCCGTAGGGATCTGCTCCTCTGATGCTGCAGGTCACCCCGTAGGGATCTGCTCCTCTGATGCTGCAGGTCATCCCATAGCTCTCTGGCAGCTCCTCCCGTTCCTGCAGTCTTGGTATTGGGTTGATGCCCATCTGTCTGGCGCTCCTGGTGTAACGGCCCGTGTCCTACTATCAGATCCAGGCTCTTGTGCTGGGAGACACAGTAAACCTTCTTGCTGCGGCATGTATGGGTCTGTCATCCGGGCGGAGCAGGACTATCTGTACAACCTGATTGGCTGCAGGTAGCGCCTGATGCAGCCCGTAAAGACAAGGACACCAGGAAACCACAGACAGAAGAGGAAATGTCCCCCGTCCCACTTTGGGGGGGTCTTTCTGTCGTCTCCGGCGCACTTGTTCTTACGTATTTGCACCAAAGCAGGTGGAATGGATTCCCAATCACCTAAGTGGACAAATTGACATCCCTGAAGTGGGAGTAGCTTGGGGTTACACTGGGGGTACAAGCCGAAGTGGTGGCAGACAGATTATATCAAGTCAAGGATTTAGAGACACAAAGAGACGGATCTGCAGCACTTGACACCATTTTATAGAAAAGGGAAAAAAAGCCTAAACATTTAGAAAAAGGCGGTTCAGGTGAGAGCGGAGGTCGCCCACTGCCTCACATCAGTCGGACAGTTGGGGTACTTCTGAAGGGCTTCTGAGATCTGGCTGTTATCCAGCAGTAGCTTCATGAGTCGGTACTCCTTCTGTGTGCGGACGGACAGACCTTCCATCGGTCGGATCAGCTCCATCTGCTGCAAATGTTCAAAGGCCTGAGAATAGAGAGCAAAGAAAGGACTCAGCGAGATGCTGGATGTTTACCCTAATCGCGCCATTCTCTCTAAACTCTTCACACCATTACATGAGAACCACCCCCCCACGGTTGGCAGTGAGCCCCCGGTTAGTCTAGTACTGATGACCGGCCTCGTTGGAAGTCGCTCCGATCGCTGGATTTTCCCACCTAATGTGGATTCACACTGAAACTGATCCGCGGAAAACTTGTCACGTGATTTCATGCCGCACTCCGGGGCCACGGGTAGAATTACCATACAGGGAAGGGCCAATCATGAGAGGGCCGGGGCTCTAATAAAGGGCCATTCAATATATTAGCAAGACAATGGTGGTGAAGAAATAACAGTAACCTACTGGAATTAAAGGCCCATTTAGACCCAACGATTCTCGCTCAAAGCCGTCTTTTGAGCGAGAATCGTTAGGTCTAAACGTGCGGACATCGCTCAATCATTGTTATCTTTCAGCTAGCTGAAAGACCACGATGAGTCTCATCAGGACCGCGCTGAGTTATCAGTGGGATACCACTGATACTATTGTTCTGGATACACAGAACTATTGGTTCTGCATACACCGCTCGGAGTGCTCAGCTGTATAGCAGCTGAGCGCTCCGAGAAGACAATAGCTGTATGCAGAAGACAGCGCTCCAGCTGTGTTCTGCATACAGCATGAGCCTTCATTTACACACTTATGCAAAGTGAACGCTCAAAACTGTCACTCAAATTTTGAGCGATCATCTTGCGGTGTAAACGCACACAACGATTATCGCTCACAAGATGTATTTTGAGCGATAATCGTGTCTAAATGGGCCTTTACAGATGGTCCACAAAAAGGCAAAAAACAGCAACTTCCTCCACATTTGCTTCACACTCGCTGTTTTAACAATCCATTTACTCCCCACTACAGCGGACGCCTCATTGAGAACAATTCGGCAACTCGTTGCGGCTTCGAAAGAACACAGTATTGTAGCCAAGATACAAAGTGATGGTGAAAGGAGGGAAGATAAACCCTGCGGTACAGGTGTGAACAGCGGAGATCTATTATTGCGGCTCTCGGAAAGTAATTAGAAAGGCCCGCGGTAGAGAAAGTCAGTGAGACCCAGTGGTGCAGCTCACAAGATGCCCAGCAGAGGGCGCAGCGCTCAGTGCAGCCTTGTACTGTGTCTACTAAAAGCTGCAGCGAATAGAAAGAGCAGAAATCCTCACTGACGCCCCGACGGACATCTCACCTTCAGGATGACGGGTTTTTCAAAATTATAGACAGAATGCGCTTTCCTCTGGACAAATTTCTGAAACTCTAAAGAACAAAAAAGAAAATGTTATGAGGAGTACCGGGGGAGGGGAGGGGGGGGGGGGGAGGGGCGCCAAAAGTATCGGGTCAGGCTGGAATTCTTGCATTTGTCCAACTGGCAGATAACAGGCAGACTGTTATCTATATATAGAAGTGTCACCTCTCAGTGTAATCCTGCCTGTGATGATGAGATGAGGGGTTTACTCTACAGAACAGGAAGTGTCAGACTATTATTAGGCTTAGTGGTCAGTGTGCAGGGAGGGGAGGAGGTGAGCTGTGACATCACCTATTGTGAATGGTGGATCCTGTGTCATCTATATATAGGCGACACATCTCAGTGTAAACCTGTCTGTGATGTCACAGCGCACTGCCTCCCCCTCCCTGCACAAGTAACAGCATGCTCACAATACTCTTTCATATAAGTTAATGGATCCACTCCTGCCTGTCTATGAGCTTGCTGTAAAGCATATTTCTAAATGCTGTTAACAGTAGTTCAGGCAGGATGGCCGCCCCCGTGGTCATGTACAGACAAGAGAGTAAAAAATCTACAATGAGAAAATAAACAGATTACAAAATGGAAAATTTACTGGTTTTAATTAGTAAAAAATAAATATATAGGCAATACCTCCCCTTTAATATTGAGAGGGCCTTACAAGGCTTTACCCCATCCTAACTGTTGCCTATGGGGGGTGGGGGGCAGCATTGTAGCAAGCCAACTCCCTTTAATGGTAAAGGGATGTAGAAGAAAGCTCTGACAGTTGGCAGCGCCCGTGGATGTAAGACAGATCTTACCGTTGTGCACCATCTGGAAATTAAAGGGCTCCCCGCTATAAACGTCTTGTAGGTGTTTCATAGCGATTACCAGACACATTTCCAGGACGGACAGACCTGCGGATGGAGGAGATTAGCGCAAGTCATGCAATTATTCATCTAGACCAGTGGTCTTCAGCTCCGCGCCCCCATTAGGTATTGGGACGGTGGCCAGCGCCCCCCCAAGCATTATTGGTTTACACCCGGTCAAAGTTTACCTTGTTTACAAAGCTAAAAGTACTAATTAAAATACTGAATACTTTTTTTGGAAAGTTTAACAGATTAGCATTAATTGTGGAAACATCTCTAAAAATTACCAAAGACGTATTTTAGTCAATGGGTTAATTGTGGATACAATAATAAAAGGGTTTTATTGCAGAAGATGACTTTTTTTTGGAAACAAGCAATAATATCTAATTATCCTTCGATAGAAACGTACAAGTATAAAGAAATTACAAGAAACACCTTAACCCTTAATGGTCAGAAGACTAATTAAAATGCAAGAACAATGAAATTCGATCAACAACAACAACTACTTGGGCCTGATGAGCGGATGCCAAATTTCGTGATATCTGAGTCTATCTTCGTCAGTCGCCCCTTACACATATCTGAAGTTTGTTTCTGGCTTTTGTCAAAAGCTGCTGAACCGCCCTGAAGCCCCTCTCCACTAGGTACGTAGATGGAAAAGCTAACACGAGCAACTTAAAGTGGTTGTCCCGTGAAAGCAAGTGGGGTTCAGCACTTCTGTATGGCCATATTAATGCACTTTGTAATGTACATTGTGCATTAAATATGAGCCATACAGAAGTTATTCACTTACCTGCTCCGTTGCTAGCGTCCTCGTCTCCATGGTGCCGTCTAATTTCAGCGTCTAATCGCCCGATTAGACGCGCTTGCGCAGTCCGGTCTTCTCCCTGGTGAATGGGGCCGCTCGTGCCGGAGAGCTGGTCCTCGTAGCTCCGCCCCGTCACGTGTGCCGATTCCAGCCAATCAGGAGGCTGAAATCGGCAATGGACCGCACAGAGCCCACGGTGCACCATGGGAGAAGACCCACGGTGCATCGTGGGTGAAGATCCCGGCGGCCATCTTGGTAAGGTAAGGAAGAAGTCGCCGCAGCGCGGGGATTCGGGTAAGTACTAAACTTTTTTTTTTTTAACACATGCATTGGGGGTTGTCTCGCGCCGAACGGGGGGCCTATTGAAAAAAAGGGGTTGTCCCGCGCCAAAACGTTTTTTTTTTTTAACTTCCTGCCACAGGACAGGATAGGAATTCTTCACTTCCACATAAAAACATTCATAGCACATTGATGGAACAGTGCTTGGGCTTCTCTATCGCGTTTCAAGTCGATCAGCTGCTCTTGTAGTCTGGGATGAAATTCTCCTGCGTCTGCTGAAAGAGGATTGAGCATTTCAAGGGTACACAGATCATGAAACCTAGTTTGCACGTCTTCTTAGGCTTGTTTGAGGTGTGAGCAAAAAAAGTCTAAGTCTGCATCTTAAAGTTGGTCTCCGTCTTCGTGTGCAATTTCTTGAAGACTTGGAAACTGACAGCTCACATCGACTCAGGTTATTGGTAGGAAGGAAGAGATTATACGTTTAGCCTTAATGAAATTCATTTTGTCTCCTTGTAGCTTTGTGTTGAGTTTGTCAACTATGTCTGTGAGATAGGCAATGTCAAGCCATCGTAATTCGATTGCATCACAAAGGCTTGGGTCAATCGGCCGAAGAAACTCGACTACTGTGTCAAAAAGTCTGTAGAAGCGTCGTAAGCACTTTCCTCTTGACAGCCACCTCACTTCGGTCTGTAGGGGGAAGACGTTCGAATTCTTCGTCATGGTCTGGACAGAGCTTGTGGAAAAGACTTCCATTCAAAGTGTGAACTTTGATCTTGTTAACCGCATGATGCTCTGCGCTATGTAATTAACGCAATCTCTCGCATAGGTTTAGCAACAAAGCGCTGCCGATGGATCACACAGTGGACTGCCATTACACCAGGTATAGCAGATATTAAATAAGCTATAAATCCTCGATATCGACCAATCATGGATGCCGCTCCGTCGGTTACACAAGTACATTTGTTAAAGGGATGATTATCTCTTGGAAAAATTCTTCCACGCTTTTGTATAAAGAGGAGCCTTTCGTGGGTACTGGTGTATCTGGAGACCTAGTGATGGGTTGTAACCGCCCACAAGATACTGATTAGCTGCCTGGAGCAAGGTCCTAGCAGCGTGGGGACTGAGGTTTGCCTGGGATGGAGAGATACTTTCAGTTTTAGGCTTATATTATTAGCTGTACGTGCTTCCATGTGAGAGTGGCGGGGGAGGGGGGGCAGTAACATGGAAGCATTTACAGCTGAAAATAGAAGCCTAACACTTAAACTAATCCTTACCCTCCTTCCAACACATCACTAAATCCCCACGCTGCTAGGACCTTGCTCCAGGCAGCCAAGCGGGGCCGGCGTTCGGTGGAGCAGGGAGAAAAGTGACAGCGCCAACATGGGATTCCCCTGAGCCATGATTATGTGGACGCCGGTTGCGCTCAGTACACACTCCCCATGCTGGTAATCAGTGTGCCTGTGCTTACAGTCCTGATGGCTCCCCGGCAATGCAATGTTCTCTGGCCCTCCGCTGTGCTGTAACTCCTCACCCCCTGCTGCTGTCCTGTGCTGACAGCCGCTCTCCTGCACTGCTCCGATCCTCCACTGCACTGTCACTCACCACCCCTGCCGCTCTCCTGCACGGACAGTCTCCGGGGACAGTGACCGCAGCGGGGGCCGGCCTGCGCTCCTGCGCTGATAGTTTCCAGGGACAGTGACAGCAGATAGGAGCTGACAGTCTGTGGGGTCAGCCCAGTGACAGCAGCGGGGTTTGGACGGGAGATGCGAGCCAAGACCCAGAGATGGGCTGCATGGTCGGGGACCGCAGATCCTGCAGCCATCAGCCAATCAGCAGTAGTGGGCGTCACCTGGCCCTCCCCTGTATGTCAACCTGCCTCAGCCAGGTCTTCACCCATTCTTATGGTGGAGACAAGATACACCAGTACCCCTTTCGTGTCGGTGGTAAAAAGAAAGGGGAGTGGAACTACACCAGTGAGGGAAAAAAACAGCAGTGTTTTTGTTTTCCCTTTTTGTTCCTTTCAAGGGGTGGTTCTATCTGGTATAATAGAAGGAGGTGCGTGCAACAAAATTCCAGGTGCCGCCAAATCAGTAACTGCGCAACCGATAGCGGTTGGCCAGCAAAAAGATGAGTGAAGGAAAGGGCAAAAAAAACCTTTTTGTTTTAGAAAAATGTGCACATATTAGAATAAAAATGTTGTTTATTAAAATAAGATAAAATCCAGCACAAGTTAAATTTCTGGTAAACAACAGTTCCTCTACTACCTCTTCATTCCTATTAATGAAACAACGTAAGTTAGCAGCAATGCTTCATTGTCTAATATTTGACTCGTCAATTTGCGTTCCACCCACAATCCAAGACCATTACAAATTCTGTGTTCTTTCCCACGTTCAAAAGTGTTTCTTCCACATCAGCAGCCATCTTGTCAATTCTTCTTGAAACTGTGTCATTACTCAGTAACCGGTTTCACCATGGCACACGTGTCAGGCCCCAGCATAGTACTGACAATCTTTTTAACTGCAGGTAACACAAGTGATTCCCTAATAGTATGTGATTTGCCACATTACGCTATTAATAAAGAGACTTTATAGGAAGCAAGGAGGCCTTTGTCAGCATTGAGAGCAGATTTTCCAAATAGCTTGCCTACAGTGCTGCGGTTCTCAAACTTTGACTTAACCTTGGGAAAAAAGCAATAGGCTTACCCACTTTGTCTGAATGCATTTTTGCAAGGTGATCACTCAGTCTTGAAGGCTTCATAGCTTCGTTTTAACATGCCTTTTCACAAACGAGGTACAAGGGAAGCTCTCCGTTTGTAGAAGGGATGAATCCATATTTCAAGTATTCATTTGAATATCGACGCCATTTCTTCTTCTCAGCCATCTTTATAAAGTACGCCTCAACAATGCACCGCTTGTGTTGCTCTATGATATAATGATGTATGACTTTTATAACGTCATGACTCCGCTATAGATCAATCACACTGGATAACCTAAAGAACAACCTAACCCGCCGTATTCCATAATGCCACTGATTGGCTGTAACTTTCAGTTCTATGGGTCTCTGGGAGTTGTAGTTTATATCAGTGTTCTGAAAAGACACTTGGCGTCCACTAAGACTACAACTCCCAGAGATCCACACAAGTGAAAGTTTGAAGCGGTTCCAGCCAATCAGCGGCATTATGTAATACAATGGGTTAGGTTGTGCTGTAGGTTATCCAGTGTTATGAAGTGTGATTGATCTGTAGCGGAGTCATGGAGTTATAAAAGTCATACATTATATGATAGAGGTGCGCAGGCTGCACACAACTCCCATTACAAGTAAGGGATTCATATGGAAATAATTGCCTCCAACTTTGTCGGTTTTGGATTTCACCCATTGTTTAGGGACGGATTATCAACGAAAAACGAGGTTTCACTACTAAATGTTTAGAAAAATGTAGTTACTAGACAGGGGGAAGGCGGGGGAAGCAACATAGCAAAAACAGAACGCCCCCTACCACCCCCTCTATGTTCCAACGCCCCCCCTGCTGCCCCTCTTCGTTCCACCGCCCCCTTGAGAAGTAAAAACACCCTCCAAGGGGCAATAACGCCCACGTTGAAAGCCACTGATCAAGAACATGAACAGAGATGCAGACTCTGCGGATCTGTGGTTTCATTACTTGTGGACTACCATCGCTTCTGGATCCAACTAGTGACCGATGTGAGGTCACATGACGTGCAGCTGAATGACTTCATTGCAAACGAGTACAAAAAGTGCGCAGAAACACATTCTTACGGGTCGGGAAAGGCGTTAAGTGTAAGCTTTCCAAATTTAGCTATTTCTGCCGACCTGCAATTCCTTCTCGCACCAGCAGTTTACATTTCAGCAGCGACATTTCTTGGGCCAACAAGGACATCAGGACTCACCGTGCAATATATTTGCTTTAGAATCCAGGCTGCGGAGTCTAGAAGCTTCCACAAAGTCAGCAGCATTCAGATGAGGATGAGACACGTTCACACGACACAGGGCCAGGTGCTGTAAAGGCAAATCACAAGGTGCAAATCAGCAACATGCTCTAACGCAGAGGAGATCCATTTGTTCATATTGCACCCCAAATAGTGACCTGAAACCCCCCAAATTTATACACTCCTAATGCAAAATGGGCAGCGTGGCGGCTCACACTGCAGCCTTGCAACACTGGAGTCAAACCTGACCAATGACAATATCTGCTTGGAGTTTGTCTGTTTTACTGGGTTTCCTTCGGGGACTCCGCCTTCCACCCACAATCCAAGACCATAATGATTAGCGAGGAGCGAAGTTTCAAAAAGTTTTGTTTGGCTGGTTTACCAAAACGTCGAAGGGAGGGAGAGCCGTCGAAGGGAGGGGGAGCCGTCGAAGGGAGGGGGAGCCGTCGAAGGGAGGGGGAGCCGTCGAAGGGAGGGGGAGCCGTCGAAGGGAGGGGGAGCCGTCGAAGGGAGGGGGAGCCGTCGAAGGGAGGGGGAGCCGTCGAAGGGAGGGGGAGCCGTCGAAGGGAGGGGGAGCCGCCGAAGGGAGGGAGAGCCGCCGAAGGGAGGGAGAGCCGCCGAAGGGAGGGAGAGCCGCCGAAGGGAGGGGGAGCCGCCGAAGGGAGGGAGAGCCGCCGAAGGGAGGGGGAGCCGCCGAAGGGAGGGGGAGCCGCCGAAGGGAGGGGGAGCCGCCGAAGGGAGGGGGAGCCGCCGAAGGGAGGGGGAGCCGCCGAAGGGAGGGAGAGCCGCCGAAGGGAGGGAGAGCCGCCGAAGGGAGGGAGAGCCGCCGAAGGGAGGGAGAGCCGCCGAAGGGAGGGAGAGCCGCCGAAGGGAGGGAGAGCCGCCGAAGGGAGGGAGAGCCGCGATGCGATTACACACGTGTGCTGCCGCTACCTACATTTCAATGAGACTGCTGGAAACTGCTGAGTGCGTGAACTCGGCCATCTTTGGCAGCCCCCCTGTAACTGCTGCTCCATTCACACAGAGACCTTCAGGACCCTCTTACTCAGGATTGGTAGGGGTCCCAGTTTTCAGACCCCCATCCATTAGAAAGTTATCAAGATTTTAGATGGTAAGTGATAACTTACCAAGTTTTAGCAAACCTTTTTTGGGATGATCTGTTGGGGTTTTGTGTGTTTTTTATACTAACTTTTAATGTTCATATATTTATTTTAGGATAATTTTAGATTTGTTAAAGTTTATAATTTGATTGCCAATTGCGATTTGTATATTTTATGTTTAATTAGGTCAGTTCTACCCCTTTGTTTAGTCCATTTATACATTCAACAGCAATATTTTTTTATATACCTTGTTTCCCCAAAAATAAGACACTTTCTTATACTAATTTTTTCCTCAAAAGAGGCAGTGTCTTATTTTTGGGAGGTATCCTATAGTTACCCAGCCGCCGACATCTGTGTCCCTCGCGCTGGTCCCCGTGCTGCTGCAGTCCTCAGCGCTGACAGGATTCTCTTCTCTTGGTAACTGGGCTTTGAATACCCCGCCTCTGGTAAGCACTGTGATTGGTTCATCGAGTGCTGTCTCTGATTGGCTGGTGCTCAATACAATCACAGGCGGGGTATTCAAAGCCTAGTTAGCAGGAGAAGAGAACCCTGTCAGCGTTGAGAACTGTAGCCTGCAACAGCGTGGGGACTAGCGCAAGGGACACAGACGCAGGCGGCTAGGCGAGTATAAGCAATAAGGTAAAAAAAGCAATAATCACCAAGCGGACGGCGTCTGTGTCCCTCGCGCTGGTCTCCGGCACTGTGGCAGGTTACAGTCCTCAGCACTGACAGGATTCTCTTCTGGTGACAGGACTTTAAATACCCTGACTCCGGTAAGCGCTGTAATTGTATCAAGGACCAGCCAATCAGAGCCAGATCTCGATGTACCAATCAGAGCCGTTCAGTGATGTCATTCACTGAATGGCTTTGAATGATCCGAGTGCCGACTTTGATTTGCTAGCACTTGAACCAATCACAGCACTCTCTTACCAGAGGTGGGGAATTCAAAGCCCTGTTACCAGAAGAAAATCCTCTCAGCGCTGAAGACTGCAGCTAGCAGCAGCGCCAGAGCCCAGCACGAGGGACACAGACGCCAGCGGCTATGTGAGTATTGTTTTTTTCTTTTTAACCTAGTTAGGGCTTATTTTCGGGGGATGGCTTATATTTCAAGCCCCCGGAAAATATGTGTAGGGTTTATTTTTGGGGAAACACTGTAGTATATATACTGTGGGCGGACAAAAATATGGCAACACCGTATACAATGCATGGGATTTTAATTATTAGCACTGAGCTGCCCTTTTGACCCCTGCTTGGCTGAGAGCTTTCCTGTCAGATTTGTGTTTACTTCACCTCTTGCTCTGCTCTGGGGGGTTTTGGTAGCCAGCTGGTACACAGCAGCTGAGTGGCTTAAGCCCCTGACCAATGGAACCTTGTTGCTCGGGAAGATATTCACTTGTGTCATATGACCTGCACTTAAGTTACATGGGGTTATAAATCATATTTCAATAAGACATGTAGAGACCGATTATAAGGCACGCATTTCGTACGGCGTTTCCATTCTTTTTGTCCAGACCCTGTATATTTTATATAGTATCCAATGTAACTTGTAATTTTTTGATGTTTAGATCAATGGTTTTGCTTGAGAGACCCCTCTATGCATTCCAAGGTGAAACACATGGAACTTCCTGCCCGGCCCCCGGCCAAGTCACATACTGATCTCCTGTCAAGTGACTGGGCTTGTGGAACTATATGGCACCCTACATAAAGGATTTCTATAGAAATGAAGGGAAGCTGTTCAATACTTTTCACAGTGCTGTTGTAATATATATGTTCTCCTGAGGAAGGGGATCTGTTTTTTACTGAATCAGAGCCCTCCTGAACTTCCCGGGGGTGCAAGAGGTTTTTCTCCCCATCTGAGTAGGTGCGCGTTTACTAGTAAATTACCAACCACTTCTGACCATCTATATCGCCCCTGCCGGTTGCCCCTAAGCGCCCCGTTTTTCTCCTTTTATATCTATGCACTGTGTTGAAGTCGTTGATCGAGGCTGTTGATCCCCTCGGTGGGAGAAGGTGCATTCTTACAATGGAACTACGTTGATGGTTGGATTCATTGTCAGATTGGGTCTGGTGTGCCACATACCCGCTGGGCGCTCACCCCATCACCCTTATGCACTTCTGATCCCTGGCGCTTAAAAGGGAATTTTCAAAATTTTGCGCTTTTAAAACTGATAGAATGGGAGGGGGAAGGAATATAGAGATGTGCCGGATTCACGGTCTGTCAGACACCACTGACCTTTAATGGCGTCCATCAGGTTCCAAGACTCTGACAGATAAAGTAAGCTAAAAAGGAGATCGGGACCACATGTGACACGGAAGTGAACGCCGCAGTTGAACTCTGTTTCGAGTCTTTGATATTTTGTGCCAAATTTGCATCAAACGAGACAGTGCAGCGCGTCGCGCATATTACGTCAGGGGAAATACCGGAGAGCTGAATGAAGTTGGAAGGACCAATCGGCGGGGTCCATCTGCCATCATTCAGGTCTTCTGTCTTTCCTCTTGTTCGGCTGCTGTGATGGAGCTGAACAGAAGAGACGAGCGCCGATGTGAAAGAGGCCTAAAATCATCATGCAGAAGAATCGGGCAGCTGCAACCGGAATTATAACGTCTCCAGAAGGGGGCGACAGACATAGAAAACAGAAGTGCTTGTGGGGGACGTGTACTGCAATATGTACATACCAATAGCGTGTGCAGGGATCGCATATCCTTGGAGGAGTTAAACTGCTTCTGAAGAACATCTTCCACAATCTTGTTTTCCAGCAGGACCTGAGAAAGAGCAAGGCGCATCAGATTTAGGGTTGGGATGGATATAGCTTCTCCTTAAGGGGAGCACCTAGAAGGTGTGAGGAGGTTTAAAAGGCCACCCATGCTCCTCTAGGAAATATGCAACTTTCCTTACCAATTCTATGCAGTTTTCAAGATCTCTGCTTGCTGTCATGCCTCTTATGATTTGCAGATGGGTCATGTGATCGCACACAGGTGATTGGCTCGTTACAAAGCATTTACCAGTGTTGTGTCTTGTAACGAGCCGCTCCCCTGTGTATCCTTCACCACATGACCTGGACTGATTAGAATCCTCCGGAAGTAAAGAATGAAAGATCCTATTAACCCCTTCATAACCAGCCTCTTGGGTTTCTACATCTAGTGGGCCTTTAGGTTAGCTGTTGCAAAAACATGGCTACGGCGTTATGGGTGTCCCATGTTGGGAAGAGCCGATGCTCGGGTGTCCACTAAACCCAAACATGCAGCTGGCATGTAAGCGGCTAACAGGAAGGGGCTCCATCCGTCACCCATCAGCACAAGAGATGAAATCCTGGAGTATCAATGAGTTGTGCAACCAAAGACTTGATCAGGACGTCCAGGTCTGCCATGCATGCCAGCCCATTCAGCCCATTCTCCAGCAGCGTCTCAATAGGAGAGCTGTCAAAAGTATACTATACTGCAGTACACAAGTAGTGCAGTGTTTTATACCAGTGATCAAGCACATCTTCAGGTCCTCTTGAGGGACCAGAAAAATGGAGTTTAAAAAATAAAAAGACTAATAAATAAATATGTAGGGAGTAACGGAGAGGACATTTTTTTTACCCACAAAACTCTCTTTTATGGAAAAACTAAAACTACACACAACAGGACTATAAAATATATGTATACAGCGTGATCCTAATCGTTGTTCTGTGAAGGAAACGTCTGAAGTCTGGACCTGAAGAAACTGACCGGAGGTGGTTGACAAACTGTAAAGTATACCCTGAGGAGATGACCTCCCGGTCACAGTCGTTGGAGAAATTGGAAAACCACATGTCTCTGAAGCGGGAATCTCGTCCCCCACCCCAGTCACTCAGCCCTTCATGCGGAGGACGACTTGGGAGCTTGTGGACGGGGACACCAGGAGGGTCGGGGCTGAAGGAAGGTTTTGGCCTGTAATTCTGTGTGGTCGTCTTAGCATCCGCGGTACAAAGACTGGAGCACCGAAAGGAATGAAGCCGTGGGCACAGAGGAGACCTCATTCAGCTACACCTGTTCTAGGTGGGAGCTCTCACCACCCGTGGCTTCCGAAATAATTTTGTTTAGTCGAAAGGAGGTTTTGGCCAGATTCCAGCTTCTTATTCTTGAGCCTCCGCAAAAGAAGAAGTGTCCACCATAGGTACAATGGTGTATTTTATCAAGCGGGACACAGGAGGGTCAGCCACCGGAGATGATGACCATTTCTTCATGGACTCTTCCGGAAAGGGGTACAAAATCTCTAGCACTTGGGTTTAGTAAATTGCTTGTCATGGAGATTCCTTTTGCGGGTCTGGACGCCTTCAAATTCCTTGGGAGAGGAACGTTTTGGACTTCTGAAGAAGGCTTCCCCTGCATTTGGAAGCTGGTGTGACGGGAAGTCCTATCCAGCGTGTCCATGATTGTCTTGGATGCTTTAGTAAGTCCAGGAGTGCACAACATAGAGCACGTCCATTCCAATTCAGCGGCCGGTGGGGCTGTAGCTGGGAGGTGGCTAGCAGGCGGATCGCTGGAAGCCGGTCTCGATGGGAGGCAGTTAGTGCAGAGCAATTCAGTCTGCTTGCATGAAAATTTGGTGTGACAGCAAGAGCATACAAAGTGCGGGACTCTGGCTGCAGCCTGACTGGGGCATTCTGTCCTCGGGCCAGAGATGGCGCTACGGTGTACTTGGCTTGCTAATATGGGTGCTGCAGAAGGGGCACAGATAAAAACGGACTAGTCGCCAGGCAGAGCTTTCCCCATCACCATTGTCAAAAAAAAGGAAAACTGAGAAAAACGTGGAAGCACCAGGTGAGAGCACATAGGAAGATGGGGGTTGTAGTAGACTGAGATAGGGGCGAACTCTTATCAGGTGAATGAAAGAGAGGTGAGGAGTGAGGAGAGAGAGCAGCTATACCCACGGTCCGCACTGTGTCCCCCAATGACACGGACAAGAAAGTGCCATTGAAAAATAAACTCATCCCGCAAAAAAATAAGACTTCAGACATCTACTTTGATGGATAAATAAAAGTTATGCTTTTTTGACAGCGAGGAGAGAAAAACAAAAATGGGGAAAAAAAAACAAAGGCGCGTCCTTGAGGGATTAAAGAGGTTATCGAAGGGTTAGCTGCAGGAAATGTTATAAAACAAGAAAAACCAAACACTACTTGCCTAATAAATCCCCGCTGCTCCAACACCGACCCCCTGGGGGCCCTGATGGTCATTACATGGAGTCCTGCCATATGAGTGCTGCAGCCCAGCAATGTCCTCAGCAGTCACGTGCCGAACATTCTGGCATCACTGCTGAACCGTGGATGGACAGCATGTCAGAAATAAAGAAAGACCGGAGGGACCACCGGGGCGTCAGTGTTGCAGCGACGGGGATTTATCAGACGAGTGATATATTTTTAGAATTTCTTACAACAACCAGTTACCTGTAGTTACGGAATTTGGGTACCAGTAAAGGCCAAGATTATATTCTTAAGTCAATGGCAACCCGCATTAACCCATTCATGACCACCTGCCATAAATGAACGGTGTGCCGTGTGTGTAGCTGGTTCGGAAGCTTTTCAACAGCTGACAGCAGCTGGCAATGACCGCGATCTGAGTTAGTTCTGATCATGACCATTAACTCTTTAGGTGCTGCAGTGTGATGACAATGTATGACATCATTACGCCTCTATCTTCTCGCAAATTCCCATACTTCTGTTTGAAAATTTGGGAGAGGTAATCGGCAGGGATGAAGATATTCAATTATAACACACAATGCTCTTTCCCACCCCAAATAAATAAGCTGGTAAGTATGCGGGTGGCAGGGAAATTGGATTGGAAACCGTTAATCAATTAATGATCTAGTGATTGTAAGTTCAAGTCCCCAGACTGGGGCCCAAGTAAGACATAAACGTAAAAAAAAAATAAAAAGGTTTAAAATAAAAAAATAAAAAGTTAAAACTAAAAATCTTTTTGCCATTCAACTTAAAACCGAGCCTTCACACCGGCCCACTGACTGAAAAATAAACAGTTGTGGTGGTCAGGATACGGCAGGTTTTTTAATTTTTTTAATTTTTTTATTTTATTTAAAAAAAAAATAATAGAATATTAAAAATCCTGCTTATGGCCGCCGGCACACACCAGAGATAGATTCCGGCTCAGACTGCGGCCGATGACCCTGTGTACCTGTATTTTCTCATCTTCATCTGTACTGCAGATGGTTGCGGCGAGCTGCCGTTGGACTTGCGCCGCCGTTTGGCGATGACACGGAATTTGCGACCAGCCTGCAATGTTAATTGCAGACAAGCCGCAGGATGGATGGCTTCCACAAAAAATGGAGCTTACTAGGATTTTATTTCCCCAAAATTGGTTTCCGCTTGTGCAGGAAGAATGGATTTCCCATAGCATGCTAGGGACGGATCCCGCAGCAACAATCCAACTAAAGATTTGACAGACTGATCAGTCACAGCAAGGTCACTGGCATAAATGTGGCACATTTTAGGACTGTCTACTCTAAAAGCCCATTTACACGGGGCGAGGTCTTTCAGAGTTGTTTAAATTCTCACCCTCCTGCAGGGATCTGAACGATAGTCGTCCTGTGTAAGGGCTGTCCATTCAGAGTAAGCAGCAGTCGGTCAGTTCTGAAGGACTGTCTGCTTCCAGTGAAAGGAGACAGGCGGCTGCGCTGTGAGCGATGCCAGCCATACTCGCTCCTGTGTAACTGCACAGGAGCGAGCTTCACTGGGACGCGCTGTCGGGCATCGTTTGCCGTCCCGTATAATTGGGGCTGAAGTCTGCACCATCTGATTATTAGACGCAGTTAATAAATCGTCACTTTGCCTTACTTGGAGGTTTGAATTCCATTCCTCAGAAAACTGTGCGTCCGGAAACCCGGGAGCCAAAGACAGGAGATCCTTACAAACGTCCTGGTAGTCTGAGAAAGTGAAGGCGTTCAGCAGATGAATCTGTCTGTGGGAGAAGCGGGATTTTACCCTCTTCTCCAGAAGCTCCATGATGTCCTACGAGAGAGAAGCGACCATTACTGCATCTAAAGGAGGCAAGAACGTAAGGATCTGCCAAGACAGAAGCGTTGTGTTTGCCGATACTGTAACTGTCTCATCACTATTAACCCCTTAAAGCATTCTTACCCTTCCTAACTGCTGGGATCCGGCGCTGCAGCCGCTGGAGTCACGGTGGTTGCGGTGACAGATGATGTCACAGGTAATCACTTGATTGCTGCAGCGTCGAGTTCTTGAACTCCTGACATCACTGTGCTCAAGATGTGAGCGCCAATGTCAGGAGAACTAGCCTCTCATTGGCTGCAGTGGTCACCTAATGTCCTGTGACATCAGTCACAACCACCACAGTGGGCTGCAGCGCTGGATCCCGGCGGCCATGGAGGGGTAAGCATGCTTCAGTTTATTGTTTTAATGCACGCAGCCCTGTTGAAGCGGGTTGTCCAACAACCCCTTTAAGGGCACAGTGACTTATGGAGTTTTTCTGGTTACTGACATACTTCTATATCTAAGTGGGAGGACATATTGATGTCAGAGAGCGGTTCTTCCCTGACACCCCCATATTTGGGAAAGAGCCAAGAGCTGCTAATATGTAACGGTGCCCGCTCTGGCAAGTATTACCTTAGGGGAGATGTCTAATCAGCCACGAATTCCATTGGCAAAATCTGCTATTTGCTGGGGTTTTAGGAGCGTCCCCAACAAAGAGGGAACATCGCAGCAGATATGTGTCAGTCATGCTATAAGATCATGGGACCAATGAAGTGTCCACTCACCAGTCGACACGTGAGGCCAATGACCGCCACAGGAGCCTGAGCCGACTGCGCAACGTCGAAGAGATTATAAAGCAGCGTCTGGTTCTTATGATGGGCGAAGAGATCAAACTCATCCAATAGGAAGATCACGGGGCAGCTGCTGGCGCGGTCGCCTGGAAGGAGAAGGCACACAGTTATAGGATCGCATACAGCCGGAGACACACAGTTCCCTTGCAGGTGGGAACACACACTACACCGAGCCTACTGGTCATGTTCACATTTCTATCTACCATCATCTTAGACCTTTATAAAATGGTCAGCCATTATTGGAGGAGTTCTATGTTAGAGCACCCAACTACATTGTGATTGGCTAGGGTCAGAGAAGAATGGGCAACCATGGCAAGCCATCAACATCCTGCGATCTGTCATGGGGAAAAGCCAATGGGCTTCCCCCTCTGGCTAGATGATGCAGTCAATGTTGACCCTGGCATCTAAGTAGTTAAATAGCAGCCATTGCTGGAGACTATCAGCTATATAAAACAGTTGATAGCTGCCAGGTATGAAGCTTACAATCCAGCTCCCTATTCAACCCACAGACTAATGACGAGCATGTAGGTCATTGGTCATTGAGAGGTTAAAGAACCAGCGTGAGGTTGTGTCTCGTTAGTAACACGAGGCGGTATTTTTGGCTTTCCGGGTGCTTCCAGTTAACCCCTTAAGGACATAAGGGTGAAAGATTTTTTCGGATTTTCATTGCCAACGTTCAAAAGTCTTAATTTTGTTTTATTTTTCCATCTTTACAAGTCAAACGTTTTAGAACACCTTTAATTTATCCCGTTTTTATTGATATTTACACAGTTTAACATCTTAATGAAAGATCATTTGAAATGAAAGCAGAAAACAAACAAGATGAATAAAAATAATGGATTCACTTAGTTTCACTAGATTTTTGACTCTTCCCATTCTCCCCCTCCAGCTGATATAATGGCTTCACACCATCGAGGCATTCTTTCTACAATTACATTCAGATATTGTTCAGAAATGTCTTCCCAGCATTGTTACAGAAGTTCCCACAATTGTGCCGCACTTGTCGGTTGCTTTGCTTTTACCTTTCTGTCCAGTTCATCCCACATAAGGTCAATGGGGTTTAGGTCTGGAGACGCTGCGGGCCATTTCATTCTTTGGAGCCTACTGGCTTCTTCTTTTCTTCTTAAATAGTTCTGACATAACCTAGAAGTTTTGGATCATTGTCTTGCTGTAATATGAACCCCTGACCAACCAGGCGTACACCAGAGGGTATTGCATGGTGTATCAAAATGCTGTGGTAGTCCCTTTTTATGTCTAGTGTGCCAGTCACCCTGTGCAAGCTGGCACCTCTGGAACCAGCAAGAGAGCCGCTGAGCATCACGCTTCCTCCTCCCAGTTTGGCAGTTGGTCTCACACACTCAGGAAGCATCCTTTTACCTGCTCCACGGTGTACATAAACCGTGCGTGACGTCCAAAGATGTCACATCTTGATTCATCAGTCCATAAGACCTTCTTCCACCCTTCATTAGTCCACTGGAGGAGCTGCTCGGCCCAGGCAAGTCTTTTTTTTTTTATTTTACAACCTTCGCAGTGGCTTCTTCCTGTTCCTCTACCTGTCAGACCTGCAGATTGACGTCTTCTCTTCACAGTTGAAATAGAAACTATTCTTTTTTTTTTTCTGCTGCATTAAGCTGTTCCTGAAGATTCGGTGTTGTGAGGCGCCAATTATGCAAACTGTTGACTTTCATTTTTCTTACCCGGATGTTTTGATCCAAGAAACTCCCCTGACCGCCACCGCGACTTTCTTGGCAATCTCTCTGCAGGACAGACCTGCACTTCTAAGAGTTATAATTGCCTTTTTCTCGCCTTATGATAACATGATCTGTCCTGAAGAGCCAAATGGTCCACATCCTGCCCTGGAGGGTGCAATGCCGTCTGTTCCAACACCAGTTGTATAGAATCAGAGAGTAATCTACCAAACTAGGAATAGTTTCCATTCCATTTTAAACCATAACTTGCTTTCTGTGCTGCAGAGCAGCGCTCCTTGATCTGTTCCCATGAAAAAGCTCTCTGGTTAAAAATCGAAAATTCAGATTATTGTTGTGTTTCAGATTAAAATCTCATAACATTTTTACGTTCGCTGGGCTTGTACTGTGTTAATGTCAAAAATAACTGGAAAAGCTGAGGCGTTCTAAAGCTTTTGAATGGTAGCACACATTGCGGTATGAGGGCTGTTCGTTGTGCGATGAGCTGTAGTTTTTATTGGTATCTTTTTCGGGAGCGTATAATGTATTGTATAATTTATAAATATTTTGGGGTGGCGGTGTGGAAAAAAGAAGAAGTCTGCCATAGTTTTTTAGGGATTCTTTTTGCGGTGTTCACTATGTGGTACAAGTGAGCTGACTTTTTTTTGCGGTGTTTACTATGTGGTACAAGTGACCTGACTTTTTTTCTGTGTTTCGCCATGATAGCGATACTATTATTATTATACTTTCTCTTTTTGGTTTTTCCACTTTTCTGCACAATACTTTTTTTTATGTATTTTTGCACCATTTCATTCAAAGGCCCAGAACGTCTTCATCTCCCCATGGACAGGGCTGTGTGGGAGCGGTAGTTATTATTGCTACTATTTGGGGGTACATATGGCTTTTTAAATTACTTTTATTGCTTTTTTTGGGAGACAAAATGACCAAAAAAGGATTTTGGTTAATTTCTTTTCTAACCCTTTCCAATCCACTGTCTGACCTGTGAAGACATTCTGATTTAAGGCTGTACAGCTCCGATGTTGGAAGACGTCTGTTGGGGTTCTCTTACTGTATATTGCCAGCCTCTCTGCTGTCGGAGCCTATCCAACGTGTCACCTCATGCAGTACTGGCTTTAGCCAGCAGATAGCGCCGTTGTATAACGGCAGAAAAAGAGTAAGCCCCCTAGGAAAACCTGGATACAAATTGGACTGGAAAGGGTTAAATAGCGATTACTGAGCAGAATGAAAAGTGTCCTCAATTTATTGTATGGGTTGTCGTGAATGCGGAGATACTCTTTCTATACCATATGTTTACAGAATATACATCTACTGCGTAAACGTACGGTATTTCGTGGGAACACCTTCCCTTCATTAAAGTACATGTAACATCATGGAACAAAAAGGGTTAAAGTTATTTCTTTTAAAAACCCCAAACATCTACTTACTCTGATGTTGCCAGGATTATCTATAATGTGTGTAACGCTCATTTACCTGTTTTTAGTGCTTCAAGGAGGAAAGCGAGATTTTCTGCAAAGCTGCCCTGCCAAGAATAAAGCACAAGAAGAGTTATGTAACCGCAAGAATCTAGGGAGAAGGAAGAGCAGAGCTCCGGCGTGCGGAGAACAAGATGTATGAAGAGTACTTGTCACCTACACAAAACTGAGCAGCAGCAAGAAGTGACAGCATGTAATTACAGTATACACGGCGGGCTACAGCGCCGCAACAACTCATCAACAGGACCCGACAAGACTATCAAAAATTCCCTTATGGCGACCCTCCATGAAGTTATTCAGGAGTAAACTATAGTTCATCCTCCACTGGGGGGCGCACAAACTTTATTTGTTGCTCTGAGGGCTGCGTTGTCATATTAGAAGTGCTTTATTCGCAACATACATAGATGGTTTGTTTTTGCAGGCTACTTATATTATTCAGTAGCGCCATTTCAGGATTTGTACGTCTTTGCATTTACAGGGGTCGTACGGTCACCAGACACTCCCGGGATTGCTGCAACAGCATTAAAATGAGTACAACAGCAGTACTTGCCCATCATCTGCGGCGGGGATCCAGTGCTGTAGCCCCGCCATACTCCTGTTTGTTGTAGAAGAGGTCGTCACAGGAAGTCCCCTGACCGCTGCAGCCAATCAGAGGTCGCAGCATCACTGGCTTGTTCTTCTAGCATCATGGTGGCCAGCATTTGAGTGCTAATGCCAGAACAAGCCAGTGACACTGTGACCTGATTGGCTGAAGCAGTCAGGTGACTTCCTGTGATGAGATCTTCCACAACAAACACCAGGAGGGCTGTGGGACTACAGCGCCGGTTCACCGCGGCAGATGATGGGTATTGTACGGCTCTTTTTGTTATTTTAATGCAGTTGTAGGTATTGGGGAGGGATGGTGTCCGGTAACCTGACAACCCCTTTAACACAAGTCATATGTTGTGGAGGATCCAGCAGTGTAAACAAAAAAAAAACAAAACCTTCCACCAGCGATGTTTTTGTATCTCTTCTTGCGCCACTTTCTGGCAGAGATCAGCAGCGTGTTAGCTGGATGCGCACATCACACCACCTGCTTTACGCCTCAGCTGGACACTCATGATATTTTTGCGCACTGATACGGTATCCGTAGCTGTACAAAAAAAATGCTGTTTGCTATGTTTTTACGTTCAGCGAGCGAAGACATCCGTGAAAAAACCTGAGGCGCCGTGAACGATCCACATGGATCAGGTCACTCCGGTAGATGAGCTCGTCTAGTGAGCCTTTACATGGGCGCCAATTCAACCGCTAACGGGATAAAGAATGGCTCATTGGATCATTTGTGCAAACAGTGCGGTCGTCGGTCGGCTGGACGTCTCCTATCATGCAGAGATGTATGGCCGCGCTGCGGGTATTTTTATGCTTGAATAAGACATACGATTGGCTGAAGAGGGAGGGTCTGCTTGTTGGTTGGGAGATCGTCCCGCTGTGTAAGACCCCGTTAATTGTGCCTCGTACCAGTGCGTATGTCAGGTCGGGACCACTCATCCAGTACGGCTACTGCTTACTTACAGCCAGAGGATGGAGGGCCATCAGATATTGGCAAGCGATGGTGGAGCATGGTCTTCCATCCCCATGTCTCAGCCAGTAAGCTGCCTAAACAGCAGTGTCAGTAAGTGTGGATCGCCAGTGGATCAGCGTGTATGGGACACCCTAGGGCGAGAGGTTTGGGTTTTGTTTTTGGTCGCTAGTGAGAAAAAAAAAGTGACATTAGTTGGGCTTTCTTGAATTTGGCTTTTTTGTAAGTAAAAAACGGATGACAAAATGGGAATAACAAAAGCAGATACGCAATAAAAACGCATGCAGCGCGTACATACGTACACATGCAGGAAATCGGGCAGTGTTTCATGGACTGAAGTTGCATTAGCCGTGTGAATGAGCCCTTGTGGTTCACAGGGCGGAATTTGCCGCACAATTTTCAGCGTTAGTAAAGTCTCTAAAACCAGAGGCAAAATCCGTGGCTTCCTGCTGCCGATCCAGGTGCGGATTTAGCCCTGTAAATGGGTGAAAACGCACATATTGCTGTCAAGAAGCGTCAGGTCACTTTGGATGCCAACACGCGTCGTATTTCTGCACAGCTTTTGGCCATTGACGGGGCAAAATCCACATGCGAATACGCGGCAAAATCCATGGCGGAAAGCCGCAGATTTTGTAGCGGTTTTTAGATGCAGAATTCACGTGAAAAAGTCCAAGGTCGAGCCGCCGAGCTCCGATGCAGGAGGAGTGCGATCCATTCACCACAGGACTGTGGCAGCCCTGAGCTCCTCATCTCCTGGGTCTGTTTCATAATAGACTTCACAGGGACTAAAAAAACAGCTACTGTGCCGGAGCGTAAGGCAAGGGCCCCATTACACTTTTTGGGGCACAGATGCCCGATGAGTCACTCTTGCAATAATTATTTCTGTGTTTTTGCCCAGGATGACCATCATTAGTAAATGGAGGCAAAGCGCGCCGGGGATTATTCAAGCCACCTCCATCACAGTAAGCCGGCAGTCGTTCATTTGGGGAAGCATTTACGCTGGAGTCTGGACAATTTATTGGCCAGTGTGAAAAGGCCCTAAAGCAGAAGTCCCCCAATCCACCCCAAAACAATTCACAAGAACCCCCTCCACTAAGTAACGTGTTAAATGTTCACAGCAAGGTCTCTGGTGGATTATATCCCCGCAGCGACTACACCGAGAGGAGAGGACCACGAAATGAGTCCTGCAAGGTCCAGATCTAGTCGATCTGCATACAAGATCAGTTGTGTTCCTGTCCAGAAGTGTGAGGGTTACAACCAGCGGTAGCTCGTGGGTTGGCTTTCTGCTGCAGTTTTTGGCGCACTTCCGGGCACGCATTGATTTAGCCCTGTCAATGAGCAAAATCTTGACGAGGAAAACGGATTTGACAGGGCTAAATCCAGAAGTGGAACAGCGCCAAAAACTGCAGTAAAAAGATGCAGGTTTTTAGGGGTGGAATTCACATGGAAAATTCCGCAGCGAGTTCCGCCGTCCTTGGGGTAATAATAATAATCTTTATTTGTATAGCGCCAACTTACACCTCCTGGCAGGATGGAATTGCTGCAGGCATTTCACAACATAATACCCGCAGCAATTCCACAGGAAACCTAAATCTGCCCCCAAGTGGAACGCAATTGGCTGCATTTTAAAATGTGAATTAGCTGTGGAATTTAACCCTTGTATTTCCACAGCATAAACAGACATGTTGGAGATTTAGAAACTGCAGCATTTTTTTTAAAAACTCAGCGGATTGTGTAAAATAACAGCGCCTGGTGAAGGAGACGATTAAAGTCCCCTCCGCCTGGCTTGTACTGTAAGTGCTGCAGAATGTCCGCTGCAATTCCAGCAGAGGAAGTTGTGCAGCAATTACAGTATGAGAGACCCCTGCAATGGGTGATCCAAAACTAACAGCCCCCAGGGGACACTTGACATACATGACAACCTCCACAACGTCACAGAGACTGTACTCACAAACACTCGATCTCCGACGACGTTCTCCAGCTGTAACTGTCTGGTAATTTCCTTCAAAGCAATCCGGTCGTTAGTCTGCAAAAGTCCTGAGAGATAGAAAGACATCAGTCCAGCAACTATGCAATTATACGGATGACTGACAGTAAGGCTGCGGTTGCTTTCCCCCAGGAGTTGCAATAAAATTGTAGCATTAAGGCCTCATGTCCACGGGCAAAAGAAGAATTAAAATCCGCTCTCCTGCCCGCGGATCCGTGCCCCATAGGGATGCATTGACCACCCGCGGGTAGATAAATACCCGCGGATGGTCAATAAAAGTGATTTTTTTAAAAATGGAGCATGAAAAAATCTGGACCATGCTCCATTTTTGTGCGGGTCTCCCGCAGGGACGGCTCCCGCGGGCTTCTATTGAAGCCTATGGAAGCAGTCCGGATCCGCGTGAGACCAAAATCAGAATTTACTCACCTGCTCCAGATCTTCCCTTCGCCGCGGCTTCATCTTCTCTCCGTCACGGCCGGATCTTCTTTCTTCGGGCCGGCGCATGCGTAGGGCACGCAACCGACGTGCCCTGCACATCCACCGGGCCGAAAAAAGAAGATCCGGCCGCGACGGAGAGAAGATGAAGCCGCGGCGAAGGGAAGATCCGGAGCGGGCGAGAGGCAAGTTAATTCTTATTTTAAGCGCTCATGTCCGCGGGGCAGGAGGGACCCGCTACGGATTCTCCATGGAGAATCCGTAGCGGGCCTGATTTTCCCCGTGGACATGCGGCCTAAAGGCTTTCCCAGGACTACTGATGCCCTGCGCTCAGATAGGGCATCCTGAGCGGTGGAACCTCCGATCAGCTGACTGGAAGGGACAGCTGCGCTCAGGTGAGTGCCGTGGCCACACCGGGTACAGCACTGTGTCTTTAGTAGCTGCTGGGCCTGGTATAGTAACTGAATGGGACTGAGCTGCTCTCAGATCATGTGACCCATGAACATGTCACTAGCCTGAGTAAAGACCACATTGCTCACCTGAGCGCTGTGACATCTCCAATCAGTTGATTGTCGTGGGTCTTAGTGACAGACCCCACTGATGACGTATCCCGAGGACCGGTCATGTAGTCCTGGAAAAGCCCATTAAGGCAATTCCACTGTTTTCTACTGGAAGACAAAACCTCCAGCGCTTCGGCAAAATTTGCAACACAAATCCCAGTAATGTCACCATGAAGCAGCAGGCTAGATAGAAGCTGGCTAATATATTACGGGTCAATACAGCCCCATGGAAGTGAGCCTATCCATCTACTCATGGCCGGCATTAGCTTATGTGGGGGGTGGCACCAGGCAGATGTAGGCTGGGGGTGATCGCTCCCCTTGAATCCATCAGTCAGCATCTTGTGGAGTTACATGTATCATGCTCCTTGTGATGTTCCAAGATGCCGCTGTCAGCCCATTGATGCCCTTGTAACACAATTGCTTAGTACTGCTACTGTACTTGAGTTTGGTTCTGGTGCTGTATTTCTGTTATAACGTTGGTCCTGGTGCTGTATCCATGCAGTGAGCTTGGTCTTGGTGCTATAGTTATGTTTTGGGTGCTATCTAACCTAGGGTGGGCATTGCATCGACTTACCGTTCAAGTGGACCTGCAATGTATTCTCCTTTATTTCTTTTAGAGCATCATGTAGGAGCTGCAAGAAAAGACAGAAGTTACCGCTAGAAGTAGGAGACGTGCCGGGATAGATCTGGTGATCGTAAAGGTCTCTGTCAAGAGATTTTGAGAAATTTCTATTAAGAGATACACATATTTATATGGGGTATACGGCCAATCATTCTTTTGTGTTTCTTGTGTGCTGCATCCAACAATGTGAACCGAGGCGCCGATCAGGAGGTTATTCAAACACACCTCCATCTGTCAGATAAGCTACAGTCTCATACACAAGTAATAGAGATTAGTGGTAACGTGCTACTAGCGAGGACGGGTCAGAGGTTGCTAGGATAGAAAAATGGCGTGGTACGAGACTGTAGAAAATTTTAAAAAAAAATAGATGAGATGAATACCATTAGGGTAGAAGGTCTGCTCACATGGGCAGATCACTGCCTGTAACAAGCCTAGATTGGCTCCCATTAGTGTTATAGAGTAACTGCACTTTTTACAAGTTTCTGACATATCAAACAGAGAGGTCAAAAGTTTTGATCCTGGGGGTCCGGGTGCTGAGACCCCTGCCAATTGCTGAAACAAGGGTCTACAGTGTTCACTTAAACACTGCGCCCCTTTGGCTGTCTTCACTGCCCCGCGGCTTATAGACGTCTATGGACATTTTCTACAGATCTCCACGAGTCTGTCTGCAGCTGCCGAGAGGAGCCGACAGGCAACAAAGACAGCCAAAGGGGCAGAGCGCTCCAACGAACAGCGGGGTCTCAGCACCTGGCTGGACCCCCACTGAGCAGAACTTAACATGTCAAGTTAGTAAAAAGTGCAGAAACGCGTTAGGTCTTTGTGTATGGTAGTTCACATGAATGACTGTCCGAGCGATCGCTCCTGCAAACCAGTTTACACTATAGCTGGCAACACCTCACCCGTTCACACAAGGGGCCGTGCCGCCATCGAATGCCCATGTAAAAGATGCAATCAACGGCAAAAGAAGCATTTTATCATCTGCCATTCAATCGCTGGGAAACAATCAGAAACAAACGCTTGTACTGTTGGTGGATCTTCTTCCCATCTGCTATGTTCATGGTACACCACAGGACAAGTGATGGAGCTCTGACAGAAGCGGATCCTACCAGTGACTCACTAGTTGTGGCCGGTCACGAGCCCAGCTGACTGCAGTGACCCGGACTTATGGGAACAGCCAAGCAGGCGTTGCGGACACGACATCAGCGCACGCTGGGCTCCACTACTCCCACAGCTTCAGCACCGTATATTGAGCTACACTATTCCCGTAACTCCCATTCCCGCCTACGAGAGCTACGGGAACAGCGCAGCGATATCTGCTCAGGCGCGTCCAGAAGTTCCATCCATTCCCAGCCAGAACTAAAGACATAAACTAAACGTATCACTTGGCGTCGCATTACTTCGGTCAGCGTGTAAGCCTGATACACCGACATATCAGAGGTCCTGGGATAGCAGCATGTAAATGGATGATGAAGTAGCGCTCCCTCAGGTGACGCTCACCTGTATAAGGTGGAGATTGTATCTTGTAAGTGAGGTTGAATACTGGCCACTGAGTTCACGGTGAGGCGACACGAATAACTGGAACGGGGCGCGAAGACGGGTGCCGACAGATGGGACACTTAATATCCCTTGATCCACCATCACGGGTGTAACAGGAATATGTCATAGAAGGCATTACCACCCCATAGTGACCACCCACAGGTGATTAATGATCGCGACCGGAAGCATCTGGCTAGAATGGTCCATGAGAACAGAAAAGCGACGCCAGCAGATTTCACATCTGTATTCAATGCAGGAAGCCTCGCATATGAGATATGGGAGCAGAAGACCTAGCAGAGAGCCTCCATCGCCACGACACCGGACACAACATCCTACCTGGGCTTGTGAGGTGGCTAACTGGACCCTAGCAGACTGGCATCATGTGGCGCGGTCCAATGAGTCACGGTACCAATTGTTTCAGGATGACTGTAGACCTAGTGTGGCGCAGACCCCATGAAGCCACGGACCCAGCTGACAACCAGGCACTGTGCAGGCTGGTGGTGGCTCCATACTGATGTATGGGACATAGGTTGGGTCCACTGGTTCACCTAAACCCATCACAGACCTGTGCCCGTGGACTTCATGCACCCCACAATGATGGGATATTCCAGCAGGATGATGCACCGTGCCATCTGGCCCAAGTTGTCCAGAATTGATTGGAGGAACATTCTAGAGAGTTGCTATGAATGGTGCTGCCTGCACGTTCGTCTGACGCAAGCCCATTTGAGCATTTATTGGGTGTGAAGGAGAGGTCCGTTCGCACCCAAGATCCGGCACCTACAATACCATGCAGCTGTGAGGGCTAACCATCCCTCCAGACGTCTTCCGTTCACTTGTGGAATCGATACTGCAATTCATTGAGCTAGAGGGGGTCCTACGTGATACCAATCCCTGTGCCGTGACTTCTGGCACGTCAGTGTATATACTTATTATAGGTGGATGCAGATACATACTTCTACACACAGAGCGGATACAACTTGCAGAGGAATCTCACCATACTCTTCCCGGATCCCCTGGGACTGATGATCAGCGCGGAGTTACTCTCCCCTTGAGTCACTGTTCTCTTCAGAAGCTCAACTAAGTGCCTGAAATTATAATAACAAAGAAGAGCGGCTCAGTCCGAGAATAGCAGAGAGGAAAGAGAAGCCGAGCCGCGGCGCTCATCAGAGAGCGGCTGCCGCCTGACAGCCGCCGAGCTGCCCGACTCATGTTGGAGCTCATAGCCAAGACGTGAGGAGGTTGAGGAGTCGTGTGTGAGGCGGCGCCGCACGCTCCCAATGAGAACGCGTCCTTCACAGGAGGAACACGATGGCTTCCCTTCATATGGCTGAGAGAAGAATACTAGAGGTGCAGCAATTAGACTCAAACGTGGGGGACAACCCCCAAAACAGTCACATTAAATTTGGAAAAACCATCCTGCAAATGTCACATTTTTATTCTGAATTATTCATTTATGTCTCATGTAAACATATTTGGCGCCTCAAGTGCATTTTTAAACCTTCACTGACTAATTTTAGCCTTAAAGGGGTTCTCTGGGGACATAATATTCTGCAAAACCTCGCTCAGCCGGCAGTATAACAGAATACATAATCACCCATCCGCGCTCCCCCACCGCTGCCGTCCCACCCGTCCCCACTGAACTTCACTTATGGAAGGGGAGTGGTGACAACCCAACATGGGGTCACGTGAGCGCCGCAGCTATAAACCGGTTGAAGGGAGCTGGTGATTGGCTGGAGCGGTCACATGGCTCCCTCTTGTCAAGGACGCCATCGCCGGCTTCCTGCACCAAGTAGTGAAGACCAGCGGGGACCGGAGAGCTGGTGAGATGGCAGCGGCGGGGGAGCGTGGCTGTATGCCGTTATATTAATACAGCAGGCTGAGCGAGGTTTTACAGATTACCTACCTGGAGAACCCCTTTAAGAGCTAGCGAGTCGTTTCCCCTTTTGGGTTCCGGTAGTCATAACTTTATTTTCCCACCAATGTAGCTGTGTTGCACCTCGGATTTAGCAGGATGACTTCTAATTTCGGCTACATATAAAATATTGAATAAACTTTCATTATTTTTTTTTTGTGGGGGCAATAAAAAAAAGCATTGTCTCTGTTTTTGTAATTTAGTGTTACAGCATTCAGCATGTGGTGTAGATATTATGCTAATTCTGCTCTAAGGGTCATTATAATTACGGCCACCAAATGTAGAATATATTATGTTTCACTACTTTTGGACAACACTTTTTTCCCCCCTTTTTAGAACAGAGGTTTTTTGTTCCGGCACATTCCAAGAGCAGAGCATTTTTATTTTCCCTTTGATAGACCTTTATGAGGGCTTGCTTTTTTTTGCGGGACAACTTGTAGTTTGTATCCGAACCATTTTAAATACACAACATTGTGATTTTTTTAATTCCCTTTTTGAGGAAGCTAAATTAACAGAAAATGGTCTATTTTGGAATTTTTTCATATAATTTTACTGTGCAGGATAAATAATGTGTATGGGATGTTACAGATGTGGTGATGCCAATTATGAGTAGTTTTTTCCTCAATTATTTAAAGCCTTTTTAAAATCTTTTTCTCATCTTCTTCATTGCGGACACAGCTTGGACTTTGGGTATAGCTACTGCCACTAGGAGGCAGACACTAAGCAGAAGTAGTGTCAGCTCCTCCTACCAGCTATGCCCCTCCTGCAGGCACCAAGCGCCTCCTACCAGCTATGCCCCTCCTGCAGGCACCAAGCTCCACCTACCAGCTATGCCCCTCCTGCAGGCACCAAGCTCCACCTACCAGCTATGCCCCTCCTGCAGGCACCAAGCTCCACCTACCAGCTATGCCCCTCCTGCAGGCACCAAGCTCCTCCTACCAGCTATGCCCCTCCTGCAGGCACCAAGCTCCTCCTACCAGCTATGCCCCTCCTGCAGGCACCAAGCTCCTCCTACCAGCTATGCCCCTCCTGCAGGCACCAAGCTCCTCCTACCAGCTATGCCCCTCCTGCAGGCACCAAGCTCCACCTACCAGCTATGCCCCTCCTGCAGGCACCAAGCTCCTCCTATCAGCTATGCCCCTCCTGCAGGCACCAAGCTCCTCCTACCAGCTATGCCCCTCCTGCAGGCACCAAGCTCCTCCCACCAGCTATGCCCCTCCTGCAGGCACCAAGCTCCTCCTACCAGCGATGCCGCTCCTGCAGGCACCAAGCTCCTCCTACCAGCTATACCCCTCCTGCAGGCACCAAGCTCCTCCTACCAGCTATACCCCTCCTGCAGGCACCACTCTAACTAGTTTGTATGCAAGCAGTAGGAACAGCAGAGTAGGATATGAAAAAGGTACAAAAGGTAGTGTAATATTTAAAACATTAAGAATTAAACCGTAACATGTAATTCCAGGGAAAATATTCCAACAAGGAAAATGAAGTCTCAGAATGAAAAAATAAACTGGGCGGGTGCTGTGTACCCCAATAAACCAGACGAGAAAAAGATTTTACAGCAAGTCCAAAGGGAGCTGGACAAGGATAGACGGGGGTCGATACCTGCCTATTCAGGGAGCTGAGGCCCAAGCCCATGTCTAGACCTGCCTGGAGAAAAGAAGGTAGTTGGAAAGTAGAAAAACAAATGGGGCGAAAAACATGCTGTTCGCAACAGAGAAAGAAAGCTTTCCGGTCCTGATGATAAACCCAAGGAGGACGACGGTTGCCTAGATTTTATCATAGTCTGGATGACAGGTTCAGTAAAACCCCAATCCCTCAAGATCATGGCTTCAACCGCCATGCCGTTAAAGTGTAGCTAAACTTGCATGGAAGAGGAGGTCCCTGCAAGAGAGGATTGTATCGAAGTGGAAGGCGCCATGGAGAGTCAATGAGTAGGTCGACTAGGTCCGTGTACCATGTGTGTCAAGACCGATCTGGAGCCACGAGTAGCGCTGGAATACCTTCCCGTTTGATCATCTTGAAAATATGAGGAATGAGCAGGAATGGAGAAAATATGTAGAGGATGAGAACGTCCACAGTCTGCACTTGAGGATCCTTTGACCTGGACACAAAGGATGGAATCTTGCAATCGATTCTGGATGCTATCGTCTTGATGTCTGGGAGACCCCATCTCTGGCATCAGGGTAGAGTTCCCATTCTCCCAGAAGGACTTTTTCTCTGCTTCGAAAGTTGGCTATCCAGTTATCCCTGTCTGGTATGTGGGAGGTGTGTTTCTACCCATGCTAGGATTTTATTTTCCGTTTCCTCCATGACTTCTCCTTCAAGTCAACCCATCCTTCTTGGGAACACCAAAAAGGTTTGAATAAAAACCGTAAATGGAACTGAGACGATTACAGCCTGGGCGAGTAGCTCACATATTGCTTGATTCAAATAGATCCATGATGGAAACGTTGGAAGTCTGGACCTGAAGAAATGGCCCGGAGGGCGGGTGACAAATTTTACAGCATTCCCTGAAGAGATGACCTCTCATACGTAGGCACCTGAGACGCGAGAAAACCAGATGTCTCTGAAGCGGGAAAGTTGTCCCCCGATCATCTGGGGTGGGCAGACCACGCTTCATGTTGGAGGATTTTGTGGAAAAGGGCTTTGGGGCCTCTGAACAGGGATGCCAGGAGAGTGGGGGGTCTGAAGGAAAGTTTCGTACTGTGATACTAATTGATATACTTTGTATCCACGATATGTAGATTGGAGTGCTGAAAGGAAGGAAAATCGAGGGTGCCTCTTCTGAGTAGACCTCATTGTGCTAGACCTATTCTGAGATAGGTGGGAGCTCTTACCATTTGCGGCTTCCAAAATAATTTTGTCTAGCCAAGCACTGAAGAGGTGGGAATCTACAAAGGGAAGTCCACTTAAGGATCTTTAAGACTGCATCAGTGTGCCAGAATTTTAGCCACAAGATTCTTTGTGTTATTATGGAAGCCGCTGAAGCCTGAGCCACTAGTCTGGCCACATCCAGGGAGGCCTCGCAGAAGTATTTGCCTGCATGGCCGATTTGTTGTGCAATATCTGCAAGCTCTTCCGGGGAAGAATCAGAGAATATGTTGCAGTGCAATTGCTCAGCCCACTCAGAAGTATCCCTGCTGACGCAGGTAGAAGCAAAGAGGTTGCAGGGCTGAACCTACTGCCTCAAAAGATGTTTTGGCCAGTGATTCTAGCTTTGATTGTGGGCGTCCACCAAGAAAGAGGCGACCTCCAGAAGCAGAGTTGTGCGTTTTGCCAAGCATGACACTTAAGGGTCTACCGCCTGAGAGGATACCCATTTCTTTATGGACTGCTCTGGAAAGAGGTGTGTAATGTCTGAGTGCTTTGGTTTAGAGAAACGCTTGTCAGGGAGATTCCATTCGCTGGGTAGGATGTCTTTAAATTCCTTGTGGGAAGGAAAGACCTTGGGAAACATCTTGGACATCTGAGAGAAACGTCCCCGTGGATGCTTCTGTCTCCAGATCTTACCCTTTTAGGGTGTCCTGTACTACAGTGATCAAACTATCAACTAAAGGGGATAGTTTTGAGGATTGTCCCTCGTCCACATCCGTATTAGAGGGATACTCATCTTCTGAGCAAGGATCATCCCTGGGGGAAAGTTCAGAGAGCGGCCCAATGGGGGTTGGGAGCATGATGAGATTGGCGAATCAGAGGATTTTCACGAGTCAGATGGTCTAGACCACTTCCTGGTTCTTCCATGGGAGAGGTTAAGGTAAGGATTCTTCTCCTCGATCATCTTGGAAGCTTTAGTAAGTCCAGGACTGCACGAGACATAAGTGCATCCATTACGGATGAGTGGCCAACAGAGCTATAGCTGGGAGGGTCCAGTAGGCAGATGAGGGGCAGATGTCTCAAGAGCGGTTCACACTGTCCACATGAAAACTTGTTATGACAGCGAAAGCATACAAAATGTGTGACTTTGGCTACAGCCTGTCTGGGGCATTCTGCCCTGGAGTCAGACATGGTGCCGGAGTCTAATTCGCTTGCTGCTATGGCTGCTTAAAAAGGAGCACAAGTTAGAAGTGGCTAGCCGCCAGGCAGAGCTTGCTGTATGTTGTGCTGGTGGTCCCAGTCCTCGATGCTGTGAGAAGAAGTCTCAGCTGAGGAGAGAGAAGATGCCGAGAGCAGGAGGAAAGAGCAAAAAGGGCATGAGGGAGGGCTTTAGCCAATGGGAGCACAGGAAAAGCGCACCCAGGGCAGTAACTGGAGGGTTCTCCAGAAAGTACCCCCTGCCTGCAGGAACACCCTGATAGTCTGAAGAGAGCCTGTGAGCCCACCTCTATAAATTTGGCCACCAAATGGGTGACTAGAGTAGTAGACTGCCCACTAAGGTCCTAAAAGGTCCTTGTACTGTATTATCACCATTGGGGGAGAGGCAGTGGATCCGACCTCACCCCCATTCCCCTTGAAAAAAGCAGTCCAACTGCAAGCAGGACCAGGAGGGGATCCTGCACATCATGCAGTGAAAAAAGTCCCACCTGGGAAGAGGGAGAGAGGCTCCTGTCTGCTCCCCAGCAGCAGGCACCCTCCTGAGAAGAGGAGTAGAGAGGCAGCAGTGGGGTAACTGTCCTACCGCTGGGGGTAACTGTCCTACCGCTGTAAACAAAAAGGAAAATAAGCGCTGGAGAACAAGTAGGGAAGCGTTGAAGAGGGGCTAAACTAAAGTCAAGCTCCTCGAGCAGCCATGATGGGGGTTGTAGTAGGTCTCTAGCAGAGGAGGTAGGCAGACTCCAATCCAGTGGATGAGAGGTTAGGAGTGAGGAGGGGGAGTGGTGGTGGAATACTTACCTCATGGTGAAGTATACTCACCCAACCGTAGAATGACACCTATACTCCAGTAGCGCGCACCCCAGTGCTCGGCTACCCTTTGTAGAGGGAGTGCTCTTGTTGCAGAGGGCAAGCTTTGGCTGGCAGGTCACAGTCAAACTGGTGTTAGAGCATTCCACCTTTTCTTCTCAGGGTCGGGAATAGAACAGAATGATTGGCTCCACACCTTTAGTCCTGATCGGTGGAGTACCAGGGAGAGTCTAGTGCCAACCCTGTATTCCCGCAGGTAGTCATAGAAAAAGGCCTAAATACTGGTAATGCAGAGGTATGACTCCTACAGACACTAAGCTAAAACAAATTAGCTTGGTGTCTGCAGGAGGGGTATAGCTGGTAGGAAGAACTAGCTTTTTCTGCTTATTGTCCACCTCCTAGTGGCAGTAGCTATACCTATGGTACAAACTGTGTCCCCCAATGACATGGACAAGAAAAACTTTTTAAAATTTTCTGTAAAAAGGTTTAGATGCCATGGTTAAGAGTGACTGTGGTATCTGCGAGGGTAAACAGAGGAGTGATTGTATGAGTTAGTCTTTATTGTTTCACTCCTTTTCTGGGCAAAAAGGACCCCCATAAGTGACAGAGAGCAAATAGGTGATTGATCGGGTATTATAGCACGAAAAAAAGTCCATGTCAACCTAAATCTTGGGAGAATCACAGATCTTCTCTGTTGACTGCTCGCCCGTCCCCCTCTCTGCTTTGTGCACGAAATGAAAAGTGAGAGGTGTAAATTCAGTATTCCCGACCCCACTTCAAGCAGATGTAGCTCCAGTTCTGTAAGGGCTGCCGACATGCTTTTGGTGTCATTTTAAAACCAAGAATCTTGCGTTGATAGAACCGGAGCTGTAGCCATTTGAAGTAGACCGTTCATTCAAAACTCTAAAGTCCTTTTCCTGGAGAATAGAGGTCGTCCTAAACCCCTATCATGCTTCCTCACATGGAAAATCCACAACATTTAGGCCTCATGTCCACGGGGAAAATCAGGCCCGCTACGGATTCTCCATGGAGAATCCATAGCGGGTCCCTCCTGCCTCGCGGACATGAGGCATTAAATCAGAATAAACTTACCTGCAGCAGACCGTGTGCGTCTTCCTTCCTTCGCGGCCGGATCTTCTTTCTTTGGCCCGGCGGATGTGCTCGGCACATCCGCCGGGCCGAAGAAAGAAGATCCTGCCGCAAAGGAAGGAAGATCTGCATCGCCCGGAGCAGGCGAGTTTAATTCAGGCGCAGGTCTCCTGCGGATCCGGACGGCTTCCATAGGCTTCAATAGAAGCCTGCGGGAGACCCGCACCTAAATGGAGCATGTCCATTTTTTTTCATGCTCCAGGATTTTTTAAATTCACTTTTATTGGCCATCCGCGGGTATTTATCTACCCGCGGGTGGTCAATACATCCCTATGGGGTGCGGATCCGCTGCGGATTTAAAATTTTCTTTTCCCCCGTGGACATGAGGCCTTACAGTTTAAGCTATGCGTATGAGATTTAACAAGTCTTATCCCCATGGTGCGGAAAAATTCCCTACAGTGCATCCCGCAACACAAAAACTGCGTCAAAATCTGTGGCTTTTTGCCGCAGAACCACACAAAATTTGCCGTGTCAGTTTGTCACATGTCACTTCTTGTTGCGGAAACGCTATTTTCCGCATCTGAAAGGTCAAATTCCATGTGCGAATCTGCGCCCTAATCAGTGGTTAAAAAGCAGCAGATTTTTACTAAGTTTTTGAGACAGAAATCGCCGTGGAAAATGTTGCAGCGAATTCCGTGTGAACATATCCTTAGACTGCAAGACCCTTTAAAAGTTTATGCTACAACTTTGACATTTAGGTCAGACAAACAATAATATGATGACGTTATTCTCTCGATTAGTAGGATTTCAGCCATATAAAACGGGTGTTTTTTAAAAATTTTTTACATGTCTTACTAGCAATAGATGGTAACAAATTTGGCAAAAATAATTAGTTCTTCATATTTTAAATCAAGGGGGCGGGGCTTAATTATTTTTTTTGCAGGACAGCTTGCAGTTTTTACTGGCATAATTGTGAGGCACATACTACTTTTGTCGCCTTCCTAATGGTGTTCATACAGAAGCATGAATCGCATAGTTATCTTCGTGTTAGGGCGCCTTCACACTTGCAATATCGCTGCGTTTTTTTAATGTGAATGTCAATGGGACTTTCTACTGTTAAAGTATCGCACAAAAATGGCGAGCTTGCGCCTTGTGATTTTTGTGCGATGTGTTTTTTTAACATTAGAAAGTCCTACTAACATCCGTGTTAAAAAAACGCAGCGATATCGCGATCGCAAGTGTGGAGGCGCCCTCAGTAGTTATGGATGCAGTGGTAAAAATGTATTTTTTTTTTTTCAGAAAAAGGCATTTTGTAGGGAAAAAATAAATAAATAAAGAATTATTTTTTGAATAGATTTTTTTCCTATAAAGGTCCCTTTACTCTTATCTACACCCGAATACACCCCCCTTTATTCCCGTCAGATTTTTGACCAAAAGATCGATCTGAAGGAACGACTAACAACAACAACGCACAAGGGCTTTAAAAAAAATTATTTATTTGGCCGAATAGTCTGATCCTCGGCCGAAAATAGAAGATGCACACATGTGGGTGACGTACATCGGACAGCACACGGACGGGATGCCTGTGTGCTGACTGATGAGAATGGCGCCCAAGATCCTAGGGTGCAACTTTTTATTTGTCAATGTGCATGAACCCTTATACTGTATTAGTTACACAAGGGGATTGCTTATATAATACAATGCATTACTTGGGTAGTGCAGCGTATAATGCTTGTCAGTTTACAATCGTCAGTCATTTATTACACCCTTCCTCAGGCACGGCCTAACAGGCATACAACCACAGCAGGCCTGGAGGCTTTTCTTAGGCTTCACGGCTGCTGTGGCAACCATCAGCACCCCACAATTATGAGGCAGGGGAGGAATGAACGAATCTACTAATTAGAAGCGGTCCCCATATCCTTCTGTAATATGGTGTAAATATACCGGTGGTCTGGCACTACCCGTTCACCATACCGTGCACTTACTTGTGCTGAGCCTGCACCCCGCACCTCTTCCCAGGATGGCCTTGCTGCAGAAGTCTCTGTCGTAGCTGAGCTTGTACCTAAACGTGCATTAGACAAACATTACAACATGGAATATACAATGAATCCCTAAGGCCTCATGTCCACGGGGAAAATCGGGCCCGCTACGGATTCTACATGTAGAATCTGCAGCGGGTCCCTCCTGCCCCGCGGACATGAGCGCTGAAAATAAGAATTTATAAGAATTTACCTATCCGTAGCGGGCGGAGAAGCTCTGCTCTTCCTCACGGCTGGATCTTCTTTTTCGGGCGGCGGATGAATTCCTCACGCCGGCGGCACGTCGCCGACGTGCCGCGCGCATGCGCCGGGCACATCTGCCGAGCCGAAGCAAGGGAGATGCGGCCGTGAGGAAGAGAAGACCTTCCCGGCCCGCTGCAGGTGAGTAAATTCTTTTAAATTCCTATTTTAGGTCTCCCGCGGATCCGGACAGCTTCCATAGGCTTCAATAGAAGCCCGCAGGAGCCGTCCCCACGGGAGACCCGCACGAAAATGGAGCATGGTCCAGATTTTTTCATGCTCCATTTTTTTTTAAATCACTTTTATTGACGATCCGCGGGTATTTATCTACCCGCGGGTGGTCAATGCATCCCTATGGGGTGCGGATCCGCGTGCAGGAGAAGAGTTAAAATCTGCTGCGGATTTTAATTCTTATTTTCCCCGTGGACATGAGGCCTAAGTCCTAACGAAAACTCTTGCCCAAAAATCACTAAGCCTCATGCACATGGGCACGCACGGATTCCACTGCTGAATCCCATAGCGGAATCCGCCCGTGCCCGCAGACATGGGTATTAAAAGACAGTTTCTTACCTCTCTGGGTCCAGCACGGCGGGAAAAAAAATTACATCCGTATGCTTTTAGCTGCTCTGTGGGCGCCCATCTCTCCCTATGGGCGGCGTGATTTGCTGATCTCCCACTCGGTTTCGCAAATCAAATCCACCCGTGTGACGAGGCCTAATTAGGACGTATTTATGTATCAAGGTCTTTGTGTTTTATTTAGAACGCTGCACGCGCAAGGCCCGGATTCCACACTTTAATGATGCGGCACTGTCAAACATTGCAGAAACCAAAAAAGTGGCAACAGGACTCAACATATATTTGTTATCTGGAATATACCATACTTCAGTCTATACTCTAACCAGGGTAAATAATGCAAGGCTCTTGGTATATAACTTGATCAAATCACATTGGCCCATCAACCAGCGTCGAGGTGACCGCGTTCTCAGATGGGTCCTAATTAGAGATGAGCGAACGTACTCGGATAGGCACTACTCGTCCGAGTAATGTGCCTTATCCGAGTACCGCTGTGCTCGTGCTCAAAGATTCGGGACGCGCTGCGGAGTGGGGAGCTGCAGGGGAGAGCGGGGAGGAACGGAGGGGAGATCTTTCTCTCCTTCTCTCCCGCCCGCTCTGCCCCGCTCCCCGCTGCGACTCACCTGTCAGCAGCGGAGCGCCCCGAATCTTTGAGCACGAGTACAGCGGTACTCGGATAAGGCACATTACTCGGACGAGTAGTGCCTATCCGAGTACGTTCGCTCATCTCTAGTCCTAATGCCAATAGTAGGTGGTTTGACCTCAACCTGGTCAAGATGGGTACCTACCTCTAAGAATGCTCCTCTCTTGGGACTAAGCCAAAAGTAAAACCATGGAAAGTAGGATACCATTTATATTGTCCAGTAGGAGGGGCAGAAGGTAAATGTGTGGGCGTGGCTTAACGTGCACCTGTAGATTTATATTGGGAAGTGCTGAATGTTTCTCCTTTTTTATTGTACGACAGTTAAAAGGTGTATCTGAGCAGAAGGCCTCTTTCACACAAGCGACAAAGTCGCGTGATTTTACAGCGCTGCGACAATGCTGCAAATCGCATGTATGTGTAGCCCACGCTTCCTACGGGTTCCTTCACATTTGCAATGTTCTGTAGGCTGCTACATTGCTACAAGTCAAAAATCTTGTGGGTTTAATGATATGCACGCAACCTGCAAGCTTTTGTGGCCCATGTTTTCCTATGGAGCCTTTCTCTCTGTTGCATCGCACGAAAAAGCGGTTTTTCGTGCGGTGCGATGCAACTTTGACAGTAGGAAATCCAACTGTCAAAGCCCTAAACTAGGCCTAGCTGCAGACGAAAACAAACACATCCATCACCTAGAAGCGCTATCCGGCTCTGGCCCGTCTTCTTCCCAATCCCCAGCAGTTGTCTTCAGCATATCTTCTGGCTGGGGATTGGAAAATCCCCTCCTCCAGGAAGCGTTGCCTCTGATTGGCTGGGGGTCGTAGATCAGTTAATCAGAGCCAGCACTTGATGAATCAATCACAGCCAATGAAAGGCTCTGATTGGCTAAGCTTCACAGAACTCAGCCAATCATAGGCAGCGCTTCCAGAAGAGATGCTGAAGACCAGTGACATGGACAAGATGCAGGGGAGCCAGAGAGCGCTTCTTAGGGAATGTATTCTTCCTTCCCCCCCCCCCCCCCCTCTTTGCAGCTAAGGCTTATTTTAGGGTAGGGCTTATAGTTCAAGCCCCACACTGAAAATCGTTGTGAGAAAATGCAGCGATATTGCACGGACCCCTGATGCGATATTCTCGCGGCGATATTGTGTCGCTTGTGTGAAACAGGCCTAAAAACGCACTCCGCAACTGCAGAAAATTAGCAGATTGAGCTTCTTGACACACAACCGAGACGGTCACCCATTTTCTCCATTGATTTGTTAGGGGTCAAAGGTCATGCGACTGATTGCATATAACCCCTTACATGGAACCGGTCACAAGGTTATACCCTTTTGAACCATTGGTAGCGCTATATTGGTCATTGATAACACTTCTTAGGGTGCTTTCAGTAAATGAAAGGCTGAAATAAACTGCGCGCCCGCAGCCGAATCCGAGGCGAAATCCAATGGTATTCTGCACCAATGGCGCTGTGTGTGAACGCACCACGGACCGGTTATTTCTACTAACCATAATCCAGGCATTCCTACAGAGCAGCACTTTCTAACACTGCTGCCCCGTATGGTAATTAGGTGGGCGTACCTGGACGGCTCCAGATGTCCGCCATCTCCTCTGTGAGCTTGCTCTATTCTTCACCGATATGTCAATCTTCCGCATAACTGGGTGTGACACTCGCATACTTGGTTTTGCCCGCTGCCGGGATTTCTGAACACAAATCGGGGCTTTTAAATGAATATGTTAGAATTAACAGTGGTGTTTAAAGGGTTAACAGTTCAAACAACTTTGGCGCTGATCATGGCTGTTGGGGGCAGGGGGGTCAGATGTCAAAGAAGGACGATACCTGACGTGTATGGAGTGGCCCCTGGGCCTGAAGGGGTTAAGAGGAGGTGCTGCAGTGCAAATGTGCAGCCGATTTCAAAATAAATGTGTTGACCTACCCCAAGACCTACCTGAGAAATGCATTGTCCAATAGGGAGCCTCTTCTCCGGATTCTTCCTTTTGCTCATGACATAAAAGAAACTAAAAGTGAGAAAAATAGAAGAGAAAATCTGTAACAATCATCATCTTCGCTGTAGTCTGTGAAACAAGACCGCCGCCAGCCGTCCGGCTGCCCGCAGAAACCATACAGGCCCGCCGCCAGCCGTCCGGCTGCCCGCAGAAACCATACAGGCCCACCGCTAGCCTGCCCACAGAAACCATACAGGCCCGCCGCCAGCCGTCCGGCTGCCCGCAGAAACCATACAGGCCCGCCGCCAGCCGTCCGGCTGCCCACAGAAACCATACAGGCCCGCAGCCAGCCGTCCGGCTGCCCACAGAAACCATACAGGCCCACCGCCACCCGTCCCGCTGCCCACAGAAACCATACAGGCCCGCCCCCGCCCATCCTGCTGCCTACAAAAAAAATTTAGGACTGTTGCCAAAGAAAAAAAAAACAAAAAAAAAACTAAATCTGCATACTCAATGCGCTGCTCGAATCCCGGGGGAGGTCGACTGGCGGTCTCCTGCCGTATATTGCAAGAATCCCTGCTGCAGCCTGTGATTGGCCGACTGGTCAGGTACACAATGAGCGACACGTGACCACGCAGCGACTTCTTTAGCGTTCTGAGTGGTGGGTTGCGGAGTCGAGCTCTGGAGGAGAAGTTCTCGCACACTCTAAAGTTATAGGGGGTATAGCGGGGGTCTCCCGCTACGGCCCAGGGGTCCCGAGTCCCCATCACTGCAGGGTCACGCCCCGCAGTGACATCAGACTGCATGGAGCGACAACAGCGCCGCGCTGCTCCGTTCACTTCAGCGGGAGGAACTCGCTGGGCGCTTGTACTCCGCGGTCCCACGTTCTGCGCAGGTTGCCAGGTAACAGTGGAGAAAAGTGCCGTCAGTTGGGCCTCATCATACGTGAGAAAACCGCGGGGAACACGGACATAAAAAATGTGCATGCGCCAAAACTGTGACCGCGGTCAGAGGCTGCTTTAAAGGAGATGTCCCGAGGCAGCAAGTGGGTCTATACACTTCTGTATGGCCATATTAATGCACTTTGTAATGTACATTGTGCATTAATTATGAGCCATACAGAAGTTATAAAAAGTTTTATACTTACCTGCTCCGTTGCTGGCGTCCTCGTCTCCATGGAGCCGACTAATTTTTGGCCTCCGATGGCCAAATTAGCCGCGCTTGCGCAGTCCGGGTCTTCAGCTTTCTTCTATGGAGCCGCTCGTGCCAGAGAGCGGCTCCGTGTAGCTCCGCCCCATCACGTGCCGATTCCAGCCAATCAGGAGGCTGGAATCGGCAGTGGACCGCACAGAAGAGCTGCGGTCCACGAAGGTAGAAGATCCCGGCGGCCATCTTCAGCGGTAAGTATTGAAGTCACCGGACCGCCGGGATTCAGGTAAGCGCTGTGCGGGTGGTTTTTTTAACCCCTGCATCGGGGTTGTCTCGCGCCGAACGGGGGGGGGGGGGGGGGTTAAAAAAAAAAAAAAACCGTTTCGGCGCGGGACAACCCCTTTAACACGCAGCGATTTATGGTTTGTACGCGCGGATAACGTCAGCGACCGGTTTATAAAGGCAGGTAAGTCACTCCCATCCCGGCGCAGCGAATACATGAACAATGGCGGTTCACACGCAACCATGCGCAATTATTGTTATGTCTACATGAAACGAACAAGAAGAGACCGCCGACTGCGGACCCCCGCGCTGAACCGGCACCATCACAGACACAGCCGACTGCGGACCCCCGGCTGAACGGGCACCATCACAGACACAGCCGACTCCTGACCCCCCGCTGAACCGGCACCATCACAGACACAGCCGACTCCGGACCCCCGCTGAACCGGCACCATCACAGACACAGCCGACTCCGGACCCCCGCTGAACCGGCACCATCACAGACACAGCCGACTCCGGACCCCCGCTGAACAGGCACCATCACAGACACAGCCGACTCCGGACCCCCGCTGAACAGGCACCATCACAGACACAGCCGACTCCGGACCCCCGCTGAACAGGCACCATCACAGACACAGCCGACTCCGGACCCCCGCTGAACAGGCACCATCACAGACACAGCCGACTCCGGACCCCCGCTGAACAGGCACCATCACAGACACAGCCGACTCCGGACCCCCCGCTGAACCGCCACCTTCACAGACACAGCCGACTCCGGACCCCCCGCTGAACCGGCACCATCACAGACACAGCCGACCCTGGACCCCCCGCTGAACCGCCACCTTCACAGACACAGCCAACTCCTGACCCCCCGCTGAACCGCCACCTTCACAGACACAGCCGACTCCTGACCCCCCGCTGAACCGCCACCTTCACAGACACAGCCGACTCCTGACCCCCGCTGAACCGGCACCATCACAGACACAGCCGACTGCGGACCCCCGGCTGAACCGGCACCATCACAGACACAGCCGACTGCGGACCCCCGGCTGAACCGGCACCATCACAGACACAGCCGACTGCGGACCCCCGGCTGAACCGGCACCATCACAGACACAGCCGACTGCGGACCCCCCGCTGAACCGGCACCATCACAGACACAGCCGACTCCGGACCCCCCGCTGAACCGGCACCATCACAGACACAGCCGACTGCGGACCCCCGCTGAACCGGCACCATCACAGACACAGCCGACTCCGGACCCCCCGCTGAACCGGCACCATCACAGACACAGCCGACTGCGGACCCCCGCTGAACCGGCACCATCACAGACACAGCCGACTGCGGACCCCCCGCTGAACCGACACCATCACAGACACAGCCGACTGCGGACCCCCCGCTGAACCGGCACCATCACAGACACAGCCGACTCCGGACCCCCGCTGAACAGGCACCATCACAGACACAGCCGACTCCGGACCCCCCGCTGAACCGGCACCATCACAGACACAGCCGACTGCGGACCCCCCGCTGAACCGGCACCATCACAGACACAGCCGACTGCGGACCCCCCGCTGAACCGGCACCATCACAGACACAGCCGACTCCGGACCCCCCGCTGAACCGGCACCATCACAGACACAGCCGACTGCGGACCCCCGCTGAACCGGCACCATCACAGACACAGCCGACTGCGGACCCCCCGCTGAACCGGCACCATCACAGACACAGCCGACTGCGGACCCCCCGCTGAACCGGCACCATCACAGACACAGCCGACTCCGGACCCCCCGCTGAACCAGCACCATCACAGACACAGCCGACTGCGGACCCCCCGCTGAACCGGCACCTTCACATGGCTGACTCACCACAGGAGGGGCCCGAATAGACGGTATATCCCCTCCGTGACAACAACTACCCGCACTCACTGACTACCGCCGTCCTGTCAGAAGCTCCCGCGCTGCTCAGCTCCCACCATGTGACCACAACTCGTTCCGACTCCGCCCCCTACACCCGTCACCCTGGCAACCGTGAATGGGCTACTTCCGGCATGCCGTCACCTCCGGGATCTCCTCGGCGCGGTGCCTTGTGGGTCCCCGCCTCCTCCGCCCTGGCCCGGACATGCGCAGTTGAAAAACTCCCATCTTTCTCCTAAGGATCCCGAGAAGCAAGAGCTGGCCGGGGAGCCGGAGCGGGGGAGCCGCGGGCCGTCGTCTTCAGTCCGGGGCTGCGGGGGGACGAGGGAGCGCTGCCCTCCGCCTCCCAGCTAGATGTGGGTCGGGCTGACCCGCGGGGGAGGGGGGAGCGCTCGCCGGGCCTGGGCCGCACACTGAGAGGGACAGCAGCCCCCCCGGAGCCGCAGGAGCCCCCCGAGCGCGGCAGGAGGCCGCACCACCGGCGCCGGTAAGTGGGCTCAGGAGGGCGCTGCTCTGCGGAGGGGAGAGAGGGGGTGACAGGGCAGCGGGCGCCGGCAGGGCAACGATGGGGGAGATGGGGCAGGTGAGGGGCAGCAGTCAGTCTGTGGGGGCACTGATGGGGCAGGTGAGGGGCAGCAGTCAGTCTGTAGGCGCAGTGGGGGCACTGATGGGGCAGCTGAGGGGCAGCAGTCAGTCTGTAGGTGCTGTGGGGGCACTGATGGGGCAGCTGAGGGGCAGCAGTCAGTCTGTAGGTGCTGTGGGGGCACTGATGGGGCAGCTGAGGGGCAGCAGTCAGTCTGTAGGTGCTGTGGGGGCACTGATCGGGCAGCTGAGGGGCAGCAGTCAGTCTGTAGGTGCAGTGGGGGCACTGAAGGGGCAGCAGTCAGTCTGTAGGTGCTGTGGGGGCACTGATGGGGCAGCTGAGGGGCAGCAGTCAGTCTGTAGGTGCTGTGAGGGCACTGAAGGGACAAGTGAGGGGTGTCAAGGGGCAGCAGTCAGTCTGGGGGTAGAGCAGCGGAAGGGGCATGTCAGGAGACAAGTTTGTGACGGGCATCTGATGGGCACTGGTGGGGGGATGAGGCCTGAGACGGGGCATTGATGGGCACAGTCTGTACACTCCGTGAGGGCACTGATGGGGTCGGGGGCATGTGACAGGCACTTGTGCGGGGTGGGACACACAAGAGGTGCCGGTCAGGTGACGGGTACGCGAGGGGCAGCGGTCAGCTGCTGGGTTATGTAGATGGCAGTGATTGGGGGCGCTGATTGGACAGATATGGGGTTTCAGGGCACGGGAAAGCTGCTGATCCAGTGAGGGCCTGGTGAGGGGCATTATCTGAGTGAGGGGCACGTGAATGTGAGTACATTGGGCAGAAGGCATTTGTGTAGCTGCTGAATGTTTAACGGGCATGTGGCGTCCAGTGACTGTGGGGGTCCGCAGGCCTGGTGACTGTGGTGTGGGTGGAGGAGCCCCCGGAGGTCAGGAAGCGATGGTTGGCATGTAGCGACATAAGCCTGGGGACAGCCCGCTCGCTGCTCCTCGGGCTGATGGCGCATTACTGGCATTGAGCTGACGCATCTTGCTGTCTGGCGACGGGCTCGCTGTGATGGGGGTCCAGTATCTTCGTAAGTTGGAAGAAGACGGTCGTTGCGGCTTGGAGTAGGGCTCGGTGTCTGCGGGCCGTGAATGATCCCGCGTTGTAGGCAGCTGTGGGCACGTTACGAGGTACCTGTGTGCAGACCGCGCCGCCATGTAGTCGTTGGTGTCGGCGCTCTTCCGCCTCGCTGCGCCGACTGTGAAGCTATTTTAATGCATCGTGTAGTTGGCGACGGCGGATTTATCTGCCGTTTATAGTTTTCTCTAGAGGTGAAGGCGCTGGTTGTCCGCTGTACGTTGCTGCGTAGCCGGAGGACTTGTCTATCATACCTGTAGGACAGCCGGGCCTACATGGGCATTCTGGGAGTTGTAGTCTTACCGTCCAGCCACTATTATAAAGTGATCCCATAATCCATTAAGAGCCCAGTGCCGTAAATATACGGTGCGGGATTAAAGCTCCTGCGATCTAGCAGGCCAAGTCATCGGGTGTCGGACACAGCCAAGGACCCAGAGGAGAAGCAGTGTGTAACGGCTTCTGTCTCCTCCTTTATAGGCTACATAGTGAGGACTCGGTGAGAATGCAGGAAGCGGCGCTGATGTTTCCTGCACAGGACCCGGCGATCATGTCATCGCCAGCGAGCCCCGGCATGTCAGAGCTGCAGGGTCCTAGCAGACCCCCGACCTGGGACGACTGTCACACCAGGGGATGTTTCCCCTGTAACTGGGGCTCCTATGGATGCGGCTCCTACAGAAGCTCCAGCTACAGGGGAAACTGCAAAATAAAAAAAACATGGAGGCCTTATATGATGTCACGGGGGGGGGGGGGGGGGGGTACAAAAATAAATGGGAAAAAAACAGAATAAAATAAAAAAACGACCCACGCCGATGCGAGCTGAATCATCACCGTATCCTCCCTGTGATCCAAGATTATCCAAGCTACGGTATATACCAGAATGGCGCCGCAGTCCTGGACTGTAACTTTATATATATTTTGTCCTCACTTCCTGTAATAAAATACAGATTAAAAAATCGGTGAAAACAAAATATTATCCTTAAACGGGTGAAAATATAAATGCTGCAGAGATAGCGGTCGGGAAAACAGTCTTTGGGGGTTTAATTAAAGGGGTCCTGACGCCCCGTCCGCAGCGGGTGTCCGGGGGGGCCGCGCTCGTTCACTGCTTACATTTCTGTTTTGAACGGATCTGATTTAAAAAAATGGAACAAAGAGCAAAAAGGAAGAACGGCGATCGATCGTAGGTGGCTTCAAAAGAGGAGCGTGCCTGTCGGCCGTCTCCATTCACAGCGGTTGTTAAGGGATCCATTTTTTTATTCTTTTGGTAAATGGAACCAAACTGGAGCTTTTCTGATTGACTATAAGGAAAATCGCAGCTGGTCCGTGCGATATCACTGCGCCTTCTCACGGCAATACCGTGACTTTTAGCACCACATGCGAGGATTTGGGGGTGGGGGTGAGTGCTTGAAATATAAGCCCTAACTGCAGAAAAAACCCGTATACTTCACCTAGAGGCGCTGTCCATGGCTCCGCTGCAGCTTCCTCCCATCCCCAGTACTGGTCTTCTTCATCTCTTATTCTGACTGGGGATTGAAAAATCCCCGCCTCCTGGAAGCAGTGGCTGTGATTGGCTGACGCTTAGGTACTCAGAGACAGCACTCAATGAATGGCTGTGATTGGCTAAGCGTCAGCCAATCAGAGGCAGCACTTCCAGGAGGCGGGGATTTTTCAATCCATGGCCAGAAGAGATAAAGGAGAATAGTGCTGGGGACCCGGGGAGAAGATGGTGCCGGGCTGACAGCACTTCTAGGTGATGTATACTGGTCTTTTTATTTCTCCCTGCAGCCAGGGCTTAGATTTGGCTTTGACAGTTGGATTTCCTCCTGTCATAGTTCCATCGTACCGCACGAAAATCGCGTTTTCAGGCGATGCAACAGAGAGGAAGGCTCCATAGGGAAACATGGACTACAAAACCTTATGCGTCGCGGGCAGATCGCCGGATCAGGGAGGTTTATGTGTCGGGTTGTTGCATGCTACAAAACATCGCAGGTTTGACGGAACCTGTAGTAAAGCACGGGCTTCACATACATGCGATTTGTAGCATTGTCGCAACGCGTGAACGAGGCCTAAAGCTTTAAAAAAGGTAAGCCCTGAAGGCCCAGGATGTACCTTTACATCATGGAGGCTCGTGGTTTGTATGATCCCGCTCCGTACAATGTGGGTTTCTCACAGTTGACACCTGCAATTAGCATTCACGCTAATTAACACTTGAAATGTCACGGTAAATTCTGACAGCGACATTTAACTGCATCGATCGGAGTGCGAGGGGCCCAATCGACAACCCCCCCCCCCCCCCCCGCAGCCATGATGAGGTGCCATTCAGTTGCCATGGTAGCTGGGGACGTTCTGAAGGACCCCTTGTAGAAGACCTATTAAGCCATGCCTGTGGTATAATGCAATACTGTGGGTATTGCATTATACTGCAGCAACGATCAAACGATCACAAGTTCAAGTCCCTTATGGGGGTTAAAAAACAGTTTAAAATAGTTTTATTAATAAATAAAAGGTAATACGTTTAACAGAAAACTTTTCCTATATTTATGATAAAAAAATCTAAATAAAATAAACCCCGTTGGGTGTCGCTGCGTAACGGTCCGATCTGCCGGAGCAGCACCTTATCTGGCGCTGTGACCGCCGTCAGAAAGAAACGTACAACATCACAATTGTGCCGTTTGTTTGGTCACAAGCTGTAAAGCCTTCATCCTCGGCGATGGGGTAGGTGGCGGCCACTCACCTCTCTACCTACCTGCAGGATTGCTGGTAACTTGTGGCCGAGTGGGAAAGATCTCGGCGCCGGAAGCGTCACGCTGAGATCACCAAGGTGAGGGCGGAGGATGTTTTCTGCTGTCGGGGCATGCTGTCGGGGCATGCTGGGAGTTGTAGTTCTCAATATAAGCACTATGTGCTGCAGGATCCCTGAATCTGCCTCAGCGTGGTGAAGGATGGTCTCATACGTGCGAGTGCGATATTGGGTTGTGAAACTCGGACCGGTACCGCGCTCGCGAACATGCAATGTCCCTGCGGATGCCAGGCGGTTTTGTGTTAAAACCGCGCCAATCACTTCAGGGAGCCAGCGTTCCTCCGTCACGGCAGTCAATCACGGAGTGTTCGCCATCTCATCTCACTCGCGGGCACCGCGCTTGCTTTCCCAGCCCCATTGAAAACAGTGGGCGATGCGAGGCTTACGGAGGGACCGCCCAAAGATGGGACATGAGCGATGCAGAAAAAAATCATGTTGGATCCCATTTAGAAAGGACAGGGTTATTATTTGTTCGTCCCGCAACGCACAAATCTCGCGCAGTTTTCTCATCCATACGAAAGCGGCTGAAGGCGCACGGCTTATTACTAGTCCGTGCGCTGTCCTAGTCTACAGCTGACCGCTCACGGACCTGAAGAAGTCCCAATTCACACGGGAGGTTTTTTTTCCAGGTCTCGTGAGACATAAAGCGCGGTCCGCGCCATTCTGATCCGTATTGCTGGTTAAACCATTGAAGATGCAGAAGAAATTCGTCCAGCACTCAGAGCTGCAGCGTTCGCACCGTTGACCTTTTGGGGTTTATTCACATGTTGCAGATTTTGTCTCCTCATCTGAAGGAGCGAAACGTGCAATAAAAATCCGCAGTATAAATTTACGCGCCGGCGCCATGGGACTTCCATCCGCAGTATAAATTTACGCGCCGGCGCCATGGGACTTCCATCCGCAGTATGTCCGCTCTAGCAGTGGATTTGGTACAGAAAAACTGTTGGCTCACTGCCGAAAACTTCATTGGAGGCGACAATAACGGCAGCGAATCCATAGCTGCAGAGCATTCACCGCTGTAAACATGGCCGACTGCGGGCGCTTCTTCGACCTGGGCTGTGTGAAATTCACAAAAATGTTTAATCGGGCCCGTGGGTTGGGCCGTAGGGGGCTTGGGGGGGCCTGGATTATTGGTCGTCTTTAGAGCGGTAATTTCACCCAGCGCAGATTTTACGGCTCACAATATATCAGACTTGCAGCAGTTTCTGTGGACGGCGACTTCTGAGCGTTCTGTGTGATGCGTCGCTGCGTCCGTGACGGTGTTTTATGTTGCGCCTCAATGGGGTTTAAAGGGAACCTGTCGCCTCCTACAGGACCGTAATAGGTAGTGTGCTGTTAGGGCAGGTGACGGGGAGCCCGGTGATGGCATTTGTATACTCGGCCGCTTCTTGGTGCCTGCCTGCTGAATATCTGACTTTTCCTACGCGGCCCCCATAGACGTGTACAGCGGAGCGCCCGCACAGGCATCTGAGAAGAGTCGGCTTTTCGGCGCACGGACTTCAGCGGTGGGAAACGGGGAGTATTAAAAAAAACCACAGCGGCGGCTCCGTGAGTTAGTCTGTGGGGCTCGAGGTGATGGGTTCTCTTTAGGAACGGCCCGTTGGGGTTCTGCTCCTCCTGGTCCTCTGAGCTTCCAGCACGTTCCGTCCTCCTGTCTGGTGTTGGCAAGTGCCGTAAGCAGCGCTACTCGTCTTTACAAATGATTGGGACCCCTTCAGGGTTGCCGTCGGGTCCCTCTGCAGGCAGCACCGGGTACTGGCGGGATGCTGACCTCAGCAATCTGTTACTTTGGGCTGATGTTCCTGTCCAGGTATGTCGCCCATTATAGCCTGCGTGTCCTGTTTGGTTCCCGGACCGTATGGGACGTACCACGTCCGTGGGTATTGGGTAGCGGCAGACCTGTTACAGGTGGATGGAGCGGTGCTGTGATGTACAACTGCCTCGCCTTTATATTTCCTCACTTTTTTTTTTTTTCATCCCTCCCTCACCTGAATGCCTGTTACACTTTGAGGGTCTCCTCTGTGTATTCCAGAGGCTTTCCTGCAGTTTAGCCCCCTGTCTGATGCTTATCAGCTACCATCTTGAGAGGTTTTTTTTTACTGAGTTTCACATCTATCCCATGATGCATCAGCACAGCAATACCTGAGGTTATACCATTTCTGCCTGCTGAGGACAGGTTAATTATCTTTACCTTGTATATTCTCCTAAATAAGCTACAGCCCATAAGTATCCAGTCAGGAAGATGAGCTGTGATCTCCTTTATTACACATGTGTGACAGGAGCTGTGTGATTATTATCAATAACTCTTAGGCCGGCTGCACAAGGCCGTGAAGGCCCTAACAAGAGTGTCTGTATCCTCCTCAATTTCTGTGGTAGATCCATGTAACCGCATCACACAGACTGAGAAACTGACTAGAAACTGAACACATAACCCCAAGCAGATCAGCTGGTCAGAACGAAACATCTCATGACCATCTGAGGAGGAAGAGGCTGAGAGTCTTGGATAGAAAGAACTAACTAAGATAACACTGTCTGACTTGTGTATCTACTGGAGGGAGCGCTGCATAATGAACTCATTTTTTCCCCCCACTAGAGTGGAAACTTGGCCTGCAATACCAAGCCTGGCCACTGCAATGGGAACGGAGCTGTCTGCTTCATGCAGACATTAACTCAGTGTATAAGTGCAGCACCCAGAGAACAGCTGATCAGTGGGGGTCCCGGGTGGTGAACCCCACAAATCTACTATTGATGGCCAATCCGGAGGATATTGTTACAACTGGCCCACTGATACTTTGCCCCAGGGGTATTAATGCTGCCATACCTTGTGATGAGTCTCTCTTGCTGCCCTGATCACAGGTGAGCATTTCCTATATCATCCGGCGGTCCGGAGTCTGATGCTCCAGGACTTTGCCGGCCCTCAGCTAGTTATTCAGTACCCTGGAAGTTAGCAGTACCGTCTGATAATCCGGCATGCGTTTTATTGATTTAAAGAAATGGCGGACTGCTGGGTGGATATAACGAGCGGTTTCGTACATTATATACATGTGGGGAGTAATTTAGACTGGTGTATAAAATGTCAAAGGCAGATCCGGAGTGAGGGGTGATAAGTTTGGGAGGTGAGTGCCACGTATTCTACTGGATGTGTCTGCCGATCCGCTCGCCAGCTATGAGGTCACGGGGGTGCTGCTGGTCCGACTGTGAGGTCACAGGGGTGCTGCTGGTCCGACTGTACCTTCCGTCTGCTGTGAGGTCACGGGTGCTGCTGGTCCGACTGTACCTTCCGTCTGCTGTGAGGTCACAGGGGTGTCGGCTATAATTCACGCCACATTCTGTTGTAAATTACAGTGAATGTGAGGGCACGCCCCTTCTGTGAAGCCACACCCCTTTGAGGTCCCACCCACTTGTAGTAAAGGGCTGAAAAAAGGCACAAATTTTGCTTGTACAAAAATGTGCAACTTTTTAATGGCAGGAAACATGCATTTAACCCCAAACCTGTGAGTGCAGTTACTGGTCAACGAGCCGCATCACATGACCCGAACGGATTGTTATCCACTGGAAGTAAATGAATGGAGGTTACAAGTGCATGACAGCAAGCAGAGATGGTGAACCGATACAGAAAGTAGATTGGAAAAATTGTTACCTATCCTGCATTGACTTAGTACCCGCGCCGGGCCTGAGCCCCCCGAGGATGCCGTTTGCTTTTTTTTCGGCTCTCCCGCCTCATGCACTGCGACACGGCTGACATCTGTGTTGTGGGTTAGTACCATTACGATGAGAACCAAATTTACGCTTTTTGTTGTTGTGGTTTTTTTTGTTTTTTCTACTACTTTAAAAATAAAAGTCTTCCTTTTTCTGCCCACCATAACTTTATTTCTTCGTGGAGACCGGTGACTACAAGAAAAGTGCAGTTTTGGAGAAAATGTTTTTTTTCTGACAGTGTTCGCCGTGTGGGATAAATGCTTTATTTTGATACATCAGAATTTTAAAGGGTTTGTCCAGTTGTAGACTGATAGATTATTTTAAGGTAAGCCATCAGTAGTAGATCAGTGGAAGTCTTCCACCCTCCCTGATTATGCAGGCTCGTGTAATTTGTGCGCTGCACAGATTTTTGCAAGTAGCAGACAGCTCCGTTCCCACTGCAGTGGCTAGGCTTGGTATTACAGGCATTAAAGTGAATGAGAACTTTGCCTGCAATAGCAAGCCTGGCCACTGCAGTGGGAATGGATCTGTCTGCTTCCTGCAGCAATCTGCTCAGTGCACAGGCACATTGGCCAGGTAGCAGACCCTCACCGATTTACTATTGACAGGCCATCAATGGTTTACAAGTGGACAACCCCTTTAAGGATGTGGTTGTACCAAAAAAGTGTTTTAATTAATAAAAGTGGCTATACTTGCCCATCCCCTCTTCAGCGGTTCTCCCGGCCTTTGTTGGCAAGCAGCTACTAGCTGGCGGCTGTTGCCGATCAGAGGTCATAGTGGTCACATGTGTTTCTCATGGCGGCACTGCTCAGGTGCTGGGAGCCATGCTGCCAGGAGCTCGATCCCCATGTCCTCCGGCTGCAGCAGTCAGGTAGTAGCGGTTTGTAGACCAGTAGGACCGCGGGGGGTGACTGAATGCTGCTTTTATTAGTTAAACACGTTTGCAGCTACTTTTCGAAAACGTTTCACACTTGAAAAACCCCTTTAAAAGGAACCCGTCAGCAATTTGGGGCCGCTTCAACCAGCGGCAATTGGAGAATAAAAAGTAGAGCGCAATTTTCAGCTTTGCTTGCTGCAGCGCCAAATGTGTTATAATGGACTCTTAATACTTCCTGCGCCCTGCTCATCCCACCCAAACGGGCTCTGCCGCCGCCAGTGAGCTCCGGCAATCAGCCATTCTCTCTGAGTCATGGAGATGATGTCTCCGTCATCCAGAGTCTCCTGAAGATGTCAGATGTGCCGCTCGACTGCGGACCGGAGCGTGGGCAGAAGAGCCAATCTGTTCTACCCACAATAGGGCTAAATGGCCTGTGCGTGGCTTGGTCTGTGCCTGTGCGTGGCTTGGTCTGTGCCTGTGCGTGGCTCGGCCTATGGTTACATGATGCGGACAGGTCTGTGCGTCATCTTGCTCATGGGGAGAGGCCGGGTTATGGTGTGTCATGCGGGGATTGGGTGCGGTATGGGGACATCCGGGGTTGTATTGTGCTTTATTTTTATTCTTCAGCTGCCATTGGTTGGAACTGCTGATGGTTTCCCTCCAGCGTGCGCGCCACTTCTATTATTATTTTTTTTTTTTTCAGTTCTAACAGCGTCATTTAATTCCTCGAGTCTGTTATAGGGGGGTCCCAAACCGCCTTTCCGCATGAGATTGTAAGTTGACGTCCCCTGCGGGCATGAAAAAACTGAAATGTAAAAATAAGTTTAGAAAAAAAAAAACTTACTAGAAACAATAAAAAGTAGTAAAAGTTTAAATAAATAAACCCTTTTGCCATCTTTACACTCCTGCATGCAGTTCCATCTCAGGCAGATATACAAATACAGGGAAATCCCGCAGCGCTGACTGCCTCTGTGGCGGTGGCCTTACAACGGCGTCCGTCGCCTCTAGGCCAGCTTATATACACCTTTCTCTTTTTTGCGGGACTCGTTGCAGGTTTAAATATTGTAGCCACCCCATCCCAAATTCTTCCTCATCTGGGTCTAACACCCTGTACTTTACATGGCGGAGGCCCGGAGGACGGACTGCTGGCAACACAAGGCTGTGGGGGTGTATGCTTTATTGGTGAACATGCTAAACTCACGGGGGCGACCTGCACCAGGAAACGGTCCTCCGTACTTCGCACCACATTTAGGATGTATTTTAGACACTTTTTTTTTCTAGCAAAGATTGAAAAAGTGAGCGGCGCTTCACGGGGGAAAAGGGCTGCGTCTATATTTTAGTCATAAAACTAAGCCAACTTAGTTAAATTGGGCAATCTGAGGGCGCATTAGACTTATGATCTAGTAGGAGCCGCTGCGGTATAATAATAATAATCTTTATTTGTATAGCGCCAACATATTCCGCAGCGCTTACATAGACAGGGGATACAGAAAGACAAAAGGACAAACATTACAGAACCGCGGTTACATAGTAATCAGCTGATGGAAACAATAGGAGTGCGGGTCCTGCTCCAACGAGCTTACATACTACAAGTAATGGGGTGATACAGAAGGTAAAGGGGCTGGAGATGTGCACGGTATGGCGGGTGGAGAGTGAGGGGTGATATACACATAGACAATGGTCAGACATTTAGCCGTGTGACGGCAGAAACGGTGTGACTGCAGGAGCGGTTTATGATGGCTGGCAGGGATTGCAGTCAGTAGGTCAGGGAGCATGTTATCAGGCGGAGTACAGAGGGGTTTGTTTAGGGTTTGCGGTATGCCTCCCTGAAGAGGTGCGTTGTTAGAGCACGCCTGAAGTTCTGCGAGTCCCTGATTGCTCGGGTACCTTTGGTAGTGCGTTCCAGAGGATCGGTGCTGCTCTGGAGAAGTCTTGGAGGAGGGAATGAGAGGTTCTAATTAAAGGGGCGCTCAGTCTGGTTTCATTAGCAGAGCGGAGAGCCCGGGCTGGGTGATGGATTGAGATGAGGGAGGCGATATAGGGGGGCGCTGCACTGTGGAGGGCTTTGTGGATGAAGGTTATCGAGTCTAAATTGAATTCTGTATTTAACAGGCAGCCAGTGCAGTGACTGGCACAGGGCAGAGGCGTCCGAGTAGCGGCTGGACAGGAAGATGAGCCTGGCTGCCGCATTCAGGATGGATTGGAGAGGGTAGAGTCTGGTGCAGGGGAGGCCGATCAGCAACGAGTTGCAATAATCAAGCCGAGAGTGGATGAGGGCGACAGTAAGCGTTTTTAGCGTGTCCACAGTGAGAAAAGAGCGGATTCTTGCGATGTTCTTGAGGTGCAGCTGACATATTCAGGCGAGAGATTGGATGTAGGAGTTATGACCCCCCCCCCCCCCCCCCCCCCCCAAGGCAGCGGAGATGTCAGGATGAGGTCGGTTAGTGGAGGGTGGAAATACCAGCAGGTCAGTTTTAGAGAGGACATGGTGCTAGAGACAGCGGACAGACAGTCGGTGGCGTTCTGTAGGAGCGGCGCTGTGATGTCACGGGAAGAGGTGTATAGCTGGGTGTCATCAGCGTAGAGGTGGTATTGGAGGCCAAAACTACTGATGGTTTGTCCGATGGGGGCTGGGTAGATGGAGAAAAGGAGGGGCCCGAGCCCTGGGGGCCCTGGGGGACCCCAACAGCAAGGGGAAGAGAAGGGGCCCGAGGACCGGTACACCTAGCGCTTGTTCACGCTCTCCAGTCAGTCTGCTCCGTCGGACTACTAGTCGCAGTTTGTAAATCTGCCCCCGTGTGATCCAGCGCAGGTCCCTTTTACACGGACAGATAAATGGTTCAGATTCCCGCCATCTAGTGAGACTCGGGACAATTGTCGTTGCATCGCTGCAAGGGGAAAAATCACTCGTGAAGAAGTCCACCCAACAGAATGCAGCTCAAATTCATGCGATTCGCAATGCACAAAACTCACGCAAGATTCCTGTCCGTGTGAATAAGCCCTTATGAAGTTATTCTCCTCCAGGAAGTGCGCTCCCATAAAGAGGCGTCCGATGAAAGCTGCCGCAACGTTCCGGGTCTGTGAGGATCAGGCCCTCCATATGTTCCTGTATGCTATATACAGTAGGTGCAGTAGTGTCACATAGAGGTCTGTGGTCCGTCTGTGTACACGATGCCAAAGGGGGGCTCTCGCGAACAAATTTCATTGTGGAATCTGCGATCGCCATCTGCGCAGAAGTTCCACGGTAAAATGCGGGTATTGAAATGCATGTATTTTCGATATTCATTTTTTTGTCACACTCACGGGTAGAAATTGTGAATTCTGCGAGCGGAAGGGAAATCACATCATGCTCTGTTTTAGCGAGGATTTTGCGCGGATGGCCCACTTCAAAGTCAATGGATAAGAGCGTATGAGCGTCGGAAACTCTTGCAACTTCAAAGCAAAATAGAAAAGCTGGAGGGGAGAGAGAGATCCTTCTTCTGCGCAAGACGATATGCTGTGCACAGCGTACATCCGTGCGGAGAAACGCTCGCAACCGTGGTCATTCACAATTACTTTCCGTGAATGATCGCAGGTCGTCTTCTGCGGAAATCCCACCCGTTGGTGTGGCCCGGCCCGGGTAAAGAGCGATTCAAGTCACAACTGAAAGGTACATATGATGGCAGTAAATGATCCAGAGTTAAAGGGATTGTCCAGTTGTACCTATTAGTGGTCTATACCTGGACAGGTAGTCAGCAGTGATCGGGGAGGTCCATGGCTCAGGTATGCCGCTGCTCTCTGGGTCGGGGGGCTCCTGTGCTCAGCTGATCTATTGATGGGCCCATCGGCCACCCATAGCAAAAGTTTAAAAGATGTCCTAGAATACCCCTTATTACAGCCGCCCGGCCCGCTGTGTTTTCTTTTTCCTGATTGTTCACAGTTCTACATCCTTCACTATGGAGTGAAGCGCGTCGGCCGTCGGCACCTTTGTGGTTTTTTGCCTCGGGACTCTTTAATTTTTGATTTGTGCTTTCAAGGATTCTTCTCTTCGGTTTCTCGTCTGCTGCTTCCGCCGTCGCCTTATAACTAAACTTACTTGCAAAATTGCCCGATGGCTCCAGTGTCATCGTCCGTCCGTCCATCCATCAGACGCCAGAAGAGGCTGGGGGTGCTGTAGAGCGTTCTGGGGGCCGCGCGGATCTCCATAGAGGGTGGTCTCATGCTGGAGCTCCTCAGCCCTATGTGATCGTTATCTGCCATCATTCGATCTCGTTGGCGATTTGACTTTCCTTCTAGGATTGTAGCGCATTTGATGACAATTAGTGACTTGGAATGAAGAGGAAGAAAGGCCAAGGACTGTTAAAAGGGATCTCTGGGGCTTTGACTGTTGATGACCCATAGGTCGTCAGTAGTTGATCGGAGGGGGTCCGCTACTTGGGATTCCATGGCCTGCTGCAGACAGCCGTAGAAGCAGATGGCACTGCCCACATTGGCACTGCAGGAGCAGCTCCTATTTGTTTTAGCGGGAACTCTGCCTCTAGTACCAAACTGGGCTGCTGCAATACTGACAGCGCCACCTGCTTCCAGCGCGGACCCCAAGCAGCGGACTCCCGCCGATCAACTGTTGCTCTAGCCTTAGGATACGGCGTGAAGAGCCCCTTTTATAAACACCCCGCCTAGCACCCCGTAGATTCTAACTGATCCAATGTAGCCCATAAGTGCCAACGTCCGACTACATTTAACGGGGTTTCGCATCTTGGCTTTTCACGGCTCAGCGCTCTGTTTCTGCCCAACAACTGGACGCCGCGGCGCTGTTTGCGTAGTGAATGAGCGCGATGGAAATCCTATTCTCTTTTAAACTGGAACTATGCAAAGAGCGCTGCGCTGAGGAGCTCGGCCGTTCCGGGATTTCCCAGCCCGGCCATGAAAAGCGGAGAGAGGAATCCCCCTTTATTCTCCCCGATGTTTGTGTTCCCTTTTCTATCCCACACAAAAAAAGTGCAGCACGAATACGAATGCTGAATGTCTTTTGTTCATTCAGTTTTTAAGAATTAGCCAATCTAAAATCTGTGGAAACTCAGAGCTGCGCGTTTCCTGGGCGGTTTTCCTCAAAAACCTAAAAAAAAAAAAACTTCAAAAGAAGGATGTTGGTGAAAAACATACATTGTGTAAAAACTGACACAAATCTATGGAGGCGTATTGCTCTACTTTTAACATAAATGGTAAAAAAATGGACACGCGTGCGTTTGTATACGTTTTTTTTTTTTTGTGCGTGCGGTTGTACTATATGCACATTAAAAAGTGTTGTGCATAGCCCTCTTAGGCCGGCTTAACGCACTCAGGTTCCTATTGTGGAATCCATGATCGGCGTCCGCATGGTGGATCCGCAGCACATCGCATGCGTTGAACGCTTTTCGCTTACATTCGCAGATAAGAAATATGTATTCAGCGAGCGAAGGCAAACTCTCAGCATGCTCTATCTCGCTGCGGACTTGGCTCAGACGGCCCCCATTGAAGTCAACGTTGTATATGGGCCACAGGCACCCGCATCATCGCTAAGCAACGGTGCCGAACATACAAACATTGAAAAAAAATCTTTAGTGCGCATGGCTGGCGGCGAGCCGCCGCGGTCATATGCCATGCAGAAACCACACGTACGCGCGTTTACCGACCAGCTAGGTAGTCAGTGTCTGCTGCCGGATCCTCCATGCAGATCCAACCCGGTTGTGCGAAGTCGGCCTTCCTGTGCGTTTACACGGGACAAGCAAATTATGCCCAACGCTCATCTCGGTGACGCAGGAGTCGGTGATCGATGCCAGCAATACAGCGCTGCCAGGATGGAGTGTTCTCCACCCGCGCCCGCCTCCATTCACAGTTAGCAGACAGGCGTTCAAAAGGGAACTGCTGCCCTTGATACTGAACGGCTCGTAGAAGGAACTATTCATTCAGTTGTTCAGTTGTTGCATTCATTCACACGGGGCGATAATCGTCCCATGTGAAAGCGCCATTAGACCGGCGTATGAAACACTCGTGATGTGATGGCTGGGTAGCCCTGGGCTTGTGGTCCGTAGCAGGGCTTAATATGAGAGGGTTAAAAATACAATATACCGCAATACTGAAGTATTTCTGTGTATTATAGAAGCGATCAAACAATTGCAAGTTCAGGTTACCTACGGAGACTAAAAGAAATGTGCAATCAAGTCAAAATTAAATGTAAAAAAAAACAAGCGCTCCCACAAGCCGCTCCCATTGTTTTTCCACATAACCATCTAAACGATGAAAAAAATATATCATTGGCATCGCTGAATCTGAGAGCGGACCAAGTATGGCATCGCGGTGTGTATATCGCACTGTGAGCGCCGGCCACACGAATAAAACCATAAAACTGGGACAACAGAACCGGACAGATCTTGGTATGTTTTGTTTTTTTTTAAACCGCTCCCATTTAGCGCTGCCATAAGTATTCACACCCCGGACTCTGAACTTAGAGAAACCTTTCTGGCAGTGACTCCAGTTTTCTTGGGGATGATGCCACAAATTTGCACCCCTGGATTTGGGGATTTTCTGCCCTCTGTCAGCTTGGATGGGGGCCGTCTGTGGACAGCCATATTCAGGTCTCCCCAGAGACGTCCCATTGGGTTCAAGTCAGGGTTTTCATTATGGCCGCCTGCACACGGGCGGAAATCCCGCCGCTAAAAGTTTGCATAGGAGTGCATTACAATACGCACTCCTATGCAGACGGCCGCGTGAAATTTCGCGCGGCATGTCCTATTTTTGTGCGGGGCACGCACTCACCCGGCCGCCGGCTCCGGTCTGTGCATGCACCAGCTGCGCGGCAGCCGGCACATGAAAGAGCCGGGGCCGCCAGGCGCGGGTGAGTACGCGCTCGTCCCTGCAGGCTCTCGGGTCGGGTCCCGCGGCGAGAATTCTCGCCGCCAGATCCAACCCGCTCGTCTGCAGGCGGCCTAACTCTGTACTCCATTCAGCTTTCCATCCCCCTCCCCCAGTATGATGCTTCACTGTAGGGTTGGTATTGGGTATCCCATGCAAAAAGTCAGGGTTTTTTTCATTTTTACCAACTTTATTAGGCCGCCTGCACACGGGCGGAAATCCCGCGGTGGTATTTCCCGCAGGATTTCCGCCGCTCAAAGCCTGCATAGGAGTGCATTACAATACGCACTCCTATGCAGACGGCCGCGTTTTGGCCGCGCGAAAAGTCGCGCAGTAAACAAGCCGCGGCATGACCTATTTTTGTGCGGGGCTCGCAGAGCCTCGCACAGATACGTCACTCGCCCGGCCGCCGGCTCCGGTCTGCGCATGCGCCGGCTGCACAGCGGCCGACACATGAAAGAGCCGGGGCCGCCGGGCGTGGGTGAGTACGCGCTCCTCTCTGCAGGCGCTCAGGTCGGGTCCCGCGGCGAGAATTCTCCCCGCCGGATCCGACCCGCCCGTCTGCAGGATTTCTACCCGAAAGTAACAGCTTTCCCAAAATTTTGACATGTTATTAGACGTGTCAGAAGTTTTGATCCGAGCGGGGGATGGGGGGGGGGGGCGGGGGGGTCCACGTGCTGAGACCTCATACTTCTAGCCTGAAGCGCTCTCCCATGCGCGGTCGCTACTTACCAGCTGAAGTCTCTGGGCTCCCCTGCAGCTAGCGCTTCACCTGCCCCGTTCTCGGCAGCCGGGCTCCCGGAGAGCAAAACTTTTGACACGTTCTCATGATGTTTTAAATGTTTTCTGAAAACAGTTGCTTTAAATCCTCTGTTTTGGTGTTCCTCTGTTGTTCCTCCTGGAAAAATATTGATTTAAATGGCTGTAAATGACTGGCTGTTGTCACTGAACACTTTGGGCATGTCAGCACTTTTATTGGGGGCAGGGATTTTTGGGGAAGGAGAAGAATTATATATATTCTAGATCTTCTATATACCCGGGGCGCGGCTATTTGTTTTGCATTGATGCATTCTGGGAGCCATAACTGTTATGTTTCTACTGACATGGCTGTATGCAGACGTCTTGTAGTTATTGGCTCCATTTTGGGGTGGATACAACCTATTGTCTAACTTAGAGTATTCCGTGATTTTCAGGCGTGCGTTTCACTCGTGTCAAAAGATTGCACGCATTTCCCATTGATTTAATTGGGAAGCATCACAGCTCAGCCGGGGTAGATGGCAGTATAGATGAGAAAGATACGGCGGGCATGGAGGCTCTAGTACCCTGTTGTGCCACCAGTCGAAGTTTGGCATGCCAGATTTCCCATACATGTTCTATTGATGATAAATCTGGTGGCCGGGCAGTCATGGTGTGACAATGTTGTGGGGGCTTCCTGGGACCCCCATGTGTGTGCGGCCGTCCATTATCCTGCTGGAAACCGCCATGAGAGGAACACATGTAGCTGCATTCACAGTTAGCAGACAGGCGTTCAAAAGGGAACTGCTGCCCTTGATACTGAACGTAGAAGGAACTATTCATTCAGTTGTTCAGTTGTTGCATTCATTCACACGGGGCGATAATCGTCCCGTGTGAAAGCGCCATTAGACCGGCGTATGAAACACCAGTCTTGATAGATTCTCCCCGAAACCCTTCATTAATGGAAGACTCCAGGCTGCTTGGGGTCAGGCCTCCGGGTGCTGCACCACCTCAGGAGTCACAAAATGCGAAGATGAGAAGTCGTTTTAAACAATCGGCGCTACCTCTGTCAGCTGGATGGGTGGGTCTTCCTCCTACGCAGCATTGGTCCCCCGTGATGTGATGGCTGGGTAGCCCTGGGCTTGTGGTCCGTAGCAGGGCTTAATATGAGAGGGTTAAAAATACAATATACCGCAATACTGAAGTATTTCTGTGCATTATAGAAGCGATCAAACAATTGCAAGTTCAGGTTACCTACGGAGACTAAAAGAAATGTGCAATCAAGTCAAAATTAAATGTAAAAAAACAAGCGCTCCCACAAGCCGCTCCCATTGTATTTCCACATAACCATCTAAACGATGAAAAAAATATATCATTGGCATCGCTGAATCTGAGAGCGGACCAAGTATGGCATCGCGGTGTGTATATCGCACTGTGAGCGCCGGCCACACGAATAAAACCATAAAACTGGGACAACAGAACCGGACAGATCTTTGTACGTTTTTTTTTTTTAAACCGCTCCCATTTAGCGCTGCCATAAGTATTCACACCCCGGACTCTGAACTTAGAGAAACCTTTCTGGCAGTGACTCCAGTTTTCTTGGGGATGATGCCACAAATTTGCACCCCTGGATTTGGGGATTTTCTGCCCTCTTGTCAGCTTGGATGGGGGCCGTCTGTGGACAGCCATATTCAGGTCTCTCCAGAGACGTCCCATTGGGTTCAAGTCAGGGTTTTCATTATGGCCGCCTGCAGACGAGCGGAAATCCCGCGACGGGATTTCCGCCGCTCAAAGCCTGCATAGGATTGCGTTAACAAACGCAATCCTATGCAGACGGCCGTGCGAAATGTCGCGCAGCAACCCGCTGGAATGTCCTATTTTTGTGCGGGGCTCGCAGAGCCTCGCACAGAAACGTCACTCACGCAGCTGGCGGCTCCGATCTGCGCATGCGCCGGCTGCCCGGCAGCCGCCACATGAAAGGTCCGGGGCCGCCAGGCGCGGGTGAGTACGCGCTCGTCACTGCAGGCGCTGGGATCGGGTCCCGCGGCGAGAATTCTCGCCGCCAGATCCAACCCGCTCGTCTGCAGGCGGCCTAACTCTGTACTCCATTCAGCTTTCCATCCCCCCTCCCCCAGTATGATGCTTCACTGTAGGGTTGGTATTGGGTATTCCATGCAAAAAGTCAGGGTTTTTTTTTCATTTTTACCAACTTTATTAGGTTGCCTGCACACAGGCGGAAATCCCGCGGTGGTATTTCCCGCAGGATTTCCGCCGCTCAAAGCCCGCATAGGAGTGCATTACAACACGCACTCCTATGCAGACGGCCGCGGTTTGGCCGCGCGAAAAGTCGCGCAGTAAACAAGCCGCGGCATGCCCTATTTTTGTGCGGGGCTCGCAGAGCCTCGCACAGATACGTCACTCGCCCGGCCGCCGGCTCCGGTCTGCGCATGCGCCGGCTGCACAGCGGCCGACACATGAAAGAGCCGGGGCCGCCGGGCGCAGGTGAGTACGCGCTCCTCTCTGCAGGCGCTCAGGTCGGGTCCCGCGGCAAGAATGCTCACCGCCGGATCCGACCCGCCCGTCTGCAGGATTTCTACCCGACAGTAACAGCTTTCCCAAAATTTTGACATGTTATTAGACGTGTCAGAAGTTTTGATCCGAGCGGGGGATGGGGGCGGGGGGGGGTCCACGTGCTGAGACCTCATACTTCTAAGCAGTCTGAAGCGCTCTTCCATGCGCGGTCGCTACTTACCAGCTGAAGTCTCTGGGCTCCCCTGCAGCTAGCGCTTCACCTGCCCCGTTCTCGGCAGCCGGGCTCCCGGAGAGCAAAACTTTTGACACGTTCTCATAATGTTTCAAATGTTTTCTGAAAACAGTTGCTTTAAATCCTCTGTTTTGGTGTTCCTCTGTTGTTCCTCCTGGAAAAATATTGATTTAAATGGCTGTAAATGACTTGCTGTTGTCACTGAACACTTTGGGCATGTCAGCACTTTTATTGGGGGCAGGGATTTTTGGGGAAGGAGAAGCATTATATATATTCTATATCTTCTATATACCCGGGGCGCGGCTATTTGTTTTGCATTGATGCATTCTGGGAGCCATAACTGTTTTATGTTTCTATTGACATGGCTGTATGCAGACGTCTTGTAGTTATTGGCTCCATTTTGGGGTGGATACAACCTATTGTCTAACTTAGAGTATTCCGTGATTTTCAGGCGTGCGTTTCACTCGTGTCAAAAGATTGCACGCATTTCCCATTGATTTAATTGGGAAGCATCACAGCTCAGCTGGGGTAGATGGCAGTATAGATGAGAAAGATACGGCGGGCATGGAGGCTCTAGTGCCCTGTTGTGCCACCAGTCGAAGTTTGGCATGCCAGATGGTCCCATACATGTTCTATTGATGATAAATCTGGTGGCCGGGCAGTCATGGTGTGACAATGTTGTGGGGGCTCCTGGGACCCCCTTGTGTGTGCGGCCGAGCATTATCCTGCTGGAAACCGCCATGAGAGGAACACATGTAGCTGCATTCGCAGTTAGCAGACAGGCGTTCAAAAGGGAACTGCTGCCCTTGATACTGAACGTAGAAGGAACTATTCATTCAGTTGTTCAGTTGTTGCATTCATTCACACGGGGCGATAATCGTCCCGTGTGAAAGCGCCATTAGACCGGCGTATGAAACACCAGTCTTGATAGATTCTCCCCGAAACCCTTCATTAATGGAAGACTCCAGGTTGCTTGGGGTCAGGCCTCCGGGTGCTGCACCACCTCAGGAGTCAAAAAATGCGAAGATGAGAAGTCGTTTTAAACAATCGGCGCTACCTCTGTCAGCTGGATGGGTGGGTCTTCCTCCTACGCAGCATTGGTCCCCCGTGATGTGATGGCTGGGTAGCCCTGGGCTTGTGGTCCGTAGCAGGGCTTAATATGAGAGGGTTAAAAATACAATATACCGCAATACTGAAGTATTTCTGTGCATTATAGAAGCGATCAAACAATTGCAAGTTCAGGTTACCTACGCAGACTAAAAGAAATGTGCAATCAAGTCAAAATTAAATGTAAAAAAACAAGCGCTCCCACAAGCCGCTCCCATTGTTTTATCACATAACCATCTAAACGATGAAAAAAATATATCCTTGGCATCGCTGAATCTGAGAGCGGACCAAGTATGGCATCGCGGTGTGTATATCGCACTGTGAGCGCCGGCCACACGAATAAAACCATAAAACTGGGACAACAGAACCGGACAGATCTTGGTATGTTTTGTTTTTTTTTAAACCGCTCCCATTTAGCGCTGCCATAAGTATTCACACCCCGGACTCTGAACTTAGAGAAACCTTTCTGGCAGTGACTCCAGTTTTCTTGGGGATGATGCCACAAATTTGCACCCCTGGATTTGGGGATTTTCTGCCCTCTTGTCAGCTTGGATGGGGGCCGTCTGTGGACAGCCATATTCAGGTCTCTCCAGAGACGTCCCATTGGGTTCAAGTCAGGGTTTTCATTATGGCCGCCTGCAGACGAGCGGAAATCCCGCGACGGGATTTCCGCCGCTCAAAGCCTGCATAGGATTGCGTTAACAAACGCAATCCTATGCAGACGGCCGTGCGAAATGTCGCGCAGCAACCCGCTGGAATGTCCTATTTTTGTGCGGGGCTCGCAGAGCCTCGCACAGAAACGTCACTCACGCAGCTGGCGGCTCTGGTCTGCGCATGCGCCGGCAGCCGGCACATGAAAGGTCCGGGGCCGCCAGGCGCGGGTGAGTACGTGCTCGTCACTGCAGGCGCTGGGATCGGGTCCCGCGGCGAGAATTCTCGCCGCCAGATCCAACCCGCTCGTCTGCAGGCGGCCTATCTCTGTACTCCATTTAGCTTTCCATCCCCCTCCCCCAGTATGATGCTTCACTGTAGGGTTGGTATTGGGTATTCCATGCAAAAAGTCAGGGTTTTTTTCATTTTTACCACCTTTATTAGGCCGCCTGCACACGGGCGGAAATCCCGCGGTGGTATTTCCCGCAGGATTTCCGCCGCTCAAAGCCTGCATAGGAGTGCATTACAATACGCACTCCTATGCAGACGGCCGCGGTTTGGCCGCGCGAAAAGTCGCGCAGTAAACAAGCCGCGGCATGCCCTATTTTTGTGCGGGGCTCGCAGAGTCTCGCACAGATACGTCACTCGCCCGGCCGCCGGCTCCGGTCTGCGCATGCGCCGGCTGCACAGCGGCCGACACATGAAAGAGCCGGGGCCGCCGGGCGTGGGTGAGTACGCGCTCCTCTCTGCAGGCGCTCAGGTCGGGTCCCGCGGCGAGAATTCTCACCGCCGGATCCAACCCGCCCGTCTGCAGGATTTCTACCCGAAAGTAACAGCTTTCCCAAAATTTTGACATGTTATTAGACGTGTCAGAAGTTTTGATCCGAGTGGGGGATGGGGCGGGGGGCGGGGGGGGGCGGTCCACGTGCTGAGACCTCATACTTCTAGCAGTCTGAAGCTCTCTCCCATGCGCGGTCGCTACTTACCAGCTGAAGTCTCTGGGCTCCCCTGCAGCTAGCGCTTCACCTGCCCCGTTCTCGGCAGCCGGGCTCCCGGAGAGCAAAACTTTTGACACGCTCTCATAATGTTTCAAATGTTTTCTGAAAACAGTTGCTTTAAATCCTCTGTTTTGGTGTTCCTCTGTTGTTCCTCCTGGAAAAATATTGATTTAAATGACTGGCTGTTGTCAGTGAACACTTTGGGCATGTCAGCACTTTTAATGGGGGCAGGGATTTTTGGGGAAGGAGAAGAATTATATATATTTTCTAGATCTTCTATATACCCGGGGCGCGGCTATTTGTTTTGCATTGATGCATTCTGGGAGCCATAACTGTTTTATGTTTCTACTGACATGGCTGTATGCAGACGTCTTGTAGTTATTGGCTCCATTTTGGGGTGGATACAACCTATTGTCTAACTTAGAGTATTCCCTGATTTTCAGGCGTGCGTTTCACTCGTGTCAAAAGATTGCACGCATTTCCCATTGATTTAATTGGGAAGCATCACAGCTCAGCCGGGGTAGATGGCAGTATAGATGAGAAAGATACGGCGGGCATGGAGGCTCCAGTACCCTGTTGTACCGCCTCTAGCTTGGATACAAGATGTGATACGGGTGGGCAGGGAGGCTCTAGTACCCTGTTGGGATGCCTCTAGCTTGGATACAAGATGTGATACGGTGGGCATGGAGGCTCTAGTACCCTGTTGTATCACCTCTAGCTTGGATACAAGATGTGATACGGTGGGCATGGAGGCTCTAGTACCCTGTTGGGATGCCTCTAGCTTGGATACAAGATGTGATACGGGTGGGCAGGGAGGCTCTAGTACCCTGTTGGGATGCCTCTAGCTTGGATACAAGATGTGATACGGGAGGCAGGGAGGCTCTAGTACCCTGTTGTGCCACCAGTCGAAGTTTGGCATGCCAGATGGTCCCATACATGTTCTATTGATGATAAATCTGGTGACCGGGCAGCCTTGAAGGTGTGACAATGTTGTGGGGGCTCCTGTGACCCCCTTGTGTGTGCGGCCGAGCATTATCCTGCTGGAAGCCGCCATGAGAGGAACACATGTGGCTGCAGGATGTCCTGAACATATCGCTGAGCTGTCGTTGTCCCTCGTACCACCACTAGGGGGCACCGGCTGTCCTATACGATGGCTCTGTGACGGCTTGTGTTTGGGTGGGGAGCTGTAGTTTTTATTGGTAATATTTTGGATATCTATAATGTAAAATTTGTTTTCTTTTTTCCCCCGTGAGAGAAAACCTTTTAGGAAGCCATTGTCCGTTTTTGTGACGTAGCTAATCAAGCAGCATGCCCACTGCTGAATAAACCCGCGCCCGCAGACATGGACAGGAAAATACATTTTCTTACTTGTCCGGATCCAGCGCGGGTCTCCTGCGTGCCGGCTGGATCTTCTTTCTTCAGCACGGCGGATGCGTCCGGACGCGCCGGCGGCACGCGGACACACGGGCAGTGCAGTTATTATTTTCTTTAAATCTCCTGCTTTCCCTCGGATCGGGGTCTCCCACATGGATTCCAGAAATCGCATTGCCCGTGGACATTGGGCCTAAGTTACATGATACATTTTTTTCGAATGACTGATACAAATATGAAGATAACAAAATCATAAATTATTTTTTTTTAGGTTTTTCCACTTTTTGCACAATCAACACTTTTTTTGGAAATATCCTTTTTCTACATCCTAGTATTCAAAGTCCCGTCACACTTTTATTTTCCCGCGCCCGGAGCTCAGTGAGGGCTTGTTTTTTGCGTGATGAGCTGTAGTTTTCATTGATAGTATTTTGGGGTACTTACAGCTTTTGTGATCCCTTTTAGGCCGGCTTCACATGGGGGAGAGAATCGATGAGCGAGGTTTTCCTGCAGGGCACCGCGATGCAGGAAACAAACGGCGGCGTGTTCTATCTCGTGTGTGCTCTCACATTGTAGCGCCCATTGTTTTTTTAATGCGACTGGTGGCAGCAGCGCTCCGTGGGCCGGGTACATGCAATGTGAGGCCATTAGAAAACTAAGGAGGATCCCTGAAGTCATGCAAGGCTGTTTTTACATAAAAACGTCTCACACCTGCGGGTATTTTACATGGATGGCGAGCGCGATATGGGGGTGGGCTTCGCGGCACTATATTGCGCTCACTCATCTGAAGTTCGCCTTATTGCGTTCTTTATTAGGCAAAACAAGCATTTTGTCTTTCTTTTTTTTGTATTTTTGTTGTGCTCCATAAACAGTGTCTTCAATTTATTGTACACGTCGTTGCAGATACGATAATAACGGTACTACATATGTGGATTTTTTTTTTAAAAAGTGAAAAAAAATATATACAGATACGGAAAGTCTGCAAAAAAAAGGTGTTTTTAATTAATTGATTTTTTTTTTTTTTTTTTTTTTTTTTTTACATTTTATATGACCCTGTAAAGCAGGGGTCCCCAACCACCGGTCCGCGGACCGGGGTTCGGCCATTAGGTGTTTAGCGCCGGTCGGCGGCACCACCGGGAACGTTTGTTTTAAACACAAGGCCTGCGGCGTGCCGACGCCGCTCACCACTGAAGCGATTACCAGCTGGGGTGCCGCGGCTCCCCACTGGTTATCGCGCTGTTGCCACTGATCCCGGCGCACACTGACGTCAGTGTGCAGCCAGGATCCTCCTCCCCGAGTCCCCTGCTCATTAGTGCCACAGGAGAGGACTCAGAGGACTTATTATGCCCCATGTGTGTACTGCCAGGACATTCTAAATGTCATAATTAAATAAGTATGCACTAAACTCCAACCCCCTTCATAACCCCGCCCCATATAAACAAAGCCCCGCCCATGTCCTGCCCCACCCTGCCGGGCCTTGTAAAAATGGTCTTGCTTGAAACCGGTCCCTGGTACCAAAAAGGTTGGAGACCACTGCTGTAGAGGACCTGAGTTATAATAGTTCAGATCGCTATGATGATGCGTGGCTGTACTTCTGTACTGCAATGCCGTATCGCTTACAATTGCGATCATAGGCAATGGCAAGCCGGGACACTAGTATCTGGCGTCCTGTTGCTACGGCAACCAATAGTCGATGACCTCACAGAGGGGGGCGCACTCCCATTTTGAACTCTTTGCATACCGCGATCTACAAAAATTGTGCCATGTAGTGGCTTGGCAGCGGGGATCGCTGTTCTTATCCGTCTGCCCCTGCTGTTGGCGTTGGACACCAGCTATCTGCTACAGCTGCCTCCCGATGCGGGATTACGTGGGCTCAACTTCTTAACCCACTCCACCCACAGGATTTAATTTTATACCCTGTTGCGTGAAGGGGTTAAAGTCTGGTCCATTAAATGGTACTATTAGAAAATACAACCCCTCACACAAACAACAAGCCCTCCTGCCGCTGTGTTCTTCGATAAGAACCTCGTGGTTCTTGGCAGGTGGCGGTGCAAAAAGGAAAAAAAAAAATTAGACATGCTTTGTCTTGAAGGGGTTAACCTGGATTGTCAGGTAGTTTAGTTATAGATATGTATGAGCGTGGCGGTCTGCGGTCTTCTCATCTCTCCGATGCTACACCTTAGTTGTTCCGCCGCTCTTCATAGAGAGTAATCCCGGCTGTTTGCATGTAATCCGGCTCTCCTTTCTGCTGACAACTTCTCTCTGCATCCCGTCTGCCGCCCCCGTTGTCATCGCCGCACGTTTCTTGCTCGGCCGTTCCTCTGTCTACAGTCGGTTAGCATAACTGTAGCAGCCGTCCGGCCTTCACGGCGCGGTTGCAGCTTCCTACTCCGTAGACGCCGTACCATGACCGCGCCGGGCCCTCCGTCACGAGCTCATATTTATCTGACCTATTTTCCCCCCAGCATAATTTCTATAGCAATAAGCAGGATATTTATAGAGGAGAATGAAACGGACGGAGATTTAACTCTTTAGGGCTTTGTGTACGAGGTAGAACGTAGCATGATGAAATGATGCGGTCAGGCACTAGTTGGCGTGTAGCTGTCGCCTAAACCGACCATAGTGTCACATCACTGCATATCTACATGCTGTTCCTTTACATTAACCCCTAAGGACCAAATACATTTATGGTGCGGAGTCCTGGGCTTTAATCCCGGCCGTTAATAAAAATATGTGCGAGATTAAAGCTCCTACAATCACAGGAGCAGTTCGGAGCCTCTGATGATAAGTTACAGCCAAGGACCCAGAGGAGAAGGCAGAAGCCTTGTTTAACTGCTTCTCCTTTACAGGCTACATAACGGAAATTGAAGGGAGAAAGCAGAAGTGTTACTTCCACTATTTAACCATGTGATCACGTGACTGCCGGGTGCCCACTGCCACAGCAGAGCCGCAGGGTCATAGCAGACCCAGATCAGCTCTGTTAGTGATTACAGAGGGATGTGTTTTCCTGTAACCGGGGCTCCTATGGATACAGTAGAAAAGTGTGAAATTAAAAAATAAATTAATGTGAATGACTCCCAGAGATCTAACGTGACATCATGAGGGACATAGATGTAAAAAAAAAAAAAAAAAACAAGTTACAGAACATTAAGTGAGCTTTTGTGGGTTTTCTATTTGCATGTTGTAAAGTTTTTGTGCTTGATGGTTTTAACATTGTAGCAGTTTGTGACTCTTCGGTTTTGATCCCCATGGCAACCTTTGTCAGTTGTATGTTGTCAGGTGCTCATTGTTGGGCTATAAAGAAAACCCATTTTCATGCACCCTGTTAGGAATCTGTTGTGTATTTGGAAAACTCAGACTTCCCTAGTGTCTCACTCCTACCAGGCCTTTTGTTATATACTAATCATTGAGAAGGTATCGAGATTTTTCTCTGACATGTCGTAAGGTCTCCCCTTTACTTATGGAATTCAAGGACGTTTTAGCCATGGAAAGGAACCTTTTCGACAAACGCTTAGCCATACCAAAGGCTTGCGCTGCTGTGGCATCAGACTGGACAAGATTATTTCTGAGGCCACTGGTGGTAAGAGTTCTTGCCCTATTCCGAGAGACCTGGTGCGCTCATGTCTCTGGGTGTAGAAGGCCATCTGCTCAGGCTATGCTAAGGAACTTTCTGCTCGCCCCCCCAGATCACTGCTTCAGATTCAAAGTTCCAGTATCTCATTCAAAAGCCAACACTTTGGCACAGACGATACAGGCACTACCCCCTCGAGATGTAACAGTCCATGTTCTCTCTTGGAACTTTTTTAAAGGGTTCTATTCCAATCTTTTCATGGTTCCCAAGAAGCACAGTGCTGTGAGATGAGTTTGGGACTTGAAGAAATTAAATCAAGAAGTTAAAGTTAAGCACATCCTCATGAAGTCGTTGAGGTCTGTCATTGCGTCCATGGTACTGGACAAGTCTCTGTCAAACATCAAGAATGCTCTTCTCTGTTTCCCCATTTGTTGAGCGCATCAGTGATTCCTCCATTTTGCCATCCAATTGAAACCGTAACTATTTATGGCCCTCCCATTCGGGTTTTCCACGGCCCCCTCAAGCCTTCCCAAAGGTTTTGGCATCAGTGATGTCACTCCTGTACTCCAACGGAATAGTGGCCATCCCCTTTGTCGATGACATCTTGCTGATGGCTCTGACTCGGTCGGACAATCTGAAGAGCCTTCACATCACTCTGAACACTCCGTGTGGTTAATGATCCACCGGAACCCGAACAAAGACCTCCCTATTACTGTCACAACTTCTGGACTTTCTGGGGCTCTCATTGGACATGGTACGTGCCAAGGCTCTAACCGCCACAGAAATTACATCTCCTTGAAGGGCTGGTGTGTTACCTGCAATCTCAGACTCCCATAACCATTCTTCACTGCATATAAGCACTCAGGCTGATGGTCATATCCTTCGAATAGATTCTATTGGCCACTTTCATGCCTGGCTCCTCCAGTTGGCCATTCTCTCTCTATGGGACAATCCTCTGGCAGCTTTAACACTCTGTTTTCTGGTGGCTGGACTCTCCACAGATCCATCTGTGGCACCCTTTCTGACTGTACAATGGCAAGTACTCTCAACAGATGCCAGTCTGCTTGGCTAGGTGGTAGTGGGACACTGCAGAAACTCACGGCTCAGGTCATTTGGACCATGCAGGAGTTTGCCTTTTTGATAAACGTGTTGGAACTTCCAGCCATTTTCTATAGTTTAAACACTTTCCACCCCAACTAACGGGTTATGGTCCAAAAAAAACAACCTAACGGCCCTTGTGTACATAAATCACCAAGTACGTCGTGTTGGATGTCGATCTGATGGGGTCCAGAATCTACCACAACCTCCCAACCTTCATGTCCAGTTTTCACGACCGCCATGTTTGAGCTGTGGATGCCCTTGCAATTCCCTGGACCAACTTCAAGTTTCCATGCGTCTTCCCTCCTTTTCCACTCATCGCATCACTTTTCAACATGGAACATGGAAAGCCTTCCGATGATTCTCATCGCTGCAGACTAGCCGCCTTGCACAATGGTATGCGGATCTCTTCAACCTACTCGCTGGCACTTCATGGTGCCACCTTCTTTCAGAACACCACCTTTTACATGGACCCCTCTTACAGCCAAGTTTGTCCATGCTTCATTTAACAGCGTGGCATTGAAGTCTCAGTCCTAAGGGACCGTAGATTTGAGAAACCGGTTATTCAGGCCATGATAAAGGCTAGAAAGCTGCCCTCTTCAATTCTGACAGCAGCATTTAAATCCCCCGGACGGCCCCCTGCAATGAGATCACACTGAGTCGTGCGGGTGTCGTGGCAGCTTGGGGCCTTCTAAAAGGCCCCAGGGCAGTCTTAGCAGAATGCCTATCAGGCCATTCCCGTGGGGGTGGCTTTATAGAATGCCTGCCCGATCACAGTATGATGTAATTCTTTGGTATTACATCATACTGCAGGAGCGATCAAAGCATCGCAAGTTGTTGTCTCCTGTGGGGAGTAAAAATGAGAACAAAGTTTTACTGATTGTTGAAAAAAAAAAAAAAAAAAGTAATGGTTCAAAAAACTCCCCTTTTGCCATATTTACAATAAGTCTGATACATCAAAGTAATGCATTATTTACCCCGCATGATGAATGTGATCAGAAAAACAGAAAGAAATGGTACTGACGCAAACTACAGGACGTCCCGCAAAAAAATGTGCCCTTGCACAACTATGTCGATGGAAAAATAAAGTTATCGCGCGCAGAAGATGGCGGCAGAAAATAATTTTAAACCGTTTTTGAAAAAAAAATAAAGTAGTTCAGCAAAACAAAAAACAAACTTTTCATTTTGTATCGTGGGAATCGTACTGACCCATAGAATAAAGTTATCATATAATTTTCATAGCATCCTAGAATGGTAGAGTTGGAAGGGACCTCCAGGGTCATTGGGTCCAACCCCCTGCTCAGTGCAGGATTCACTAAATCCTCCCAGACAGATATTTGTCCAGCCTTTGTTTGAACACTTCCATTGAAGGAGAACTCCCCACCTCCCGTGGTAACCTGTTCCACTCATTGATCCCCCTCACTGTCTAATATCTAATCTGTGTCTCCTCCCTTTCAGTTTCATCCCATTGCTTCTAGTCTTTCCTTGTGCAGATGAGAATAGGGCTGATCCCTCTGCACTGTGACAGTCCTTCAGATATTTGTAGACGGCTATTAAGTCTCCTCTTAGCCTTCTCTTCTGCAAGCTAAGCATTCCCAGATCCTTTAACCGTTCCTCATAGGACATGATTTGCAGACCGCTCGCCATCTTTGTAACTCTTCTCTGAACTTGCTCCAGTTTGTCTATGCCTTTTTTAAAGTGGGGTGCCCAGAACTGGACACAGTATTCCAGATGAGGTGGATAATGACCTCACGTGATCTAGACTCTGTGCTTCTCTTAATATATCCCAGAATTGTGTTTGCCTTTTTTGGCTGCTGCATCACATTGTTGACTCATGTTCAGTCTATGATCTATTAGTATACCCAAGTCTTTTTCATGTGCTGCTTAGCCCAATTCCTTCCATTCTGTATGTGCTTTCTTCATTTTTCTTGCCCAGATGTAGGACTTTGCATTTCTCCTTGTTAAATACCATTCTGTTAGTCGCTGACAACTGTGCAAGCTTTTCTAGATCTTTTTGAATGCTTCTTCTTCCCTAATGTTAGCAATCCCGCTTTGTGTCGTCGGCAAATTTGATCAGTTGTCCCATCAGTTCCCTCCTCCAGATCATTTATAAAAATGGTAAACAACACTGGGCCTAGGACAGAGCCTTGCAGTACCCCACTTGATACATTCTTCTGCTTGGATGTGCAGCCATTTATGACCACTCTTTAAGTACGATCACTCAGCCAGTTGTGAATCCACCCAACAGTTGCCTTGTCAATCCCATATTTGGTCATGTTTTTTAAAATAAGTATGGCATGAGATACTTTGTCACATGCTTTACTAAAGTCAAGATATACCATATCCACCGCATTTCCCTGATCAACTCAGTCAGTAATACTGTCATAGGAGATTCGATTCATCTGGCATGACTTGTTTTGTTACAAACCCATGCTGACTCTGGTTAATTATTCCATTTTTATCCAAGTACTTGCATATATGCTGTTTAATGATTTGCTCAAAGATCTTTCCTGGTATAGAAGTCAGGCTCACAGGCCTGTAGTTTCTTGGATCCACCTTCTTCCCTTTTTTAAAGATGGGGACAACATTTGTCCTTTACCAATCTTCTGGGACCTTTCCTGTTCTTCAGGAATTTTCAGATTATGGTGAGTGGTTCAGCAATTACCTCCGCTGCTTCCTTTAGTATCCCAGGATGTAATTCATCTGGACCTTAAGACTTGAATTCATTTAGGTTAGCTAAGTGTTCCCTTACCATCTCTCCTTTTATGGATGGCCTGCATTCTTTTATTCCCCCAATAGCACAGGGAAGATCAGTTGATGTTACATCTACTTTCTGAGAGAAAACCAATACAAAATAGGAATTTAAAAGTTCAGCCTTCGCAACATCATTCTTAACCAATTCACCATTTTCATCTTGTAAGCATCCAATAGCATTTTTGGCTTTTCTTTTGCTTTTGACATACCCCCCCAAAATCCTTTTTTATTGCTTTTGGCATGTGTTGCAAGCCTCAATTCATTATCAGCTTTAGCTTTTCTGACACTTGCCCTACAGTTTCTGCAGATCCCATTATATTCTTCTTTAGATATTCCCCCCCTTTTTCCATTTGATAAACACATTTTTCTTCTTCTTTAACATGTGTACAAGTTCTGTGTTCCTCCATCCTGGTCTCTTTAAATGCTTCCAATTCTTCCTTCTTTTAGGGATTGTTAATGATTGTGCTTTGAGAATCTGATTTCGCAATATATTCCAACCTTCTTGGACATTTCTGTCTTTAAGAACATCCAGCCATTGGATTCTTCCTCTTTCTGAGTTCATTAAAATCTGCCTTTCTGAAATCCAACCTTGAGGTCTGAGTCTTCTCAGGTTTCCTCCCCTTGTTATCCAACATCCAAGGATATCATGATCACTGCCTCCTAATGTCCCAACCACCCTTACTTCCTCAACCATTCGGTGGTAAGAATTAGGTCCAAGATAGCAGATCCCCTTGTTTTCTCTTCAACCTTTTGGAAGATAAAGTTGTCAGCAAGAGCAGATAAGAATTTGTTGGATCCGTTACTTTTACCTGAGAGATTCCCAACAAATGTCTGATGGGTAAAATCTCCCATGATCACTATGTTGGGCTTCTTTTGAGAGCTTGGCCATCCTTCAAGCCTTGTATTCCAATCATGTGTATCATCCCACCAAGTTTCCGTGATGCCTATGACATATTTCTCTTCCTGTGTCAGGAGTTCCAATTCAAATTGCTTGTTCCCCATGCTCTGGGCATTTGTGTAGAAACATGTTAGGCCGCCTGCAGACGAGCGGAAATCCCGCCGCGGGATTTCCCGCGGGATTTCCGCTGCTGAAAGTCTGCATAGGAGTGCATTACAATACGCACTCCTATGCAGACGGCCGCGGTTTGGCCGTGCGAAATCTCGCGCGGCAAACAAACCGCGGCATGTTCTAATTTCCTGCGGGGCACGCACTCACCTGGCCGCCGGCTCCGGTCTGCGCGGCAGCCGGCACATCAAAGAGCCGGGGCCGCCAGGCGCGGGTGAGTACGCGCTCGTCCCTGCAGGCTCTGGGGTCGGATCGCGCGGCGAGATTTCTCGCTGCCGGATCCGACCCGCTCGTCTGCAGGCGGCCTTAGTTTGTGATCGGGGTTTCTTGCTCCTCTACTTTCCTTCTGAGTTCTTTGTTCTTTCTTCCCTCTTCTAATAGCGAGTTTCTCAAATGTATTAAATAGCTGTATATTTTTGCCTGGCCTTTCACTTCCATCCCATATTGTTCTAGTTTAAAGCTCTCCTTTTTGTTAGTTTGTGCGCCGTAGAAACAAGACGTACCGAAAGGTGGAGAAAGTTTTTTTTCCTTATAATTTTACTACACTTAGAATTTTTAAAAAGTTTTTAATACATTATACGGTACATCAAATGGTACCATTGAAAAATACAACTCGTCCTGCAAAAAACAAGCCCTCATACAGCTGGATAAGTAAAGGAGTTTTGATTTTTTTGATTTTTTTTTTTTTTTTTTTTTTTTAAAAGGGGGGAGAAAAAAACAAAAATGGGGGGGGGGGGGAGAGAAAGGGCCGCGTCATTAACGGGTTAATTATAAATACGGGAAAAGGTGTTATATTTTTTTTCTATTATTAACTTTTACTACGATTTCTAATACGAATTAAATTTCTTTTAACTTTTTTTTTGGTAATCATTAGATTGCTCATACCTATAATGTAATATCATATTATTATATTAGACTGCCTGTTGGGATGTAGTACAATTGGGTACACTTTTATAGGAAGTCACTCATGGCAGCCCTGGGGGTCTTAAGAAGGCCCCAAGCTTCATGGCATCTGAACACCGATCAGAGCATTTAAAGGGTAAACCGCTGTGATCAGCGTGACCGCTGACTGTGGTTGTTGCGGGTGAGTGTTGTCAAAGACAGCCAGCACCCGCCTTGTGTGGAGAAGGATCGGCAGCCCATCCCGCTCAATACAAATCCCGCACGCGTTGGCCGTAATTGTACATCCTGGGGCGTGAAGGGGTAAGGAAGGCTGTGCAATAGCAACCAAATTAGTCATCGTCCTACTTTACAAAGCGGGGGTAGAAACCATTTTAACTAAAGAGCGACTGATTATCTGGGCTGTTACATTGCAGAACTGGGGTCCTGGCATTTGAATACATCTTCAGCCCAATGTCCACGGGCAAATTTGAATTGCGGAATCCGCGTGGGGCACCCGCGCAGACGATCTGAAGTTCAAGCCGTCCTATGAAGACATGGGCGTCCGCAGCTGAATTAAAGCATGCAAAATCGTTTTGCAGACCTTTTGGTCCAGAAAACAAATGGCAGCATACTCTATTTTGCTGTGGTTCCCGCACGGACGGCTTTTATTCAAGTCAATGGAAGCCGCATGATCCGCAGCCCAATCTGGATTCCACCGGAAAGCAGGAGATTAGGGGGGATCTCTACTGCGCATGTGCGCCGGTGCTTCCGCACACATTCGCAGTGAATAGCCGGAGCGGTAAGCACTATCCTCTGCCGCAGGCAGGGTCAGATCGAGCACCCGGTCCGCCCGTGGACATGAGGCCTTCCAGTTTGTCCCTTTTTGCTTCTGCAACTGCATGCATCCTTCCCCGTTAAATCCCCTTACCTGCAAACTCGGGTGCTTTCTCTCATCACGGCTTGTTTTTCCTCTGCAGGGCTGCAGCGGTCAGTGGCATCATGAAGTCTCCTGGAAAGAACTGCAATATTTTGGCTACAGGTTGGAAAATAAAGAAGAAGCAGAAGGGATATAAGGTGTAAGTGGGCTGATCTACAGGACGTCACCGTCGCGGCGCGCTCCGCTGGACAAAGATGACACGTGCATTACACATGTGTATTTGTTACCGTATAAGCTACAGCGTACGGCTGGACTCTACCATTTCATAGCGGGGGGAGACTATTGCCTTCTGAGAAGTTTCTGCTCCGGGAGCGATGTTGGGATATCTGATGGAAATGGCTTCTAGAAGCGAAGTCCGGTTCTTCTAACTTGCTCTGAACATTCACATAAACCAAATGCACTTTGTGCGGTTTACACAGCTGTGTCGGATCGGCCCTCTCCGAGACATGAGCTCATGCGGCACATTGCAGTCCTTTTTCTGTTAATACCTTGGCTGAATCACAATAAGAAAATGAATGGTGGAAAGGTATGTGATGGAGGAGACAACGATGGCGCCCCCCTGTCAGTGCAGGTTCCGGTGGGCTGGCGACGACGAGTGGACCAAAGCGGCGTTCTCTATATTAGGTGAGTGCATAACGGGAGGTGGGGGGGGGGGGGATAACATGGAAAGCCTTCATTTTGGAGCAGTATGGGTAGAAATGTCTTGTGTTGCTTTTTTTTTCTTTCTTTTGGGGGCGGGAGAGAGGGGTTTGGGGCAGAGGAGACGGGTTTGGGTTCTCAACAAGAGATCGATCTCCTTCTACCTTTTTTACTTCAGTGTTTTTAAATCGGAAGCATCTAACGTTCTGCGCTTCACACTTAGTATGTTGCCCACTATCAAACTTTCACTTCCAAAGCTGTCTGGCTCTCTACCCCTCCATACTGGCAACCGTGACCCTCTCACTGATCACTTAGTCTGGAGACTGCGTGGGGGACACTTACTGTGTTATGCCAGAATTCTGACGTAGAAAAAACGCAAGTGTTTCTGCGTTGGTCTCACCGCTCCTCCAAAAAGTGGCCGGGACTTTAGAAGAGTGCATGGCCCCCTCGGACCACCAGATTTATGTATACTTTTATAACAGAAGCTGGCATAAATTATGCCACAATTGACCATCAGGTCGGAGTTGGCGTATATTTTTCAGAAGATGCCGGATGCACTTCAATCATGCGGTGGCATGAGCGCCTTCATGTGTTGGATGCATCGTGCGCCAGGGAAAATTATACTAAGACCAACCTTGGAAATGACAGACTTAGTAAGTCTCCTCCATTATGTGTTAGTGACTGCACTGGCTCCGCCTCTTCCTGTTTTGGCGCAGTGACTTTATTGTGGCGAGGTGAACGGATATTGCTGTGCTTGTTCAGAAGCCAGAAGTGAAGTCGTTCTAGAATGCATGGGGTCTCCAGCCAGAGCTGTTATAAGCGTGAACTATATGGAGGGGGATAGAGCCCGGACGGCCTCGGCACTAGAACTACCCATCAGACAGTTCGGCAGTGATTTGCATACCATGCAGAAGTGCCGACGGTGGATTTTTCACGATTGAAAGTGCTGAGGTAGATACGATGGTAAATTACTTTCAGATGTTGGCAGGTAAAGTTAGGATTACTTTCATGTAGTAAATGGGGGTAACTTCCTTTAAAGAGGACTCATCATGGCATAAAGTCAGGGGCCCTGCTGATAAAGCCGTGTTTTGTTTTTTTTTATTGTTTATACTCCCCTCTGTTCCTCCTTACGGCGCATCCTTGAATTCAGCTGTCAGTGTGTCAAGTGGGTGGTCCCCACCACTCACTGTCAATGAGTAACATAGGATTTGACTGACAGTCTGATGTCACCAATTGACTGAGCGGTGTGGACCACCCACTTGACAACGCCAGGAGCCGGATCTAAGAAGGGCCCCATAAGCAGGAATAGAGCCATGTAAGAGAAAAGCAGGGATAGAGTCATCGGGGCGGCTCCTGCAGTCATTGAAAAGACTGTCGGCCCATGTAAAAGGGCCTTAAGACAAATGTTTCACGTGCCGTTTGTTTTTTCTGTAGAAGGGAAGTCTAAAGCGCCCGCTATTAACTATAAATGAGAAAATTGCCAAGAATGTATATTGTCATTTTGTTTTGCATTTCCTATAACCGCTCCTGTACCTCCTGCCTCTTATACCCTATACAATACCGTATGGAAATTCTCAGTTGGAGGGCCTGTAGGATAACCGTTGCTTCAAGGGTTTCCTGCAAATTAAAAGGGTTTTCTGGAAGGAAGATATCGATGATATATCCTCTATAGTTGATAAATATCCATGCGGTGGAGATTCACCACTCAGGATATCAGCTGTTGTAAGAGGCCGCAGTGGTCAGGTGAGTGCTGCAGCCACTTCTAAGGTCTGTGACTTTGTGTTTATCGGTTACCTGACTTGAAACCAGCTCAGTCCCATTCAAGTGAATGGGATCAAGATGCAATACTAGCCATAGCCACTATGAAATGTTCGGCACTGTTCCTGGTATGCAGTGAAATTGCTGCTGCACCTGTCTGAGCACTGTGGTCACTTCAAACAGCTGAGCAGCGGACCTCCATTGATCAGAAATTGATGACCTATTGTGAGCATAGAGGGTCAGTATCTTAATCCCAGAAAACGCCTTCAATTGATCACTGGGGACTTAACACGAAGAAGCCCTGTAATCAACCTATTTTAAGTGGGTTCTTCTTGCAAAGTTAGGTGCTGTCTAATACCCGTCTCTGCTCTGTTAGGTTTAACTGATTATCTAGTTTATGGGGCATTGGCACAAGATGTGGGCATGACTTCTCTTTACTAGTATGTATCATCAGCTCTTCATACTTTGTCCTCAGCCCAAGCGGATCCCATCTGTCATGTTTGGACCAGGTCAAAACTTACCTTCTCATGGATGGAACTTGCAAGTGTGGCCTGGAATGTCCCCTCATCCTACCGAAGGTATCGTCACAGCCATGTTTGATGTCTTCTCTACCACTTCTCTGTTTGCTGTGAAAGTTTTCTGCTTAACCCCCTACAGTTTAGGAGGAGCTGTGTTTGTTCTACAGGAAAAGGACATTATAGTTTTGTATCACCTGAGGTGGTTGCCGAGAATGAGCCCACTCACGTGCAGTCCTTCTGGGATTGAAGGTGTTAACCCAGTGGTAATCTGGGTTACCTTGTTTCTGGCCCTGCAAGAAGGGTTCCTTCCCCCTTGAGCTTACACCCGGACATGGATTGAGCCGCATCTATCCACTAGTTGTGTTTGCACTAAGACGACTGAAACACACAATGTTGGAGTCCTATTTTAAATTTAGTCTATCTTCATTTTTTTCACACAAGCAGCTGTTTCTACCCTGGAATGGGGTCTTCTTCGGGATGAGCAGCAGCATTCTGCCTGTCTTCTACGGTTTTGCTTTGCCAGGCAAGATAGAAAAGGTCTTCAATTTTTATGTGCAGCTAGTCACGGATGTGATGATGCCAAATACGTGTTTTTTTATTATTTTTACAAAAAGAGTAAAGCGGGTCCTTTTATGTTTTTTTTTTGTTTGTTTGTTTGTTTTTATTTTACCTGGGGATTTTTTTTTAGTAACTCTATGTTCCTGAAGAAACTTACATCTGGAATGCTATGATCCCTCAGATAATACACTGTCTCACTTTTATGACCGTACCAACCATGGCTCATTCTAAGGCCACTGTTAGGCCTGTAGTTGCCATTGCTACTCATCGGCCCTCTGTGATTAGGTGATGAAGCGCCAGTGATGAGACAAATGGAACCCCTTCTGTTAATATGCTTTGGTTAGTATTAACCATGGCATGTAAGGGGTGAACGGCCAGGATCAGAGTTCTCTGATCCCAGCTTTTGCAACGGGACCCAAGCCATTGGTTACAGCTGTTCATGGCGCAGGCTCCGCTCCTGCGCCTGTTCCACTTGTATGCCGTAAATATATGCCATTTCAGGTACACCGCTTCCCTCCCATCATGTGCATGTACGTCATTGGATGGGAGAGTCACAGAAAAAACTACTGCTGGCGATAATAACCAAATTCAGCCCCTGGTTTTTCAGCATGGCTGATTTGGTACAGGCATCGAACTCCGTTGTCCATAAGAAATGTCATCAGACCCGTTCTTCGCTTCCGTCCCCATGAGGCCAAGGAGGGCCGCATCTTCAGATAATTCATCCTCGCCCAGAATTTCAGGTTCACAATAAATCTTGGGTTCCCTTTTCTTGTCTTTCTGCTCGATGTCTGACCGCATGTCTGGGAATTCTGAAGATTTGCATTTGATTTTTTTCTTTTTTTTAGGTGTTCAATTTTGACCCCGGAGCTGCTGTGAAGCAAAGAACCGCCGAGGATGTCAAAGCCGATGAGGACGTGACCAAGCTGTGCATCCACAAGCGCAAAATCATCGCTGTGGCCACTTTACACAAGAGCATGGAGGTCCCGCACCCCTCGCTGGTGCTCACGAGTCCTGGCGGAGGAACAAGTAAGTGACAATCCGGTTTACTAGACTTCAGCGGTGATGGTATTGCCCATTTCTTCAAGGGGTTGTCTGCGATAAACGTGGGATGGAGCGTTTTCTGCTATGCCTAAGCTGCACCAATTTTATGTCATCACCATGTTGTGTATTACAATCAGAGGTGCGAGAATAACAACCCTCTAAGCATAGGATTAAATGGAGGAGGGTGACAAAGCAGAGCTGTGGAGTCTGAGTCCCATTTTGGTGTAGTTGTTAGAAATGTAGACTGCAGCATATAAAAAAAAAAACACATGTATATAAGCTTATTGTCCAAAACATTCACCCCCAGAAGTTGTCATTTGCTGCAAACCCGTCCTGCGGTTCCATCTCAGGCAGATCTGTAGATGATGAGAGTTGTGGTGATTAGATGAACGGTCTTGTCAACGGAGACCCTAAACGTGGTTCCCCCATTGGGATGTGAGAAGCTGGATGGTCGTATCGATGAATTGTCCCCCACCGGGCCGTTCTGACCAGGCTGTTTAGGGGGTAGTGCATGTGTGAGGGCACACAAGGTGACCAGGCTCAGGACGCCCCCTACAGACCACCAGTAGAGAGAAGCTTCTGACCAGACTGTTAGGAGGTGTTGGACCAGTGGATGGGGGCACACAAGGTGACCGGGCTCAGGATGCCCCCTACAGACCACCAGTAGAGAAAAGCTTCTGACCAGACGGTTAGGAGGTGTTGGGACCAGTGGATGGGGGCACACAAGGTGACCGGGCTCAGGACCCCTCAACAGTCCATCAGTAGAGAGGAGCGCCTGATCGTCCGACAAGCACCAGCAGCTCCAAATGTCTTGTTGTCCGCCATCCAGAGACAGGGGGCGCCATCATTACACCCCTGTGTCTGTCGGAACCATTTCCAGGCGCTTGGCTGAAGGACATTTGGTCTCGTGGCCCCCATTACATGTACAGCCTCTGACATCTGCCATCACCTCAGTTTGCAGGCGCTGACGATGGCCATGTTCGTGTCTGTAGACCTTGGGGTGAGCGCCTCAATCCTGCCTTTGCTGTTGAGCGACACACTGCCCCCTGCTGGTCTGATGGTCTGGGGGGCCATCGCATACAACACTCGACCCCCCCTAGTAGTGGTACGAGGGACAATGACAGCTCAGCAATATGTTCAAGACATCCTGCAGCCACATGTGTTCCTCTCATGGCGGCTTTCAGCAGGATAATGCTCGGCCGCACACACAAGGGGGTCACAGGAAGCCCCCACAACATTGTCACACTTCTGTGGCCGCCCCCGGTCACAAGATTTATCACCAATAGAACATGTATGGGACCATCTGGGACGCCAACTGCGACAGCCTACGAGTTTGCACGATCTACAGGCTCAGTTACAGCAAATGCGAAGCGATATGTTGCAGGATACCATACAGAACCTGTATGCCTCTATGCCCGCCGTATCACATCTTGTATCCAAGCTAGAGGCGGTACAACAGGGTACTGGATCCTCCATGCCCGCCTGTATCACATCTTGTATCCAAGCTAGAGGTGGTACAACAGGGTACTAGAGCCTCCATGCCCGCCGTATCACATCTTGTATCCAAGCTAGAGGCGGTACAACAGGGTACTGGATCCTCCATGCCCGCCTGTATCACATCTTGTATCCAAGCTAGAGGCGGTACAACAGTACTAGAGCCTCCCTTCAAGGGGTCAGTTCTCCACAATAAATGATCCTTTTGCAATAATATTGTAATCACTGTTACAATCACGAAGAGAAAGTTTCATCCCTCCGACAACTTCTTGGGTCCTTGATTATTTTATTTATTTTGTATGAGTGCATATAGCTGTATGTGTGATGTGAAGGGGTTTAATGCCAGCTTCTAATGAAGTACAGGCAGTCCCTGAGTTACAAACATCCGAGCATACGACTCATACGTACAAACTGGAGACTACAGTATTAGGCCGCCTGTAGAAGGCCGGATCGGATCCGGCGGCCGGGGAGTGAGACTTCTGTGCTGGGTTTTCTGCGGGTGATTTCGCACAGACAAACCGCGGCCGTCTGCCTAGGATTGCGTTTGCTAACACAATCCTATGGCCGCTTCCATGGGCGGAAATTCTGCGGGAAATCCCACCGCGGAATTTCCGCCCGTGTACAGGAGGCCTTAGGGTACAGACCAGCGGGGGGTCCAGGTCACAGCCAAAGTACAGTGTAGGGTTCCAGTAGTTGTAACGCTGCTGTGCTCATGCCAGTGAGGGGTGACCGCCTTTTCGGGTCTGGTTTGTAGTACTGGACATGCATTACATGAAGTTGGCCCTTGTTCGACATGTATCCTTCCAACGTATGCAGCAAGGTCTGCAGCACACCCGCAAAGCAGAAGCCAAACGAGCTGAGACAGCAATAGATGTATGCAGCGCCAACAAGAGGACAGGACCCCAAGGAGCGCTGCGACTATTACCCAGCAACGCTGTGCTTTAATTATCGAGATGGAAAGGCTTTTGACAATTTGGAATTGACGACCAAAATCTGTAATATTCCTACATAATGCAAGAAAAGCCCGAAGCCTCTCCAGTGATTTCGAAGCGTCTTGTTCAGCCGGTGAAGGAGATTGCATTGGAGAATGTTACAATTAGAAGTTGGGTCAATCGCTCTAAAGAGAACAACTTTGCATCATAATAAAGTTCAAGGTGAAGCAGCGAGTGTCGGTGTAAGTGATTGTCCTACGATATATTATTTACCAGACCAAATTGTTAATGTAGATGAAACTGGCTTGTTTTGGGGAAAAATACTTGAGAGGACCTGCATTTCTAAAGAGGAAGAATGTGCCGCAGGACATAAGGCATCGAAGGACCGGCCGACCTTACTACTTGGGGGTTAAGGCATCTGGGGATTTAAAGCTCAAGCCTTTGCTAGTGCATCGCTACCGAACCCCAAGGGCAGCACATAATTGTATGGAGCAGGTTCCACCCCACGATTCCCCTCCATACAAATCCTCCAGGACGTAATTGTACATCTGTAGCATTACGGGAGTTCTGGAAGAGTTCTAACATATATGATGTCATCAGAAGTATTGCTGATGCTTGGGGCGAAGGAAAAGACGAATGAGAGGCGTTTGGAACAAATTATGTCCCCAATTCACACAAGAATTTCTAGAGTTTAGAGGATATTGGCGAAACCTGGCCAGCTGTGGAGGCTATTGGTAATAGAGATGAGCGAACGTACTCGTTAAGGGCGATTTCGCAATCGAGCATCGCTATTTTCGAGTGCCTGACTACTTGGGGGAAAAGATTCGGGGGGTGAGCGGGGGGTTGCAGAGGGGAGTGGGGGGGGAGCTTGATTGATCGACCCGTGTAAAAGGGCCCTAAGCGTTTACATGTACGGGTACAAATACATGTGAAGACTAACATCTGTCCAAGTTGCATTTGAAGTAGAACTCCATGCAAATTTGTAGTGTCTTAGTTTTGGTCTGTGTGGGGGGGGGGGGGGGGGGGTTGGAGCCCCTGTGAAGTTTTTACTACTGTCCGCATCATCAGAAAAATGTAATGTCACTTCCTGTCCCTCAGAATACAGGAAGTGAGGAAATCTACCCCTCCGAAGGGAAAAAATAGACAACTCCTCTAAGGCTCAAAATAAATAGGTCCTGCAGAGGTTGAAAACACCTTACCAATGCACATTTTTGTGTGTTGGGGCAATTTTTTTTAAATAGTTTTATTTTCTTTTTAATTTTTTTTTATAATACCTGGAATTCTTTGTATAAAATTAGTCAAACCTTTTATTTTTTAATCAAAGATTTAAGTCTAGGCTACCAAAATGGACTTGCATTTCAGTCTGGGGTAAAGTTTACGCCCATTTGTTAGACAGAATTATGACTTGCGTTGCTACAGTGAAATTAGTGTCAATCCCAGAATTGACTCAGAAACTGATAGGAAAAGGGTTGATGATTGTAGCTGTTGCTTACTTATCGTTGCATTATATACTAATTACGTATCTGTTTTCTTTGTCCAGATTCTGCTCCTGTCGTGTCCAACCGTGCTGCCACCCCGCGATCCATGAGGAATAAATCGCTCGAGGGCATCGTGAATTCGATGCTGCCGGAATGTAAAAACCCATTTAAGTTGATGGTTAAAGAACACGTAGGATCTCAGCCACATGACCTCCATCCTGCATATCCACCACAGCGGTTAGGCAGCGGTGAGCATGGACAGAAATCACCATTTCGTGGGGGCCACGGCAGCATGACAAGTCCAGCCTCATCTGGATCGCAGATTTACAGTGATGGATCTGCATCTCCAAGGACCGACCCATTGGGAAGCCCTGACGCATTTACAAGGAACAACCCCAGCTATCATGCTCCACCCAACTCTAGTCCCATTCATGTGAACAGGACTCCTATATCTCCGCAATCCATCATGTTGCACGGATCGCCGGTGCAGCAGTCATGCGCTATGGCTGGTCGGACAAATTTACCTTTGTCTCCAACGTTTGCCAGTCCGGTGTTGAAGAAAACCATTTGCAATTATCCCCCAAACATGGATATGTCCCGCGCAATGTTCCATCATAAACAAACACCGGGTCCCCCGCCACCTCCGCCACCACCTCCACCACTTTGTGCTCTTCAGAAAAAGCCATTAACATCTTCAGAGAAAGACCCGCTTGGTATACTCGACCCCATCCCCAGCAAACCGGTTCTGCAAAACCCTGTAATGAACACGACCACATTTCATCCAAATGTTCACACTCAGGTACCTGTGATGAATGTAAACATGCCACCTGCCGTTGTTCCTTTGCCAAGTAATCTTCCATTGCCAACTGTCAAACCTGGTCACATGAACCACGGTAATCACATTCAGAGAGTCCAACACCCAACGTCCCCTTCACCGGTGACCTCCCCGGTTCACACAATGCCACCCGGTATAGGAAGGATTGAGGCATCACCCCAAAGATCACGTTCTTCTTCCTCGTCATCTGATCATGGAAACTTCATGATGCCTCCCCTGGGAACACAACCTACCTGTGGTGGTCTCAAACTCCCACCACGTTCTCCAAGGCCCAATATGGGCTCTCCAAGACCTTCCATGCCATCAAGCCCTTCGACGAAGCCTGACGGACATCACCAGTACAAAGAGATCCATAATCCATTGATAGCTGGAATGAGCAACGTATTAAATTCGCCCAACAACACCGTTTTCCCCCCCTCTTCGGCTGGTAACGCTCCTGTAAAGGGGCAGACAGGATTGCTGGGGATGCCTTTAAATCAGATCTTGAACCAGCATAACGCTGCCTCTTTCCCAGCGAGCAGTTTACTTTCAGCAGCAGCCAAAGCACAGCTAGCAAATCAAAATAAACTTGCTGGTAATAATAGCAGTTCCGGATCTGCCGTCAGCTGTGGCAGCAATGAAGGAAATAGCACTTTACCCACCATGTTCCCTCCAGCCTCCAACGTACTACTACTACCGCCGCCGGCAGAAGGGCAGAGCGGCCGGGCAGCACTTAGAGATAAGCTCATGTCTCAGCAGAAGGACTTGAGAAAGAGAAAGCAACCCGCGTCGACCGTCGTCAGTCTTCTCAAGCCGCCGCCCATGGATAATCCCAACCTACAAAAACCAGGAGCTGATTTAATGCGGAAACAAGGGCAAAATTCATTTCCCATGAACTCGATGTCTCAGCTTCTCCAAACCATGAGTTGTCAGAACTCCCACATGAACAGCAATAGTACCATTCCCGACTCGAACGTGAGTTTGCCTTGTTCCGCCAAACAGCTGGCTTATGACAACGGCCTGAACGCCGCTAATCTCCATAATTCACTGGCGCTTAACATACCAATTAGAGGGGAGGGCGTCTCCTGCCAAAACCTAAACACTAACTTTGTTCATGGTAACAATGCAGTTCCTAATGCTCATCTCACCGGACTCATCAATCAGATGCAAAGCAGTAGCGGTTACGGGATGCTACCCCATCCGGGGAACCCTTTACATCTCAACCCATCCCAGCCAAGAATGCAGACGTCATCCGCTATGCCGATGATTGCCAACAGCATCGGCAACAGTTCCGATTCAGGTACGCTCTTCACCGGAGTTGTCCTTTTAACTAATGCCTGGTGGAGTTTATTGTAGACCGCTGGCCCTCTTATTTAGATGTGCAGAACAAGTCTGGTATTATTTATCGGCGCTCCTGTCGCTTTGTGACAAGTCTCAGTGTCTACACTGTAGGGCTGTCTTTGCACACGCTGGGTTAAGAATTTGCGTAGTCTTGTGCACCGCGTTCGCTTTACGCTGTTTAGGTCCATTTTCCATGATCTCGATGACATTTTCCATTCGTTTTTCTTCAGGGGGTCCCTTACCTTTGTCATCGGTAGCAATAGCTGGCGCAGGTCAACCGGCCATTACAAAGACAACATCTGTCCTCCAAGACGGCGTCATCGTCACGACCGCATCTGGGACGCCAATGCAGAGCCATCATCCGATGGGCAGCAGTTTCCCGTTTCCAGGACCAGAGCACACGACTAATCACTTTGCACAGAATACTAACAACAACCTTCCGCGACCCGTCAACTCCAACCTGCTGAACGCCCTGCCGATGGCGCTACCCGTCAACCAGCAGCATCTGCTAAACCAGAACATCCTGCATATGCTGCAGCCCTCTGCGGGAGACGGTAAGACCTGCGACCGGCCGCGCTCTTCATGACTGCGTCAGTGTAAGCGTGAATTGGGGGGCTTTAAGGGTATTGCAACTAACTTGTTGCAAAAAAATTAAGTTTCCTGCAGTTACAAAAGTTCAGCCGTTACATAACACTGTGGGGCCTTACAGCTGAGCCCCAGGTGGGAGGGGTGGGGTAGTGCAATTAGACTAGAGTGGCCCAAATATAATGTTTCCTTGATGATCGGCCCGCGTAAATGTGCAGAAGATCGGCTGTCTGTCTTCGACTGATCTGCTCATTTACATAATCATAAAAATTTCTCCCTGGTCAGACTTTCTTTTTCTTTTAACCCCTTGGTGACCACCTATATACACATTTTTCCTGATGTCGCTAAAGGACTTTAAACCTGCATAAAGTGGCATATTGGATGACTACTGACAGCCAGGCTCCTGCTCTAACCACCAGTTGCAGAGAAACCTCAGTTTAACCCCATTACATGCCACAGTCAATAGCAACTGCAGCATGTAAGCAAATGGCAGGTGGAGGGGGCTGCTTCTGGGATCCATCAGTACCCTGCAGTGCGAATGCAAGGTACCAATGTGTTCCCATGGCAGCTGGAAGCCTGACAAAGGCCTCCATGTTTGTCATGTAACTCAGCCTATTAGACTGCGCCTCCAGCAGAGTCTTAAAAGGCTGCAATCCTACTTGGTAGACTACACTACATAAGTAATGCAGTGTAATATGCTTGTGATCCAACGATCACATCTTCAGGGACTTTAATCTTCATTGAATTTTTTTTTAATGCTATTTTTTAAGGAAAAAATTATATAAATTTTTCCCCACAAAAAAACTTCTTTAAATAGATAAAATACCAAAAAACTAATTAAAAACCAACACATAATAGGTACTCCTGCACTTTGTAACAATCCAGACAATGAAAATAGTTTGTGTATCTCGCTTGATGAACGCTATAAGAATAATTTTTAAAAAGTAACACCAGAATTTTTTTTCTTTTGTTCTCCTCCCAAAAAACGCAATAAGAAGCAATCCAAAAGTCCCACGTACCCCAAGATAGTAAAAGGAGGGTTTTGTTTTTGTTTTTTGCTACTTTTTAGTACTTTTTAGTGTTTTGGGGTTTTTTTTGTTTTTTTTTAAATAATAAAACTTTTTTAAACCTAATTTTTACAGTTTAGTTTTTTTTAGACCCCAGAGGTGACAATAACTTGAGATGGAGTGATCGTCCCTGCAGTATGATGTAATGCCGCAGCATAACATCATACCGCGATCTGACAGGCATGGCAGCCCTGGGATATTTCAGAAGCTTGGTTGCTTCATGATCCTTTGTTATGTTGTACACCACCTCCAACTACATGCATTAAAAACGGATCAGACGCGTTTCTGCCGCTGCTATTACGTTCTCGCTATAATCTTAGACTTTGTACGCTTTAGCGCTGGGGTTTCTGTTTTCCGTTATGGCAGCAGGATAACACAACCTCCTGGCCAGCTGGATCCGTCTAATGCATGAACCGAACGGATAATAGGATCTGGTTGGTTTCCGTCAGCGTTGAAGCAGAGATCGGGCACTGAGGCTCCGACCGCTGGTGTGATCGAAGCCTTATTAGGGTGTTCGTAACATTTGCTTATGTTGTCAATCAAATCCCACCGATGACGTCATGCATGTTAGATTTATTTGGGAAGTATTTGATTTATAGGAAATGACTAGTTTTGCTGCGTTGTTGCAGTTTGTTGCTCTGCAGCCGGTGCAGAACTGCAACTGTCAGGACATTATGGGAGTTGTAGTTCTATCACAGGCTTAGGACTTCTCCAGGAACGGGTGCTGGGATCTCTGGTCTTCCATATGTTCATAATGTCTAACTGTCTTCCAGGAGATCTGCCGTCGGTGAACAACCATCAGCTGTCTCATCTTCAGTCCATACTAAACAACAATCAGCAGCAGCAGCTTCTGCAGGGCTTCCCCAATCTCCATGCTCTGAAAGGACACGTTCCTGGGCCTCCGAACAATATAAACCCCATGGCCTGCCTGTTCCAAAACTTCCAGGTAATTGTGGTTTCACATATAGAACATCATGAAACGTGAGGATCGGGTCTTTCACGTGGCCTAATGATCGGGCAAGAGGGTCCCTACAACATCCTTTTGATGTCAAGTAGAAGTGTCCATGTTGGCAGACCTGTACAGCCGAGTAATGACCGCACCGTGGAGATGAACGACTCCAGGAACAGTCGTTCCTCCCCATGCCAGTGATACTTCAGCCTGTCTAAGGCCGGTCTTGCAAGACCGGATTTGAATTGCGGAATCCGCGACCGGTTCCCATGTGGATGATCCGCGGTATTCTGCACGTATTAAAAAATATAGAACATTCGCATATTCACTAAGATGAGTGGAAATAAAACTGCAGCATGTTCTACTTTTGTGCAGACTCGGCACAGACTGCTTTCATTAAAGTCACTGGAAGCAGTCTGACCCGCAGCCCATCCGCAATTGACATTGCAGGAAACCCGCGTCATCCCCTAGCAACGACGCAGGAAGGGGCATGCAAATATTTAAAAGAGAAAATCGCTACTGCGCATGACAGACAGCGATCGTCCGCGGTTATCCACAGTAAAGAAATGGGTACGCAGGGACGCCAGCCTGGGTCAGAGCCGGATTACACTGCCGGATGCGGAATCCGACCTGTCCGTGTGAGACCGGCCTAAGGCTACTAGAATGCAAACCCTTGTGTTCTGATAAATGCAGCCCGGCCATTAGCACTTTTATACGAGTGTAAGTAACAGCGCTAATTGCCAAGCTGCACCACCTTTTGTCGGGCAAACGTGAGCACCCTAAAAGAAATGCAAACTACTTCCAACTGACATGCTTTATTGATTGGTACTCCTTCTATCAGGCTGGGCGCCGGCTGTATAAAAGGACCCTGAGGCTTCTATTACACACCAGCGTTAGGCCCTGCAAAATGCAGGAGTTGCACAGATTACAGCCGGCACCTGGATGTCCCATAGTCACTGAACTGAGATGTCCAGATGTCAGCTGTAATCAGTGTAGCTCCTTCTCCATTTTGAAGTGAGTGATAGCACCCTAGGGCTGCGATTACAGGAGTGTCATTAATTCACATGTAATCCTGCTAATTGCCGGGCTGCACCTACGCTTGGCAATAGGTTAGGTAAACACGAACGCTAACGGCAGCTGCTAGCACTTGTGTAATAACCTTTAGACGGGCTTATGTGTTTGTGTATATGCCTCAGCGCACCTATTTGCTCTGTATATTAGGCTTTTTTTGCCTGCTTATTGGCACATTTACTGTATTTTTTTGCACACGCAGGTCATATTCATTTGCGTGCAGCAGAAAGATACGCCATGACTTAGCTGCCTAGTTAATGAGTTCTACATGTGTTCCTATTTTCACAGAATTGCGCGGCGTATTGCACGTTTGTGCACTCATTTACCCACCTGCTATAGACTTCTATGGGGAGCTTTGGTGCGCAAATGCGCACAAAAATAGAGCAAGTCCTTTTGCAAAAAGGGGAGATGTGAATCAACCTGTTTAGAATCAATGGGTTCTTTTCTGTGCGTATTGCGCATGCAAACTCACTTGCCAATGTGTCCAAGTGACGGAGCCCTTAGAGTCCTATTACACGAGTGTTTCTCGCCTGCCAGATGCAATCAGAATCTCTGATCACAACCAGCGCCCGGACTCATCAATTCATACACATTGAGGAGCCGGCTGCAATCAGCATCTAATAGCAGCCTTGCAGTTTGTTCACACAGTCGAATTTTGCTGCTGATTTCAAATCGATCCCACGTTACTACTTGACGCAGAATCCACCTTGGGAAATCTGCACATGAATTGGTCTTTTGTAAAAAGGGCTAAATCCATACGCAGATTCGCAGCCAGAAATCTGCATTTTGCTTTAAGTTTCTTCTGTGTCTTTTTAGAAGCAGAATCTGCACTGAAAAGCAATAATTACATGTTTTCTCAGAATTTCAATCCATTTTGCGATAGATTGCTTTTCCTTCTTTGCTCTCGTCTTCTGCTAACAGGGGCCTGTTCACTCTTTGGGCATTATACATGTCATGTTTAGGTCCTCAGAAAAGATTCGATCAGCAATAAACCCGTTAATCGTTGTTGACCACGCCATCGTTGCACATTTATACCTGGCCCAATGATTAAATATTAAGGTAATTACTAAGTTGCGTAGAAGTGAATGGGAGTTTCACCGGGCTTACACAACCATATTGAAATAGCGTATTACACGAGTTCTGTGCGCCCGTTTGATACGCGGCATTTCGCAGGCAATCCCATCTCCTTACGCAGTTCTGCTCACATTAACGTATAAGAATTGCATAATTTGTAAGCGCAAAATAGAACGCAGCATGTTCTATTTTGCCATATATATATATGCAGGAGAGCCCATTGTTCTCTATTGTCGCATATATGCCAGCAGTCCATACGCAATTACATTGAGCATGGGCTGCAGGTATATGTGTCATCCCTAAGCGACGGCGCGGGAAATATAAAAAGGTAACGGGTGAATTGCGCATGACCACCCGCATGAGAGCACGGTTATGCGCAGTTCAATTTCACCGACATTCGCGGCCGTACATGGGGTCACGGCCGGGTTCACAGCAGTAAAACGCTGCAGGAGTCCCGCGGCGTTGAACGCTTGCAACCGTGTGAGCCCGGATTTATGCATACAGCATAGAATTGCCTGCTTGGCTATTGCCCTAATCCCAGTCCCCAGCTAATGACCGGGATGGGGGAATAATCCTTAAACATTAACAAGCATCCTAATAAACCTGGACTCTGGCAGAACTTAATGGATGTACAAAGGTGACAGTCGTAGGGGCCTTCACTCGTCTCCACACTGTGAACCTTTGAAAAGTTAAGTTTCGCCAGTTTGCTGAATTGCCGCAAAATTTCGACTGAATTGGTACTAACCAAACCAGAACCTCACCAATGCCTAAAACTAGTGTATAATACGAAAAGCCATAAAGTCCTGTATAACCGACAGAAGAATAGAAGATTAGTTTTAATTTTCCCTTTTCCTTCCTCTCCCTCCTTTTTTCCTTTTTGCCGTGCCCACCTTTAAGATCGGTTCGTCTTGGCTTCACCTCTTAACAGAACTTTCAGCAGTGTTTTACCTGGAACGGAGTTTGGTTGTTTCGGTTCGCTCAGCACTACTATTGACCACAGCAGTTAGGGGGTTATCAGCCAGGACCAAGGATATCTCCAGTCTCTGATGTTGCAGCATGCTGTTAGCTGTAGTATAGTCCCACCTATGACGTAAATGTACATCTTGTGAGAAGGGGTTAAAATACAGAAACACAATGTACAGAAATACCGATATTAATATAGAACTCTGATCTGGTGATCTGTCTGATTGCCAGTAGGAGTCGCGACGGAATATTTTCCACTTTATGGTGAGTTGGGTCTCTGCTGTTTACGGTATGTTTTTTTTGTCTTCCTCTGGATCAGCTGGGGTTTGTAAGTATGAAACATTAGGACTTGATGGACACGGAGGAGGTCTTCTTCTCTTTAGCCCGCTATGTCATTACTAGTTAGTAAAAAGCTGCGTTCTCTCACAGCAAAAGAAAAAAAACGGAACAAAAAAAGGTTGTGGCCGAAACTTCGCCCAGCTGCGGCAGCCAACAGCAAAACAATATCACCGATGTCGGCAAGACCGTGCGGCTGTTGGCAGGACTTTCAGCTGCTTTTATATCTTTGCTGTGTGAGCGCAGCCTTGGGCTCTTTCACACAATGCAGAATTATTCCCCAAGACGCAACAAAAAGCGCAGAAAATTCTGCACTGAAATCTGCATGTATCCTTGCAGCTGTGGTGCAGAAGTCTGCAGATTAAGCTGCGTCTTGCGGAATAACCCCGCGCTGTGTGAAAGGACCAGCAGCGCCTTTTTCAGTCTGCTTTGCATTCATTTATTTTGTTTCCCCACAGGTGAGAATGCAAGAAAATAAGGAAGTGAATGCCCAGATGGGATTATCTTCAATGCATGAAAACCCAAACTCTGCACTTCCTCCATTTCCAGAGAAATCCTGCACCATGCCGCATAGGACAGAACAGTATATAAAAGACAACGTACGGGAAGGAGACGGCTCGGTGGATGCCATTTATAAGGCTGTGGTTGATGCAGCCAGTAAAGGCATGCAGGTGGTCATCACCACGGCCGTGTCCAGCACAACGCAGATGAGCCCCATCCCAGCACTAAGTGCCATGAGTGCCTTCACTGCATCCATCGGTGACCCATTAAATCTCTCGAGTGCGGTGAGCGCGGTCATCCACGGTAGAAACATGGCAAATTCTGATCATGAGGTCAGAATGAGGAACTCGAGAGGGAACCGGATGAGGAAAAACGTAGATCACGGCAAACATATGGCTGATGGGGATGGGTTTGATTATTTCAAAGCGGGATGCAATACACCTAAACGACAGTGGAACGGGGGTCAGAGTCCAGGAGACGTGAACCGGTGGAAATGTGAGGAGGTTCTGGACCACAACGCACAGGTCCATGGCAATCCTTACCAAGCAAGATCTGGAAACGTCTCTCTATTGCACTCCTTCGAAGATGAGCAGTGCCAGATTTTGCTGCCCCCCAGGCATTGTCCGAACGATAAAATGCTAGAGGATAATTTCAGGTTTAACCATTACAAAAGAACTATGATGAGTTTTAAAGAGAGGTTGGAAAGCACGGTGGAACGTTACGCCCATATGAATGGGAACAGGCCCACTCCGCACAGAGGCTATGGAGATTTGCTCAGCATCCCCAAACAAGAGATCAGCATGGAGGAACAATCTCCTAGCTCTTCCAACAGTTTGGAAAGCTCTTTAGCAAGAGACTATATCCATTACAATGGAGACTTCCATGCTAAAGGCATGAACGGGTGCGCCCCGAGTCCCTCGGATACCAAGAGTATCAGTAGTGAGGATGATCTTAGGATACCGGACTCCCCTTCTTCAAATGACTTAATGCCTTACAGGCCAAGGACGTTTAATATGGGGGACTTGGTCTGGGGGCAGATTAAAGGACTGGCCTCGTGGCCTGGAAAATTGGTGAGGGATGATCTACACAACGCGTATCGACAGAACTCCAAGGAGGTGAAGGTATGCGGTCACTTGCTGATTTTCACTTAAGACGTTTGTATTTTTAGTGTTGACGCATTATTTGAGCTGGATGCTGCAGGGTGGTGAAAAGTGGCGTCTGAGCTGAAGGTGGAGAATGTAAAAGTGTAAAGTATTTTAAACCCCCAACAGTTTAGGACGAGCTGTGTTTGTTCTGCAGGAAAAGCACATTAACAGACCTTTCAACTTCAAGCGTCTGTAGCTTCGGTTCTATCAGTGTTGCTAAAGCGAAGATTCTTAGCGTTAAAATGTTAAAAAGCATGTCTGTAACACTCAGAGAACCGGAGCTACAACCGTTTGAAGTAGGGTCAGGAATAATGAATTTTGCTCTTTCCTCCTGCTCTCAGCATCTTCTCTCTCCTCGGCTGAGACCTGCTGTAGTTCTCACAGCAGTGAGGACTGGGACCACCAGCACAAAATACAGCAAGCTCTGCCTGGCGGCCTGACGCTTTTAACTTGTGCCCCTTTTGAAGCATCCATAGCAGCAAGCGACTTAGACTCGGGCACCATGTCTGACTCCAGGGCAGAATGCCTCAGGCAGGCTGCAGCCAAAGTCACGCATTTTGCATGCTCTCACGGTCATAACAAGTTTTCATGTGGACAGTGTGAACCGCTCTGAGCTGACGAGCTCCCAGCCGTCTGAACCAGAATGGGTGCGCTCTGTCTTGTCCAGTGCTTGACTTACTAAAGCATCCAAGATAATCATTACCATACTGGATAGTATTTTCCATCATCCGGTCCCAACCATGCCTGATGGAGAAACTCCTTACCCCCCTGATCCTTCCCATGGAAGAACCAGGCAGCGGTCTAGACCATCTCACTCCCGACAATCCTATGAGTTTCCAGCCTGATCGCGCTCCCCACACCCCATTGAAACACATTCTGAGCTTTCCCCCAGGGACGACCCTCGCTCAGAAGGTGAGGTGCGTCCGCCTCTAATTCACATCTGGATGAGAAACAATCGTCCAAACTACCCTCTTCAGTTGATCTTTTGATAACTGTGGTGAAGGACACCCTAAAGGTGTAAGATCCATTTAAGACGTCCCCCCAAGGTCTTTTCTTCCTACAAAGAATTTTAAGATCTCCTGACCAGTGAATGGAATCTCCCTGACAAGCATTTCACTAAACCAAAGCGTTCATGTACCCCATTTCGAAGTCCATAAAGAAATGGGCAACATCTCTGGCGGTAGACCCTCCAGTGTCACACTTGGCAAAATACACCACACTGCCTATGGCAGACGTTTTTTTTTCTTTGCGGACGCCCATAAGTAACTAGAATCGCTGGCTAAAACCTCTTTTGAGATGGTAGGTTCAGCCCTACAACCTCTCTTTGCATCTACCTGGGTCAGCAGGGCTACTTCCAAGTGGGCTGAGCAATTGCGCCGAAGCATTCTTTCCGGTTCTTCCCTGGTAAAACCTGCAGATATTGTGCAACAACAAATTGGCCATACAGGCAAATACGTCTGTGAGGCCCCCCTCCATGCTGCCAGATTATTGGCTTAGACTTGTGCGGCCTTCATAGCCACACAAAAGACCTTGTAGCTGAAATCCTGGGGCACTGATGCAGTCTAAAAGGTCCTCAAGTGGACTTCCCTTTGTAGGTTCCCACCTCTACGGTGATCGGCTAAACAAAATTTATTTTGGAAGCCACAAATGGTAAGAGCTCCCACCTATCTCAGAACAGGTCTAACTGAACGAGATCTTCTCGGAAGAGGCGTCCTCCATTTCCTTCCTTTTGGCTCCAGTCAGTGAACCACGGATACCAAGAAAACCACTCTGTATCACAGGAAATAACCTTACTTTGGACACTAACCCTCTTCCACAAAATCCTCATCGCATCCATGTAACAAGCCGAATTCCTGGCCTCCATCGATGTCAAGAATGCATACCTCCATGTGTTCATCTGCAGAGCGCATCAACGTTTTCTACGCTTCACACTATGGTCGGAACACCACAGTTTTTGGTTCTCCCTTTCAGGCCTCCTTCCCACGAACGGATTTCCGCCGCGTAATTCGCGGCGAAAATCCGCTGCGTTGCACGCAGCTATTAGGTTCTATTGAACCTAATAGCTCCATGCTCACGATGCGTAATTCCACCGCGGAATTACGCACCGCGATTTCTCCCGTCCTCACCCGCAGCATGCTCTATTTTCTGCGGGTGAGGACGGGCTGTACGCACTGACGGCTTCCATTGCAGTCAATGGAAGCCGTCCATTCACGCTATCTCCCGCTGTAACCAGCGGGAGATAGCGTGAAAAAACGCTTTCCCGCCCACCGCCGAGCGTCATATGACGCCAAATGACGCGGTCCGGCCGCGTCACGTGACACGGCTGGTGACGCGAGGGCGGTGGGCGGTGACGAGCGGTGACGAGCGGTGACGCGGCGGTGGTGGGCGGGGAAGCGATTTCACGCTATCTCCCGCAGGTAAGTATAGGGGCTCTGGGGGGCGCCGTGACGGGCTTCACAGCGGAATATTACGCTGCGGAGCCCGTCACGCTCGTGGGAAGGAGGCCTCATGTTGGCGACTGTTCCGTAGGTATTCCCACTCAGCCACTCTGGAGAGTCTCCACATCACCTTAGACACACACGCTGCTTCAAAACCTGCAGCACTTAGCCGAGGGTTTCGGAGCGGCTTGGCCGCACGCCTTTTCGTTGCGGCCGGCGCTCCCATAGAGAAGAACGTGGCTGCAAAGGGGAAGGGGGAGAATTGACATTCTGCAGCCGGGGAATCCGTGCCGCAGCACCAGCTTTGGCGCGACGGATTGGCCGTGCCATTTGGACGCGATTTTCGACAAATCTCGTCCAAATGGCTGGCTAATCCCGGGATTAGCGGCCGCATGTGAATTTGCCGCTGCAAAATTCTGGACGGAATTTCTGCGGCAAATCTGCCCTGTGTGAACCCAGCCTCAAAAGCCAACAGAGATGTTACAGTAAACCTTCAAATCTACTTGGGATTCTTCATCAGACTAGAATATACCTGAAGAAGCGGATATGCACATCAGAGGCACAGATGTGGTGTGATTAATTTGCATTTAATAGAACCGGATGAACAGCAGAGACAATTAGTCTGAGAAGGACGTGAGAGTTTTATGGGCTCTAAATTGATATTCGGGGGCACCGGGCCCCAGAACCGCCTGTGGTGGTGAGACCTTTTCCTCGATTTCAAATTGTTGTGTTTCTGAGCCCCCCCAACATGACATTTGGTGGTCAGGACAGACGAAGGACGGCTCGGTCTGCTGGGCTGATAGTCACTTAGTTTTTAACAGATCTTAAAGACCAAACAGCCTGACAGGTGAGCGATTTACATGGGATGCCGATCGCCTGAATCCGCAGTTTCCATGATGATTCATGCGATAGTCGCCCCGTATACATTCACTGAGAACCGTCACATTTCGCTCTACTGACGTGAATCCAGGCGTCTTTCCTGCTTCTCTTCCTTCACCATAAAACCTCTTTCATTGCGGAAAAAATAGATCATCGCCACTAAATTCAGAGAGTCGGAATTTTTTTTTTCCGTAGGCCAAAGTGTGTTTTAGGACTTGTTCTATGCTGGACAAGCTTCAGCATTGTTTTTGTGCTTTTCTCCATGTTGTGTGTTTATTTTTTTTTTTTTATAAACCTTTTTAACTTTTTTCTCTCTGTAGTCAGACTACAGATTTTGACCATTTGACTGATTGACCGTTACATGAGCCAAGGTCTAGACTGAACTAACAGACCCTCGTTAGGCCTCCATCATCACCCTGCAGCGGAGCTCCCTCCATCACTCATATAGCAGTTAGCATTGACTGCGGCATCTAAGCGGTTAAAGTACCAGGGGCGGAGCTAAGTGCGACCTGGCTGTTGCAGCAGTAACCTCCTGCAGTGCGTCAGTCCGCTCTGCACTTGCGATGTACTGGCGTCGGTTTGCACCATCCGTTATGCCAGCTTCTAGTATAAACTATAGTAAATGTGGTGGGCCATCAGAGGCCACGCCCCTCCTACACCCCCTTTGTTCTTCCTAAAATCAGTGGATATGGCATAAAACATCAAATCACATTTTTTTACACACAACCCCACTTGCATTAAGGGGGTGACTTTGGGATCATACATTCCCTCCTGCTGCAGCAGCGTACGATGATCAGAATATAACGCTACGGCCCGCAGTCTGGTGGCAGCCATGATGAATTTCTCATTCATTAAGGACCCCCGCTTCCTTTTTGTTATGTTTATCCAGACTTTGCTTCTGGTATTTCAGCCGCATGCGACCCGTCAAGAGCGTCGCTCCTGGAATCCCCTTTAAATAAGGCCTTTCAGCCCCGATATACTTACTGGATGCCCGAAACTGTGAGATCAATTCCAAATTATTAGTAGATGTCCAATTACTGATTGCTGCAGTAAGCCGCTTCCGCCAGAGTATACGGGGCACGTTGTATGCAGCACATATATTCTATACGGCGCCTCTTGAAGGTTTAGCTCATCTCTTCTGGTTTCCCTTTAGGTGGAGAGTGAAAAGTTGAAGAGCCTGACGGAGGGACTGGAGGCGTACAACCGAGCACAGAAGAGGAACTGCAAGTAAGGATCTGGTCGTGTCTTGGACTTAACCCCTTAGTGACCAGGCCTGTTTTGGAACTAAAGATGCAACAATTTTGGGGGGATTTTCATTTCCACTTTTATTTCAGAAGCCATAAGTTTTAAATCTTTCCATCGACCTCCTGCGAGGGCTTGTTTTTGTGTTGTGAACTATAGATTTTTTTTTTTACCCTTTTTTGGGGGTACATAGACTGTATTATATAACTTTTCACACAGGTTTTTCCTGCTGGTTGGTACGATTCCGACTATACCAAAATTTTTATGTATTGTATGATTTTTTTTTTTTACGCTTTTGCATAATTAAAACCCCCATATATATATTCTTTTACATAATTGCAATTGAAGTCCCATAACTTTTTTTTTCTCCTTGGCTGAGCTCTGTCAGGGATTGTTTTTTTGCATAACTAGCTGTAGTTTTTTTTATTGGTACTATTTTAGGGTGCAAAAATTATATATCTTTCTTTTTAGATTTTTCCACTATTGCACAATAAAATCCTTGTTTTTAGCGTGACGAGCTGTAGTTTTTTTGGGGCATCGTTACAGAATACATTTGGCTTTTTTGATAACTTTTATCTATTTTTTGGTGAGGCAGAATGTACAAAAAGCATTTTGGCTGTTTTTTAGCTTTGTTTTCTTGCACAGTGTTTGCTGCACAGGATAAATAGTGTATTCAAATGATTGTAGGGGCGTGACCAGACCAAACGTGCTGTTTTTGTTTTGTTTTTTTGTTTAATTTTTTTTTTTAACTTTTTTTCAAACTGAAGGGAAAATCCACAAGGTGTTTTTGGTTTTTTTTTAATTACTATTTCAACGTGGATTTTTTTTAAATGTCTGGACAGTCTCATTGAATCTCAATGAAGTACTGGTTCGCTACCATGACCTGTGCTCTTCAGTCACCTCCTCACTGCAGGGGGTGCGGTTACCCCCCCATCCTTATACTCCAGTATATACGGTATCTTGTCCTCCAAAATGATCCAGACTTTTTTTCCTTTCTCTTTTCTTAGGAGTGGAACACTAAATAATCACTTGGAAGCTGCAATACACGAGGCGATGAACGAGCTGGACAAAATATCTGGCAATGTAAGTCCCGACACTTCCCAGCAGCTGGTGGACGGTAATTACCGTATGTGCAGAGCGATACGGAACGAGTGACGTTTGGATGGAATTATACTTTGGGGGTCTTTACACTCTGAAATCCAAATATAGAATGTGTATGGAAGAGCGCTCACTGCGGAGATGTCAACACTGTGGTGGTCCTGCGGGATATTCTATAGTAGGAGGTCAATCTTCTCAGATATAGCCAGGAATGTATAGGTGCTCCAAAGAAATCTCATATCACTGATGAAACGGCAGCCAGAGGATACTCCATTCACAGAGTGAAGGAGACAATAAAATGGCAAGACAAAAAGAGAAAAACTCCTCAGCGCTCACACCAATGTAATGCATACAGGTATAGGTGAAAACGGATGAAACTTACTCGGTGGAGGCGCCTATAGCCCAGGCGCCTCCCAATCCAGGATTAGCTTGTCGCACGGGGATGAAAGCCAGCAGCAGCAGAGATGTTTTCACAACTTTTATTACGTGCAATCAAGGTACACTTGAGCGTACCTTGATTGCACGTAATAAAAGTTGTGAAAACATCTCTGCTGCTGCTGGCTTTCATCCCCGTGCGACAAGCTAATCCTGGATTGGGAGGCGCCTGGGCTATAGGCGCCTCCACCGAGTAAGTTTCATCCGTTTTCACCTATACCTGTATGCATTACATTGGTGTGAGCGCTGAGGAGTTTTTCTCTTTTTGTCTTGCCATGAAATCCAAATATGGCGTACTGGCGGGTTTCTTTTTCCATTTCACTTCACTTAGAAATCTTTAAACGTTTTTTAGTTAATTATACGGTACAATAAATGGTAACCTTAGAAAACACAACTCGCCCCAGAACAAGGACGAGCCTCAGACCGCGACGTCGGCAGAAAAATAAGAGGTGCGGTTTTATTAATTTTTTTTAAATAAAAAGAAAAACTTCCGCTTTGTGAAGAGCTTAAAGAGAATCCGTCACTATAGTTATATTAACCATGCTATGATTAGTTGTGATGGCGGGCAGCTCAGGTTTGTAGTCTTCAGTGACCTACCTCTCGCTTTCCCTGCAACACCATACACTAAGTTACACTGCAGTCCGGGGGGCCGGAGGAGGGATTCTTGATACTCTCATGCTCCCCGTTCCTGCAGTTCATGAGCGGTCTGATAATCTGACCTGCTACACACCGCTCTGCGCATGCACTCCTATAGACTTCTTCTACAGAAGAGTGCGCAGCCAGGACTCTGAGCATGACATACAAATCGGACTCTCTTCAGATTTTACCTGGAAACACTGCAGGAATCGGGAGCAGGCAAATATAACAAGTACACCCCCGGCCCCTGTGGCAGTGCATCTGCTTGACTGGTGCGTCATTTAAGCTCCTTCCCACTACAAGGGGTGCAGTGAGGGGAGGCACGATGGACGTGGGACCCCTGTCCTCAGAATTTATGGGTGTCCCAGTGGCAAAGACCCCCACGGATCAAACGTCTATCACTTGTGGATTCTGTGACAACGGCTTTCAGTGCTAATGTCCTCCAGATGTCTCCTTATGACCTCTTGGACGGACATATTTGGTATTAACCTCTTCTTGACTGCAGAATGTAAATTTACCTCCTGCAGTCGTGGAGGGTTTATGGAGCGTTGTCAGATGTCATAGTGTGAAAAGATGAGGAAAATGTACAAGTAAAGACCTCTAGCCGCTTCTTGTAAGCTTTATTATTAATTGCACACAACAGGCCAGGGCGGGACATACGGAGGTGTCAGGATAACCGCATAATGTAAATATACCCGTGCATTGGCGATGGTTGTATGAAGCGGGCGCAGGAATCTAAATGGAGTTTAAAGTCCAAACTATTCAAATATCGCACTTTTTCTCACACATGGCGAAAGCCGTAAGAAGAAAAAATGTATACAATGCAAGAATTACAGCTTTTTCCGTCACCTAAAAAATTGTAATAATTGATCATACGGTTGTACCCCATGATGGTGCCAATATATACTTCAGTCCGCACACAAAAAAACAAGGCCTCTCACCACCAATCAAGGGGAAAGGATCAAAAGAAAAACACAACGATGGCCCTTAGAAGATGGCGACAGCAAGGCGAACGCATCATTTTTACCACACTGGGGGGGACATAAAAACAATATCTAAAAGGAGCACAGTTGCAGTTTTTCTTCCCATTTCACCCCTGTTCTAAAAGTTTATAGAAGTTTTTTCAGTACATCTATTAAATGGTTAAAAAAATATATAACCCGTCCCTCAAGAAGCAAGAACTTGGACAGGCAGCTGTGTTGACAGGAAAAAAAAAAAAAGACAAAAGTTATGGGTTTTGGAAGACGGAAACTGAAAAAAAAAAAAGCATTAAGACAGCGATGTCACAAATAATTTTTAATTCTCCAACAAATTATAAAGAAATTAGAGTCGCTAAACCGCCATGTACGTAAAATTGCTGCTATTTGGTCATTTTGTGACACTTTGGGCATTAAAGGGGTTTGCAGGATTTTTACTATTGATGACCTTTCCTTAGGAATGGTCATCAATAGTTGATCAACAGGGGGCTTCTGATCAGGATCGCCACCAATCGGCTGATCCTCTGGCCGTTGTCAGTGTGGACATCGCTGGACGCAGGTAGAGCCGTCAATATTGCAGCCGCCTGAGCCGACAGATACAGAACCCATTCAATTTAATGGGAGCTGTCCCTGCAATACCAACCCGGGCCACTGACTATGGACAGCGCTATTTTCTTCCAAGCACTGACAGCAGAGTAGGGTATCTAAAGCTGTGGAACCCGACTTATTAAATTGGTGCCCTATCCTGTGGATAGTGGAGAACCCTTTAAAGGGTGGAAACCCCATCATCTAATGGTTGGGCCTTTACATATTCGGGCATCATTATGTATATATAGATGGATAACCGCAGTATTCCTGCTTTTTGTTTTTCCTTCAGGTGCCTCAGAGAGAGCGACAGCTGAAGCCCCCAAAACCCAAGAGGAGGAAGATCTCCAGATAACATTGATAGTTCCTAAGATGCTATATGTGTATATAGGCATTGATAATATATGTATATCAATATTTCTAGATATCGCCACCTGGTGTAAAGTGAATATGTGGTAAATATTTTTGCATTTTAGGCAGGTGGGCGCTGGAAACCTAAAAAAAAAAAAATCCCCTCCCCCTCTCCTCCCATGTGACTGAATGGAGATAAAATGTTTCTTTTTTTTTTTTTTTCTATAACGCTACAATTGTGGTTATAAAGAATATTAGTCCGACGTTTCTGATACATTTTCAGTGTGTATATAAGAATTCTAGAGTTTGATGACGATAACCGCCCTGTAAATAATGTACCATATTGTCATGTACAAGCCGACTTAATGCACACTTTATCTTCTACTGTACAATAGTGTACAAAAATTCTTTGGTTTCTATCAAGTTAATGTTTAAGCGGTGTAGAGAGGTAGAAGGAAGAACGGAAAACCCTTCTTTTATATCACAATGTCAGAGATGACCACATGGGGGCGCTCATCTGTCCTGATCATTACTTTCCAGGAAGCCCCTGGGGGGCTCTTCACATCACATTTTGGACTTCTGTCGAGCATATACCATTTAATACAAAAGAAAATTGTATTTGACCGAGCCGCAGACTCCAACTGGTCTGACGCAACCCTGAAGTGCGCACTTCTAGGTTTTACCGCCCTTATGTTCGTGTTCGTTTTTTCTTTTTGCGGAATAGTATAACCCAGCGTGCCACAACAAGGGGCGCTCGGCGGATATTCTTTATTTACATTACAGTTGAGGCCGTAAAGTTGTATGTTTCCGGTCTTTGATGATTTGTACCCTGTTTGGGTCATCAGTAGTTAATCAACAAGGGTCCACCGCTCGGGACCCCGTCCATTAGCCGATCGCCTGGCCTGCCGTCAGTGCAGCGGACTGGATGTTGTCCTTGATAGGAAGACGCAGCAGAGGGAGCGCTGCTCTTACCCTTCCTGCTGAGTACAAGACGTGACATCCTGACCACGAGAGGAGCAGGAAGCGGCGCAGCATTTAGGTTGACGACAACTTATGTCTGTTTGTATATGCTTACCATTACGTACCTTCTTTGTATACTTTTTTTCATGTTCATTTAATATACAGCATATGTTAAACGTGATGTGAAGAGCCCCCTACCTCCATTCCCGGTACCTGTTGGAGAGTGAAGCAGCATAAGATTGCATGTCCTCTGCTGACTTAACTAACTGTAATAATTAATTTCTCCCACCATTTTTTTCTGCGATGGCCGAGGTAAAAAGGGTAGCTGACCTGGGTGGCCGTCCCTGTCGTGTTACCTTGTAAGTGCGCCACCACCGTGTTGTATGCCCAGTCCGCTCTAAATAACACACAGGTCTGCAGCAGTTTAATGCAACCCGCCGCTTCTGGAGAAACAAAGATGGCCGCCACACTCCTCTGACTACCTGTGTGCATCATTACTCTGAGGCACTACACCCACTGCTGACCAGTCAGAGCAGCTCGTAGCGTCCTAGACCATCGATGCTTACTCTTCAGTGTGTATCAGGTAGTCGGACAAACGCTGCCGCCATCTTTGCTTCTCCAGGACCGTATTGCTGTAAATTTAGAGTCACCCAGCTCTATAAGCCAAGCTTTATAGTCTGAAAGTAGGTGAGCCGCTGAGTCTGGGGAGGTAAAGATTGCACTTCCCCCAGTGTCAGCGCTGAAAGCCGCCGCACAATGCAAAGTAATCCGCCCGTTGTCATTTTACAATGGGCGCGCTACTTGGTAGTATTGAGTGGCGCTTTCAGCGCCGACATCGGGGGAGGTTTTATATCGCTTACATCCCTGGGCTCAGGGGGTCACTTACTTTCAGCCCCTAAGCTTAGCTCACAGGGTTAAAAGTAGGTGACAGAGTCTCTTTATTGGTGAATGGGGATCAAATTTCCAACCCCCATATTTAATGGTGTGGCCTGTAGTCACTGATAGCCGCCCAGGTCAGTAATGACCCTACAGACGTACAGCAGAGAGGGTTCCTAGTTGCATCTCTGTTTTTTTTTTTCCATAAACGTATAATTCCTAGGGGTTCTCCACCTAAATATTAGGGTGCCGTCACTTGGGGTGTAACCCGCTGCAGGGTCGCTGCTTGGTTTCAGCATGGTGGATGAGATTATTCAAGATCTCTTCCACATCCGCACTTTTCACCCTTTGCAATGCATAGGGTAAAATCTGAGGCCAATCTGCATGTAAGACCGGATTCACACGACCACACGCAATGCGCAGTGAATAGAACGCACTGATTTCAATGGGTTCGTTCACAAACACGGATTTTGCGTGCCCTATTCTGTTGCACAAAAAGCTATGCAGCACATTCTCCCTTACTGCGCATGTAAGCAAAACATCAGGAACGAATTACACGATTTGGCTGCTTTAATAGCTGCGCTGCGTTGTTTTTTGTGTGCAAACAGTACAGTAAAAAAAAAAAATCACCCGATGCGCAAATGAGCATAAAGTCGTGTGAATACGGCCCAACACTTTGTAGCAGAATCACAAAAAATAGAAAGCTTTAGAAAATTGTAATCTAAAAGAGTTTGGAAATTGTTGGCTGACTAATCTATTTATATCGGGCGGAATTCCGTTTTTCTGACTCGGCGCTCCAAATTTCCTGCATAATAATAATTAAAGGGGTTTTCTGACCTTAATTTTTAAAAAATTGTCCCCCGGAAGCGAAAGGCATGAAAGCATACTCACCCTTCCATTGTGCTTCCGTTACAGCGCTGCCACCACAGTCCCTGCTGAAACGGGAAGTGATGACATCATATTCATCACTTACATGGCCGCTGAGGCTGGCAACTGGCTACATGGGTGATGTGAGTGATGAATATGATGCCATTGCTTTCTGTTTCAACAGAGATCGGAGTGAAGAGGGCCGGACCCGGAGGCACAATGCAAGATTGTGTTTTATTTTTTTTTAAGTTAGAAAACCCCTTTTAAAAGATGCGATGTGCGCTGCCTGCAGCCACCACTAGAGGGAGTTTGCTGCATACTGTATTATAGATTATAACGCTGCCCAGTTAGATTGTACTTACATGAGCAATGCAAGTTATAGCCGACCTTCTGGGCTGCAACGCCCATCGCACAACACAGTGCATGTCCCATTCTCATGCGAGACGCTCACAAAAATGGGACTTGCAGTGATTCTTCAAACTCGGACCCTTTTTGAATGAATGGGTTCATTTTAGATGCGATTACTGTCCATGTCGGACAAGACAAAATCGAGCGAGATTCAAAGATCGTGCAAGATTAAACGTTTTTTAGTCTAATCAGAGAATATCGTGTCTGTGTCTGACAAGTGGGGGACCCACAGTAACTGCAAGAACGGGGTCCTATTTGCCCCTGTAAGAACAGACCGATGCTCAAGTTAGTATCCTTCTGCTCTAGTCAGGAAGGAATCTTGTAATTAGAGGGGGGTCTCAATCATACGATTCTAACTCCTTTAACACTTACTAAGCTCCCTCTAGTGGCCGCAGCATCTTGTCTGTTACTATATCTATGCAGAAGATATGGCGCTCTGTATCAGAAAAAAAAGCGCTTCAGCCACTATAAAAGGATATTGAGAAACTGGTGCATTTTCATCCTCAAAATGACTGATAAAAGGCCGATGGTCCCTCTAAGCATACGGCCATACCCATATATTTTCCATTGTGGAAAATCCGCAGCACATTTGCTGCAAGTCAACATACCTTAAAGGTTGTACTTAAATAATAAACTGAAACATACTTACCCGTCCACTGAGATCCAACGCTGCAGTCCCGCTGTGGTCCCAGTGATTGTTGTGACTGATTTCACAGGAAATCAGATGACTATCACTGGGGCTGGATCCTGGCGGAAAATATATTTCGGTTTATTATCTTTGTACAGCCTGCCTAATTGAAGCGGGTTATCTGGTAACCGACGGAAATCACGTCACTAATAATTTAGGTGGAGAACTTTTTTTTTCTTTAGCCTGCCTGTCGTTACACAAGTGGGCGACAAGAACCCCCATTATTCCAACAGCAGAGTCTAGGGAGTATACATTTCTCATTGACACATGCATCTCCGTGGTGCAACCCCATTAAAACGCCCATTAGATTAACTCGTTACGGTCGTCATGACAGGTGCACTTTGTTTCTAATACCCCCCCTTTTTCATTACTTGGTACATCCTGTAAGCATTTTTTTTTTTATTGCACTGATTTGCAGCCTAACCAATTCCTAATCCAGTATTTGGGTTGATCCAGAACAATCCACATATCGCCGATGTGCTTACGTGATCTTCTTTGTGTTTGTTTCTAAGCCACAGCTGAGATTCCACGGAACGTATCCCTGGGTTTCACCGGCAAAACTTATATTGCTAATGATCCGACACTACAGAACTGTGTGCTGTCTGCATAGCCCGAGCTTGGAAGCATGCATCTCCGTTGTTCCATCACACAGTATTAACACGTCACGAGCCGCCGGGGTTGGATGTCGCCATCTGCACGGTGGCTTTTTTTTTTTCTTATTTTGTGTTTTATCAGTATTATGTAACATATCACAGATTTATTTTATTTAAAAAAAAAAAAAAAGTATTTATACTGTTAACAGATTATATATTAACGTGGCTGAAACCTGCGAGTTATTTTATTAACCAAATTATTTATGTTACGTAAAGTGAAAATGTGAAGCTACAAAGAAAAAAAAACACTACGTATAAATGAGCCGACAATATTGTATTGTAACGAAAAAAGTTTCACTTGTGCATTTGTATATTCACCTATGTGGCTGCATGCGTGAATATACATCTGTGAGCTCTGGACCTGATGGATTGCAAACAGCTCCTGGTGTGATCACCACCACCGCGTGTACCCATCATCTGCCCCTCTGGCCAGGAAGCCATTTAGGAGAGGACCCATAGACCCCCAACAGGGCAGTGAGCGCCATCCTTCCCTTTGAGGATTGTATCGGTGCCCAAGGGGACTTCGAATGTCTTGCTAGATCCTCCTTGCAGTGCATTGAGCTTTGGCGCAGTTGTCGTATCAGCGTTATATGGCGGTTTTAGGCGCAGATGTTGACTTTTGATGCGCAATATTGAGCAACAAGTGAAGTTGGGACTACACCCAGGTATATAATGCAGACTTCATCAAACTGCACCAAAGTTCCTCTTAAAGGGATTTTCAGATACTTCCATTTTTCTAAGTGATCAGAATGCTTGAAAATAATAAAAGTAGTACTGCTCACCTAACCTCTACCCCCACCGACACAAACCTGTCACCATTGCAGCCAATCAGTGACTAGCAGTTCAGGCATTGGCTGCAGCAGTCACATATCTGTGTCAGCAGGGACCCTCGGAAGCCACAGGAGATCAGTCACTTATTTTATCCCTTTTAAATAAAGAAAAACTAAAAAGTGCCCGCGCCCCTCTGAGAGTAAGTTCACACACTGCGGATTTGCTGTGGATTTCTCATGGAAGTTCCTTAGTAATGTGCAGTTCAGCATAAATGAACAGGGACTCCACAAACCCCATCACTTACTGTGGAAGCAGAAGCGCCGTGGATTATTACAGCAGAATTCATTCATTGCAATGTGGGGAGTGAATTCCACGAAGAAACCCGCACCAAAACTCGCACGCGGCTTTTGGAATCTGTTTTCTCAGATGTGTGAACATACTGCAAAAGCAACTATTTGTTACAGAGTGGCACTCAGTAAGGATGTATTTACACGGGAGATTTTATCTTGCGAGATGCACAAAATTTGCGCCAAAATAGAAACCATTATTTGCAATGGCCCTATTTCTTACTTTTTTTATTTATTTATTTTTTTTTGTAATTTCGTTTTGTCGGTACTCCCTCAGGAATAGTGAAATTTGCACAAAGTGGTGGGGTGTTTGCCAAAATGTTCACACCCCTTTCAGACACAGCGCGTAAGGTCATGTGACCCATCTAGACCTGGCATTAATTAGCAATGTAACCAGATGGCTTCAGTTCACTCTGACCCATCCGACTAGAACTGAGGTATATAGAGAAGCTGTAGGGGCAACTCCAAAAAATGGCTGCCAGTGCTGAGTGCAGGTGATGAGTACACCGTGTCTTGTCCCCGCCCCCGTATGATGCCCTGACTTCTCCCCACCACCTACAAATTACATCAAGCGATGTGTGTTTAGTGTTACTTTTTCAGATGTTCTCGTTCCTCCTATTTTGTAACAGTCCTGCTTTTCTGCCGTTTGTTGTGTGGGTGTTCTAATATTTTCGATTTCTTCTGTTTCGTTGTATCATTTTGTACCGATCATCAAGCCATTTCCTGAGTGTTCCCAATGATTCCGTTCTGTACTTTACATTGGTCGTCTCTGTAAAGTGCATGCGATCTTCCTTTTCATTGATTTTCTTCTAGAGTGTATGATAGGAGTAGTTGTTTCAGTCCATAATGTTGTATTTTATTTTTTTTTTCTCTTTTTGTTTGTTTTTTTAATCTAAGTTTTCTGGTTTTCTGTATGCAGTTAATGTAAATATCGTGAGCATTACAGGTCATGCAGTGTTGTGACATTTTTTTTAAAATGTTGCACCAACTTTACGATTAAAACAAAAAAACTGGTCACATACTTGAAACTCTATCCAGAGACCCTTTTATTTTCTGTCTCCGAGCAACAATTCTAGCAGACGCGCCTATCCTGCAGCCATTTTTCTAAACAAATTAATGCTTTGAAAGGTTTTTAAAGGGGTGGTCCCATTTCTAGCTGCAGACAGCAGACCGCTCCCTACATAGCCTGCAGTACCAACCCAGGCCACTGCGCAAAGTCCTACTGAAATGAATGGGTCTCAGACTGCAGTACCAGCCTGGGCCACTGCGCAATGTACAGAGCTCTCTGCTTCCTATAGCAAAACAGCTAGACGTAGGACCACCCTTTTAAGACACATGCACACTAAAATACCTTACATCTCTATAATGGGAGTCATTCCTTATTATACAGCGTGTAGTCTAAAAGCCAAACCCAGCGCTATATCTCAGTACTGTTGTCCTATATGGAAATAACAATAGTGTGCTTGAATAGGAAGAATTGTCTGCACTACATGATGGATGGTATGGCGCATGGGGCCCTGGGACATAGATTTCAATTATGTGTTGTGGCCCCTGACAGAGAGAGAGTTAAACCCAATTGTAAAGTTGGAGAATTGTATGTGAGAAGTAAAAATTCACTTTCCGCACCTCTCCAAGTCTCGTGGGACCGCTGCTATGATGAAGTAAGGAAAGTGTGCTGGAAATGGCCTCCTTTTGCTACAATTGGGGCCGATCATCCAGGAAGTCATCACAGTTTACAGATTCAGGTACCGATCCGAGTCCCTGGAATGAAGACAGGTCCAACGATGGCTCCATGCATGTATCATAGCAGAAGGAGGCCACTTCATGTACCCTTTCCTTACTTCAGTCATAGCAGCGGTCCCTCAGGACTTCGAGAGACGCTGGATTTTGCTTCTCACAAGCTATTTTTTAACTTTGCAATTGGGATTTACTCTCCATCTCTTACAGGGGCCACAGCGCAAAATTGAAATCCATGTTCCAGGGCCCGTGCACCATACCAGTGTGTAGTGCATCTATGCCTTCCTATTCAAGTACAGTGTTGTTATTTCAGTATAGGACACCAGTAGTGAGATATAACGCCAGCTCCGGCTTTTTACTACACCTTGTATAAAGATGCATCTGTGTACATGCTGTAGAACTCAGCCCAAAAGCTAATCTCATTGCAGTGCTCTAGTTTCAAACTACCAATGAAGGGATGTTCATACTTGGCAGATTTGATGCGGATATTTCATACCAAAGGGTGTGAATTTTGATGCAGATTGCCCTCCTTCAAATGAGGTGGGGGTCAAATCTTTGGTGGATCTGCACCATTTGGTGCCGATTTGCTGTGGAATTTTACACTACAAATTATCCACAGCCAATCTGCTCCTAGTGAACATATCCTTAGGTTGGGCTCACACAGGACTGAAATCTCGCGAAATGACGGCACGGAAATACTGTGAAATTCCGCGGGAGAAATGCAGCTTCAAAACCCGCTGATTTTGGAGCGGCTTCTCCTCCTGCATTCCGCTACAGCCGTCTCTGCTCATAGAAAGAAAACAGGGAAAGAATTGACATGCTGCATCTTTGAATTCCGTGCGGCATGTCCATTTGAGCGCAGCTCGGCCGCAGCGTGTGCACAAGATTTTTGCAAAATCTCGTCCACTTTTCTGGCTACTCCCGGGATAAAAAGCCGTGGGCAGAATTTCCGTGCAGAAAGTCTGCACTGAAGTTCCGCAGCAATTACACTCCGTGTGAACCCAAACTTATGGTGGTAAAGTGGTGTCCCAGAACGATTTTGAGAATTCTCGCCATGGGACCCTACCCGAGTGCCTGCAGAGACGAGCGCGTACTCACCGGCGGCCCCGGCTCTTTCATGTGTCGGCAGCCGGCGCATGCGCAGACCGGAGCCGGCAGCCGGGTGAGTGACGTTTCTTTGCGAGGCTCTGCGAGCCCTGCACAGAAATAGGACATGCCGCGCGAGATTTCGCACGGCCAAACCGCGGCCGTCTGCATAGGAGTGCGTATTGTAATGCACTCCTATGCAGGCTTTGAGCGGCGGAAATCCCGCGGCGGGATTTCCGCCCGTGTGCAGGCGGCCTTAGGCAAATATGTAAATCATGAGAGTTGTGTGATTAGATGAGCAGTTATGTCACCTCACACCCTAAGTCTAGGGTCACACGGGATGTACTCCCAGCGGAAATTTCGCGGATTGGCTGCACTGAAAAATCGAGAGATTTCCGCCAGGAAAGCGCTGCTTCAAAACCCACGGCGCTTAGCCACAGGTTTTTGAGCAGCTTCGCTGCATGCTTTTCCATTGCGGCCAGCGCTCCCATAGAGGAGAGCGCGTCCGGAACAAAAAAGAAAAAAAAAAGTTGACATGCTGCAGCCGGGGAATCTTACGCCACCGTGCTGGCTTTGCTGCAATGGATTAGCCGTCCTGTGTGAACAGGTTTTTTGACAAATCTCGTCCACATGGCTGGCTAATCCCAGGATTAGCGGCCGCAGGTGGATTTGCTGCAGCAAAATTTCAGACGGAATTTCCACAGCAAATCCGCCCTCTGTGAACCCAGCCTTAAAGTGGTTCCCCACTTAGCCTATAAAGCCCCGTGGAGGCCCCTTGTGTGTAGTGACCTTTTCTTCCACTTGTGTAGAGCTTGTTGACCACTAGACACCTCTACGACGCAGAGAAGAGATTTCACCCCGTTACCAGAGTCTGAGAGGGGCGCGTTATTGGGATGTGAGAAGCTGGATGGTCGTATCGATGAATTGTCCCCCACTGGCCGTTCTGACCAGACTGTTAGGAGATGTTGGGACCAGTGGATATGTGAGGGTACACAAGGTGACCGGGCTCAGGACGCCCCCTACAGCCCACCAGGAGAGTGGAACATCTGACCATCTGACAAGCACCAGCAGCTCCACCTGTTTCATTGTCCACCATCTGGAGACAGGTGGCACCATTTTTACACCCCGGTGTCTGTCAGAACCATTTCTAGGCCCTTCGCAGGACATTTTGTCTCGCTGCACCCATTACATGTATGGCCTTTAACACCCACCATTGCCTTTTTTTTCAATTGATGTCATGAATGACAAAACTAGACTGCTATGGAGTGGAACTGGGTTGTCTTTATCAGCAAATCCAGGTGTAGTATGGGCACTGACAACTGTTGTGTTAGTGTCTGGAGACCTTGGGGTGAGCGCCTCAATCCCACCTTTGCTGTGGAGCAGCACACTGCCCCCTGTTGCTGCGAAGGTCTGGGCGACCATTGCATATGACAGTTGGTCTTCCCCTAGTAGTGGTATGAGGAAGAGTGAGAGTTCAGCGATGTGTTCAGGACATCCTGCAGCCACATGTGTTCCTCTCGTGGCTTCCAAGAGGCAGAAGGATAATGCTCGGCTGCACACACAAGGAAATCACAGGAAGACCCCACAATATTGTCACACTTCCGTGGCTGCCTGGTCGCCAGATTTATCACAAATGAAACATCTTAGGTGCCAACTTTGACAGCCTATGAATTTGCACGTTCTAGAGGCTCAGTTACAGCAAATGTGGAGGGATATGCATCAAGATACCATACATAATCCGTATGCCTCCATGCCTGCCCCCGTATCTTGTATCCAAGCTAGAGGTGGTACAACAGGGTACTACAGCCTCCATGCAGGCCGTATCGCATCTTGCATCCAAGCTAGAGGTGGTCCAACGGTACTAAAGCTTCCATGCCCCTCCATATCACATCTTGTATCCAAGCTAGAGGTGGTCCAACAGGGTACTAGAGCCTCCATGCCCATCCATATCACATCTTGCATCCAAGCTAGAAGAGGTCCAACGGTACTAAAGCTTCCATGCCCATCCATATCACATGCTATGCAGTGTTCGCTTCAGATGCCTAGTCAATGTGACTAAGTGGCGACTCCCAGCTGTACTTTTGTTGCTTCCTAACTTGTATTATAAAATCTGTCACCATAATAGCCACGCAAGTGAGCTGTATCAAGTGTTTCACACAGTTAGAAATGGCAGTGAACAGGGCAGGAGACGTAGTCTGCAAACACTGCCTAAATGCCTTGCACTTCACCACCATCACTAATACTGTAACCTCTATCCTCATTCTTGCTGTTAGCTTTAAAACTTATTTCCAAAGCCCAGCTCTAGTGCATTCTATTCACATCACCCCCTCTCTCCTTTCATCACCCATGCACAGTTTACATGCACTCTTTACTTTCTTACTAAGCCTGAATCATCCTAATGCCACTCAGAAACATAAAAGTCGCCCTCAAGAAACTCCTAACCACCTGCTAACCCTTGCTATCTTGCTGCTTATAGCAGCAGGGGATCTCCCTACCAATCATAGTCCACCCTCCATTGCTCCTAACTATTAATCCCTACTTGCCTCACGTAGACACCCTTCAAGCCCCACTACTAACCCATGCATACCCTCCCCTGACTCCTTTAAATGTGCGCTCTGGAACTGCCAGACAGCATGCAACAAACCACACCATCCACGACTTTTGCGCAGTTGAATCTCTAGATCTGCTAGCTCTCACAGGAACGTGGATATAGCAGTCTGACACAGCCTCCTGTGCTGCACTGTCTTAAAATGGCCTGCAGTTCTCCCATACCCCAAGACCAGAAAACAGGCATAACGGAGTAGGTGCTCTTCTCTCCCCGCAATGCACCTTCCAGGTCATAACCCCCCCCCCCCCCCCGTACCCTCACCCACTTTCCCATCATTTGCGGTACATACGTTACGACTGTTCTGTCCGCTGTTTTCCTTGCGAGTAGCAGTTATCTACCGCCCCCCAGGTCCTCCCTGTCTGTTTCTGGATCGTTTTGCCACCTGGCTTCTACACTTCCTATCCTGTGAAAACCCAGCCCTCATCATAGGAAACTTTAACATCCCCACCAACGACCCCATCTGCCTCTCAGCTTCTACCTCTCACCTCCTCCCTTGGTCTCTCCCACTCACAGGGATGGCAATACTCTTGATCTGGTCTTCCGTCTCTGCTCTGCTTCCTCCTTTTCTAACTCTCTCTCTCTTGCTCTTGGGCCATAATCTCCTCTCTTTCTTTGTCAAGCTCCCTAGCATCTCTCCTGACACTCCTACCTACCATACACACAGGAACCTTCAGGCCGTTCACACCCAAAACTTTGCCGAGTCTCTACAGCCTTCTCTGTCTTTCTATCTCTCTCCTCTCCTGCCGCAACCCGGCTGCCGCACATTACAATACCACTCTCAAACATGCCCTGGATGAAGCAGCGTCGCCCATGACCCAAGCCATCCGATGCAGACCTCGGCAACCCTGGCTCACACCTCAAACGCGCTTCATCCGGCGGTGTTCTAGGTGTGCTGAACAGCTGTGGAGAATGTCACAAAAGTCCACAGACTTTCTCCACTTCAAATTCATGCTCAGAACCTACAACCTAGCCCTCCACCACGCCAAACAAGTCTACTTCACATCTATCGTGTTCTCACTATCTCACAACCCAAAACTACTCTTTGATACTTTTCACTCCCTTCTCAGCCCTAAACTGCAGCCCCCGGTAACAGATCTCCATACCGAAGAGCTGGCTGCTTATTGCAAAAGAAAATTGAAATAACCTCCCAATCCCAGACTAGCCCCGACCCTAGTCTGAGCAGCACTGCATCTAGCTCCTGCTCACTCTCTGTACTCAGACCAACGACAGAAGAAGAAGTCTCCAGATTGCTTTCCTCTGCTCGCCCCACCACCTGCGCTAGTTACCCTTTTCCTTCACACCTCCTCCGGTCCCTCTTCCCGGGGGTCATATCCCACCTCACCACTATATTCAACCTCTCTCAGACTTTCCCCTCCTCATTCAAACACACAATCATATCCCTGCTGCTAAAGAAACCAACTCTTGACTTGACCAATGCTGCCAACTACTGACCCATCTCAAATCTCCCCTTCATCTCCAAACTATTAGAATGCCTGGTTTACTCTCACCCTATAAGCTACCTATCAGAACACTCTCTTCTTGACCCCCTACAGTCCGGCTTCCGCCCTTTGCACTCAACAGAAACCACCTTTACAAAAGTGTCAAACGACAGCCAAATTGAGCAACTACTCCCTACTGATCCTCCTCGACCTCTCCGCAGCATTTGACACATTACAAACTCCTCAGTATGCTTCGCTTTATTCGACTAAAAGACACCGCTCTCTCCTTGTTCTCCTCCTACCCATCTGACCTCTCCTTTAACATCTCCTTTGCTGGCTCTACCTCCCCTCCTCTTCCCCTTGCTTTTGGGGTCACCCAGGGCTCGGTCCCCAGCCTCCTCCTCTTCTCCATCTACACAGCCCCTATTGGACAAACCATAAGGAGTTTTGGCTTTCAGGGCCATCTCTATGCTGACGACACCCAGTTATACACCTCGTCCCGTGACATCACAGCAACATTCCACCAGAACGCCACCGACTGTCCGCTGTCTCTAATATTCTGTCCTCTCTCTTCCTAAAACTCAACCTCTTAAAACTGACCTACTCGTGTTTCTGCCCTCTGCTAGCCGACCTCATCCTGACATCTCTATTTCAGTGTGTGGCACCACCATAGCTCCCAGACAGCATGCCCGCTGTCTTGGGGTTATATTCGACTCCAATCTCTCCTTCACCCCCTATATCCAATCTCTCGCCCGAACGTGTCACCTGCACCTCAAGAACATCGCAAGAATCCGCTCTTTTCTCACTGTGGACACGCTAAAAACACTCACTATTGCCCTCATCCGCTCTCAGCTTGATTATTGCAACTCGCTGCTAATCATCCTCCCAAGCACCAGACTCTACCTCCTCCAATCCATCCTGAATGCGGCAGCCAGGCTCATCTTCCTGTCCAGCCGCTACTCAGATGCCTCTGCTTTGTGCCAGTCACTGCACTGGCTGCCCTATAGAATTAAATTCAAACTCACTACTTTCATCCATAAAACTCCATAGCACCACACCCCCTACATTGCCTCCCTCATTTCAATCCCCCACCTAGCCCGCCCCCTCTGCTAACGAAATCAGATTAAGTGCCCCTTTAACCCAAATCTCTTTCACGCCTCCAAGACTTCTCCAAAGCAGCACCAGTTCTCTGGAATGCACTACCCCAAACTGTCCGGGCATTTCCTGACACACACAACTTTAGACGTGCTCTAAAAATGCACTTCTTCAGGGAAGCATACAATATCTTTTAAACCAAGCCCCTCTTTACTCCGCCTGATAACATGCTTCCTGCCCTCTCTGACTGCAATCCATGCTAGCCGAAATCAATCAGCCCCTGCAGTCACACCGATTCAGCCACTATACGGTTTAAGTCTGACCATTGTCTATTGTGTATAGCATCCCTCACTCTCCACCTCAGCATACCGTGCACATCTCCAGCCCTTTACCTTCTGTGTCACCCCATTATCTGTAGTATGTAAGTTCGCTGGAGCAGGACCCGCACCCCTATTGTTTCCATCAATCAATTACTACATTTAACAGTGGTTTTTGTATCTTTGTTTTTTGCATCTGTTCTCCCCTGTTTTGTAAACTCTGCGGAATATGTTGGCGCTATATAGATAAAGATTATTATTATCTTGTATCCAAGCTAGAGGGGGCCCAATGGGGTACTATAGTCTCCATATCTGCCCGTATCACATCTTGGGCCCCCTCTAGCTTGGATACAAGATGTGATACAGGCAGATATGGAAACTATAGTACTGCGTTGGGCCCCCTCTAGCTTGGATACAACGGTGTCAGGGAAATTTCTACGTACAGCACCAATCAGGCCCACCCCAACGCCCTGCTGCCGGCGGTAAAGAAGAGACACCACACACGGAGGTCTGGTATAGTTCCTCACATGGGGACATGACTGCGCACTTTATTACAGATTGCATGGGGTCTTATACCCTTTGGTCACATAACTAGGAACGGTTAATGGTCTCATTGGCTCAAATTCACCGCATAACCATATATGTAAAGTCCGGATTTCCGGCTGAGACAGTGAAAGTTATATACGTAGTTGAACAGTCGTTATCTAGATACGGCGCTTCTGGGAAAACAGCCAAGCACGCGGCCTTCGTGTACGGTTCTTCCTTGCGGTGTTTAAGATACATTTTGTCTTCGCCTTGCAAGGCCCTTGGAATATCTGATGTAAGGCGACAGATTAAGTTTTTCTCATTTTAACTTTGAATAGAACTAGCATACAGGCATAAAAGCATAAAAAACATATGGCAATATATACATATACCCTCACAACGGGGTACTATAGTCTCCATATCTGCCCGTATCACATCTTGTACCTAAGCTAGAGGCGTTCCAACAATATTAGAGTCTCCATGCCTGCCCCTATCACATCCTGTATCCAAGCTAGAGATGGTACAACAGTGTACTAGAGCCTCCCTTCAAAGGGTCAGTCCACCACAATAAATGATGCTTTTGCTCTGACATTGTAATCACTTACTAATATAAATATTACAGTCACACAAAGTTTCATCCTATTCCGACAACACCATCAAGGGCATGGAAAATTTTAATTTTTTTTTTACAATGAGTATTAATTTCCCAGAGGAACATCCATGGCCTTACATCTCCTCATACCTACTAAGTGCTCTCCTTAAGTTGAAACTTTACCCCTCCTGATCCATAGTAACTTGACCATCAGACAGGTCTAAAACTGGATTGACGCGATGATAGCAGCAGAGTAGAAGAAAAGTCGCTTAGTTGTAGTCTGCTTATATTTCTCCATGTCAAGTTCCTTCATGTTGGTATTAAATGTCCACACTTTATGGTCTGTATGTAATTTGCAACAATTGCCCCCTGCAGTTAGGTAAGTTTCGTTCATTAGAATAGGGTTTCCAGGTGATGCAGCTTCAATATGGCTATGTGAAACTAGTCTAACAGCGACCGCACCCTTTATGGCTGAGCTGCAGTAGCTGCACATGGTTTGCAACCCGATATAGCATGGCAATTAACAGTACACCCTGTATGGTTACTACAGTTTTCCGCAACTCCTATGGCCACCCTTAATCAGGTTTTCCAATAAGTTAAAGCCCATTTACACAGGACGAATGTCATGCAAACGATGCCCGACACTCCTCCCCGCACATACCCGCTCCCGTGCTGTTACACAGGAGCGAGTATCGCTGGCTCTCTGACAGAGCAGCCAGCAGGGGGCGGCTGGAGGAGATTCCTCTCCTCGCTCTCCCCCGCACCTCTCCATTCACTTAGAACAGCGGCTGTTCAGTACTGAATGGCTGCTGTTTACACTAAACGATCATCGTCCAGCTCATCGTCCATCGTTTATGTAGCCTAAACGATGAAAGATGAGCTGAACGATGATCGTTTAGTGTAAATATCAGCCGTTTAGTACTGAACGACCGCTGTGTTAAGTGACTGGAGAGGGACGGGGGGTAAGCGAGGAGAGAAATCTCCAGCCACCCCGCTGTGGGCCAACGATACTTGCTCCTGTGCAACAGCACGGGAGCAAGTACATGCGGGGACAAGTGTCGGGCATCGTTTGCCTGACATTCGTCCGGTGTAAATGGGGCTTAGGTTCTCCCTCACATTTATTTAAATAATTGAAATTACTTACAGTTATCTGCAATGGTTGCTGAAGCCAAACAGTCAAGAATGTCCATATTGAATAGAAGGATGATGAATTTGACCTGGGTAAAAAAAAATAGTCAATTAATTGTGGTGGAAATACTCCAGGTAAAACAAAAAAAGAAGCTTAAAGGGGTTGTCCCGCGCCGAAACGGGGTTTTTTTTTATTCAATAGGCCTCCCGTTCGGCGCGAGACAAACCCAATGCATGTGTTAAAAAAAACAAACGTTTAGTACCTACCCGAATCCCCGCGCTGTGGCGACTTCTTCCTTACCTTAGTAAGATGGCCGCCGGGATCTTCACCCACGATGCACCGCGGGTCTTCTCCCATGGTGCACCGTGGGCTCTGTGCGGTCCATTGCCTATTCCAGCCTCCTGATTGGCTGGAATCGGCACACGTGACGGGGCGGAGCTACGAGGACCAGCTCTCCAGCACGAGCGGCCCCATTCACCAGGGAGAAGACCGGACTGCGCAAGCGCGTCTAATCGGGCGATTAGACGCTGAAATTAGACAGCACCATGGAGACGAGGACGCCAGCAACGGAGCAGGTAAGTGAATAACTTCTGTATGGCTCATAATTAATGCACGATGTACATTACAAAGTGCATTAATATGGCCATACAGAAGTGTATAGACCCACTTGCTTTCGCGGGACAACCCCTTTAAAGTACAATAAAAAGTTATGGTAGACATGGCCTGCACTTCGTTAAATTTATGGGTCTATAAAGGTTTGGAGTTTTCTCTAAATCCGTAATCTGTATCTGCCTCAAATGCTATCATTGGGCCCTTATAACAAGGAAGTAAAGGGGTTGTACAAAGATCAAAAGTTATCACTGATCCCCGATCCCCGAAAAAGGGATAACTTTCTAATCGGTGTTGGTCTGATCACTGGGACCCCACAGATCCTGATACACTTTTTAGCCATTTCTCCCATCTGCACACATTCACTCTGAAACACTGATAAAATCCATCTGTAGACAGATCAGAGATGTCTATGGAGAGAAGAGCACAACAGGCACATAATGGGGTCTCTGAGATTGCCATTGACCTTCACTTTGTAGTGATTCTGCACTGCTGTAAGGTTCTTTATATTAAAGGGAACATGTCATCAACTATAAGTATTGTAAACTAAGTTATGGTGCTTATAGTGTAGTGGCCCGAAACACCTATTTCTGGCCCCTCCATAAATGTCATACATGTCATGTCTTCAATGTGGATGCACTGTGCAAAGTGCCTTGTCTGCTTATATGGGTATTGCACAGCTGCAGCATGTAAGAGGTTAATGTCTGAAAGTGGCTGGGATATGTCTGGGAAAGTATAAATCATAATAATAATCTTTATTTGTATAGTGCCAACTTATTCCGCAGCACTTATATATATCTGTCTACTCGCATGGTGATTGGTGTGTGGTAGAGAGTTCTGTCATCTTCAACTGTAGTGAAAGGAGTGAGAGTGATGGTGACATGGGGGTACCTTCAACCCTCATGTGGTGAAGTGATGAAAGAGAAGTATCCTGAAGTCCCCTATGCCAGGAACTGCCTCTGAAGACAGAGTGAAGTGAGGGGTCAGCTATGCAGAGCTGTCTTCAAGTACTGAGTGAGTGCGTCTGTGGAGTGTTCCTACTTCCATCCTCCTCCAGAGTGTTCCCCTTCCAGGAGAGGTACCTTACAGATAACGTGGACTGTAGGACCGGTGTCATCCTGCGTCTCCTCCCTGACCTCAGTCTCTATCCTGCCTGCATTGGTGTGTAAAACTGTACTTCCCCGGTCACTGACCATTCCCAGTGACTGAGTTATCCAGCTCTACCGTGTGTGTCGACTCTCTTCTTATAACCGCCGGCTACAAGCTACAGTGAGAAGGAACGGTGGCATTCTGCATGACAATCTCAGGTCTACCACACTTATACAGGTAACCACTGTCCCAGTGTTGCCTGGAAGAGGCCTAACGGTACTTGGGCCGAAGTTGTGTGCGTCCCTCCGGGGAGGAGTCTGGTAGAGCCACCGTGACAATTCTCCCCGCCAGCTCCTCAGTGTGGGCCTCGTGTCTAGGTGGCCATAGGGACGCTGCAATAGTAATTTAGGAGTCCGGGGAGCCTCTTTTCATACCCACCTGGTCCCTCATTCCTGCTGTGTTCCCCAGTGCAATCAGAATACACATGCTAGCTGGACTCATTTCAGAAGGCTGTGCGTGTGCACTACCATAGACGGACGCCCTACCATAAGGCAACATTAGACTGCCGCCTCAGGCAGCAGTCTGCCTCACCTCAGAAGGGGTGGTGGGTTGCCACCCGGTCAGTAATTATTTTTTACTGGCCATAATAATGTCCGGTAGAGAATAATAGCCATCTTGGAGCCACTCGACAAGCATTTCACTCGCTCAGTGCTCAGCTGCAATCCAGTGGTGACCACCACTGCTGAGTCTGTGACCCTTGACCTCTCCCTCCAGCATATGCATTCTAGCATGCAGACCCCAAATAGAGAGATCAGGTTTATAGACTCAGCAGCACCCTGAGTGCGAGAAATGCCTGTCGGGTTATTGCTTTGCTGCCTCCCAGCTGACAATTACCTTTTACTGGTTGCTGCCCAGCCAGAGGTCCCCGGACACTATTATTACTGCAACCACTGTGAGTGACACTATTACTACTGGGGCAACTCTGGAGATCACTATTAATACTAGGACCATTAATGGGGTCACTATTACTGCTGGGGCCTCTAAGTGGGACACTTAATATTTGGGCCCCTACTAGAGGCACTATTACTCTGTCATTTCAGACAAATCTCAATGGTTCAAATATGTGTCAGGTATTTTGTGTATTGGCCCTATCAATGCCTGTAAAATAAATGAGTGTTTTCTTTGTGGTGGGGCACCATTTCACACTTTGCACCAGGCAGCATAAAGTCTTGGGGCAGCCCTAACCATAGAGATGAATGGGATTGCGCACACACAGCCTTCTGAAAGGCGTCAAACTGGCTGTGTGCGCACTGACTTCACCGGGGGACACTGCAAGAATGGGGAGCTGGGCGATTATGAAAAGAGTCTCCCCGGGCTCCGCCTCACCTGAACTATAAGCACCATAACATGTTCCCTTTAAGCCTTTACAGACCTGGATCCTTGCACAGAGCTGTAAAACAACACCCATACGCTGCTAAAGGCCCATACTGTACGTTATGGAGCTCAAAAGGTGAGAGAATGGGGGTTCTGGGGAGCAGCTTTTTATACTCACCTGTTCTATCGCTGCGCTACTGAGAAATTACAATCAAAATGCGGAAATGAAATCGCAGCATGCTCCATTTCAGTTCCAACATGGACGGCTTCCATTGAAGTCAATGGAAGCCGTCTGATGCACGGCCCATCCACAATTGATATTGCGGACGGGCCGCGGATTCCGCAGGAAAGGAGTTTGATAAAAAAGCCCTCTACTGCGCATGTGCGCCAGCCGGCGCTTCCACACACATCCGCAGTAAAGAAAAAAAGAAGACCCGGACAGGTACGCTCTGTCTTCGACAGTGGGTAGGGTCGAATTCCGCTAGAGGCTCCCACTTGCGAAAGTTGACCCACCCGTGGACATGAAGCCTTATACTAAAGATTCATAATGTGTCTCAGGTAGTCAGAGAAGCGGCGCGACCATCTTTATTCCTCCAGGACCTGAGTGTCACTTTAATAATTTGTTGCTGTTAGGGTCCCAACAATCATCACTTGTCTGCTTTCACACAAGAGCGATAATCACTTGCTGAATGAAGGCGGAATGTGCTGGAGATCTCTTCCGGCCTCCCACCTTCATTCAGAATAAACAGGCAGTTGGTCAGAGATGAACACTTTCCATTTACATAGGCCAAATTCTATGATCAGGATGACTCCTTTGATACATACTCTTTTCTGATAAAATAGAATAGTGAGTGCCGCTCTGGAGTATAATACAGTCACAGAAAAAAGAAATATAAACAGACAAAAAAATCCCAGAAAGTGGCCATATACTTACTGATATACTGATACAAGAGGGCAGGTAAATACACCACATCCCAAACATGCAGACAGCCAAACTGCTAAATGGAGGAGCCACCGCACAGGTGAAGGTACTTATGAATAGCCACTTGTGTACCGTACTATAATTGCACATAGATAAAGCATATACAGGATGTCAGGCCCTATAGTACGTGTAGTGCACCATGCAGGCTCACAACCTATTAGTGACGCCATATTTCTATCCAGCAGGCTGCCCTGCACCTCACAGGTGAACCACACTGACACCCTGGGCTCCCCAGACACGCTCAAAACCCGTATAAGTATATGGCTTTCTGTGATTTTTCTTGTCTGTTTATATTTCTCTTCTTGTGATTTTGATTGATGTTAGTGTAGGGACACTTGGCAAAAAGAGAAAGATTGTGCAAGCGGTACCAGTGAAATACCCACTTTGGGTCGGGTTGGGAATGCAACAGACAGAGCAAAAAATGGAAGTCCAAACCCACACTCCCTCAAGGAATCCACAAATTGAAGAAGAAGCTCTGGCAGCTGCATGCTTCTGGAGCTGCTTCTTCAATTTGTGCAGGGACCCTTGACGCAGGTTGTGAGCTTCTAAATTTTGGCCAGGGTATTAACCAATGCCTCGTGTTTATTGGTATTTATCAGTAACACGCAGTGCGTCTTTGAACGCTGGGTATAAAGACGCAAGAATAAGAACTCATCAATAGATAGCAGAAACGGAATGGTGATCACATGATTAAACAAATGGATGAGGATGATGGTAGTCAGATAATGTTGCACATGGATGACGGTGATTGTAGTCAGAGAATGGAACAGAGAGTGATGGTGAATGGATAATAACAAACTGACAGTAACTGATCCTAACTCTTAAATTCTTTCCCTAATTTATCCCAGATGCTGACCCTAACACTAGACACCCCTGTCCCTGAGTATCCCTTAAGATATCCTTAACAGAAACCCTATGTGAAACACTGACTCAGACAAAAAACGAGAGGACCCGAAGACCCAAATACAAGGAAACTAAACTTTGCAGAGCAGAACTAAAAACAAGACAAAAGACAGATGCAAACAGGGAAAAAGCAACACAACAACGCTAAAACAAGAGGACTCAACTAGCAAAAAAACACAGGAACAAAACTGCACTGACAAGAAAAGGAAGCTAGACTGGGAACAAGAGACTAGAAGCATACAATATTACTAGATTTAAATGCACATATAGTAAACCACAAAAAATGTCATCACTACATGTTGGTAGCTTTTCATACATAAAGTTGAAAATTAATGAAGCTGAAAGGATATGAAAGTGGCCATATGTAATAAATGCGCAGATAAATCGATGTTTACCATGTTTTTAATATCAATATTTTGCTAACAACAATATATAATGAATTTCCTGAATGAATTTTCAGAAAATTCATTATATATTGTTGTTAGCAAAATATTGATATCAAAAACATGGTAAACATAGGCTACTCGCAGCCTGTGGCAAAATGCTTACAAAGTTGCATACACTTCAAGTTTTTATATTAAAGCTATTTGGTAACAGATTACACTAACATCAAATACAGTAGCTGGTTCTGGTTCTGAGTATTTAGCAAGCACCCTTCTAGCCTTTATGACATCACTACACCGACGGGTCATTGAGAGGACAAGGTTTTGAATGCAATGTTGATTCAATTTGTGATGCCAAACATGGATTAATGACTCCTAAAATTCCCTAAAAGGGGTTGTCTAAGTTCTTTTATTTTATATAGTTTTATGCCCCTGGTGCTCAAAACTGTATAAGATAAATAGTCACCACAGCGCGGGACCACCATTTAGGCAGTTGAGCACCGAGGCATCTGACAGGTGACATCACCCAGCCCAGAAGACCCGGTGATGTTCCGTAAATCTGTTACGCAGACGTAAGCTAACATAGACTAACATAGAAGACTAAACGTAGACTAACATAGAAGCCCCTAGCAGGTTTATGAGACGTCATCAGTGACGTCCCTGTTGGGTCTTCCATTGGATGTAGCAGTCACATGGGTAAACAGGCTTTAGCATAGTATGCGTCAGTCATTGCTCTGATACAGTGAGAAATAACTACCTTGGAAGCACAAGGCCACGTCTTGAGCTATCAGGAATCACGAATAGCGAGTCAGAGCGTCTGAAAGTTGTCGTTTGAGAAAGGTAGATCCACAAGACTCGCACGACATCCAGTTTGTGAAAAGTGCGTTCTCTCAGATGAACTGCAGAGAGATAAAATGAAGGCAGAACAATGTCTTCATTGCTGTGGAATGACTTTAGGTAGGAAGGAACAGGACGCAGAACTACTTTGTCCTTATAAAAGATGGCGAACGAAGATTGGACTGACAAAGTTGCGAGCTCTAAGACCTGGCGGATCGATGTGACTGCTACCAACAAGTCCACCTTCCAGGCCGAAAACGAGCTGGGACTTTGGGTTTGAATGGATGAGACTGTAAAACATCCAGTACGAGATTATGGTCCCAAGGAGGGACAGGTGAACGGTATGGAGGAGCGAGGTGAGCGACTCCCTGCAGAAAAGTATGAACAGCTGACTTTGAGGCCAGTGAATGTTGGAAAAGTATGCATAGTGTGGATACCCGAACCTTTAAAGAACTAAGACTCAAACCCATATCCAGAACCTCCTGTAGGAATGACAGGAGATGAGATAAAGGGAAACACATAGGATAGAAATTACATTGCTCACATCACAAAATAGATTTTTCCAAACTCAATCATAAACCCGAGAAGGGTTTTCTAGTTTCCACTATGGTTTGAATGACAAGTTCCGCAAATTCACAGGCTCTCAAGAATGCGGCGTCAATCATCACACCATTAAACGAAGCCTATTCAGGTGAAAGAGGGGTCCTTGTAAGACAAGATCTTTTTGAAGAGGGAGCCACCACGGAGCGTCGATGAGCAGGTTGACTAGAACCATGTACCACGCCTTGCACAACCAATCTGGGGCAATGAGAATCCCTTGAGGGCCTTCTATCTTGATCTTCTTGAGAAGTCATGGGAATAGTGAGAAGGGGAGAAAGACATATGGGAACCAGAATCATAAAATGGTAGAGTTGGAAGGAACCTCCAGGGTCATCAGGTGAAACCCCCTACTCAATGCAAGATTCACTAAATAATCCCAGACAGATGTCTGTCCAGCCTCTGTTTGAAGACTTTCATTGAAGGAGAACTCACCACCTTCTGTGGCAACCTGTTCCACTCATTAATCACCCTGACTGTCTAATATCTAATCTGTCTCCTCCATTTCAGTTTCATCCCATTGATTCTAGTCTTTCCTTCTGCAAATGAGAATTGGTCTGATCCCTCTGCACTGTGACAGCCCTTTAGATATTTGTAGACAGCTATAAAGTCTCCTCTCAGCCTTTTCTTCTGCAAGCTAAACATTTCCAGATCCTTTAACCGTTCCTCATAGGACATGATTTGCAGACTGCTCACCATCCTGGTAGCTCTTCACTGAATTTCCTCCAGTTTGTATACGTCTTTTTAAATTGGGATGCCCAGAACTGGACACAGTATTCCAGTTGAGGTCTGACTAAGGAAAAGTTGAGGGGATAATTACTTCACGTGATCTAGACTCTATACTTCTCTGAATTGAACCCAGAATCGTGTTTGCCTTTTTGGTGTTGCATCACACTGTTGACTCATGTTAAGTCTGTGATCTATTAGTATACCCAAGTCTTTTACACATGTGTTGCTGCTTAGCTCAATTCCTTCCATTCTGTATGTGCTTTTTTCATTTTTCTTGCCCGGATATAGGACCTTGGATTTCTCCTTGTTCAATACCATTCTGTCAATTGCTGCCCACTGTTCAAGCTAGTCTAGATCTTCTTGAATTGTCTCTCTCTTCCCTAGTGTTAGCTATCCCTCCCAGCTTTGTGTCAGTGGCAAATTTGATCAGTTTCCTCTCAATTCCGTTCTCCAAATCATTTATAAAAATGTTGAACAACACTGGGCCTAGGACAGAACCTTGTGGTGCCCCACTTGACAAATTCTTCCAATTGGATGTGCAGCTATTTATAACCACTCTTTGAGTACAATCACTCAGCCAGTTGTGAATCCACCTAACAGTTGCCTTGTCAATCCCATATTTGGTCATTTTGTCAATAACGATGATGTGAGATGCTTTGTCAAATATGTTACTAATGTGAAGATATACTATATCTGCAGCATCTGTTTAATAATTTGTTCAAAGCTCTTTCCCGGTATAGAAGTCAGGCTCACAGGCCGGTAGTTTCTGTGGTCCACCTTCTTCCCTTTTTTGAAGATAGGGACAACATTTGCCCTTTTCCAGTCTTCTGGGACTTCTCCTGTTTTCCATGAATTTTCAAAGATTACAGCGATTGTTTCAGCCTCTGCTGCATTCTTAATTATCCTAGGATGTAATTCATTTGAACATAGAGACTTGAATTCATTTAACTTAGCCAAGTGTTCCCTCACCATCTCTCTGTTTATAGATAGCCTGCATTATTTTATTCCCCAATAGCACAGGGAAGATTAGCTGATGTTACATCTACTTTCTGAGAGAAAAAGATTCAAAATAGAAATTTAAATATTCGTTCTTCTCGGCATCATTTTTAACCAATTCACCATTTTCATCCTGTAAACATTCTATAGCAGTGGTCCCCAACTCCAGTCCTCAGGGACCACCAACAGGTCATGTTTTCAGGATATACTATGGTAAGAACATCTGTGGCAATGTCTGAGGCACCGACAATAATTACATCACCTGTGCAACACTGAGGAAATCCTGAAAACATGACCTGTTGGTGGTCCCTGAGTACTGGAGTTGGGGAACACTGTTCTATAGCATTCTTGACTTTTCTTTTGATATACCCCCAAATCCTTTTTTATTGCTTTTGGCCTCCGTTGCAAGCCTCAATTCATTATTAGCTCTTCTGACAATTGCCCTACAGTTTCTGCAGACTGTATTATATTCTTCTTTAGATGTTCACCCCTCTTTCCATTTGATAAACATATTTTTCTTCCTTTTTACCATGTGTGCAAGTTCTGTGTTCATCCATCCTGGTCTCTTTAAATGCTTCCCATTCTTCCTTCTTTTAGGGATTGTTAACGATTGTGTTTTGAGAATCTAATTTCGCAATATTTCCCTACCTTCTTGGACATTTCTGTCCTTAAGAACATCCAGCCATTGGATTCTTCCTACCCTCTTTCTGAGTCCATTAAAGTCTGCCTTTCTGAAATCCAACCATGAGGTCTGAGTTTTCTGAGGTCTTCCTCCCCTTGTTATCCAAAATTCAATGATAGTATAATCACTGACTCTTAAGGTCCCAACCACCCTTACTTCCTCAATCATTTCCTCCCTGGGGGTAAGAATTACATCCAAGATAGCAGATCCACTTGCTTTCTTCTCCCTTTTGGGAGATAAAGTTGTCAGCAAGAGCAGATAAGAATTTGTTGGACCTATTACTTTTGCCTGAGAGAGATTCCCAACAAATGTCTGGATAGGTAAGATCTCCCATGATTAGTATGTTGTGCTTTTTTGAGAACTTGGCCATGGGATGTAGAAAGAGTTCCTCCATATCTTCTGCTTGTCCAGGCAGCCTATAGTAAATGCCTACAATGGTGTCCTTTCTGTTGTTCTCTCCTTGTATTCTTTCCCAGAACTGTCCATGGAATTAGTACTGCATCTACTACTCAAGCTTAGGGAGTCCTGAGACCTGGCTACAAAGATTGGCAGCTTGCGATTGATTCTGAATGCCATAAGGTTGATGTCCGGTTGACCCCACCTTAAAAAAAAAGTGTCTGAAAGAATTCAGGATGTAGTTCCCATTTGCCCGGGTCGACTGTCACTCTGCTGAGTAAGTCAGCTATCCAATTGTCTACTCCTGATATGTGGACTGGCGAGAGTGCTAGAATATGGTCTTCGGAGCACATCAAGATCTTCACTGCTCCCTACATGACTTTAGTGCTGCCAGTCCCGCTTTGATGATTTATGTACACGACGGCTGTCGCATTGTCAGTTTGGATTGGCACAGATAGCCCTGTCAGCTATTTGTGATGAAGGGACTGGAGAATGGCCCGAAGTTCCAACACATTTATTGGAGCTTGGTCTCTATTTTGGAGCAAGTTCCTTGCACCAAGGATTCTTCACCGTTCCCTCCCCCACCCCCCACCCCCCACCCCGATGGTCAGTACTTGCCATTGGAGGGCCAGATAGGAACATCCCAGGTAGATAAATAGAGACTCCTGCCACCAAAACAGGGAGCACTACATCTGCAGAGGTAGTTGGATCTTCTGATCGAGGGAGGTCCCTGACTTGTTCCCCTTCAAGGGAATGGTCCACTGGAGAGGCTTCAAATGAAATTGGCCAAAAGGGATCACCTGGAAGGTGCAGGCAATCAGCCCCAGTACCCTCATGCAGTGACAAATAATCACTAGATTCAGAGTTTGCAGAGAGCATATGTGTTTCTGGAGAAGTATTTTTGGCATCAGCAAAAGTACACGGTCTTGAGCTGTGTTGAAGGATAGACTCAATCCTCAATCCAGCTGTTGTGATGGTGTGAGAAAAGACTTGGGATGGTTGATGATTCACCCAAAACTGGACAGCATGTCTAGAGTGATGTGGAGACTCTTCAGGTTGACGCACAGAGTCTGGGCTTTTATCATGAGATAGGGAATGGTCTTCATGCCTTTGTGAAGACTCGGGGGCCATTGCCAATACAAATGGAAGGGCCTTGAACTGATAGTGATTCAAATGGATGGTAAAGCAGAGAAATCGCTGATGTGCTTGGCAGATGGGTACAGGAAGGTAGGTGTAAGGTCTTACCGGTGCTGGATTGGAGCCCAGGTGTAGTAGCCAAGCTGGACTGTAGAGTAGTCGGGAGGAAGCCGAGTCATTAACAGGTGGTCACAGTTGTAGTAGCAGAGGAGCTGGTAGCAGTGGGACTTGATTACACGCTGAGAGCTCAATAATCACGCACTGAAGGAGTGGCAGGGCTAGGCTTATAAAGGAAGTGCAACCAAGAACAAAAGCAGGGTTAGGACCAGGAGGCAGGAACTAGGTAACTGGGAAATGTAGAACAAGGCTAGGTTACAGGAATGGAACTGTCCAAGTCCTGATAGCCTAGCAAGAGAGCTCTCGACTGGAATGTGTGTTCGAGCCCTGACAGTAGCCCCCTCTTTGAGGATGGCCTCTGGACATTCCAGGTGCTGGCTTCCCTGGGTATCTCCTGTGAAACTCCTTTGTGAGCCTCGGAGCATGCACATTTTTTTCGGGCTCCCAGGAGTTCTCTTCTGGCCCATACCCTTGATACTTCACAAGGTACTGTATTTTACCTCTCTGGAGTCTAGAATCTTCTCTACCACAAACTCATCCTGGCCCTAAACTTTCACAGGAGGAGGAGGTGGTTGATGTCTCCCCACAAAAGTTTTCTCATGAAATGCCTTTAGTAGGGAACTGTGAAAAACAGGGTGAATTCTCAGGCTGCCCGGGAGCTTCAATTGGGAAAGGTACAAAGAATCTTTGTCTCAGTTTGGGAGAGGGTACATGCGCCTTCAGGTTCTTGGAGGATAACTACACCTTTTCTCCAACCTGGAAGGTAGGAGCTGCTTGACAATGACGGTCAGACACCTTCTCATAGGTATTCTGGGCTTCCTGTAAGGTTTCTTTTAGTTGTTTCTGCTAATGCTGTTAGTCTATCGTTAACCATTGGGACCAGGGTGCTGATAGGGAGGCGTGGACAAAAGACGGGATATGTACCATAGTCGGAATAGAATGGGCTCTAGGTGGTTGAACTATGTTGAGCATTGTTGTAGGTGAACTCTGCTGTTGACAAATAGTCCACCTAGTCATCCAGCAGATAGGAGATAAAGCAGCAGAGATATTGCTAGAAAATCCGATTAGTTCTTTCTGTATGGCTGTTAGATTGTGGATGAAAGGCAGAGAAAAGATTTACAGTAACACCCAGAACCGTGCAGAATTGTCTCCAGAACCTCGAGGGAAACTGGACTTCTTCATCAGAGACCACATCCGTGTAATTGGAAAACTTCCCAGATCATTACCTCTGCGGTGTGCTCTGCGGTGGGAATCTTTTCTATGGGAATGAAGTGGGCCATTTTCGTAAGTCGATCCACGACCACAAGGACAGTAGTCATCCCTCTTGAGGGGGGCAGATCCAGTATAAAATCCATGGCTATAGATGCCCAGGGTATTGATGGGACTGGAAGGGGCTGTAGCAGGCCCAAAGGGCGAGCTCGTGGCGTCTTGTTCCAAGCACATACCTCGCAAGAGATGACATACTTCTTCACATCCCTCCTGCAGTCAGGCCACCAAAAGGAGTGAAGTAGAAGTTCTGAAGTCTTTGTGGCCCCCAGATGACCAGCCACCTTGGAATCATGGACTAGTTTAAGGACTTCGAGTCAAGCAGTCTCGGGAACATACAGTTGGTGTTCTCGCCTCCAAAGCCCTTCTGTAAAGGAAAGCTTCACATCCTTAGGACTACTCAAGAACGTGTCCTTTTTGTATCATCCCTTAAGTTTTGTTAGGAGGTCTTTAGAGTGTAAGATGCCCAAAAATTTTGGGGGGACAGAATTGTGTCATCTGTATTTGACCTCTCTTCAGACTCTGTACGTATCCTGGACAATGCATCTGCCTTACCATTTCAGACATGGGGGCGGTAGGACACAATGAAATTAAACCTGGAGAAAAATAAGGCCCATCGTGCTTGTCTCACAGATAACCTCTTGGCAGCGCAGAGAAACTCAAAATTTTTATAGTTAGTAAGAACTGTCACTGGATGATGGGCTCCTTCCAAGAGGTGTCTCCACTCAGTGAAAGCCACTTTGATGGCCAGAAGCTCCTTGTTCCCCACATCATAGTTTTTTTCAGCGGGAAATAACGTATAGGATAAAAATGCGTAAGGGTGTAGTTGCAACTTATCTCCCATTCGCTGTGACAAAATGGCTCCCACCGTGGAGTCGGAGGCATCCACCTCCATGTCAAAAGGCAACTCTGGGTTTCGGTGGATCAGTATTGGTGCTGAGGTAAATAGAGTCTTTAGTTTTTCAAAAGCAGTTTATGCCTCTGGGGACCAGGAAAACGTGTGCGCTTTCTTTGTGAGGGAGGTGATGGGAGAGATGACTTTTGAGAAGTCCTTGATAAACTTCCTGTAAAAATTTGCCACGCCAATCAGACACTGTACTTCCTTCTGATTTTTAGGAATGGGCCAATCCAGGATGGCTTTAATCTTGCTGGAATCCATACTTTAGCCCTCTGTGGAGATAATATATCCAAAGAATTGTATTTGGGTCTGTTCAAACTCACATTTCTCTAACATAATGTACAGGTTATTCTTTTGGAGGCGCTCTAAGACCACCCGAACGTGTGCGCAATGTTCCTCCAAAGTGTCAAAGAATATGAGGATGTCGTTGAGATATGCCACCATGAATTGATCCAACAGGTCTCGAAACACATCATTGATAAAGTGCTGGAAGGTAGCGGGAGCATTGCAAAGACCGAACGACATCACTAGGGATTCAAAGTGTCCATATCTTGTCCTGAAGGCTGTCTTCCACTCGTCTCTGGGTCAGATCTGCACCAGATTGTATGCTCCTCTGAGGTCCAGTTTTGTAAAGACCTTGGCTACCCGAAGCCTCTCTAGCAGTTCTGGGATGAACGAGAGAGGGTAGCAATTCCTAATGGTGATCTTGTTTAGCTCCCGGTAGTCAATACACGGCCGAAGAGTCGAATTTTTCTTTTTAACAAAGAAAATGTGTGCTCCTACCGGAGAGGAGGAAGGCCAGATGAAACCCTTCCTTAGATTTTCATCCAGATGTTCCTGAAGGGCCCCTAATTCAGGTTCGGCAAGGTTGAAGATACACCCAAAGGGAATAGAAGATCCCGGGAGCAGATAAATAGGACAGTCGTCATACGGCCGGTGAGGTGGCAGCTGGTCAGCCTTCTTCTTACTGCCAACGTCCTTGAACATCCGGTAGTGTACTGGTCATTTCTCTAAGTCCTGTTTCTCATCTTCAAGGCCCTGTACTGGTTTAGGTGTAGATGATGCCACCTGGCAGTTTTCCTTACAGTATTCTGAGGGAAGGCAATAGTCCTGGTTTCTCAGTTGATAGACGGATCATGGGTAGAAAACAGGGAATCCCAAGAATCACTGGAAACTTTGGGGATGAGATGAGCTGAAAGCTGATTTTCTTGTCATGGTCAAGGTTCATGTGGAGCTCCAATTTAATTGTCTCCTGTGTCACAGGGCTTGAAGACAAGGGTGACCCATCTAGGGTTTCCATATCTATCAGTATGGACCTGAGTCTGGTTGTAATGTCTTTGTCATCAGCAAACGTTAAGTCCATGAAGTTCCCCCCTGCTCCCAAGTCCAACATCGCTGAGCACTGTGTCTTCTGACCGCCCGTTACAATCTGAATTGGGAGGACAAAATAGTGGAGTGGGGGGAAGGGTTTCCATACCATCCTGAATTACTGGTACAAATGTGTGTTGGATGGCATCTCCTTGTTTCATGATGGCTGGATTGGCCATGGCGAGAGTCCTTTGGGGTTTGCTTGGACAGTTTAGGGCATAATGTCCTGAGCTTCCACAGTAAAGGCACAGATTTTCAGCCCGTTGCCTTTCTTTTTACATGATAGAGAGAGGTCTGCGGATGATATCCACCTGCATGGGTTCGGGGGCGGCTTCAGTCCTTGGGTGGGGACTGAATGTGGGTTGACTAAAAGAGTATGGGGTGTTGGTGCCTGGACTCTGCAATCTCTCCCTTTGCCACTTGAAATGTCTCTGGTCAATCTGGATGCATAACTGGATGAAGTCCTCCAGGTGATTGGGAGTCTCCACTCTGGCAAGTTCGTCTTTTACCCACTCAGATAATCACCGGCGAAATTGGCTCTATTGTGCAGGATTCCACATGGTATCATCGGCCCAGTGACAAAATTCTGCCGTATATTCTGCAACGGAACATTGCCATTGTCGTAGGCTATGCAAGCTCCCTTCAGCCGTGGCACAACGGTTTGGATCATCAAAAATTTGTCCCATAGCGGCCATGAAGACATTTAGGCTGTCAAAGAGATTACTGCTGGTCTCAATGTATGGTGAGGCCCAAGCAAGCGCCTCATCAGTGAGGAGGTTAATGATAAAAAATACCTTTTTCCGGTCACTGGTAAATAATGTGGGCTGCATTTGGAAATAAATCCGGGATTAATTTAAGAAACCCCGATATTGGTGACAGTTACCTGTAAATTTGGCAGTGGTATGCTGATATCTGGCACAGAGTTGCGCATCTCCAAGAGCTGTCTCTGTAGCTCCTCAATCTCTTGTTGCATAATAACAACCTTCTCTTTATAGGAGGCACAAAATTACTGAAGTTCTGTGACTTGTTTCCTGAGTGTGGTCACTATGGACTCCATTTTTGGGTGTGATTATTTTATAAGGTCTTACCGGCGCTGGATTGGAGCCCAGGTGTAGCAGCCAAGCCGGACTGTAGAGTAGTTGGGAGGAAGTTGCGTCGTTCGCAGGTGGTCACAGTTGTAGTAGCAGAGGAGCTGGTAGCAGTGGGACTTGATTACAGGCTGAGAGCTCAATAATCACGCACTAAATGAGTGGCAGAGCTAGGCTTATAAAGGAAGTGCAATCAGGAACAAAGGCGGGGTCAGGACCAGGAGGCAAGAACTAGGTAACTGGGAAATGTAGAACAAGGCTAGGTTTCAGCAATGGAACTGTCCAAGTCCTGATAGCCTAGCAGGGAGAGCTTTTGACTAGAATGCAAGAGGTTGTGGGTTCGAGCTCTGACAGTAGAAATCTTTGATGTCAATGGATAATAGGAACTTCTGGGGTTCCATGGATGCAATGACAGATCTTAATGGCTCCATGCGAAAATGTTGGACCTTTACATACTGATTCAGCTTCTTTAGATGCAGATCAGTTCTGGATCTAAAGATTTGAAAAGAAACCTGCAAAATGCTGCGAAGGAGGCACAGACACAATGTCCCCTTGAGCGGGCAGGGTGTCTATTGGTGGAAGAAAAACTCTGGCTTTTAACCCCTTAAGGACATGGCCTATTTCGGACTTAAGGACGCAATGATTTTTGATGGATTTTCTTCTCCATTTTTCAAAAGCCATAAGATTTTAATTTTTCCGTCGACACGGCCGTATAAGTACTTGTTTTTTGCATGGCAAACTGTAGTTTTTATCGGTGCCATTTTTGGGTACATAGACTATATCCTAAAACTTTTATTATTTTTTTGATGATTGCAGGGAGAAAAAACGCATCAATTCTGCCATAGATTTTTGTTTGCTTTTTTTTTAACGCGGTAATTATGCAGCATAAATGACACAATCCATTTTTAGGCGGGCGGGTACGATTACAACGATACCAAAATTCTTGTATTTTTTTTAAGTTTTCCCACTTCTCTGCAATAAAAACCCTTTTTTTGGAAATCTTTTTTTTTTTTCTAAATCGCTGCATTCAAAGTCCTATAACATTTTTATTATTTTCCATGGACGGAACTCTTTGAGGGCCTATTTTTTGCGAGACAAGCTGTAGTTTTTTTGGTACACTTTTGGGGTACATACGGCTTTTAAAATTACTTTTATTGCGTTTTTTGGGGGGCAAAATGCTAAAAATTAACATTTTGCCTCAATTTTTTAGTGTTTTCTTTACGCTTTTTGCCGTGCAGGATAAAAAGCTTATCAATTTATTGTACGCATCGTTATGGACATGACGATACCAAATATGTGCAATTTAAAAAAAAAAAGATTTATGCTAATATGAGAAAAAGCCCAGAAAAAAGTTTTGTTTTTTTTTAAACATTATTTTGATCTTTTTTTTACACCATTTGTGTCCCTCTGGGGGACTTACACCATACCAGCTCTGCATTGCCTTATCGCTTAGTACAGCGATCATATATAATGGCAATACAGGACTCCGGTATCTTGCGTCCTGTTGCCATGCCAACCAGCCGGGCTCTCTGCGATTATATCGCGAGAGCCGGGTAACATCACAGAGGGAGCACGCTCCCTCTGTGAACCCTTCCCATGCCCCGATCTACATAGATCGCGGCAGGGAAGGGGTTAACAGCGGGGGCATGCATCTCCGATGCACTTCCGCTGTTGCAGCCAGAGTCCAACTATCAGTGACAGCCGGCTCCGGCTGCTGGTTAGTGCAAGATCGCTTCTGATCTCGTGCTATCCACATGATGTAAGGGTACGTCCAGTTGCGGGATGTACCCTGCTGCCATGACGTACCCTTACGTCATATTGAGGGAAGGGGTTAAAGAAGACTTTGTAATTCTGGAACTGAAGAAATGATCTGGAAGTGGAGCTGAAAATTCTATGGCATAACTTGAAGACACGGCTTCCTGAAAATAAGTGTCTGAAACATGTGTGAACCAAGTTTTCCTAAATAGGGAAAATTGGCTCCTCACCCTTGACAGATCGGTTGGGGGCCACCCTTTATGCAGAAGATTTATTGGAAGAAGCCTTGGAGACCTGAGAATGGGAACACCAGGATGGTCTCGTTTTAACTAAGGGCCTTCGCTTCTGTTCCTGTGTGGCTTTTTTACTATCTGAGTTTAAGGGGGATTTTCTTTGCAATGCTCATGTATGTCTAGGACTGTTTTGTGGTAGGACAGAACTCTTACCACCAGTAGCCTCCGAAATAATTTCATCGAGCCTGTCTCCGAAAGGTCTTAAGCCAACAAAGAATACCTGTTAAGGACTTCTTAGAGTAAGCATCTGCCTGCCACGATTCAAGGCACAGAGTACGGCATGTGGTTACGAAAGCAATCAACGCTTGAGCTAAGAGTCTAGCCATATCCCTGCTTGGGCTATCTGTTGCACCATATCTGCTAATTCATCCAGAGAAGATCCACAAAGAATACCTCAGCATAGCTGCTTAGCCCATTCAGTGGATGCCTTACTGACCCAAGTAGATGCGAAAACTGGCTTGAATGCCGACCTCACAGCCTACAAGGAAGTTTTAGCTAGTGACTCCATCTTCTTCTCATGAACATCTTGAAAAGATGAAGCATCAGCCATAGGGACATTAGTGTGTTTCGCCAAATGGGACACTGATGGATCGACTGCTGGCGAAGACGACCATTTTTTTTACTAAATCATTTGGAAAAGAATACATACTTTATAGAGTCTTAGGTTTAGTGAAGCATTTAAACTCTTAATGAGGAGGAAACACCTTTAAAGCAAGCTTTGGATGTCTAAATGAAAAAGACGACACTATAGTAGGAGTCTGATCTAGGTAATGGCATCTATTAGGTTATGCACCATAGTGGAAATTTTAAAACTCTGTTCTTTATCCAGATCAGAAAGAGACTTAGAGAGTTCTTCCTCTGACCAACTAATGTCTCTGTTTTTGTGAGTTTAGGAACAACTGACTGGGATCGTGATGCAGGAGATCTAGATGATCACCTTGAATGGGAAGGTCTAGTTCTCTTCTGTGATCTACCATGCACAGAGTCCTATGTAAGAAGGTCGGTCGTCCCCATTTGACACTTTTGACCAGGTTGACTGTCAGCACGGTCTAACCTTTCTAAAATAGCGGTAGAGGCCCTGGTAAGGTCAGTGACCGCCTGTGACAGAATGCATGCTCATTCTGGTTCAGCAATTTGTATAGCCTAAACAGGAGTGCCAGTAGTTGGTTCTACGGCTGCCTGCCACAACGTAACGTAGTTAGAACAAAACGGTTCAAACTGTCCGCATGTAAATTTAGTATTACAGCGAGAGGAAGATGTGCAGCAAAAAAAAAAAATCGAGGGTGCGAAAGAAACTCCTGCCGACAACAAGAGTCCACCTCTGGCACCCGGCATACCACACTGGGCCAATGAACAAATTTGCGCACCTAGCTTACGACATCCCGTACCAATCCAAGGGAAAGGACCTAATGGGAGAAGAGTAGCGATAGCCACTGCTGCTGCAGCCTCGTAACTGTTCAGGAAAGAACCTTGAAAAGGCAAACCCTAGAGACACCAGTACAGACTGCTGGGGTTGTAGTAGGGAGGGAAAGAGGAAAAAGTACTCACTTCTATACAGGATAGATACTTGCCTTCTTGGAGAGGAAAGAACACAGATTCCTTCAGGTTCCAGTAGTATACACCCCTATCTTTCTTGCATTTAAGTAGGAAGGGAGTGCTCCAGTAAAAAGGGTGACACTATAGTTGGCGGATCACATCTGAATTAACGCTTGGGCGTGCCACCTTTTCTTTTGAGGTTAGGACAGACAACAGCACGGTTAACTCCATTCTGTTCATCCTTCTTGATGAAGTAACAAGGAGAGAACTGCCTCCCTGTATCCCCTGAATTCAAGAGGTTGTTAAAGACCATAGAGAACTAGGTCTGCCTCCTTCAGACACTAAGTTAAAAACTAGTTAGAATGGTGTCTTCAGGAGGCGTAAAGCTAGTAGGAGGAGCTAACACTTTTTCTGCTTAGTGTTCGCCTCCTAGTGGCAGCAGCTGTACCCATGGTTTTCAGCTGTGTCCCACAATGAACGAGTCAAGAAAATGCAGTTACTGGTATTATCAGAGTTGTCCCTGATGGTGGGAAGTAATCTCCTCTCTAAAATGGTTTTATATGTCTCAGCACTTCCAGAAGCTTACTTCAAGTATAGGCAGCCGACTCCTTTATAGGAAATGCATCCCCATACCATCTGATATACTGGATGCTTAACAGTGGAGAGGGCACAACTCTAGGTGAACTTCTTTGCCGACAATCAGTTTGATTCCCATTTGATCCATGCAGGTTAAATGTTCTTTCGTCCAAGACAATTACTCATTTACACTGTTCTTCAGTCCAAGTGGCACAGACTTTTACACATTTAACCCCTTGAGTGGCACGCCCGGAAAATTTCCGGGGCCGAGCTCCACTGCTCATAGCGATACTGCCCGGAAGATTTCCGGTCTATGTATCACTATGGGAGCTGCAGAGCACAATGCCACAAGCTGTGACAGTGTGCTCTGCCTGCACAGACCCACACAGAGCAGTGCAAGGGCTTTGAAAAACCAGCAGAAGATATTGCCGACATGCCGATATGCCGGCAATATCTCCTGCTTTGTTTACAGGTTGCCATAGAGACCATCGGCTTGTCAGAAAAAAGCCGATGGTCTCTGTGGCAGGGAGAGCTGGTTGTTAGCTGTCAGAGGACAGCTAGGTACTAGCTCTAACAGCAGAGATCAGAGAAAACCTCTGATCTCTGCTGTGTTAACCCCTTACATGCTGCAGTCTATGTGACTGCAGCATGTAAAGGGCTGTCACTGCAGCATGTAAAGGGCTGTCACCATCGGACCCCCGGAATGTGATCAGGGGTCCTGATGGGTCCCTGTGGAAGTCCCCTATAGGGACAAAAAAAAAATAAAATAAAATAAAAAAATTTTTAAAAAAAAGGAAAAAAATTATTAAAAAAATAAAAAAAAACACTTGTCTCCCTTTACTTTGTAAAAAATCAAAAATACAATCACACATGTGGTATCCATGCGTCGTAATGACCCAGAGAAGGAAGTTAATACATTATTTAACCCCTTAATGACATGGCCCCTTTTTTTCTTTTTTCCCCATTTCTTTTTTTCCTCCCCCCTGTTTAAAAAATCACAACTTGTCCCGCAAAAAACAAGCCCTCATATGGCTGTGTCAATGGAAAAATGAAAAAGTTATGGCTCTTGAGACGCAACTGCAAAACTAGTTGAAATTCAATGATTAGACCATTTTAAAAAACCTGCCCTGGTGGGCACGACAGGGTGGTAGGAAACCCGCCACTCAAGGGGTTAAGGTGGGTAGCTTTTTATTTTCCGTGTCATAAAAAGGGTTTCTTTCTTAGATAACGTGCGACCAGACCACTGAAATTCAAACGTCTATGAACTGTTTTGGCACTTACATTCACTCCAGACACCCGATCCCACATTGTTCTTAGGACAGAAATTGAAGTTCTTTTGTTTTTCAGGCCCAGACGCATCAGATATCGATTGTGATGCCGAGCACTTCTTGAGACGTCCACTTCCTTTCTTCCGATCTAAGTACTCTTTGTTTCCGCGACTTTCTGCAGCAGCCGTACAACTAGCGATTGATTACAACTGATCTAGTTAGCAATCTGTGGCCCTCATTACTCAGGGCCACGGCAACACTCTTCTTCTGTAGAGTTAGCTAACAAAACCTTGGCATAGTCAAAAAAGAAAAACTGTCTTTCGTGGCCATGGCAACTAATCACAGTGCAGCTTTCATTTTACCACAGCAGTTTAACATAGGAAAGCTATGAGGGGATTATGGCTGTGTTGCTATGGGCAACAAAGAGTTTTGTTAAATGAAGTCCAATGTTTTTCATGGTGATGCAATTTTTGTGCTCCACTGTAGCTTATGCTGTAATACATGCTGTTTAATAATTTGTTCAAAGATCTTTCCTGGTATAGAGGTCAGACTCACAGGCCTGTAGTTTCCTGGATCCACCTTCTTCCCTTTTTTGAAGATAGGGACAACATTTACCCTTTTCCAATCTTCTGGGACTTCTCCTGTTCTCCAGGAATTTTCAAAGACTATGATGAGTGGTTCAGCAATTACCTCCGCTGCTTCCTTTAGTATCCTAGGATGTAATTCATCTGGATCTTGAGACTTGAATTCATTTAAGTTAGCTATGTATTCCCTCACCATCTCTCTGCTTATAGATAGCCTGCATTCTTTTATCCCCCCCCATTAGCACAGGGAAGATCAGTTGATGTTACTTCTATTTTCTGAGAGAAAACAGATACAAAATAGGAGTTCAGCCTTCTCAGCATCATTCTTCTTTTTTTTTCTTTTTTTTTTTTAATTCTTTATTTTCTCGTTTTCAATTTTCATTTTCAAGTACAGTGACATAGTAGCGGAAAAGTATAACATTTTCATTAAACATCTTCAGGCTTTTGTCTGAACATAACTTGGACATCTTATACATTGTCTTGTCTCAGCTGCTTTGTGTAGTGAGGTGTTTTAGGGTGCTTCTGCGTTCGCCTCTCCTCAGGCGGAGTACCGCCCCGAGGACAGCGAGAGCAATCATTCTCTTGCTATTAGAACCGTTTTCCTTAGTGTTCTTTGCCTAGCTGTTAGGTGTATAACCATTGACTAGACGGAGCATGGGTATAGCAGCCGCAGAGGAGTAGTGTGCATGGGGGTAGCCGATCGCCGGGGGGTTTCGTGTCTCAGAACACTGTTATGCCCAGCGGCCGATTGCTTCACCTGTAGTCGTATGCTTCTGCTAGTGCTTGCTCTCATGTGCATTTGCAGAAATATAGGACATGTCGGGATAACTTACAAACAGCTCACGAAGGGGAGAACAGTGGGAGCAGGGGGTGGGGGGCGGGAAGGTTTTAGGGATTCGGGGGGTGGGGTACTTGGTACCTTAAGTGCGGAGTAATTGCTGATATTCCTCTGAACCCTGGAACGCTATCCAGTTATACCAGGTCTTCCTGAATTTTTCTTGTGTCCCTTTTAGAGATGCAGTAAGGTCCTCCATTTCCATGATCCAGTTGGCTATGTTAAGCCACATGTGTAGGGTGGGTGGCGCAGTCTGCCTCCACAGTCTGGGGATACAGGATTTCGCCGCGTTCACCAGATGGCGCACTATCGAATTTTTGTATCTCGCCAGCGGTATGTCGCTATGATGCAGGAGGAAGAAGGCCGGGGATTTCGGAACCGAGTAGTCTGTGAACTTTGATATAATCCGCCAGACTTCGGACCAGAAGTTCGCTAATGCCGGGCACTCCCAGAACACGTGCAACAACGTGCCCCGTTCTGCACCGCACCTCCAGCACAGGTGTGAGACTGATGGGAATATTGTGTTGAGGAAGGAGGGCACCCTGTACCAGCGCGAGAGGATTTTGTATCCTGCTTCTTGTATCTTGCTAGATATTGAAGAGGAGTGCGTGATATTGTATAGTTTTTCCCTTTCCTCTGTGGAGAGCGTAATCCCGAGCTCTGTTTCCCATTTCTGTATGTATCCCGGAGGCGGTGTCTCTGGTTGTGAATTGAGTAGGTTGTACATTCTGAAGAGTGTGTGTCTTGAGGGTCCCTTCTGAATGCAGGTGGTTTCGAATTGTGTTTTGGGGCGCGTGAAGGTGTTGGGTCGGGGGAGGGAAGTGAGGAAGTGCCGTGTTTGGATCGCCCTCCAGTGTATCAGTGGTGTTCTGCCTGTCCTTCTTGCTAGTAGGGCGTCCACCGAGAGCCATTGGCCATCCTGTATAAAGTGCTCTGCCCTGAATACACCCTCAGAGAGCCAGTTTCTCAATGCCTTGTCTTCGGCACCTGGGGGGAAGGCAGGGCTGCCCAAGATTGGGAACAATGGTGAGGGCTTAGGGGAGATGTTTGCTCTGGGGAAAGTTTTTGCTGCTACCGCCAACGTGGGGCCGATCGTGGGGTGGCTTGCTATTTCCGAGGGGATTCCTGTTTGTGTCCAGGGTAGAACTTTGAGCAGGACTGATGTAGTGTGCTGTTCAATCGTGACCCATTGTTTTGATACTGAGTGTCTGTGGCAGTCTACGATCCGTGTTAGATGAACTGCCTGATAGTATTGCGTAAAATTGGGAAGTCCCATACCCCCTTCATTTTTTGGTCTGGATAAAGTGTTTCGTGCGATGCGGGTGGGCTTACCTGCCCACACGAATTTGGTCATCAGGGAATTTAGGTGCTGGAAAGAATTGTTTCGGTATTTGGATAGGGAGGGCCTGGAGAAGATATAATACTCTGGGTAGGATATTCATCTTGATAACTGCCCCTCTACCAAACCATGAGAACAGGCCTTTCGTCCAGGAGTTGAGATCCTGTCTCACCCTGTTCAGGAGCGCTGGAAAATTAGCCGCATAAAGTCCCTCAACCTCTGGTGTAAGCTTAGTTCCTAAGTACTGTATGTGGTCACCTTTCCACGAGAAAGGGAAGGCATCTTCCAGCTCTGTCGCCGTGGTCTGGGGTAATGATACATTAAGCGCCGCAGATTTGTTGTAATTGATTTTGAAATTCGATAAGGCGGAGTATTGGTTTACTTCTGCCATTAGATTAGGGAGCGATATTCGTGGGTTTGAGATAAAGAACAGGAGGTCATCTGCATATGCCGCTATCTTATGCTCTGTGTCTGCTAGCTTGATTCCCTTAATATCCGGGTTGGAGCGGATGTGTCCTAATAGCGGTTCCAGGCATATGATAAAGATTAGGGGAGATAGGGGGCAGCCCTGCCTTGTGCCGTTATTGATCGTGAATGGGGAGGAGAGCTGGCCGTTCACCTTGACCGATGCTGAGGGGTTGGAGTAAAGACTTACTAGCCAGGATAGCATGTTAGGGCCCAGCCCCACATGGGCGACCGCGGTGAACATAAAGTCCCAGTCTACTCTGTCGAACGCTTTGTCCGCGTCTGTGGAGAGTAGACTGATGGGGAGCGAGCTTTTTTTTGCTATGTTGATCAGGTTTATGGCCTTCGTCGTATTGTCTTTTGCTTCCCTGAGTGGGACAAAGCCCACTTGGTCTTCATGGATCAGGCCCTGTAGGAATGGGGAGATTCTGTTGGCTAGAATTTTGGCGAATAGTTTCAGATCTGTATTTAGCAGTGAGATGGGGCGGTAGCTCTGGCACTGCGATGGGTCCTTTCCTTCTTTTGGTATTACCGTGATGTGGGCTTTTAGGGTGTCCCTTGGAAGTTTATTCCCTGACGTAATTGCGTTAAATGCCCGGGTAAAATGAGGGGATAAGACCTCTGTATACTTTTTGTAATATGTGAGCGTGAGACCGTCTGGTCCTGGTGCCTTCCCTGTGTTGGAGTCTGCTATGGCGTTTGCTAGTTCTGTTTGTGTGATCGGGGCCTCCATCGCTTTTATGGCCTCACATGGGAGTTTGCCTAAGTTGGAGTGTTGAAGATAGTCTCTCATTTTTTCTCGTCTGGCTGTCCTCTCCTGCTCTGACAAGGTGGGGGCCGAGTTGTACAGGGCCTGGTAGTAGTCCCTGAATGCTTCGGCTATCTGTTGAGGTGTATGGTGCATATGCCCGCCGCCGTTTGTGATGTGTGGTATGTATGTCCTGGTTCTGGTGGTGCGGAGTGCACGGGCTAGTGTGCGGCTGGGCTTATCCCCGAATTCGAAGAAGTGGCGTTTACATTTTGTCAGATTCGCCTTTGCCCGACCCAGACAGACTGAGCGGACCTTCTCTCTGAGCTGAGCTAGTTCTGTCCCCCTGTCGTTGCTTGAGGATTTGTGGGTGCGTTCTAGCGTCTGGATCTGTGAGAGCAGTCCCTGGAGGTGTGCGTTTCGCTCTTTCTTGATGCGGGATCCGAGGCTGATGCAAAAGCCACGAATGACACATTTGTGGGCTTCCCATATCATTAATGGGTCTACATCTGTGGTGTTGTTGTGGGCGAAGTAGTCTTGTAGTGCCTCGTTAACTTCTTTGGAAGTAATCGGGTCGTTGATCAGGGATTCATTTAAGCGCCAATGCCATGCTCTGCCATACACATTGGGAAGCGTTATTGACATAGTGATCATGGCGTGGTCTGAGAAGGTGATATTGCCTATGTCCGCTGTGACTAGGGCGGGCAGGGTTGAGTGATGCAATAGGAAGTAATCTATCCTGGAGTATGTATTGTGGGGCGCGGAAAAGAACGTATAGTCCTTTGTAGAGGGGTGTAGGATCCTCCACGCGTCCACTAGTTGGTATTTATGGAGTGTCTTTCGAATTCTACGATGTGCGGCTTGCGATAGGCAGCTACTCCCCCTGGAGGTGTCTATGTGTGGGTCTAGTGGCAGGTTGAAGTCTCCCCCCAGTATCAGGGTGCCCTCCTTGAACTCCTCTAAGTCCTCCAGGGTCCTCTCCAAGAAAGTCACCTGGTTGGAGTTAGGGAGGTAAACCGTTGCAAGTGTGACTGGAGTGTCGGCCAGCTTACCTTTAATGAAGAGAGATCTGCCTCCTGCATCAGCGTGCATCTCCATGTGCTCCCACGGAACCGAATTGGCGATGAGGATCGATACCCCCTTAGACTTGGATTCGTGGTTCGTGCTGTGGTAAGCGTTCGGAAACCTGGTATCGCAGAACCTGGGGGCTGCGTCTGTCCGGAAGTGTGTCTCCTGTACGAAGGCCACTTGTGCTTTTCTTTTCCACAGGAGATGGAGAATGGAGGACCTTTTCTCCGGAACATTCAAACCCTGTGCATTTAGGGACACAATCGTAAGATTAGCAGTATCTGGTGGCATTTTTGACATGGTTGGGGTTGGTGTACCAGTAGATGCCGTTACGATGTCTCTGCGGTCAGAGGTGTGCCCCTGGGGATGGGTCCGTGGGGAAAGAGGGGAGGGGGGAGAGAGGGGGGGGGTTCACACAGACAAAGACGTACACTAAAAACTTAACTGCTAGCGTAAAGCCAGCAGGGTACTATAAACTATTCAGAGGGCCTATTCCTCCGAATTTCTGTGAGAAACCAGTGCCCCTGAAACCCTACTTGGGGTAACGTGGCAGTGCGTAGGGTCCGAAGCGGCGCTACGGCACTCCAAAATCGTGCAGTGAAAGATAGAGGAGGCAACATCCTCTTCTATCTTGGTATTGTGTAACCGAGAACAATATAAATGCTTGGCCTAGCCGCTTGGCCGCAATTTGCGCATCCTACTCAGGGAGGAAAAAGAGTGGTTATAAAGATAATGTCCATCTCGTTGCTTCTCTGCTCGAGGGTAGAAAGGGCGGAGAAGTCCACTCCAGTGGGGGGGTCAAGTCGGTGTGTCATGTCCCGGTAACTGGTCTCGTGCCAGCGAACTCACCGGCCTTGGAGCCTTGGGGGTTAGCGGAGTCCTGGAAGTCAGGCATTTGTAGGGGCAAAGTCCATCGGGGCGGTCCAGTCCGGGACCGGGAATGCTGGAACCTCTAGGAAGGCGAACGCCCCCTCAAGGTCTGCGGGGGATCTGACTGTAAAGAGGCGGCCATGCCTGCGAAGAACCAGGTGAAATGGATGCCCCCACCTGTATGTCGCATCTGCTCCTCGGGCGGCCTCCAGTAGCGGGCGGATGAGCCTCCGGCAGTTGAGGGTCAGTCTTGAGACGTCCGGTAGGATTGTAATTTCCGCCCCATCGAAGTTTACTGGGCCCCGTTCCCAGGCGAGTCGCTGAATCTCTTCTTTCTGCCTATAGAAATGGACGCGGCATATGACGTCCTTCGGGATGTTTGGGTTCCGTGTTCTTCCGCCCAGCAGGCGGTGGACGCTGTCCATCTCTATAGGCCTGCCTTGGGGACGTTGCAGCAGTTTGTTGAAGATGATTGTCACGTACTCGTGTAATGCCTCTGTTGGTACGCTCTCGGGAATGCCTCTTAGCTTTAGATTGTTGCGTCTTCCTCTGTTCTCTATGTCATCAAGATGAAAAGTTAAATCTCTCGGCTATTTTTGCTGCTTTTCCACCGTGATGCTAAGTTGTTGAAAGTCCATAGAGGATTCGTTCGGAGCCTATTCCAGGGCGGTGACCCGGTCCGACAAGGTCTGTACGGTCTGATTAACTGCTGAGATGGCCCGTTCGTGCTTCTCTTCTAGGCGTTGGAGGTGTGACTCTAGGTCCGTTTTGGTTGGTAGGGCGCGGACCATGACCCATAGTGCCTGTAGGGTCTGGGAGTCATCTGAAGGCGGTTCTGGGCGCTTGCGTTCTGCTTTCGAACTGCGGGGTCATTGTGACCTGGGAGGGGGATCTGTAGTTCAGGTTTTCCTTAGGGGGTGCTGCATTATGGTGTGGGGGAGTTGAGCTCCCTTTGTTTAGGGTGCACCTGGGGCCCGTGGGGGTGCAGTACGTTAACTGCATGGCTTCTTCCTGCCTGCCCTGATCAGCTTCTCCTCCACTGCTGCAGGGCTTGTCTGGGCTCGTGCAGGGGTTTCTGTCGGCTGTGCTGCCTGTTAGTGCGGGGGGAAGGTCTAGTGCTGCCCTTGGTCTCTGCTCCTTGTCCCCGGCACTGACCTTGTTAATGGAGCGTGGAGACTCCTGTGTGCGCGGGCTCCCCGCTTCTCCTCCGCTCCGGTGTGCCTGCTCCACGTGTGTTCCCGGCGCCATGTTTGCTGGGGACCTCTCCGTTCCGGCTCGGGCAGCGGCGCCCGCTCCGTGCAGGTAACGTTTCATTTGGGCCTCCGGCGGCTGCCGGAGGTTCTCCCCTATTCTTCCCTGCTTTTTTGAGCATTTAGCCGAGGTTTGGCGTCTGGTATCCGGCTTTCTGTATGGCAGCGGCTGCGGAGCTAAGTGCCGTGCGCCCTCACTCTCCCATTGCCTGGCCACGCCCCCCCTCAGCATCATTCTTGACTAATTCACCATTTTCATCTTGTAAGCATCCAATAGCATATTTGACTTTTCTTTTGCTTTTGCATACCCCCCAAATCCTTTTTTATCACTTTTTGCCTCTGTTGCAAGCCTCAATTCATTTTTAGCTTTAGCTTTTCTGACACTTGCCCTACAGTTTCTGCAGACTGCGTTATATTCTTCTTTAGATATTTCCTCCTCTTTCCATTTGATAAACATATTTTTCTTCCTTTTTAACATGTACAAGTTCTGTGTTCATCCATCCGGGTCTCTTTAAATGCTTTCTATTCTTCCTTCTTTTAGGGATTGTTAATAATTGTGCTTTGAGAATCTAATTTCGCAATATTTCCCAACCTTCTTGGACATTTCTGTCCTTAAGAACATCCAGGCATTGGATTCTTTCTATCCTCTTTCTGAGTTTATTAAAATCTGCCTTTCTAGAATCCAACCTTGAGGTCTGAGTCTTCTTAGGTCTTCCTCCCCTTTTTATCCAGACTTTAAGGATACCATGATCACTGCCTTCTAAGGTCCCAGCCACCCTAAGGTCTCATGTCCACTAAGAAATTCGGGCCCACGCAGATTCTCCATGCAGAATCCCACAGCTGGTCCCTCCTTTCCCGCAGACATGAGGCCTGAAAATTGATTTTTCTTACCTGTCCAGACGCAGCGGATCTTCCCTCCGTCGCGACCGGATCTTCTTTCTTCGGCCCGGCAGATGTGCTCGGCACGCTGGAAGCGTGCCGCGCGCATGCGCCGTGCCCTCTCGTTTCTTTTTTTTTTAACCCCTGCTCTCCCGCGCCGGAGAGCAGAAATTCAGTTGCGGGTGTGCCGCGGATACGGACGGCTTTCATAGGCTTCTATGGAAGCCTGCGGGAGACCCGCAGAAAATGGAGCATGCTGTGGGTGATTTCCCGCACGTGCGATCCACGCAGCAGGAAAAAAGGACATCCGCAGGTATTTACTTACCTGCGGGTGTCCAATGCATCCCTATTAGAGATGAGCGAACGTACTCGGATAGGCACTACTCGTCCGAGTAATGTGCCTTATCCGAGTACCGCTCTACTCGTGCTGAAAGATTCGGGGCGCTCCGCTGCTGACAGGTGAGTTGCGGCGGGGAGCGGGGCAGAGCGGGCGGGAGAGAAGGAGAGAAGGATCTCCCCTCCGTTCTTCCCCGCTCTCCCCTGCAGCTCCCCGCTCCGCAGCGCGTCCCGAATCTTTCAGCACGAGCGGGGAGGTACTCGGATAAGGCACATTACTCGGACGAGTAGTGCCTATCCGAGTACGTTCGCTCATCTCTAATCCCTATGGCCGCGGAAAACGCGCAGATTTTTTAATTATAATTGTCCAGTGGACATGAGGCCTTACTTCCTCAACCATTCCCTCCCTGTTGGTAAGAATTAGGTCCAAGATAGTAGATCCCTTTGTTTTCTCTACTACTTTTGGAAGATAAAGTTGTCAGCAAGAGCAGACAAGAATTTCTTGGATTCACTACTTTTACCTGAGATTCCCAACCAATGTCTGGATGGGTAAAATCTCCCATGATCACTATGTCATGCTTTTTGGAGAGCTTGGACATCTGATGTAGAAAGAGTTCATCCATATCTTCTGCTTGACCAGGCGTCCTATAGTAAATGCCTACAATGGTGTCCTTTCTGTTGTTCTCTCCTTGTATTCTTACCCAAACAGTTTCTACAGAACTCCCAGCTCTGAAGCTTGAATCTCGGTGGAGATGAATGTTTTCCTAACATACAACGCAATACCTCCTCCCCTTTATTAGGTCTGTTTCTTATAAATAAGTTGTATCCTTCAAGCCTTGTATCCAATCATGTGTATCATCCCACCAAGTTTCCGTGATGCCTCTGACATCATATTTCTCTTCCTGTGTCAGGAGCTCCAATTCTCCTTGTTTGTTTCCCATGCTCTGTGCATTTGTGTAGAAACATGTTAGTTTGTGATCGGGGTCTCTTGCTCCTCTACTTTCCTTCTGAATTCTTTGTTCTTTCCACTTCTAATAGCAAGGTTCTCAAATGTATTAATTAGCTGTATATTTTTACTTGGCCTTTCACTTCCCTTCCCATATTGTTCTAGTTTAAAGCTCTCCTAATGAGTGAAGCAAGTAAAGCATTTCTATTGCATCAGCACGGTGCAATAGAAATCTGGATCCATCTGACCAGGAGATGTTTTTCTGCTGCTCAGCGATACAATTTTTGCTCTCTTTTGCCCGTCTTTCTGTTTCTTTTAGACACAATGGCGCTGGAACTGGTTGTCTGTTATAGCCTATCCGTGCGAAGGAAAGATGATTTGTGTGATCGAACGCGTTCATTGGAGCACCAGACTATGCAGTGCCTGCAGCTCAGAATGATTTCTGACATCCTCCTCTGACCCCTTTCGGCGCCAAGTTGTTTCTGTCCACAGGATCTCCTTTCGCTGGATGTTTTCACCGATCACGCCTTTCTCTCTACATCATTACATGAGAACCGCCCTCGCCCCCACCCCCTCGCGGTTGGCAGTGAGGCCCCGGCTAGTCTAGCTCCGATGACCGGGCCTCCTTGGAAGTCACTCAGATTGCTGGATTTTCCCATCTAATGTGGATTCACAATGAAAATACATTTAATCGGGCGAGTGCGATGTAGGTCCGAGAAAATCTAAATCACACCGCTCTCTATTTACTGTGATTTCTCAGCTATTGCAATACATTTTGGCATAAATAAGGCATCGCATCCATGTACATGTGATTATCTTGTGTGAAAAAAATGTCCTTCCAAGTGTTAGGGCTTATTCACACGAGTGATATTGTCTCACAAGTGTTGTGCAATGCACGCAAAACTGGTGCAACTATGAAATCCATTCCTTTGAATGTATTCATTCACACTAGCGAGAAAATAGACTGAATCGCAGCGTGTTCTATCTTTGGGCGTTCCCACGGAAACCTCAACGACTGTTATCAATGGGACCTTAAAAGACATTTCATGCCGTGCGATGTGATGTTTGCTATTGAAACACATGCGAGGCTTTGATATGCGTGACACATGCGTCGGAGGATCGCAATTTCACCGGAGCGATGTGATGCACTTTTGAATCAAAAACGCTTTGCATCACTGTGAAAAACGCAGGTTGGCAAAGACGTGTGAACGCGGCCCGAAGGTCATAACAACAGCATGACACTCACATGCAAATCACAAGGGCAGTGCAACTCCCATAGCAGTTAATGGCGATTCTTACGTGAGAATCGCCTACAAACAGGACTTGCAGCGACTCTTCTGCTGCAGACCGCTGGTCAGAGAGAAAAATTGCTCATGTGAATAAGTAGATAATAAAAATCAGTAGCTTCTTTTCACACACAAGTGCCGTCAATATCGCAATCGTGCGGAACTCACCCGAGCGAACGCACCCTGAAACTGATCCACGGAAAACTTGTCATGTGACTTTATTCTGCGGTCATGGCGATAATGCCAATAGATGGAAGTGCAAATTGTGAGAAGCTCAGTCATTCTAAGAAAAGGACCGATCAGCAAATGTCACGTTAAAAAAAAAAAAATAAATATATATATATATATATATATATATATATACCACATGTGTTTTTTCAAGGACCTGCTCTTATTAAGGCCGCTCTCACAGAGGCGTTTTTTGTACAACGTATTTTAGTGCGCTGCAGCGCTTTTTAACGCGCCACATGACCCGTTGCAATGACTGGTTTACGTTAGAAAGACGCTGTTGAATGTGCTTAAAAAAACGCCGTTCTAAAGCGCCACGTTTTACAAGCGTCTGTGTGAGAGCGTCCGGACAGACTTCGCCTTTTAATAGACTTAATAAACCTGTATAATGGCCAACGGGACAACAGCGGCTCTCTGCACACATTTGGCACAATATAGCTATAGGGGTGCAATATCACAAATATCAGACAGTCCTGATGATATCTCACGTGTAAATATGTGACAAATTTGCCTCACAACGGGTAAAAATATGATAGATTTACCGCACTGTAAAAATGTGATAAATGTACCTCACAACGGGTAAATATATGATAAAACTACCTCACAACGGGCAAATATGTGATAAATTTACCTCACAACGGGCAAATATGTGATAAATTTGCCCCACAACGGGTAAATATATGATAAATTTACTGCACATGTAAAAATGTGATACATTTACCTCACAACGGGTAAATATATCATACAATTACCTCACAACGGGCAAATATGTGATAAATTTACCTCACAACGGGCAAATATGTGATAAATTTACCTCACAACGGGCAAATATGATAAATTTACCTCGCAACGGGTAAATATGTGTTAAATTTACCTCACAACGGGCAAATATGTGATAAATTTACCTCACAACGGGTAAATATGTGTTAAATTTACCTCACAACGGGCAAATATGTGATAAAATTACCTCACAACGGGTAAATATGTGTTAAATTTACCTCACAACGGGCAAATATATGATAAAATTACCTCACAACGGGCAAATATATGATAAATTTACCTCACAACGGGCAAATATATGATAAATTTACCTCACAACGGGCAAATATGTGATAAATTTGCCCCACAATGGGTAAATATATGATAAATTTACTGCACATGTAAAAATGTGATACATTTACCTCACAACGGGCAAATATGTGATAAATTTACCTCACAACGGGTAAATATATGATAAAATTACCTCACACCGGGCAAATATATGATAAAATTACCTCACACCGGGCAAATATGTGATAAATTTACCTCACAACGGGCAAATATGTGATAAATTTGCCCCACAACGGGTAAATATATGATAAATTTTCTGCACATGTAAAAATGTGATACATTTACCTCACAACGGGCAAATATGTGATAAATTTACCTCACAAGGGGTAAATATATGATAAAATTACCTCAGAACGGGCAAATATGTGATAAATTTACCTCGCAACGGGCAAATATATGATAAATTTACCTCACAACGGGCAAATATGTGATAAATTTACCTCACAACGGGTAAATATGTGATAAATTTACCTCACAACAGGTAAATATATGATAAATTTACCTCACAACGGGCAAATATGTGATAAATTTACCTCACAACGGGTAAATATATGATAAATTTACCTCACAACGGGCAAATATGTGATAAATTTACCTCGCAACGGGCAAATATATGATAAATTTACCTCACAACGGGCAAATATGTGATAAATTTACCTCACAACGGGTAAATATGTGATAAATGTACCTCACAACGGGCAAATATGTGATAAATTTACCTCACAACGGGTAAATATTGCCTTCACATTGTGAGAGATCGAGACTAAAGGCACAGAGTGTACTGTATATTCTCTGCACTGTATTTTACCACTGAGGCACGAGGAGCAGCTATATACTGTACGGCAGGACGAGTATACTGCGAAGACCCTATATACCAGGCCTGGCGCGCCCCCGGCTCCTTAGCAGTACGACGCGCGCACCCGGCATCGGCCTCCCCCTCGCTGTGCGCGCTCCCGCCTGTGCCGCCGCCCGCGGGGGCTGCTGGGATCGCTCGCCGCCTTGGTAATGTCCGCCATGTTTGCCATGGCGCAGGGAGCGGATCGAGCCAACAAAACCCGGATCTAGGCACGACGAGCCGCCGCCCGGAGCGCCTTCTTCCGCCCCTCACCGTGTCTCGGGGGCCCCATGAGTCGGCGGGGGGTGATATCGAGCGGTTTGGGGGGGTCCTTCTGACCGACAATTTTTAAGTGTTTTTTTTTAATTTTTTTTTTTTTTTATTCCTCGCCCCCCCCTCCCCCGGCTGTGGCGACGATGAGTAAACTGTCGTTTCGAGCGCGGGCACTGGATGCCGCCAAGCCACTGCCCATCTACCGGGGCAAGGACATGCCCGACCTCAATGACTGCGTGTCCATTAACCGGGCCGTGCCGCAGATGCCCACGGGGATGGAGAAGGAGGAGGAATCGGTAGGTAATCCTTTTGTCAGACCATTTGCTATTCAGGAAAGCCATTTACGCCGGCCGGCTGCGTAGAGCGCGCTCTATCCTGCCTCTCTTACGTCACGTAGGGGAGGTGAACGGCCCAGGCTGGCGTAGTTGGCGGGAGCCGCCATGTTGTTGCGTCCAGAGCCTACGTCACACTGTGCGGGCCGCTCTGCGTGAGCGTAACCTGCGCTGTGAATAGGAAGTGTGCGCAGCGCTGCCCGGCAGGTTTGATCAGAGCTCCAAAGCTGGGAGCTGCTGCCGGCGCGGCTGTCACCTGATTCAAGAGGCGCTGCAGCAGCAGATCAGTGATGGGAACAGTTTATAATGCCGACGTGTTTACATGATATACCTGCTTATCTCTCTATTGCTTTAATGTAATGTCACTTTATGTTTATTAAGCTGTGTGATTATAGATGCCGGTTATATTTACAGGTCCAACGCGATGCAAAGGGGCGCTAAGTTGTGTTATGTGATGGCGCTTTGCACACCTTTGATTATATTGGGACGCGGTTTATCAGCGCAATGTATATAAAAATGTTTGGAGTCGCTTCTTCCAACGTGCGCAGAAATCCTAAATGATGGCGGATATGGCGGCTGGTCGGGCGTTCGCTATTCTACCGCTGGATGCCACGACGGCACGATATTGTCAACCGCACGCCAGATCTCGCACCAGGCTCTCTACACACTTGGAGGTTTCTTGCTTTTTTTTTTTTTTTTTGAACCGCGGGAAAAAAACGTATGCGGTTCTTTTTTTTATTCTTTCCCCAAAACCGCCCGTGCCGTTAGCGCATGTTTTGTGGAGTATTTTAAAAACCACATGCATTAAAAAAAAAAAAAAAGCGGTGTAGTTTTTAGGATGCGTCACAGCGTATTGGACAGGGTGAAAAAAAAACCGTGGCAAAATACAGCTTCGTTTTTGGGTGCGGATACGTACTGGCCATGCGTATTAATTGCGACGCAAAAATCGAACACGGACAACGAAAAAAGTGCCACTTTTTTTTTTTTTTCTCCTGCTACACTCGTTTCAAAAGCCCTTCGAGAAAAAAAAAATAAGAAAACGGTTCTCCATTACAAATCAATGGGAAGCGTATTTTTGGCGCAAAATACAGTCTGAACGTACCCCGACAACACGGGCGGTTTAAAAAAAATAAAATAATCGCTTGCGTTGTGATGGGGTTCAAAAACGCAGAAAAAAAAAAGTGAAGCGTGAATCGGCCTAAAAGGGGCGGTCCGAGACCGCAATCGCTTTATTCCCCTGTTGGGGGCGGGTCACACGGGCGAGTTTAATGTCCACGTCTGCAGACCGGTTACCGTGAATGCAGGCGATACTGCGGAGACCCCCGCCGATCTCAAGAACACAGCGTCCCCGCCCTCGTGACCGCAGTCCCCGCAGTGAGGAGTAGGCTGGTCTAGTGAACGGGACTGCGGGGAGAGCCCACCGCCACGCGCTCGGCTGTTTTTATCAGCCTCCATTGAATTTAATTAAGCGCCAACTGCGCACGTTCGGCCAGCGCTCCGTTCGTTATGACATCACTGCAGGGGGACAAGCGACACTGAAGTCCCGTTCTCAAGATCGGCGGGCGTCTCGGTGTTGAGACCCCCTACTGATCAGCAAGTTGTCTCTCGACCCTCTTTATTTCGACGCCCCCATTGACTTCAGTGGGATTCTTAAATGACCTGTTGACCCGTCTGAGCGCCGCAGAGAGATCCCTCGGATGTTCAGACCGCAAAACCCAACGCAGGTTTTTCCCCCCCCCTGTAAACCGCAACGTATATTTTCTGCGGTGGTGACGGGCCGTGATGCCGCGGGTTTGCGTGCAGATTTAACCCTTTTCAACAGACCTTTGGAAACAACATGGCGTCCGGGGGGGGGGGGGGTGATGTCACTCTTGTGTTTATGCTGATTGAAATCCGTGTGGGAAAAATTGGATTCCTGTTGAGAGTAATAAAGTCACGGGAGGCGAATGCGATGCGACGCGGCGCGATTCGCGCTTCAGATTTCGCTGCAAAAATCCGTGAGCTTCCAGCGACCGTCCTTTTAAGGGACCGTCCGGCCGATCTCGCACCACCAGATTTGAATTGCGGATTCCGCGATCGGCGTCCGCGAGACGATCCGCTGTACACTGCTGGCATTAAAAGGCATGTATTTTCGAACTTTCCTTCACACTTGCGGGTACGAATTGCCTAGACCGCAAGCAGGAAAAAAATTGCCACATTACAATTGCATATGGGCTGCGGGTACCCGTGTCGTCGCTAAGCGCCGGCGGCGGAAATACGAACAAAACCTGCACTGTGCATGACTGATTGGTTCATCGAGCTCTGCAGTGATTGGCTTAGTCGCGGCGCTCGAGAACCAATCAGAGCCAGCGGTTCCTGGAGGCAGGATTTTTGAGCCCCTGACCAGGAAGCGCTGGTGGAGCCAGACAGCACCTCTGGGGTGATGTGATGTGTGTGGTTTTTTTTTTATGTAGCTAGGGCTTATTTTTGGATAAACAGTAGGATTTCCTACTGAAAAAGTTGTGTTTTCGGGAGATGCAACAGAGGAAGGCGCCATCGGGAAGGATGGGCTACAAAACATAGCCAACCGTGGCTGTATAGAGCATGCCACGTTTTTTTTTTTTTTTTCTCACAATGTCGCAGGCTGTAGGAACCCGTTGGGCCTCACATACATGCCATTTGTAGCGCTGTCGCGTTGTGAGACAATCGCACAGTTTTGTCGCCTGTGTGTAAGCGGCCCTGACACGGCCCATTTAGCCACGAACACCAGGATTTTTTTTTGGAATGATCAATTCTTCATTTTAAAAGCCATACCGTTTTTATTTTCCGTTACCGCGGCCGTATGAGGCTTATGTTTTGCGTGGCGAGCTGTAGTTTTATTTGTACTATTTTGGGTTGATATACTGTATTGTAAAACTTTTATAATTTGAGGGCAGGGAGAAAAAAACATCAATTCTGCCGTTCTTCTATTGTTATACAGCGCGGGGCTGCTCTCGCACAGTGTCTGTAGAAGCGCCGCGTTTTACAGCGTTTTCGAACACGTTTGACAGCGTCCTTTAACGCACCCCATCAATGCAATGGGTGATGACAGGCGTTTAAAAATTGCCGAAACGCACTAAAATAGAGCAGACAGCGGTCAAAAATTAGAAACTCCGCACTGGAACTCTTGTCTGAGACGTCCCATTGAAATCTACAGAGGCGTTTTACAGCCTCACTGAACGTAAAAAACGGCCTGCATGAGAGCGGCCGTAATCAGCAGCAGAAGTGACATCATTACAACAATACCAAAATTAGTGGTTCCCTGAAAATAAGACCCTGTATTATAATATTTATTTGCGCCAAAAAAGGCACACTGTCTTATTTTCGGGGGTGTCTTATACTCACCTAGCTGGTGGTGTCTGGGTCCCTTGAGCTGCGGCAGGCTGTCGTGACCTCCGCGCTGACAGCATTCTCCATATATTTCAAGCTCCCCCCTTCACCTACCACCACTGAAAGTCGTGATAGGTCCTATTTTTGGGGAAACGTGTGTGTGTGTGTGTGTGTGTGTGTTATATATATATATATAATTTTTTTTTTGCCACTTTTGTGCAATAAAACCTTTTTTTTAATTGTTCTTTTGCATCGCTGCTTTCAAAGTCCCAGAAGGTTCCCCCCCCCCACCGTCGGAGCGCAGTGAGGACTTGTTTGTTGTGTGACGGGCTGTAGTTTTTATTGGTCTCATTTTGGGGTAGGTACGGTTCTTTTGATCACTTTTATGGCCTATTTTTAAGCTGAAATGCACCAAATAAGCATTCTGGACCTGTTTTTTTTTAGTTTTTGCTGTTTCAGATAAATAATGTTCGATTACTTGTATACGAATAGTCTAAGTAAAAAAACATGGCGGCGGCGCCGCCTATTGTTGTCCGAATCTTGGATGAAAATATGTCAAAGTGCCGCGTCCCGCACATCAGAAAGGACGGGGTGTCTCTGTGCGGTCTCATCCAAACTGCGCCAGAGAGTCTTGGGCGCAACTTTTCAAACACCCCCCCCACTGTGGACTCTGTTCCTACGGGGAGTAGATGAGATTTTGAATGTTTTACTGTAAATGCTTCAGATTCTTACTTTCTGCACAGAAAACCCGCAGCAGATCCTCCTCGTGAAGACGCGGCCTGAAGGTGGTTTTGACACAAGTGGCGTTTTTCGGTGTATTTTATTTTATTTTTTCCCCCCGTCTGACATTTTTCACCGGTATGGAGACGGCGATCACGCAGCTATCTCGGGGTTTCCTGTTCTGTTGCAGGAGCCCGAAGATGATGATGATGGAACTGAACTGCGCCAATTCAGCTTTATTGAATGTAATGGCGTCTGTTTGGTTTCTGGCTTGCGGTTTCCCAGGTGAAACAGTCTGCAGCATGCTGCGATATTCTGCCTGGGTTTGTGAGGAAATCGGTGATAGAAGTTCCAAACAGAAGCTCCTGCGCTGGAGGACGTGCAGCGATTATGGTGTCGTTGTTGTGTATACGTTGTTTACACGACTTCAGCGCCTGGAGGCTTCCATGTACGGGTGCCGCCTATAATCACACATATATATACACACACATGTATACAGCACGGCCCTCCCGTCTGGCGGCTTGTTTACACTTGGGTGTTTTTTGTCACTTCTGCGTTTGCATCAGACGGCACGCGCCCCCTTTAGGGGGCTTTTGGACTAGATTCTCGCTTGCACACGCGAACGGCCAGTGATGTCACCGCTGTCGCGTTCGCAGCCTGTTTAGACAAGCAGATTCTTTGTTGACTTGTTCAGTGTTTCACATCCGCTGCATGGAAAGACGGAGCGATCGGCGGTTAGACGCAGCGACAAGTGAGGAGCGCACGAGGATTTCTATGCCTGCCGAGCTAAAAGCAGATCATTCCCGTTTGTTAAGTCGCGGCTCGCGTTTAGACTGAACGTCATTGTTCGCTCCCGCTCATCTGAACAATAATCGTTCAGTCTGAGGCCGTTATCACGCGGCCGATAAAATCACGTGAGCTGCACAACCGTCGCATGAAGATGAAAGCCATTCTTTTCAATCAGGTTATACAGTCGCCGCATGTCCCATCTTTGGGTGTTCATTGTTTTCAATTGGGCCAGCAAAGCGTGCAAAATGCCCACGAGGGTGATGCGAGCTTTCCCTCCGTGATCCTCAGGATCGCTTCTTCCCTGAAGTGAAGCAAGGGATTTTTAACACAACAAACGCCTCGCATCTGCGGGGAAATCGCATGTTAGAGCGCCTCCACACGGACGCTAAAACGCTGCGTTTTTTGCTCTATGTGCGAGTGAGTAAAAAAAACAGATTTCTGATATTCATGTCATTCGATGGTTTCATTTACATCTGCGATCACTTCTCTGCTGCGATAACACAACATCGCGGCGCGTTCTTTCGGTTTTTTTGCCTCTTGATGCTCCTGTGTTTCCATATGAAGTCATCGTTTGTTTGATTGGGTGAAAAAAAAGGCGCGACGACGCACTTTACAGCGCAGACACACATTTCGCCAAGCGCTGTGTTTTTTTGCCTGCCCAGAAACGAAAACGCCCGTGTGGAGGCGCTCTAATGGCACCTTTACATTCAATGGGCGATACAGATGTGCGTTTTCTACACGGACTGTAAAAGCAAAAAAAAACTTGCAGCTTGTCCTTTTCTGGCCCGCCTTCTCAGGTGACGTCACCTATTCAAGTCAATGGGTGTACAAAAATAATGGAGCTCGTACCGGGGAATCCACCTGCGCTGCATTATACACCAATCATTGCTAAACAAGGGCAGAAAAAATTTAAAGGGGTTGTCCCGCGCCGAAACGGGTTTTTTTTTTCCCTATAGCCCCCCCTCCCCCCCGTTCGGCACGAGACAAACCCGATGCAGGGGTTAAAAAAAAAACCGGATAGTGCTTACCTGAATCCCCGCGCTCCGGTGACTTCTTACTTACCTTGTGAAGATGGCCGCCGGGATCTTCACCCTCGGTGGACCGCAGGTCTTCTGTGCGGTCCATTGCCGATTCCAGCCTCCTGATTGGCTGGAATCGGCACGTGACAGGGCGGAGCTACGAGGAGCCGCTCTCCGGCACGAGCGGCCCCATTCAGAAAAGAAGACCGGACTGCGCAAGTGCGTCTAATCGGGCGATTAGACGCTGAAAATTAGACGGCACCATGGAGACGAAGACGCCAGCAACGGAACAGGTAAGTGAATAACTTCTGTATGGCTCATATTTAATGCACGATGTATATTACAAAGTGCATTAATATGGCCATACAGAAGTGTATAGACCCACTTGCTTTCGCGGGACAACCCCTTTAAGGGAAGATTATTATATTTTTTTTCTTTTCTCTCTTTTTGTGCATGAGAGGAAAAGATGGTGCACAGCGCCTGCAGACGGCTCGCAGCCTCACACGTGCGTTACAGTTCTATTTTTTCACAGCCCAATATCGGACACGCTTGTGTGAATAAGCCCTAAAAAATCCTACGTCTACTGCCCCTGCGCAGACCGGCGTCCCTGCGGCTACAGACAAGCGTCCAGCTGTGTTCCACAAAAAACGGAGAGCGATGTGTCATCCGTTTGCGTCGCTCGTGTTCGTTCACTTCTGCGTCTCATCTGTTTGTCTTTTGCTTGTAGATTAAAAAAAAAAAAAAACGGCCAGTTTTGTTTTTTCCCCTAGACCCACAACGCGGACGGACACACAAGCCGTTCGTACGGCGGGTGTATTTACATGGGTGATCTGTCTCTGGCAGTAAATCTGAGAGAGAGGAATTGCAGCATTTTTGGGGCGACTTCCTATGGGGTCACAGACAATTGCATTCTACTCGCCAGGCGCCATTTTCATGTGGGATGCAGCTTGTTTTTTTTTCTATTAAAATAATGTGATTTTATTTTTATTTTTTTTCTTTCATGCGTGTGAAAATCGCCTGGACCGCAATGCGTTTTTCTTGGATGGTGCATCACACATAGAAAATGGCACGTCTACCAATGTGATATCGGTCCAAGAAATGCGTGTCCGTGTGAGAAGAGCCTTGGAAGGCAGCGCAATTCCGCAGCATTTCCACATAAAGTGTTAAAATCTGCATCATCAGTGCGGATTCTGACCAGGAATCGTTGGTGTATCCGCAGCCGCAGCGCTCCCCTCGCAGTACGTCGCGCCCCGTGACCCTTCTCCCAGCAGCCTCTAATGAGTTTTGAGCCGCTGGTCAGGTGATTTTGGAAGCGGCATCAGTTGACAAGCGGCTCGGCGCTCGCTGGTTCTCCTGGGTGACGGCTCACGGGGTGCGATATATTGCGAGTGCTGCAGCTGCGGGTTCCTGGTCAGTCTGCATTGATGGCGCAAATTTTGATGCTTTTTTCAAAATGTGAAAATGTTGCAGAATTTGCGTGGAATTATCCACGGTGAAAATTTTGCAATATTCCTGCTGGGTGTGACGTCCCCCGAGGCCGGGCGCGCACAACCGCACGGTAAAACGCTGCGTAAAAATCTCAGAATTTTTACCAGCAAAGGGAACTGCATATGAACGCATTTTTAACTTCGCATGAACAGTGTATTTTACGCACGCTGTCACATCGGCTTCCCGGTTTCTTTTTTAACTCATGTTTCCTAGCAAGATGCGTAAAAAAATGGCGTACATACGCTATGGAATGCGCATGTACTGCGTTCCAAACACACCCACAGAAAACAATAGGGCTGTACGCACGTGAAACGGGGTAAAATAGAAGAAATGCACGCAAATGTGAATGGATCTCTGAAGATCTCTGTTCTTTCACGGACGCCCCCGCATGTTGTGCGCGGAATATACGGCCTCAGCGCAGAGCCGCGTGATAATCCTGCACGTGACACCTGGATTTCTGCGGCAGATTCGCCGTGATCTTCACTCCTTTCATTTTCAGCTAATTCACTGCTGACGATCTGCGGCGTATTCGCACCCGCGCATTTTCTGTTCGTGTCCGTACCGGTAAAGGCGCTCGTATAACCAGACAATTGTGTTTTATGCAGAGTGATACTGTGCAGAAGAAAGTGGCGCGTCTTACGTAGGTCTGTGGGCGCGCTGACTTCTACACGTGACGCCCGGAGACGGAACACAAAGTATCCCCAATCGGCCATCTTGCATTTATTAAAAAACAAAACCAGCGGATGCGCAGCACGCAAATCACACGGGGAACTTGGTCCATTTTCCACAGACTGAAACTGTGTCTGTGTGAATAAGCCCCTGAGGGGGGTCATCCACACGGGCGCGCCAATCACGTTGCCAAGTGCACAAAACGCGCCCTGAAATAGGCCCCGTTGTGGGTTTATTTGCGCTCGTGATGTTTTTCTCTCGCAGTGACGGGCCGCTCTCTCATGATCGGATTTGGCAGGCGTTTGATCAGCGGTAATACGCCGTTCCACCAAACGCATTGCGCGGTTCCGCTCACAACGGCGGGTCAGAATTACGTAATTCGCTCGCAAAAACACAAAGCGTCGTGTTCTATTTTACAGCAGAAAGCGGCGACATAAAGCCCGTTGTGCGCTCTGGTGGCGGATATACAACAGTTACGCTGTGTGCGGGCGGCGGGGATCCGTGTCATCGCTAAGCAACGCCGTGGGAAATATAGGCGAAAAAAGTGTGCTGCGCAGCACTGCTTGTAAATACGCGGACATGCGCAGTACAAGGTCGCCGCCATGCGCAGAGTCAAGGCCGGAGTTGCAGCAGGGATCCGCCACGGCCTCCACAAGCGGAGACTGTGTGACCGGCCACGCTGCGAGTCTCATCTCCAAGGGGTGAGAAGAAGTCAGACCTGCGAGCGCCATGCGATTTGTTTCCCGCGTGTCGGCGACACGATTCTCTCAATCACAACGCGCTCGCAGCGGACATCGCAACTCTGCAAGTGCATTAGAGATGGGAGTTCCTCCAATGCCGCCCGCAGACGAGCAGGTTTGAATCGCGGAATCCACGATCGTCTCCCCTGCAGATAGTCCATGACACTTCGCACCAATTCAGACCAGTGGAACATCCTTAGGCGACAGCCACCCCCTTTTATTTTTTAACATGCTCTATGTTTGTGCAGATCCCACGCAATGACCCGATCGCCGTGTGAATGCAGACTTGTCATTAGTGAGATTGCAAAACAAATCTTCTCCCCGGACGCAGCGGTGAGGCTGTCCAGTTTTTGTGAAACTACAAGTCCCAGCAGGCTGCAGCTGATGAGCCTCCGTGACTCCGGCGCCTCCCCCGGTTACGATGAAATGTCACCTGCGGCGCCGGCTGTCACGTGTGCAGTGATGACGTCACCCGCAGTTGTAGTAAGCGGCTCGTCGTGAATGAAGGCTAGCCCCGCCTCCCGCTGCTGGCGGAGGGGAATTGTTTGCTGTCACTAGTAGTCCCGCCCCCGTCATGTGACCTGCGCCGCTGTGATTGGCCGACGTGCTGTCTCCGTGTATTCCTGTTACGGCACGAGGTGGGAGTTACATAAGCAGCGGCGCGCCTCCCGGGGCCCCACGTGACGCTGTGCTCGGGCTCGGTGTCCGCTGCTGTCAGTGGATGGCCGGGCAGGAGGAGATGACAGTCCGCAGCACCATGCCTGCAGTGACAGATACAGGCGCTGCCGCTCCACGGTATAGGGTGCCGCCATCACACTCAGCTGGAGCTCTGGATGTGGTGTCACTGCAGATTCCGCTGAGAACCTTTTTCATATTCGCGTCCGTTCTCACGGCGAGCTCCGCTTCTAAAAACTACAGCAAATACATGTTTGTTTTCTTTCTGCTGCGGATCCGCTGCGCCCGTCATCTCCATGGGAACCGTGTCGGTGATGATGGGACGCCGCTCCGCGTTCCATCAGCTTTAGGCCGCCTGCACACGAACGGATTTACGCCGCGTAATTCGCGGCAAAAATCCGCTGCGTTGCCCGCTGCTATTAGGTTCTATTGAACCTAATAGCTCAGTGCTCACGGTGCGGAATTCCGCACCGTGAAATCTCCCGTCCTCACCCGCGGCATGCTCTATTTGCCGCGGGTGTACGCGCTGACGGCTTCCATTGCAGTCAATGGAAGCCGTCCGTTCACGCTATCTCCCGCTGTAACACAGCGGAAGATAGCGTGAAAACGCTTCCCCGCCTACCGCCGCCGCTTCATATGACGCGACCGGCGCGTCACGTGACACGGCCGGCCGCGTCATGTGACGCGGTGGGCGTGTCACATGACGCGGCGGCGGTGGGCGGGGAAGCGTCTTCACGCTATCTTCCGCTGGTAAGTATGGGGTCTCTGGGGGGCGCCGTGACGGGTTCTGCAGCGGAATATTCCGCGGCGGAGCCCGTCACGCTCGTGTGAAGCCGGCCTTAGGCCGCCTGCAGACAAGCGGAAATCCCGCAGCGGGATTTCCGCCGCACAAAGCCTGCATAGGATTGCGTTAACAAACGCACTCCTATGCAGATGGCCGCGGTTTGGCCGTGCGAAATCTCGCGCGGCAAACAAACCGCGGCATGTCCTATTTTTGTGCGGGGCTTGCAGAGCCTCGCACAGAAACGTCACTCACGCAGCCGGCGGCTCCGGTCTGCGCATGCGCCGGTAGCCGGCACATGAAAGAGCCGAGGCCGCCGGGCGCGGGTGAGTACGTGCTCATCCCTGCAGGCGCTCGGGTTGGGTCCCGCCGCCGGATCCGACCCGCTCGTCTGCAGGCGGCCTTAAGCCCCGTAGCGTATTGATGTGTCGGCGTCCCTGTCGGATCTGCTGTATTCCGGTCATTCCGGGCGCCTCAGCGGTGGTTCCCGTCGCAGGTTGCGATGTACCTGAATGCAGGCAGCGTCCATCGAGGCCGTTCGCTGCAGCGGGTCCGTCCGCGTGGGCCGAGCGCTCGGATTTGACAGTTTTCATAATGCCAGAGTTGCAGTCTACCCCGTAATGTTACCAACAAGCCCTAACGCCGCGCCATCAGCGGAAAAATGCCAACGTTATGGCGGTCAGGATCTGGGAACGGGAAGCCGTCTTGTAAAATGAATTTTATTTATTTAAAGAAGTAAGCGTTTTTTTTTTGTTTTTTTTTTACAATTGTGTCGCCATAATTGTATTGTCCGGCACCGTAACAATACTGCACCATCAGCGCCGTGAACGGACAATGGCGCAATTGTATGGATTTGTTTTTCCCGTTGCAAAATACATCTTGTCCCGTAACAAACAAGCCTTCATACAGCTGTCGAGTAGGGTGGGGGGCGGGGCACAAAAGGAAACAATGAAAAACGGCCTGAGTGAAGGGGTTAAAAGGATTGGCCAATTGTAAATTCTGGATGACCTATCCTCAGGACAAGTCATCAGAAGCAGATCAGTGGTAGTCCATCACCGGGTACCTCTGCTAATCAGTGGATCGCTGGACCTGAGCGAAGCCGACAACTCCGTTTCCATTGCAGTGGCCAGGCTTGGTATTGCAGGTATTGAAAAGCATGGGAGGCTAGGGCGCTTTTATCGTTCATTTTCACTCATTTGAACAATAACTGTTCAGTCTAAACATGTGAACAACCAATGAGAATTCGGGACAACTGAACTCCGATGGGGGCATTTATATGTCGCTGTCAGAAAGGGCTAGCAGCCACTGGAGGGGGACATGTAGCGTCCAGGGGGGACACATAGTGTCCGGGGGACAGGGACAGATTTCTTGCAGTATTTGTGTGACTGAGCCCTCCCCTCCATACATGTGAATGTCTCTGCTGCGGCGTGTGGAGTTTTTCAAGCCGCATTCAGATGAGAGGCGGTCACGGAAACTTCTGCTGCCGGTCTGTGACGTTGACACGGACACTGGGTGAAGTGCTGACCGTCTGCTGACCGCGCTTCTCTCGCCATGTCTAACACCCCTGACTTCGCACTTCTTCAGTGTTTTTGCCTCTTCGACCTCTGAGCCGCTTCCAGTCTTCGCTGTTGTCCGCGATGTGAGTCGCTTTGACACAGGACATAAAATGGTGTAGTTATGAGACGAATAAACGAATGGCCGACTTATTGTCAGGATAATGGGACCGCCGGAGCGTCCCGTCACTTATGGCCGAAGTGCGATTATTCTTCCTTGCCTCTAACCGGCTTTATGGTTTTTACATTTTTAGTGATTCGTTTCTGGGCGTTTTTTTTTTTTTTTAATTTATTTATTTATTTATTTGTTGTGCTGTTTGTTAGTTTGTTCCCCTCTTAAAGCCCCCGGGTCGTGGAGGAATACAGATGGCTGCACGCCATATTCGTACGCATCATTAGTGCGAGGCTGTTATTTCTATGGGCGATTTTATTGTGTACGTTTTGCGTGTTGCGAGATGCACTGAGCTCCCACGCAAAGTCTTGCAGCGATGCTCTGTGATACAGAAATTGCAGCATGGCGTATATTTGGGCGATGTCGGCCATTGTTCGCTTGGGCTGAAAAACAATAGCTTTGCACTCCTCCTGTGGAACGTGCGGGTGTGATGCGATTTTTAAACTGCTACAGCCGGGCTCACACAAACGGCTCGGATTCAGCATCAATAGAGCATGCCGTGAGTTTTTATAATATATATATATATATATATATATATATATATATATATATATATATATATATATATAATTTTATTTTATTTTTTCTTCCGTTCACAGAGTACTAATTCGCAGTGCGCGTTCCCGTAGTCAGCGCTGCCACCATCTTTGTTTCTCCAGGACCGGAGGGTGGTTTGTGGGGTTTTCTTGTAGCTTTCCCCTCCATCTGTGGACTTTCTTGGGTCGCAGCAGGTTGTTCATTTGGCATTTTTGCACAGGCTTTTCTATATGAAAAATGCCAGGACAAACCCCGCATGTTGACCACATGCAGAGGGTGAATGTCTGGCCGTCCTCGCTATCTCCACAGGAGCGTCTGAAATGTCCTGCCGTTCACCCCTCACTGAGTTGGATCTCCGAGATGTCGCTGTCCAGGGAGGCTGGCATTGCGGAGGTTTGCCTGAAGACCAGTCAGGGCGATCTCTGGAAATGTCGTCCTTGTGACAGCAAGTTGTAGGGATCTCCGTGTAGTAAAGAGGTTTTCTGTCCTTTTTTCAACTAATGATCTGTCGTCTGGATAGGTTAGCAGTAGTTTATAGGCAGGGGTCTGCCGCTGTGAATCCCATCCACCAGCTGATCATTCGGCCTGCCGGTCAGTACAGTGGGCTGGACATCTTCATTAGGGTAGAAGGGAAGAAGTGGGAGTGTTCAACTTCAGTCCCATTGAAATCTGTGGGATCACTGCGCTGCTGCTCCACTTCCCGTTTCTGACATCCGCGCTGCTGCTCCACTTCCCGTTCCCGGCGCTCCCATTGATTTCGGTGGGAGTGAAGACTGCGCTCCCAGTCCCTTCACTGATCGTGATGTCTGGCTCGCTGTACTGGGCAATCAGCTGATGGACGGGGGTCCTGAGTGCTTTCCCCCCTCTGCTTCCTCTCCTGTGTATCAACTTCTGTTGACCTAGCCAGAGGATAATTGCCCAATTTTACACGTAACTATTGTCACTCAAAATTCACTCGAATGAATGAAAGAGAGCGATTTATAGCTACACCTAATCGCGAGCTAATGACTAACAAGAATTGCGCACTTCTCGTCTGTCGGCATAAAAACAATCAGCGGGTCGGTCATTGTTTGCTACTTTAAAAATCCAAATGTATCCAAATTTTCTCAATTTTTTTTTTTTTAATTTTATAAACAAATTCAAAAACGTGCTAACCAGAATTTACCCGGAACAGAAGGTACGCGGCGCCGCAGACTCGCGGTATCTTGGATAAGTAGAAGCATTTCAAAGTTATTGCCACATAAAGTGACCACTGGGTGTAAGCTTACGTCCTCGCTGCGGGGTACTTAACGTACGCCCTGTGGATGGCGCAGGATCACAAGCTGATGGCTATATAAAAAAAAACAAACCTTTTTTTTTGCTCATTTTTCCCTATTTGTATTAAGAAAAACACCACATATTTGGTATCATCGTGTTTGTAATGACCTGCGCTATGAATTTTAACACACTATTCATCCAGCAGAGCAAAAATACTTAATTTGTTTACTTTTACCGCCCACAAAACACAATAAAAGTGATCAAAAAAAGCAACTTGTACCCCAAAATGGCACAAATAAAAACTACAGCTCGTCACGCAAAATGCATACAGCCCTCACAGAGCTCCGGCCATGGGAAAATAAAAAAAAGTTAGGGCTTTCGAAAAGTGGAGATGAAAATTCCCCAAAAATCATTGCGTTCTCATGGCCAAAATAGGCCACGCCCTTAAGGGGTTAAAAAAGGGGCTGCGAGGGAGAGGCTTGGCTGCATCTGCATTAGGGGTTCAGTTTTCCTGATCCGTTCGTGGAGCAGAGGAGGGGAATCCCCCGGCCAAATGGATCCTTCCTATGACGGAACTGAACCGACCCCACTGACTAGAATGGGCCTTGTTTGATTTCTGACATTAACCCCTTCAGTGGCAGGTTTATTATTACCATAATAGTAATCAGTGCAGCAAGCCTCGGAGATTTTCTGGTGTGCCACTAAAGGGGTTAACCAAAAGAAAAATCGCTGCATGCACTTTGTTCTAAGGCGAAAAAATCATGTGATTTTATTTATTTTTTGGAGCGTTGCGAGCGTACGATAAAACGTAATCTTATGGAACCCATGCTTTTCAGTGACTTCATTCCATCTGCGCTGTGAGATTTGGACATCGCTGCATTTCCCTGTGGAGCCTCCGGCTTATCGCATCGGAACGCACCAACTTGCAATGTTGTTTTTAACATTAGAAACTCCTATTTTCTATTGCGCCAGAAAATCACAACCGGCAGCGATGCAATATTTTCTTCCGAGAAAAAGCATCACTGACGCTGAAACATCGCATCAGCCCCTGAAACATCGCATCAGCCCCTGAAACATCGCATCAGCCCCTGAAACATCGCATCAGCCCCTGAAACATCGCATCAGCCCCTGAAACATCGCATCAACCCCTGAAACATCGCATCAGCCCCTGAAACATCGCATCAGCCCCTGAAACATCGCATCAGCCCCGGAGCGCAAAACCTCCCGAAAACGTCATCTTTTTAGTGTAGATTTTGAAGTTATGCCTCATGTAAATATATTTGGTGCCAAACGCGTTCGCCTTAAATGCATTGTGCACCTCTTAGGCCACCCTCACACAGACGTTTAGAGCGGCCTCTTCAGCGCTGCGCTGAAAGCTGTACAGCGCTCCCATTCATTTCAATGGGGCGGCTCACACAAGCGTCAAAACGCAGCGCCTTTAACAGCCGTGCATGTTCTATCTTTGGCAGTTTTCAGCCCTGCGGCGCCCACTGAAACAAATAGGCAGCGGTATCACAACTTGGTACCACGTGTCTGGCAGCACTAAACGCCAGCGCTAGCTGCACGACCTTTAAGGAAAAAAAAAGTAATACTCCCCTAGCTGGCGCCGTAGAGGCTCCCCGGACTAGGTGAGGATCAATTTTTTTTATTTTTTTTTAATGTTTTTCTTCAGCATCCTTGGCTGCATTTTCTGTGCCGGCATAACACGCGATTGTCTCGCCAGTGTGAAGGCGGCCTTAGAACAAAGTGCGTGCAGAGATTATTTTTTTTCCTCTCTTCCAGTTAAATGTCAGAAACTGACCGAGGCCCGTTCTAGTCAGTGGTATCAGTGCGGCTCCGTCATAGGAAGGATCCATTTGTCCTCTGTTGAACCCCCTAACACAGATGTGGACGCAGCCAGACCCCCTCCCCTGCAGCCTATTTTTAACCCCTTAGGCCTCCTTCACACAGGCGACACCGCATCGCTGCACTGTACGATATCGCTGCGATTTTCTCGCAGCAATACCGCGATTTTGTAGCGCTACAAAACTTTGTAGCATCTGCTACTGTCAAAGTTGCATCGCATCGCATGCAAACCGCGTTTTCATGCGATGCAACAGAGAGGAAGGCTCCATAGAGAAACATGGGCTACAAAACCTCGCGTGTTGCGGGCATATAGCCGGACCTGCGAGGTTTGTGTGTCGTTTTGTAGCATGCTACAAAACATCGCATGTGTGAAGGAACCCATAGGAAACCATGGGCTTCACATACATGCGATTTGTAGCAATGCTACAAAATCGCGCGACTTTGTTGCCCGTGTGAAGCAGGCCTTAAGGGCACAGCCTAATTTGGACATAAGAACGCAACGATTTTCGGGGGGATTTTCATCTCCACTTTTCAAAGCCATAACTTTTGTTTTTTTCTTTCCCATGGCCGGAGCTCTGTGCGGGCTGTATGTATTTTGATGAAACCGCAGTAAACGCAGCGTTTCCCCCTTAGTTTTTCTTTCATGCTGCGGGGCAGTTTCATCATTGTCTTTATTTGTAAAATCCACATGCAGAATGTTCGCCCCAGATATTATGTTAGCAAGTGCGTTTTTACACGGGAAGCCAGGAGACATCAATTGGTCGTTTTTGAGTCATTTTATTTTTTTGTGTGAAAAAAGTATTGACTAAGTGTACAAAAAAAAAACATGAGTGACCAAATACACTCAAAATACACGCAGTGAAGAAGCTGCGGATTTAATGGGCCGAATACGCATACGCCTGTGTGATCGGCCCCCTAGGATGTTCACATGATTGATATTTGCTGTGGAGTTTGTACGACGCAGACATATTCTGCCCACGGATATGAAATTCGCATGGGGGGGGGGGGGACGACGTGTCAGTTCCTGCCGCAGATTGTGCTCCGTTTCTGTACTGGAAATTCCGCACACTGATTTGCCAATTGAGAAAGGTGACATCCACATGTGGATCCATGTCCGATATCTGCATGGCCGTGCCAAAAATCTGCTATCAATTGGTACTGAAATGATATTGAGAGGGTTTTTAACCCCGTATGCGGAGGCGATGGGAAGAGGGAGCGGCGACACAGAGGAGCTTTGTAGAGCTTAATCTGGCTTAATGATTTATTATACATTTACTGAGGGGGGGGGGGGTGTATGGGGGGGTATTTTTCCCTGCCCCCTCCTCTTATTTCTTCTGACACTCACGGTGTTAATGAAGCATTTACATATCATGTGATCTGTATTTCTTGATTGGGTAGTATTGCTTTGAAAGCGGAAGCTTTTCCACCTACTTGTATGCCACGCTTGGCGTTATCACCGCTCTACCTGGACCGTCTTTATGATGCAATGAATTAAAGCTCGTTTTTAATAGAAGTGCTGGACTTTTTATGAAGAACAATCTGCTGGGCGCCTTCAACTAACGGCAGTTCACATTGTGCCAACGTGGCACACAAGACGGTGCCCTTTTGTTCCATGTGGAGTAAGAGCCCTGGGCTTTCAAATACAGAATCCTGAGAACCCACCGGATACTCCCGGTAAATATCCAGTCGTTACACCTGCGCCGCGGTTGTCCTGCCGCTGTGGGGTTGGACATGTAACGTTCATCCATACTGTGGCGCAATCTATCTGCCTTCATGAAGAACGTGGGTCTATCGCTGCTGTCGGTGAATTATTGGAGCTGTCAAGCTCTAAATGATGGATAGCCCACCCTCCGCCAATTGGTGGTCTTCCGCATCTCGGGACCCCAGCGAGCTGTTGGCCAAAGACCTGGAGCTTCGTATACTGTCCACTTCAATACCGCGCCGGACTTCTGTGTCTCTGGTAAAGAGCTACTCAGCGTGGCACACGGGTGACGTACCCCCGCCCAATGTATCCTGAGGGCAGGTCATTAAAAAGTAGCTACACTTTTCAGAATGATGGTCTGCATAGAGATCTGTAGAAGCGGTCTTCTATGTGAGCCGTCTTCAGCTGCCGGTAGGAGACGAAAAGCAGCAAAGACAGATAAGAGGGGATAGCAGTACAGCCCCCTCATTCTAGCTATCAGCGAGGGTCTGTGCAGCGGGACCCCACTGATCAACACTTTTGACATGTCCCCTTGTCATGTCAAAAGTTTCTGAAAAGTATATCCTTTAATCTTCAGAAGGGCACGACCCCTTGTAAGAGGTATTGTGACTACATATATTTATGGCGCGTCCACGTGACCCACACAAAGAATGGGGTCTTGGGCGGTCTCTCCTCTGATGCCCCCTGTACTCGCCAAGAAGAGGTGACACATATGTCTAGCATCTCCTATGGATGCCGCAGGTGTGATGTCGGAGTAACTCGTTAGTTTAGCCATTGTGTCTTTATAAGACTGGGTTCCCACACGGCGTATTCCCGGCAGAAATCTCGCGGTTTGGCCGCAGTGAAAAACGGCAAGATTTCCGCCGGGAAAGCGCTGCTTCAAAACCGGTGGCACTTAGCCGCGAGTTTTGGAGCGGCTCGGCCGCATGCTTTTCTGTTGCGGCCGGCGCTCCTATAGAGGAGACTGGGCTGCAACGGCAAAAAAAAAAAGAATGGTTATGCCGCTGGCAAATCCGCGCTGCAACGCCGGCTTCTGCTGGTTTTGCCGTGCCGGATTCGCCGTCCCATGTGGACGAGGTTTCTGAGAAATCTTATCCACACGGCTGGCTAACCCAGAGATTCGCGGCCGCAGGCGCACTTGCCGCGGCGAAATTGCGGTCGGAATTTCCGCAGCAAATCCGCGCTGTGCGAACCCAGCCTAAAGGGTTACTGGCCCTGGAGGTGGATGTGGCTACTGTTCTCCGTTGCTGTTTGGGACGCTTCCACAAGAATAATCTGACTTGCAATGTTATCCAGCTGTTTGTTATAGGCTGACAGAAGCGGATGCTACAAGGAATTATGTTTACATTTTGTTTCCTATGTTAGTGGAAATGAGCTGTATGGGATATTAACTCATCGAGTAAGTGCTTAAAGGGACGGTATCACCTATTATTTTTGTGTCTTATTATTAAAGGGGTTTTGGGGCACAAAATAGAAATTCTGAAAATGCAGAACTCTAGGCGGTACAGCTAAGTAGTGGCGACCTGCACCCTTCACCGCTCTGAACCCTCTTCTTCGTGCCATACAGCCGCCAATTTACACGCATCCCTTCCACAGTAAACGCAGCAGACACGGCATGCATAGCGCTGGTCTCCCGGTCAGTGCTGTAGCTCCGCCCACAGCTTGCGGGTCCTGCAACTTACAAGCACCTACCTCCCTCTCACTGGGAGTGCTGGGGAAAACCTGCCGCAGCCAACAGACAGGAGATTCTGACACTCCTGTCTTCCCATCATGCACTGCTCACCGGATGTTTGGTTGGGGGAGGAAGTAGCAAATGTGGTTTTGATGTCAGAGGAAGTGGAGATGTTTTTCAGGCGGAGGGTCACATGACATAGATGGGAAATGAAGACAGTAGCTGAACCGGGTACAGTGAGCCTATTACAGAATGACTTACTGTGATGATGTACGTTGGATTTTAACCCCTTAAGGAGCAAGCGCTATCCACTAAAAAATGGAAGTGTTTCTTCCACTACGCGAGCCGGTGACTGCGGGGAGCCCCTGGCACAGCAAAACTGATCAGCTATGTTAGTGACTATTCTCACTATAGGGGGATGTTACCCCCTGGGGCTCCTATGGATGCCACAGCTACAGTGGAAAAGTGTGTAATTAAAAAAAAAAATGTGAATGCCCCCCAGAGGTCTTGTATGCCTTCACAGGGAAAAAGATGTTAGAAAAAAATAGTTACAGGAATAAGTTAAAAAAATTACAGACCTAAAAAAGAAAATGACCCAAAGCCGACGCCAACCCAAACTATCACCGTATGCGCCCTGTAATCCGAAACATACATATTCTATATCAAAAAGTCCAAAACAAAATGAGTAACCCATTTCTATACTTTATTTTAGCATAAAAATGCAAATTAAAAAAAAACTATAAATGTTAAATCATCTTTTGATAGCTGAAGGAGTAACGCAGTAAAACCACCACAGGGGTGAAATCCCTGAAGTCTTCGGTGCTTAAGGTACAAAACAGCCTGGTCCTTAGGCTGGGTTCACACGGGGCAGATTTGCTGCGGTTTTTCCGTTGCGGTTTTTCCGCTGAAGAAATGCTTCTGCGGCAAAACCGCTTCAAAGATTAATTTCGGCTTGCAGATTTTCCTGCGGATTTTCTTGCGGAAAAATCCGCAAGCGTTTTTTTTTCCTGCAGCGTTTTTTACTTTTTGCCGCGTATTATGGTGCGGATTTTGCTGCGTCCATAGAGGTCTATGGACAAAAACGCTGCGGAAAAGACAGAAGAATGGACATGCTGCATCTTTGAAAACCGCCCCGCAGCTGCATTTCCGCACTGCGGCTGTGCGGAAGAAATCCGCCCTGTGAGAACAGCTTTTTTGCAAAACTCATTTGTGCTGCATTGCACTGCAAACGCAGCGGTTTTGTGGCAAAACCGCAGCAAATCCGCCCTGTGTGAACACAGGCTTAAGGGGTTACAATGTTATGTACCCAGAATACCTTATTAATAATGGTAGTAGTAATGTTTTCTGTATTTTATTACACGGTGGATATAGTCGGCGCACCTTGTTAAAATGCCAGGTTTTTGTTATTTTAAAAATCAGACAAAAAACTTCCTTACAGATGTAATCCCGTCGATGTGACCCGTTATCTGTATTATTCCACTGAAGAAACATCTTGGCAAGCTTTTCCAGCTCTTTCTTGCAAAACTGCTCCAAATCTGTCAGATTGCGAGGACATCTCTTGTGTAGCGCCCTCTTCAGGTCACCCACAGATCTTCTATGGGATTCAGGTCTGGGCGCTGGCTGGGCCATTCCAAAACTGTGACCTCCTTATGGCAAAGCCATACTCTTTGTCAATCTGCTTTGCGTCATTGTGCTGAAAGGTGAAATTCATCTTAATCTCCACCTTTCTAGCCGAGGCCTGAAGGTTTTGGACCAAAATGGGCTGATATTTGGGATTGTTCATGATTTCCTCCCCCTTGACTAGTCCCAGTTCCAGCAACACAACAGTCCCCCCCATAATGCTGCCCTCACCATCATCACTGCGGTCTGGGGGTCTTCTGATGATGGCAGTGTTGGCTTTACACCAAACATCCCTTGTGGAATTCTGGCCGACAAGTTCCCCCTCGGTCTCCTCAGACAGAACACGTTCCCCACAGATTCCTGGAAGACGGGATGGAGGATTTGACAAGACAGTCTGGCTTGGATGTTTTTTTTTGTTAGAAAGTTTTCACTCTTGCCCCCCTACCCCACAGCCCAGACATAGGAAGTGGCCAAAGTATAAAATAAAGGTGTGTGTCAGCAGCATCAGGAATAACCCGATCTGGGGAAGGCCACAGAATGCAACAGCCAGATGGGAGTCCAAACCAACACTCCCAGAGAAGTCCTCGTAGTCTAGAAGAGGATTCTGGCAGCATGCAGGGGTGCTATGCCAAATAAATCCTTTATTCTCCCATCACACAGACAGCAACGTTTCGGCCATGAGGCCTTTCTCAAGCTTGCTGTCTCTGTGTGATTGGAGAATAAAGGATTTATTTGGTATAGCACCCCTGCATGCTGCCAGAATCCTCTTCTAGACTATATGAAGAACACGTGAGATGGTTGTCACATGACTACACAACCAACTTGTCAAACTTCTGCAGCTCCTTAAACTTTGCTGTCGGCCTCCTGGACTAATTTTCTTCTGGTCTTTTCATCATGTTTTGAGGGCCGTCCTCTTCTTGGTGATGTCACTGTTGTACCATATTTGATCCCTTTCTTGCTGACTGTCTCCCCTGTGCTCCATGGTACATGTAATGCCTTGGACATGTTTTGCCCCCCTTCTCCTGACTGGCACCTTCCAACAATCAGACCCCTTTGATATGCTGTAAGATCTTTACCGACCAAGAAAATGTCAGAAAAATCCTCCTAGAAGAGCCGAACTTTATATGGGGGGAATCAGAATCCCTGTAAGTACTGGCAGCGGAGGGCTGGCTACTAGTTACCGGGAGCTTAAATGTGATTGGCTACTTCTGAACACAACCACACCCCCAAATATAAGAGGGCGTGAACACTTGTACAGCCATTATTATTTTTTTACTTTTTATTGAAAAATAACACAATAAAAGTGTTGCCGCATAATACAGATGTGTCCATAATGGCTGATGGAGAGGGCTGAAAACAATCTGAATCGGAGGGCAGCAATCCAATCAGACATTTTCATAACAAAATCAACGTTAATAATAACAGTTTCAATTGCTATAGATGAGTCCGGGGGCGGCCATAAGTCCATTAAATACGGGAATGTATTCCGCGTTGGGGTCGTGGCTGGGGAGCTGCACCAACTATCCTGTATTTGTGGGATTTATCCCCTATCTTTATATATGGAAATATTGTATCAACCGTATTGGGAAGAGTGTAGGCTGATCACTCCTATTTGTATGGAGGATGCCCACCTGACTGAGGATGCCCACCCCTCTCCAGCAAACAACTATAAGGACTGAACTCACAGAAGTAGTCTGTTCAGAAGTCTCACAAGGTCTTCCACACATCGTGCCTCGTAGAGATCCATTCCTCTCCCGGGGAAGCAAAGAACCTGACCCGGTCACCATCATTCACACGTCGACGGGCCGGATAGGACATGGAATTGGATAGTTGCATCTCTTATAGTTTGAAGTTGACTCCAACGAAGGATGCCCTTTGTTTTTAGAGGTCCGCAAAAAAATTCTGGGAAAATGGAGGCTGTAGAATTGTCATAGCGGATTTCTCTAGTTTCCAGGACTACAAATAAGTAACCTTGTCACAGGAGGCGACCGTCCACATTAACTTCCTCTATTTTGCTTGTGAGGGCAGCGGTGGCGGACCGGATAGCAGAGAGGAGGCGGTCAGACATTGGTCTCCGTTTCTAGATCTGGGCCATGTGTAGGGCTTGCTGCCGAGGCCTTGTGGCTAGTAGAGGCACGAGCTGAGGCCGACTGGTCAGAAGTACTTCAGGGTTCTTCTCTATCCAACTCTTTAAGGCCTCATGTCCACGGGGAAAATCGGGCCTGTGCAGATTTCTGCTGCAGATGCCATATAATTGTCTTTTTTTTTTTCATGCAGGAGATCAATTGAGATATGAGCTCCCTCACACATGATCTGCACTAAAGTGGAGCATGTCGCGGTTTTCACGCGCATGAAATCCGCAAATCACTTTAAATAGCCGCGGATGGTATTTTATTAACTGCGGATGGTCAATGCTTTCCTATGGGATGCGGATTTTTTTTTTTTTTTTTTTTTTTTCACGCGCGTTATTTGCTAAATATAATTTCCCTGTGGACAAGGAGGAAGATTGCCGTGTGGGACATATAGGGGTCGTGTTGATCCGGCCCTTGTACCTTTTAGATTTTGAAGGCCCTCCAAGAGACCTGAGGCCAAACTGTGAAAGTGCAGGATATAGGCCCTGGAGCCCACTCAAGGAACAGGAGCAGCATGATCAGGAGCCGTGAACGGGGTCACAAATGAAGCTAGCTCTGTCATAGCAGAATAGGTTGTCCTCCAGTCCAAGGCGCTCAGCGGTGGTCCGGGAGTGGTCCTGGACATCGGTCACCACAAAAGGATCCCAGAGAGGTACAGGATAATTACTTCAAGCGGTCTGGCACAGGAGTGCTCACACCATGCAGCCGTCCATGTTGGGCCGTAATCACGCCCCCAACTACATTATTTTAGTTTTTGGTTTTGTTTTCTCCCACCCTAAAAAGATTTCAGTTTGTTTTTCAATGGGATTCCACAGATAACGGGTCACACTGAAGGCGGAAAGAATTCTGAAATGATTTATCCTTGTTGGAATAGTATTTAACGGGGGGGGGGGGGGTAGACTTTTTATATCCACTGTACATACAAAAAATTTTTTTTGCTAAATCCCAACTGAAATTTTTTCCCAAATTTTTTTTTTTTTTACATTCTAGTCTGTACATGACTATGGGACAGCTATCTAGTATAGAGCATTTAGAGAGATGCTTTACAGCAGCATCATAGGCCATAAACACAATGGACATGCTCTGTGACCTGGGGAGGGGAAGGAGGTGAGCTGTGACATCACCTATTGTGAATGGTGGCTCCTGTGTTATGTAGGTGTCGCCTCTCAGTGTAATGCTGTCTGTGATGATAATCAGATGACTGCTGAGACGTTTTCTCTACAGAACAGGAAGTGTCAGACTATTATTAGGCCTAGTGGTCAATGTGTGAACTGCAGAATTTTAGGAATTTTTTTTTTTTTGAAGGAAGCCTGTCAACACCTTTTGAGCCCCATAAACTACATTCGGGCTCAAAGGTGATGGAACAAGGGGTCTGGGGAACTATGCTTTATTCTGACCAGGATCCCCGTTCCAGCGCGGCGTCTCTGTGAAGTTGCTCCGCGCACATAGCATGATTCTTCAGCCGGCTGTAGGCGCACGCTCTGCCATAGGGAGATTTTGCTGTGCTTTTTAGAGGTGCACAATATACATTGTGCATGGAAAATGAAGCAAACAGAAGTTTTGGACTTACCTGAAGGGGTGCCCCCTCCCCCCCCTCCCCCCCCTCCCCCCCTCCCCTGTGTTGCTCCTCCGTCGTCCCTGGTTACAACAAGAATCTTCTCCTCTTCTTGTCGGGCCGCAGCAGCTCTTGTCGGCGCGGGAACGAGCTTCTTCTCATCTGCGCATGCGCAGTTCTGCTCTCTGCAGCTGGGACTGATATACGATCTCCTTGTGTGCAGGGGGAGGAGGATGGAAGAGCGAGGAGCAGGAACTGAGCTTCCGCCCCTCTGCACTATTTTCAATGAGAAGAGGAGGGACGGGGCGGGGCTAATGAGTGTGCCTTAGCCCCGCCCCATCCCGCCTCTCCTCATTGAAAATAGTGCAGAGGGGCGGAGAGGGGGCGGGAGCTCAGTTTCTGCTCCTCGCTCTTCCATCCTCACCCCCCCCCCCCCCCCTTGCACACAAGGAGATCGTATATCGGTCCCAGCTGCAGAGAGAAGAACTGCGGATGAGAAGATGCTCGTTCCCGCGCCGACAAGAGCTGCTGCGGCCCGACAAGAAGGAGAGAAAATACTTGTTATAACCAGGGACGACGGAGGAGCAACACGGGGGGGGGGGGGGGCACCCCTTCAGGTTAGTCCAAAACTTCTGTTTGCTTCATTTTCCATGCACAATGTATATTACAAAGTGCATGGAAATGGGCAAACAGAAGTAATGACATGCAATGTTTCTGGCCGGACAACCCCTTTAAATCTGTAGTGGACGAATTTGCCCCTAAATAGTGTAGATTTAATTGTTTTTAGTTGTGGAAATGCCGCGGATTTTACCTTTTGTATTTCAAGGGTTGGAATTCGCTGCATAAATGGACATTCTGCAGGTTTAGAATTCAAACATTTTTCAAAAACGCAGATTTTGTTGTGGAAGTTTTCCACACCATGTGAAGATTTTAGAAATCTCCTCCGCATGTCTTGTACAGTAAATTCTGTGGCATTTCCGCCTTGTGTGAAGACTGCCTTAAAGAGCCAATAACTTTTCAGACAACCTCCGCTCATCTACTACCTTGTGTTAGTCTCATCATTTCTGAGGTATATGTGCATTAAAAATGTTGTTGCTTTACCGCAGTAAATCATATTTTAAATGGCTGCCACTAGGGGTCTCCCTGCCAGCTTCTTGGCAATCCACTCTCTGTGGTCAGGTACAGAGTTTCTGTAGTAACAAGGACACAGGGATGTTTCCACAGCCCTCCCCATATTGCTATCTTCACAGGCAGCTGCCCTGCACTTATGGGCTGCAGGCTGACAGATCTGCAGACACTGCTAACAATCTCCAATCTTTGCCCCTCCTGTTACAGCGTGTGCGCGTGCGCACACATTACACATTGTAGTGGTTTTACTAATCATCTGGCCAGAGGCTGTCTTAAATACCTGATCACTCTGGAAAAACCAAGGGATGGGCATTCAAACACTGCCTCTCTGCTGATTGGACCAGAGACAGTGCAATGCAGCATGGGAAGTAAGGGCAAGGAAGTCAGGACAGTGAACTACTGGCAGAATGGTAGGCTTGCTGCACATCCTCATTGATAGTGGACTGCAAACAGCAAAAAAATGGGGAAGACCACCTAAAAATGAGAACTTAGATTCTCCTTACCCTCATTTGCCGTTTGCACCCAGTTTCAAGTCTGTTAAAAAACCTATTGAAAACACAGCTGCACTTTAAGGTGTTTTTACCTTCTAACGCCCTGCAGGTCAGTTAGGAATTGGAGAATTGGAAGAGGTGTAATAACCAATCGGAGTCCACCTCTTTCTTCATGCCATCTTGAAAATGAATGCAGCTCCTGATTCGTTGTTAGCTAACTCTGCCATCTTGTCTTAAACATGGAAGAGAGTTTGTGGTGGGGATGTACTTGGCAGAACTTGTCAAGACAGACCATATTAGTATCGCCCTCTAGAGGTATGAAGGACATAATGATATGTTTTTATGAATCGCTTTTTAAATTTCTTTTGCTATTTGGTCAGAGAGTGGAAACTGTTGGCAGAACGCGCTGTTATTCCATCTCAGGTAATTATCGCCCGTCTGACTGCATGTTCAGTACTAGACGTGTGATCTGATGTCACTGCTGGGGGTCCCTATAGTAGCTGCATGAGGACCCACTGTAAGGTGGGGTGACTTGCAGCGTCCTAATTTCTTTCAACAAAGCAGGATAGTTTTTGGTACCACGGAGACTGTACTCTGTCATGTACTTCCTGAGACTAAAGGCCCCCAGTTCACATTTGGGGTGTCAGATTGACGTGTTCGTCGGATCACTCCTGATGGCGTCAGTCTGACACTGACAGAGTTGTCCTAGGCTCAATAGAACAGTTTGGTTGGGTCCTCTCATCCAGCAGTGTTGCGGATCCTCTCTGAAGTTACAGATTTGGGCATGAAAATAACCCCTGTAAATAGCGGCTGTTAATGTACACTTGGCGTATCGGTAAACGCACATGAAGGAAAAAGGTTTACAAACCTATACAATTGTAAGCCCATGTGTAGACTTAACGTATACTTATAGCCATACGTTTTCATACATTTATGTCTGTTTTTACATTAACTCTCGTATCAATTTTGCATCCTAAAGTATTTTGAATAAAGTTTTGTAGTGTAACATTTCTTTTTTTTCTTTAGTCATTTGAGAACAAAATATATGCCATATATACTCGAGTATAAGCCTAGTTTTTCAGAACATTTTTTAATCCTAAAAAGCCCCCCTCAGCTTAAACTCGAGTGAGGTAGAAAAAATAACAACAAAAACCCCTGAATACTCACCTCCCAGCCTACGTCTGTGTCTCCGACACGAGGATCTCCTCGACGGTGCGGCAAGCTGCTTGAGAATTCTCCCTGCTGTCATCTTCCTGCTCAGCTTTGAATTCCGCCACTGTCAGCGCTGTATAGGTAACCACTGTGATTGAATCGAGCACCAGCCAATCATAGCCGGCGCTCGATCATTCACAGCCATTCAGTGGATGGCATCACTGAATGGCTGTGATTGGCTGGTGCTCGTGCCAAGGACAGCGCTTACTTACCCAGCGGTGGAGAGCATCGCGCCAGGGACACAGACGCCGGCTGGGAGGTAAGTATTGCATTTTTTTCTTTACCTAGTATATACTCGAGTATAGCTCTGCTTATACTCGAGTCAATATATTTTACCAGTTTTTTGTGGTAAAACCTATTGACTCGGCTTATACTCGGGTTGGCTAATACTCGAGTATATACGGTGTATATATTAGCTTTTTTAACAAATTATCTAAAATGCTCCAGGTCCTCCTTTTGCTGCTGTTTGCCCCTTTTTCATGTCGTTCTGATTTTCAGGTAGTTTTGTTCCCTATTTTTCTGTTGCTCTCAAGTTTGTTATCCACTTTCAGGGAGGTGTCATGTAGCAAGCCTAGCATCCTGCCAGTAGTTCCCTGTCCTGACTTCCCTGCCCTTACTTACCATGCTGCATTGGTCCAATCATCAGGGAGGCAGTATCTGAATGTCCACCCTTCTGCTTTTCCAGGATAATTCTGGCCAAGTGGTTAGTAAACACACTATATAGTGTGTGTGTGTGTATGTGTATTTGTGTGTGTGCGTGTGTGCGTGTGTGCGTGTGTGTGTGTGTATAGACACATACACGCACACTAGAGCTGCTTGTGAAGGCTTCTTTTACTGTTGCTATGGAAACGTCCCTGTAACTACAGAAGCTCTGTATCTAACAGAGAGTGGATTTCGGAGAAGCTGGAAGGAAGACCCCTAGTGGCAGCCACTTCAAATGTCATTTACAACGGTGAAACAACAGCATTTTTAATGCAAGTATAATACTGAAATAATGAGACTGAGGCCTCCTGTCCTTCGTCCGTATCGGTTAAACGCTGCAGGTCTCCCTGCAGCATTTTACCGGTGTTTATAAATACCGGGTCTGCCGGCAGAGACCACTTATGGGCGGCGAGAGTACTGCGCATGCCCACGTATCGCACACACGCGTGCGATCATTAGCAGTGTGACCGTCTTTTTTATTTATTTTTAAAATCCCCCTCATTTTCATAGCGGGGTTGCGTATGAATCCCATAGCAGAGTATTGGGCTCCCGCTGCGTGGTACACCGAGAAAAAGAGCATGCTGCGGTCTGTTTCTCGTGCGCATCAATGGACCATATCCACGCTCATGTACACTGATCCGTGAAAGTCCATTGATTCTACTCTCCACTTTTCACGCGGCCGTGCATCGCACGTATAATACGCGGTCAATAAATGCCCATGGACATGAGCCGCTAACACATGGCAGTTTAGCAGCAGTTGTCTGACGTTACTGCCCCTTTAAACATATGGGAATGAACAGTTTTGCTTTTTCACGCTTACTATTGACTGTAATGCGTAAAATAAAAAAAAAAAGTGATGTGTTACGCAAATGTAAGGGCGGTCAAACGTAAGCGCTTCTGATAGTGTTCGACCACCCAGTCTAGCGGTACATTAATCAGTACCTTGTAGTCTTTTTTTTTTTTTCTTTTTTCTTTACTTTTTATAATTAAAACGTATCCGCGAGATCTAAAACGTGAAGTGAACGGCCGTTATGGGGGGAGGCAAGATGGCGGCCTAGCTAATGTACAAGTGCATTTAGTCATGAAATGCTCATCAGAGTATTGACTAATGATTTATTCGTGGAGCGATCGGTCAGACATACATTATTCATCTGCGATGTCCGCCTTCCCCTCCCAGAAGCGGCGCAGAAAGTCAGACTTCATATGCGATGGCGCTGACTCCTGGCGGTGACCTCTGTCCGCCCAGCCCGCAGGGTCTCCCCGCCTCGGGATTAGTATTCATTAGTACATATGCTAATTTAGATTCTTCTTTCTCAATTAGTCTTCTGGCTGCCCGAAAGGTCATTTGCACACGGCGTGATATAAGCGACCGCCGCGAGCGCAGCTGATGCATGAGGAGGGATCATGCATGGGGATTCCTGCAGATATTGGTGGGCATTATCACCCATCCCGCTGGTTTCCGAGTAATAGGGGGCTTATTATCCTTCAGTCCCTGATATCGGCCCCTGTATCGTCCTCCATATTTGTACCATCCCTGTTAGTCCCTGCTGTTTGCTTCGGTCACAGATACGGGGGTCTCCCTGCGTGGTGGTGGGGGGGGGGGATTCTGTCTGTTTCTGGATGAGCTTAAATTTGTGATTTAAATCTGAAATTAAACTTCACGCTTTATCTGTTGTGGAAATTGTTGTCCGTTTCACTTGGTTTCCATTCGTCGGGCCGTACAGACGGGGATGGAGGTCGGCAGGGTGTCCCAGTGTCGAAGCCGTCCGTCGTTGCGTTGGTATACAACGGCATACATTGCTGATCCACACTAACTGGAAACGCAGTGATGCCATTTTTTTAAAATCTTGCAGGTAATAATGGGCGATTCTTTAACAGAATCATCAAAAACGGAACCTGTGGAGATTTTTTGAAATCACTCATGTAAAGTTACACACTGAAATCAATGGGTTATTTTCCCACTCAAGTTGCGTCCACATCGCAATCAGGCAGAAGTCGCGCAGGAAAATCGTTTGTGTGAATGGCCTTAACCCTCCTTAATGGGCAAATCCACATATGGAATTCACAATGCGGATTTTGCTTGAAAACTAAACAATTGCTCCTTTTTTATTTTTCCTTTCTCCACATGCAGATTTGAAGTCCACGTGCAGAAGAAATAAATGTTGTATTAACTGCGATGCGGATTTGCTGCAAAATTGGCACAGATTCTGCAGCAAGAATCTGTTGTGTGAACTAGGCCGTACGCTACCAGTGCATTGTGGGGATTAGGTGGTCTGAAGATTGCGTCGCCAAAAATGAGACTCAGAACAGGTGGATTGGAAGGATGACTGAAAAGAACTGCTGATATGAAGACAGCTCCATTCCCACTGCAGTGGCCAAGTTTGGTATTACCGGCAAAGCTCCCTATCACTTCAGTGCCTGTAATACCAAGCCTGGCACTGCAGTGGGACTGGAGCTGGCTGCTTCCTGCAGAAATCGGCTCAGTGCATGAGCACAGCATCCCAGTAAACAGCTGATCGTCAGGGATCTACTCTTGATGGCCTATCCTCCACATGAGGCATCAGTAGTTTACAATTGGACAACCCGTTAATTAGCCCCACCGTAGAATCCCCAAATCCCCACTGCTGTGATCATGTGCTGTTTATTGTACACGTGACCACTCAGCCAATCACAGGCCTCAGTGGGGATAACTACAAACGGCACATGACCGCTGCAACTTCCTCTGGAATTGGAGCAGCGGGGATCTTTAAGTAGATGAGTGTGGCGCTTGTTTTTTTTGTTTGGTCAGATCAACAGATTTTTTTTTGGCCCCGTAGTTCCCTTTTAAGAACTGTACATGCTGGCTACATACATAATACTAATAAATATGTAATGGATAAAGCCGTAGTCCTGACCCAACAGTCCGGTTAGTACGGCTTTTGTTTTTCTGGCCTCTGCTTTCTAGTCCGTTCAGTGATTTTGGACGACAGATTGGAGCCAGTGACGTATCTGTCAAGCAAATGAATTACTCCGAGGCCGTAACGCCGCCGCCAACACTGAGGCCTCCTGATGGACCCTTAATAATGTAATTCAGACATTAAAACAACCGCCACATTCAATCTCGATGAGAAAAACACGCAAATTGTGACATTTTCTGAAGAAACGGCGGTGTCGTCGTGTGACTGATGTGATGGTGACATTGCTGCTTGTTCTGCGAGGCAGTCGGGTGGGGGATGGGTAGATGGAGCGCTACGTGCTGGGATTGAAGAAAAGGTTATTTAACTAAGCGCTGAAGCTCTACGGGGAGAGCGGGCCGCTGGAGCCGGGTCCTCGGGGTTTAGCTTTCAGTAGATCCAGACAATGGGGGTCAGAGTGTCACTTGCAATTCAGGCTTGGACGTAGCAAAAATAGCGCAGCTTCAAATCTACTGTGCAGAATACTCACAAGTCTCTGACATGTTGCATCGGCATATATCTCTCATGTAACATGTAATTCCTGTTAGTACACGGCTTACAGACAGTGGTTTTATACTCTGCTTACCGCGGAGCAGTGCATTCTGGGAGCTTGGGGGGGTTAACACATGGTAGTATGGACCCGTAGGCGCTCCGTACGATGTCTCTGCGAGGCACTTATGCTACATTTAGAAGAGGACGTTTCTCATTGAGGGTAGTTCACATACGTTTGATTATGAATCCGCTGCACCGTGTTCACGACGCGGCTTTGAAATTTGCGTTGCAGAAAAAAAGTGATGTCCCATTCGGTAGAGGTTGTGTGAGTTACGTCTGAGGATCCCGGGCGCCGCTGGCATCGGACAGTGCGCTGACACGAGTGTGCGCTCTCCGATCTGAGTGGACGGTGCTTGTCTTGTTTTTGTCCATGATACAAATCAGAATAGGGCGTTACATATATGTTTGCACAAACGGTCCATGGGGGGAAAAATAAAATACATTTTTTTAAAAATCATTGCATGTTTGAAGAGCCCTTCGTTGCCACGGTGACAGTCATGTTTGAAGAGCCCGGTTGAATTTAATGGTTCCGTGTGCAGTTGGTTACAAAAATGGACTGAATACACCCCTGTGAATAAGCCCTAGTGCGGATCTGCTTCAGACATTTTGCACACAGATTTTGCCTGTTCACAAGAGATAAATCGACTGCAAAATCCGTTGCAGAAATGCGCTGCTTAGCCGAGGACTTCTGCAGTTTTAGGGGGCAAAATCCGTGTGACGAAATCCGCATTGGATTCTGCCATGAGAGTATACCCGTAGAGGGAACCCGGCACCTCTAAATTACAGTGCTCTCTGGGGAGTCGGGGTCTCCTATACTCGCCTGGTTCCCACTCTACCCGCCGGTGAATTCTGCGCACATCTGGCTCTCTGCAGACCGCTGTGCTAGCATACTCCCATAGACGTCTGAGTTTACGGTGCTGTCCGGAGGGGATTCCTCTAAAGGGGTTTTATCACCAAAGACACTCGCCCTTCTCCACAGGATATGATATAAATGTCTGATTGCTGTGGTCTGTTCTTTGGGATCCTGAAAAGTGCGCCGGGGGAAAGCCCCCTGTGAATGGAGTGGCGGTGCGCACGCCTGACTCCCACTTGGTTCACTTCCATGGGATGGTGAGAGATTGCAGAGGGTATGCATCTCTGCCTGGCCGTCCTATAGAAGTAAGTGGAGCGGCGGTCAAACATGCAGACTGCTGGGGTATTCCAGGGCGCAGTTCTCAGGGGCTCCAGCAGTCGCCCCTCAGCAATCAAACCTTTTTTCCTATCCTGTAGCCGGGGGGATAAATGTCTTTTGATGGTAAAACCCCCTTCGATATGACATATGGTAGAACATGCCAGAATTGTTTCTCATTGGAACTCCTGTTGAAGTCTTAGACTACCCATACGTATCTATAGCACAGATGTGCAAATGTGGCCTTTAAAGTCATCCAAGATGAGAACATTTTGGAAGAAGGGCTTTCTCTCTCCTGAGAAACAACGCCACCTTTGTTCGTAGGGTATGTCTGGTATTGCAGCTCATCTCCATGCATTTGAATGGACATGGCCAATAAAAACCCCTTTTATGCAAACCCACACGGGTAGATCAATGGCTTGACAAGCTCCGGTCAGTGATCTAGCGAGTCGATCTGCTCGTTTACCAGCATTTATATTAACTATTTGAGGTTTTTGTGTGGATCGTTCCTTCCACCATTTATGATTGTCTGCAACAGATGCCCCGTTTGTGCAAGGGGTGCGCTGCCAACAACGGCTGCATCCGCGTAAAAGATGCGATGAATGACAAAGGCGTGAATTACCATATGTTGTTCAATCGCCGGACATGTTTACACGGGTCAGTCGTCGGGTACGAACGTTCATCTGAGTGATCATCGCCTCCTATAAAGGTCCCACAGGCGGCTCAACGATTGTTCGCCTAAAGGCTTCATGAAATGTGTTTTGGCTCAGCAGATGGGGGGGCCCACAGTATTGTATGTTGGGGCTCTTTCACACCAGCAGTTTTTCGGCTGGTGGTGGCGGCTGGTCTTCAATGAATGTGGCTCAGTAGTTGGCATTGCTGCTTTGCAATGCTGGGGGGCCGTAGGTTTCCATTTCATCAAGGGCAGCATCAACTTGGAAAAACTCCATCCAGCCGTCACCCTTGCTTGGATTTAAATCTGCAATTCTAGCACTGCAAGGTAACAGAGATAACAACTGAGCCACCACGCTTGTTCTTTCATTGCCAGAGAAAGAAGGGCAAGAAGAATAAACACAATGAGAACATACAACCTCCATGCAGATGTTCATAGTCAGACATGAACCTATAACCCCAGTGTTACACGGCAACAGTGCTAACCACTGAGCCACCACGCTTGTTCTTTCTGAGCCGCGTTCATTGATCCACTTCCATCACTTCTTTAGATCTGTTTTGCTTTTCCCACAGCTGAACAGCAAAACGGAAGTGAAGCCGCTGGTGTGAGCGCGACCTAATGGTCCAGACGTCCGTAGAAGACCCTAAAACATTTGGTCCTGACTTGCGTAAAACTCCATTGTTGGACATCATATAGCTTTTTTTTCTTTCTCTTAAAGTGACCCTCCTGTTTTGGGATAGTGATGCCCCAGGACCTCCAGGGGGTATATCACTGGCAGTTGTTCTTCTCACCCGCCTGTCCAGTTTTCTATCTAGTTTATGTTAATTGTTCTCTGCTCTCGGAAATGGTCAGCACTGATCACATGAGCAGCACTGACCAATCCTAGAGCAGGTACAGTGCATTAGTAGTCTGTCACTGCACTGCGGGGGTTAGGTTGTCTGAAAATTATGTTGGTCATCATGGAAAAACGCCCGGTAGTGGAGGGGTTAACGCCCTACAAGGCTCCAAACCGTGTGCAAGGGTGCATTTACACGGGCATCAGCGAGTTGTGCCTGACATTCTCGGATGCGGCGATGTGTGGGAGACCTTGGAACGTCATCGTGCGAGAACGTACTACAATTCTTCTACTGGTAGAGAAAAATCGCCGTGTAAATGCACCCGTTGCAGGTAATGGGTTGAGTTTTGGGGCGTCTCGCACAAAACCTGCGCAATTTTCTCTCCACTGTGATTGCACCCTCATATTCATCTTGTTGGTGGCGGTTGGATTTGTCCGCTCGTTTGTGCTATGGCTCCTTTTGTATCTCCAGCTGTGTACGTTGGTGTTGGGGCTTATTCAGATGCGTGTCTGGTTGTAGTCCGGGTGACATTTGTATGTGTTGCGTCTCCGGTTTTTACTTGTGTTTCTCGTTTTATTTCTTCCACAAAAAAAAAATGGTAAAGGATTGGGACGCATTCTTTTTCCAGCGTAGCGTATCAATGATCCGTTGAACGTGGAGCGCACACAGATGTCGTCCAAATGCTCCGTTTTTTTGCACAGCCATTGACTTGAATGGGCGATCATTATCTGAGAAGTCAGACCAGATTAGGATGTGCTGCAGTTCTTTACGTGTGAATGGAGGCGGAGAGGCCGGAGATGACTTCCAGCCGCCATTCACAGTAAACGGGCCGTCGCGCAATGATTGAGCGGCTTCTTTGTTTACGGACCGACAGTCGCTGGTCCTTAGGTGGGCTAAGAATGAAGCGACTCCGACAAATAATGATTTTTCTCAGCGTCCTGTTGACGGCCATGTGTACACGGGCCGACTATCGCCAAATGTGCTGTTTCCAGGGATTATTTGGGCATTCGTTTGCCCCCTATAAAGGTACCGTGAGTCTCCGCTCCTATCGCTGTGGTGTTATGGGGTACATGTGTGCGCGGGAAGAGGGGAGAGTCTGTGCCGGGGGGCTCTGCTTTGGGAATTGAAGACGTTCCCCTTTTTTGTCAGGACGGAGGCGTTCTCTGGTAACGTGCAGTCTAGTTAAAGTTGAGATACCTAATAATGCGAGTTCTGTTCCCGCGCAAAAATGGGAACTGCTTCCGTCTCAGACCTTCTGTCTGTAAATTAGCCAAATGAACACAACGCGGTATTACAAGGCGCGAGTTCTGTATGCCTTGTAATCGCACCCAATTGATGCATTTTTCTCGGCTGTGTAAATACGGACCTAATGGCTTCAATAAAACCGGTTTGTATGAAGGATCGCCGGCGCGATAATTGTGACGCGTAAATCTAAAGCTTAAAGGAAAACTCACTGACATCTCACTCTTAATCGTACGATTTTGCCTGCGATGTGGGAGTAATCGCATCGCAGTGCATGAAAATCGCAGGTTTCAAGGAAAATCTCATGTACGAGGGGAGTTTACTGCAGAATCACAGAAAAATGGTACTGCTTCGAGAGAGAAATCAGACGTGCACAGACGCGTTTACAACAAGGGGTTATATTTTTGTGTGACTTCCGTGCGTCTCGCAATGAACAAAACTCGCATGAGAAAATTACCCGTGTAAATACGGCCCTAGAGGAGAGGTTGGGGGATAACTGATTGTTGTGAGCCTGACTACTGGGACCCCCATGATCCTGAGAGCGGGGATCCAGTTGGTCCCCAAGTGAATGGAGGTTGCTCGTCGCTTCATTGACCTGCCGGAGATGAGAGTTCAAGCGCTTCGGTAATCTCCGGAATAGTTATTAAAGTGAATGGACTGACGGTGTGCCTAAGCAATCTCCACGCCTTCCACTCGGTGACCAGCCGGACCCCCAGAATTGTGGGTACGTCAGTCGCAGACCCACTGACCATGAAGTGTAATCTAGATGGGTGCGGATTGGGATCTTCGTTGGTCGGTGCTCTGTATATCGGGTGGTTCTCGGCCCCTGTAAATAGATTCGTAGTTGTTGGATCATGTGGCTAAATTATTTTTGGTCCTGGTGCCTGGGAAGCAGGAAGGGGTGGGCAGCGTTGGCACCTTCAGGCTAGGCTGGCTGCTCCGAGTAAGGGTGGTATGATGCATTGACTGACGGCTGCTGTCCTGTGAGCCTCCAGAAAGCCAGTTTTGCATTTGCAGATATGTTTGTGACGCTGTGAGATTTGCTTTTAGTTTTGTGTTATGTGCTTTTCTCACCTGTAACCCTTTCTCTCCCGATCCGCAGGAACATCACCTACAGCGCGCCATCTCCGCACAGCAAGTTTTTAGAGAAAAGAAAGAAAGCATGGTCATTCCCGTTCCTGAAGCCGAGAGCAACGTCGTCTACTACAGTCGCCTGTACAAAGGAGAATTCAAGCAGCCCAAGCAGTTCATTCACATTCAGCGTAAGTTCATCATTGCCGCTGCCCCCCTCCCTCTGTCATCCTTCCAGTTATCACACAGGCGCATCTGTTCCGGAGCCACCTGCCCGCTCGCACAGGAAGCCCAGTCTCAATGGCCTCTGTCAGCCCGCGGCTCCATCACAGCTCTTCACATCTGCCTGGAAATAGTCTCACAAGTATTCCCAGTATCCGTGCAGATGAGACGCGGTTTCCAAATCTCATTTCATATGCCCGACCGTAATATGCAAACGCTGCGAAAACGTCACCGCAGCACTTGGTAAACGCAACCCTTCACGGGGAGGCCACAGGCGATACAACAATATAGCGTCTAGACCTTAAAGGGAATGTATGGCGTGTGTATTTTGCATGCTCTGCAACTTGAGCTAGGAGGAGGTGAGCTGTGACATCACCTACTGTGAATAGTGGATCCTGCGTTACCTACGTCTAGGCCCTCGAATGGTTAACTATTTCCGTTTTCATTCAGTTTTATACGTCATGTTGTTCTCCACAAATCACACAGTTTATATCCGTAAACGTTTTCAGCTTGACTCTCTTGTTCATGGAGATCTGACGCGGCTTTATTGTTGTTAGCAGCGTACGGGACTCCCATTATTATTCATGAAAAGTCATATATACTTCAAATAAAGGGAGGATTTACATGCTGAGCGCAATATCAGTCCAAAAACCCTGAAGCGTAGCGCATTTGTAAACGTGCAAATTTACCGGTAATTGCGATGTTCAATAGAGAATATTAGAAGTCGCACTCGCGTGAAAGTCGCATAGGAGTGTGATGATTTTTTTTTTTATTTTTTTCGCTCAAAAAATAGGACCTGCTGTGATTTTTCAATCTTCCCGCATCCCTTATTGGTGAAATTGCTCATGTGACCACACGAGTTGTAATTATGCACGTCACTCGCGCGTTTTTACCGTCCTCGTATAAACGCGCCACAGTTAATACCCAGTTCTTCCTTTTCTCCTATACGGTGCGGTCTATCCGTTTTGGGACAGGCGTTCTGATTTCAGTATTCATCTCTTTGTATTATTAGCGTTTAATCTGGACAACGAGCAGCCGGATTATGATATGGACTCTGAAGACGAGACGCTGCTCAACCGGCTCAACAGGAAGATGGAGATCAAACCACTGCAGTTTGAAATTATGATTGACAGGCTGGAAAAGGCGAGCTCCAATCAGGTAGACGGGAGGGAGATGTATTTGTAAGGAGGGTCGTCTTCACTAGGATGCAAAAGACGTGAATGGCCTTTAACCCTTTAACGATACCGCCATTTTGCTTTTTCTTGTATGCCTTCTCATTTTTGTATTTTCCTCCCCATTTACAAGGAATCATAACTGTTTTGTGTATCCACGGATGTAGCTGTCTGAGGGCTTTTTTGGGGGTTGGGAGAGGGGGGGCGGTGACTAGTGTTTTTTTTTTTGGATGGTACTATTTAGTGTACTTTAAAATTAAAAAAAAAAAATTTGAATGGAGTAAAAAAAAACAAGAAAAATAACACAATTCTGCCACTGTGGTAAAATGACAGAACTTTGTTCTATGGGTCAATACAGTTATGATACCAAATTTGCATAGTATGGGGATTTTTTATTTTTTTTTGCTGTACTACTTAAAAAAAATATATATATTTTCAAAGATATTTTACTTTCTGCCACCATAACTTTATTCCATTTTTTTCGTTGTGGGACATCCTGTATTTCTGCTGGTACCATTTTGGGGTACATGCAACTTTTTCAGTCCCTTTGTACTAAATTTTTTTTCTTGGAGACAGACAAGGTGGCTAAAAAAATAAAAAACTCACTTCTGGCACGTGTGTGCATACATTTTTTTTCTTCACAACATTGACGGTGCAGGATAATTAATGGTTACTTTTGATAAACCGGACTTTTATGGACAAAGTGATATCAGTGGGGTTTTTTTTGTGTTTTTTTTTTTTTTATATGGGAAAAGGTTTTGGTTCTTTTTTAAAACCAACTTTCATTTCGTGTAGTAATTTAATAAAACAAAAATAAATGTAGAAATGAGTTTTTAAAAAAAGTTTTAAGTCCCCATGGGGGACTTGAACCTGCGAGTGTTTTATCGCTCATAGGCAGTCTATCATGGTAGCCCTGGGGCATCTAGTGGATGGGTAAAAACTTTTACTCTCCAGCATACCCCTTTAAGAGGCACAAGTATTGCAAGTCCGTGCGCCAGACTGAAATCTATGCCTACGCGAGCTGGCATAGATTCCACTATCAGTTCCACTTTAGTTGACATTACAGTAAATCGGACGCGATCACTTTTTTGAAAAGTGGCAAGTGAAGCAAAAAAGGAGCAAAAATCGCACAATTGGAACCTGCACAAAAATTAGCAACTTTTCTTTTGAACCAGAGAATGTGGGTGGGGGGTTAATTTACCCCAAATGTACTCGTTTTTCATGTCTTCATTCCAATAGCTGCGGCCTTTAGCTCTGTTTCTTTAACATGGCTGTAGAGTATTTAACCCATTCCCGCTGCAGAGCGTAAGTTTACGTCCTGGGAGCGGGGTACTTCCCGCAACAGGGCGTAAACTTACGTCCTGGAGATAGCGCTGGATCATATGTGATCCAGCGCTATCCCGCAGCGGGAGCCGGCTGTCAGTCACAGCCGGCGTCTCGCTGCAGCAGCGGGGGGACATCAGAGATGCGCCCGCCACTGTTAACCCCTTCCCTGCCGCGATCTAAGTAGATCGCGGCAGGGAAAGAGTTCACAGCGGGAGCGCGGCTCCCTCTGTGTCTCCGGCCGGAACTCGCGATGTCATCGCGAGACCCCGGCCTGTCACCATGGCAACAGGACGCCAGACACTGGCGTCCTGTATTGCCTATGCCTGAGATCGCTGTATGAGCGATAAGGCATGGGAGAGCAGTAGCTCTGCCATGCCTTATGACAGCGATCATCAGGGCAGTGATTAAAGTCCCTCAGAGGGACACAAACAGTGTAAAAAAAAAGAAAGATTTAAAAAATGAATTTAAAAAAATGTAAAAAAAAAAAGAGTAAAAAACCCATTTTTTATGCTTTTTCTCAGATTAGCATAAAAAAAGGTAAAAAAAAAATAAAACCCCACATATTTGGTATTGTCGCATCCGTAACGATGCGTACAATAAGTTGCACATGCTTTTGACTGTGCACCGAAAAAAACGCTAAAAAAAAAGCTAAAAAACTGAGGCAAAATGCTCATTTTTAGCATTTTGCCTCACTAAAAACGCAATAAAAGTGATCAAAAAAGTCGTATGTACGCCAAAATGGTACCAATAAAATCTACAGCTCGTCTCGCAAAAAATAAGCCCTCATAGAGCTCTGTACATCAAAAAATAAAAAAGTTACGTGACTTTGAATGCAGCAATTTAGAATAGAAAAAAGATTTCCAAAAAAAAGGGTTTTTATTGCAGAAAAGTGGGAAAACCTAAAAAAAATGTTAGAATTTTGGTATCGTTGTAACCGTACCGGTCTGCAGAAAAAATGGAAAGTCTCATTTATGCTGCATGATTAACGGTGTAAAGAAAAAAAAAAATCTATGGCAGAATTGATGCGTTTTCTCTCTCTGCTATCATTAAAAAAAAAAAAATTTTTACAATATAGTCTATGTACCCAAAATTGGCATCGATAAAAACTACAGTTCGCCACGCAAAAAACAAGCCCTTATACGGCCGCGTCCACGGAAAAATAAAAAAGTTATGGCTTTTGAAAAATGGAGATGGAAAAATACCAAAAAATCGCTTGGTCCTCAACGCCAAAATAGGCCATGTCATGAAGGGGTTAATACTACATAGCTGTCAGGTTTTAGTAGTCTGTAGAATGTTTTTTTTTTTTTTTAAATTTTTATTTTGCCTATTGCATTTTTTTATCCCATTAACCACTTCCTGACCTGAGTTTTACTCCCTTCCTTGACACGCATGTGGGATACCTGGATGTTTTATAGTCTATGAGCACTCGGGAAATGATTGAACTCTGGGCTCCTTTGTAGGTTCCCAGGACTGAGCCAATTGAAGAGGGGAGCTGCTCCTTTAGCATGCAGCGCTCCTTATGACCATGGCAATAAGAGTTAAACTGCCAGGATCGTAATTTTCTTCACCCGGAGGTTAGAGCAGGAGCCTGGCTGTCATTAGACAACCGACCACTTGCACCATGGCGATAAGGGACACTCGTGCTGCGCTTACTCCTCAGTACCGTAAATACTGCTGTTCTACAGGCCCCATAACAGCTGCCATAAAAATTGATATTTATGGTCGTTAAGGGGTTAAAGGCGGTCTTGTGTCTTATTAACTTTGATAGGACGTTGATAAGTTATATCGTTACTATTTAATGATTGGACGCTTGGTCCTGCACTGATACCTAGAAGGAACGAGCCGTGGCCCCTTCTAAGTTTTTCTCACCAGCATCATTCCCTGTTAAACTCTTTTTTTGGGGAAGTACAACACAGCCCAATATAAGTGACGCAGCACTAGGTTAGGGGGGGTGCTGGTTTGGAGCAAACCTGAAGGGGCGATGCACTGGAATTACTGTGCTGTACGTGTAGTCTATAAAATTGATATTTTACCAACTTCTTCTTTGGGTTCCGTTTTCAGCTTGTCACTCTTCAGGAAGCAAAGTTGCTGCTAAACGAGGACGATTACCTTATCAAATCTGTGTATGACTACTGGGTAAGAAAAAGGAAAAACTGCAGGGGGCCTTCCCTTATCCCCCAAATCAAACAAGAGAAACGCGACGGGTCCACCAACAACGACCCATATGTTGCATTCCGGCGGAGAACTGAAAAAATGCAAACACGAAAGGTCAGTTTCTGCTACAAATGTGTCCTAACATCCGGCTTTATGCTGTATTGCCGGTTATCTGTTCTCACCCCTGCGTTACTGTGCAGTAATATATGTACAAATCCCTGCAGAATCGGAAGAACGATGAAGCCTCTTATGAGAAGATGTTGAAACTCAGAAGGGAGTTCAGCCGAGCCATCACCATTCTGGAAATGATCAAAAGAAGAGAAAAGACAAAGCGGGAACTGTTGCATTTAACATTGGAAGTGGTTGAGAAAAGGTGAGGCATGCATTCCTTTCTGGCTCATGCCAGATCAGCCATGGCATCATATGCAGCCATAATAATAACGGCTACCGCTCCTCCTCCCCATCGTCGTCACTAATATCTTCTATACTGTTTCTCTGAAAGGTATAACTTGGGTGACTTTGGAGGTGAAATATTGAATGAAATTAAAATTCCAAAAGTGGAGAAGGAGGTTCATCCCATTCCAACGTCTCTACACAATGGGAACCATCACAGAGTTTCTGAAAGCAAATCGAAGGTACGACATGAAGTACTACTTAGTAAATTCATTGCGTTGCTTATCTTGTATTGTTACAGTGTGTGTTATGCTCCAGAGCTGCATCCACACTTCTGCTCATAGCTTTTGATGACAGACACACGCCTTCTTTAGTTAAGATCACTGTATTGTGGTGTAATGGAGGCATTTCCCAGAATGTAAGTTGTCCAAGTAAGCTCTGTGAGCAGAAAATGTGGAATTCTGGGATACTTTAGCTTGGAAGCCTACAGAGTATTACAGCTTTGGGTTTTAATGCAAGACGTTACTCAAGATATTCCCATCCCAGTAAGTCATCCCCTATCCACAGAATAGGGGATAACTTGCTGATTGGTGGGACTCTGACTGCTGGTACTCTCACTGATCCTGAGATTTCAGACCTGGTGCTCCCGAAGTTCTGGCAGCGGAGGCCATGCATTTCCACCTGTGCTGCATTCACTTCAATAGGATTGCTGGACATAGCTGAGCATTTGAACCTTGCTGTCTGCAGCAGTCCCACTGGGGTAAATGGAATGGAGGCACACATGCACGGCCTACACTATCAGTACTTCTTCAAGAATAAAATATTGAGAACTCCTCCTTTTAAAGGGATTGTCCGGTTGTAAACTATTAATGGCCTATTCTCATCAATAGTAGACCAGTGGGGTCTGTTGCCTGGGACCGCCCACGGAACAGCTGTTCTCTGGGCCTCTGCACTAGTGCGTTCAGCTGATTTCTGCAGGAAGCAGATGACTCCATTCCCACTGCAGTGGCCAAGCTCGGTATTGCAGGCATTGAAGTGAATGGGAACTTGGAATGTACTACCATGTCTGGCCACTGTAGTGGGAACAGCTGTCTGCTTCCTGCTGGAATCGGCTCTGTGCACAAGTATATTAGCCTAAGAACAGCTGATTTACAGAGGGCCATCACCCGGGATCCCTGCAATCTACCATTGAAGACCTGTGCTAAGAATAGACTATCAATAGTTTACAAACTCTTTAAGGGGTTAAAGCAATGCACATGAAATGTTTTATAGAAGATCATGCTATGTGTAAACTATAAAACAGCCCAGAAATTGTTCCAAAGGGGATGCTGTTACCATTAACACCGAAAATATAATTTTTAGAATAATCATCATCCGTCTGTGAAGGAGGATGTAGAAGTAGTCCGGATAAAGAAGAAATACCCAAAGAAGCCAAAAGCAGAGCCCATTGTGATCCCTCAGCCACAGCCAGCCTCAGAGCCATTGCCAGTAATTAACAAGAGCGATATCAAGCAGTATGACTTCCACAGCTCCGATGATGAGGAGTTTCCACAGGTCAGTCTTCTTGCTGCAGTGTCCCCTTTCAAACACGAAATGAGCTGATCCCTTGCAGGTCTAACATATGTCCTCTCTCCAGGTACCCTCTCCAGTGTCTGAGCAGGAAGAAGAGAATGACCCCGATGGGCCATTTGCCTTCAGGAGAAGAACTGGATGCCAGTATTATGCCGTAAGACTCAATACATTAAAAGTATAGATTATGTAGGAAAGTCAAGTCTGCAGTCTTCATTGAGTATAAACCCCCCCGTACACACACTTTCATCTGCTGGACAAACAGCCATTCATCCAACAGCTGGTTTTCCCCGTCTTCCCCGTACACCTGAATACTCAAGTCAGCCAAACGCTCATGCGTTTAGAGAAGTAAGTCGCAGCCAGTCATCTCTGGCGCTGGCTTATCTCCCGGTGAGCAAAAGGATCAGATGTTAAAATTCAATGTCTTCCGTCGTTCTTTCCCTCAACGTAATCTGTCTGAAGAAAGCTGAGCCGCTTCCATACATATCAGAGCGTCATCCGGCCCGCTATTATTGTTTTTGGATTACTAAAGTCCCGCTGTGTATGTCTGCTGTTCTCACCTTCTGCACCCCCTGTTCCTGTGTGCGCTGTCAGTATGTGGTCGGTCACGGTTCATTTAGCACTTTTTAAAAATGTATTTGTGAAATGGTCTCTGGAGATCATATACTTATTGTTTTATTGTTGTCACTCTGTTTTTCTTTAGCCACGATTGGACCAAATTGATGAGTCTTCAGATTTGTCAGAATTGGCTAGGCTTCGGTATAAGCATTGCTTAACCACTCTCACAGTCCCCCGACGGTGTATAGGGTTTGCAAGAAGACGACTGGGCCGAGGTGGAAGGTACATTTATCATGATTTCTATTTTTCATTATATTGTAATAATTGACCAACTTCTATATAAAAGCACTGTGTATGGGAACAACTTACTAATATAGGGTAATTGGCAGTTCTCTGCTGTTCTCCTGTTTTATTACTTATTGCTCCCTCACCACAGAAGTTGCCTTCTTGACAGTGACACCGCTCTATAACTGAAGATGGCTGCTGATGGAGGGGCACATGATGGAACCCGTCTGTCAGTGCCACTTGCACTGCATAATTTTTTTGAACATTCCGATTCTGCGCCACAGAAAGAAAATATTGTAGGCACAATCTGCCTAATGGGGAGATACTGATGGCCGAGTTGTATCACGTGAACCTCTGATGACCGTTTTCAGTTACGAAGTTGCTGTGCTGTCAAGAAGACAGCAAAGGGCCATGGCCTCTTAAAAGAAGAGAACAGCGAAGACCAGCTAACTACATTATAGCACTAAGATGGCAATGTACACAATATCTACTAACCTGCACTTCTATTAATGTACATTAAATTAATTGTCCACTTTATATAGAACTGTTAGTTCAGTGTAGTTTAAAGGGATATTTCCATTGCTGGGACACGCCATCACTTTTTGATTAGTGGGGATCCAATCTGTGAGTCCCCCACTGATATAAAGAATGAAGGGGTTGCAACTCTTATGTAGTGTTGCATCCCTTGCCGTTTGTATAAATGGAGCCATGATGCAGTTCTCTGCACAGCTGGGTGGCCGAAACTTAGAAGTTCACCTTTCTTTTTCAGGATTGGTTGGGGTGCCAGGGTTCAGACTCTCAACAATCATAAAGTGGTGGCATTGCTTTATAAGACATGGAATAACCTTTAAAGGGGTTGTATCACTTCTGTCTGTTTTCAGACTGCTGCATACATTGCGCAGTGGTCCGGGTTGGTACTGCATAGGTCTGCGGTACCAATGTGGGCCACTGTGCAGTATACGGAGTTGTCTGAAAAACGCCAGAAGTATGACAACCCCTTAATCACTGGGCCGTTATAAGACAAGCCTGTTTGGCTTTATGTAAGGTATTGCGCAGGGTTTGCTAATCCACTGAATGGTGCTTTTATTGTGATCCTTTCTTGTTTTCAGGGTTGTAATGGACCGGGTTTCAACGCAGAATGACCCAACCCTAAAGCAGCTTGACCCTGAAATGTTGTCTACTTTTTCAAGCTCTTCCCAAGTTGCACATTCCCCTCCTGATATCTCATGGACCAATGCTTCCGATAACCATTGTGAAAACAGACTGTCTCTCTCCGAAATCTTAAGCAATATTAAGTCGTGTCGACTGCAGTGTTTCCAGCCAAGGCGAATACATTTTCAAGACAGTGATAGCGAAGAATGTACCTCAAGGCTAGTAGGACATGCCGTGAGCATTAAGCGAGCGTTACTGAACACCAGCAAGAATGGACTGACAGGTACAATTCTGTCTTTTCTATGTAACAACACGCTTTGGCATTTTAGCTCCACAATAATGTGTAGTACTGCTGCCTAGTAAGTGCCGCAGTCCATGATGCTCTGCTTCTGCTCGTAACCCCAGCAACGGCAGTTCTGGGGCCACTGTTCTCCACTGCTGTGTCCCTAACTGCCTGGCAGTAATCCACTAGTTTGACACAAGAAGGCAGGTCCCTCTGTGAGCCTATTAGTGACCTGTGATCAAGGGGTACGGTTGGATTACAATGGCTGAAAGAGGGCTCGCAGAAGGCGCTGCCTAATAATTTGCCTGTCTATTTTACACAGACTGGCAATAATGCTTTTTTGTAATACTGTGTGTTCCAAACCATTTTGAAGGCAATCAAAGGAGTGCAGCATCTCATCCATTAGAGTATATTCACACTAACTGTTTTCACGCGGGAGTTCTGCTCGAATGTAAGGCCTCTTTCACACTGGGTCCTATGCGTGCAAAAATCATGCTTGTAAAAAAACTTGCGACTACTGGAACCAATGGTTTCCTTTGGGAACGTTTAGGCCTCATGTCCACGGGGGAAATAAGATCCGCTGCAGATTCTCCATGTAGAATCTGCAGCGGGTCCCTCCTGCCCCGCGGACATGAGCGCTGAAAATAAGAATTTAAAAGCATTTACCTATCCGTAGCGGGCGGGGAAAGCCTTCTCTTCCTTACGGCCGGATCTTCTTTTCCGGCCGGCGGATGAATTCGTCACGCCGGCTGCACGTCGGCGACGTGCCGCGCGCATGCGCCGGGCACATCCGCCGAGCCGAAGCAAGAAAGATCCGGCCGTGAGGAAGAGAAGGCTTTCCCCACCCGCGCCGGATGAGTAATTCTTTTAAATTCCTATTTTAGGTCTCCCGCGGATCCGGACGGCTTCCATAGGCTTCAATAGAAGCCCGCGGGAGCCGTCCCCGCGGGAGACCCGCACGAAAATGGAGCATGGTCCAGATTTTTTCATGCTCCATTTTTTTTAAAATCCTTTTTATTGATCATCCGCGGGTATTTATCTACCCGCGGGTGGTCAATGCATCCCTATGGGATGCAGATCCGCGTGCGGGAGATCCGCTGCGAATCTTAAATCATATTTTGCCCGTGGACATGAGGCCTTAGATGTTTTTTACGTGTCTAAAATTCTTTCATCTGAACATTCCCATAGGAAACCATTGGTTGTAATAGCTGCGAGTTTTTTGCGCATGTAGGTTCCTGTGTGAAGGAGTCCTTAGAAGTACAGAACTTGCATGTGAATAAAGCCCATTAATTTCAAAGGATTAATTTACAAAAAAAATAACTAAAGGGTTTTTCCAGGGAAATGCTATTGCTGACCTATCATCAAGAAAGGTCATCAATCGTTGATTGTCCAGGGTCAGCGCCACAAATACAGAGGTCAGAGTGAAAGCAGCAGAAGTCTCTGCGCCGACGTCTGTGTAGTGGCCGGCGCTGGTAACTGCAGGCATAGCTCGCGTTGATTTCAATGAGAGCCGAGCCTGCAGTTACAAGCGCCGGCCAGTATATGGAGGTCTGCGCAGAGGCTTCCGCTCCGACCTCTGTGTATTTGGAGCACAAGTCTCCGTGCTGACCTTCTATGTAGTGGCCGGCGCTTGTTAATGCAGGCACACTCTGACCTCTGTGTATTTGTGGCGCTGACAACTGATCGGTCGGGGTCCCGAGAGACAGACCCCGGCCGATTAACTATTGATGACCTATCCTGATGATAGGTCATCAATAGTTAATCAGCCCTTTAAGTTCAATAAAATAAAAGGGGAGGGAAAGTCATTATTTAAAAAAAAAAAGGGGGGGGGGGGGGCTTTTTTTTTTCTGTTATTTTTAACAAAAGTATACATTATTTTTTTTAATTTTTTTTTAACCCCTGAGAACATTGCTGTTTTTCCTTTTTCCATTCTTTTTATCTCCCCACCAAAAAAAAAAAATCATGTAACTTATTTTTCTGGTGGTGCTATAGCCACGAGGGCTTGATTTTTGCAGGACGATTTGTATTCTTCAATGGTGCCACACCATATGTGAAAAACCTTAAAGTTCTAAATGGGGTGAAATAAAAAACAACCCAAAATTGCAGTGTTATCCTATTTTTGGTGGGGAGTGGGTTCTTGTTTTCATGACCTGCACAAGTGGCAGGAATGACATGTTAACCTTACTTTGTTGGTCAAACCGATTACGGTGATACTAAATGTACAGGTTTTTTTTTTGTTTTTTTTTTTCTTTCCTTTTTTTTTGTGTACTACTTTTAAGAAATAAAAGATCTATTAAAAGCATTTCTGTCACCGTCTTCTGACTGCCATAGCTTTATTTTTCTAGCAACGCGTTTGTGTGAAGTTTGTTTTTTGCAGGCTGAACTGTAGTTTCTCTTGGTACCTCTTTCGAGTACATGATGATCTGATCACTTCGTATTAGATTTTTTGGCAGCCGTGGAGGGGAGACTGGGTGGCCGAAAAAGGGCAATTCGGATGTTTATTTTTTTAGCGTTCACATTTACAGATGTGACAATACCACATTTTTTTCGATTTGTTACAAGGTTTTCCCAACTTTTATTACATAAATATTTTTGCTTTATTGTGATTAAATAAATTTTTAACATTTTTCTTTTAGAGGACTTTGTGATCGTTCATACGATATGCTGCAGTACTTGTAAACCTAAAACCTGCTTTTATTGAGCAGAAGTATCTAAACGTGTACAAAAAAGACTGTTTAAATTTGTTATCGTTGAAGTTCCACCAAACTGCAGTTACATAGAATATAGTTAACCTGTTTACACCACATGATACCACATGATGTAAATTAATGGTAGAATTGCAACCCCCCCCCCCCCCATAAATTATTTGTGATATAAACTATAACTTATCTCTCAAAGAACGAATCCCCATGCAGCTTTAAAGAGTTCCAGCTCCTAGAATGCATCAATTTAAAGGCTAACGATGGGCCGGACCTTAAACACTTAATGGCGCCGCCCTTTTTCTTTTTCTATTTTCGTTTTCTCTTTTCAACCCCCCCCCCCCCCCCTTTTAAAAAAAAGTCGTAACTCCTTTATTTATCCATCGACGTCGCTGTATGAGGGCTTGTTTTTTGCAGGATGAGTTGTATTTTTCAATGGTGCTATTTAATGTACTGAAAAACTTAAAAAAAAAAAATTCAAAGTGGAGTAAAATGGAAAAAAAAAAGGCATTCCGCCATCTTTCAGTGCGTTTTACTTCTACGGCGCACAAACTGCAACAGAAATGTCATGGTAACTTTATTCTATGGGTCAATATAATTACTACGATACCAAACTTTATACAGTTTTTTTTAAGACATAAAATTTTTTGCAATTATTTTCTGCCGCCACCTTCTTGGCCCAATAACTTTTTGTCGACATCATTGTGCGAGGGTTCATTTTTTTGCGAGATCTCCTGTAGTTTACGTTGGTACCATTTTTTTTCTGGGAGACAGGGTGACTAAAAAAAGTGCATTTCTTGTGTTTTTTTTTTTTTTTCAGACGACTGTCGCCCTATGGGGGTAAATAATGCACTTCTTTGATAGATCGGACTTTTACGGACACGGCGATACCAAATATGTAGTTTTGTTCTAGGAGTTAGATTTTTTTACTTTAGATATGCCAAAATGGGGGTGATTTAAACTTTTTTAATACCTGTCCCCCCCCCCCACCCGCCAATTAGTAAAACTTTATTGATTCCATATTTTATTTACTTCCCCCTCCCCCCCCCCCCCCTTACCACCTCTTCCCCCCCCCAGGGAACCACAACTAGCGATGCTATAGCATTACATCATACTGCAATCTGACAGGCAGTCTATCAAGCCACCCCTTGGGGACGCTTTGATAGGCAGTCTGCTTAGGCAGCCCTGGGGCCTTTCAGGAGGACCCCGGCTGCCATGACACCCGCACGTTTCTCTGCGATCTCATCGCGGACGGGTATTACGGGACCCACAAACATTGTTCGGGGGATTTAAATGCCGCTGTCAGAACTGACAGCGGCATTTGAAGGGCTAATAGCCGCGATTGGCTTCGCGGCCGATGGCGGCTATTGCCCACAGGTGTCAGCTGTAGTAAACAGCTGACGTCCGCGCTGTATGAAGAGAGGTCGCCTGCACATACACGGAATACAGCAGGAATGGCTAGAACTATGGCTTGAGCCCTCTTCTGAGTTTGCATGTTGCCTCTTTTCCAGGCGTTCTTCATATGTGGAATAACCTATTTTGTGTTGCAGTCACAGGGGGCATCACGGAGGAGCAGTTCCAGACGCATCAGCAGCAGTTAGTACAGATGCAAAAACAGCAGCTGGCACAGCTCCAACAGAAGCAGCACTCCCAGCAGTCTTCACAGCAGATAAATACAAGCGCACAGGTACAGTACCGCTCAGGTGTACTACACCACACGGGTAGGTTCTGGGGTCCAGCTTTCAGTATCGAATAAATGCATTAAAACATTTCGGTTTTCTATTATGATGCATATTGAACAGAAGGGGCTTCTTGGTAGATGACATTTGTCCCGTGGAACCTAGACAAAGAGATGCTAACAAGCATTGTTTTTAGGCTGCGTGTAATACTACATTTCTTCTGTAGTGGTCGCTACAGGAAAAATGAGTAGCTGCCAGACAAATCAGCTAGGTGTTAGCAGTCTTTGGGACCTTTCAGGTTGAAGGGGTTGTTTTTGATGAAATGGCCCTTTTTAAAGGGGTTGTCTCCGCACAGCAACTTGCTGATTGGTGGGGTTCTGCGGTTGAATGTGGCTATATCCAGCAGTCCCCTTATAGTGAATAGAGCAGAGGTGCCATGCGCAGCTGCTTCTCTACGAATTTCTGGGAGCATCGCGACTGAAATCTCTCCCACTGATCAATACGTCATCCTCATCATCCTTTGCTGTGATGGTATAACAGCTGTAAGTACTATGCTGGTGCAGTACGGAGCAGCGCTCTTGTGTTATCCTATCCTTTTTCTAGATGAAATTAATTCTACCTGTCTCTTGCACCCGCACCGCTTGCCCATGTTGAAGTTTAGACCATATTAGGAAACTTTCCTCAAAAGTTAGTGTTTTGCCTTTTTTAAGGTAATTAAGCACTTTAGTACGCTTCGGTTCTGAATACTGTCACACACAAAACGTCTCATTACAGCGCCATCTACTGGTCATCAGAAGTACTGTTTGAGGGTCATAGTTCTTTATTTTTTCCATGCATGTAGCTGTACTGGGACTTTGTATTTTTAACCTTTTCAGGATGAGTTCTGTCTAGTGATGAGCAATTATTGGAATAACCGAGTCAGCAGGAATGATCAGTGTCATTTATTATTTTTTTTTTCCCCAAAAATAATTGGGAGTCAGGACAACCCAGTTCCCATACAAGTCAACTGAAGTAAAAAATCAGATTCACTAATTTGGCCTTCAGAAGGTCCCTAATGCAGCCAGATGGCCCTACATTGTATGGGAATGCAGTTACAGATGGGGGTTCCTCTTTAATAATTGTTGCTTAGTGGTTGGCAATGTTGCCTTCAGTGCTGGGGTCCTAGATTCAAATCTCATCAAAGACAACTTCTGCATGGACTTTGAAAACTCAATACAGATGTTGCCCTTGGTCACATGTGAACCTAGAACTCCTCCACACTTAGGGCTCATATCCACGGGCGGGTTTGAATTCCAGGATCCACGTGGTGTACCCGCGCGGATGATCCAGAGTTCAAGCTGCCCATAGGCAATTAATGGGCACCTAGAGCTTACTTAAAGCAATCGCGTTTGTTTTCCGGACCATACAGTCCGGAAAACAAATCGCAGCATGCTGCGTTTTGCCGCTGGGACGCCGGGCGACCCGCACACTTCCGGAACATCCTCGTGCCGCCGGCAGGGTGGGAACCACGCGGATCCCGGGATTCAAAGCAGCTTGTGGACATGAGCCCTTATTCATTCTTCTCTAGAGGAGGAGAAGGAGAAGAATAAACAAAGTACAAACTCCATGCAGATGCTGCCCTTAGTTGGGCGTGAATATATATGGGTGTCTTTTCTTTATTGCTGGTTTTTCCTTTTTGTTGTTTGTTCTATTTCACCACCTTTCTTCTACAGTGAAAACACATTTTTTTTAATTGAATGCCCCACATTCTGAGGCGTAAGCTTTTTAACTTTTTATTTTTCCATTGACGAAGCCTCATGAGAACTTCACAAGCAGTGTGCCCAGAATCTGAGTGGCCAGTCAGGCGAGGGATAAGTGCCAAGGAAAAGATGTAACATTCAGCACTGCAGTGTAGATCTAAAACTTCTTCTTTTACTTTGAGACATGATAAAAATAGTCTTAAACATGTAAATTTAAATTACGCGCTTTAAGTGTCATCGCTCTCACTCATGACCAGTGACTAAGAACGGAAACGCATAGACATTTTTTCGGTTGATGCCATTGAAACTATTTTAATCACATCTCAATAAAGAAAAGTTTATAGTGTTTTTGTTTTTTTGTATATTTCAATTATTTTGTGTGTGTATAAAATCATTTTATTTTATTTTTTTGCTTCTTTGCATTTAAAGGGGCTTTACCAAGATAGACTTTCATTACCTATTCATAGGATATGTAGTTAAATGTGTGATCGGTGGGTTCTACTGAAACTAATCCAAAAAATGGAGGTCCTGTTTTCCCCTGCCTTCTGTTACTGCTTCTCCCACCTGTAGTCCCAGCAGATTTGAATGCAGCAGTGGCCACGCACACGTAGCAGCAGCCCAGTTCATTTCTCAACTATCTCCTGAATAGAGCAGCACCTCACATGCACGGCCATCGCTCCATCCAATCTCTTCCTTTTTACTGTAGGAGCAGCAAGCTTGCAGTGAGGAAGAGAGGGGGAAACCAGAAACCTGTTCTTGGGATTAATGCGGTCTCAGCAGTGAGAACCCCCACCAATCAAACCTTTATCACCTAAACTCTGGATAGACATACATGAATGGCAAACCTGGGAGCCCACTTTAGGCCCTAGAGTTGCCATTGAAACCCATTGCTGCACCTCGCAATCGCTGACAGTGCTCCCTCCTTTTGTATAACCACTTAGATGCTGCTGCTGGTAATCGATAGGTTTTTAGTAATCTATAGCTGGTACCAGCTGTGGATGATGCAAGTACAGAGCTTGTATCTACCCCACAACAGTATGGCAAATTGTGCCAAGGGGTTAAAGAGCCAGGAGAATTTGTTACAGAATGTAGAGATCCCTTTAACTTGATTCTAAAACTGATTTATTTTCATCCTTAGGGCTCTGGAAACTCTGACTGCATGTCCAAGACACTGGACTCAGCTAGTGCCCATTTTGCTGCATCTGCAGTGGTCAATTCACCCACACCGGGACGCAGTGAAGTGAACAAGGATCAAAGTACTACCAGCCACAGCAACCTGAACGGCGTTGTACAACCTCCAGGAGGTAAGTGTGGGCCACATTGACGGACATGTTTCAAATTTGACCAACCATTGCTACTCGGGAGCCGTAACCTGCTTGTTGACGGTCTCCCAACTATCAACTTTTACTTATTTTTGTACTTTATATTACATATAATTACAAAATGTCCTCCTGAATGTGTCAGGGGAGAGAATTCAGGAAATGCCCCATAAAAGAATAGCAAATATTCAGGAAATTTTCAAGGAAAATAAATTGCTGTGCGTTTTGGATCTTTTTGGCCGTTGTTCTGGGGACGCTATACAGACGTATGTTCGGTAAGTGGATGTAGGCTGAGTCTTATTCTCATAGCGCAACCTACTTAGAAGGTGCCCTGAGTATAGAAATAACAGAGACCATTAAGTCGCTCCCCAACAGGGGGTTACCGGCGTAGACGGGCTTCCTGGGGAATGGTATAAAAAGAATGTGGAACCCTTGGCTCCTCGACTCCTAACACTGTACAACTCTATCCTGTGGGAGCGGGCTCTGCCGGATACTATGCGCAAGGCCTTAATTGTCAATGATCCCTAAAACTGGAAAGGACTCTACGGACTGCGGTTCTTACCGCCCCATTTCACTCCTTTAATAGCGACGTTAAGATTCTTGCAAAAATATTGGCAGCATGTATAAACTCTGTCCGTGGGGAAATCCTACATAGTGACCAGTCTGGCTTCGTATTTTAGATACCACCAGCTGCGGGATGTAGTCAGGTCCCATTTTTGAGGCCTATCCATACCACTGTCTCTGACACGGCTGGAGGGCTTGACGCATATGTGCAACCTTATTAAACCATTGTCTACTTTCTATGCCCACTTAATACAATATCTAGCCCCGCTGAGTGAGAAGGCCATGCAGAAATGGGTCCCTAATGCATCGGGGGAGGTTGGAGATATATTAAAGGGTGCTGGTCCTCCTTTGGTCCATGCTTGGGACAGACTCATCCAGGTCAAATTCTTGCACCCCATATACTATACCCCTCCAGGCTACGTGCTATGGGTCTGCTCTCTCCAGCGGTATGCCTACGGTGTTTGGTTGCTGATGGTACCATCATGCATGCATTTTGGGAGTGTGCCGTCCTAGAAGACTACTGGGGGGACATTCTCACATTCATGGAGGTGCGTTTGTGAGCCTCTTTGGGCTTGTTGGAGACCTACCGGTGGCTGCAGCAACTCGCACATTATATAAATTGCTGCTTTTTTATACCAAAAAAGTGATCTTACTAAATTGGAAACACCCTGGGAGGCCGACCAGGAATGCATGGGTCCAGGTGGTAAATTCTGCAATCCCAATGTACAAACTGACATATTTGGCCAGGGGATGCCCAGAGAAATTTGATAAGATCTGGGGTGGCTGGGTGAACTGCCCTGCAACGGCAATCGGAGCGTCTGTCTAGGTATTAATGGGGAAGTAAGTTGGAAGACACAAGCTAAATCTATCCTTTTAATAATCGCGCTGTGGGGTTATGGGGGGGGGTCTCATGTCTGCAGGAAAGGAGGGACCCGCTGCAGGATTTTGCATGAAGAATCAGTGTGGGCCGAATTTCCCCATGGGCATGAGGCCTAAGGGTATGTTTAGACGGCGGAAATCCACCTGTAAAACTGTGTATTTCTGCCATGGTCTTACCCAGTGCCATCCTTTTTTTGTTTTTCAGGGGTTAACAAAACGCTGTACTCTGCAAACGTGGCTTTATCATCCAGCCCAGGGATCTCCACCGTTCAGCTCGTACGGACAGTTGGACACCCCACCACTAACCACTTAATCCCAACCTTGTGCACAAGTAGTCCCCAGACCCTTCCTATGAGTAACTCCTGCCTAACGAACACCGTTCACCTCAACAACCTCAGTGTTGTGTCACCTGTCAATGTGCATATCAATACAAGGACTTCTGCACCATCTCCCACAGCCTTAAAACTCGCCACAGTCGCTGCCAGCATGGATCGAGTGCCAAAGGTTACTCCGAGCAGTGCCATCAGCAGCATAGCCAGGTACGTCTATATTTAACCCTTGCACTGACAAGTACGTCTGTAATACATCATGACTTTTTAAATGCTCTCCATGGCTAGACTATAGGGCTAGATCTCTATCTTATATTAAAGCTTTGAATCTTAGTGTGCAGGTGATACTAGGCTCATTTATAGGCGCAGTACATAGAACACAGGACTCCTAAGTAGCGGGAAGTGTTTTGCATCCTGGTCTTGAGTTTATAATTGCAGGGCGGGAAGGTTAAGCTGCAAGAATCACAGCCCGTTACTGTCACCTCTCCACCTTTCATGGACTCCAGGGGGTGAAAACTGGAACTTTTCTCCATGTTTCCATCCTCCCTTACCAATCAGGGAGTATATGGGCCCCCAAATTTACACTTTAATGCAGTATTAGATGAAGGCACCCCTAACTGTGAGGGTGCCTTCACACAGGGCGTATATGCTGCCAGCTTTCCAACTGTCTGAAATCTGCTGTCAGAATCCGCAGCATAAGTTGGCATGCTGCGGATCTGGAATGTGTGGCATATTTCAAATACACTGGATTCTGCGCAGAATTTCTCGCTCCATGTGGATGAGATTTGTTAAATCTCCTCCCCGCGGCTTATTCTGTAAATGCGGTGGATTTTCAGCAGCAAATTCTGCAGCATTTATGTCGCATGTAAAGGCACTCTTGGGCCGTATTCATACAGGACGGATTCTGCTGCAGAGTGTTTGCAGCAGGCATTTCACAGGAAATCTGTAGCTTGAATTCCGCATCCCATTATTTAAAGATGCGGAATCCGCACTGCAAGCCCACTGCTATAATTGACGTGCCTTGGGTCCATTTTTTTTCCCTTCCTGTAGCGTGTGGACAAGATTTTGAAAATCTCATCCACTTTGCTGCTACTGTAAATCCCGCAAATTATCCGTGCAAAGAATCCACATGGAAAACTTCTGGCAAACCCGCCCTTTGTGAACATTACTTAAGGGTGTGCGCATACGAGCACTATTTCAGATACGGGTCTGCATACAGATTAGACCTGTTTTCAGTGCGGATTTGCTGACCTCAAGAATTTTTTCTTTTTATATATTCTACACGTGAATTTTAAACCTGCACGGAGATTTCTGTCAAAGGAATTGTACTTTTCTCAACGTAGATTTTGCTTTCGATTTGCATTGCTTACAAATCCACAATGAAATCCGCTGGCTGTGTGAACATGGACTAACTTGTTCGCTGCCAGGACAATTTTCACAAATAACAAAAATGCAAATCAACCCGGAATTAAATGGCTTTAAAAAAATTATTTTATAATTCCGGGTTGATTTGCCTTTTGTCATTTCTGAAAATTGTCCTAGTGGCAACGGGGTTCATGTGTCACTAAAATTCCATTCTACTGCCCATTCTGACATTATGAGTGTTACCAAGACAACCAAAAAATACCTGAAGTGTCTCGCACATGTGTCCTTGTAATTAAAATAGGAGCCGTGCCATAAAACTCTTCGGGTGTCGTACGGTTGCCCCGGCAATGGGAGGGAAGGCAGCCACAAGTCAGACGGAACAGAAGAACAGTCCGACCTCTTAGCTTCACCACTTTTGTGTTGCTAAATTATACTTGAGCAAATAGGGAATGAAAAAGTACCTCCAATGCGCCACCTATTGGAAGGGTGTCTTGTATAGCCATGCAATGATTCCTGGGTAAAAGGTAGAAAAAGAACCTCCACCATATTTTTAGATCACCTATTTGCATACTTTTTACCCAGAGCGCATTTCATGGCCTATATAACACTCTGTACTGCAACTTGGTGGTCTCATCAAGGAGAAACTTTATGCCCCCAGACCTAAATTAAACCTGAAGGGAAATGTAACCCCAGTATGACCAAATATTCACAATACTCGCCTCTTCACTGCTGCGCTGCTCTCCCGCTGCCGCTCTGGTCGTCTTTTTACTTCAGCTGCAGCCAATAGGAGGAGGCCCCAACACAAGATGTCATCCATGACGGCCTGTAAATCAACCAGGGCTTCTTCATTGGAAGTCCATGTGATGAGTTTACGGGATGCCACCAGGCCAGAACACCCGGTGACATCGTAGGTTGGGTGCATTCTGATGCCATAATCGTCATATTTCCAAAATTATACTTTAAGCCACGGGGCCCAAAACTATGATTTTTTTAAAAAAAAGTGGAACCCCTCTTTTCATCTTGAAGATGATAACACTAACAGACTCTCCTTTCCATTGCAGAGAGAACCATGAACCAGAACGGTTGGGCTTGAATGGAATTGCAGACACAACAGTAGCAATGGAGGTGACATAACTTCAGACCACGGACTTGACCTGACATTTATCAGGCGCTTTTTTTTTTTTTTTTTTTTTTCTTCCACCGAAATGCAACCTGCAATGCTCTTTGGACCAGAGCGTGCTTAACATGGACCTAGGCGGACTATGAGGTGTACGGGACCTTCTCCCGATATACTGTTATATGTACATTTTGTAAAATTGGAAAAAAAAGAAATCACTACCTTGTAAAATAGTTTATTTGTATCATTCATATTATTTCTGTTACTTGAATAGTACATATTCATCATCATGCTTTTGCACTTGAATTTGCAACTGAATGGATATAAAAAAAACAAATCTTTAATGGGATCATGAGCATGAACCGGGGTCCTGCATCACTCGTTTTAACTATTTATTTTGCCATGTTTACATTTTGTATCTTGTACAAATCCGACTTTGTGTCTAAAATGAAAGTTAAAGTGGCCCCATCGCCTACGCAAGCGGCCATCTTTGCAGGCTGGACCAATTTTTTTTGAGCCCCCGACGGTGCCCCCCCAGAAGCCAGTGGCATTAGATGGCACTTAGCGGCTCCGATGACACAATGGCTGCCTCCTCCCTGGCTTAAGTGATGGGTCCACTTTAAAGATTTATAGGTAGGAAATTAAAATTCTTGTAATTTTTTTTTTCTAAATGAAATGTAAAATTTTCACTTTGTTCATTTTCGTTTCACAATTTGACTCTACAGACTTTTTTTTTTTTTTTGTAATAGCGGCACTTCACCGTCAGACATGAAATTTGAGGCAAAATAATATTTTCTACGAACTGTACAAGGGAGGGACGGATGGAGACATACGACAAAAATACAATTGATGTAGAAATTCACTTTTTTCCATATATTTTGAATGTATATTTCTATTTATAAGTCCAGTTTATAAGAGCAATCTACACAAAGTCTATGAAAGAAGGAAAAAAAAAAAACGTGCATCTGGCCCTTAGCGGGGACGCCAATTTTTTTTTTTCTGTCTTTTTCATTTTATTCAGAATTGAATATTTTATTCAGCTTTAACACCCAGTCTGAGAGATTTTGGGGTATTGCATTACATAGCACTGCAATAATCTGAGGTTTCCGATCGAGCCGTCCCTGGTTGCCGACTGGAGGGGGGTCATTGCCGAGAAGGTTCCCTGTATTAACAAGGCAAGTAACGGGTCTGAAATTTAGTCTGATTCTTAACTGTTGGACACTTTGCTAATGTTTAGTGATTTGTTTTTTTTTATACATTTTTTTATTTTACTTTTTTTGTATTTTTTATACCATTTCCTGTACATGAGATGTGTAGTGCTCCTCTATCAGAATGTTCGTTGATGCACTAGTTCAGACAATTTTCCCTGTTACTTGTTCTTGATGAGTTAAAACTGCAGGGAAATAAAAAGAAAGAAAAAAACATAAAAATATTTGTTCAAAATGTTAAAGATTATTTCATGTTGCGCTGTAAACCGTCACGCACTCGTGGGAGTCACGACAAAGGGAAAAAACTTTGGCTGGTTGGGCTCAATATTAAACGTTTCTTTGTGTTTTTTTTTTTTTTTTTTAAATTGCACTGCTCAGAGAAATGACGGGACCGCTCAACCATCACAGTAAGTCACTAAGGCGCTGCTTGCACATTTGGTTTTTGTTACACTGCTAAATCCCAGCATCAAAAAAGCATGTAACTTTTTTTTTTTTGCTATGGTTCAAAAAAAAGTTAGCAAAGAACTCCTGGTGAGAATACAGTTCTGAAGGCCCCTTTACACGCGATTATCGCTCAAAATTCGTTCAAATGAACGATAATCGTTCAGTGTGAAGCAAAAATATCGCTCACTTGTCGTTCAGTGTTTTAAGCGGACTTCTCAGTCACTGGCTTATCGTTCCGTCTGACAGTTCCCATCGGAAGCGCTGAGCGAGAAGTACACATGAAGCCAACAAGCGGCCGGCAGGACTTTCAGTTTGTAAGCTCTGCATGAGCACAGACGTCCTTAGCGGTGATGTCTGCGTTCGTGCAGTCGCTTAATAGACTGCCGGCCTGTGTAAAAAGGCCTTTACACTTCAGGAATATTCATCTATGCAGTTCGGAAGTGGAAGCAATTGTAAATCTATTTCGCCTGCCTTGATGTTCATTTGCACCAAAGCAGGTGCAATGGATTCACAGTTGCTGCTGGAGCTAATTCCTCTCTTCTGTTCTGCGTTTTTCTGGTGTCTTTTCCTGCAGCCCAATCAGGTTGTACAGATAGTTCTGCTTCTCCAGAATGGGACATTCCATGTGTCAGAGCAAAAAGGTTTGCTGCGTCTCCCAGCACAAGAGCCTGAAGGGGAGAGGGCAGGACACAGGCTGTTACAGGAGCAGAGCTAGATAGAAGGGCATCAACCAGCATCGGGAGTGGAGGAACAGAAGGAGCTGCCAGAGCCCTACACAGTGACTCCACCATCAGGACTGGAGAGACATCAGAGCCCTACAGAATGACCTCCACCATCAGGACTGGAGAGACATTAGAGCCCTACAGAATGACCTCCACCATCAGGACTGGAGAGACATCAGAGCCCTACAGAATGACCTCCACCATCAGGACTGGAGAGACATCAGAGCCCTACAGAATGACCTCTACCATCAGGACTGCAGAGACATCAGAGCCCTACAGAATGACCTCTACCATCAGGACTGCAGAGACATCAGAGCCCTACAGAATGACCTCCACCATCAGGACTGCAGAGACATCAGAGCCCTACAGAATGACCTCCACCATCAGGACTGGAGAGACATCAGAGCCCTACAGAATGACCTCTACCATCAGGACTGGAGAGACATCAGAGCCCTACAGAATTGCCTCAAGTATCAGAACTGGAGGATCAGTTGGCGCACTGCTCGATCACTGCCAAATTAACTTCTAGTGGCTACTGACTAAACTGTCCTACACAGACTCCACGAGGGCTCGACCTCCTGTAAAAGGACAGCCCAACACCAGCCAGCTCTACACCAGAATTTGCACGTCTGCCATTGGCGCCCCTTTCTCTTCACAGATGAGAGCAGGTTCACACTGAGCGTGTCTGTCGTCCAGCAATATTTGATGTGAGATTTTATTTTTCCGAGCAGTGTATATATTGCATAATGAAAACATCTGCAACTTTTTACAAATATTTCTGCTTGCTGCCCCTATACGGAATCACTGCTTACGTTCCAAACCAGAACTTGCCCGCATAGTGTCCAGCTGGTACAGCGGCAGAAGACCAACGCCGCTCATATATGCCATCTTGGAGTAAATGGACAGATGGCAGGTAGGGGCCCCGGCTCCGGACACCCTTTATGTGCCAGAATGTAGACACGCTGTGTACAAGTGATTTCTATTCTGGTGGACTTGAGCCGCCCTTCTATTACTCCGACCACCTTTTTTTTCAGAATGGCCTCCAGGTAACATTAGATTTCCCAGCTACATGCCGGCTGCAGCTTCACTTGGTAAAACCATCTCCTTGCCGTTGGTGGGGCCATTTTGTGAAAGGGGTCGTCTCTGAGTTGAGTATTTTAACATTCACTGACAGCAAACAGCGACCTGTGAAGAACTGCTGGTTTGTAGCAGAAGTTTTCATGATGCAGTAATTTAAAGGGGCAGTTTGAGTTTGGACAAATATGCCATTCTTAGCCAAGGTCTTGGCCGTATCCTCGTCCTAGGGAATCGGGCTGAGCTGCAATTCCCGAAAACTGGTGCTGGTTTGGGGGAATAAAGTAGACTTTTGTCTGATCTTCTACAAGCTTGATCTTCCTTGCAGGAGCACCGCGGTCTGGCGAACAGACGGTCAATGGGGGTCTCTGGCAATAGAACCCTGACGCTCAGCTATTGATGGCTTCTCCTTAGGATAGACCAGCAGCAGTTTACAACTGGACAACCCCTTTAAACTGCAGGAAATTACAAAAAAAGAACCAAAGGTTACTCATCTGTTCAATCCCGCGCAGCGCTGATGGTCCGCGCCAGAATGTTTCCTTTTCCTGCAACGATGATGTGCCTGTCGATCACATGACCGCTGCAGCCAATGATTGGTTTGAGCGGTGATTGGCCATAGTTGACACGTGGATGTAAGGACTCATTCACATGGGTGAATGCATATATTGATCTGTGGGATATGCAATCTGCAGTGTATGTATTTTTTGCGTACCCAAAATAAATGCAAGAAGGCCCAGTTGGTGTCGCTATTTTTATATCACTGTCTCCTGCAAACATCCGTAAAAAGGCAGTGAAGATGCATGCAACTGCATAATTGTTGCGTTTCTACACAATCCCATAAACGTAATTGGATGATTTTGGTTCGTAAATATGGACTAATACCGGACATGCAGCGATTCATCCATAGCGCTGGCTGGAAATACACCCATGGGAAGGAGCCTCAAGGCACATCATTGCTGCAGGGAAGACTAAGGGTATGTTCACATGGTGGAGTCCACCAACAAAAACAATAATTTAGTCACCGCTTCCTGCTGCAGATCCACATGTAGGTTTAGCCCTTCACATGGCTAAATCCTCATGTAGATCTGCAGCAGAGGTTGGTGGCTCTAATATAGTTTTAGAGGCGTCCGGCTTCCAGGAAATCTGCATTGGTTTCTGCCATGCGAAATATATGGACCGGTAACCACAGGAGCATCAGTGTGGGGTTTAACCCCTTCCTGCCCCATACTGTACATGGACATCATGGTAGGGAGGCAGTTGCTGTGAATTGATGTACATGTACCAATCCGCAGAAAATAATTCTTGTATTTAATACGGCCAAAAAAAACAATGGCAGAACTGCTGTATTGTTTCACCCTTCTCTCCCCCCAAAATAATAAATCATATAAGATCTATTGATACCCCAAAATGGTATCAATGACAACTGCCGTTTGTCTGCAATAAACACACCGCTATGTTTGTGCAAACGTCTAAGTTTTTGGGTTTTGAAAAATAGAGATGAACCCCCCCCCCCCCAATTTTGCATTGTGAAGTACCAGATTGGGCCGTGCCTTTAAGGGGTGAACAGGTGCAAACTTTTTTGTTGTTTTTGTTTTAATCTTCGTGGGTTTCCCCCCCTCCCCTCTGCAGTTTCTATTTCTAAACTCTCGCACAACCCCTTTAATATGCTCTTCCTCACATGACCATTAGGGGGCACTGTTCCATTAGGTATTGCAGTATATTGTATAAGCAATCAGCTGATCTCTAATTCAAGCTCCCCGTGGGGACTTTAAAAGAAAGAAAAATGAATAAAATAGTTGCAAAGGCCAAGTCCTGCAGTGATATCGGCATTTATAGGATTTGGGCACCTTTGTTACTTCTGTTGTGCTCCATTTAAAGTAAAAAAGATGAAGTAACTTTACAGATCTGCTACCGTATTGTGTCTACAGCTCCTATGCAGTCGCCTGTGTCTTACACATGCTTAGAGTATGAAGTGATTTCCTGCAGACATACTCTCACTAGTCTGTTACCCCGGGCTGGCAGGCGGGGGCCGGGCCGGGCCCACTTAGGTTTAATCAATTTGGTCTTCACAGTGAGTTCTATAAATTATCAAACATTAAGCGATCACCTTGCGCTCCTAGTGGGGGATGCGGAAGGCAGGCGGGGCCGCTTGTCTTCTGCACCCAGCTGTTCCCCGCTCGGAGCGCCCGGCTGTTATACAGTCGAGCGCTCCGAGCGGAGGATGCAGAAGACAAGCTGGGTGGCCTCGCTTGTCTTCTGTATCTAGCTGTTCTCCGCTCAGAGCGCTCGGCTATTATACAGATGAGCACTCTGAGGGAGGGGATGCAGAAGACAGCTGGACTGCTGTATTCTTCATACCCCGGCTGTTCACAGAGCGCTCAGCTGTTATACAGCCCAGCGGGATATGAAAATCGCAGCTGGACCGCTCTGTTCTTCACACCCCGCCTGTCATCAGGGAGCGGGATACAGCTGAAACAATACTATCGGCTGTATCCCGCTGTGCATCCCTGATAAGGCTCATCGCGATGAGCCTTACCGAAAACTGCCCGATGTCAGTGCAATTAGACACAACGATTATTGCTCAAAAGACGGCTTTAGAGCGATAATTGTTGTGTCTAAATGGGCCTTTAGAACTTACTGTGCCCTTTAATTTATAGTAAATTAGGGGACTCGGCTGCGCTTCTAAATTACTAAAGGGGCAAAGCAGGGGCTATAGATTACTCAGTAGATATAGTTCTGCTAATTACTAAGGTAACAGCAGGGCCTATAGAATACTTAGTGGGCACAGCGGGACTAAGAATTATGCCCCATTTACACAACGATTATCATTTGAATGAACTAACTACTTTTTTTTGCATAGAAATGCTGAAGATTTCCATGTACAGATAATCATTTGAAGCCCTGTCCATTTCCCTCATTAGCTAAAGTAAACTCTGTGAACGTTGTTTGCTCAGGTGGGTGAGTGTTTATGCGCAGAATCTCTGGCCAGCAGGGTTTTAATTAGTGTGACTAATAAGCCATTGTCTTCTACCGCCATGAGTAAACAAATAGGCATTGTGTTTTAAAGGCAAACAATCACCTTCCTTCAAATTGTTCAGTCTTTGAAAGACTGAACCAATGCATTTTATACGAAGCAAAAAGCACATGAACTAATCATTTTTCTGCAGGCTGAAATTTGCGATAAATGACAAATAAACGAAGAGTGGACAAGGGCTTGGAATTTACACATAATGATTATCACGCAAACTTGTTTGTTTGAATTTTGAGCGATAATTGTTGCGTGTAGATGGGCCTAGACTCAGAAGTCACAGTGGGACTTAGAACTCACGGTGCCCCTTAATTTATATGAATTAGGGGACTCAGCTGGGCTCATAAATTGTTTAGTCGGCACAGTGGGGCCTATAAATTACTAAAGGGGCATAGTGAGGCCTTTAAATTACTAAGGGAGCAACGCAGGGCTTCCAAATTACTAAAGTGACAGAACAGGGCCTATAACTTACTGAGAGGCATAGTGAAGCCTGTAGGTTACAAAGGGGGCATAGCCAGGCCTTTAAATTACCAATGGGGCACAGCAGGGCCTATAAATTACTAGTGGGGAGAAGGAGGAAGTCACATAAACCTAAAGCTGGCCTTGCTCTTATCTCTTCTATCAAATGTATGCTAGAACAGGGATCCCCAACTCCAGTCCTCAGGGACCCCAACAGGTCATGTTTTCAGGATATCCAATGGTAAGAACACCTGTGGCAATGTCTGAGGCACTGATGATAATTACATCACCTGTGTAATACTGAGGAAATCCTGAAAACATGACCTGTTGGGGGTCCCTGACGACTGGAATTGGGGAACACTATGCTAGAAAGCTTGTAATTGGCAACCATGGAGCCATAGACTTTTGCTTTGGAGCTGTATACACAGAACGGTAGGACACGACTTGCATTGTACAGAAATGTCAAAATATTAATGTTACGGGTTCTCTCACAGCTTTTGCAGAGACGGACAATCCTCTGGTAGCTGGTTCTGACCGTGTCGTACACACCGAAGTGCTGCTGCTCTGCAGAACCCCCATGTTGCAGGATGACTGCCGACAACGCTCAGTAGTAGCTACGATGGTCATAAGGACACCTGAAGGATCCACCTGCACCCGCTGAGCTCCAGGCCTTGGTCTGGCTGTATGTTGTGGCCGCTGCTATTAGGATGGAGCATTGATAATATTTGTGTTGTCATGATTTATAAAGGCAGAGTCGTAAACTGTGGACCGTTTTGGCGGTACAGATATAAGCTAAAGACAATGCGGGCAGTAACTGTGGAGGACAATCGCATACTTCAGATGGGACCAACCAAAGAAGAGTGGGCAGGAGAGTGGTCAGATGATGACTTGGTCGGCCAATGGATATTCTTGACTACCACCAACCAACATACAGGCTTGGGAAATAAGTCACCAACAGACACCCCTGGCAGCAACTTGAGAACAAAAGAATTGGGAATATTGAAAACCATCTCCATACACATTACAGCTGCCACTGAAGTCGGTCGGTCGGCTGGCTGACAGACATTTAGCTAATGTGTACATCTTCCTTAACATAAGGGAGGTCATTCTAACCACTTAATGACCTACTGTGTTGTAGGTCAAACAGGCAGGGTTGGGGGAGGTGTGGCATGCGCTCGTAAGCGCTGCCCACTCCATAGCCGGTGGCTGTCAACTGTTTCTGACTGCTGGCCGTGATTGGAAGTAGCATTGATCACGTGTAACATTTTAGCCAGTGTTGACTGCATGGTCTAAGCAGTTGATTGAAGGCAGGGTCCCCTTTGGTGCCACCCTGCGATGCGCTCATGAGGGCTGAAGGGTTTAGATGGCAGCCTTGTGAAGTTCCCTAGTGATGCCATGTATTTCAGCCTATTGAGCCATGCCTATGACAATTGACCTGCAGTAGGGCAGTGAATAGAGGCTAAGTCATGCCCACTTTCCAAATAGACGGGAACTTTCTTGGTGCAGTAGGCACCATGTAAACAGCTGTGCTACAAGAGAAGTGATGCAGCAACAGTTGTGTCAAAAAGGCCAGCGATCACATATCAACCTGTTCCATTTTGGAGTAGTCGGCAACTGGCAACTGCAAAGGTATGGGGAATGTAACAGGGTGGAGGGAGCTCTCCTTCGCTCCAGTCACCTCAGTGAAAGCTGCTCCATTGGCCACACTAAGCCTGACCCTCATGGAAGCAGAGTGGCTGCAGGAGCGACAAGGAGAGGCGGCTACACCCCCTCAGTGATGCAGCAGGGACAGGGCTAGCGTGGCATTGCTGTGAAGTCGGCTTGCAGTAGGGCAGTGAATAGGGGCTAAGCGCTGCCCCCATCCCAATAGGACAGGTACTTTCTAGGTACCATATGAAAAGCAAAGAACTATGTAACAAGAGAGGATGCTACAGTTGAAGTGGTGGAGGCCAGCCATCACCAGTCAAGGATTAAAGGTGAACAATCCCTTTAGGCTTGGACTACATGGTGACCTTGGCCATGAAGTATGTTCTATATTGATGTTGGAGCTCTAAGAAACTCCATACAGCGGTTCATTGTCTGCTCTGGATTATATATGAGAAGTTATCAACCCACCCTTCCTGAAAGGCCCATTTAGCCTAACTCCTGAGTTACAGTCTGTAATCAACATCAACCTTTTCAATGTGTTCACATCCTTTTTCTCTTCTACATGAGATACAATCTGCAGTGCTGTGTAACAGTTTCCAACATCCATCTGCTTGCTGCTATATTATCCATTTAATGACCTGTATACGCTGTATACCCCTAGATCATTCTGTTATTCACCGGGCCGCGGACCTTAGCTGGGAATAACTATTTTATTAAAACTTTTGAAACTACACTCAGCCTTCCACCAGTGTCTCGCCAAGCACTGGAAAACCTGGATAAATGGCAAACAAGCAAAGAGACTTTATACGGCACCCAAACGCACACATGTTACCACAGTACAATGAAACACTTCTGCAGTGTTTTTCTACTTAAGGATGAGAGATTGTAAATTACACAACGCAAACCCATATATGGATCAACTTACCCGACCAAAGCTCTAAGACAGACAAGAAACTATATGGAGCGGAGGTATGTAGTAGATATGAATCATATGACTCACCTCACTACTGCAGTTTTTCTGATTGTTTTATAGTCTGAGCCTCAAACTTAATCAATCGGACAAACAAATCCTCTCGTTCCTGTAATTGAGGGCGCCACTTGATGTCGGAGCTCTAAGGAACTCCATAGAGCATTTAATTGTCTGCTCCGGATTATATGAGAAGTTGTGTGCACAAATCACTGACACATGACACAGCCAGTATCATCCGACAATGATGCTCTTCTGACTTTATTAACATCCTCACGCTACAAATATACCCTAGATTACGTATCCCCAGAAATTCACGACCCCTGTAATCATAAGAACTCATGATTGTCTCTAGGTGCTAATGGTTTAACATATGTTAACGCCTTAAGGTGTGTTACTACTAAATAGGTGAGTTCTAGGAAACCGAAACTTAAGGAGAATAGGCTTATTCTGCTTTCATTATAACAGCTCCTCTCTGAAGGGACGGGTCAGAACCCGCTGGCCAGGAAAGGAGATGGGGGAGTATGAGCCTGCATCTAATACATACCAGTGCATAACGGAAACACGTTAACCATCAATATGCTAGCTATTCACTAAGAAGGTAGAACAAGTGAACAAGCCGGAATTCAAGCTGTCCGGCACGTTTGCGTGTTCACTCATTCACACGGCCATTCCATAGCAGGGGAGGAAAGCGGTTCTCCACACTGCTGCCCGTACGCACCGCTGATTGGAACTGCTACAGTTCCCCCCGCCTCCACCAATCAGCTTCCTCCTGCCATGCCACAAGCACCGCTGTTACTGAGCTCCAATGCTCCTCCTATGGAAGGGAAAGGGAAGTCCCTGGAGGAGTTTAAAAATTTTTTTTTTCCTATTTTCCTCCTCTAAAACTTTGTTGCATCTTATAGAGCGAAAAATATGGTATATCGCTCCGAAAAATGTAATCTTTGTTAGAATATATCCCTAAAAAGATAAAAACACTCATGTGTGTTCGAACACGGACCGACGCGGTTGACAAAAGACAAAGCCTGTACAAGAAGCAAGTCATTTACAAGTCACAGGATATGACATGACAAAAGCCTGACCACTCCCACTAATGAATAAATAATGAGGTGATGAAACGGGGAAAACAATCAAAAACGTTAGTCTATAAACATGAAATCAGATTGGAGATTCCGACCACATAATCCAATAAGTCTCTACGGAAAGCCATTTTTTAAACCAATCTCCACCTCTTGCTGGCGCAGCACCCTTTCACTGCCAGTGACTTTAAATGAGGATGTATCCACTATGTGAATGCTGCGGACGGGGAACGTCTCAATATACCTGAGGAGGGATTAGATATGCGCTCAGCAATACGGAGTTACGTTCCATGATGTCCATCCAACGTATCACTCACAACAGCTAGAGCAGTCAGTGACAGGAGGGGTTGTACAAGTTGTACATGAAGTAATATGACAGGTCTGGGATGTTTTTGTTTATATAATAAATAGAGATGAGCGAGCGTACTCGTCCAACCGTGATGCTCGTTCGAGTATTAGGGTACTCGAGATGCTCGTTACTTGAGACGAGCACCACGTGGTACTCGAGTCAATTCCATTTCCTTCCCTGAAAGTTTTGCGCCATTTTCTGGCCAATAGACATGCAGGGAAGGCATTACAACTTCCTCCTGTGCCGTGCCAGCCCTATCCCACCCCCTGCAGTGAGTGGCTGGCGAGATCAAGTGACCGCCGAGTATATAAAGTGGGCCTGCCCGCGGCTCGCCTCAGACACACACTGGGAGAGATTAGGGAAGTGCTGTTGCTCATTCAGGGATAGTGTAAGCATCTACAAGAACCCCAACGGTCCTTCTTAGGGCCACATCTCACCTAGTGCATTACTGTTGTGGCTGCTGGGAGCAGTTTTGCCCCCCCCCCCCCTTTTTTTTTAATATCGGGCGTGCAGGCTATAGCGTTCTCAGGCTGCAGTCTGTACTACGTAGCATAGGGGTAGTATTGGTCAGTAAGGGACAGTGGTAGTGTGGAATCTTGTCTACAAGAACCCCAACGGTCCTTCTTAGGGCCACATCTGACCGTGTGCATTACTGTTGTGGCTGCTGGGAGCTGTTTTGCCCCCCCCCCTTTTTTTTTTATATCGGGCATGCAGGCTATAGCGTTCTCAGGCTGCAGTCTGTACTACATAGTATATGGGCAGTATTGGTCAGGCAGGGACAGTGGGTAGTGTGGAATCCTGTCTACAAGAACCCCAATGGTCCTTCTTAGGGCTACCTGTGAACGTGTGCATTTAACTCCGTGGCTGCTGGCAGTTGTAGTACCTCACTATTGCACAGCTAGGCCTGCTTGCAGCCTTCCATATAATTTTTTTCTGGCTGCAGTTTGCGTAACATAAGCGCTGTCTGCCTCCAACTGCACGCCAATAATTCAAACATTTTTTACATCGCTCTGTGTGTGCCGTCAACTGCACGCACAGCGTACAGCGACAGCCCCCGATAGAGGGAAAATCAGATACACGCTATATAGCCTGCATTGCATTTCAAAAAAATTTAAAAAAAAAAAAAAATCCTTCGTACGGCTACCTGTGAGGTGTGCATTTAACTGCGTGGCTGCTGGGAGTTGAGGTGCATCACTATTGCACAGCTAGGCCTGCTTGCAGCCTTCCGTATAATTTATTTCTGGCTGCAGTTTGCGTTACATAACCGCTGTCAGCCACCAACTGTACGCCAATAATTCACAAAATTTTTTACACCGTTCAGTGTCTGCTCTATTCGTAATCCACCATGCTGAGGGGTAGGGGTAAGGCTAGAGGATGTGGACGTGGGCGAGGACGCGGAGTTCCAAGTGAGGGTGTGGGCATAGGCCGAGTTCCTGGTCCAGGTGAATCGCAGCTGGCTGCTGCAGGATTAGGAGAGAGGAAAGTTTCCGGGGTCCCCAGCTTCATATCCCAATTTTTGGGTCCACGTGGTAGACCTTTATTACAAAATGAGCAGTGTGAGCAGGTCCTGTCGTGGATGGCAGAAAGTGCATCCAGCAATGTATCGACCACCCAGTCTTCTACGCCGCCAACTGCTGCAACTCTGAATCCTCTCGCTGCTGCTCCTCCTTCCTCCCAGCCTCCTTACTCCATGAAAATGACACATTCTGAGGAGGAGACAGACTCCCAGGAACTGTTCTCGGGCCCCTGCCCTGATTGGGAAAAAATGGTTCCTCTCCCACCGGAGGAGTTTGTTGTGACTGATGCCCAACCTTTGGAGAGTTCCCGGGGTCCGGGTGATGAGGCTGGAGACTTCCGGCAACTGTCCCAAGAGCTTTCAGTGGGTGAGGAGGACAATGATGATGAGACACAGTTGTCTATCAGTGAGGCAGTAGTAAGAGCAGTAAGTCCGAGGGAGGAGCGCACAGTGGATTCGGAGGAAGAGCCGTTGGACGATGAGGTGACTGACCCCACCTGGTTTGCTAAGCCTACTGAGGACAGGTCTTCAGAGGGGGAGGCAAGTGCAGCCGCAGGACAGGTTGAAAGAGGCAGTGGGGTGGCGAGGGGTAGAGGCAGGGCCAGAGCGAAGAATCCCCCAACTGTTTCCCAAAGCACCCCCTCGCGCCAAGCCACCAATCTCCCTCACTGAGGCCAAGGTGCTCAAAGGTGTGTTAGTTTTTCACTGAGAGCGCGGACGACCGACGAACTGTGGTGTGCAATCTTTGTCGCGCCAAGATCAGCCGGGGAGCCACCACTACCAGCCTCACCACCACCAGCATGCGCAGGCATATGATGGCCAAGTACCCCACAAGTGGGACGAAGGCCGTTCACTGCCTCCGGGTTGCACTACTACCTCTCCCCCTGTGCCCCAACCTGCCACTGAGATCCAACCCCCCTCTCAGGACACAGGCACGAGCGTCTCCTGGCCTGCACCCACACCCTCACCTCTGCTATCCTCGGCCCCATCCAGCAATGTCTCTCAGCACAGCATCCAGCTGTCGCTAGCACAAGCGTTGGAGCGAAAGCGCAAGTACGCCGCCACGCACTCGCATGCTCAAGCTTTAAATGTGCACATTGCCAAATTGATCAGCCTGGAGATGCTGCCGTATAGGGTTGTGGAAACGGAGGCTTTCAAAAACATGATGGTGGCGGTGGCCCCGCGCTACTTGGTCCCCAGTCGCCACTATTTTTCACGGTGTGCCATCCCAACCCTGCATGACCACGTCTCCCGCAACATTGTACGTGCCCTCACCAACGCGGTTACTGGGAAGGTCCATTTAACAACGGACTCGTGGACAAGCACAGGCGGGCAGGGCCACTATATCTCTCTGATGGCATATTGGGTGAATTTAGTGGAGGCTGGGACCGCTCACAACCTACCCACACCCAGAATAGGGGGCCCCAGCTCGGTGCTGGTATCTGCGGCGGTGTATGCCACCTCCACTAAACCTTCCCCCTCGTCCTCCTCCTCCTTCTACGCAACCTCTACCTCGCAATTAAGATGTGTCAGCAGCACGTCGCCAGCAGTCGGTGTCGCGCGGCACGGCAGCACAGCGGTGGGCAAGCGTCAGCAGGCCGTGCTGAAACTAATCAGCTTAGGAGAGAAGAGGCATACGGCCCACGAAATGTTGCATGGTCTGACAGAGCAGACCGACCGCTGGCTTTCGCCGCTGAGCCTCCAACCGGGCATGGTCGTGTGTGACAACGGCCGTAAGCTGGTGGCGGCTGTGCAGCTCGGCAGCCTCACGCACGTGCCATGCCTGGCCCATGTGTTTCATTTGGTGGTTCAGCGGTTTCTGAAAAACTACCCACACTTGTCAGACCTCCTCGGCAAGGTGCGCCGGGTCAGCGCACATTTCCGCAAGTCCAACACGGAGCTAAAGTGGAATACCAACTCCAACATGGGCGGCGTAGTGGGAGTCAGCCTCCTCAATTCTTTACAGAGGAGTGGGCCTGGATGGCAGATATCTGCCAGGTCCTTGGAAACTTGGAGGAGTTTACCCTGATGGTGAGCTGCGATGCTGCAATCATTAGCATCACCATTCCTTTGCTATGCCTGTTGAGAAGTTCCCTGCAAAGCATAAAGGCTGACGCTTTGCGGTCGGAACAGGAGACGGGGAAGACAGTATGTCGCTGGATAGTCAGAGCACCCTCATGTCTATATCTCAGCGTGTTTTGGAGGGGGAGGGGGAGGAGCCTGAGGAGGGGGAAGAGACAGCTGGGCCGACTGCAGAGGGTACCCATGCTGCTTGCCTCTCAACTGTTTAGCCTGTGGAGGATGAGGTGGAGGGTCCTGAAAGTGATCTTCCTAGTGAGGACAGCGATGTGTTGCATACAGGTACCCTGGCACACATGGCTGACTTTATGTTAGACGCGTTAGACGCATTCTGGCCACTATGGATTACTGGGTGTACACACTGCTCGACCCACGCTATAAGGAGAACCTTTCGACTCTCATTCCCGTAGAGGAAAGGGGTTCGAGAGTGATGCAATACCACAGCGACCTGGTGGACAAACTGATGGTAAACTTCCCATCTGACAGCGCTAGTGGCAGAAGGCGCAGTTCCGAGGGCCAAGTAGCAGGGGAGGCGTGGAGATCAGGCAGCATGTTCAGCGCAGGCAGGGGAACACTCTCCAAGGCCTTTGCCAGCTTTATGGCTCCCCAGCAAGACTGTGTCCCCAGTCAAGGCTGAGTCGGAGGGAGCACTGTAAAAAGATGGTGAGGGAGTACATAGCTGATCGTACCACCGTCCTCCGTGACGCCTCTGCTCCGTACAACTACTGGGTGTCAAAGCTGGACACATGGCACGAACTCACGCTGTATGCCCTGGAGGTGCTTGCTTGCCCTGCCGCTAGCATCTTGTCAGAGAGGGTGTTTAGTGCAGCTGGGGGAATCATCACGGATAAGCGTACCCGCCTGTCAACTGCCAGTGCCGACATGCTTACAGTCATAAAGATGAACAAAGCCTGGATTTCCCCAGACTTCTCTTCTCCACCAGCGGAGAGCAGCGTTACCTAAAGATTCTTTTCGCTGCAACCGCAGATGCAAACATTGTTCTCTATCACCGTAAAAAAAGGGACATTTACCTTTGTCTATCTGTGTATGATATTAGTCCTCCTCCTCCTGAAACATCATGTCATCACGCTGAACTGCCAATTTTTCTGCGGCCCAAAAGGCTCATATAACTTTTTTCAAACAATATTTCTACGTTTCTAACTAAAGCATTGAAACTTCAACATTAACCAATTTTTTTTAACAGGGCTGTCTTCAGGCTCTGTTATAAATTAAGCCACAGTAAGCTAAAAGAAGAATGGGTTTCACCTGCCCTCACGGTTGAGCAATTTTTCTGGGGTACATTTGTACTGTTGGTACACTAATTTTTTGGGCCTTCGCCTACATTGTAATCCAAGTAATTTTTCTGGCCTTCGCTTACACTCATGGTACACCAATGTGTCTGGGGTTGGCCTACACTCTTGCTACAGAAATGTAACTCAGGTCTGCCTGCCTATACTTTTGCCACAGTAATGCTACAGGGGTCTGACTATACTTCAGCAACAGAAATGTTACTTCGGTCTGGCAATACTTCTGCTCCTGAAAGGTTACTGTGGTCTGTCTATACTGTTACTACTGAAATGTTACTAATACTGGGCTCTGCCTATACTGCTGCTACTGAAATGTTACTGGGGTCTGTCTATACTGTAACTACAGAAATGTTACTGGGGTCTCCCTAGACTTCTGCAACATAACTGTTAGTGGGGTCAGCTTATACCTTTGCTACAGGAATATTACAGGGGTCTTTGCATAGTATGGGTGCACTAAGTTTTCCCATCGCAGTGTTCTACGTATCTAGCCCTAAAAAACCCAGACTGACTAGGGCATGGAGTGTGGGCCGAAGCCAACCTGTATTTGATCTCACGTTAGCTCAGCTATCCGGGGCACTGCAATGGGATTTATTTATGTACCGTCAGTGGGTTCCAGGGAGCCACCCATGCTGTGGGTGCACACAGACTTCCCATAGCGGAGTTGTACCTGCCTGTGACTATGAAAAAAGGCCAGACTGACTAGGGCATGGAGTGTGGGCCGAAGCCCATCTGTATTTTATCTGATGTTAGCTCAGCTGTCCGGGGCACTGCATTGGGATTTATTTATGTACCGCCGATGGGTTCCAGGGAGCCACCCATGCTGCGGGTCCACACAGACTTCCCATAGCGGAGTTGTACCTGCCTGTGACTAATAATAAAAAAAACCCAGTCTGACTGGGGCATGCAGTGTGGGCCGAAGCCCACCTGTATTTAATCTGACGTTAGCTCTACTATCCGTGGCACTGCATTGGGACAAACTACAGGAGCGATACAGCGCTAATGAGACGTGCACAGCTACGCTAGCATAGGAGTCCGCTGTAGGCCCACAATTGCTGAGGGTTTGTGCAGAGGCCTATGTCCTGGGTGCAGTGAAAGTCCGATTCCTGCCTAGGATTGCTGAAGCTGTTGGCCGAGGCCTATGTCCCGGGGGAACTGCAACTGCGCCAGGTTGGGGCTGTGGAGCCTTTTCCTGCTAATCCAGTCATTGGAGCGCTGAAAGCTAACTGATTTAATGAGCCCGTCGCAGATGAACTAGCATCAAAGTCCGCTTCATGCCTATGATTGCTGAAGCTGTCTTCCAGATCATCTGAAGAGTTGCTATAAGCAATTTTGGATTTAGGGTTTTCCTAGGGGGGCTTACTCTTTCTGCCATTATACAATGGCGCCATCTGCTGGCTAGAGCCAGTACTGTGGTATAGGACATGCTGGAGAGGCACCCGACAACAGAGCAGCCAGTAATATACAGTAAGAATACCCTGCCGGACGTCTTCTAACATCGAAGCTGTACAGCCTGCAATCAGAATGTCTTCAGACGTCAGATGTTACAGTGGGTGGCGCTGCAGAGGTACTGCTCCCATCTTCTTTGTAAAGCAGAGGTAACAGATATCATTAAACTGTCCCATTCCTCGGCTCAGTGGACTGATGAAGTATTTATCTCTTTGCTCAGATTGTCTGCTGTTATTTGAAGTCTCTGTGTGTGAACATTGGAGCCCCCTGTCCACGGCCGAGGCGGACTATCGCTGGTGATATTCCGCCACAGGGGAGGAGGGGGGAGCGCTTTCAGGTCTCTGAGGTCAGCCTATCTGATAGATAGGCTCACCGCCAAGAATCATGGCAAGCCGCGATTTAAATCCCGCGAGCGAAGAATCGCTATGATTCTCCACTAATGGACGCACCGCACACGGAACTGCACACAGATAACATAAAATCCGTTTCTATGACGCTCTGCTGGATGTTTTGGCAGACTATTCTGCTCGCGTGCTCTGTGAGGCTCCAGCTGCCTCCTGATGGGAGTTGTAGTTCCCGCCGCACCTGCCAGGACTACACTTCCCATGATGCCTCGGTGTGGGCGGGGCCTCGGGGATGCAGTGATGAGCGGCTGGTGCTGATGCAGGATGGCTGGGCTGGCGGCGGCACACAGGGGCGGCCACTGACCGCGCACACCGGAGCCTGGGCGGCGGCGGAGGACTCGGGAAGATGGCAGACCCCGCCGAGTGCAGCATCAAGGTGATGTGCCGCTTCCGGCCGCTGAACGGCGCCGAGATCCAGCGGGGAGACAAGTTCATCCCGGCGTTCAAGGGAGACGACACCATCGTGATCGGGGTGAGTGCGGCGGAGGGTGCAATGTGCCTGGACGGCAGCGAGGGGGTGGCAGGGAGGGCATCCGTCAGTGGGGAGACCCCGGCATATAGCGGGAGGGGGCTGCAGTGTATGCACCTGTCAACGGGGGGCGCCCCGGTATATAATGGATGGATGCAATGTATATGTACGGCAGGGAGGAGGCTGCAGTGTATACATCTGTCTATGGGGGGCGCCCCGGTATATAATGGATGCAATGTATATGTACGGCAGGGAGGGGGTGCAGTGTATACATCTGTCTATGGGGGGCGCCCCGGTATATAATGGATGCAATGTATATGTACGGCAGGGAGGGGGCTGCAGTGTATACATCTGTCTATGGGGGGCGCCCCGGTATATAATGGATGGATGCAATGTCTATGTACCGCAGGGAGGGGGCTGCAGTGTATACATCTGTCTATGGGGGGCGCCCCGGTATATAATGGATGGATGCAATGTATATGTACGGCAGGGAGGAGGCTGCAGTGTATACATCTGTCTATGGGGGGCGCCCCGGTATATAATGGATGCAATGTATATGTACGGCAGGGAGGAGGCTGCAGTGTATACATCTGTCTATGGGGGGCGCCCCGGTATATAATGGATGGATGCAATGTATATGTACCGCAGGGAGGGGGTGCAGTGTATGCACTGGCCTGTGGGGGGCGCCCCAGTATATAATGGATGGATGCAATGTATATGTACGGCAGGGGGGGCTGCAGTGTATACATCTGTCTATGGGGGGCGCCCCAGTATATGATGGATAGATGCAATGTATATGTACTGCAGGGAGGGGGTGCAGTGTACGCACCTATCTATGGGGGGCGCCCCAGTATATAATGGATGGATGCAATGTATATGTACGGCAGGGAGGGGGTGCAGTGTATGCACTGGCCTGTGGGGGGCGCCCCAGTATATAATGGATGGATGCAATGTATATGTACGGCAGGGAGGGGGCTGCAGTGTACGCACCTATCTATGGGGGGCGCCCCAGTATATAATGGATGGATGCAATGTATATGTACCGCAGGGAGGGGGTGCAGTGTACGCACCTATCTATGGGGGGCGCCCCAGTATATAATGGATGGATGCAATGTATATGTACCGCAGGGAGGAGGCTGCAGTGTATACATCGGTCTATGGGGGGGGGGCACCCCGGTATATAATGGATAGATGCAATGTATATGTACCGCAGGGAGGGGGTGCAGTGTACGCACTGGCCTGTGGGGGGCGCCCCAGTATATAATGGATGGATGCAATGTATATGTACCGCAGGGAGGGGGTGCAGTGTACGCACCTATCTATGGGGGGCGCCCCAGTATATAATGGATGGATGCATGCAATGTATATGTACCGCAGGGAGGAGGCTGCAGTGTATACATCGGTCTATGGGGGGGGGGGCACCCCGGTATATAATGGATAGATGCAATGTATATGTACCGCAGGGAGGGGGTGCAGTGTACGCACTGGCCTGTGGGGGGCGCCCCAGTATATAATGGATGGATGCAATGTATATGTATCGCAGGGAGGGGGCTGCAGTGTACGCACCTATCTATGGGGGGTGCCCCAGCATATATAGGATGGATGCAATGTATATGTACGGCAGAGAGGGGGCTGCAGTGTATGCACCGGCCTATGGGGGGGGGGGGGGCACCCCAGTATATAATGGATGGATGCAATGTATATGTACTGCATATACTTATGTCATCAGGCACCTATATAATGTAACCTGGGGCTGATATTATATAGGTGGACTGCAGTCTGATCCACTATACAGAGGATGGATGAAGTCTGGGAGGGGTGCAATATATAAAGGGGGGTTGTATAACAGGGGTATAATAATGTGTTGTATAGGGACGGTGTCATGTATAATATGGTGGGATATATAGGAGAGGTGCAGTGCTAATGCTGCTGTATACAGCGATGGGTATTATACATATATACAACATGGCAGTATAGTGTACAGTCATCAGACATGGCTTTATTATGTAATGTGTCTATGGGGGGTGACCTCTATATAAGAGGATTTGTGTCTGTCGGGACCTCGTACAACTACAGTGAGGGCTGCAGTCACGCTGCTCCTCTATACGGGGGGTGCTCTGTATACTTCTGTATCGGGGGGGGGGGGGGATGCGCTCTGTATACTTCTGTATTGGGGGGGGGGGGTGATGGGCTCTGTATACTTCTGTATCGGGGGGGATGCGCTCTGTATACTTCTGTATTAGGGGGGCGAGGAGGGGTGATGCGCTGTGTATACTTCTTCTGTATTGGGTGGGGGGGGGGATATGCTCTGTATACTTCTTCTGTATTGGGTGGGGGGATATGCTCTGTACCTGTAGGACCGGGATAAGCGTCTGCCTACTTCTGCTCATTGTCTTTGTGTTGTACATGGTGGGGGGGATCAGCGTCGTCTACCTGACACTGAGGATTTGCGCTACAAGCGTTATACACGAGGCCACAATATAATCTATATTGCTTCATTGTACAGATACGTCTGGATGGGGCATATACATGAAGTGCAGGGGCTTCAGGCACCTGTATACAGTCAGTATATACATCTGTGCATTGTTAGGAGGTGGGGGATGCAGGTTATATTAGGGGAGGGGGCTGCTCTTCCCTTCCTTGTATTGATTATACGGGGGTGGGGGGGGATAACCTGTAGATGGGGGGAGGGGAGGCTGATGATGAATGTGGAAGATCCCCTCCAGAGATCTGCTGTTCTTCACTGACTACAATGAGGGCTAGATAATAGATTGCAGAGCAGGGGCCACGCAGGGTCACCGGGGCCACATGATCAGCAGTGTGCCCCCTCCTGGCATTGTGTGCAGCGCTGCCCCTCTCCATCATCCTCCTGGCAGCCTGTTTCTGCTGCAGCCTCAGGATGGAATCATGGAGCTGAGCGCATGCTCCGGAGGCTGCAGAGGACCAGCTGCTCCACACATCGCTGCCGGCTCCTCCATCGTCTTGTTGATCCTTAAAGCCACAGATCCGCCAGTCCCGTGAGCGATGCGTGTAGAGCGCGGCGCCGCTTCCCGTAGATACAGCCTCACTATCCTGCAATCGTCGACACGTTTTGCAACTTTGTAATATACTTTGTTTCAGTTCCTCCCCACTTCTCGAGATCTTTGCTGTTCGGTGCATTTTCTAAATCCGCGCCGCGCACGGACGGGACAGGAAAAAGGCAAATGGCATTAAATTTTAAAAAAATGCTATACTCCTTTATTCCTGCCCCTCCCAGTTCAGCGCCGCACGGGACCCGGAAGAAGCGCCGGTCGATAACGGGCCGTTCATCGTCTACATGACCGCTCACAGCGGTGATTCTCCTATGGTCGCTGAAGCCAGTGAACGGCATGTGACCGCTCGCCGCTTCTACCGTGTCCCGTGCAGCGAGCACCAAGAATGCAGCGCTGGATGGGAAGCGGCGAGGACAGGCCAGTATTCAGTTTTTCTTCTTTTTATGTCCGTTTGACCATTAAAGTCCCCAGAAACCCCATTAATGTGGCCGTATAAATAGATATGTAAATTTCCGTCTTTACTGCGGACCGAATTCGCGAATCTGAAAGTGGCGCAAGGCTAATTTCACATGGACAAGCGTGATATCGGGCCGTGATACTCGGGAACGTGTGATATATATTGATGTGAGGCGTTTTTGAGTAATACGCGGTGCTAAAAGCCCCTTGATCTGTTGGGCCGCTCGCACCCGCGGTTTCTTTTCACGTACGCATTACACGAACACACGCATGTTCAGGCAGTCGCTGTGTATTCTATGCATGGTGCAGCCATGCTTGTTTCTCCAGGCCCAGAGGGGGCGCTTCAAGCATAGAGGTGCAAGTGTCCTGAATGGTACGATTCAAGGTTCCGAGTAATCTGACCGCCACGAAGGTGAAGAGACGTCACGGAGGGAAGACCTCCTTATCCCACCCCTCGCAGTGCTTCAGTTCCTTCTAAGGGTCCTTTGTCCCCGACTCTGGTCACACAGCAGTGATTCCTCAGCGGACGGCGGCCGAGCGCGCTGGGATCGCTTGCTGCGATTTGCCATGATTTTAGATGCGGTTAAGTAGAAACTACAACTGCATGGAAAACCGCAGCAAAACCGCAGGCAGCTGTATTTTATGAAATCCTCCCCCGCGCTGTCTGAACGCCCCGAAGGATCGAGTCACACAAGTTGCCACAGAAGAATCTGATATGTCCAACGCTTGTGGACGGACCGCCGGGTAACGGTCCTTCATGACCACCTGGCTGCCGGGTACAAACGTTCGCCCTGCTGTTGGCTGTGTAGAAGGGACAACGGTCGTCCAACAAACGAGAGAATGCTGGTACATCGGCTGCTGGGCGGTTTGTTACTCCATCGGGAGGGAGGGGGGAAGAAAGATTGTAGCGACCATTGTTGGTTCCCGCTCCAGTGATTTTATTTTTTGCTCCATGTAACGCCGCGCTGGGCCTCATGCCCGTGGGCGGGTCGGATTCCATGTTGGGAATCCGCTCGTGCCAGCAGCCAGTGAGTCCTGCATACCTGTGTCTTGCAGGCTGTGGACCTCACCTCTCCCGGGTCGGCTGTACTGTGCATCGTCCTCGCGGCGTCACGTCAGACGTGCGCAGTACTGTTTGTTTAATCCCCTGCTTTCCCTCTGACACTGCGCACGGCCACTGATCGGATTGACATCGATGGAAGCCGTCCGTGCGGGAACCGCAGGAAAATGGAGCGTGCTGAAGGTCCGCAAAACAAATCCGCATGCTTTACTTAAGCTGTGGGCGCCCATGTCTCCCTATGGGCGGTTGAATTGCGTATCATCTACGTGGGTGCGCCGTGGGGATTACACAAATCAAATCCGTCTGTGGACGTGAGGCCTTACACGGGCGTATCAGCGTATCGGCACACGCAGCGAATAGAACCCAGTGATGTCATTCATTCGCATACACAGATTTACCCGCGCATTTCGGTCACACACAATTTTTTTTTTTTTTTTTGCACACCAAAGTTCTGATAGAAGTCAATGGGAATGCGCAAATATGTGCGCACAATGCGCTGGAAGATGAGCGAAGCACCGCGTAATTGTGCAGGAAGAAGAACTCCCCTTTAACTCATTAGAGTAATCAGCCATCTCAATGGCTGGCAGCATTGGTGCTTTTTTTTATTGGCACATACAAATGCACACGCCTTACACGTGCAAAAAAAGTACAGTAAAATACGGCGACGTGCGTGCGTAAAAACGCAGCGTTAATGCGTGCGCAAATACGCGTACGCTCATGTGAAGCCGCCTTAGGAGAAATCTATAAACGTGTGCTCCTCGACCTGCTCTGTTGATCGGCGCTTGTTACATCGGGCTGAGGATCGACTTGTGTAGAAGGACCCTATGACGCCCACTAGCGGTTTTCTTGCGCATGATTTTTCACGCGATATTGTTGTGGTTTTTTTTAACGCGATTGTCGATGGCGCTTTCTAATGTTAAAACCGCATCACACAAAAATTGCCAAACACCAATTTTTAACATTGGAAAGTCCCATTGACAATCGCGTGAAAAAAACACGCAAAAAAACGCAAGTGAGTGTTCGCCCTAAGACCGCTCTCACGCAGAACGTTTTTTTAATTTCAAACGCCGCGCTCGCGCTTTAAAGCGCCTTCATTGATTTCAGTGGGGCTTCTCAGACGAGCATTCGAATGCTGCATGTCTATCACTGCGGTTTTCGAACGCTGTCTTTATATTTTTGTGCGTTTCAGCGATGTGTCCCCCATCGAGTTGAATGTGGCGCGGTTTCAGCGGTGTCAAACATGGTAGAGCGTTTTACCACGTTTTTGACCGCAGCATTCTATGCCACCGGGGGTGAATGACAGCAGTGATGTCATCGGCTCGCCTTGCCTGCGCCGTTACTGCGCTAAAAGCTCACACTGAACGCTGTACAAAGCAGCGTTTTTACAATCACCTGTGTGAGAGCGGCGTAAGGCTACATATACACGCGCGCGCGAATCTCTTACGAGTTTTGTGCGCTGCGAGACGCCCCCAAAATTCCTGCACATGAACTCCATTCTTTTAGATGCGGTCTTACACGTGAGCGACGCTGCGAGGTAAAAAAAATAGCTGCACGTCCTATTATTTTTTTTTTCTTTTTCCATGTCCTTCGAAAACGCATCAGCCATTGATATCAGCAGGACGGTCAAACGCGTCGCATGCCGTACGCTCTACACGCGACGTGACGTTTCCCATTGAAATCAATAGCAGAGACTTGCTGATCGTGAAACAAGCGCCGGTGGATCGCCATTTCACAGAAGTGATGTTAGGTGTTCTTGCGTGTAAACGCCTCACATCCGCGGGTACAACGCTACTCAGTTACCCTGTCAGGATGCAAACAGAGAAGCCGCTCGCCTGCGCACTTATTAACGTGCGCCATATGAGTAAATAAGTCAGTGGCCCCGTCCTCTCCCTGGTCACCTGTGGCGGAGCGCCGCTGCGGATGTCGTGGGCGTCTCACCTGCCGGCTGCCCCCTAGGTAACGTGTTGTGCCTGTTTTGATGTCGGAGTGAGTTGGGCTTTGCTGTCCTCAGCCGGTCCCGCTCGCAGGCTTTTGTTACAGTGTGTGCGCCGCGGCTCGCAGATTAGTGCTGCACAATGGGAACATACCAGAGCGGCCGCCTCATTGTCTCCTTTATGCTAAATCTTCTGTTTCTTACATTTCAGCAAGGGAAGCCGTATGTTTTCGACAAAGTTTTACCTCCGAACACGAGCCAAGAGCAAGTGTACAACGCCTGCGCCAAGCAGATCGTCAAAGGTAAGCCGCCATTATCGCTGTCAGGAGCTCCTGCAGTAAAGCTTCTCTCCGCAGGTGATCCCGCTCTCGTCCGCCTCACCGGCCTTTAGGAAGCCGCAATCTCGGGGGAATATTATTGGGTCTTCACACTGGAGAGGGACATTAGTCGCCCCCTGTCTGCGGCGTGGAGGGGCGCTGTCACCTAGGATTCTCCTCTCTGACTGAAATGGTTGCTCTGCAGGTGGGAAATAATACTGCTTGGCCGCGCAGAGACGCCATTTTGTTATGTGGGGAAGAAAACGCACTGTGAAAAGACTGACTGACTTTATTGCTCCTAGCAGCCAATCACGGCTCAGCTTTCACTTTGCCAGAGCAGCTTGTTGCCCCTAGCAGCCAATCGCGGCTCAGCTTTCACTTTGCCAGAGCAGCTTGTTGCCCCTAGCAGCCAATCGCGGCTCAGCTTTCACTTTGCCAGAGCAGCTTGTTGCCCCTAGCAGCCAATCGCGGCTCAGCTTTCACTTTGCCAGAGCAGCTTGTTGCCCCTAGCAGCCAATCGCGGCTCAGCTTTCACTTTGCCAGAGCAGCTTGTTGCCCCTAGCAGCCAATCGCGGCTCAGCTTTCACTTTGCCAGAGCAGCTTGTTGCCCCTAGCAGCCAATCGCGGCTCAGCTTTCACTTTGCCAGAGCAGCTTGTTGCCCCTAGCAGCCAATCGCGGCTCAGCTTTCACTTTGCCAGAGCAGCTTGTTGCCCCTAGCAGCCAATCGCGGCTCAGCTTTCACTTTGCCAGAGCAGCTTGTTGCCCCTAGCAGCCAATCGCGGCTCAGCTTTCACTTTGCCAGAGCAGCTTGTTGCCCCTAGCAGCCAATCGCGGCTCAGCTTTCACTTTGCCAGAGCAGCTTGTTGCCCCTAGCAGCCAATCGCGGCTCAGCTTTCACTTTGCCAGAGCAGCTCGTTGCCCCTAGCAGCCAATCGCGGCTCAGCTTTCACTTTGCCAGAGCAGCTTGTTGCCCCGAGCAGCCAATCACGGCTCAGCTTTCACTTTGGCTCCATAGGAAGGCTCCATAGTGAAACATGGGCTACAAACCCTCGCGTGTGGCGGGCATATTGCCGGATCAGAGAGGTTTTTGTTTCGGGTTGTTGCATGCTACAAAACATGACGTGTGAAAGAAGCAAGTGCTTTGGCGCTCGCGGCACTATGATGGGTTCCTCTTTAGCACGGAGCTTCCTATTTTGGTGGGCGGCTGGAGTGCTGGTAGGGGGTCAGAGCTGAGCCGCCACCTGCTAAACGGTTTGGAGCTCCGAATCCAAGATGGCACCCGCTCCCTGTGCTGGCGTCGCCTCCTCTGCCAAGCGCTGGCTGCGTCCTCCAAGGAAAGGGTAGAGCTGAATGTTCTACATGCGGACCTTGCCGGTGGCCACATACGATCGCGCGGCGGACCGCAGTTGTCCTGCGGGCCTCGAGTTTGACACGTGTGCGTTAGAAAGTCAGCAGAGAGGATTTATTGAAACAATCGGTTACCATGTTACAGAAATGCCCATAAAGAGCTCGCCATCTCCCCTGTGAGAGCGCCCCACGAAACGGCCTCCTGTACCCCTGCTGTACGAACCAGAGCCTCTCCGGACCATCAGTACGTCCTCTCAGCGTAGCCGTCCTAAAAGACGTAAACGTTACAAAGCTGAGATTCGCTGTAATGAAAGGCCATAAAGGAGACTATCTGCCAACCGCGGCGCTCCGTGTCACGGATACTATGAGCGCGGCGGTAGTCAGGGGGAACCCTTGTGTGGGATAATTCCACAGCAGTGAACCGCCTTCGTACGTCATTGTTTGTGGCCAGAGAGTCACATTAGATACGTGCTTCCAGTGTTGCTAGGCAACAGCTTTCTATGTAGAACCGCCATGTAATCGTGACTGCAGCGTGCGGGAGGTGATTTCCCTCGGTGCTTGTTTCGTACGTCTCGGGTTCACTTACTCTTCTCTGACTTTCTTCTATGAAGGGATCGTCTCGTGCGGCGAATGCGCCGATGATTTATCCATTCTGATTTGCGGATGGACAATCCACAGCGTGTTACAATCGCGGCGTAAAGCGTTAGATTGTAGCAAATCTCATCCACACACTATGGGAACTAAAATCGACATGGAAATTGGCATATGATACGGATTTTAACCCCTTAGCCACCAGCCTATTTTATGCCTTAAAGGGGTTGTCCCGCGCCGAAACGGTTTTTTTTTTTTTTTCAATAGCCCCCCCGTTCGGCGCGAGACAAACCCGATGCAGGGGTTTAAAAAAAAACAACGGATAGTACTTACCCGAATCCCCGCGCTCCGGTGACTTCTTACTTACCTTGCGAAGATGGCTGCCGGGATCTTCACCCTCGGTGGACCGCAGGTCTTCTGTGCGGTCCATTGCCGATTCCAGCCTCCTGATTGGCTGGAATCGGGATACGTGATGGGGCGGAGCTACGAAGAGCCACTCTCTGGCACGAGCGGCCCCATTCAGAAGGGAGAAGACCGGACTGCGCAAGCGCGTCTAATCGGGCGATTAGACGCTGAAAATTAGACGGCACCATGGAGACGAGGACGCTAGCAACGGAGCAGGTAAGTGAATAACTTCTGCATGGCTCATAATTAATGCACGATGTACATTACAAAGTGCATTAATATGGCCATACAGAAGTGTATAGACCCACTTGCTTTTGCGGGACAACCCCTTTAAGGACAAAACAATTTTCTTAGTCGCATTGCAAGAGCCGCAACGCATTGACCGCCGTATCGGGGCTTGTTTCTATCAAATGAGTTGTATACACATATAATGTGTTGTAGAAGCTTTATTACATTTTTTCGGGGAGATGGAAACATACCCCCTGAGGGGTGGGGTGTAAATACCCCCTGAGGGGTGGGGTGTAAATACCCCCTGAGGGGTGGGGTGTAAATACCCCCTGAAGGTGGGGGCTCGCAGATTGTGTGTGTTGCAAGATGCACAGAAATAGAACTCATTATTTGCAATGGGTGTAATTTATGTTTTTGGGGGTTTTTTTGTTCTTTTTTTGGGCTGCATGTCCTGTTTTCTGGTGATTCCGCAGAAAACTCGCACATTACTTCCTATGGATTAATAAAAAAAAAAAATACACGTAGAGGTGTTTTGTTTTTTTTCTTAAGCCTTTTTGTGATTTTCGTGGTTTGAAAGTCACATGTACCGCGCTGCATTTTTCTCACACAGTGCATCGCATTCACAGACAAGCCTACATGTTTGCAGACGTGATACCGGTCTGAATTTCTCGGACTGATCTTGCCCTCGCCCGTGTAAATCCAGCCTTACGCGGTGTGAGAGTAGTAGAAAGGGTACTCGCTGCTGTCGGGACATGTGAGCTGCTGTAGTTTTGCAACAACTCGAGAACCGCAGGTTGGAGATCAGCGAGTTTAAGTGAAAGAAAGATTAAAGAGAATGGCGCTTGGGCGAAGCACAACTTGGGTAAAGAAATCGTTTTTAATCATTAGAACATAAAGGCAGTCGCCCGGCGTGAGCGGTCAGACCCCCAGTCCAGGTAGAAGGGGGTGAGCTCCCCACCTTAAAGGCGCCTTCAAGACTCAATCAATCCACCAAACATCAACAGACTGGGCAGCGCTGCAGGACCCGACGCCGCGATCCAAAAGGGTTCCCAGGAACAAAAATAACAACAACAACTTTGCCGTAAGCGATCGGCGTCTGCGCTGCGTTTACTTTCAGAATCTACAAGTAGCGCCGACCCGTTTTTGTTGTTTTTTGTTTTGTTCCTGCGGTTTAAAGGGAAGAGATGGTCGCCATCATCCGCTCAGTAGACTGCCGATCAGCCGCGAAAAGATGATTTTTGTGTGAAATAACCGATAATGGAAGTAATAATTCCTGCTGGCGTCCTTGCAGGATAACGCGGCCGCATCCATAGGACATCTTAGGATAACGCGGCCGCATCCGTGGGACATCTTCTAAGGACACTTGTCTGTGTGGGGGAGGGGACCTTTGTGTAGTCCCAGTTTTCGTGCCTCCTAAATCTGCTGTGTAACTCGTTTCTCTGGCAAGTGCTTGCTGGCTAAATGTTAATTATTGATGTGCGGAGCTGCGCTTCCTCTCCCCGCTCTGCTTAATGCTGACACGGCTGGTGGGGGTTATTCTCCATCGCATCGCGTGGAATTATGCCGCTTGTTACATCGGATAATAGGCCCCTAATTACAGGTGGAGAATGGTGCATTGTACGTAAGTGCGAGGAGAAAGAGGAAAAATATGCGCATTTTTATTTAGTCTGATGCGGCCATTATGGAATCCTCTCCACGTTTCCACTGGAGACCCCCATGTTAAACGCTCAGTGCGGGGGCGGGGTGACGCAGGATCACTTGGCTGGAAATCAATGATGCAGAGACGCCGCTCTTTGTTCTTGCTGGAGATTTTCAGGAGACATCGATATCAAAGATGGAGCCCGGCGGCTGACAGTGGGGCCACCTAACTTCCAGTTTTCTTTTTCTCAATGCGGCATTTCAAAAACCATATATGATATCCATAGGGCCTCGCAGACTTGCGCATTAGATTTTCGAGCGCTGTGTTCTATTTTCACACATTAAAGTGAACGATTTATTGTTCGCTCATCGGCTGCTTTTATACTGAATGATTATAGATTTTTTTTTTTGACTGTTAATAGTTGCGTGTAAAAGGGCCCCTTGACAACACGGCTGCGTCCCGCACGGTCGGGGTTTGTATGGAGGCTGATCCCACACCATACAACGTGGGTATTGACTTTCTTACAGCGGACAGCTGTGACCAGTGGGACTGCTGACCGCATCCACTAACTCTGTATATAACGCTGTCAGCTCTGAGACCGGCATCTGAATCCTCCAATCGGAGGTCCTGAACACCCCACCCCCCCACCCGATGCGTTTGCCTGTGCTATTTTGTTACCATGGCAGCCTGGAGCTGATTGCGTGCCTGTGGCGTGGTTGGAATGACTGCCCGTCACATCACTATGGTTTTACATTATGCTGCAGCAGCGATCAAACAATCGGGACCAAAAAAATAAAAAGGAAGTTTTAATTATGAAAATATGGCAATATTTTATTGTTTAAAAAAAATCAAATCCGTAAAAAACAAAAACGCACAACACCACAAGTGCGCTTAATTAGCAACCTCAACCAGCTCATGTGAACGTCTGTTACCAACCATCACCGTCATCTCGGCTCTGACCTGGATTGTTATCGGCATCTTCTGCCGCTGGTCGGACCCGCGATCAGCGCTTACCAGATCACATAATTCAACATAACTTTATTAATACTCAACATGACATCATCAGAACTCAAAAATAGTTGCAAGTATTGAAAAAAAATGACTCCACCTCTTATCTTCTAATGTATCCTGTGACCTCCTTATCCCTGGGCTGAATCCAATATGGCTGCCACAAAGATGGCTGACAAATGTCACCTTAGTGCCAAAAAGTTTTCTCCACCCAACAAAGTGTTCTACAAAGTTACCTGCTTGCTTGTCTTTTCATTCAGAGGATATTCTGGGTGACTTTTGAATCGGCCTGTATTTAGTATATCAGGTCATTGTGGTTTGCCAGATCTCTGCTTGCAGTCACTGAATGGCACCTATTGTTTTATTTCAGAGGTTTGAAGTCTGTCCCGGTCTTGTGGTGACCGCGCAGTTCAATAGCTTGTTGCCAAAGCCCTTTCTACTGACGAGTGTTCTCACATCGCCGGCACAGTTTTCCATTCTTCTGAATCTAACAACTGCTTCCATTCAATGACTTCAAGCAGAGATGTTGCACGTAATTTCTCTGCGTAATGTACACTTCTGTAATACGCTGTGAATACACACATTGATATATATTGACCCGCTCACGTGATATTTTTTTGGAGGGGGTTTAGTGCGTATAATACCGTTGTACCGTGTATTACGCGTGATGGAACCTATTGTTCTCTAAGGGCGCCCAATAAACACCGCACAAACGCAAATAAAAAACAAGTCACACAGTGCATGACGGCGCACGTGAGATACTACGATGCGCTTTGCACCATAACCGCCCTACGCAGCAATAGCCGGCTCACACAGCGGTAAAACGCTGCATAAGGCCGCTCACACGTAGCCCGCTGGCAAAGTGTCACAATTTTACTTTCGCTTTCGGCCAACTGCGTATTTTAGCGCACTCCGTCATTGTGATGGGTGATGAGGTCCGTAGACAGCCAAAAATAGCGCAGACGGCGCTCGAAAATCTCAATCGAACACATGTCTGCGAAGCCCCACGGCGTGCTAAAAAGCGCCTGTGTGAGAGCGTCCGAATACACGCAGCAGTTTACGCGTACGGCTGTGAATAAGCCCCAACTATATTAGGAAACGGCGTCGTTACTGTGTAGCAGTTGAGCTTTGTTGACTGACCCTGGAAATCCCCTTTAAGGGTGGCTGATCTTTACCCGTCCCAAGCATCAGGATGTACAGATATGGCACCTGCTGCAAAGCATCGTGGGCCAAATAAATGCCGAAAAGGCAGCTGGAGGCTCCAACGCTTGTGAGAACACGGAGATGAAAGAGTCGGCGGCCGTTCGCTTTGTCAGCATTGTGGACGGCTGAATCTTGTATTCCGGAGCCGTACTCCCCTGATAGGACACAAATGAGGCTGAAATGGTTTGCAGCAGATCCCCATCTCGGCCTCCATTGTTTCATATGGAGGGAAATACAGTCTTTGTCCAAAAAATATAATTATATACAGTGGGGGAAAAAAGTATTTAGTCAGATCCCAATTGTACAAGTTCTCCTGTAATTGACATCATAGGTGGACCTCAACTATGAGAGACAACATCAGGAAACATCCAGAAAATCACATTGTCTGATTCTTAACGAATTTATTTGCAAATTATGGTGGAAAATAAGTATTTGGTCAATAACAAAAGTTCATCTCAGTACTTTGTTATATATCCGTTATTGGCAATGACAGAGGTCAGATGTTTTCTGTAAGTCCTCACAAGGTTGGCACACACTGTTGCTGGTATGTTGGCCCATTCCTCCATACAGATCTCCTCAGGAGCAGTGATGTTTTGGGGCTGTTGCTGGGCAACACAGACTCTCAACTCCCTGCAAAGGTTTTCTATAGGGTTGAGATCTGGAGACTGGCTAGGCCACTCCAGGACCTTGAAATGCTTCTTACGAAAAGCCACTCCTTCGTTGCCCCGGCGGTGTGCGTGGGATCATTGTCATGCTGAAAGACCCAGCCACGTTTCATCTTCAGTGCCCTTGCTGATGGAAGGAGGTTTGCACTCAGACCCTTACGATACATGGCCCCATTCCTTCTTTCATGTATACAAATCAGTCGTCCTGGTAACAGCCCCAAAGCATGATGTTACCACCCGCATGCTTCACAGTAGGTATGGTGTTCTTTGGATGCAACTCAGCAGTCTTTCTCCTCCAAACACGGAGTTGTGTTTCTGCCAAACAGTTCTACTTTGGTTTCATCTGACCATATGACATTCTCCCAATACTCTTCTGGATCATCCAACCTTCAGTCGGCCCCGGACATGTACTGGCTTAAGCAGGCGGATACGTCTGGTACTACAGGATCTGAGTCCCTGGGGGCGTAGTGTGTTACTGATGGTAGCCTTTGTTATGTTGGTCCTAGCTCTCTGCAGGTCATTTACTAGGTTCCCCCATGTGGTTCTGGGATTTTTGCTCACTGTTCTTGTGATCATTTTGACCCCACGGGGTGAGATCTTGCGTGGAGCCCCAGATCGAGGGAGATTATCAGTGGTCTTGTATCTCTTCCATTTTCTAATTATTGCTCTCACAGTTGATTTCTTCACACCAAGCTCCTTGCCTATTGCAGATTCAGTCTTCCCAGTCTGGTGCAGGGCTACAATTTTGTTTCTGGAGTCCTTCAACAGCTCTTTGGTCTTCACCATAGTGGAGTTTGGAGTGTGACTGCTGGAGGTTATGGAAAGGTGTCAAACAGGTGCCATTACTACAGGTAATGAGTGGAGGACAGAGGAGCCTCTTAAAGAAGAAGTTACAGGTCTGTGAGACCCCAAAATCCTGCTTGTTTGTAGGTGACCAAATACTTATTTTCCACCATAATTTGCAAATAAATTCGTTAATCAGACCATGTGATTTTTCTGGATGTTTTCTCATGTTGTCTCTCATAGTTGATGTCTACCTATGATGTCAATTACAGGAGGACTTGTACAATTGGGATCTGACTAAATACTTTTTCGACCCCACTGTGTATGTGTGTGTGTGTGTGTGTGTGTGTGTGTGTATATATGTATGTGTATATATATATATATATATATATATATATATATATTATAATATTTTTTCTCTTTTGCACATTGTTCTCTATGGGTGTGTAATCAACGCTGTCCTTATGCAATCACATTTTGTATGGGCGGCGTTGATACGCGCCATTGTGAAGTGGCAGAGAGGGAAGTTTTAAACAAAGAAAAGACAGGAAGACCAACATCTGCAGTCGTGCGCAGTATAACATCACTGCCGTACACGGCGGTAGGCCGGCTCACCACTAGCTCCACAGCAGTAAAACCCTGTGTGATCCACGCAGCGTTTTATGCAAATGGTCATGTTACCCCGCATCAAGGCACTTTTACAAGCAAAGACAATCTTTCAATCTATGTGCATAGTGTGTTAATGTCCATTAACATATTATCATCTTCATTTGCATGTAAAAGCACCTCCTAGGAGTTGTTTGCAGAGCCCAGTGTGTGAATAATCACACTCCCACCTGTGCAAACAGCTGCAGACACATTCCATTGTTCTCCTTGTTGTTGTCCACAGATTGCATTGTTCTCCTCTTGGCTAGCGTAAACATGCCGCGGGAGAACATCCTGCAGTCTATTAAAAGATGAGCGAAATACATTCAAATGGAATGTATCTACTCAGTTTTTTAGCGGCAGAACGATGGATTTTAAGTGAACTAAAATCCATAATAGAAACGAAAAGAGAGCACAATGCCTGCGTTAACATGTAACGATTATCGCTCATTTTTGGTCGTTTGGGCGAATTTTCAGTTATAATTTTTTTCGTGTAAAAGGGCCTTTACTTATATCAATGTCACAATTACACAGAGAAAGTTTTATATATATATATATATAATACACACACACACACTCATAGGGGAGGGCTGTTACTGACAATGAGTGTATGTATAATATTATACACACTCCCTATAGGGTAGGGATGTTACTGTCCTATTTATCTATCTATCTAGGATGTTGCTGACAATGAGTGGAGCTTTATAGGTTACGCTGGTGGGGGGTGGTATTTACGTCAAACTTATCTGCAACTCATTTTTACTGACTTCGCCTACTAACGCGTTTCCTTTCTTTTTGTTCAGATGTTTTGGATGGTTACAATGGAACCATTTTTGCCTACGGTCAGACGTCATCTGGAAAAACTCACACGATGGAGGTAATGATGGGATGTTGATCTGCGGCTCCTTCTACATGAGCAGACGCTAACCCTACGGCGGGTGTTGGGGAAATGATTGTTGCGGCGGCCCCCTGTTGGCTGCGGTGGCCCGAGTGGAAACTCCCTCTTGGGTCACGGTGGTGGCTCCTCTGACCAGAGGGATGACTCATGCAGCAGACTGGATACCTCAAAATGATGGTCAACCCTCACAGGTCTAAATGTCAGGTGACGCCAGTGCCTTGCAGATGAGATGTAGTGTAGAAATAGAGTCCAGTCCAGTGAAACAATGGTAAACTGAAGGCACACAGTTTACTTCAGAGCAGCAGTCCAAAGTTACAGTGAACAATTTGCAAGTGAATATTTGATAACTGATGCAAATTCTTAGACAGTCAGAATAAGGTGTAAAATTCTCTTCCTTCTACTCTTCTCTCAGGGAATCCGACGTCTGCATTGGGATTCGAGCTTTAGGACCTCAGCGTTTTTTCTTGTGGTGATATGGAGGGATTAGAACGGGCTCTCCTGTGGTTGTCACTAACACTCTGGCAGGGACAAGATAACTCCCAGTTGAAAGTGGCCACTCTTCCTCCGGACTTCGCGGGGTCTACCCTGACTTGGGCTCCTACCTAGCAAGGAGGAAAAAGGCTCTCCACCCATTGACACCACTACCTGACTCCCAGCGTTTAACCTAGGGAGTTCAGCCAGGCTTAGGCTGAACCTGGAAGCGCTAGCTCCGACAGACTGGTCCATGCCTGAGCTTGACTTGCCTACATCTTCCCTCTCCTTTCTTATTCTCTCTCTTCCCTGGCCTACGCTTAAGTCAACTCCTCCCCCTAACCAACTCGGAGATAGACAGCGATGACTGACAAGACACAGAACAGGTTAGGGTGTACTGGGCACGGACATACACAGGTTGGTTGACGCCGACAGTGACCTCTTTGTGGAAGACCGTACACATAACTCTACAACAATCAACACAGACACAAAGACACTCCACATGAAGTAGGTAGGTAAGGGCTGTCTAACTCTGGGCCACTACATCGTCCTCTATTATACCCTGTTTACCCAAAATTAAGACCTACCCTGATGTTTGGGAGGGTCTTCGGGAGGCTTGGAATACAAGCCCTACCCCAAAAATAAGTTGTACCTGCATTACATTAAAAAATAAGAATACCTTACCTAACAGCTCGTTCCAGGTCCCTCGCGCTGCTCTCCGACACACTTCTTGCAGTCCTCGTCCACCCACAGAAAATCACTTCCTGGTTATGGAATTCATAAATCTGATGGCTCTGATTGGTTCTTGAGCGCTGCTTAGCCAATCAATGCAGCGCTCGATGAACCAATGTGATCGCTGTGATTGGCGTATGGAACTCTTAAAATCAGGGCACCTACCAGTAACAATACCAGTATAATAGAAAGCACTGCCGCCCCCTAGTGTGTGGTTCAGGGGATATTTGGCAGTATGTGAGAAGCATCACTTGTAGCGGTCCACAGGTCATTTATCGGGCCTCTTTCACACGGATGACAGTGTGTTCTGTGCGATATGGTTGGGTTTTCTTGCGGCGATATCACGATTTTGTGTCCCTACAAAGCTGCACAATTTTGTAGCGCTCTTTGGCTGTGATTTTCCAGGGGGCTTGAAATATAAGCCCTAACTCGAAAATAAGTCCTAGCTGCATGAAAAATAAACCAAAAAAACAATACATCACCTAAGAGGCGCTATCCTGCTCTGTCGCGCGTCTCCTCTGTATTTCCAGCACTTGTTTGAAGTCCTCCAGCAGAGCTTCCTGGTCAGGTGTTTGAAAATCCCCGCCTCCAGTAAGCGCTGCCTCTGATTGGTTCTTGAGCGTCGCAGCTCTGCCAATCACAGCCAGCGCTTCCTTGAAGCAGGGATTTTGAACCTCCAATGCAGGAAACGCTGACCGAAGACTTCAAACAAGTGTCGGGGACCTTCAAGGAGAAGTGCGGAGTAATACATGTGCGGGGGGTTTTTTTGTGTTTGTTTTTTTGTTTAAATGCAGCTAGGGCTTATTTTAGGGCTTTTACAGTAGGATTTTCTACTGTAAAAGTTGCAATGCACCGCACGAAAACCGCGTTTTCATGTGCTGCAACGGAAAGGAAGGTTTCATAGGGAAACATAGGCTACAAAACCTCATAAATTGCAGCAATATTTAGCAACCCCTGATGTAGCAGGCAACAAAACCCTACTAATGTCAAGGAACCCACTGGAATGCCCATCGCTTTTTTTTTTTTTTTTTCCGCCCGTGTGAAACCGTCCTTATGAAGAGGTTGGTTAGGCGGATCCCTCTCTGCATTGCTGAAAGGCTTAGAGGAATTGCTGCGGTGGAGAAACCTTTGCCATGTGTACACCATAAGGGCAATGTCTAGTGGGACCGCATCCAGTAGGTCCTTGACCTTCACGAACCTTGGCTGTAAATACAGCACCATGTCTGAAATAAACTCCATGCAAGTACCCACTCGGCTCGGGCCCTACTCTGTGTCTCAGTATGGGGCCCCGTGCGAGGACCACAAGAAATGTGACATCTACTCCTTGGGCTACACCAATCACAGATTAAGAACCTCAAAACAAGACGGAAGCTGCCACCATGTAGGTTTTCACCTGTAATGCCTCGTTCTGCTAATGTCCCATCTCTCCTCAGGGGAAGCTACACGATCATCAGCTCATGGGGATCATCCCAAGGATCGCACAGGACATATTTGATCACATCTATTCCATGGATGAAAACCTAGAATTTCATATTAAGGTAAATGCGATTTATTCGCCAGGCATCAAATACAAGAACAGAAAAAAACCTTGGAAACTGTATTGCTTCATTTGCCCTGCGGAGGCGCTGCTCGGTAATTGAACACTTGCTGTCACTGTCTTTCAATTGATTACCGGAGGCCTTTCTATTTCTGCGGACACTGAGATGTTGTTACTTCAAACCCAGCGCACCTTAGACTGAAGGATATACATTTACCCTTTGCTTCACGGAATCTGTAGTCATGATTTGTTAATGTGAATGGTGAAGGGAAGCATCCCCAATCTGCGGGTGTGTCCTCAGCGGGGTCTGCTCTCTGGACAATCCCTAATTGTTAGAAGGGTTCCTTGACACCCAGTGATCAGCTGTTTTTTGTTGGGAATTCTGGCAGTAAGTGTTTAGTTTCCCTGCAGCGCCCCCACAGAGGAAATGAAGTATTACACAATGCCCATTCACATCAATGAATTATCTGTGTAATTTATAACCGCTCTCCACTTTGGATGAGGATCTTGTTAAATTATAATCCCTATTGGGGTGTATAAAAAAAGGACTTTCTAAACCGGACAGCCCATTTAACTCTATTTAAGGATGCAACAAGTTTTTTTCCATCTCCACCTTTCAAAAGCTACAACTTTATTTTTCCATCGATATAACAGTATGAGGGCTTGTGCCTGGTGAGGTGAGCTGTAGTTTATTTGTATCATTTTGGTATGCATCTAATGTATAACTTTTAGGAAAAAAATATACATTTTGCTTTTTTTTTTCTTGGTACCATTTTGGGTACATATTACTTTTTTGATCACTTCGATTGATTTTTTTTAAATTTTCTTTGCAAAAAAATTGCTATTTTTTTTACATACATTTTTATTTTATTTTTTATTTCCTGTATGGGACTTGAACCTGCGATCCTATGATTGTTCCGATAATGCTGCAGTGTATTATCACTATTTCTGCCTATGATAAACCATGGCAGACCCAAACGCCATTGATTGGCGTCCAGTTGCCATAACAACCCATCAGCCCTCTGTGATTTCATGGCAGAGGGCTGATGATGTCATAGAGGAAGCACCCTTCCTCTGTTAACCCCTTACTTGTCACGATTAATGTATGAGGTTAACAGCAGGAAGTCAGCTGTCAGTCACAGCTCGGCTACTGAGCCATCTACGTGCTGTAAGTATGTGATGTTTCACCTTAACCTGCCGCTTCCCACGATGCATGTGTAGTCATGGGGTGATTAAGGGTTTAAAGCATAGAACATTAAAAGGCTTATCTGCTTTTGTCAATGCTCTATATATTTTAAAAGTCCTCCAATAATAAGGTGATGCCAGCTTGTCCCACTACTGGGATCCCCAGAAATCAGCGGTAATCTGCAGAGAATCTGGCAGCAAGTGCTCAATTTCCCTGCAGCGCCACCACAGGTGAACTGAAGCATTACATTATGCCGATTAAAGAGGGGAGACTCTTTGTAGCTGCTCCCACCTTAACTGATGTATATCTCAAATAAGGGTGCCCACCTATTGACTCGGAATGCCATGATGGGGTATGTGATGCCAGGGCTTATAAACCAGACAACCCCTTTAATAATCGATATGACCGTGTAACTGCGGGCCATGATACAGTCTTGCTTTTCTCTTACAGGTGTCTTACTTTGAAATCTATTTAGATAAAATCCGGGATCTGCTGGATGGTAAGAAGAGTTTGTGTGAACTGCGCCTGTATCACTGCTGTACGTGCTGTATCACTGCGTGTACGACGCCATGGCTCGTGTTGGTGCTGTATCACTGGGTGTACGGCGCCATGGCTAGTGTTGGGGCTGGATCACTTGGTGTACGACGCCATGGCTCGTGTTGGTGCTGTACCACTGGGTGTATGGTGCCATGGCTCGTGTTTGGCGCTGGATCATTATGTGTACGGCGCCATGGCTCATGCTGGTGCTGTATCATTGTGTGGACGGCGCCATGGCTCGTGTTGGTGCTTGATCATTGTGCGGCGCCATGGCTCGTGTTAGTGCTGTATCACTGGGTGTACGGCGCCATGGCTCGTGTTGGTGCTGTATCTTTGTGTGTATGGCGCCATGGCTCGTGTTGGTGCTGTATCACTGGGTGTACGGCGCCATGGCTCGTGTTGGGGCTGGATCACTGGGTGTACGGTGCCATGGCTCGTGTTGGGGCTTGATCACTGGGTGTACGGTGCCATGGCTCGTGTTGGGGCTGGATCACTGGGTGTACGGCCCCATGGCTCGGGTTGGCGCTGGATCATTGTGTGTACGGCACCATGGCTCGTGTTGGGGCTGGATCACTGGGTGTACGGCGCCATGGCTCGGGTTGGCGCTGGATCATTGTGCGGCGCCATGGCTCGTGTTGGTGCTGGATCATTATGTGTACGGCGCCATGGCTCGTGTTGGGGCTGGATCTTTGTGTGTACGGCGCCATGACTTGTGTTGGTGCTGGATCATTGTGAGGCGCCATGGCTCATGCTGGTGCTGGATCATTGTGTGAACGGCGCCATGACTTGTGTTGGTGCTGGATCATTGTGCGGCGCCATGGCTCGTGTTGGTGCTGGATCATTGGGTGGACGGCGCCATGGCTCGTGTTGGGGCTGGATCACTGGGTGTATGGCGCCACGGCTCGTGTTGGTGCTGGATCATTATGTGTACGGCGCCATGACTTGTGTTGGTGCTGGATCATTGTGCGGCGCCATTGCTCGTGTTGGTGCTGGATCATTATGTGTACGGCGCCATGACTTGTGTTGGTGCTGGATCATTGTGAGGCGCCATGGCTCGTGTTGGTGCTGGATCATTGTGAGGCGCCATGGCTCGTGTTGGTGCTGTATCATTGTGTGGACGGCGCCATGGCTCGTGTTGGTGCTGGATCATTATGTGTACGGCGCCATGGCTCATGTTGGTGCTGGATCATTATGTGTACGGCGCCATGGCTCATGTTGGTGCTGGATCATTGTGTGAACGGCGCCATGACTTGTGTTGGTGCTGGATCATTGTGCGGCGCCATGGCTCGTGTTGGTGCTGTATCATTGTGTGTACGGCGCCATGGCTCGGTGGGGGCTGTATCATTGTGTGTACGGCACCACGGCTCGTGTTGGGGCTGGATAATTGTGAGGCGCTATGGATCGTGTTGGTGCTGTATCATTGCGTGGACGGCGCCATGGCTCGGGTGGGGGCTGTATCATTGTGTGTACGGCACCATGGCTCGTGTTGGTGCTGTATCACTGGGTGTATGGCTCCATGGCTCGTGTTGGTGCTGTATCATTGTGTGTACGGCGCCATGGCTCGTGTTGGGGCTGTATCATTGTGTGTACGGCGCCATGGCTCGTGTTGGGGCTGGATCATTGTGTGTACGGTGCCATGGCTCGTGTTGGGGCTGGATCATTGTGTGTACGGCGCCATGGCTCGGGTTGGTGCTTGATCATTGTGTGTATGGCGCCATGGCTCGGGTTGGTGCTGTATCATTGTGTGTACGGCGCCCGGCTCCTGTTGGTGCTATATCACTGGGTGTACGACGCAATGGCTCGGGTTGGTGCTGTATCATTTAGTGGACGGCGCCATGGCTCGTGTTGGGGCTGGATCTTTGTGTGGACGGTGCCATGGCTCGTGTTGGGGCTGTATCATTGTGTGTACGGCACCACAGCTCGTGTTGGGGCTGTATCATTGTGTGTACGGCGCCATGGCTCGTGTTGGGGCTGTATCATTGTGTGTACGGCGCCATGGCTCGGGTTGGGGCTGGATCATTGTGTGGACGGCGCCATGGCTCGGGTTGGTGCTGTATCACTGGGTGTACGGCGCCACGGCTCAGGTTGGTGCTATATCATTGTGTGGACGGCGCCATGGCTCGTGTTGGTGCTGTATCACTGGGTGTACGACGCCATGGCTCGGGTTGGTGCTATATCATTGTGTGGACGGCGCCATGGCTCGTGTTGGGGCTGGATCTTTGTGTGGACGGCGCCATGGCTCGTGTTGGGGCTGGATCTTTGTGTGGACGGCGCCATGGCTCGTGTTGGGGCTGGATCTTTGTGTGGACGGCGCCATGGCTCGTGTTGGTGCTGGATCACTGGGTGTACGGCGCCATGGCTCGTGTTGGGGCTGTATCACTGGGTGTACGGTGCCATGGCTCGGGTTGGGGCTGGATCATTGTGTGTATGGCGCCATGGCTCGGGTTGGTGCTGTATCATTTTGTGTACGGCGCCACGGCTCGTGTTGGTGCTGTGTCACTGGGTGTACGGCGTCATGGCTCGGGTTGGTGCTGTATCATTGTGTGTACGACGCCATGGCTCGGGTTGGTGCTGTATCATTTAGTGGACGGCGCCATGCTCGTGTTGGGGCTGGATCTTTATGTGGACGGCGCCATGGCTCGTGTTGGTGCTGGATCATTGTGCGGCGCCATAGCTCGTGTTGGTGCTGTATCACTGGGTGTACGGCTCCATGGCTCGTGTTGGTGCTGCATCACTGGGTGTACGGCTCCATGGCTCGTGTTGGTGCTGTATAATTGTGTGTATGGCGCCATGGCTCGGGTGGGGGCTGTATCATTGTGTGTAAAGCACCACGGCTCGTGTTGGGGCTGTATCATTGTGTGTACGGCGCCATGGCTCGTGTTGGGGCTGTATCATTGTGTGTAAAGCACCACGGCTCGTGTTGGGGCTGTATCATTGTGTGTACGGTGCCATGGCTCGTGTTGGGGCTGGATCATTGTGTGGACGGCGCCATGGCTCGTGTTGGTGCTGGATCATTGTGCGGCGCCATGGCTCGTGTTGGTGCTGGATCACTGGGTGTACGGCTCCATGGCTCGTGTTGGTGCTGGATCACTGGGTGTACGGCGCCATGGCTCGTGTTGGTGCTGGATCACTGGGTGTACGGCGCCATGGCTCGTGTTGGGGCTGGATCACTGGGTGTACGGCGCCATGGCTCGTGTTGGGGCTGGATCCCTGGGTGTACGGCGCCATGGCTCGTGTTGGGGCTGGATCACTGGGTGTACGGCGCCATGGCTCGTGTTGGGGCTGTATCATTGTGTGTACGGCGCCATGGCTCGGGTGGGGGCTGGATCATTGTGTGTACGGTGCCATGGCTCGGGTTGGGGCTGGATCATTGTGTGTATGGCGCCATGGCTCGTGTTGGGGCTGGATCACTGGGTGTATGGCGCCACGGCTCGTGTTGGTGCTGGATCATTATGTGTACGGCGCCATGACTTGTGTTGGTGCTGGATCATTGTGCGGCGCCATGGCTCGTGTTGGTGCTGGATCATTGGGTGGACGGCGCCATGGCTCGTGTTGGGGCTGGATCACTGGGTGTATGGCGCCACGGCTCGTGTTGGTGCTGGATCATTATGTGTACGGCGCCATGACTTGTGTTGGTGCTGGATCATTGTGCGGCGCCATTGCTCGTGTTGGTGCTGGATCATTATGTGTACGGCGCCATGACTTGTGTTGGTGCTGGATCATTGTGAGGCGCCATGGCTCGTGTTGGTGCTGGATCATTGTGAGGCGCCATGGCTCGTGTTGGTGCTGTATCATTGTGTGGACGGCGCCATGGCTCGTGTTGGTGCTGGATCATTATGTGTACGGCGCCATGGCTCATGTTGGTGCTGGATCATTATGTGTACGGCGCCATGGCTCATGTTGGTGCTGGATCATTGTGTGAACGGCGCCATGACTTGTGTTGGTGCTGGATCATTGTGCGGCGCCATGGCTCGTGTTGGTGCTGTATCATTGTGTGTACGGCGCCATGGCTCGGTGGGGGCTGTATCATTGTGTGTACGGCACCACGGCTCGTGTTGGGGCTGGATAATTGTGAGGCGCTATGGATCGTGTTGGTGCTGTATCATTGCGTGGACGGCGCCATGGCTCGGGTGGGGGCTGTATCATTGTGTGTACGGCACCATGGCTCGTGTTGGTGCTGTATCACTGGGTGTATGGCTCCATGGCTCGTGTTGGTGCTGTATCATTGTGTGTACGGCGCCATGGCTCGTGTTGGGGCTGTATCATTGTGTGTACGGCGCCATGGCTCGTGTTGGGGCTGGATCATTGTGTGTACGGTGCCATGGCTCGTGTTGGGGCTGGATCATTGTGTGTACGGCGCCATGGCTCGGGTTGGTGCTTGATCATTGTGTGTATGGCGCCATGGCTCGGGTTGGTGCTGTATCATTGTGTGTACGGCGCCCGGCTCCTGTTGGTGCTATATCACTGGGTGTACGACGCAATGGCTCGGGTTGGTGCTGTATCATTTAGTGGACGGCGCCATGGCTCGTGTTGGGGCTGGATCTTTGTGTGGACGGTGCCATGGCTCGTGTTGGGGCTGTATCATTGTGTGTACGGCACCACAGCTCGTGTTGGGGCTGTATCATTGTGTGTACGGCGCCATGGCTCGTGTTGGGGCTGTATCATTGTGTGTACGGCGCCATGGCTCGGGTTGGGGCTGGATCATTGTGTGGACGGCGCCATGGCTCGGGTTGGTGCTGTATCACTGGGTGTACGGCGCCACGGCTCAGGTTGGTGCTATATCATTGTGTGGACGGCGCCATGGCTCGTGTTGGTGCTGTATCACTGGGTGTACGACGCCATGGCTCGGGTTGGTGCTATATCATTGTGTGGACGGCGCCATGGCTCGTGTTGGGGCTGGATCTTTGTGTGGACGGCGCCATGGCTCGTGTTGGGGCTGGATCTTTGTGTGGACGGCGCCATGGCTCGTGTTGGGGCTGGATCTTTGTGTGGACGGCGCCATGGCTCGTGTTGGTGCTGGATCACTGGGTGTACGGCGCCATGGCTCGTGTTGGGGCTGTATCACTGGGTGTACGGTGCCATGGCTCGGGTTGGGGCTGGATCATTGTGTGTATGGCGCCATGGCTCGGGTTGGTGCTGTATCATTTTGTGTACGGCGCCACGGCTCGTGTTGGTGCTGTGTCACTGGGTGTACGGCGTCATGGCTCGGGTTGGTGCTGTATCATTGTGTGTACGACGCCATGGCTCGGGTTGGTGCTGTATCATTTAGTGGACGGCGCCATGCTCGTGTTGGGGCTGGATCTTTATGTGGACGGCGCCATGGCTCGTGTTGGTGCTGGATCATTGTGCGGCGCCATAGCTCGTGTTGGTGCTGTATCACTGGGTGTACGGCTCCATGGCTCGTGTTGGTGCTGCATCACTGGGTGTACGGCTCCATGGCTCGTGTTGGTGCTGTATAATTGTGTGTATGGCGCCATGGCTCGGGTGGGGGCTGTATCATTGTGTGTAAAGCACCACGGCTCGTGTTGGGGCTGTATCATTGTGTGTACGGCGCCATGGCTCGTGTTGGGGCTGTATCATTGTGTGTAAAGCACCACGGCTCGTGTTGGGGCTGTATCATTGTGTGTACGGTGCCATGGCTCGTGTTGGGGCTGGATCATTGTGTGGACGGCGCCATGGCTCGTGTTGGTGCTGGATCATTGTGCGGCGCCATGGCTCGTGTTGGTGCTGGATCACTGGGTGTACGGCTCCATGGCTCGTGTTGGTGCTGGATCACTGGGTGTACGGCGCCATGGCTCGTGTTGGTGCTGGATCACTGGGTGTACGGCGCCATGGCTCGTGTTGGGGCTGGATCACTGGGTGTACGGCGCCATGGCTCGTGTTGGGGCTGGATCCCTGGGTGTACGGCGCCATGGCTCGTGTTGGGGCTGGATCACTGGGTGTACGGCGCCATGGCTCGTGTTGGGGCTGTATCATTGTGTGTACGGCGCCATGGCTCGGGTGGGGGCTGGATCATTGTGTGTACGGCACCATGGCTCGTGTTGGGGCTGGATAATTGTGAGGCGCCATGGCTCGGGTTGGTGTTGTATCATTGTGCGTACGGCGCCACGGCTCGGGTTGGTGTTGTATCATTGTGCGTACGGCGCCACGGCTCGTGTTGGTGCTGTATCATTGTGTGTACGGTGCCATGGCTTGGGTTGGGGCTGGATCATTGTGTGTATGGCGCCATGGCTCGGGTTGGTGTTGTATCATTGTGTGTATGGCGCCATGGCTCGGGTTGGTCCTGTATCATTTAGTGGAGGCCCCATGGCTCGTGTTGGGGCTGGATCTTTGTGTGGACGGCGCCATGGCTCGTGTTAGTGCTGGATCATTGTGCGGCGCCATGGCTCGTGTTGGTGCTGTATCACTGGGTGTACGGCTCCATGGCTCGTGTTGGGGCTGGATCACTGGGTGTACGGCGCCATGGCTTGTGTTGGGGCTGGATCACTGGGTGTGCGGCGCCATGGCTTGTGTTGGGGCTGGATCACTGGGTGTACGGCGCCATGGCTCGTGTTGGGGCTGGATCACTGGGTGTACGGCGCCATGGCTCGTGTTGGGGCTGGATCATTGTGTGTACGGTGCCATGGTTCGGGTGGGGGCTGTATCATTGTGTGTACGGCGCCATGGCTCGTGTTGGGGCTGGATAATTGTGAGGCGCCATGGCTCGGGTTGGTGTTGTATCATTGTGCGTACGGCGCCACGGCTCGTGTTGGTGCTGTATCATTGTGTGTACGGTGCCATGGCTCGGGTTGGTGCTGTATCATTGTGTGTACGGCGCCATGGCTCGTGTTGGTGCTGTATCATTGTGTGTACGGCGCCATGGCTCGTGTTGGGGCTGTATCATTGTGTGTACGGCGCCATGGCTCGTGTTGGGGCTGGATCATTGTGTGTACGGCGCCATGGCTCGGGTTGGTGCTGGATCATTGTGTGTATGGCGCCATGGCTCGGGTTGGTGCTGTATCATTGTGTGTACGGCGCCCGGCTCCTGTTGGTGCTATATCACTGGGTGTACGACGCAATGGCTCGGGTTGGTGCTGTATCATTTAGTGGACGGCGCCATGGCTCGTGTTGGGGCTGGATCTTTGTGTGGACGGTGCCATGGCTCGTGTTGGTGCTGGATCATTGTGCGGCGCCATGGCTCGTGTTGTTTGCTGGATCACTGGGTGTACGACGCCATGGCTCGGGTTGGTGCTGTATCATTTAGTGGACGGCGCCATGGCTCGTGTTGGGGCTGGATCTTTGTGTGGACGGTGCCATGGCTCGTGTTGGTGCTGTATCATTGTGTGTATGGCGCAATGGCTCGGGTGGGGGCTGTATCATTGTGTGTATGGCGCCATGGCTCGGGTGGGGGCTGTATCATTGTGTGTATGGCGCCATGGCTCGTGTTGGGGCTGTATCATTGTGTGTACGGCGCCATGGCTCGGTGGGGGCTGGATAATTGTGAGGCGCTATGGATCGTGTTGGTGCTGTATCATTGCGTGGACGGCGCCATGGCTCGGGTGGGGGCTGTATCATTGTGTGTACGGCACCATGGCTCGTGTTGGTGCTGTATCACTGGTTGTATGGCTCCATGGCTCGTGTTGGTCTGTATCACTGGGTGTATGGCTCCATGGCTCGTGTTGGTGCTGTATCACTGGGTGTACGGCGCCATAGCTCGTGTTGGGGCTGTATCACTGGGTGTACGGCGCCATGGCTCGTGTTGGGGCTGGATCACTGGGTGTACGGTGCCATGGCCTGTGTTGGGGCTGGATCACTGGGTGTACGGCGCCATGGCTCGTGTTGGGGCTGTATCACTGGGTGTACGGCGCCATGGCTCGTGTTGAGGCTGTATCACTGGGTGTACGGTGCCATGGCCTGTGTTGGGGCTGGATCACTGGGTGTACGGTGCCATGGCTCGTGTTGGGGCTGTATCATTGTGTGTACGGCGCCATGGCTCGGGTTGAGGCTGTATAATTGTGTGTACGGCGCCATGACGTGGGTGGGGGCTGTATCATAGTGTGTACGGCACCACAGCTCGTGTTGGGGCTGTATCATTGTGTGTACGGCGCCATGGCTCGTGTTGGGACTGTATCATTGTGTGTACGGCGCCATGGCTCGGGTTGGGGCTGGATCATTGTGTGTATGGCGCCATGGCTCGGGTTGGTGCTGTATCATTGTGTGGACGGCGCCATGCTCGTGTTGGTGCTGTATCACTGGGTGTACGGCGCCACGGCTCAGGTTGGTGCTATATCATTGTGTGGACGGCGCCATGGCTCGTGTTGGGGCTGGATCTTTGTGTGGACGGCGCCATGGCTCGTGTTGGGGCTGGATCTTTGTGTGGACGGCGCCATGGCTCGTGTTGGTGCTGGATCACTGGGTGTACGGCGCCATGGCACGTGTTGGGGCTGGATCACTGTGTGTACGGCGCCATGGCTCGTGTTGGGGCTGTATCACTGGGTGTACGGTGCCATGGCTCGGGTTAGGGCTGGATCATTGTGTGTATGGCGCCATGGCTCGGGTTGGTGCTGTATCATTTTGTGTACGGCGCCACGGCTCGTGTTGGTGCTGTGTCACTGGGTGTACGGCGTCATGGCTCGGGTTGGTGCTGTATCATTGTGTGGACGGCGCCATGGCTCGTGTTGGTGCTGTATCACTGGGTGTACGGCGCCATGGCTCGTGTTGGTGCTCGATCATTGTGCGGCGCCATAGCTCGTGTTGGTGCTGTATCACTGGGTGTACGGCTCCATGGCTCGTGTTGGTGCTGCATCACTGGGTGTACGGCTCCATGGCTCGTGTTGGTGCTGTATAATTGTGTGTATGGCGCCATGGCTCGGGTGGGGGCTGTATCATTGTGTGTAAGGCACCACGGCTCGTGTTGGGGCTGTATCATTGTGTGTACGGCGCCATGGCTCGTGTTGGGGCTGTATCATTGTGTGTAAAGCACCACGGCTCATGTTGGGGCTGTATCATTGTGTGTACGGTGCCATGGCTCGTGTTGGGGCTGGATCATTGTGTGGACGGCGCCATGGCTCGTGTTGGTGCTGTATCACTGGGTGTACGACGCCGTGGCTCGTGTTGGGGCTGGATCTTTGTGTGGACGGCGCCATTACTCGTGTTGGTGCTGGATCATTGTGCGGCGCCATGGCTCGTGTTGGTGCTGGATCACTGGGTGTTCAGCTCCATGGCTCGTGTTGGTGCTGGATCACTGGGTGTACGGCGCCATGGCTCGTGTTGGGGCTGGATCACTGGGTGTACGGCGCCATGGCTCGTGTTGGGGCTGGATCCCTGGGTGTACGGCGCCATGGCTCGTGTTGGGGCTGGATCACTGGGTGTACGGCGCCATGGCTCGTGTTGGGGCTGTATCATTGTGTGTACGGCGCCATGGCTCGGGTGGGGGCTGGATCATTGTGTGTACGGTGCCATGGCTCGGGTTGGGGCTGGATCATTGTGTGTATGGCGCCATGGCTCGGGTTGGTCCTGTATCATTTAGTGGAGGCCCCATGGCTCGTGTTGGGGCTGGATCTTTGTGTGGACGGCGCCATGGCTCGTGTTAGTGCTGGATCATTGTGCGGCGCCATGGCTCGTGTTGGTGCTGTATCACTGGGTGTACGGCTCCATGGCTCGTGTTGGGGCTGGATCACTGGGTGTACGGCGCCATGGCTTGTGTTGGGGCTGGATCACTGGGTGTGCGGCGCCATGGCTTGTGTTGGGGCTGGATCACTGGGTGTGCGGCGCCATGGCTTGTGTTGGGGCTGGATCACTGGGTGTACGGCGCCATGGCTCGTGTTGGGGCTGGATCACTGGGTGTACGGCGCCATGGCTCGTGTTGGGGCTGAATCATTGTGTGTACGGCGCCATGGTTCGGGTGGGGGCTGTATCATTGTGTGTACGGCGCCATGGCTCGTGTTGGGGCTGGATAATTGTGAGGCGCCATGGCTCGGGTTGGTGTTGTATCATTGTGCGTACGGCGCCACGGCTCGTGTTGGTGCTGTATCATTGTGTGTACGGTGCCATGGCTCGGGTTGGGGCTGGATCATTGTGTGTATGGCGCCATGGCTCGGGTTGGTGTTGTATCATTGTGTGTATGGCGCCATGGCTCGGGTTGGTCCTGTATCATTTAGTGGAGGCCCCATGGCTCGTGTTGGGGCTGGATCTTTGTGTGGACGGCGCCATGGCTCGTGTTAGTGCTGGATCATTGTGCGGCGCCATGGCTCGTGTTGGTGCTGTATCACTGGGTGTACGGCTCCATGGCTCGTGTTGGGGCTGGATCACTGGGTGTACGGCGCCATGGCTTGTGTTGGGGCTGGATCACTGGGTGTACGGCGCCATGGCTCGTGTTGGGGCTGGATCACTGTGTGTACGGCGCCATGGCTCGTGTTGGGGCTGGATCACTGGGTGTACGGCGCCATGGCTCGTGTTGGGGCTGGATCATTGTGTGTACGGCGCCATGGCTCGGGTGGGGGCTGTATCATTGTGTGTACGGCGCCATGGCTCGTGTTGGGGCTGGATAATTGTGAGGCGCCATGGCTTGGGTTGGTGTTGTATCATTGTGCGTACGGCGCCACGGCTCGTGTTGGTGCTGTATCATTGTGTGTACGGCATCACGGCTCGTGTTGGTGCTGTATCATTGTGTGTACGGCGCCATGGCTCATGTTGGTGCTGTATCATTGTGTGTACGGCGCCATGGCTCGTGTTGGTGCTGTATCATTGTGTGTACGGCGCCATGGCTCGTGTTGGTGCTGTATCATTGTGTGTACGGCGCCATGGCTCGTGTTGGGGCTGTATCATTGTGTGTACGGCGCCATGGCTCGTGTTGGGGCTGGATCATTGTGTGTACGGTGCCATGGCTCGTGTTGGTGCTGCATCACTGGGTGTACGGCTCCATGGCTCGTGTTGGTGCTGTATAATTGTGTGTATGGCGCCATGGCTCGGGTGGGGGCTGTATCATTGTGTGTAAGGCACCACGGCTCGTGTTGGGGCTGTATCATTGTGTGTACGGCGCCATGGCTCGTGTTGGGGCTGTATCATTGTGTGTAAAGCACCACGGCTCGTGTTGGGGCTGTATCATTGTGTGTACGGTGCCATGGCTCGTGTTGGGGCTGGATCATTGTGTGGACGGCGCCATGGCTCGTGTTGGTGCTGTATCACTGGGTGTACGACGCCGTGGCTCGTGTTGGGGCTGGATCATTGTGCGGCGCCATGGCTCGTGTTGGTGCTGGATCACTGGGTGTACAGCTCCATGGCTCGTGTTGGTGCTGGATCACTGGGTGTACGGCGCCATGGCTCGTGTTGGGGCTGGATCACTGGGTGTACGGCGCCATGGCTCGTGTTGGGGCTGGATCCCTGGGTGTACGGCGCCATGGCTCGTGTTGGGGCTGGATCACTGGGTGTACGGCGCCATGGCTCGTGTTGGGGCTGTATCATTGTGTGTACGGCGCCATGGCTCGGGTGGGGGCTGGATCATTGTGTGTACGGTGCCATGGCTCGGGTTGGGGCTGGATCATTGTGTGTATGGCGCCATGGCTCGGGTTGGTCCTGTATCATTTAGTGGAGGCCCCATGGCTCGTGTTGGGGCTGGATCTTTGTGTGGACGGCGCCATGGCTCGTGTTAGTGCTGGATCATTGTGCGGCGCCATGGCTCGTGTTGGTGCTGTATCACTGGGTGTACGGCTCCATGGCTCGTGTTGGGGCTGGATCACTGGGTGTACGGCGCCATGGCTCGTGTTGGTGCTGGATCACTGGGTGTACGGCGCCATGGCTTGTGTTGGGGCTGGATCACTGGGTGTGCGGCGCCATGGCTTGTGTTGGGGCTGGATCACTGGGTGTACGGCGCCATGGCTCGTGTTGGGGCTGGATCACTGGGTGTACGGCGCCATGGCTCGTGTTGGGGCTGAATCATTGTGTGTACGGCGCCATGGTTCGGGTGGGGGCTGTATCATTGTGTGTACGGCGCCATGGCTCGTGTTGGGGCTGGATAATTGTGAGGCGCCATGGCTCGGGTTGGTGTTGTATCATTGTGCGTACGGCGCCACGGCTCGTGTTGGTGCTGTATCATTGTGTGTACGGTGCCATGGCTCGGGTTGGGGCTGGATCATTGTGTGTATGGCGCCATGGCTCGGGTTGGTGTTGTATCATTGTGTGTATGGCGCCATGGCTCGGGTTGGTCCTGTATCATTTAGTGGAGGCCCCATGGCTCGTGTTGGGGCTGGATCTTTGTGTGGACGGCGCCATGGCTCGTGTTAGTGCTGGATCATTGTGCGGCGCCATGGCTCGTGTTGGTGCTGTATCACTGGGTGTACGGCTCCATGGCTCGTGTTGGGGCTGGATCACTGGGTGTACGGCGCCATGGCTTGTGTTGGGGCTGGATCACTGGGTGTACGGCGCCATGGCTCGTGTTGGGGCTGGATCACTGTGTGTACGGCGCCATGGCTCGTGTTGGGGCTGGATCACTGGGTGTACGGCGCCATGGCTCGTGTTGGGGCTGGATCATTGTGTGTACGGCGCCATGGCTCGGGTGGGGGCTGTATCATTGTGTGTACGGCGCCATGGCTCGTGTTGGGGCTGGATAATTGTGAGGCGCCATGGCTTGGGTTGGTGTTGTATCATTGTGCGTACGGCGCCACGGCTCGTGTTGGTGCTGTATCATTGTGTGTACGGCATCACGGCTCGTGTTGGTGCTGTATCATTGTGTGTACGGCGCCATGGCTCGTGTTGGTGCTGTATCATTGTGTGTACGGCGCCATGGCTCGTGTTGGTGCTGTATCATTGTGTGTACGGCGCCATGGCTCGTGTTGGGGCTGTATCATTGTGTGTACGGCGCCATGGCTCGTGTTGGGGCTGTATCATTGTGTGTACGGCGCCATGGCTCGTGTTGGGGCTGGATCATTGTGTGTACGGTGCCATGGCTCGTGTTGGGGCTGGATCATTGTGTGTACGGTGCCATGGCTCGTGTTGGGGCTGGATCATTGTGTGTACGGCGCCATGGCTCGTGTTGGGGCTGGATCATTGTGTGTACGGCACCACGGCTCGTGTTGGGGCTGTATCATTGTGTGTACGGCACCTTGGCTCGTGTTGGGGCTGTATCATTGTGTGTACGGCACCACGACTCGTTTGGTGCTGTATCATTGTGTGTACGGCGCCGCGGCTTGTGTTGGTGCTGTATCATTGTGTGTACGGCGCCATGGCTCGTGTTGGTGCTGTATCATTGTGTGTACGGTGCCATGGCTCGTGTTGGTGCTGTATCATTGTGTGTACGGCGCCACGGCTCGTGTTGGTGCTGTATCATTGTGTGTATGGCACCACGGCTCGTGTTGGGGCTGTATCATTGTGTGGACGGCGCCATGGCTCAGGTTGGGGCTGTATCATTGTGTGTACGGCGCCACGGCTCGGGTTGGGGCTGTATCATTGTGTGTACGGCGCCGCGGCTCGTGTTGGGGCTGGATCATTGTGTGTACGGCGCCATGGCTCGGGTTGGTGCTGTATCATTGTGTGTACGGTGCCGCGGCTCGTGTTGGTGCTGTATGGAGGATGTGATGTTGTCTTGATATGGATCAGTGCAGCTGAGTGAATGGGACTCCGTGATCTGTGGGGATCCAGAGGTTGAGAAAAAATAAACTATACAACTTTCGCCAGATGTAACTTCTTCCTTTATGTATTTCCCTGCAGTGTCTAAAACCAACCTGGCCGTGCACGAAGATAAAAATCGTGTCCCCTACGTGAAGGTAGGTGTGCTGTCTGTCGGCCGTCCACATTTGTTAGCACTAATCAGTCCCAAGCGTTGTCTTCTGAACACTTAGACTATGTTCATCTGTTTTCGGGTGTTCAGTTTTTCTGCTCCTTTATGGGAGCAGGAAAAGGGAATCCCCCTAGCATATGGCAAAACCGAACGGCGCCGAACGGACCCTATTGACTTGAATGGTGTCAGTTTGGTCTCCATTCAGCTGCCTGGCATTTTATTGGATGACCAAGTCCTGTTCTGCAGGATTTTTTCTTTCGGAGGTTCCCATAGTCTAACTGTCTCAGAAATGGACCAGGTTGCCCCCTGTCATACATTTTTGTAGGTCATCTACGCATTACGTATATAGCGGCGCTGGGCTTGTCATCTCTTCGTTGGTTTTGTGGTAAACTAGTAGAGGTCGATCAGTAATTTATCTGTAGCCCCACTTATAACACATTGGAATATCACTTGTACCAAATACACCATCCTACCAGAAGCATTTGGTCTTCAGTAGAATGGATTGTGCCTTATTAGCATGTCACGTGTCCCAAACCATGGTACATACGTTGTAGACCCTCGGGGGTGTCAGCCATAGTGTTTGATGGGAGCTGCACGCTATTGGATATACGGGTTATGCCGCTGCACACAAGCCGTCCATTATGAAGCTCGATGTATCGGCCCGTCTACAATGATGCAAGAAGATTGTCATTGGACAGTTGAGGAATGGAAGAACGTTTTATGGAGTGACTCATCGTGCTACTCCATCTTCACATCATATGAATAGACCCGGGTGTGGGGGATCCTGGGGAACGCTGCCTGCCGGAATGTGTTATACCAACAGTTAAGGACGGCGGAGGTTCTGTTACAGTCTGGGGATGTTTTATGTGGCATGGTCTCCATCCGTTGGTGGTAGCACCATGATGTGGACCCTGACATTCTAGACAATAATGTGCTGCCAACAATGTGGCAATACTCTGGGTATGGTCGGCCATACTTCCAACAAGGCAACGGTGCCTTGTCACACCTCACCCTGTTTTACGTTGGTTGGAGGATATGGAAGTTCCACGATTGGACCGGCTGCACTGAGTCCCGACCTGAACACTACTGATCATCTCTGGGATCAACTGGAACGTCGGGTCAGTAAATATGAACAGTGTCTATCCTTGAGAGAATCACCAGGTGTTTGCAGGATGAATGGAGGGAAATACCAGCTGAAGTGTATCAGATGTTAGTAGAAAGTATGAAGAGTATCCAATGTCATTAGAGCCCAAAGAGCTCCAGTAAGTATTGACATATGGAAATAAATACTGCTTGTAATTCTTGCTCGGGGGTGCAGTTACTTTTGGTAGGATGGTGTAACTGTCTCAGCTCTTCTACATCCGTATATCAGAACTGCTTCTTGTAATCCGCAGGCAGGAAATGCTTGTTATGACCTCTCTTTAAAGGGGTTCTACCACCAAATACATTTTTCTTCTATCTACGGGATCGGGGATAAAAGTCTGACTGTTGGGGGTTCAACCACTAGACCCCCAGTGATCCAACGAACGGCACCTTTGAATGGAGCAGATGCATGACCACCACTCCATTCAGTTCTATAGCACAGGCGGAGACCACTGCACTAAGCAATCTCTCCAACACGTGGAAGCGATGGAGCGATGGTCACACGTGTGCCCCACATGAGGCTGACGAATGTGTCGCTCTTGGGATCGCTGGGGATTGCAGTGATTGGACCTCCGGAGATCTGGCATTCATCCTCTCTTCTGCGGATAGCCTATAACTATCTCTAGTAGTAAAACCCCATTAGCGTTGGTTCTTTCCAGTCCCGCCGTGACATTACCAGCTTGTACCTTTAGTTGTTTCCGGCTGCGCACACCTCGTCTTTAACCGTGCAGTGACTATTGTCTCCATGTTACGTTGATCCATTTAGGGCTGCACAGAGAGGTTTGTATCCAGTCCAGAGGAAGTGATGGATGTGATAGATGAAGGGAAGACGAACAGACATGTTGCAGTCACAAGTAAGTTACCGATGACCCGTCCTATAACTTCATCCAGGCCAGAGTGTGAGTTTACAAAAAAGCTTGGCTCTTTTCTTCCAGAAACAGCGCCACTCCTGTCCAGAGGCAGTGTCTGGTATTGCAGCTAACTCATCCGAGTGAATGCAATACCAAACACAGCCTTTTTTAATCTCGTATTAATCCCTGTAATTGTAGGCCTTCTGGGCGGATTCTAGTGGCTTTACAGCCCGTTTTCCTGCTTGCAGAAGATGAAAGCGATATATGGTACATGATGGATGATAATTTGGAGCTTCGTTCTTTAGCACCCATATATAAATGTTCCGTCTTGAGTCATCCAGGCGATGCCTGCGGCTCCCCGAGTTACTGCATCAGCAGACTAATCATGCCTCACCTCTCACCCACCGCATTCCCTGCCCTTCTAACCCAAGCGCTGGTCACCTGCATGCGCCGTGCAGTCCGCTGCTCGCATCTTCCATGCATGCAGAGTGAACCAAGCTGTATACTCCTTGACTTCACCTCACTGCGCATGCAATGGAAGATGTGAGTAGACGAACGTATGGCGTGTTCACGCTATTTCAGTGCGACGGCAGCTGGGGGAAGCGGTGGTCTAGGACGTGATTAGTGTGCTGATGCAGTGACTTGGTGAGCTACAGGCAGTGCCCAGATGACTCGAGGCTCGAATCTACGTACAGGGTGCCAAAGAATAAAAAGAATTTGGGAATGTTAATCTGTGCTTTTTAGACCAATTCATGTGTGTGATGCATTGAACACGTTGGATAGCGCCGTGGCAGCGGCTAAATAGTGACACCGTCCCTTTTATGGCTTCCTGGTCCGACTCTGTTAATCGACTGACTATTTTTGTATTAGAAAATGTTGCAGGCAATAAACGATGAGTACTCGCTATTCGGATCGCTTCCTCCCATTGCTTGCTGTCGGTAATGAAGAAAACTGTAACCACACCTACCTCGGGGGCTGATTGGTGGATCCGTAGAACCACGATCAGATGGGCTGTCATGGTGTGGCCAATGGAAAAGATGGTCAGGCAAGGCTTGATGAGATAGACCCGTGCGGGTAGATGGTCGGGGTAGCTGACCCGTGCGGGTAGATGGTCGGGGTAGCTGACCCGTGCGGGTAGATGGTCGGCGTAGCTGACCCGTGCGGGTAGATGGTCGGCGCAGCTGACCCGTGCGGGTAGCTGGTCGGCGCAGCTGACCCGTGCGGGTAGCTGGTCGGCGCAGCTGACCCGTGCGGGTAGCTGGTCGGCGCAGCTGACCCGTGCGGGTAGATGTGTTTCAAAATATGTTTATTCGTTTAACTTTACATGTAACAGGTTGCGTGCTTGTATCTCCATTGTTGGCAGGTTTATGTACAATAATGTTGGATGTTTATCTTGCAATGATACAAAGACACATTGTTTGCTAATTTCCATCAGATAACTAAATGGTCAATAAAACCTTCAACTATGAAACCAACTACCTTTAAGCGTACCCCTCCAGAGGATCAGGCGCGAGGAGACCCGTCAGACGGGTGGGCGATCCGCCCTGCATCCCCATCGGCTGGGCCTCCCGAGGGAAGGAATATAGAGCCCTCTTTAGTTTAAACCAGAATCAAAATAAATTTTAGCTGTTGTATTGGGCTACCCTGGCACGCGTGGAAATAAAAAACTGTATAAAGAAGAATAGAGGATAGGGGGGGGGGATGTTAGGGATGTTGGGCTTGGGTAGGGGGTAGGGTGTTGGGTTCCCACCTCTCTCGTGTAGATATTGTGGTTAAGGTGTCGTTATGGTAAGTGCTTAGCACCATGTTGAGGTTAACCCCAGTACCAGGCCTGGCTTAAGGTCAAGGCTGAGGCTAAGTTCCGTCCATCAGTCCACTGAAGGGTTCCGTCCCCGTCTCCTAAGTCGCCCCCTCTTCGAGCCACCTGGAGAACGCTGGTGAACCCTTGAAGTCTATCCATGCGTTCCATGCGCTATGTATGTCATCTGTTGTCTGGCTCGGATCTCGGTCCGATCTCACAAGTTCCTCCATGTATTTAATAGATTCCAGGGCATTCACCCAGGTCACCCTCGGCATCGCCCCCTCTTGTCTCCAGTGTTGGGCTATGGTATGCCTCATAGCCATGATGAAGTGTCTCAGTAACCCTTTTTTGGCGTGAGATAGAGAGCCTGGTAACATAGAGAGGAGGGCGATCTCGGGGGACAGGTTCAGGGGGGGATCTACTTACCGCTCCGTACAGTCTGGCAACATCACCCCACAAGGGAGCAACCATCGGGCAGCTCCACCATATGTGATGCATAGTGCCTACCTCTGAATGGCACCTCCAGCACTCGTTTGGTATTTCCGGGAAGATTCTGTGGAGCTTGTCCGGGGTCCTGTACCATTGAGTTACTATTTTGTAATTTAATTCCTGGGCTTTAGCCGATTATTGACAATTTGTGTGTGAGGGTATAGGATTTGGTCCTCATCTCAGTCAGACTCCCTTCGCCCGCTCATTGATCAACAACCCATACAGCAGAGATACTACATGTGTTGGGGGGGGGGGGGGTGCTGTCGACATATATTTTCTCAAATGGGGTGAGCTCCGCCGTGAGTGACTCGGGGGCTTTGAGGGTCCTTATATAATTTCTCACCTGGAAGTACTGCATCCAGTCTCCTGGCCTTGATCCGGGTCCCTCCCTCAGTTCGTTCAAGGGACGTATCCCATTCGCGTCTACGATCTCCCGGATCCGCGGGGTCGGGCTACTTGGCATAAAAGCCAGATTTGAATTAGATCTTGTGGCAGGGATTTGCGGATTCCCTACTAGGGGTGTCAGAGGGCCGGGGATCGTTACTACCTGTCCTCCTCTCGTGAGGCGGGCCCAGGCTTGGATCAGGCTTAGGGCGAGGGGTGTGGCTCCTTCCTTTTTCCAGTCTACCCTACCCGGGATCCAGAAAGCCCCGCGTAGATCGAAGTGGTTTTGACCCAACTCGATGGCCACCCAAGATTTCTCGCCGGTGCAATGTATTGTATCCAGGATACAGCTACCTATCGCCGCCCTGTGATATAGTTCGAGATCTGGCAGTCCTGCCCCTCCCAAGGATTTAGGCCGGGTCAAAATCTTGTAGCTTATTCTGGGGGGGGGGGGGGGGGGAGTTTTTCCAGACAAATCTGCCCATGAGTTTCTGTAGGCGAGTGAAGAACTGTCTTGGGAGGTCCCAGGGGACTGTCTGGAAAACAGGATACAGGATTCTAGGTAAGATGGTCATTTTTAATGCGTTAATTCTTCCAAACCAGGAGAGTTGCAGCCTGGACCACCCCTCTAACTCCAACTCCAGTTTTGTCAATAAGGGGCTATAGTTCAGTTCGTAAGTCAGGGAGGATTTAGCTGGGATTTGTATCCCTAAGTATGTCAAGTAACTCTTTTTCCATTGGAAGGGGAAGGCATCTCTCAATGCGTCGATTTCCAGAGATGGTAGGGTAATATTAAGAATTTCGGACTTTAAAATTACTGAGCTTCCCAAATCTGGACAGCTCCCTAAGAATTCCTGGCAGACTGATCCGGGGGTTTGAAACGTATAGTAGCAAGTCGTCCGCGAAGATGGACAGCTTGTGGTCTCTGTCTCCGTCTTTCACGCCCTGTATGTCGGGGTTATTTCGTAGGGCTTCAGCTAAAGGTTCCATTACTATAATGTATAGGGTCGGAGATAGGGGGCAGCCCTGTCTGGTTCCGTTCCTGATCTCGAATGAGTCTGATAGTATTCCGTTAATTCTGATACGGGCGGAAGGGGAACTATATAAGGCCATAATCCAGGAGAGGATTCTCGGTCCCAGGCCCACCCACCCCTCAGCGTCTCCTCCATGAAGCTCCAGTTTACCCTGTCAAAGGCTTTTTCTGTGTCCACAACAAGCAGGCACAGGGGGATAGCTGATCTATGAGCGATGTTGATCAGAGAGGAGGTTTTAATCGTATTATCCTGTGCCTCCCTGCCCGGGACGAAGCCCACCTGATCCGTGTGGATCAGTTGAGGGGTGTGTGGATTTAGTCTATTAGCTAGGATCTTGGAGAAAATTTTGAGGTCATTGTTGATGAGGGAGATGGGCCTCTAACTATTACACGGTAAGGGGTCCTTTCCTGGTTTCAGGATAACTACTATATGGGCTTGTAGTGCCTGAGGGGGGAAGGGGGAGCCCCGGGAGACCGCGTTGAAGGCCGCTAGCATGAGTTCTGCTATCTGACCGCCGCATTTTTTATAGAACCTCGGGGTAAACCCGTCTGGTCCGGGGCTTTTCCCTACTTTCAGGTCCTTCATAACCTGCGTTAGTTCTGCGTGGGTGAAGTCCTCCTCAAGTGTTTCGGCTACCTCGGGTAGGATGGTTTTGGAGATGTTTTGTTGTAAGTGGTGGTTGATGTCGTTGGCTTGAGTAACTGAGCCCAATTCCCCTGGGCGCAGGATGTTGTAGAGCTTGGCGTAGAATGTCCTGAAGGTCTCTAGTATCTCTCCCGGGGCGTATACTGTATTTCCCGTCTGGGTGTTTATGGATAAAATGTTTGTCTGGGGAGCTCGTGGATGCAGGGCTCTTGCGAGCCATCTTCCACTTTTATTGCCATATTCGTACCATCCTGCCCGAAATCTGTCCCTCAGGTGCAGGGTGTTCTGGTCTAGAATGGAGAGGATCTCGTGTCTTATATTTGTTATTTCCATTAGCAAGGTGTCTGAGCTCTTTTTTTTTTATTCGCATTCTCTCTCGTCTCTAGGGCCAGTAGTAGCTGTTTTAGATTTAATGACCTTTCCCTCTTGAGTCTCGCGCCGTGTGACATGAATACCCCTCTCATTACACATTTCAAAGCCTCCCACTTGATCGGGGCTGGAGTAGGGTCCGACTCGTGAGACTCAAGAAAAATTGTTATGGTTCTGGATAAGTCGCTCATACAGGTTGGATCTCTAAGTAGGTTATCGTTTAATTTCCAGTTGTAACCTCTATAGTCCTGCCTTCTGGGGCTTAGCTCGCCATATATAGGGGCATGATCTGACCATGTAAAGTTACCGAGTGAGCATTTTGGGTGACCATCTAGGAGTCTATGTGAGACGAATATATAATCTATTCTGCTGTATGAGTTGTGAATCTGGGAGTGGGAAGTGTAATCCCTGTTAGAGGGGTGGAGTGTTCTCCAGAGGTCAATGAGATGTAGACTCACCAGTGTCCTCTTGAAGTTGCGGATATCTGAGCGGGAGACGGAGGATTGGCCGGAGGATGTGTCCAGGAGCGGGTCCAGCGCCATATTAAAGTCGCCTCCGGCTATAATGGTGGTGTTTTCTGAGAACTCCGCCAGTCTCCGAAGAACCCTGGATCCGAAGGGAACCTGTGCTTGATTAGGTAAATAAAGGTTAGCAATAGTGTAGATGTCGTTAGACCATTTTATTTTTAAGAATAAATATCTTCCTTCTTTTTGTCTCTTTCAATTGATAAGACCCGGGGAGTCAATGATATGTGGAATGCTATAGATACCCTGCAGGATTTACGGTCTGGAAGTGGGGAATGGTACCAGTGTGGATAATATCGGTTATGACAGCTAGGGGTGTTAGTGGCGGTAAAATGAGTTTCCTGGAAAAGGATCATCATGATCCGTTTTTTGTGGAAGCTGTATAGGATTTGGTTCCTCTACCCTGGGCTATTGAAGCCCCTAGCATTGGACGAACTTACTGTTATGGATAGTAAGCGTCCGCAGGGGATCTCTGCCTGTATGAGTGAGATAGGGGGGAGCCCAGCAAGAATGGGAAGAGTTAGGAGGGGGGGGGGGGGGGGGCAGGGGACAAATAGTGGAGAAATAGAAGAAAGAATAGACTAAGTAGTACATTAGCATGGTTCTGCTTTGTTGTTGGGACTGGGTCTGAGGCCAGGGCAGACCCGTCCAAAAGTAAGAGGAATTGTGTAGCGTATAGCGCTACCAAAAGAGTAAACAATTATTAGTGCCACAACCAGTGTTGCTGGCCTAGTTTGGAGGAGTCGCGACTAGAACACAGGGGTTTGGCTTCCCCAAACTCCGGCTCCAAAAATGGACCCTTGGAAGAGTATGTCCTTATGGAGGCAATCTTCAAGTCGTACGAGGACGACTCCGGCGGCTACTGCGGCATCTGCGGAAATGGGCCACTCTCATGTGGTAGGTCTGTCCGGGAATAGCATTGTCTCGTATCTCAGTGCCTTCCGGCTGGTCCGGCCACTTGCCATTCCTCTCTCGGTGGCCGATGTTCTGGCGCCCCGACTTTAGGCCAGTCGGGGATTGAGATCATTGGAAGTTCTAGCTTTGCTAGGAATTTGGGAAGGTCGCTGAGGCCTCTAAAGATTGCAGTATTGCTGTCCCTTCCAGCTTGTAATTGAAAGGGATATCCCCATCTGTATGGAATGTTCTTTTCCTTTAATGCAGATAGGATGGGTCTTAGGGCTCTGCGCAGCTGCAGGGTCCTTCTTGATAGATCAGGGAGAACCAGGAGGGCTGCGCCTTTGTATGTAATGGGTCCATCTTCTCTGATTCTCCTCAGGAGGGCTTCTTTATCTTTGAAGAAGTGGATCCTGCATATGACATCACGTGGTCGGGCAGGTCTGTGCTTTTAGGCCCCAGTGCTCTATGTATTCTATCTATTTCTATCGGATTGTCCATTGATCTTTTGAGGATGTCTCCGAAGCATTTGTTGGCCCATCTTTCCAGCTTTGTTGAGTCCACCTCTTCACTCAGGCCCCTGATGCCAATGTTATTCCTTCTATTTCTGTTTTCAATGTCGTCCAGTTGTGTTAATATGGTCGATATCTGTATAGAGTGGTCTAGTAGAATATGATGATCGTTTGCCTGCGCTTGCGATTCTTCAGTCAGCTACTCTGTAGCCTATCTGTTTGATTTCTGTTTGTAGCGCTTCTATGGCTTGCATTTGGGAGTTTGCGGTTTTTGTAATAAGAGCGTCTATCTCGTTACGTGTTGGGATATTTCTTAGGTGGGCCTTCCAGTCCCAGCCCTCATCTTCGTCTGCTGGCTCTGTTGGTTTAGTTCTGGGTCGGGCTTTCGGGTCTGGTTGTGGCTTAGTAGCTGGTAGGGGTGATTCAGTTTGGCCACTGCAGCTTTCGTTGTGCTGGCATTCTGGAGATCTGTATGGCGGCTCGTCTTCCTCATAGTACGCTGAGGATGGGGATTGGCGGGGGCCCCCCTTATTGTGGGTATGTTTTGAGACTGTGGCGTTCTCCCCCTCCTGCCACTGGGGGGAGCTAGACTCACTCCCTGGCATGCTGTGGCTATATTCCTTGTGGCCATGCCCATATAGTTTGCTGGTGGGGGAGCTTGCTTGTGGGGGCCCTCCTGCTGTGAGGGTCTCCCCAGTTAGACCAGGGGCTGTTTCTGGGAGTCCCTGAGTCGGCACCTGTGTGCCGGTTTTTATGTTTGCCGAGGTGGGCGGGGCTTGTCGCGGGAGCCTTACCGGGTCCTTTGCTCCTTTCTGAGGCTGCTGTGGGGAGTGCTGTCCTCCCCGGGGGTCTGGTGTCCCCTGCTTCTCTTCACGTTGCGGACCTCTGTGAGGGGAAGCTGTTGCAGCCGAGCGGGGAGCGCGGAAGCTCCGCCCCCTGCAGTGAGCGTCGGCGCTATCTTGGCTTCTGCCGGGGCTCTCTTCTTCCCGGTGTTTTGCCCAAGGAATAGGTCTAGGGGGCCCGGGTTCTTAGTGTCCGGGGTCCCCCGAAGTCCAGATCGTCTGCCACGCTGCATGGTGTCCGGATGCCGCCGGTGGTTGCCAGGTAGGCTGAATATGAGCCGGTGTTCAGCGGGAGCCCTGCGAGGAAACGTCTCACTTCCTCATGTCCCAGGCCACGCCCCACCCCCGTGCGGGTAGATGGTCGGTGTAGCTGACCTGTGCGGGTAGCAGAGGGCAACCTGGTTTAGCAGTTTATAGAATCAACTGGGTAGATACTCAGGCAAGTCCCAATATACAAATCTAGTATTTAAAGAGTTCATTAGGAACAGTCGCTGCAACAGACTAAAGCCCACGGAGAGTTAACCACTAATTTGCCACCGTGGAACATACTGTCAAAACATGCTTGCCCTGGCCAAGGACCCAGCGGCATATACGGAGGGCTAATCAACATGGCACAGCCGCTACAGGGATGCAGGATGGATGACGCCAAAAACATGCGCAGCGAACAGCCATACGATTGGCGCAGTACGTGAAAAAAACATGATAGAAGAATGAACCCTCCAATGTGTAGATTTTGTGTAGTCAGGAGTTCCAACTGCTTTGTTTCCCCCCTGCCCTGCACTATATTGCTGAAGCCCAGGAGGGCCCCTTGAAGTGCTGCTACTTTACTAATTGACACTGATGTCCGATTGGATCTTCCTCCGCAGACATGAATGAGCACAGCTCCAGAAGTCACAGCATCTTCCTAATTAATATAAAACAAGAAAACATTGAGACGGAGAAGAAGCTCTGCGGGAAACTCTACCTGGTGGATCTAGCGGGAAGTGAGAAGGTGAGGGTCTGTCAGTAGACCTACCCATATGGTTAATACTGTGTTCTCTTCCCTCCTTCTTTAATCCTCCTCTTCTTCTTTTCTGCTTCCTTGCAAGTAGTTTACTTGAACTATTATGTCATCCTTCAGGTCAGCAAAACCGGAGCGGAGGGAGCCGTCTTGGATGAAGCTAAAAACATCAATAAGTCTCTCTCTGCGCTCGGTAATGTCATCTCTGCTCTGGCTGAGGGAACGGTGAGTACTTCATCTGGCATGGACTTTTATTCCCAGGTCATCTCCCGCCATTTTCAAGATTCTTGACTCCAGGAAAGCTGGGTGACAACTAGCCATTGCCACTACAGCCTAGGCTCTGTTCACATCTATGCAAATAAAGATTGTTGTTATTGTATCTGCATCTTAGATTTCCATTGTTTGGCTCAATCACAAGAGCCAAACAATGGAAATGATGGAGGTGCCAGATGCAGCACATCGCGAACATTAATAATCCCTGATGGAACCCATTGACTGCGATGTCGGGTTTCTTTAATGTTGCCTGATATCTATCATCATAATGAACAGAATAGTGCAGCATGCTGGATCTGGGAATTTGGATAGGATCTGTGATAGGAACTCGGAGGCTCCGAGAATATTCTCTAACCACTGAGACCCCCACCAGTCAGACTGGCTTCACACGGCCGGGAAAATCGTGCAAGTTTTGTGTGTTGCGAGACGCACAGATATGAACCCTATTCACTTGAATGGGTTCATGCACATGAGCGATGTTTTCCTGCATGGCACCGCGATACGATGCTATGCGAGAAACGAATCGCGGCCTGTTCTATCTGGCTGTGAGATCTCGCATTGGAGCCCCATCGTTTGCAATGGGATCGGCGGCAGCAGCGCAAGAGACTGGAGGAACTCCACGACCCTCTGCCACAACTGTGACAGCCACGACGGGGATTCCCTTCATCCCCAAAGTGATGCAAGGCTGTTTTCACATGAAAACGCTTTGCATCCCTGGGTAATTCCCATGGTGGGGATTCACGGCCCCATATTGCGCTTGCCTGTGTGAAGTTAGCCCCAGGGCTTTAATGCCGCATCCCATTCCCACCTTTCTGCTGCACCCGGCCGCTCAGGGGGCTGCAGCTGGCTGCATGAATGGGGTCACACTGCTGTTCCCTGCACAGCGGGTAGCTGTGTACTATTGTGCAGGGGTTGTAGAGCTATATCATTTCCGTGCCCCCCTTATTCCTAGAAGAAGCTGGGCCTAGACTGATCATAAAGTGATAGCATATCCTTGCTGCAGAGACAAGTGGAGGACTCTCATTGTGTGAGACATGGCGCTTGGAAAAACTTGTGTAGCATATGACCGCTGCCTGCTTCTCCGTTCGGCTGCTTACACAGCTGATTTGTCAGACACGGGGACAAGGGGAGGATTCGAATGCCGGTGCAGGACCACCACTCCACATTATTTGGGCTGGGCAGAGAAAGAGCAACTTCACAGGGGACACCCACTGAGCTCAGAGCTTGAAGCTCTGCATGAAGGCATGGTGGAGAAAGCGGGGATTTCAAACAGGTTTTAATTTTTTTGCAGTTTTACCATTGAAGCTTGTTAGGTTTCTTAGTACGTTCACTAGGAGGAGCTGACTCTACAAGGAGCTGCAAAAGTCTTTCCAACTTGCTTGATAGTATGCTGCATGTGTAGAGTCCGCTCCTCCTAGAGAACGTACTAAGAAACCTAACGAGTTTCAATTCTAAAACCATTAAAAAAAAACCTGCTTGGAATCCCCGTTCTGCTTTCTCCTCCGTGCCTTCATGTGGAGCTTCAAGCTCTGAACTCTGAAATGCCATCACTTTATAGGATGGGAATACCCCTACAAGAGACCACCTGCTTCAGCATTAGCTCCTCACAAACCCTTTTGTCATCTTCCTAGAAAAGCCACGTTCCATACAGAGACAGTAAGATGACCAGGATACTGCAGGACTCCCTTGGTGGGAACTGTCGGACGACCATCATCATCTGCTGCTCCCCATCCATCTTTAACGAGGCTGAGACCAAGTCCACGCTCATGTTTGGCCAGCGGTAAATTGCCTTCTCTACGACCCTTCAGGCCCAGCAGGGTTTTGGTTCTGCTCATTAATAAGAGTATTATCTTGTACCAGGGCCAAGACTATTAAGAACACGGTATCTGTTAATCTGGAGCTGACTGCCGAGGAGTGGAAGAAGAAATACGAAAAGGAAAAGGAGAAAAACAAGTCTCTTAAGAACATCATTCAGCATCTTGAGATGGAGCTGAACAGATGGAGAGGCGGTGAGGAAATTGCTTTTAAAATGGATAAGGGATAAGTAAGAAGAACACATTTAGGAGAATGACAGAATGATATTGTGCTGTCACAAATACCGGCGCTTTAGAGCATTTTGAGGGGATTTTTGTTATTTTTACCAGATTACCAGTTTGGAGGTGCGCGTTAAGATATCCAATCGCATTCAATATTTTTCCGCAAAATGCACCAACCTTAAGCCCTTCATGCCCCGGGGCGTACAGTTACATCCTGGACACACGGGGTTTGTGTGGAATCGGATCATCATCCAATCCTCTCCATACAGGATAGTCGTTGGCTGTCTTCTGGAGGCCCCCTGGGCTACCATAACTGATTGCCTGTGGCAAGTCTTGATAGACTGCCTGTCTGAACGTGATATAATGCAGTGCTATGGTATTGCATTATGTTGTATACGTGAACAATCGATTGCAAGTTCCCTATGGGGACTAAAAAAAAAAAATTAACTAAAAAAGTTTTATTAGAAATAATAAAAAGTGATAAAAATCTAACAAAACGAAAACTCCACAATAAAAAAGAAAGAACAAAGACAACAAAAATACATTTTCATCACCAGGTCCATAAAAGCCCAATCAATCAAAGTAATGCATTATTTATCCTGCATCGTCATCTTCCACCCCCCCCCCCATTTCTTCCATTTCACTCTACTTAGAATTTTTTAAAAAGTTTTTCCAGTACATTTATATGGTACATTAAATAGAATCATTGATAAACACAACTGCAGCAAACCTGAGACCGCTACCTCAATGGAAAAATAAGAGATTAGTTTTTTGAAAGCTGGGAGGGAAAACCAAAAATATAGGGGGGAAAAGCTGCTTCATTAAGGAGTTAATGGGGGTCCACCAGCAATCTAATGTGAACAGATCAAGTGTGCTCTTGGAGATAAGCAGTGTTATAACTAACTGGCAGACATTTCTCTTATTCCCTCTTTTTAAACTACACGCCAGTTGAGCCAAAACACCATGTTTGTGGGTTTTTAGTGGAAGGTGACTGCAGAATTGCTATTAGACTCTGTATAGAGTCTAGTATACAGGGACCATCCAGGCCTCGGGTCAGTCTACTCCATTGAGCCTTGAGCCATCTATTGGTCGATGCTTGGCTCTTAACTTCATTCGACCAAAAAGAAGTTATTGAGGTTCTGAGAATTCAGCGACCAGGAGACACTGGCAACACGTACACAGCAGTAGCGTATAGCATTGTCTGAAGGATAGATAAGAAAGGTATTCTGGACCAATCCTAAAACAACATGCATATAGCAGTGATAAACATTTCCAAGGAAAGGTACCGATTTGGTTCCAGAAGCTTTCATAACTACATTGATTAGGAAACTCAACAAACTTAACTCATTAGGAGAGCTTTAAACTAGAATAATACGGGAAGGGAAGTGAAAGGTAAAAATATACAGCTAATTAATACATTCGAGAACCTTGCTATTAGAAGTGGAAAGGAAAACAACAACAAAAAATTCTGAAGGAAAGGAGACGAACAAGAGACACCGATCACAAACTAAAATGTTTCTACACAAATGCCCAGAGCATGGGAAACAAACAAGGAAGAGAAATATGATGTCATAGGCATCACGGAAACTTGGTGGGATGATACACATGATTGGAATACAAGGCTTGAAGGATACAACTTATTTATAAGACACAGACCTAATAAAAGGGGAGGAGGTGTTGTGTTTGTATGTTAGAAGAACATTCATCTCCACAGAGATTCAAGCTTCAGAGCCGGGAGTTCTGTAGAAACTGTTTGGGTAAGAATACAAGGAGAGAACAACAGAAAGGACACCATTGTAGGCATTTACTATAGGCCGCCTGGTCAAGCAGAAGATATGGAGGAACTCTTTCTACATCCGATGGTCAAGCTCTCAAACAAGCCCAACATAGTGATCATGGGAGATTTTACCCATCCAGACATTTGTTGGGAATCTCTCAGGTAAAAGTAACGGATCCAACAAATACTTATCTGCTCTTGGTGACAACTTTATCTTCCAAAAGGTAGAAGATAAAACAAGGGAATCTGCTATCTTGGACCTAATTCTTACCAACAGTGAGGGAATGGGTGAGGAAGTAAGGGTGGCTGGGACCTTAGGAGGCAGTGATCATGATATCCTTGGATGTTGGATAAAAAAGAAAAAGACCTGAGAAAACTCAGACCTCAAGGTTGGATTTCAGAAAGACAAATTTTAATGAACTCAGAAAGAGAATAGGAATAGAGATGACCCTTATGTCAGATTGGATCTTCCTCCGCAGACATGAATGAGCACAGCTCCAGAAGTCGCTCATCTCGAGTAACTGCCTTCTCCTTTGAGTGTATTCGGGGGCGGCGGCGGGGGGGGGGGGGGGGAGTGAGGAGAAGGCAGTTACTCGAGATGAGCGAGGCTCGCTCAAGTAACTGACCTTACCGAGCGTGCTCGCTCATCTCAAGATGGGAATAATCCAATGGCTGGATGTTCTTAAGGACAGAAATGTCCAAGAAGGTTGGGAAATATTGTGAAATGAGATTCTGAAAGCACAATCGTTAATAATCCCTAAAAGAAGGAAGAATGGGAAGCATTTAAAGAGACCTGGATAGATGAACACAGAACTTGTACACATGTTAAAAACGAAGAAAAATATGTTTATCAAATGGAAAGAGGGGGGAATATCTAAAGAAGAATATAATGGGGTCTGCAGAAAATCAAAAGAAAAGTAAAAGATGCTATTGGATTCTTACAAGATGAAAATGGTTAATTAGTTAAGAATGATGCTGAGAAGGCTGAACTTTTAAATTCCTATTTTGTATCTGTTTTCTCTCAGAAAGTAGATGTAACATCAACTGATCTTCCCTGTGCTAATGGGGGGATAAAAGAATGCAGGCTATCTATAAACAGAGGGATGGTGAGGGAACACTTAGCTAACTTAAATTAATTCAAGTCTCAAGTGCAAGATGAATTACATCCTAGGGTACTAAAAGAAGCAGCGGAGGTAATTGCTGAATCACTCTCCATAATTTTTAAAAATTCCTGGAGACCGGGTGAAGTCCCAGAAGATTGAAAAAGGACGACTGTTGTCCCTATCTTCAAAAAAAAAAAAAGAAAGGTGGATCCAGGAAACTACAGGCCTGTGAGCCTGATTTCTATACCTGGAAAGATCTTTGAACAAATTATTAAACAGCATGTATGCAAGTACTTGGATGAAAATGAAGTAATTAACCAGATTCAGCATGGAAATTTTATTCGTCTGGCATGACTTGTTTGTTATAAACCCTTCTATGATAGAATCACCGACTGAGTTGATCAGGGAAATGCAGTGGATATAGTATATCTTGACTTTAGTAAAGCATTTGACAAAGTATCTCATACCATACTTATTGAAAAAATGACCAAATATGGGATTGACAAGGCAACTGTTAGGTGGATTCACAACTGGCTGAGTGATCGTACTCAGAGTGGTCATAAATGGCTGCACATCCAAGTGGGAGAATGTATTAAGTGGGGAACCACAAGGCTCTGTCCAGGGCCCAGTGTTGGTCAACATTTTTATAAATGATCTTGAGAAAGGAATTGATGGGAAACTGATGAAATTTGCCAACCACACAAAGCTAGGAGGGATAGCTAATACTAGGGAAGAGAGAGAGGATTCAAAAAGATCTAGATAAGCTTGAACAGTGAGCAGCGACTAACAGAATGGTATTTAACAAGGTGAAATGCAAAGTCCCACATCTGGGAAAGAAAAATGAAGAAAGCACATACAGAATAGGAGGAATTGGGCTAAGTAGCAGCACATGTGAAAAAGACTTGGGTATACTAATAGATCATAGACTGAACATGAGTCAACAATGTGATACAGCAGCCAAAACGGCAAGCACAATTCTGGGATGTATTAGGAGAAGCATAGAGTCTAGATCACGTGAGGTCATTATCCCCATCTACTCTTCCTTAGTCAGACCTCATCTGGAATACTGGGTCCAGTTCTGGGCACCGCACTTTAAAAAAAGGCATGGACAAACTGGAGCAAGTTCAGAGAAGAGTTACCAAGATGGTGAGCCGTCTGCAAATCATGTCCTATGAGGAACGGTTAAAGGATCTGGGAATGTTTAGCTTGCAGAAGAGAAGGCTGAGAGGAGACTTAATAGCTGCCTACAAATATCTGAAGGGCTGTCACAGTGCAGAGGGATCAGCCCTATTCTCATCTGCACAAGGAAAGACTAGAAGCAATGGGATGAAACTGAAAGGGAGGAGACACAGATTAGATATTAGACAGTGAGGGGGATCAATGAGTGGAACAGGTTACCACGGGAGGTGGGGAGTTCTCCTTCAATGGAAGTGCTCAAGCAAAGGTTGGACAAGTATCTGTCTGGGAGGATTTAGTGAATCCTGCACTGAGCAGGGGGTTGGACCCGATGACCCCGGAGGACCCGATGACCCTGGAGGTCCCTTCCAACTCTACCATTCTATGATACATTTTACCACAGCCCTATGGTACCTCTTGATAGGCTCTCTGTCGGAACGCCGTATTATATATTATGCTTCATGAGCGTCTGAAAGTTCAAATGTCCTATGTGGACTATAAAACTTTTAAACTCCTTTTTACATTTTTTTCAATCATTAGGAAAAAGTTAATAAAAGTTTGGGGTAAAAAAAAAGCTTTTTCCCATATTGATAAAAAAAATTGAAATAAAACCAAAAGATTTATTTCTTTTGTTGTTTTTAAAAGCCCTTCACAGAAAACGCCCGGAAATAATGTTATTTATTAAAGAATACTAAAAAAGAGGGTTAATTGACTGACGATACAAAACAAACCTACAAATAATCATCAAATAAAAAGCCCTTGGGGTTAAATGGGGGTGGGGGAAATAAACTTTCTGCACTCTTATCCCAAAGAGGGATAAATGCCCTTACAAGGAGTAAAGTGCGGCTCATCATCTCTGTAATGGATACACAAATATTGACTGTATTGACTGGATATCTTTTTCTAACACGGTCTGCTCAATTTTAGTGCGATTCTGCGTTTTTGTTTTTAAATGCACTTCCTCACCCATTGCAAACGCCATTCTCGCCTGTGTGAGAGGAGCCTAAAGCTTATGAAAAGCTATGGCTCTGGCTCAACACGTTCTTCCTCAAAACCGATCTAGAACATCCAGAGCCGAATCATTGGTAAGGCCTCGGAGATACTTCAGCCAAACCAATTAGTTTGCTGCCAAGTCCCAGAGAACTCTATAGACCTAGCATGAAATATTTAGAGCACACAGACTAGCATTAGGTTGGCTGCACCCAAACAACCAGGTCTTTTCCACGGCCCACCATCTTACCGAGAGAGAAGAAGCGCATCTTCTGCATGTTCCTCTACCTATATTTTTCGAAATCGCTGTCGTTCCTTTTTCCGCCTTCCTAACTAAGATCATTACTATGGCATTGTCGCATTTGAACAGCCAATGGTGTTTCTTCATTACGTCTGATGTTCCCCACATACGCCAATGTTTTTTTGTTTTCTTGCGTTCTGAACAGGCATATGTGCCTGTGACTCTCTACCTGCCTAGCCACAAGTCCTGGTTAGTCGTTGGTCTGAGATGACTACGGACCAATCTGTCCCTCAGATTTCTACCACGCCTGTAAGTTATTAATGATCCTAATATCCTTGTCCTCTATTAACCCTTTCCAATCCACTGTCTGACGTGTAAAGACATTCTGATTGAAGGATGCACAGCTCCGATGTTGGAAGACATTCGTCAGGGTAACCGCTCTGTTGTCAGGGGCCTCTCCGGCATGTCTCATACCGCAGTACTGGCTCTAGCCAGCAGATGACACCATTGTATAATGGCAGAAAGAGAGAGCCCCCTAGGAAACCCTGAATCCAAAATTGGATTGCAAAGGGTTAATATACCCAAATAACTCTCCAAAATGGAGCGAATTTTGTGAGCCCCATAGTCATAGGTGCCCATTAAGCGTATTTTTTTCACCAGTAGTTTCTCATATCCGAGGTATCAATAGGCAAATGTGAAGGCTTGGTCAATTGTGTCCTAAGGATAGTTAAGTTGCAGAAACCTCCTTTAGGTTTCCAGACTCTGATGGGTAATCTCACACGGAGGAACTGCCCTTTCCGCCCCTCTTCAGAGCCAAAGGAGGATGGCTATTCCAGGACAAAAGTCCATTAGAGGCTGGTGGTTTACGAAAAATTGTAGATGTTGACCACTAGCCTCGTTTTTATATATGGTAAAGTCTAGAAAGGAAATAGAAGATTCTTGTTTCTCAAAAGTAACCCTCAAACCAAGATCATCGATCTTGAGATGTCCCACAAGTTCATTGAATGATGGAGTCAGCCCATAAGATCAAGAGTTCATCAATGTATCTAAGCCACTAAAGGATCTTAGATGTCCAAGGATGCCTCTGAGAAGACCATTTTCTCCTCCCACCAGTCCAGGTACAGGTTAGCATTACGAGGGGGCACAGGGGCTCCCCATCGCTGTACCCCTGAGCTGGTGGTAGAAGCGCCCCTCAAAGAGAAATTGTATGTCAGAACAAACTCCAATAGATCCACAACCAATTGATTATATCCACCAGATTGTACATATCTGTCCAAAATAATGACCAAGTGCCTTCAAGCCACCTTCATGGGGGATTGAGCTCTATAATGCCTCAATAACGATACTTGCCAACTTAACGTCACTGACTGGGATCCCCTCCATTCCCTAAGGGGTCAAAGAGACTTGATCTTACATTTCTAAGTGCGATAACAAGCAAAACTGTGAACCATTTTTAGATGCTGAGCACTGGCCCCCCCCATACACGTATTGTTGCCCCCACTGATGTGATCCGTATACATGTATTCGGACTGGCACACAGTAGCCGCATGGAGAGAAGGCCTGCCTATAAGAAACGGAGAAGATTAAAGTTGCCCCAGTAATTCTTCTGCTTTGGTCACTTCTCATGTCCGAGCCTGAATGGACGCGACCTTCATCTCTGATGGCTGCTACCACAATCCCAGCGGCAGCCATGGCAACAGATGGATTTGCACTCATTTGGCTTTCGCACCTCTTTGTGCCGCGTATCTCAAGGAAATTAGGATTGCCGTAGTTAAATGTAACGTAGTAGAGCGACGCGCATCCAAGCGGTGGTGATATACATGTAGCATATTGACATTTCGGGCTCCTTTAAGTAACGGCAGATCTTCTTTTGGCCGCGTTCCATTTTTTTTCCAGGCTCGCTCCGTCTCGGGGGTTTTGCTGACACTGGAGCGGTGGATGTTTTTTCTGATTAGAGCAATGACGTTTCCATGGTGACGGCGGCAGCGGGGTCTGGAGATCACGGAGAATATTACTCACAAATGTGATTACAGGTTTATTCGGGACTTTGTCACGTTTGCAGGAGTTCTGACAAAGCAAAGTGGGTTTGCATGAAATTGTCCCTCCGCAGCGAGCGTCAGGGTCCCGGGACGTCCTGTACGCCTGCAGGAGTGATACATGTATTCTTAAATATGCTTGACACCGCTTATTTTTGGTGCGGATTCCGTGCTAAAATCTGTGTCCTTCCATCGACCGGGATGTAAATCTGCGTCGCAGAAATAAAGAATTGACAAGTCTGTTCTTGATGTGTTTTCCACTTCAGGCGGCTCCATTTGGATGGGACTCGGTCTGCATGGAGATCCGCGTGCAAATCTGCGTGGGGGTTCTGACGCTCGGCCTCCCATTTCTGCCATTGATTAAGTGTCAGAAAAATTAAACACGGAATTCACAAAAAGAAACCGTGTGAACGGGCGCATATAGCCTTCAGAAGAACAGCAGCGGTTTCCTTTCTGAAGCCACGGCCCCTCACCTTCTCCTTTTGCCCATTTCCACTCCAACAAATAGCCGATGATGAGATATATTATGCCATCCCGTTCAGATGCTCCGTGCCAGCCTCCTCCCTGGACGCAGGTCTTGGACAAGTGGGATCTCAGTGGGAGGCACTGATGGATGAGATCGTGGCACGTGCCCCTCACTCGGGCTCAGGACCCCCCATACAGACCACCAGTAGAGAGGAGCGTCTGATCGTCTGACAAGCACCAGTAGCTCCAACTGTTTCTTTGTCCAGTGGCCCCATCATTGTAGGTCTCTGTGTCTGTCAAACATATTCCAGATACTTGGCTGAAGGACATTTGGTCTCCCGGCCACAATTACATGTACGGCCTCTGACACCCACCGTCGCCCCCATTACATCTACGGCCTCTAACGGCCACCGTCTTCTCCGTTTGCACTGGTGTTGTGAACGATGAAACTGGACGCTACAGAGGGGAACCGGGTTGTCTTCAGTGATGAATTCAGCTGTAGTTTGGGCGCTGACGACGGACGTGTTTGTGTCTGTAGACCTCGGGGTGAGCGCCTCAATCCTGATTTTGCTGTGGAGTGGCACACTGCCCCCTGCTGGTGTGATGGTCTGGGGGGGCCATCACATACAACAGTCGATCGCCCCCACAAGCGACAAGGACAGCTCAGCGATATGTTCAGGACATCCTGCCGCCACATGTGTTCCTCTCATGGCGGCTTCCAGCAGGATAATGCTCGGCCGCACACACAAGGGGGTCACAGGAGCCCCCACAACATTGTCACACTTCAGTAACGATGTAGAGGCTCAATTACAGCAAATGTGGAGTGATATGTCTTAGGATACCATACAGATCTGATATGCCTACATGGCCCCCCGTATTCCATCTTGTATCCAAACTAGAAGCGGTACAACAGGGTACTAGAGCCTCCATTTTTTGTGATCAGGGGGGGGGGGGGGTGTTGAACTACAAAACTTTTATTAAGTGAGAAGTGCATATGCATGCATCCTCTCACCATGCAGGTAGCTGACTACGCAAGGAACCGTGAAGTGGTTAGTGGGCTCATGTATCTTGGCCAACATCCAACCAATGCCTTGCATTTATTATCTATCATTCACATGCAGCGTGGCTTTAAGACTCCAGGGGGAGCCCAGGGTGGCAGTATCAATGTGGTTCACTGATGGAATTGCACGGCAACCCGCCGAATTATCATGGCGTCATTAATAGGTTGCTGGTCTGCATGGTGAACTACATATATCAGAATGGTTTGGCACCCTGTATCCACTATGTGTGGGAGTATACGCCAAGCATCCACCCCCCTCATTATCAGGAGGCAGTGTGAGCGGCTGTCTTATCGGTGTCCTGCACAGGTGTAATTCGCTCCCCCATTCGGTCGTCAGCTACCTGCATGGTGAGAGGTGGATGCATCTATATGCACTCCTCAGTCAGTAATTCTCTTCTGCTTCTATTTACTTTTTATTCTGTTTGCTTATTCTGTAATTAGGGGAAGCCGTTCCGGTAGATGAACAAATCGGTTCAAAGGATCAGAAGTCCCTGGAGCCATTTGATAACACGCCGATCATTGACAACCTGTCCCCGGCCGTCGCCTGCATTTCATCTGAGGAAAAGAAGAAATATGATGATGATATCGCCTCTTTGTACCGTCAGCTGGACGACAAGGTTGGTACCAAGTGGCCACTCTCAATGTCTTGTCTTAAAGGGAATCTGTCACTGTATGTTTGCAACCCTCTGTGGGAGCAGCACAAGGCGGTGACGGGGGCGCTGATTACAGGGATATGTCCGATGTACGTGTCTGTGCAGTGGTTTTAGAGAAACTTATACTTTTATTAGTAGCTGCAAATACAGGAAGTAGTCATGAGCTGCAGCTAGCCACACCCACCCCCTAGCCTCTGATTGACAGCCTTCTCTCTCTGCATAGTAATAGGCCAACCGCTGACAATCATTGGCTGGAGGGCAGAATGGTTGGAGCTAACCTGCAGCTCATGATTGTGGAGGACTATTTCCTGTAGTTCTCTGTATCTGGCTGCTACTAATTAAATTGAAGTTTCTCCTAAACTACTGCACAGATACACACAACAGACATATCGCTGTAATCCGTGTGACTGTCCCTATACTAATATGGGATCGGTCCTTGTCACTTTCCCTCTGGTATTTGACCACCACATGGCAAGGATGGGATGTTTGACTGCATTACAAATAGGAACCCGGCCTTATTAAATCCTTAAGTTATAAAATCCGCTTATTATGCAAACCACAATCCAGCGCTAGGTTTTCTCCCCACCGCCATTTTCCTCTCCTGCGGGGGGAGGGCATGATCCTTCACAAGGTTATTCTTACCATTTTCCTGTCGTGGTGCGCTGGTCGAGCATCTCTGTCCAAGTAACAATACCATTCATGCAGAAGAGCGCCATCTGCAGACAGTGTGGCTTATAAACTATCCATTGGCTTACTTAAAATGGTCCTTAAGAGGACCCCTCATGTCAGCGGAGCTGGCTGCATAGCTTTGCAGTCCCTTTTCCACTGACTTTAAGGCCTTTTTTTTTTGTTACAGTCACCCCCATTCACCTGTAAGGCTCCCCTTGGACACTGCTCCTGGTGCTGTGAATGTGTCAAGTGGGCGGTCCCCATGATTCACTATCAATGGGTGATGTCATGGCGCCAGAAGCAGAGTCTAAGAGCTCGTATGGAGGAATGGGGGTAGGCATGAACAAAAGAAAGAGCTCATTGGAGGATTGCAAATCTATACAGCTGGCCCCCTGATTGGACGGCATGGCAAAACCTCTTAAAATAAGCTGCTTTTTAAACCACGTTGTGAGTGAGTTAAAAGGAGGGGGAAGAGTGGCTACAAAGTGTTTCTTACTTTGGACAATGTAGCATATCTGTGAATTATATGGACAAACTATTGATTACAATGGGCATTGTGTAATGCTGCATTTCACCTGTGGGAGTGCTGCAGGAGATTTGAACACTTATTTTCGATGAGGTTCACAATGCTGCTGCAGATTCCTGTCCTAGACCTTAAAGTAATCCCTGCCATCCATATGCTGTATGATGCCACGCGCCGCCTCCGTGGTACCAGTATCACTGCTGCAGAAGTGACACTTTATCTTGGCTGCATTTATTCTTCTGCGCTTTTCTTTCAGAGCCGTAATTAGTAGTAATGATGGTCCGCTGCTTCATAATTGTGTGTTTTTACTGCACGTTAATTGTTGCCATTTGCATATCCCCTTGGTGAATACACAGGCGACATCTTCTCTGTATCACTTGTGATACTAATTGCTAAAACTGTTAATTAAATGGCAGTTCTTTCTTCGTTAAGTGAAGGCTATAACCGCACCGCCGGGTTATTCTAAAGGCGTTCTATCTTCTTGCATTCATGCAGAATATCTTATCTGGGTGTTCAGGCCATAATACTTCATCTGTAGAAGTCTCTGCGGTCCTCCTGTACGTCCGTCTGCGTCTCTTTCTGTCAGATTGATCCTCCATCGGAGCCGCAGCCTATGGCGTCTCGCGCAGATCCCAGCTGAAGGCATTTCAAGTTTCCCGTGAATTACACAACAATTAGGGTTATTGGCATCAGAGGTTTTAGACCAGTTGCACACAAGTGCATTGTGGTCGGGGGGCCTGGCCTGACTGCAGACTTGCATCATTGATGGCTCCGATGGGTCAGTAGACCCATACTTGGTCCGGGACACTCATCTATGTTATGGGTGCATAAATGCTCGTGGGCAGCTGGCCTTGGGCTGGAAACCGGTTTTTGAACTAAAGCTAGAAGTGGATCCAGCAGGAAGACCTAGAAGTCCTTCTTAAAGGGCGCATTCACACGGGGGTATTGTCTGTTCAGTATAAAATGACAAGTTCTATCCCTGCTCTTTGTATGCTGAGGAATCCTGTGGCCGGTCCTAATCCGTTTGGGCAGCCTTCCCCATATGACTGCTCATAGAGAGATAGTTGCCAATCACTGATGGGACCGCCCACTTGACTGTTAAGCATAGAAGGTGCCAAACAATAAAAATACAATCTCTACTCAATTTTTCCCCATAAAACTATATATCAATCTGCTCGGCTCCTTCGGCTCTGTAACATCATGCCTGCAGATCGCACACCATGTGGAACATGACTGATTCCCTTTAAATGGTTTTGGCATTCAGATACCAGAACAGTCCACGTAACAGCATGTGTTAGCCAGCTGTGATGGCTGGTGGTCCGGCATGCTGTATGTGTGTCTGGGTGTTGGTGCTGGCTGGTGGTCCGTCAGGCTGTATGTGTGTCTGGGTGTTGGTGATGGCTGGTGGTCCGTCAGGCTGTATGTGTGTCTGGGTGTTGGTGATGGCTGGTGGTCCGTCAGGCTGTATGTGTGTCTGGGTGTTGGTGATGGCTGGTGGTCCGTCAGGCTGTATGCGTGTCTAGGTGTTGGTGATGGCTGGTGGCCCGTCAGGCTGTATGCGTGTCTGGGTGTTGGGGATGGCTGGTGTCCCGTCAGGCTGTATGCGTGTCTGGGTGTTAGTGATGGCTGGTGGTCCGTCAGGCTGTATGCGTGTCTGGGTGTTACTGATGGCTGGTGGTCCATCAGGCTGTATGCGTGTCTGGGTGTTACTGATGGCTGGTGGTCCGTCAGGCTGTATGCATGTCTGGGTGTTGGTGATGGCTGGTGGTCTGTCAGGCTGTATGCATGTCTGGGTGTTGGTGATGGCTGGTGGTCTGTCAGGCTGTATGCGTGTCTAGGTTTTGGTGATGGCTGGTGGCCCGTCAGGCTGTATGCGTGTCTGGGTGTTGGTGATGGCTGGTGGTCCGTCAGGCTGTATGCGTGTCTAGGTGTTGGTGATGGCTGGTGGCCCGTCAGGCTGTATGCGTGTATGGGTGTTGGTGATGGCTGGTGGCCCGTCAGGCTGTATGCGTGTATGGGTGTTGGTGATGGCTGGTGGCCCGTCAGGCTGTATGCGTGTATGGGTGTTGGTGATGGCTGGTGGCCCGTCAGGCTGTATGCGTGTATGGGTGTTGGTGATGGCTGGTGGCCCGTCAGGCTGTATGCGTGTATGGGTGTTGGTGATGGCTGGTGGCCCGTCAGGCTGTATGCGTGTATGGGTGTTGGTGATGGCTGGTGGTCCGTCAGGCTGTATGCATGTCTGGGTGTTGGTGATGGCTGGTGGTCTGTCAGGCTGTATGCATGTCTGGGTGTTGGTGATGGCTGGTGGTCCGTCAGGCTGTATGTGTGTCTGGGTGTTGGTGATGGCTGGTGGTCTGTCAGGCTGTATGCGTGTCTAGGTTTTGGTGATGGCTGGTGGCCCGTCAGGCTGTATGCGTGTCTGGGTGTTGGTGATGGCTGGTGGTCCGTCAGGCTGTATGCGTGTCTAGGTGTTGGTGATGGCTGGTGGCCCGTCAGGCTGTATGCGTGTATGGGTGTTGGTGATGGCTGGTGGCCCGTCAGGCTGTATGCGTGTATGGGTGTTGGTGATGGCTGGTGGCCCGTCAGGCTGTATGCGTGTATGGGTGTTGGTGATGGCTGGTGGTCCGTCAGGCTGTATGCGTGTCTGGGTGTTGGTGATGGCTGGTGGTCCATCAGGCTGTATGCATGTCTGGGTGTTGGTGATGGCTGGTGGTCTGTCAGGCTGTATGCATGTCTGGGTGTTGGTGATGGCTGGTGGTCCGTCAGGCTGTATGTGTGTCTGGGTGTTGGTGATGGCTGGTGGTCCGTCAGGCTGTATGTGTGTCTGGGTGTTGGTGATGGCTGGTGGTCCGTCAGGCTGTATGCGTGTCTAGGTGTTGGTGATGGCTGGTGGCCCGTCAGGCTGTATGCGTGTCTGGGTGTTGGGGATGGCTGGTGTCCCGTCAGGCTGTATGCGTGTCTGGGTGTTGGTGATGGCTGGTGGTCCGTCAGGCTGTATGCGTGTCTAGGTTTTGGTGATGGCTGGTGGCCCGTCAGGCTGTATGCGTGTCTGGGTGTTGGTGATGGCTGGTGGTCCGTCAGGCTGTATGCGTGTCTGGGTGTTGGTGATGGCTGGTGGCCCGTCAGGCTGTATGCGTGTATGGGTGTTGGTGATGGCTGGTGGCCCGTCAGGCTGTATGCGTGTATGGGTGTTGGTGATGGCTGGTGGCCCGTCAGGCTGTATGCGTGTATGGGTGTTGGTGATGGCTGGTGGCCCGTCAGGCTGTATGCGTGTATGGGTGTTGGTGATGGCTGGTGGCCCGTCAGGCTGTATGCGTGTATGGGTGTTGGTGATGGCTGGTGGCCCGTCAGGCTGTATGCGTGTATGGGTGTTGGTGATGGCTGGTGGTCCGTCAGGCTGTATGCATGTCTGGGTGTTGGTGATGGCTGGTGGTCTGTCAGGCTGTATGCATGTCTGGGTGTTGGTGATGGCTGGTGGTCCGTCAGGCTGTATGTGTGTCTGGGTGTTGGTGATGGCTGGTGGTCTGTCAGGCTGTATGCGTGTCTAGGTTTTGGTGATGGCTGGTGGCCCGTCAGGCTGTATGCGTGTCTGGGTGTTGGTGATGGCTGGTGGTCCGTCAGGCTGTATGCGTGTCTAGGTGTTGGTGATGGCTGGTGGCCCGTCAGGCTGTATGCGTGTATGGGTGTTGGTGATGGCTGGTGGCCCGTCAGGCTGTATGCGTTTATGGGTGTTGGTGATGGCTGGTGGCCCGTCAGGCTGTATGCGTGTATGGGTGTTGGTGATGGCTGGTGGTCCGTCAGGCTGTATGCGTGTCTGGGTGTTGGTGATGGCTGGTGGTCCATCAGGCTGTATGCATGTCTGGGTGTTGGTGATGGCTGGTGGTCTGTCAGGCTGTATGCATGTCTGGGTGTTGGTGATGGCTGGTGGTCCGTCAGGCTGTATGTGTGTCTGGGTGTTGGTGATGGCTGGTGGTCCGTCAGGCTGTATGTGTGTCTGGGTGTTGGTGATGGCTGGTGGTCCGTCAGGCTGTATGCGTGTCTAGGTGTTGGTGATGGCTGGTGGCCCGTCAGGCTGTATGCGTGTCTGGGTGTTGGGGATGGCTGGTGTCCCGTCAGGCTGTATGCGTGTCTGGGTGTTGGTGATGGCTGGTGGTCCGTCAGGCTGTATGCGTGTCTGGGTGTTACTGATGGCTGGTGGTCCATCAGGCTGTATGCGTGTCTGGGTGTTACTGATGGCTGGTGGTCCGTCAGGCTGTATGCATGTCTGGGTGTTGGTGATGGCTGGTGGTCTGTCAGGCTGTATGCATGTCTGGGTGTTGGTGATGGCTGGTGGTCTGTCAGGCTGCATGCATGTCTGGGTGTTGGTGATGGCTGGTGGTCCGTCAGGCTGTATGCGTGTCTGGGTGTTGGTGATGGCTGGTGGTCTGTCAGGCTGTATGCGTGTCTAGGTTTTGGTGATGGCTGGTGGTCTGTCAGGCTGCATGCATGTCTGGGTGTTGGTGATGGCTGGTGGCCCGTCAGGCTGTATGCGTGTATGGGTGTTGGTGATGGCTGGTGGTCCGTCAGGCTGTATGCGTGTCTGGGTGTTGGTGATGGCTGGTGGTCCGTCAGGCTGTATGTGTGTCTGGGTGTTGGTGATGGCTGGTGGTCTGTCAGGCTGTATGCGTGTCTAGGTTTTGGTGATGGCTGGTGGCCCGTCAGGCTGTATGCGTGTCTGGGTGTTGGTGATGGCTGGTGGTCCGTCAGGCTGTATGCGTGTCTAGGTGTTGGTGATGGCTGGTGGCCCGTCAGGCTGTATGCGTGTATGGGTGTTGGTGATGGCTGGTGGCCCGTCAGGCTGTATGCGTGTATGGGTGTTGGTGATGGCTGGTGGCCCGTCAGGCTGTATGCGTGTATGGGTGTTGGTGATGGCTGGTGGCCCGTCAGGCTGTATGCGTGTATGGGTGTTGGTGATGGCTTGTGGTCCGTCAGGCTGTATGCGTGTATGGGTGTTGGTGATGGCTCGTGGCCCGTCAGGCTGTATGCGTGTCTGGGTGTTGGTGATGGCTGGTGGTCCATCAGGCTGTATACGTGTCTGGGTGTTGGTGATGGCTGGTGGTCCGTCAGGCTGTATACGTGTCTGGGTGTTGGTGATGGCTGGTGGTCCGTCAGGCTCTATGCGTGTATGGGTGTTGGTGATGGCTGGTGGCCCGTCAGGCTGTATGCGTGTCTGGGTGTTGGTGATGGCTGGTGGTCCGTCAGGCTGTATGCGTGTCTGGGTGTTACTGATGGCTGGTGGTCCATCAGGCTGTATGCGTGTCTGGGTGTTACTGATGGCTGGTGGTCCGTCAGGCTGTATGCATGTCTGGGTGTTGGTGATGGCTGGTGGTCTGTCAGGCTGTATGCGTGTCTAGGTTTTGGTGATGGCTGGTGGCCCGTCAGGCTGTATGTGTGTCTGGGTGTTGGTGATGGCTGGTGGTCTGTCAGGCTGTATGCGTGTCTAGGTGTTGGTGATGGCTGGTGGCCCGTCAGGCTGTATGCGTGTCTAGGTGTTGGTGATGGCTGGTGGTCCGTCAGGCTGTATGCGTGTCTAGGTGTTGGTGATGGCTGGTGGCCCGTCAGGCTGTATGCGTGTATGGGTGTTGGTGATGGCTGGTGGCCCGTCAGGCTGTATGCGTGTATGGGTGTTGGTGATGGCTGGTGGCCCGTCAGGCTGTATGCGTGTATGGGTGTTGGTGATGGCTTGTGGTCCGTCAGGCTGTATGCGTGTATGGGTGTTGGTGATGGCTCGTGGCCCGTCAGGCTGTATGCGTGTCTGGGTGTTGGTGATGGCTGGTGGTCCATCAGGCTGTATACGTGTCTGGGTGTTGGTGATGGCTGGTGGTCCGTCAGGCTGTATACGTGTCTGGGTGTTGGTGATGGCTGGTGGTCCGTCAGGCTCTATGCGTGTATGGGTGTTGGTGATGGCTGGTGGCCCGTCAGGCTGTATGCGTGTCTGGGTGTTGGTGATGGCTGGTGGTCCGTCAGGCTGTATGCGTGTCTGGGTGTTACTGATGGCTGGTGGTCCATCAGGCTGTATGCGTGTCTGGGTGTTACTGATGGCTGGTGGTCCGTCAGGCTGTATGCATGTCTGGGTGTTGGTGATGGCTGGTGGTCTGTCAGGCTGTATGCGTGTCTAGGTTTTGGTGATGGCTGGTGGCCCGTCAGGCTGTATGTGTGTCTGGGTGTTGGTGATGGCTGGTGGTCTGTCAGGCTGTATGCGTGTCTAGGTGTTGGTGATGGCTGGTGGCCCGTCAGGCTGTATGCGTGTCTAGGTGTTGGTGATGGCTGGTGGTCCGTCAGGCTGTATGCGTGTCTAGGTGTTGGTGATGGCTGGTGGCCCGTCAGGCTGTATGCGTGTATGGGTGTTGGTGATGGCTGGTGGCCCGTCAGGCTGTATGCGTGTATGGGTGTTGGTGATGGCTGGTGGCCCGTCAGGCTGTATGCGTGTCTGGGTGTTGGTGATGGCTGGTGGTCTGTCAGGCTGTATACGTGTCTGGGTGTTGGTGATGGCTGGTGGTCCGTCAGGCTCTATGCGTGTCTGGGTGTTGGTGATGGCTGGTGGTCTGTCAGGCTGTATACGTGTCTGGGTGTTGGTGATGGCTGGTGGTCCGTCAGGCTGTATGCGTGTCTGGGTGTTGGTGATGGCTGGTGGTCCGTCAGGCTGTATGCGTGTCTGGGTGTTGGTGATGGCTGGTGGTCCGTCAGGCTGTATGCGTGTCTGGGTGTTGGTGATGGCTGGTGGTCCGTCAGGCTGTATGCGTGTCTGGTTGGTGGTCCGTCAGGCTGTATGCGTGTCTGGGTGTTAATATTTACCTGTCATTTATTCATAGGATGATGAAATCAACCAACAGAGTCAGCTTGCTGAAAAGCTGAAGCAGCAAATGCTGGATCAAGATGAGGTAAGCTTCCCTTCTGTGTCTGATGTCCGAGGGTCATCGCTTTTATGTTCTATAGAAAAACGGGATGAAGTGGAGCAACCGCGGTGTGCAAAAGGCTGAAGTGAGGAACTTGGTACCTGGGATAGAATGGAGGCGACTTGTTTTATTTTTTTAGGGAGGTGCAGCCCCCCTACGAAACGGTCTACACATAAGGTGAATGTATGGAATCACAGACAAAATAACCTTTAAAATGAAACTTTTTGGGAGGGGTGACGGTGGTGCAACCTTCAGACAAAGAGGACTGCCATATGTATTTTTGCCATAAGAAATATTACTTTATTTATAAGAACTTGTGAACACGTTTCGAGGTATTGGAGCCTCTTCTTCAGTACTTGCTCGGGCTACATATCCCTGGTGGTTTATATTAGAAAATATTCTTTCAGCGCTGAAAGAACGTGTATCCCCAGCAAGTACTGAGGAAGAGGTTCATAAACGTGTTCACAAGCTAGTTCTTATTAATAAACTAATATTTCTTATGGCAAAAATACACATGGCAGTCCTCTTTGTCTGAAGGTTGCACCATAGTCACCCCTCCCAAAAAGTGTGATTTTTTTTTTTTTTTTTTTTTTTAATTGATTTTTTTTTTAATTTAGTCTGCGATCTCTTTTATGTTGTTTTGTACTGTATAATGTGGCTGAAATGAGCTGGTTGACTGTGTGAAATCCTGTATTCTCAGTGCAAATATCTGTTCTTAACTTCCAACTTTAGGAAGATAATTTCCGTCTATATGCACTATTGAGACATATGGAACTCCTATCAGGACTCCTAAACTGAAAAATTTAGGAGACAAATAACAGACTGGCCAGACTGTTAGGAGGTGTTGGGACCAGTGAATAGGGGCACACAAGGTGACCGGGCTCAGGACCCCCCTACAGACCACCAGTAGAGAGGAGCGTCTGACCAGACTGTTAGGGGGTGTTGGGACCAGTGGATGTGTGAGGGCACACAAGGTGACCGGGCTCAGGACCCCCGGCAGACCACCAATAGAGAGGATCGTCCGAGCAGACTGTTAGGAGGGGTTGGGACCAGTGGATGGGGGCACACAAGGTGACCGGGCTCAGGACCCCCCGACAGACCACCAGTAGAGAGGATTGTCCGAGCAGACTGTTAGGAGGGGTTGGGACCAGTGGATGTGTGAGGGCACACAAGGTGACCGGGCTCAGGACGCCCTGCTGGTGCGATGGTCTAGGGACGTCGCATACGACAGTCTGTCCCCCCCTAGTAGTGGTACAAGGGACAATGACAGCTCAGCGATATGTTCAGGACATCCTGCAGCCACATGTGTTCCTCTCATGGCGGCTTCCAGCAGGATAATGCTGGGCCGCACACACAAGGGGGTCACAGGAAGCCCCCACAACATTGTCACACTTCTGTGGCTGCCCGGTCACCAGATTTATCGCCAATAGAACATGTATGGGACCATCTGGGGCACCACTGACCAGTTACTTACCCAATTACACACACTCACCCCGACCAAGCATTCTCATTTTATGTACCATCCTTTTATGTGGCACAGTATCAAACGCTTTGAGAAAATCAAGATACACAAGATCCAGTGACTCCCGGGTCCAGTCTAAAACTTACCTCCTCGTAAAAGCTGATCAGGTTGGCTTGACAGGAGCGACCCCCTCATAAACCCGCTGATACAGGGTTATGCAACCATTTTCCTTGAGGTCCTCCAGGATAGCATCTCTTAAGGCCCATCCAGACAGGACGAATGTCGGGCAAACGATACCCGACACTCGTCCCCGCACATACTCGCTGCGATGCTGCTGCACGGGAGGTAGGATAACTAGCTCACAGCAGGGCAGCTGGAGGAGATTTCTGTCCTCGCGCTCCTCCGTCCCTCTCCATTGACTTAACCGTTCATTACTAAACGGCTGCTATTTGCACTGAACGATAATTGTTCAGCTCATTGTCCAGCGCCATATGCAACATAAACAATGGACGATGAGCTGATCATTCAGTATAAATAGCAGACGTTCAGTATTGATCGGCCACTATGTTAAGTCAATGGAGAGGGGCGGGGGAGCGCGAGGAGAGAAATCTCCTGCAGCTTTCCCACCCCCTGCTGGCCCTCTGTGAGTGAGCCAGCGATACTAGCTCCCATGCAACAGTGTATGCGGGAATAAGTGTTGGGCAACGTTTGCCCGACATACGTCCCATCTAAATGGACCTTTAGAAACCATTCATACATTTTATACACAATAGAAGTCAGACTTACTGGCCTGTAGTTTCCAGGTTCACTTCTTGACCTCTTTTTAAATATTGGCATCGCATGTGTTACGAGCCAATCCAATGGAACAGACCCCATACTATAGAGTCCTTGAATACAAGAAACAACTGTCTATTACATTGCTTAATTCCCTTAGACCCAGGGGGTGTATGGCACCGCGACCCGGTGATTTGTCTATTTTAATCTTTTTAGGGCAGCTCTACCCTTCTTCCTCAGTGAGGCCGGGCTCACATAGGTGCAAGCACACTTCAACCAAGCAAATACACCATGTGTTTGTGTGACAGAAAATTGCTCTGGCCTGCTCCTGCGTTTATTTGCGTGCGCAAATGCACCGTGTGTTTGCCCACACAAAAAATATGTTGATTTTTGTGTGTATATGTGCAGCGCTTACGCAGAATTTTTACATTTGTCGTGCGCATGTACACAAGCCCATTGATTTCACAAATGCGCACAAGATGGCTCATGTCGTGTATTTTTTCATGTGATCGGTCGCACATCAAATGAAAAAATACGCTCATTCTGAGGACTGATTCCATCGAACTCTATGGGGATCCATTCACTGCGTATTACACGCAAATATGCTCAAACGAGCCCTTAGACTGGTGAGATTTAATGGAGAGTTTACTTTATTTTTTATCACTTTGCATTTCACCTAACTGGACTGAAGAAAAAAAATTCCAAAATGGTGCAATTGCATTTTTTCTATTTCACCCCACTTGGAAATCTTTAAATGACTTTCAGTACATTATATGGTACATTAACCCCTTGAGTTGCGGGTTTCCTACCACCCTGTCGTGCCCACCAGGGCAGGTTTTTTAAAATGGTCTAATCATTGAATTTCAACTAATTTTGCAGTTGCGTCTCAAGAGCCATAACTTTTTCATTTTTCCATTGACATGGCCATATAAGGGCTTGTTTTTTGCGGGACAAGTTGTGATTTTTTAAACAGGGGGGAGGAAAAAAAGAAATGGGGAAAAAAGTAAAAAAGGGGCCATGTCATTAAGGGGTTAAATAATGTATTAACTTCCTTCTCTGGGTCATTACGACGCATGGATACCACATGTGTGATTTTATTTTTGATTTTTTACAAAGTAAAGGGAGACAAGTGTTTTTTTTTTTGTTTTTTTTTTATAATTTTTTTACTTTTTTTTTTTGTCCCTTTAGGGGACTTCCACAGGGACCCATCAGGACCCCTGATCACATTCCGGGGGTCCGATGGTGACAGCCCTTTACATGCTGCAGTGACAGCCCTTTACATGCTGCAGTCACATAGACTGCAGCATGTAAAGGGTTAACACAGCAGAGATCGGAGGTTTTCTCTGATCTCTGCTGTAAGAGCTAGTACCTAGCTGTCCTCTGACAGCTAACAACCAGCTCTCCCTGCTACAGAGACCATCGGCTTGCTTCTGACAAGCCGATGGTCTCTATGGCAACCTGTAAACAAACCAGTGCAGGAGATTGCCGACATATCTGCAATATCTTCTGCTGGTTTTTCAAAGCCCTTGCACTGCTCTGTATGGGTCTGTGCAGGCAGAGCACAATGTACAGCTTGTGGCATTGTGCTCTGCAGCTCCCATAGTGATACATAGCCCGGAAATCTTCTGGGCTATGTCACTATGAGCAGTGGAGCTCGTCCCGGAAAATTTCCGGGCGTGCCACTCAAGGGGTTAAAGAGCTCCATTGTAAAAAAAAAAACAAGTTCACATATTGATTGGATAAAGTTTTTAAAAGTTTTTTTAAAAGTGGGGAGGGAAAAACTAAAATGCTAACAGAACACTCTCTGGCCCTGAAAGGGTTAAGCCTAGGGCCTTGCTGAGATAAACGTATAGATGTTCTTGTCTCTTTCATATGTTCATATTCTGCTCTTTGCTGTGACAGCTGCTGGCGTCGACCCGCAGAGATTATGAGAAGATCCAGGAGGAGCTGACGCGGCTTCAGATTGAGAATGACGCTGCCAAGGATGAGGTGAAGGAAGTCCTGCAGGCCCTGGAGGAGCTGGCTGTGAACTACGACCAGAAGTCTCAGGAGGTGGAGGACAAGACTAAAGCCAACGAGCAGCTGACGGACGAACTGGCGCAGAAAACGGTAGAAGTCTCATCCGTTTAGGGCTTGATACTGGTTTTGTCTGAACTTTGTTGTGTTTTCTGTATCTTCTTGGTGTCCAGATCTGCTGCTCCTGGGTGTGTAGAAGAGAACGTTCACATGTGCAGACTTGTTGCAGAAATGTCTGCAACTGGAAATCTGTTCTAATCCTCATGTCCTTGCATCGTACTGCAGGAGCGGTCAAAGCATCGCGAGTTGTGCTCCCCTCTGGGGACTAAGAAAGAAAAATGTTAAAATGACATCTATAAAGTGTTTTTTTTACTAATTATTTAAAAAAAAAGTCATAAAAGTAAAAAAAAAAAAAAAACCCTTTTGCCATATTTATAATAAAAGAATCAAAATAATAAAACAAAAATAGGTATTTATTATTGCTGCGCCCGTAAACATTCAATCTATCAAAGAAACACATTATTTACTCCGTGTGATGAACATCGCCAGCAAAAAAAAACCCGCCAGATATGCGCTTTTTTATTGGTCACACTGTCTCCAAGATAAAATGCAGTAAAAAGCGATGAAAAAGTCATATGTATTCCAAAATGGTACCATCGCAAACTACAAGACATTCCGAAAAAAATGAGCCCTCGAACAACTATGTCCACGGACAAATAAAGTTATTGCGCTCATAAAATGGCAGCCGAAAAAAAAACAAAAAAAAAAACATCTCTTTGAAAAAAAAATAAAAGTAGTACAGCAAAAAAACCGAAACAATATAAGTTTGGTATCGTAGAAATCGTACTGAAGTTAGCAAGTCATTTTTATTGGTTTGTACGCCGTAGAGACAAGTCGCACCGAAAGATGGCAGAATTTTGTGGGTTTTTTTTTTTCTTAATTTTACTCCACTTTGAATTTTTAAAAAAGATTTTCAGTACATTATACGGTACATTAAAAAGTAGCACTGAAAAACACAACTCGTCCCGCAAAAAACAACAAGCCCTCATACAGCTGCGTTGATGGATAAATGGGAGTTAGAATTTTTTTTCATATATATAATTTTTTTTACATTTTTTTTTTAAAGGGCAAAGAAAAACCGAAAACGGGGGAAAAATAATGGCCGTATCCTTAAGGAGTTACAAATCTTTAAAATGTTTTTCTGTATGTCATACAATACATTAAATGGTACCATTTAGTTTCACAAAAAAAACAAGCCCTTGTATGGCTGTCAATGGAAATAAATAAAAAGTTATGGCTCTTGGAAGGCGAGGGTAAAAAAACTAAAAGAAAAATCTCTGGTCTTAAAGTGGTTAACCAGGATGGTCTCTGTTCACTGACAGCAAGCAGAGATCTTAAACACTTTTTTAAAATTTATTTTTGCAAACAAATCTTAAATCCCAGATCTAGTTTTGACCTTCTTTGTTCACAGACCAGTCTGATTGCAACACAGCGTGAACTTAGTCAGCTCCAAGAGCTCAGCAGCCACCAGAAGAAGAGGGCAAACGAGATCCTAAATCTGCTGCTGAAAGACCTGGGCGAGATCGGGGGCATCATTGGCACAAATGATGTTAAAACGGTAAGTTAGTTTCCCTGCCATGATGCTCCTGTAGTTCTGAGCTTCAGTAATTCATATACTTATGAGTTGGAGAAACCTGACTGCCATTTTATAGATAATGTCTGTGCCTGGTCACCGGGATGTGTAAGCGTTGCAGCTGAGCCCTATTCACTTCAGTGGAGCTGAGCTGCAGTACCAGACACAACCTAGGTGTGGCGCTGTTTCTGGGAAAAAAGGATTCATTTTTGTCTAATCCCGGACAACCACTATGACTCCAGAATGTAATTGGTTAAAGTGTCGCCATTCAGTCTTCTTTATATCTTTTATGCCATTTTTAACCCCTTGTTTGCAGTTGGCCGATGTGAACGGCGTCATCGAGGAAGAGTTCACCATGGCTCGGCTGTACATTAGTAAAATGAAGTCGGAGGTCAAGTCTCTAGCAAATCGCAGCAAACAACTGGAGACCGCCCAGATTGAGGCCAACCGCAAAATCAACGCCACAGAAAAGGAGCTTGCGGCATGCCAGCTGCTCAGCTCGCAGGTAGGTGGCATTAGTTCACAATGATTGTGGATGAAGGTTAAATACATGCTGGGAGTTGTAGTCTCACAGCCTCGGGTGAGGCAGCAGTCAGAGGCCGGTGTTCTAGTTTGTCCAGACTTCAACCAGATGTAATGTGGCTGTGGGTCACTGATGAACTAATGTACAACTTTTCATGTAGTTAGAAGTGTAGATTGCTTCTATGGCGCTCCCGCAGGCTGTTGGTGGTTCTGCAGTCCTTAAAAAGGTCCTGAATAAACTGACTAGGGGTGTTTGTACAGATCATATGGAGTGTCTGAGGGCTCTCTCACACTTGAGCTTTAATTTTCCATTGTTTGGATCTTACGCAAAAGTGTAAGTGCCAAGTCAGCACATATCACACCGGAATGGCGCAGTTCAGAACTTATCGGCTATAATGTTATGTCATCTGGAATTTCCTGAATGAAACGGCTCTGCCCGCCGCACTGTTTCTGCCACAGAGGCCCCAGACAGCCTCCCATGCAGATGTGAACACAGCCTAACTTGCTACAAATACATTTTGGGGATGAATTAATGATTTTGGGGATTTAATTTACTTCTTTATTTTTTTCTTCTTCCAGCATGAAGCAAAGATCAAATCCCTGACAGATTACATGCAAAACATGGAGCAGCGGCGCCGGCAGCTGGAGGAGGCCCAGGACTCTCTTAATGAAGAGCTGGCAAAGCTCCACGCACAAGGTAATCGGTCGCGTCCAATTAGAACTCGCTTACAAAACCGTAGTAGTATTGTTTCCAGCGTCTCTGCACCCCGGACGCACCGCTGCCTTGGGAATGTTCAGGATTTCGTTAGCTCCATCTCTGTAAAACTACATTTCTTCGCATTATTGGGATCTCTGGTTGGAGTCCCACAGATCACACATTTAGGGCCTATCTTTAGGGAAAAGATCTGTTTAATGGTTATTCTTTGATTTATTGGGGTTTTTCGTCTTGTTACAAGAGTCCTTTTGACGATACATAAATCACTCGTATCGGTCAGCTGGAACCCCTAATGATTAGCTGTAATCTCTGGAGAAACCTGGCAATCAGCGTGTATTGTCCCTGCAGTGCCCCCGTAGGGGAGATGCAGTACTACACCATGTTCATTCATATCAGTGGGCTGTCTATGTATTGCCAAACAGGACGGTCCTCCAGAACGAGAGATGCTCTTATAACGTCTCTCCACCATGGCCGAGAGATGAGGACCCTGAACAGTGACCCTCTCCCCCCATTTATTCAGTATTCACTAACAGAATGTAGGGAAATGGGTTTCTAAACCAGAAAACCCCTTTAATGCGGCGGTGTATTAAAGGGGTTGATCTGTATTAGGACATATGAATGTAATCGAGGAGCTCCAGCAAATCTGCGTATTACATGATCATATACAGCATCCATTGAGGTCAGCTCCTGCGTCCTGAGGCATCGCGGTATGCAGAACCTTAGTGGATGTACGCTACCGCTGCCTATAGTAATTCTCTCAATGCTCGGGACATCCTAGACTGCAGCGACTGGCAGCAGCGGGCCAATATGACTGTAAATGCCCTGTAAAATGTCATTTTGGACCGTCCAGATGAGTCTCATCACTGATGTGTATTCTGTCGCAGAAAAAATGCATAAAGTGTCCTTCCAGGATAAGGAGAAAGAACACCTGACCCGTCTGCAAGATGCCCAGGAGATGAAGGTAAGCGGTGACACGTAGCAATGCACACGACGATATGCCTGAAGAACCTGTCCGAAACCTCACGTCTGTGGCCAGCTTAAATGGATTAATGACCTGTCCTGAATGGGTTATTATATGATCGGTGAGGGTCCGCCACTTGGGACCCCCACTGATCACCTGTTTGGGTGAGTGCCATGCTTCCTCACCACATACCAGGCTCAGTGCCGTACATTTCGTAGTGGCCGTGCCTGGTATAGCAACACGCTCGCTTGAATGAGACTGAGCTGCTCTCGGGCTACGTGACAAATGAACGTAATGTCACAGACCCGGGAAGAGGCCGCCTCGTCACACAGCTGATTGGATCTGACTAGTGGACCGGCTCCGATCGGACAGTGGTGACCTATCCTGAGGACAGGTTATCAGGATGTCAGTCCCAGAAAGCCAACAAGGCCAACCCCTTTTAGAACGCGGATCCAGGGTGATAAGTTGAGCGATCAGGGTCCTGCTCCTGGCACCCCTCTGGTTAAATGAGCTGTGAAGCCGCGCCAGTGAGATGTATCCCTGCAGCAACCCCATAAATGACCTTCCCGTAATCAGAAGGATGGCACACAGGCCGCTCAGACAAGAGGGGAGTCCCAAGCCGAACTGGTTGATCCTCGCTCTTCTGTTCTTTTGCATAAAGTGGAGGGGAGGTCAAAGGAGGCCAGCAGAGCTCCTTTCATCAGGCTAGGGTTACACAGAGATCTGGATGTGATTGTAGCAACTAGTGAAAGTGAATACAGCCGCGCAGAAGTCCATCAAGTTTGGAATTCTGTCATATTGTGGTAACTTACGGGTCACAATGCGGTTCTGTTGACTTTCATTACTTGTGATCCTCGTCTCCATGTAGCCGTAATCTGTAGGATGGTATAATGGTGCAATAAATGAGTTATACACAGCGCCTGGATCTGCTGTGGCGATAACCATTATAATGTTCTTGTGTCGCCATTGACCAGAAAACACTGGAGCAGCAGATGGAGAGCCACAGAGAAGCCCACCAGAAGCAGCTGTCTCGCCTGCGGGATGAAATAGAAGAAAAGCAGAAGATGATCGATGACCTCAAAGAGTAAGTATGGAGATGGCAGTGCTGTTCCTCATCCAGTTCTGCCTGTCCGGGTACAACTGGTTTGTGGGCTATGCCAGCAGTAACGGATCTGTGGGAGGGTCCGACATGGGCACCGCGCCCATCAGCTGCTGAGTGCCAGAACTGGTACAGTTCCTTATGCTGTATAGGGCCCTGGAACGGTACCGCAGGCTCAGCCCCATGCAACCACTCAGGTCTATCATATATCCGGCTTAGGCTGTATTCACATGAGGGATTTATCACGCACGAGTACTGTCCACGTCCGTAATGGACAGAACTCGCACAGAAAAAGAACTCATTCGTTTGAACAGGTTAGTTCACCCTTGTGATTTTTTTCACTTGGGCTGATAGTAATTGCTGCATGTCCTATTTTTGTGCGATTCTTGTTCAAGAAATGGCCATTGTTTTCTAAGGGAGCGTTACAAACAGATTGCCCTTACATACCATATGGTTTTTAATGCATGTTACCATGGGGACCGCCCAAAAACAAAACTGCAGTACAGATCAGTGAAAAATGGATGTACAATGAATGCAAATCCTGCATGAAAATTGCAAAAATGCATCATGAATGCATGAAAGTCACGTGGAAGACGGACATTTTTATTTGCAGATTCACCCCTTCAATTTCAATTCAAGTAAAAGGGGAGAAATCTGCTACAAAATCAGCTACGTGTGAACATACCCTCGTGTCCACGGGCAGGTCGGATTCCGTGGGCCCGGAGCCTGCAGTGGAATCCTACCATGCCCGCAGCAAGAGGACAGTACTTACCTATCCGGATCCCCTGCGTGGTGGTGTGGGTTTCTCCATCTTCTCCACTGCGGACGCAGTCAGGCGTGCCGCTAACGTGCGCAGTGGAGGTTTTTGTTTTTTTGAAATCTCTTGCTTTCTCCTTGGATCTGCGGCACGTCTGCAGTGTGAGCTGTGGGTGTGCCGTGGATCGGATGGCTTCCATTGACTTCGGGACCCGCAGAAAAATGGGGCATGCTGTGTTTTTGTTCTTGTTTTTATTTTTTCCTGCAAAATTGGGAAAAGCGACATCTGCCGGTATTTAATTACTATGATTGTCTATGGGCTGATTGAATTGCGGAATAGCACCTTCAGTTATGCCCGTGGACATGAGGCCTTAGTCAGTCAGTGATTCTGACAGCAAGACAGGACCTGGAGCCTCTTATGGGATGCGTTGTCTGTATTTGGCCATATGAGATGAAGTTCAGTCATCTTATCTGGCTTTTCATTTCTTTTTACATAACTTTTAAAGCCTCAACCAGAAGCTGCAGCTCCAGCAAGACAAACTGACCTCCGACTACGAGAAGCTGAAGGAGGAGGATGAGCAGAGAGAGACGGAGCTGGAGAAACTTGTGTAAGTGTCTCTTGAGTGTCGTATCAGCTGGTTTGGGCTCATACATAATGAGACCCCCTTCAAGACCACACTGCCTAGATATTGCTATCCTGCTCTGGTGCCGGGCAATAGCCGCTATTACTCTGCCCCTTCTGGTCTAAAATGGAAGTGCATACCGGTATCAGTGTTTCTAGCGAGCCCGGATACTTGTGGGGGGGTGAAACAGCAACAGCCAGCTAGGTAAAATAATTATTGATTAAGCCGTCTTTAAGACATGACCATACGATGTTCAATAACTTCCCCCATAGAGCTAAAGAATATGTATCATGTCCTCCAATCACTGGGGCAGGCGGCATACCGTTACAACCGCTTCCTCGCTGACTCAGATGCCGCTTTATTTTCTTTGAGGCCTTCCCTTTTGCCAGCTTCAGCTCCTGTTACATACAGACCCCGGCACTGGTTGTCTGTCATGTGGGCTGTCCCAAACACTGTGTCAACCAAAAGGGAAGTCAGCCATTGATACTGAGTGGCGATAACTGCCTACTTGACCGAAGACTAATGCCAGACTCCTTATGTACCGGGAGCCGCTGTGGGTTTATAGGAGGGCCTAGAAGAAACAGAAACATTTTCTTGGAGTCAGCAGGAATGATGCTGCATCGTTATACAGACGCTCTGCTGATTAGAGGATGTGACGGGTTCACTTTATATGATAACATTGTGGCTACCTGCAGCTACCACTAGGGGGAGCTTAAAGCATACACTGTGTATATTGAACTTGATGATAAAACTGTATGCAGTAGCCATACTGATACACAGAAACAGCAGGTGCTTTTGCCATCTGTATAGCATTAAATATGGTACCAACCAATGAGAGCGGCCAGTAAGGTAATTATCTGACTCAGTCTCTAATGTAATGTGTGATTGTAAAGACTGCTGTCCGCCCAGACCGTCCTACAGTATACGGGATCATTGTCTGCGTCTTCTATCTGTAGGCAGCTCAATGAGAAGAGGGAACAATCGCGGGAAGATCTCAAAGGCCTGGAGGAGACGGTGGTATGTAAACTGCAGGAGTTATGGCGTCATTATCAGGATGCTCTATGTCGTGATAGTGTGGTAATATTAGTAACCAGGCATCAGAGCCCCTCCACCACTTCCCCAGTTCAGGCCCTTCGTCATTCCCCCATTGGTCGCATCTAGCCGCTCTCCACTGCCCCAGTCCAGACTCTACTTTACTACCCCCATTAGTCATATCAGGGCCCCTCCACCACTTCCCCAGTTCAGGCCCTTCGTCATTCCCCCATTGGTCGCATCAGGGCCGCTCTCCACTGCCTCAGTCCAGACTCTACTTTACTTTACTACCCCCATTAGTCACATCAGGGCCCCTCTCCACTTCCTCAGTTCAGGTTTCATGTTACTCTCCCCTTTAGTTACATCAGGACCTCTCCCCATTTCCTTAGTTCAAACGCCATGTCATTCCCCTCCCATCTACCTCACTACTCCCGTTAGTCACATCCGGTCTCCTCCACTGCCCCAGTCCAGACTCTACCTTACTACCCCCATTAGTCACATCAGGACACCTCCCAACCTCTCCAGTCCAGACCATGCATCGCTCACCCCATTAGTCATATCAGGGCTTCTTCCACCTGCCCAGTGGTCTGATATTTCTGGTGGGTATAGATAAAACGTAGTAATTGTAATCTTTCCTAATCCTTAAACCTCTTAATGTCTCCTTGTAGGCCCGGGAGCTTCAGACTCTACACAACCTGCGCAGACTCTTCGTTCAGGATCTTACCACCAGAGTGAAGAAGGTTCGTGTTTTCCGTGATATCGTCCAAGTAACAGACAAAATGTGGTAGCGAATATCGACCCGTGGCGCGGGGCTGTATAACCCGGGCTTGGGGCTAATGTAATGTATGTACCTGGCATCCTGGTCTAATGTACAAACAGGAGGACACACCTTGTACTGTGACAAACTCTACTGTATGGAGCAAGCTGAGCTCTGCTACATCCATACATAAGACTCTACCTGTTGCTGTACTAATACCAGCAGCTGTGAGCGAACCCAAGAACTGCTGCGCTGCCACAAGGATTAGGCCTCGCTTTTTTCCCTCCTATACATAAGTGTTTAAGGGAGGGGGGGGGGGGGACCTGCAAAAAGTGCACAACCAGCAGAAGTAATGAAACCAACATTTGTAGCAGATTTAATCTTGTTCCAGTGACTCGCATCGATCACCACTAGGGGACGCTGTGTGTAGAGACTCTGCCCTCCGTGCGCTGCCAGTCGGACCTTTCTGAGAGCCTTTGTCTCTGACCGTGGGAACGGTCTGCATCTTGTCAGACGAGGGTTTGTCTTCTTGTCCGTGTATTCTGCGTTAAGATCTCGCTGTGTTTGCAGAGTGTGGAGTTGGACAGCGATGACGCCGGGGGAAGCGCAGCGCAGAAACAGAAGATCTCCTTCTTGGAGAACAATCTGGAGCAGCTGACAAAAGTTCACAAACAGGTGAGACCTGAACCCTGCGGAGTGACGAGATCTGCAACAGAACACGTTTAGGTGCATTTTACGGTGTATCCACTAGGTGTCGCCAGTAGGTTGGCCTTGTGGCTGATGACCACTAACTAAAGTCTACTGGCAGAAGTTATCAAAACTTCTGTCGGCGTTAACAAACCCCCCCCCCCCCCCTCCTGTTGTTTAACTTGGTGGTCAGCAGCAAGACTGACCTGCGTTTGCTTATGAACTAGTCAACTGTAAGATGTTTGTAGAAGAAGTACGGTATGTGTAACTGATGGCGTGGGAGACTAGCAGGGGTGGGGAACCAGGCAGCTGCAGGAAGCGCTGACCCCTGACTTACCGTATCTCTAATGCTGGTGTCAGACACCCGGAAGCTGCGTCCCACCCCGATTGTCGCTGTTCCCCTGATTCTATTGGTTTTCCTGCAGCTTGTCCGTGATAACGCAGATCTGCGCTGCGAACTGCCCAAACTGGAGAAACGTCTTCGGGCCACAGCTGAGAGAGTCAAGGCTTTGGAAGGCGCTCTTAAGGAAGCCAAAGAGAACACCATGAGGGACCGCAAGCGCTACCAGCAGGAGGTTGACCGCATCAAAGAAGCTGTGAGGGCAAAGAACATGGCACGGAGGGTGCACTCTGCCCAGATTGGTGAGCACTAATGCTACACTGCTGTCTTTTACCTGAGCGGCTCTAAAGCGGGCGGGCTTGTCAGTGGTTCACAATGGTTTCTCAGGAATCTGCTGACAGTCAGAGACATGAAAAAGGGTTGCAAACCTTAGAAACAGCGCCACTCTTGTACTTGGGTTGTATATGGTATTGCAGCTGAACTCCACATACATTGGCCCGAACGGCAGTACCAGTCACGGTCAATGGGTAAGACCTTATTACAAATATTGTACAGCCTTTTTAACCCTTTCCCGACACACAGCTATATGTGTCCTAACTACGCCCTGCGCATTTAGGACGTATGTAGACGGTGCGTTCTGTATGGAGCAGGTTTGGGAGTCGAGCCCACTCCATTCATGGCAGATATCTGCTGTCTTTGACAACCAACAACCACCTGCAGCAGCCACGATCAGAGATGCATATGGTGGCAGCTGTTAACCCTTTATATGCCACTGTCAATTCTGACATCCGCATTTAAACGCACCAACTGATGAGGATTTAAATGTCCCGAATGGCCCCAAACGATGAGATCGCAAAGGTGCCGTCCAGCTGTCATGGCAGCCTGGGGCCTTCTACTAGTGAGCGATCAAATGATCACAGGCTCAAGTCCCCTTATAGGGATAGAATGAAAAGTAAAATAAAGTTTTTTTTATTTTTTTTTTACAATATATAAAAAATTAAGCTTTAAAAATCCCCCCTTTTCTCAGTTAACACATTAAAAAAAGTCTTTAAAGGTCCAATTTATTAAAGTATCACATTATTAGTTCTGCGCGGTGAACAGAAAATCGCAATACCAGAGTTGCCCTTTTTTGATCACTCCCAACTCCAATTAAAAATGGAATAAAAGGCAATCAAAAAGTTGTGTGTACCCCAAAATGGTACCAATAAAAGCTAGAGGTCGCCCCGCAAAATATGACTCCCACAGAGCACCCCAAGTTGTGGGGGTGAGCAGATGGCAACAGAAAGTAAATTTTTTTTTTAAGGGTTTTTTTGGGGTTTTTAAGTAGTACATCATAAAGAAACGATCTAAATTGGTATCGTTGTACTTGTACTGACCCCTAGAATAAAAATGTGAGATATATATATATCATTTTTTTTTTTTACTGCATCGTTCCCCTCATTTTACCTCATTTACAGGTAAGTCTTCTAATACATTATGTGGCACGTTAAATGGCACCACTGAAAAATACAACATGTCCAGCAAAGAACGAGCCCTCATGTAGATGCCACTGGAACAATAAGGGCTATGATTTTTGGAAAGTGGGAATACCGGAACTGCAGAACGTGACCTGCAGGCGCATCAGTGACTCTTGGTCATGAAAGGGTTAAGTTGCTGTCCCAGCCGTTTGTTCTCATGATATGTGGGAGAGGAAAGGTTTTTTTTTTGCTCTCTCCTATGGCTTTTCGGCGTTGTGGTCGGCGCTGTAGGTGTCGCCCTGCGCTCACCGTAATGGTAACATATACACTGTCAGCTTACATGCATGTTGGCGATGTCGCTTACACCGGATCATAGCCCCCGGGTCACAGCTATAAGCCCCCCTAACAGTAAGACCTTTTTTTTCCCTCTTTTAGCAAAGCCCATTCGCCCCGGACATTACCCAGCATCCTCTCCTACAGCCGTAAATGCTATCCGAGGAGGCGGATCAGTGCATTCATCTTACTACCACAACACAAAATAATTGACAGGTAAGTCTGTGTGACTCTTATCAGCCGCCATCCGTGTTATGTAGTCAGAACTACCACCGCAGCCGCTTCATAGACCTAGACCTGATATGAGGCAACGCACCCGCGCAACATTGTTAGGGCCCTTTTACACGGCCGATAGATCATTCAGATTCTTGTATGCAGCAGGAATCTGAACGCTTATCGTTTAGTGTAACTGCTGCCCCGACGGAACGCGAATGAGAATTCATCCGCTTCTCGTTCGTCCTTCAGTTTCTGCATGCAGAAGACTGAATGACGGGTCGGCCGTGTAAACAGGCAGTTCACTTATGAACAACGGCCTGTCTACTGTGGATGGAGATGGGTGGGCTGGAACAATTACTGCTGGGACGACCTGTCTGACATCTGCGCCCGGCGGTCGTCCCGTGTAAAAGAACCCTTAGTCTCCACAATGTCCAACACCCCCAGCGATCGGCTGTTTGGGGGCACAGCGATGCTTGGGGAGCGCTGCAACCTCATTTATTATACACTAACCAACTACAAGTAATTGGACAACTGTCAATGACTAAAAGGCCCATTTACACGTAACGATTGTTGGTCAAAATGCGCTCAAGCGAACAAAAGTGCGCGATAATCGTTACATCTAAATGCGAGCAGGTTTCGTCCAGTCGCTCACTTCCAGTCTGCATAATAATCCCCAGCGGCTCGCTCACTTCTTATTGTGTCTAAACCCTTTCGGCTCAGTGTTATACATACAATATGAGCTCTGAATTAGAAGTGAACAGTTAGCAACCATGATCTGCTTGTTTAAACATTCTGCACGGGCGCCGAGAACTAGCGGTGACGTCACTCGTCCCGTGTAAAAGGGGCATAACACATTGCCGTATCTTCTAGTTCAGAGCTGCAGTCCTAATTCTGCAGCTTCATAGCTGTAATTTTCGTGTAAGGCTGGGTTCACACACAGCTGATTCCCAGCGGAAATATCGCGGTTTGGCCGCAGCGAAAAACCGCGATATTTCCGCTGGGACTTCTGCGGTTTCTGCCTGACTTACCGCAGTGGATTGACCGTCCCATGTGGACGAGATTTCTGAGAAATCTCGTCCACTTGGCTGGCTAAGCCTGAGATTAGCGGCCGCAGGCGGATCTGCCGCGGCGAAATTCCGCACGGAATTTCCACGGCAAATCCGCCCTGTGTGAACCCAGCCTAAGTGTTTACAGCAGGCATGAAACAGTCATTTTAGGTAGGGAAAGCGACCCTGAGCGGTGCTGCCGTGGACGGCGACCAGCCTGGTGATTGTTTCCAATATCAAGCAGCATAATGCATGCAGCTCTGGAGTATAATACAAGTGTAGCTTAAGGGAATCTGTCATCAAGTTCTTGGTGATTAAACCCCCACCACAGCGCCGCTGCGCACGCCGGACCCTTTACGGACTTGTCTTTGTCCCAAACCAATGAAGTATTAGCCCGAACTCCTAGTGTTATATTTTAGCGTCCTACATGCTGTTTTCAGTCATCGGAGCGGCGCTGCTCACTCCATGATTCATCGCGTCACGGCTATATCCGTACCCGTTCCTCCAGACTGCTATTTCCCGGCTCCTGTCCTCAGTGCGAAATGCATTGTATGACCCCTCTGCTCGTCTCTCGCTGCGCATGTGTAGGGGAGATGAGGACGGCGCATGAGTGGGATTCCAGCACATTTAGCACGGACGGCAGCAGCGGGAGAAGACAGTCTGGAGGAACGGGCGTGGATAGAGCGGTGATACAATAAATTGGAGAGCTGGCAGCGCCGCTCTGATGACCAGAAACAGGCAATCAGCATGGAGGGCGCTAAAATATGAAACGCGTTCCTTTTTTTTTTAGACATAGACAAGTCATTAAAGCGTCCAGCATGTGTGACCGCTGTCTAATATCAAAATACTTGATGACAAGTTCCCTCTAGAATCCCTACAAGATAAGTAAAGCAACGTTTTAGAAAGTCACTCAACTCTGTAGAATGTATAGTAAGTGGATAATCTCCGTCTTCCTCCTGTTTGTGCCTTCACTCCTCTCTCCCGATCTCTGATCACAACGCTTTCCTTTACGGTTAAGTGTTTTCGTCTTTCTAAGGACCCCCCTGCCTACCACACACACAAATCTCCAGGCCGTTCACACCCAGCAAGCCTCCTCCTCCTTATAGCCATCGCTGTCCCCGGTCTCTTCCTTCTCTTGCCCCGATCTTGCAGTTGAGCGCTGCAGGAAAACTCTTAAAACTGGATGAAGTGGTGAACTGCCAACCACCGCTCCGTCTGTAATCTCTAATCTCCTCTTCATCCCCTTACTCCAAGACCGCATCAAAGTTTTCATTGGAGGACAAAATTAGGAAGCTGAGGTTATCGCATAATGCAAACTAATTCATTAGAAACATTGATGATGCTCGGAGTGATCAACTGCAAAGGAAGACCGCGGCCGCCAAGAACGCCCCGGCTTCATACCATCAAGGCCTATATTAGGAATACTGCGGGTTATATAAAGACAATTCTAATTGCCAAAGGCGAAAAATCCCCATAAGGAATATCCACTAAAATATAATGGAAATACTTTATTATCCAAAGACAACATCAAATAAAGGAGCAAACGAGATCATCAGCCGGTATCGTGTGTAATTGTGCATAGTCACACTATAACATGGGCCTGGATGACCAATTCCCAAAAGCCTATATGGAAAATAATAAGTCAGCACCACCAAACCCCTATTGAAATCTAATCTATAGCCGCCCCGACATGTTTCACCTGCGGCGCCCTCAGGTGGAGCAACCAGCCGACCTCAACAGGCAAATGATCAAACTAGAAGAAGCCATACAGACCCGCAGGGAGAAGGCCGATACGTAAAGTGTCCGAGAGTCGCTCCGACTAAACGGATAGAGAGAGATATACACTGTTTGTCAGAATAACTTGGCCCCTGAAAAAAATTGGCATTTTGCTGCAGACCCCGTCCTCAGGCAGATCTGTAAATGATGGGAGTTGTGGTGATTAGATGGACGGTCTTGTCACCGGAGGCCCTAAAAGTGTTTCCCCCCTTGGACTATAAGAGGCTCTCGGAGGCTCCTTGTGTGTAGTGACCTCTTCTTCCACTTGTAGAGCTTGTTGGCCACTAGACGCCTCTGCGACGCAGAGAAGAGATTTCACCCCGTTACCAGAGGGGGGCGCATTATTGGGTTGTGAGAAGCTGGATGGTCTTATCCATGAATTGTCCCCCACCGGGCCGTTCTGTCCAGACTGTTAGGGTGTGTTGGGACCAGTGGATGGGGGCACACAAGGTGACCGGGCTCAGGACGCCCCCTACAGACCACCAGTAGAAAGGAGTGTATGACCAGACTGTTAGGAGGTGTTGTGACCAGTGGATGTTGGCACACAAGGTGACCGAGCTCAGCCCCCCCCCCTCTTCCCCACAGAACACCGGTAGAAAGGAGCGTCTGATCGTACGACAAGCACCAGCAGCTCCAACTGTTTCGTTGTCCGCCATCCAGAGACGGGGCGCCATCGTTGCACCCCTGTGTCTGCTGGAACCATTTCCAGGCACTTGGCTGAAGGACATTTGGTGTCACGGCCCCCATTACACGTACGGCCTCTGATACCCACCGTCACCTCCGTTTGCAGTGATGTTGTGAACGACTGGACGCTGCGAACTAGAACCAGATTTTCAGCGACAAATCCAGGTTTAGTTTGGGCGCTGATGACAGCCGTGTTTGTGCCTGGAGACCTCGCAGTGAGCGACTCAATCTTGCCTTTGCTGTGGAGCGACACACTGCCCCCTGCTGGTGTGATGGCCTGGGGGGCATCGCATACGACACTCGGTCCCCCCTAGTGGTACGAGGGACAATGACAGCTCAGTGATATGTTCAGGACATCCTGCAGCCACATGTGTTCCTCTCATGGTGGCTTCCAGCAGGATAATGCTCTTGGAATCACATCTTGTATCCAAGCTAGAGGCGGTACAACAGGATACTAGAGCCTCCATGCCCCCCGTATCACATCTTGTATCTAAGCTAGAGGCGGTACAACAGGGTACTAGAGCCTCCATGCCTGCCCGTATCACATCTTGTATCCAAGCTAGAGGCGGTACAACAGGGTACTAGAGTCTCCATGCCCGCCTGTATCACATCTTGTATCCACGCTAGAGGCGGTACAACAGGGTACTAAAGCCTCCATGCCCACCTGTATCACATCATGTATCCAAGCTAGAGGTGGTACAACAGGGTACTAGAGCCTTCATGCCCGCCCGTATCACATCTTGTATCCAAGCTGGAGGCAGTACAACAGGGTACTAGAGCCTCCATGCCTGTCCATATCACATCTTGTATCCAAGGTAGAGGCGGTACAACAGGGTACTAGAGCCTCCATGCCCGCCTGTATCACATCTTGTATCCAAGGTAGAGGTGGTACAACAGGGTACTAGAGCCTCCATGCCTGCCTGTATCACATCTTGTACCGCCTCTAGCTTGGATACAACAGGGTACTAGAGCCTCCCTACAAGATGTCTGCTCTCCACAATAAATTCTCACTTATATCAATGTTAAATCATGCAGAGAAAGTTTTATCCCCACCAACAACTTCTAGGAGCGGGATGTTACTGACAATGTGTGTATAATATATATATGTAGACATGGACATTGCCACTAGATGGCAGTGCTTCTTCAGACTTTCTCATGTACTTGGCACTAGCACATATATATGCTTGCACATACAATACTATATCAGCGTGTACTATATATGACTGCCGCAAGACGAAAAGCAGACTTAAAGGGCTTTCCGAGACTTAAATATTAATGACCTATATTAAGGATGGGTCATCAATATTTATCAGTATCAGACTGGGGGGATCTGACTCCCAGCACCCCCTACCGACCAACTGTTTGAAGGGGCAACAGTGCTTTAATAAGTGCTGCGGCCTCCTAATGTACACAATCCTACCAGACATAATGGGGCACCTGAGCAAGAATCACAAGTAGTATTTCCAGATGTTAATACTTAGTGAGGCTCCTTGATGACATCAGATACTCTCCGTGGCAAACTTTCTACTAATGTCTGATACACTTCAGCTGATGTTTCCCTCCATTCATCCTGCAAACATCTGGCAACTTCTCTCAAAGAAGATGGACGCCGTTCATATTTCCTGACCCCATGTTCCAGTTCGTCCCAAAGATGTTCAGTAGGGTTCAGGTCAGGACTCTGTGCAGCCGGTCCAATTGTGCAACATTCATATCCTTTAAACCAATGTAAAGCAGCGTTGGATGTGTCACAAGGTGCGTTGTCTTGTTGGAAGTATGGCCGACCATTCCCAGAGTATTGTCGGAAGTATGGCCGACCATTCCCAGAGTATTGCCACATTGTCAGCAGCACATTATTGTCTAGAATGTCAGGGTCACCTCCGTGTTCATGGTTCTTGTCACTACAACCAGCGGACCGAGACCATAATGGAACCTCCGCTGTACTTACCTCTTAGCACAACACACTCGGCAGAAGGCATTCCCCAGGATCGTCCACACCTGTGTACATTCATATGATGTGAAGATGGTGTAGCGTGATTCATCACTCCATAGAACGTTCTTCCATCACTCAGCTGTCCAATGACCACGCTCCTTGCACCATTGTAGACAGGCCGATGCATCTTCTTTGAGAGGACTCTCTAGACATTTGTAGGATGAATGGAGGGAAATGCCAACTAAAAGGTATCAGACGTTAGTAGAAAGTATGCCATGGAGAGTACCTGATAATAATGTGTATATAGACACCAAGTCTTAAAGGGATTGTCTGAAACGAAAGAAAAGGGCTCTGCTGCTTCTCTACACACAGCGCCTCATTTGTCCGAGGGCTGTGATGGATTTGCAGCTGTATACCATTCACTTAAATAGGTCTAAGCTGCAAAATGTATTGCAGTCTGTTCCCTGTTATCAGCCAAACTGCAGTGACATCAATGTGATGTCTAGAAAGTTCCCTGTGCCCGTGGTGTGCGAGTTGGACTTAGGATGGAGCATTTCGTCTTCGCACTCCGCAGTATTCGCAGCATTGGGAATCCACCTGCTCGCTGATCCACAGACCTGATTCAGTGAGCCGTGGACCTCGTCTATCGTGTGCTGACCCGCATCTCCGCGCAGCAAGCCTCGTTAGTAAGCTTCAGCGAGTTAACGAGTTTAGATTGTAATTATACATCCTGTAGAAGGAAATGGAGCGGCTCGGTGGAATTTGGGCACTGGTTAATATTTAGTAGCCGTAACTAACGGCCGGGGACACGGAAGACGTAAATAATGCAGAAACTCTTATCAGATGAACAGGGGGGGTTCGGGGACCCCAAACCTCAGACCGCAAGATTACATAGCAGTGCATGCTTCCCACACTAAGACGGAGCTAAATGGGGTTTTCCACAGAAATGCCATTGATCCTGTATCCTCAGGATAGGTCATCAGTAGTTGATTGGCGGGGGTCCACCGCTTGTGACAATGGCCAATCAACTGATGGTGTGTCCGCCGTCAGCGCCGCTATACATCGGTACGGAGTGGAGGTTGCTGCTCCAGCCACTACACGGGAGAGCAGCAGCTTCTGCTCCGTTCCCCTGTGTGTGGTGGCGCTGACATCCGGTGCCCCAACAGCTGATTGGCTAGGGTCCACCGCTTGGGATCATGGCCAACTATTGATGACCTATCCTGAGCATACATTATCAATAGCATTGTCCTGGAGAGCTCTCATGGCAGTGGGGTTGGCTCTAGAGCTCTGAGCCCCGCTGGCTCTGGCACAGTTTTTCGGTCTACTCGCCCCTTGTACCCCCTATAGACTCTTCTTAGACTCCGCTGCCGGCACTGTTGATGTATCTAGTAAGCGATGCCCGCCACTGACTGTCAATGAATGATGTCAGACACGACTGACCGAAAGCGGTGGTGACGGCTGATATGGCACATTCACAGCGGTGGGATCCGAATCTAGGAAGAGCTCTTACAGGGGAAAGGGGGTGAGTATAAAGGAAAGACCCCACTGGAGTAAGCTGTGCTGCTGCCCCACTAACATGACAGTCCTCCTTAATGGGTTACTGTATTTCTCAGACTAGAAGACGCTCCCGGCAGTAACTTTGGTGTTCTAGTATAGAAAAGGGGATTAACGGTGAACAGTCGGCTCCTACTAAACCTAACAATGGCGCAAGCACATAAATTCACATTATTTACATAGACAGGACTGCTATACAAGTTCGCAGCGCACACACAGATCTGAAACACACAGCTCTGCTACATGCACATACAGGTCTGTTACATGCACATACAGGTCTGTTACATGCAAACACACATACAGCTCTGCTACATGCACATACAGGTCTGTTACATGCAAACACACATACAGCTCTGCTACATGCACATACAGGTCTGTTACATGCAAACACACATACAGCTCTGCTACATGCACATACAGGTCTATTACATGCAAACACACATACAGCTCTGCTACATGCACATACAGCTCTGCTACATGCAAACGCACATACAGCTCTGCTACATGCACATACAGGTCTGTTACATGCAAATGCACATACAGGTCTGTTACATGCAAACACACATACAGCTCTGCTACATGCACATACAGGTCTGTTACATGCAAACACACATACAGCTCTGCTACATGCACATACAGGTCTGTTACATGCAAACACACATACAGCTCTGCTACATGCACATACAGGTCTGTTACATGCAAACACACATACAGCTCTGCTACATGCACATACAGGTCTGTTACATGCAAACACATACAGCTCTGCTACATGCACATACAGGTCTGTTACATGCAAACAGACATACAGCTCTGCTACATGCACATACAGGTCTGTTACATGCAAACACACATACAGCTCTGCTACATGCACATACAGGTCTGTTACATGCAAACACACATACAGCTCTGCTACATGCACATACAGGTCTGTTACATGCAAACACACATACAGCTCTGCTACATGCACATACAGGTCTGTTACATGCAAACACACATACAGCTCTGCTACATGCACATACAGGTCTGTTACATGCAAACACACATACAGCTCTGATACTTGCACATACAGGTCTGTTACATGCAAACACACATACAGCTCTGATACTTGCACATACAGGTCTGTTACATGCAAACACACATACAGCTCTGCTACATGCACATACAGCTCTGCTACATGCACATACAGGTCTATTACATGGAAACACACATACAGCTCTGTTACATGCACATACAGGTCTATTACATGCAAACACACATACAACTGTGCTACATACATTCACTCACAGGTCTGCAGCTGGGATGTTAAACACTGACTTGATTAACCCTAGTCGGGACGGAGAGGGAGGACTGCGCAGCTGCAGTAGATCTGGCTACAGAGTTCTTCCAATGATCGATCACCGCACTGACGGATCATTAAGGCAGCGGTCAGGGGTATCTGGATCTGTCGAACCTCCCTGTCTCTGGACTAAAATGCAAAAACGCTTTTCAGCAAGATTTTATCTTGGTGAAAACTGCATCTTATTGTCAGAAAAACCCGGGAAATTGGATAAGGGCTCAGCTGGCTGTAAGTAGCGGGACAATCTACTTACTGGTATTTCCACCCTCCACTAACCGCCCTCATCCTGACATCTCCATCTCATTGTGTGGCGCCACCATAACTCCTAGACAACATGCCCGCTGCCTTGGGGTCATATTTGATTCTGATCTCTCTTTTGCCCCCTACATCCAATCTCTGGCCCGAACATGTCAGCTGCACCTCAAGAACATCGCAAGAATCCGCTCTTTTCTCACCGTGTACACGCTAAAAACGCTTACTGTTGCCCTCATCCTCTCCTGGCTCGATTATTGCAACTCGTTGCTGATCGGCCTCCCCTGTACCAGACTCTACCCTCTCCAATCCATCCTGAATGCAGCAGCCAGGCTCATATTCCTGTCCAGCCGCTACTCAGACGCCTCTGCCCTGTGCCGGTCACTGCACTGGCTGTCCGTTAAATACAGAATTCAATTTAAGCTTGCTACCTTCATCCACAAAGCCCTCCACAGTGCAGCGCCCCCCTATATCGCCTCCCTCATCTCAATCCATCACCCAGCCCGGGCTCTCCGCTCTGCTAACGAAACCAGACTGAGTGCCCCTTTAATTCGAACTTCTCATTCCCGCCTCCAAGACTTCTCCAGAGCAGCACCGATCCTCTGGAACGCACTACCAAAGGCTACCCGAGCAATCCAGGACTCGCAGAACTTCAGGCGTGCTCTAAAAATGCACCTCTTCAGGGAGGCATACCGAATTCCCTAAACAAACCCCTCTGTACTCCGCCTGATAACATGCTCCCTGACCTACTGACTGCAATCCCTGCTAGCCGTCATAAACCGCTCCTGCAGTCACACCGTTTCTGCCATCACACGGCTGAATGTCTGACCATTGTCTGTGTATAGCATCCCTCACTCTCCACCTCGCCATACCGTGCACATCTCCAGCCCCTTTACCTTCTGTATCACCCCATTACTTGTAGTATGTAAGCTGGTTGGAGCAGGACCCTCACCCCTATTGTTTCCATCAGCTGATTACTATGTAACCGTGGTTCTGTAATGTTTGTACTTTTGTCTTTCTGTATCCCCCTGTCTATGTAAGCGCTGCGGAATATGTTGGCGCTATACAAATAAAGTTTATTATTAGTATTATTATCTACAGCATTATAGCGCCTCCCACCATTCATTGGCACACTGGTTTCTGAGGCATTAGTGTAACAAGATACAGTTTTGTAGGAGTTCAGACACTGTATCTTCTCAATACATTTGATGCACGCACTCTGCTATATATGCCAAATATATCCACATGGGTATCTCCTTCTGTCCCATAGAGATGATTGAGCATGTGCACTGCTGCCGCAATCACTCCATTCATCAAGGAAGGATGCAGGGCCCTCGCCCTTGTGATCGAGGGGGGCCTCAGCATGGGAATCCAACTTGTCAGACACTTATCCCCTTTTCTAACCCCAATGATGTGTATGCAGGGAGCTTCCCCTCCTATTGGTAACTTCAGATAGCTTTTAACCCCTCCCCCTAGTCGTGGCTGCAGGAAGTTTTCTCTCCTATTGGTAACTGCAGATGACTCTCTCCACCCCCCTAGTGGTGGCTGCAGGGAGCTTTCTTCCCTATTGGTAACTGCAAATGACTCTCTCCACCCCCCTAGTGGTGGCTGCAGGGAGCTTTCTTTCCTATTGGTAACTGCAGATGACTCTCTGCCCCCCCTAGTGGTGGCTGCAGGGAGCTTTCTTCCCTATTGGTAACTGCAGATGACTCTCTCCACCCCCCTAGTGGTGTCTGCAGGGAGCTTTCTTTCCTACTGGTAACTGCAGATGATTCTCTGCCCCCCCTAGTGGTGGCTGCAGGGAGCTTTCTTCCCTATTGGTAACTGCAGATGATTCTCTGCCCCCCCTAGTGGTGGCTGCAGGGAGCTTTCTTCCCTATTGGTAACTGCAGATGACTCTCTCCACCCCCCTAGTGGTGGCTGCAGGGAGCTTTCTTTCCTACTGGTAACTGCAGATGATTCTCTGCCCCCCCTAGTGGTGGCTGCAGGGAGCTTTCTTCCCTATTGGTAACTGCAGATGACTCTCTCCACCCCCCTAGTGGTGGCTGCAGGGAGCTTTCTTCCCTATTGGTAACTGCAGATGACTCTCTCCACCCCCCTAGTGGTGGCTGCAGGGAGCTTTCTCTGCTGTTGGTAACTGCAGGAAGCCAGAATGTTAGCACTTAACTGTACGGCTGTGTGAAGGGTAAAAAAAATACATTTTTTAGCAAAACCGCACAGAATTCTAAGTGTTTCACTTAAAAATAAAGCAAAAACATTCCAATCTACAGAGATGTTTTTAAATATAATGTGATGTTTTTTCTAAGATGCCAAATCTAAACTCGTTGCTTTGTAAACAATAAAAGTGACATCCGTGTCCCCAAACTCCTGTAGTCCCCGCTGCGGGCGGCACGTCTCCGGGGCGTTGTCTGTCGCCGTGTACTTCTGATATGATTGGTTGTTGGCGCTCCCCATACTTACCCCTGCTTCTCTCTCTCTCTCTCCAACAGATTAGAAGATCATCGCTAAGCATGTGGCGCCACCAACTTCATGCTCACCGATCGTACCCATGTCGTTGCACCTTTCTGAGCTCTTTACAATCATGAAAAACAGCCCGACTCACATTTTATCAATCTTCATCGAAAACCGCCATCACTGTACAGAGTCGTGCTAATCTCAGCTATGTGATGTATGGGACATGCTCATTACTGCCGCTGTGACCTTAAGTGACCAGCTGTACCGCCATTTTGGTGACGTCATCTGGTTCCATATTTGTTACCCCTGATAGGGTCAATTGGCCTAATGATGGGATCATCGCTCAGTTACATGGTACAGCTCTCGTCTCCTCCCTTCCTTACAGCGGTTACAGTGTTAAAGGCGTTATCCAGTCGTGTAAACTAGTGATGACCCATCCTTAGGATAGGCCTATCTATGGTAGATCGGTGACTGTTTACCGCCTGGGATCTATGCCGATTAGCAGTAAGCTGGGGCCTTTGTGCTAAAGCACTGCACTGATATCTGCAGGAAGCAGACAGCTCCATTCCCACTGCAGTGGCTAGGCTTGGTATTGCAGGCATTGAAATGAATGGGAACTTGATCCACAATGCCAAGCGTGGTTACTGCAGTGAGAACGGAGATGTCCATTCCATTCAGAAATGGCCCTGCATACAGCTGATCGGTGGAGATCCCAAGTGGCAGACCCTTGCCGCTCTAGTATTGATGGCTTATGCTAAGGATAGGCCATCAATAGTTTACAACTGGTCAACCCCTTTAAATGGCTTCTCCAGTTTTGCTTTAGGCTTGCCCTTTCTTGCCTAGGTAATAGAGCGGCAATGTGGTGGTAACGCGCTCTACTCTCTACGGGCTACAGAAGCATTTGAATGCGGCATATCTTGGGGCGATTTGATTTGCACGCCTGTAAGTAAAAATGGTGGCGACCCCCGCCATAAGCCATATGACCACCCAAATGTCTGTCTACAAGGATACGGTTAATACAGCCTTAAAAGGAGGAAGTTTGACCAGTTTTAGCTTCTTGGCCCTCTATTAATTGACTATTTCTACCTTGAGTTGGAGGCCTGGTTGCTAGGGACATTCTGCTTGACTTCATTGAAAAGACTATGGTTGTTAGGCAGCCTCTCCGTAGCAACCAGGCTGTCTGACATGACTCAACACTTCATCTCAAAGCTGTATTGGTACCGTATGGGGAGCAGACAGGGGTAGTTTGTCCGCCATCATGCTATGTCTTTCCCCATCTTGGTGATAGTACAAGGGTTGACCAGGAATTCAACTGACAACAGAAAAGGTGCAAACCTGGAGCATCTGAATGAGAAGATACTAATGTAACCGATGTAAGGATCGCTGGCGTGTTAGAATGGAGGATGGCGACTGCTTTTATGGGCAAAGTCTATCACTGTTAGCGAAGTCTGGCATATGCATGGCAGATATGGAGAAGGAGGGGGGGCTGACAACTTAAAGGGAACCTGTCAGCAGGTTTGACCCTTACAAAGCAGTGACAACATGTCATCAGTCAGTAGGATACCTTTGTAAGCGTGTATTCTGTGCTCCATTAGCCCAGGCTGCATTCAAAAATTTACATCCTGCGCCATATGCAGATTAGGTTTCAACAGTCCAGTGGGTGTGGCTGGACCCTTCCTGCTGCCCGGAGTCCAGTCATCGATGTAATCCAATCCCGTTGTCTCTTAGTGACGCTGATGATGTCTCCTACCTCATCCGCAGTTCACTGTAGACACCGATGTCCCAGAAGTGCACAAAGGGGTCTGACCTGTTGTGGGCGCCAGTGCTGCTGGGACTTACAGGACTTTAGCGTCTACACCGGCCTGTGGATGAGGCTGCAATGGTCCGGTATGCCCGCTGTGCCCTTTGTACCTAATTTGCATATCCACGGGATGTTTAAACAATTAATTTCCAACTGGATGATGGGCTAATAGGACATAATGTCTACAGGTTTAAGAAATGCTGCAGATTTTCTCCAACAGAAAGTATGTGTGAACGTGCGCTAATACAGATATCCTTCTGACAACACTTATAGGGGTCCAACCTGCTGACGGGTTCCCTTTTAAAGGGGATGTCCAGGATGGATAACCCACAGCTGCTTTCGTCTGTTAGTAGCTCCACTCCTGTTAACAGGTTGTGGCTGGTTTTGCAGGTAGGCTCCCTTAAAATGCAGTGCCGCATACAGCCTGAGACCAGGTGTGGCGCTGTTTTGTGAATGAAAGCAGCCACCTTTTTTGTAATTCTGTACAACCTCTTTTACAGGAGTTTTCCCCCAACTTAAAATTGCTCCACAACCTCTCTGTCCTTCCTGGTTGATGCTGACCAGGACATGTGACTGCCGCAGCCAATCACTGGCTATAGAAGGTCACTACTGTGGCCAGTGATTGGCTGCAGCAGTCGGGAAGATCTGAGTGGCTGCGAAGCAATTTTAAGTCGTTGGACAACCCCTTTAATGCTGACTGGTTACCGTGGAACCTTTTGAAACCCTCTTCACTTTAGCTCTTTCAGAAGAGGTTTCCAGTCACAGCGGATACATTTTTTTAAATTTTTTTTTTTTTTTTTTTTTTTTCTTTAAGCACATTGCAAAAGAGATATGAATGTATCCGAGGAGCCCCGTGCGAATGCGCCCGGGCGAAGCTTGATGTCATTTACATTTGCAAAGATGACTTTTATGCCTTCTTTATAATCCTTATGTGCCAGTTCAGAAAAAACAAAAAATGGAAAAAAAAAAAAAAAAAAAGTTTCCTCAAGGAGTAACGGCCGGCGAGTCGTCTTAGCGTACGCGTATCTTTATTTACAGAACTTTAGACTTGTAGTAGACAATTTGCAGTGAAAGAAATAGAATCTGGCAGCAGGGCCTGTCCTGTACCGACGCTCCGTTTACAAAAGTCAACGATTCTCTTGTAGAGTTTTTTTTTTTCTTTTAATTTATTGAATCAATGTTTTTTGTTGTTTTTTTTTTGTGTGAATATTTTTTTGCTGCTTTAAATGTTAATTTATTATGTAAAAGAAGCTATTAATTGCATATAAAGCAGGAACACGTTTACCCCATGACATGTAATGGAGGGGAGAATGTAATATTTGGGGTTGTCAAGGCAACATAAGACCCCAAACTTAATTTAAATCTGTTCTCCAGGCTACACAATTGTTGGGAGAGGCCATCAATATGAGATCATGAGAGGTGCGACTCTCAGCACCTCTACTGATCGGCTTATTGAAAGCGCCGTGGCACTCAGTGGTGTGGCGCTGCTTCCTCACTTGTACTAGTGGCTGTACCCGGTATTACAGCCTGATATTCTAGTGAATCGGAATGATCTGCAATATCAGGCACCGCCACTAATAAAAGTGTGTAAGAAATAAAAATATCCTAATTGTCAGTGCCACAGGGACATGATAGTGGGACAATGGGATATTGGGTGCGTGGTACCCGATGGTGCTACACTGATATCTAGCAGAGCAGGGTGACCATTATCCCACAGAGGGAACGTAGCCGAACCATTTCCTGGTGTGTCCCCATCTCCACAGGCCCAAAGGGAAATAAAGAAGTCACTAGGAAGAGTGGTGGAGGATAGGCGCTCAATCAGTCATGGTCCCAATCACTAACCTATATGTACTGGGGGAGAGGGACTACATCTCACGCCGTATCCAAGGAAGTTCGCCATAAGTATGTAAGTCATCGGCTTCTCACTTGCGTGGGAATATTCGTCAACAGGCCTGTGACCAATTGGCCGCCTTCCCACCGCAACGCCTTTTTGTTTTTTCTTCTTGTGGCTTCTCTACTTCTAAAAGTATGGCGCTGTGCCTGCTAAACAATAAAGGGGGCTGCAGAGCATCAGCCCCTCCAATCAGCTCGAGTGTAAACCCCACCGATCTTGTAGGCATGGTCCAGCCTCAGGTGGTGCCAACAATTTTGCGCTCATGGAGGACCCCTTTAAGGAACAAGTATAGGATGTACAAACTTCTTGCTGCAAATTCAGTATTTTCACTGGATCATTTCAGTAACTTGTATCACAGAAAGAACAAATTCTATGAAGATTTATTAAATCAGATTTCAAAAAATTAAAGGGGTTGTCCCGCGCCGAAACGGGTTTTTTTTTTTTTCAACCCCCCCCCCCCCCCCCGTTCGGCGCGAGACAACCCCGATGCAGGGACGTACAGAAAGCTTACCGGAGCGCTTACCTTAATCCCCGCGCTCCGGTGACTTCTATACTTACCTGTGAAGATGGCCGCCGGGAACCTCTTCCTCCGTGGACCGCAGCTCTTCTGTGCGGTCCATTGCCGATTCCAGCCTCCTGATTGGCTGGAATCGGCACGTGACGGGGCGGAGCTACACGGAGCTACACGGAGCCCCATAGAGAACAGGAGAAGACCTGGACTGCGCAAGCGCGGCTAATTTGGCCATCGGAGGGCGAAAATTAGTCGGCTCCATGGGAACGAGGACGCTAGCAACGGAGCAGGTAAGTAAAAAACTTTTTATAACTTCTGTATGGCTCATAATTAATGCACAATGTATATTACAAAGTGCATTATTATGGCCATACAGAAGTGTATAGAGCCACTTGCTGCCGCGGGACAACCCCTTTAAGTATATTTGCTGCCCAAGAAAAAAAAAAATCCGCATTGGGCTTATTTCAGGCGTCCGTAATATGGCTGCACTCTAGCTGCTGTATTACACTCACAAGTCCCAGACCTGCGGTTCCACTGATCAGATCTCATCCTCAGGTCACCAGAGACCCTCACGGTTATCGAAGTTTGCTTCATTGGAACTACAGAGTGAGTCCGGGCATGGCGGCCATAATCCCTACCACTGAAACCTGCCGGGGGATTTGGGTTACATCCTGATGAGAAGCCAGCTTTGGTTTACGGCAGTGATGTCAGGATCTGATCAGCCAGTCAGATTTTCTGGCACATTGGGGAATATTTTTCAGAGCTGGAAATTAAATGGACTTTATGGGACTAATAAACATGGCTGCCATGTTGTGTGAGGCGCTTCGGATCAGTCCTGTTCGCTTCAACAGAACTGTACTAAGATACCTGACAGCCCCGGACAGGGAAGTAAGAGAGCAAGCCGTGTTTACCAAAAAGCAAAGAATTGAAAGGACTTTTCTGGACTCAAAAAAAAACAGATTTTAAAAATTCTGCGGCCGTGGACTGGTGTAAAATAAAGAAAAAAGATGTGCCGTCCTCCATCGGTGGCTTCTCGTCCAGTGCTGGATCCTGGTACCTTACTTCTCCGTACCCAGAAGGAGTGGACTGTGGCATTTATTGTGCACATGACCGCTCATCCAATCACAGGCTTCGGTGGTCATGTGCCGCTGATAGCGGAATCAGCACTGAAAACTATGCTTGGTTGAGTGGTCACGGGCACAACGAACAGCAGGTGACCGCAGCACAGCAAGTCACTGAAGGAGATAAGTCCGCTGCCTTTTCTTCCATTTACACCATTCCATTTTATTGGAAAACCTCCTTTAAAACGACTCTCTGGATTCAGAACAGCATTCTGTTCCAGGGGAGGAGGGTATAATAATTGTATGTCGCCCCTCCAATCCACAAGTTCTGGGCTCCATTTTCAGCTGTCCAAGTAATTTTCTAACTATCATTGCTTTCTGATTGGCCGGTGCTGATCACGTGAGCAGCTTTGGCCAATCAGAGAGCAGATATTGTGTCTTGTTAGTCTAACACTAGCAATGCACTGGTGGAGGCTAGGTAGTTTGAAGATTGTGTCAGCCAAAAACTAGATCTGAGGAATGACTGAGAAGAACCTCAGGTAACATACCCCGCCCCTTCCGGGCCCGGAGGGCCACTTTAATGCCGGCAGGATGTCACTGTAACCAGTTAAAATGAACTTTATTTACCTGTAGTCATCTTTGTCTAATGTTACAAAAATTATCAGATGCTTCTAAATTGAAGTTTCCTCAGAATTTTTCAGAGTTTTATTTTATTTTTTTTAGGTATTTATTGAGTTAATATAAACTTTAATATATTCCGACAGACTTTATCGCTCGCAGCTGGAATCACAAATCTGGGGGTAGAATCCGATTTCTTTCTATTCACTTTGTACTTGTATATATTCGGTTCTCCTCATTGTTGGGATAGATGCGGCATCCTGTAGCTGTTCGTGTTCTCGTGTCCCGTGGATGTGTGTCGTAGCTTTCATCTTAGGGGATAAATTACAGAAATGTCACTGAAGATCTGAAGTAGAAGAACATCACAAATTTACTCTATAAAGGACTTTTCTTTTTGCTTCTCGCCGACAGATTAATCTGTAACATATTTCAAACCCTTCCATCTGCGAAGGTCTTACAGGAATCCCCCCAGGACTCGTCTCCAGCTCTTCTGACAGATGTATGATACACCGGCAGACTGCATGGTATTTTATCCGAAAATGTCAAACTAAAAAGTTAAAATAAAATGGAATTACAGTTTACGTCCCGCGTCGCCCCTTCTTCTAGTAAATTATGGCTTGAGGGCACAAAATGGTAAATTTATCATTTCTCCTGGTTTCTACCTGAGGGCCCTTTTACATGGAACGACTGCATCCAACAGGTCCTCCGAACGATGTGCTTGAACACCAGAAGGAGCATCGGTAGTGAATGCAGGCAGTGCGGGCCACGGATCGTTCCGGGCCGCTCTCCAGTCACAGTAGACAGGCCGTCGTTCATAAATGATACTGCCTGTTTACAAAAACTGAACAAGAAGTGAACAAATCGTCGTTCAGTCGGGGTAGCATTTGCACCGCTGGGTGCAGGAATCTGAACGATTTATCGGCCCGTGTAAAAGGGCCCCAAGATGGTTGGAATGCTCTTCAGTGGGATGACTGACTGGCCTGGAGAACTCTCTGCCCCCATGTTTGTGTGTGGAGTTTAATCCTTTCCAATCCAATTGGTATCCAGGTTTTCCTAGGGGGCTTACTCTTTTTCTGCCGTTATACAACGGCGCTATCTGCTGGCTAAAGCCAGTACTGCATGAGGTGACACAGACTCTGACAGCAGAGAGGCTGGCAATATACAGTAAGAGAACCCCGACGGATGTCTTCCAACATCAGAGCTGTACAGCCTTAAATCATAATGTCATCAGACAGCTGATTGGAAAGGGTTAAAAACGTCATTTGCTGCTGATATGAAGCCTACATAATAGCGAACGCTCCGTTCACGGCGAGTAAAGAAATATGGCTAGGTGATTATGTGCAGAAACTTGACATCCCCAAGAGATTTTAATTAAGGGGTTTGTCCGGTTACTACACCATCCGGCTTCAATAGGAACCTCTGTATTAAATAAAGTATACTTACCCTTCCGCGGCGGCTGGGATTCAGCGCTGCAGCCCCGCGGTGGTCCTGGTGATTGCTGTAACACGTCACATGACAGATACCAGCAGCCACGAAGGGGTAAATATAGTTCACTTTATGATGTTACGGGCTTATTTAGACAACCGTATATTGGCTCGGTTTTCACGCCGAGCCGATATACGGTGTCCTTGTCTGCAGAGGGAGGAGGATGGAAGAGCCAGGAGCAGGAACTGAGCTCCCGCCCCCTCTCGACTACTTGCAATGGAAGGAGGTGGGGGCGAAGCTAAGTCTCGCCGCTTAGATCGCCCCCCTGTCCCACCCTCTCATTGCAAACCGTGGCGTGGGGCGGAGAGAGGATGGGGAAGGAGCGGGAGCTCAGTTCCTGCTCCTGGCTCTTCCATCCCCCTCCCCCTGCAGACAAGGACACCGTATATCGGCTCGGCGTGAAAACTGAGCCGATATACAGTCGTCTGAATAAGCCCTAATACAGGAGGTCCTATTGAAGTGGGGTTGTTCGGTAACAAGACAACCCCTCTGATAATACTGGTGGTTTAGATTTGTTTCTTCGCAAATATTTAGAATGGACGATCCTAGAGAGCTGAAATCCGGTCTAAAACCTTCGGACGCGCCTGATTTACCGGTACGGCAAGATTGGTGCAGGAAGAACGGGCAACAGAAATTCATTTTTCTGTATATCTGACACCCTCCAAAAAAGCTTTCCGCACAATTGTGGGGCTTCAGTTTTACACTTTCTATTTTGTTCTGTAGTTTTGTACTCCTGTTTATTTATCTTCGTTATGAATATGATGTCAATTTTCCCAATTTTTCACATCTTTTCGGTTTCAGGGCTTAGTTAGACGACCGTATATCGGCTCGGTTTTCATGCCGAGCCGATATACGGTGTCCTTGTCTGCAGGGGGGGGAAGGATGGAAGAGCCAGGAGCAGGAACTGAGCTCCCGCCTCCTCTCCGCCCCTCTGCACTATTTGCAATGAGAGGAGGCGGGATGGGGGCGGGGCTGAGTGGGGAGAATTAGCCCCACCCCAGCCCCCACATCTCCCCATTGCAAATAGTGCAGAGGAGGCGGGAGCTCAGTTCCTGCTCCTGGCTCTTCCATCCTCCCCCCCCGCCCCCGCACACGAGGACAACGTATATCGGCTCGGCGTGAAAACCTAGCCGATATACGTTCGTGTGAATTCACCCTTAGGCTGCCAGGATGGCACCTCATGATCTCATTGCAGGGAGCTGATGGGGCATTTAAAGGGTTAACAGTTGCAATGCAATCTGTGTGAACTCTTGATTGCAGCTATTGTGGCTGGGTGTTGGCTGTCAGACAGCCACATGGACCTTGCATGGATGTACAATTATGTCCTGACCTGCTAAGGGGTTAAAATCAAGTCTGATTGCCCCAATACCACTTCAGTAGATATTGGACAGCATTTATTCAAACGGCTACTTTTCTTGCCCTCCCAGAATGCGCCAATCTTGGGTTCGGCCAACCATTTATGTGTTGCAGTTGGACAGCTCTGCAGAGGAAGCGGGCATTGAAATGTAATGTGCAGGATTCTTCTTATGTTGGGGTAAAGCTGAGCCCCCCCAATCCATATTCATTCTGTCCCAAAGGAATCGGCGGCATTGGAGACCAAGTCTGTATATGGGGGCCTCTAGAATGTACGATGCAGTCACCCTGATGTAGCCAGGACCGCTTTAACCATAGGGCCTCCTGCTAGGCCCAGGCCCCTTGGTGGCGCCACCAATGTCATCAGAGTCCATGTCCTCAGGGTGCAGAGATAGCTGAAACGTATTGAAGTTAAAGAATAAACTATACTTTTTTGTTTTGAGTCTCCACTTACTTCTGAGTGCAGTGGTCACATGACTGCAGTGGCCAATCACCAGTCTCCCTACCTGTTGAGGCTGGTGATTGGCTGCAGAGGTCACATGCTTATAGGACCACGTGACTTTTGGACTCGAGGACAATGCAGTAAACCTGTTGGGACGGGGAGAGGCGTGAGCTGGACTTTTAGTCACAAGCAAAGTCTGGGGATGGGGATGGGGATGGGGATGGGGATGGGGGGGGGTCCACTGGGGGATTAAAAACAGCCCTGCTTGTAGTTTTGGATGAATGCGCCTTATGGTGTGCTTCGGATTGGGTTTCTTGCTTATCACCCACTTCTTAAAGACCATTTACATGGGGCGATAATCCCTTGGATTCCTGCAATGCAGTGTAAGATGCCCGCGCCGACAGAACGGCGAACAAGAAGTCTGACATTGCTCTGTCGTCATTCAGCTTCTACATGCAGAAAACAGGACAATAACGTGAAGAGGCGACCTGCTTACTGTGAATGGAGGCGCGTGATTCGGAGCGATCCCCGACCGCGTGGCCTCCATACACTGAGTGACTAGTCGTCCCTGTATAAAAGCACAGGAGCGACTATTGCTGGGCCGACCTGTCAGCCATCTTGCACCCAATCGGTTGTCCCGTGTAAAAGCACCTTTACATCTGAATCACAAATAATGCACAAGACCCCGTTCATTACACCACCGATGTGAAGGAGGCCTTAAGACCAAACTAGAGATCTTGGTGGTTAAAGCTCAGATCCCAAGAAAGTACACGCGGCCGTGCAGCCACCCACAGGCGTCAGTGGCCATGAAAGAATCACCGCTGAAGCCTATAAGTGGCTGAGTGATCACGTGTCAAGTTTTCTGTGGATCAGTTTCAGTGTGAATCCACATTAGATGAGAAAATCCGGCGATCGGAGCGACTTCCAACGAGGCCGGTCATCGGTGCTGGACTAGCCGGGCCTTACTGCCAAACGCAGGGGGGGGGGAGGTTCTTGTATAACAGTGAGGAGAGTATACTGAGAATGGCGCGATAGAGGAAAGAATCTAGCAAAAGTAGATCCTGTGGACAGAAACAATCACTGAAAGGGGTCGGAGGAGGATGTCAGGAATCGTTCTGCCCAACAGGCTGCACAGTCAGCTGAATACAACGCTGGAGCTCCAACTCGCCGTTCCTCCGCACGGATGGTATAACAGCAGACGACCAGTTCCAGTGCCTCCGGATTCCGCAGCAAATACTGCCCATAGCATGCTATGGAAAAGCGCTTTTTCCTGCACAAGCGGAAATCAATTGCCTTTACCGCTGGCGGAGGAAAAGTCTCAGCATGCTCTATCTCTGTGTAGTTTCCGCATGGATGGTTTCCATTGAAGTCAAGGAAGCCGTCCAACCCGCGGCCCGTCCGCAATTAACATTGTAGATAGGACGCGGATTTTGCGTCATTGCCAAACAATGGCGCGGGGAAACCTGTTTTATTTGCCAAACTTTCAGCTGTTTGTAAAAAAGAAAAGCAAAAAAACAGAATAATTCAGACAATTCATCAGAACTGACATAACGAGCGGTTTCTCCAAATTCACCCCAAGATGCCACATGACCAGGCCGGATTCTGTATGCGGCGGCGGCGGCCCGTAGCGGAATCCCTCCCCGTGCCCAGCCGGCGTCCGTGCATATCTGACATTGGTTTTTTTCAGTATTGCAGATGAAGCGCACGGCTCGCTGTCAGACATGCACAGTCCAGGGCCGCGGGTCGGACGGCTCCCGTTAACTTCCACGCCGTCCGTGCAAAATCCGCATTGAAATAGATCAGGCTACGATTTTTCTTCCGCGAGCAATTTCCTAGCAATGCATTGGTTCTATTACCGTGTTTCCCTGAAAATAAGACAGTGTCTTATATTAATTTTTGCTCAAAAAGATTTAACTTTCTTACATGTACAGCTGCCTGGACACTATTTAAATTGACTTTTTTTAATTAACCGTAAGCAGCACTTAATTTTGGAGTAGGGCTTATATTTCAAGCATCCTCAAAAAGCCTGGAAAATTATGCTATGTCTTATTTTCAGGGAAACAGGGTAGCCGCAATTTTTTTGCGCGGGTAATACGGCGTGTGTTTCCCGCTCGTGTGAAGGAGGTCTAAAGCTGCTGCTGGTCTGACTTCAGATTTTGAGCGCCTTGTTTTTTGAGCGCTGTCTGTCTTATTCTTGGGCGTTTTAAGCATTTTTAAACGTGATGCGCCATTCATTGAGATGAAGGGGGAGCATTTTCAAGCGGAGTGAGAGGCGGAGACAAACCAATCAAATTGGCCATGGGCCGCTCTCACACGGGTGTGTTTTCCCGCACGCGACACGCAATGCCAATAGCTCATTGATTTCTATTGAGCCACTAAAAAAGAAATCGCAGTGGGCGCAATCTTGGCGCGTATTCCGTGCGCATGGGGTTAGCAGCATGCAACAAGTACACCATGTCATTGCAGACTTGTCACGTGCTGGCACTTGCTGGTGGAGGTCTGTCGCTCAGCTGGCCGAAGAGGACGTGGCACGCATGTTATTCCCAGGCCTGTGATGTCATGTTCATCTGTCACATGACCTGAGAACTACTTAGTCCCATTCAAGCGAGTGGGATTGGACTGCAATACCAGGTACTGCTGCGAGACAATGGATGGCACTCTGCCGGGTGTAGATTGAAGCAGCCATGGCATTCACCCAATCAATGCTGTCACTTCAGTCTCCTGATTGGTGGGGATCCAGAGCGGAGGACCCCAACCGATCAACTACTGATGACCCATCCTGAGGACAAATCATCAATAATGCAGTTCTGGAAAACCCCTTTAAGGGCGCCTTCACACTGGCGATAAAATCACACGTTTTTTTGAGCAACGCGAGAGTGAGTGAAAACGCAGATTTATGAAACCAACGATTTTCCTTGGTTTCCTTCCCATCTGCGATGTTTTCACTCATGCGCTGTGGAGTGAAAAAAAATTGCGACGTGCCCGATCCCTCTGCGGTTTTTTTTATCTCCCATGTTTCCCTATGGAGCCTCCTTTTTAGTGCACCACGAGAAAACCGTGCGATAAAATCACAAGCGGCAGCGCTGTTTTTGCAGGAAAATTACTATTTTGCTGCGGTTTCTTGCGGCAAAATTGTGATTGCGAGTGTGAAGATGTATGTGATGGAAATTTGCCACATGTGCACCTATCCATACTGGGAAGGGGTATCATCACTCCTTAAGGAGAACACCCAGCAGGTGAATGAGGAGACTTATAAGGTCATGCACGCTCCTCTGGGAAATATATGCAAATAAGGAAGACTCGTAACAATACCTCTGCAGCGCCACCTATTGGATGGCAGCATTCCTGCATATCCATATCCGACCCTTTATGCAGGTCTTTATTACAATGATTGTGGGCAAACACCCCGAAACAGCTGTCTGTGTATGGATTCTGGCTTGGTTGTCAATTTCCAATCATTGTTCTGAAGACCTGTATAAAGGGTTGGGCATTGATTTGCAGGACTGCTGCCATCCACTAGGTGGTGCTGAAGAGGTATTGTTCCATCTCCCTTATATGCATATCCATACTGATACACTGTAACAAGCAGTCAGCTTTACCTGGACACAGATATATTGGGGATCTGCGCTGTATGGAACAAGGCACCAGTAGTGTATCTAATCCATATGATACACTTCTATCTCTGCGACTTCATATGATGATTAAGGCTGCCTGTCTACGGGCGTATTTTCATTGCGTTCCCCACGGCGATAATCCGGCCACGGCCACTATGTATCTAAGCTCACAAAGCTGTTCTCTGCACCATGTATCTAAGCTCACAAAGATGCTCTCTGCACCACTATGTATCTAAGCTCACAAAGCTGCTCTGTGCACCATGTATCTAAGCACACAAAGCTGCTCTCTGCACCACTGTGTATCTAAGCTCACAAAGATGCTCTCTGCACCACTATGTATCTAAGCTCACAAAGCTGTTCTCTGCACCATGTATCTAAGCACACAAAGCTGTTCTCTGCACCACTGTGTATCTAAGCTCACAAAGCTGTTCTCTGCACCATGTATCTAAGCTCACAAAGATGCTCTCTGCACCACTATGTATCTAAGCTCACAAAGCTGCTCTCTGCACCACTATGTATCTAAGCTCACAAAGCTGCTCTGTGCACCATGTATCTAAGCACACAAAGCTGCTCTCTGCACCATGTATCTAAGCTCACAAAGATGCTCTCTGCACCACTGTGTATCTAAGCTCACAAAGCTGTTCTCTGCACCATGTATCTAAGCTCACAAAGCTGCTCTCTGCACCACTATGTATCTAAGCTCACAAAGCTGCTCTGCGCACCATGTATCTAAGCACACAAAGCTGCTCTCTGCACCACTGTGTATCTAAGCTCACAAAGATGCTCTCTGCACCACTATGTATCTAAGCTCACAAAGCTGTTCTCTGCACCATGTATCTAAGCACACAAAGCTGTTCTCTGCACCACTGTGTATCTAAGCTCACAAAGCTGTTCTCTGCACCATGTATCTAAGCTCACAAAGATGCTCTCTGCACCACTATGTATCTAAGCTCACAAAGCTGCTCTCTGCACCACTGTGTATCTAAGCTCACAAAGCTGCTCTCTGTACCACTATGTATCTAAGCTCACAAAGCTGTTCTCTGCACCATGTATCTAAGCACACAAAGCTGTTCTCTGCACCACTGTGTATCTAAGCTCACAAAGCTGTTCTCTGCACCATGTATCTAAGCTCACAAAGCTGTTCTCTGCACCATGTATCTAAGCTCACAAAGATGCTCTCTGCACCACTATGTATCTAAGCTCACAAAGCTGCTCTCTGCACCACTGTGTATCTAAGCTCACAAAGCTGCTCCCCCACTCAAATACATTAGATTCTCTGTATAGCAACGGACGGTAAGCTTAGATACATTGTGATACAGAAAACAATCTTAGATGCAGTTAGACGTCTGTTCTCTACAAGGTGGTATGTCTAGGCTTGCAATCCTTTGCTCTGTATCACAATGTATCTAATCTTACCATTCCTTGCAATGCAGCTCAGATACATTAAATTATCTGCATTGCAAAGAACAATAAGCTTAGATACAATGCAGAGAAAGAACTGCAAGCTTAGATACACTGCCACATAAAGAACAGACTTCTAAGTGTATCTAATACTGCAGTCCTGTTTTCTGCATCGGAATGTATCTAAGCTTACTGTTTCTTGCAATGCAGAGAATCTAATGTATCCGAGCTGCAGTACAAGGAAAGGCAAGCTTAGATACATTGCGATGCAGAGAACATGACTGCAATCTTAGATGCAGTTACATGTCTGCTCTTTAAGTGTACCTAAACTTGCAATCCTTGGCTCTGTATCGCAGTGTATCTAAGCCTACCGCTCTTTGCAATGCAGCTCAACCACATTACATTCTCTGCCGTGCCAAGAATGCTAAGCTTAGATACATTGCGATACAGACAACAGGCATGCAATCTTAAATGCAGTTAGAAGTCTGTTCTTTATATCGTAGTGTATCTAAGCCTGCAATCCTTGCAATGTAGCTCAGATACATTAATCTGAATCGCAAGGAACAGTAAAAAGAGGAAGGATTGCAGGCTTAGATACACGGCCACGGAAAGAGCAGGCTTCTATATGACCTAAATGCATCTATAATTGCAGTCCTGCTTTCTGCACTGCAGTGTATCTAAGCTTACTGTCCTTGTACTGTAGAGGAATCTAATGTATCTGAGCCGCATGTGAGGCTGCTGTGTGACCACGCCCACTGGGGGGGGGGGGGTGTCCCGGCAGGCCCCGCCCCCGGCTGGCAGACAGGGTGACCCGCACGTTACTGCGGAGCAGGTGAGCCGCTGCCCGGGTCTGTCGGGTCACATGCGGGTGTTGGTGGCGGGCAGGTACATGATGTGGGCTCCCATAGATGTATTGTATTGGGGGCCCCTGCTGCAGGACCTCCCCGTTATGGGTCACTATGTGCTGATCCCCAACTGTTGGCTATTACAGTAGGACTACAACTCCCAGCAGCTCCTGTTAGCTTGTTTGCATTTTTCTATCCACTTTTTCTATCCTATAACTTTTTGTCTTTCGACTTGCTCTATTTTCAGCCTCTGGAAGCCGTTCGTGTTGTGCCGCCGCCGCGCTCCGCGAGGATGACCGCACGCAGGTGACCTCCAGGTGAGCCGTTCCCTCTAGAGATACAAGCTGATGGAGTTTTCAAGAACTCAAAAAAAACCAAAAAAAAAAACCTGCGGTGTTCCTTTTTTTCGTCTCATATAATATTTGCGCCACGTTAATGCGAATCAATGAACACCGCGATCTTCTCCAACCTCCGAAACTACAACTCCCACCGTGCTCCGACCCGCAGCGCCGTGTTCTGCTTGTGGCGTTCCCCTTTTCGCCTCTAGGTGGCAGCAGCTTGTCTTGTAGCAACGCTCCCTGCAGGGGTTAACTGCGCCTTTCCTGGGAATGTCTTCTTGCACGGGGACGTTGTATAAGTTGGACGGGATTTATCGCTTGCGTCTGGCGGATGCGTCCGTGCGGGGGATGGGCTGGACTTACAGTAACTTGTCACTTGGTCGGGGCCAGGATATAAACCGCCGTACCTGCAAGTGAGAAAAACGCCCCGACAGATCCGGAGGTCACGGCTCGGGGGCACTAGTCGCCTCATAAATTGCGCATATTTTGCAGCATCGGCATACGAGAAATTTCAGACATTTGTTTGATTTTTTTTTTTCAACAATTTCGCCCTAAAATTCTGTAAACAAAAATATGCAAAAACGCCCGTTCTGGGTGATTCTACGTGCGCTCGCCACCGAATTCATCATGTCGAAACTGCTGTTTAAAAAAAATTAGTTTTTTGGCGCAAGTCGTCTTTGCACAAAAATTAGCAACTTTTTGAATTTACACCTTACGACAGTTTTTTTTTCTAAGTGGGCAAGACTTGTCCGTGGGGGTGGGGCCACCTGGGCGACAGGTGAAGGGTCCGTTTACACGAGCCAACCGTCGTTTACAAATTCTCACCGGATTGCAGGAATCTGAATGGTTGTCGTTCCGTGTAAACGCCTGCAGCGACTGAGCGCCGGATAAGAATCGGTTCGCTTCTTGTTCGTCATTCCGCTTCTGCAGAAAACTGACGGATGGATCGCCACGTAAACAAGCGGTATCACTTTATCAGCGACCGCGTGCTTACCGCGAATGGAGACTGGTGGCCAGCACGATCCCTCACTGCTCCGCCTCCATTCGCTGAGCGACCATCGCTCGGTCGGCGCGTCTGCGTGTAAAAGGATCCTTACGTGTAATTTACACCAAAACCCATGTAAATTTATACTAAAAAATCTCCAGTGGATGCAGCGCCAATTCACTTTCCGTAGCGGCGGTATTTTCTGACCGTGTATTTCTCGGACGGCGCACTATCATACGGCCTATGATGCTAGTTACACGGGCGGCTCTCGCACGAACCAGCAGTCCGCGTGACCATGTCGCTTCACGTCTTCTGGTCCGTATTCACGGACAGGAAGAGCGCATACGATGTGCGGGGTCCGTGGAGATCAGCCAGAGCGCGGTGGGGGTCCATGTGCCGTCCGATGTGCGTTCAGCTGAGATTCTCAGTCACGACGCAGCGGTCCGAGGCCTCACGTAACCGGCGGCCGCGCTGTGTGGCGGGGAGGTCAGGTGTTCCATCTAATATGAAGCTGAAGGGGCTTCCGATGCCGAACGGACTCTTCGGATAACGGTTATTCCTCCGTAAATGCCCCCCTTGTACGTGTTTTCACGTTGTCCCCGCCGAGCGCTGTTGTTCACCATCCCCGCTTCCTGCCACATCACTTCTACTGGTTCCCGGCTGACATATCTGGCTCCACATCCCCCATATTACATCCGACCTCGCGGTCGGGACTCTGCGCCGGCACATCATGTGATCAGGGGGGGGGGGGGGAGTGGGGAATCGCAGCAGGTAAAAAAATTTTTTAGCTAGCCATGTGGACCAGATTTGTCAAAAATCTCGGCCCTACGGGATGGCCAAGCTGTTGTGGCAGAGCCGGCATTAGCTGGTGGTGCGGAGCGGATTTCCCAGCCACAACATGTCTATTTTTTTTTTTCCGTTGCAGCCGCACTCTCCTCTATGAAGGAGCCGGCCGTAACAGAAAAGAATGCGGTCATGCCGCTCCAAACCCCGTGGCTAAGTGTTGCGGGTTTTGAAGTTGCGCTTTCCCCGTTTTTCGGTGCAGCAAAACCGCAAGATTTCCGCCAAGAATACGTCCCGTGGAAACCCAGCCTTATGAATGCTGTATATAAGGATATCTGCCCTTGTTGCCCATAGCAACCAATCACAGCTCAGCTCTCATTTTACCTCAGCAGTGTAAGAGATGACAGCTGAGCTGTGATTGGTTGCTATGGGCAACAAATACAGATTTTCTTTCAGGCCGCCTCCTGTGGTGCCAATGACTTATCTGTGCGCCCTGTATAATATATCGTTTTGCTGCAGATCCCGTCCTGCCGTTCCATCTCAGGCAGATCTGTAAATGATGGGAGTTGTGGTGATTAGATGGACTGTCTTGTCACCGGAGGCCCTAAAAGTGGTTCCCCCCTTGGCCTATAAGAGGCTCTCGGAGGCTCCTTGTGTGCAGTGACCTCTTCTTCCGCTTGTAGAGCTTGTTGACCACTAGACGCCTCTACGACGCAGAGAAGAGATTTCACCCTGTTACCAGAGGGGGGGGGGGGGGGGGGGGGGGGGGCGCATTATTGGGATGTGAGAAGCTGGATGGTCGTAGTGATGAATTGTCCCCCACTGGGCCGCTCTGATCAGACTGTTAGGGGGTGTTGGAACCAGTGAATGTGTGAGGGCACACAAGGTGACCAGGCTCAGGAACCCCCGACAGACCACCAGTAGAGAGGACCGTCTGACTAGACTGTTAGGAGGTGTTGGGACCAGTGGATGGGGGCACACAAGGTGACCGGGCTCAGGACGCCCTCTACAGACCACCAGTAGAGAGGAGCTTCTGACCAGACTGTTAGGAGGTGTTGGGACCAGTGGATGGGAGCACACAAGGTGACAGGGCTCAGGACGCCCCCTACAGACCACCAGTAGAGAGGAGCGTCTGACCAGACTGTTAGGTGTTGGAACCAGTGAATGTGTGAGGGTACACAAGGTGACCGGGCTCAGGAACCCCCGACAGACCACTAGTAGAGAGGAGCTTCTGACCAGACTGTTAGGAGGTGTTGGGACCAGTGGATGGGGGCACACAAGGTGACCGGGCTCAGGACGCCCTCTACAGACCACCAGTAGAGAGAAGCATCTGACCAGACTGTTAGGAGGTTTTGGGACCAGTGGATGGGGGCACAAAAGGGGACCGGGCTCAGGACCCCCTACTCACCACTAGTAGAGAGGAGCATCTGGCGAGACTGTTACCTCTGTTTGCAGTGGTGTCGAGAACGACTGCTACGGAGTGGAACTGGGTGGTCTTCAGAGAAAGTTTTCATGCCATAGCCGGTCATGACTGATGGCGTTTGGTGCACTTTATGCATCGGTCCGGTGTCTATAGGTGGACATAAAACCTTGCATGCGTAGGGAAGTATCCGACATCAGAAGTGATGTGCCGTCAACTGTCCCGTAGAAGCAATGGGACTGCGTCTGGCATCAGTTTCCCTCTGTGACTTCACTACAGCGCTTGAGGGGAAAATAAAGGTTGGAGTGCCAGACACATGGGAACTCTGCCTAAATAACCCCTTCACTGCTCTAGACCACCAGGGAATGTAAATTAACCCTAAATTGTTTTAGGGAATTTATTTTAACCCCTTCCCAACATACGCCTTACATGTATGTTGGGTGTCATTGTATGGGGTGGGCTCGTGACTTAAGCCCACTCTTTGACAGCCAACACCTTTCTGCAACAGCCACAATCAGAGAAAGCTCCTATTGGGCTGTTATCCCTTTAAATGCCACTGCCGATTCTGACATTGATCAGGATTGCGATGTCCTGAACGCCATAAAAACAAGCCCCTCAAAAATGGCGCCATTTCATTCTCCATTTTTCCTTACTGAGAAATTTTTTAAGAGTTTCCCACTACAGTATATGGTACATTCAATGGTGTCTTTGAAAAATCCAACTCGTCCCGCAAACAACAAGCCCCCCCCCCCCGTAGATCTGTCGCCCCGAATCAAAAAGTTATGATGTTTTTTTGAAAGTGGGAGGAAAAAGTTAAACTAATGCAGAAGGAGCCGCGGCGGGAAGGGGTTAAATTATGTCACAAACTACGGTGGGTTGGAGGCTACTTCTACTTGTTCCCCAGCAGCCCTGCATGTTGTTGTATAGCTAGACCGATTTAATTTCAGGATTCTAGGAAAGCTGAGTCAGATTTGTAAGGGCGGCCATATTGGTTGTCGCCTCCCGTTTTAGTAGTCATTGAACTAATAAACAACTTGACAGAAAATGTCTAGAAACTTTTTATAGCACTTTCTAATTAACTTTATTATTGGGACCCCCGGATGGCGGTACCTCCTCGAGCGGTGGCCTCCATGTGATCACCGCCTCATAGACAGCTGCACTTCTCCTCCACACATTAGACGGTCGGATAATGCTCTAATTGGTTTCTTGTGTCTTAATTACCTAATTACCATAATCAGAGCATTTTCCCACTTGCTGTCGTCTTGAAGCCCATCTAGCGACCGGCGGGATTTGCCAGGAACAATCCGGATGCCTGATGTCAAAAGCTAGCGTGCGATTAGCAGCGGTACCAATCAGCGTCTATTCACGGTCGCACTTGTGATTCCGCATTATGGAGGCTCATCGCTGACCTGATCCGGGAGTGACTGGAATAAGAAGCGGCCGCTTATTGTAGGTCCTTCTATGCTCTGAAATTGGCCGTTCTGGGGAGATGGTGGCTGTAACGCCGAGGCTCCTCCAATAGTCTGCTTCCCCAGGCGGTTATTGAGGTCTGCGAGGTGCGCAGGATAATGCTGGCGTTATCGTACTAACGAGGCGATGCAGCGTGATAGAACTTAATGTGCGCCTGGTAATCTAGGTCACTTGTTTGGCTCGTCATGACTTGCCGCATTAGTATGCTGCGGTGTATATGTGATTCGATATGGTCTTTGTAGACTATAGTATGACCCCCAAAAACTGAAAATCTGAAATGGCTCCCCTCCCCACACCCTCGTTAAATAGAAAACTAGGACTTATTCACAGGGACGATTCTAAAAGGTACTTTACACAGGGCGATTATCACCCGAATTCTTGGTGAAAACAGCGAATTCGGGCGATGGTTACATGCAGCTGCCCTTAGAGCATTGAGCGAGAAATGGCTTATCTCCTTGGAGTCACTTGGTTTTTAGCACAACGGAAAAACCAAGTGAGGGTCGGACCGTGTAAACAGAAGCCCCTCAATGTTCGACTGGCTCCCGCTTACTGTGGATGGAGGTTGGCGGCCGGAATGATCTTGGCTGATCCGCCTCCAGTCACCTGAATGACCTAAAGCACAGGAGCCAATAGTCGGGTGGCAGCCTGGGGGACGGCTGGTGGGCAGCCATGTGTCCGACAGTCGGCCGAAGTTTGAAACTGACAGAACTCGGACCTGGAAAATCCAACAAGAAAGATCTAATCGGTCGGGGGGTTCGGATTCTGGGCCTGGTATAATTTCCACCGGCGCATGGTCTGCAGAATCTTGAAGATATGGAGGCGTCTTCCCTTATTGAGCTCATCCCGGCACCCCCGTACATGGCATTAATTATGCATAAAGCTGTCAGTCTGGGGTGGCTTTGAGCAGCCGGACTCTTGGCCTTCGTGTGATCGCTGCGGTCGTCTTATGGCAGATGCAGCGGTTTGCTCACATTTGACCGGTTTTCGGTTGACTGTCAGGCAATACGTCTCGTTTAGCGCTGAGGCCTGGGTTGTGACTAATCTTCTCCTGCTGATGGATAGCCGCAGCGCCCTCCTCCTGTCTCTTTAAGAGCGCCGCAGCGCCCTCCTCCTGTCTCTTTAAGAGCGCCGCAGCGCCCTCCTCCTGTCTCTTTAAGAGCGCCGCAGCGCCCTCCTCCTGTCTCTTTAAGAACGCCGCAGCGCCCTCCTCCTGTCTCTTTAAGAGCGCCGCAGCGCCCTCCTCCGGTCTCTTTAAGAGCGCCGCTCATCCTGGGTGACATTTTATTGATTCCTGTAAATAAGCTTCTTTTGAGACACAAACCGCTGAGCGATACATTCCTGGGGGATGCGTCCCCGGAGCGGACGGCAAACAGAGGTTCCCATGATCCCCGCTGTGACGCACACCCCACAGCTGGCCTTTGTCAGTCACTGGATCTGTGTCCTGTCTGTCTTAGTATATATGTATATTCCTCATCATATAAAGAGTCCCGGAACATCTTTACCCAAAACTCTGAATTGTGCTGTTCCTCTGCTATACCTCCTGGAAATATATGAATAACTTGACACCTGGGTGTTACCATCCCCTTGTCAAAGAGCCTTGTCTAAAACTGTCCAATCAGTGCTGACTCTGTAGGGACACACCCCTTTGACATAGTGAATGGTAAAATACAGTTGTTAATTTATTCATATATTTTCAGGAGGAATAACAGAGGAATGCAGAAAAGAATTGAGAATAGTTATTTCACGGGTGATGCGAGTATTTACTTTGGGGGCGGGGCCTATCATGTCCGTTTTTACAAATAAATTTTGGCGAAAAAAAAGTGTGATTAAGGTTCGGTTTAACCCTTGCAGGACCAGAGCTTTGAGATGCCCAAATGTCCTAAGCAAAACTTTGACATTTTGGAATGAGGAATCTTAAAGGGACGGCGTCACCTCTAATTATAATAATTAAACCAGACAGTAAAACATTTTTCTTCTTGACTAATTTGTTTTTATTTTCTAATCGTTTTTTGTTTTTTTTTAATTCTATTGTCCGTACATGACTATGGGGGCGGCCATCTTGTTTATATATGACTATGGGGGCGGCCATCTTGTTTATATATGACTATGGGGGCGGCCATCTTGTTTATATATGACTATGGGGGCGGCCATCTTGTTTATATATGACTATGGGGGCGGCCATCTTGTTTATATATGACTATGGGGGCGGCCATCTTGTTTTATATATGACTATGGGGGCGGCCATCTTGTTTTATATATGACTATGGGGGTGGCCATCTTGTTTATATAGGACTATGGGGGCGGCCATCTTGTTTATATAGGACTATGGGGGCGGCCATCTTGTTTATATAGGACTACGGTGGAGGTCATATTGCCTGAGCTTTAGTAAACCCCATTTAGGCTAAGTTTGCGCAGGGTGTAAATCCCGTGTAAATCTTGTGGAAAGTCCGCAACCAAACCACACGGAAATTACGCGTGAGTTCCACAGCTGATGTCCTACAAGTTTTGGCGTAGGTTTTGACACCGGCTTGTTCCACTGTGGCCCTCTTTCCGCTGCAGATTCCTGCAGATCGTCCCCACTCCCACACAGTGACATCACACTGCAGCTCCGCCCCCGAGCATGGCGGTCAACGCTCCATTCATTTCAGTAGGAGTGACGGAATTAGCGCAGCGGCAGCCGCGGTCCCATTGGAAGAGGATGGAGCGCTAGTGTGCTTGTCTGACAGGCGCTCCAGTCAGCCGCCTCCTCCCTGCGGGGGATGCAGAAACATCGGCGAGACCCCCCGATCAGCACGTTACACCCATCCTTTAGCGCGTGTATGTGTAAGCGGGACATTTTGTTGTTTTTGGAGGATTTTCCAATTTTATGCTTTTTGAATTTTTTGCAGAGAAAGCTTCTGATATTGTGGTAATCGTCTCCTGTTCCTTCGCCGCCGCCATGACGCCCCGGCCACTGAATGTGCACTGATGGGAATACAGTGCTGACCACTGCAGCGTGCGAATTGTGTGACTTAACGACGTTCACTGTTCGCTACGGAAAAGAATAGGATGTTGTACAATTGTTGGTGGGAGCTATTGTTTGCAGTTGTCAGCCACTGACTTAATAGCAGCGCGTTTGTATGAAGCATTTAAAAGCAGTTGATTTACCAAATTGCCGCTTCCTTCACGTGGATTTCTTGGGGCCCTTTAAGGCTCCGTTCACTTCTGCGGTCCGTTTTCTGTCTTTCCGTTTTTGTCCTAAGAGCAAAAAAAGGAAAAACTCCCCCTGTAGAATCTGCATCGCCCGCAGCGGCGGAGCTCTGGTAGCCGTGCAGCGGCGACGGACGGAACAGGAAGCGCTTCCATTTGTATGTATTTATGCTTTTTTAATGGATGTTTAGGGATTTATTCGCAGGCGGTTTTTTTCGTCCGATCGTGGCCGATTTTTAATCAAACCGCACTTTTATGAGCGATTTCTGTCTGTGAATATGAACTTAAATACGACACGCTGTCATTATTTTCCGCACGTGCGGATATCAGACCTGAATGGCGTATACTTTTGATATGTCATAAAGTTGATAACACCCCTTTAATCTCTCCTGTGGCCCTTCCACATGATGCGGCCTCCGCACACTCCGACTTTACCGGATGAGACCTTCATGATGAGAAAGGCCTGGACCTGCTGGAGGCTCCTCGCCTCGAACTCCCCCCCCCCCCTCCCCCTCCACCCTCCTGGAGGCTCCTCGAACTCCCCCCCCCTCCCCCTCCCGGATGCTCCTCGCCTCGAACTCTCCCCCCCTTCCCCCGAGGCTCCTCGGCTCAAACTCCCCCCCCCCCCCCTTCTTCCCCTCCCGGATGCTCCTCGCCTCGAACTCTCCCCCCCCCTTCCCCCGAGGCTCCTCGCCTCGAACTCTCCCCCCCCTTCCCCCGAGGCTCCTCACCTCCAGGCTTTGACCCCCCACCCCCCCGACACATCCCGCCTGGAAGGAGGCAATAAGTGGAGATGTGTAGAGACTCGCCAGCCGGTGGGATTTGCGCGGCTGACGGCTCCAGCTTCACCCGCTTGTCTGAAAGAAATGAAACTCTCCCTTTCTCGTGAAGTGCCGGCGGTTCTGCGTCTCCATAATCCCTTTCTGTTGGTGCCTTTTGTGGTCTGATTTCTGGTAATAAAATCCCCTTTCCTTTGTGCGGCGGGAGATGATGGACGCGCCGCGTTATTCTAGAACTCATTTACTGGGGGTCTACAAATTCCTGCATTGTACCCCAGGAAGTCGCCGTATTCATAGATTTCCCTCCCATTTCTAAGAAATATAGAAGTTTGTCGCCTGGAGGCGGAGCCTGTAAAGCCTTTGGGCTACGTTCACACGGACGCATTCACATGCCTGATACCAGAGAATAGAACAAACTGATCACGATGAATGTTTACATGCACAGATTTTCCTGCGCACTTCAGTCACGCAAAAAAGAAAACAACGCAGAAGTCAGTGAGGGGTGCGCAAATGTACGCGCAATACATTGCGAAATGCGTGATACGCTGTGTAATTCTGCATCTGGAAAAATCGCACTGGAACGCATTAGACTAATTAGCCATTCAAATCTGTGCGTCTTTGCGGCGCACAAATGAACCTAACTCGCTGGCGCAAAAAGTCAGTAAAATAAGCTGATGCGGGCGTGAATTTCGCAATCTTGGTCGGTCTTATGTGTATAACCGCGCACACTGCGGCAAACATAACTTTATTCCGCGGCCGTACGATTACGATGCCAAATGTATCTATTGTTGTACGACTTTTAAAAAATGACGTAAAAAAAATATAGTTTTCTGTCGCCGTCCTCTAACCGCCATAACGTATCTTTCTGCGAGGGGTTCGTCTTTTGCGGGGCGCCCTGAGGTTTCTATCGACCATTTTGGAGCACGCAGGACTTTTTAATCGCTTTTTATTAATTTTTTCCTGTGACAGTTCTGGCGTTGGGTGTTTCTGCGTGATGTTCACGCCGCTCGTTTCTAACTCCGCCCATAACGCCTCCATTGATTTCAATGGGGCTTCACAGACTAGCGTTTGACCTCAGCGTTCCTAATGCCGTGAATATTGAGCGCGGTCTGTTCTATTCTCAGCGTTGAAGCATTTTTAAATGTGATGCGTCGCCGCCAGAAATCCACCTGGAGGGTAAATGAGAGTGACAGCGCCATCAACTGGCGTGGCCTGAGCTGTTACTGCGCTAAGAACGCTGTATAAAGCCGCTCTGCCGTAGTAGAAACGCTGCGGGATAGATCATTTGTCAGGCCGGACGGACTGGACTCCACATGTGGGAGGCCCGCAGCGGGTTTCGTCTGGCCGGTCAGCCTGCGTACCTGTTTCCACTGTATTGCAGATGGCCGCGGTGGCTCGCCCCCTGTGATATGCGCAGTACAGGTGTTTTTTTTTTGTTTTTTTTCTTGCACCGTCGCTTAGTAGGTACCCACAGCCTATATGCAATGTTGACTTCAATGGAGGCCGTCCATGTGGATTCCGCGACAAAGGTGAGAGATGTAAGTAGAAGAGGACTAGAGGTAGGAGACTCTCATGGGAGTAGGGAGGAGATAGAAGGCTCTGACATGGGAACCTGTTGAGGTAAGAATATCTGTTGTGTAGATCCATTGGCTGCTGATGAAACCGGTTACCGGGCCACTTGTCGGCGGCACTTTGACCCAGAGTTGTTCGTAACCGAGAGCCACAGAATCTCTGGTGCTCCAACTAAGCTGGACAAGAGGACACCAAGACTAAACCAGAGCGCGAGTCCCGAAAGGCCAGTCCTCTGCTGTGAAAGCCTACAGCCTAGTCCAGCTGACTACCTTCCTAAAAACTCTCAACGAGTACGTACCAACGTTGGATTGAAAGCAGATAAATGCTGTGATGTGGTCACGACCATTAATGACCTCATTGTACCAACCTCATGCCTGTTCCAGGGAGTTTCACCGAGAACACATCATGGCCTACAACTGCCCAGAGCTAAGACCACCAGCGTCAGACCTCCTTGTTCCAGGCCTTCCGAGTCCAGCCCGTGCCTGGACTTACACAACATGTCAACCGTTTTGGTTGATGGAGATCTGGGTGCTGAGAACCAACCCAATTGCTAAAACGAAGGGGCAGAAGTGCGAAGTTGAGCGTTGTGCCCCTTTAACTGTCGTCGGTGAGCGAGGTGCAGACTCCTAGACTTTCTTTTGAACCCTTACACCACTCCGGGGAGAGCCAAAATGAGCCGGTCAGACATGGCACTCGGATGACTGCTTCTGCTCCTTCTTTTTAGTGGTCGTTGGGGGTCTTGTCATGCGGAACCCCCACCGCTCAAAGCTTCTACCGTGGCACTAGGACATGTTAGAATTTTGCGGCTGCCTGTTGAGGTGGAAGCTCTTTGGCGATGTCAGGAATTTCCAATTACTAGTTCTTGAGTCCCGAGGCAACTCTTGGTTACACAGAAAATTAACTCTACAAGGTAAAGCAGGTGATTCGTCACGTGGAGGCGGTTTTAGCATCTGCAAATGCCGAAGTACTTGTTATAGACCTTCAGGGCATCGCCTTAATGCCTGGCCCTCAAAAACTCAAAGCTGCAATGAGTGGACCATGGGAATTGTCCATTATTTACCCTCCTCCACCCAAAAGCCACCATACAGCGCAATCACCGTCCGTAATACTCAGATTTACACTCAAATTATTCCAACGTGTTATTAAGGGATACGATATCAGTAGGATAAAGCTGTTCTTAGTGTTGTGTTGTCCGCGTAGTGAGGGGTGGGGGGCCGTAAAACAATGATCTACAGTCTTACTCCAAGACAACATACTCCCTGGCAATGGCGGCCGCCAGAACAACGGCCACTTGGTGTTGCTGCGGTGTAATGTTCTGCAGGTATATGGCGGGAGCTGTGAAAAATGGGGTCAATTCCATAGTTTATAATTTACGTCTGCTTTGTCTATTATAACCATTTAACCCCATCCTGCCCCAAGGCGTAAATGTATACCCTGGCTGGGAAGCAGTTCCTGCTAAAGGGTTTACATTTACACCCTATGGATGGCTGAGCCCACACCATCCGCAGTGTAATCGGCTCTGAATGACAGCCGGCCCCCTCTGCAACAACGGCGAGAACACAGATATCAATGTTGATGGCGTAATATAAAGGGTTCGCAAAAGGAGAGCTCTTGCTCTGGGATGTCATCGGCCCTCCACCATGTAATCGTGGACGGCGTCCAGGTCTGCCATAGCCTGTGATTTGCTATGAGAAGCGATAATGCATTGCAGTACACAAGTGCTGCAGTGTATTATCAGTGCGATCATATCATCGTCGGTTCATGTCCCCTACAGGGACTTAATGTACAATAAAGAAATTGTAAGAAATAAAAACCTTCTTTTTGTGCACTTTTTCCTCTTGGTTTAAAAAAAATATATATTTTTTTAAATACCCCCTCCCTTCCCCATCATAGCATCCGGAATGACCTGAACAGTAAACTGAACGCACAATAAAAGTGATCGAAAAAGCCATATGTCCCCCAAAATGGGACCAATAAAAACTACAGCTTGTCACGCAAAACACAAGCCCTCACAGAGCTCCGCCCAGTTAGCGGCCGAGTCCACTGAATATGCATAAATACGCGCGCAGGACGTTCCCGCGAACAGTTACTGCCGCGAGAGGCCGAGGTACAGTCGGGGAGGGTGGTCAGCCGAGAATCACTCGCACGTATGTGTTTTTGGCAACCAATGAGTGTTAAGTGGGAGGGCAAAATGTTCAAAAAGAGGCGGGGTCAATCAGCGTTTAGTGGGCGGTACACGCCGAACAAGCGCACACCTCCACGGAAAGTTGTTGGCCAGTCGTTGGAAGTCGATTATTACCCGTTTACCCCAGGTGATAATCAGCCAGCGACTATTTTTCAGTGAGCTGAAATGAAGCGACTAGAGAATGAATTCTCGCTCATCACCCGCTTGGCGGCCATGTTTTCACGGATCAACCGTTTGCTCTGTGAAGCCGGATGAGAGAATCTCCTGTCTATACGCGAGCCGCGACTGTTACATGTTTATACCCAGAACGCACGGCCTCTGGCTTAGTCATCTCACAAAAACCTACCCAGGTATTAATCAGCGTGGAAATATAATCGGCGCGCGCTCGGCTAAGTGTGACCGCTTCATTCAGCGTGAAATTCTGGCAAGTGTCCCTATACCACAAATAAAACAGGGGTCAAAAATTCACCTGCGCCGCATCTGTAAATATAGGCGATTTGTGGCGAGCAGCGAGGGTAAGGCGGTAATCCGTCTTCTATTGTGCGGGGATCGCTCGCCTCGCATTCCTCATAGGATGAATAATTCATGGCGTATGTAAATGTACCATCTAATCCCTCTCAGGTGCGCCTCGGTGAACGGAGGGCCTGTTCCTGCGCCGCCGTGTTTTCTTCGCAGAGTCTAATGTTTGGCCCCAACTCCTTAACCTTCGCCCGCCGGATCTGAAGACCAGCAGGGTTTTTTCTCAGCATTCAGAACTTCTAAACTTTTGGAAGTTTTTGTAACGGAACTCTTTGCCTTCACCTTTCACCCCTCCTTACGGATATTCTTCTGCAGGTTGCCCCCCAGTCCGCGGGCCCCTGTCTGATAGTTGTGAGCGGAGGCAAGTTCAGAGATAGCAAGAGGGTTCACAAACATTACTCCCCAAACTTGGCCTAAAATGAAATGTGCCTTTCAAGGCATAAACCGGCCGGGTTCGTATTCTGTAAAAGGGGTTGTCCAGCTTTAAACTGTTGATGGCGCATCGTCAGGATAGGCTATCCGTATTAGATCGGTGGAGGGTTGCCATCTGGTACCCCTGCTGATCAGCTGTTCACCGGGTCAGTGTCCTTATGCAAGGAGCTGATATATGCAGGAAGCAGACAGCGCCGTTCCCACCGCAGTGGCCAGGCTTGGTATTACAAGCAAAGTTCCCATTCATTTCAAATACGACTGCTGCATTTTTGTAATTCTATTGTGGTTCCAACTGAGGGTCTAATTAATTGGCTCAAGAATCGCTGTGATGCTTAGTTTGGGTCATTAGACCTGAGACTGGACCGAAATATGTGGACAGAACTATCAGCTTACCAGTCACTGGAGCCTCTGTCAGTCGCTACCTGCAGCCCGCATGTTGTCCTCCATCATGCCTCTGCTGCCTCCTTTGCATTTTGCATGGCATCCACCCTCTTAAAGGGCCGACGCGTGCATCCATATTGGATTCTCTACCAATCATCTGCTACTTCCTCCTATATTGGGCATCATCCCCCTACTTAGGATAACTTAGCAATTTGATCTCATGGAACCATTTGTGACAAAGTCCCCGTTTTGTGTACATTCCAGTTTTTGACACCTACCTCACCCTCGACTGATTTCTGTGCTCCTTGATCTCAGCTCTTGCTCGCTGCCTGCCCTGATTTTGTTCCTGTGCCACCTGCCCAGATCTCTGCCAGTTAAACTTCTACGCTCCAGAGCACGCCCTCGGGTACCGCGGCTTGGCCTTTTCGCAGCGTCAGCAGCCACCCCACTTGGAGGGGTTAAGGGTGATGACTGGGGTTCCTCAGGTGTTCCCTCTGGCAAGGTGGGTTCACATCCACCTACCTGACAAGAACACAGGCACATCTTTGCACATGTAACGCTTGGCTGAACCATCCTTACCCATCCCTTGCCATTTCATGCCCCAGGGGCTCCACGTTGTCATGGCCACACTTTGGCAACCTTGTCAGATGGCACTCTGTCACGGCTGACACATTGGTAAGAGTTCACTCATGGTAGAAAGACCTGAGATAATTGATAAGAGCTTTGGACTCCTCACTGCGCCAGACTTAACACATGGTTGCCTATAGAAGCAAGAAAAGTAAGTGATCACCCAACGCCTTCTGCAAGGGAACAGGTTAGGAATTGCCGGCTAACTCCAACTTGGCTCCAAGAACTGATGTTTAACCCTTTCCAATCCACTGTCTGACGTCTTAAGACATCATGATTTAAGGCTGTACAGCTCCGATGTTGGAAGACGTCCGTCAGGGTTCTTTTACTGTATATTGCCAGCCTCTCTGCTTTTGGAGCCTATCCAACGTGTCACCTCATGCAGTTCTGGCTTTGGCCAGCAGAAAGCGCCGTTGTGTAACGGCAGAAAAAGAGTAAGCCCCCTAGGAAAACCAGGATACAAATTGAATTGGAAAGGGTTAAAGGTTTCCAACAAACCAATGGTCTTGCTGAGTCTGTAGTCTTGTCTCTGTCTGCTGGGAAGTCTCTGCTGCTCGTCTGTCTTGCTGAGACGTCAGTCTGCTGGGGGGTTCCAAGTAGTTCTCTGTTGTCTGTGGCACATAATAGCGTTTGTATCCTGATCTTTTTTTTGTGTATGTCAAGAATGGCAGATCCTAGAGATCTGAAACTAAATCCTCCGAAGTGTATACCTCTATGGCAAATTCCCCTCAGTATATACACCTATACATGAGTTATATTCTCCTCCATATATACACATATATGTGCATTATATTCTCCTCACTATAAATACATATGTGTAAGGTGTATACTAGATGTGTTGGGTTACACAGCGCCCCTGTGCCTGTCATGGTCATCAGGAGGACAGCAGGGTCTGAGCAGTTACCAGCACAGTTCTTATCAGACTGGTTTATTACTACACAGAGAGGGTCGTAACCAATCAGAGGCTGTATGCAAATAGGAATTCCAGCCAATCGGAGAGAACTATCCAATTTTTTGAGAATATCTCAAACGGTAGGTTCTAGAAAGCTGAGGCCTGTCCAAAACCCTTTCGAAGTGACACTCCAGACTAGAAAAGTGTATAAAACTTACTTTCAGTTTTATTCTTCACAGTACACTCCAGGCAAAGTGTTCCCTCCTCAGCTTGTCAGACACGGACTCCCTGGAGCTGCAGTCTTCAGTGCCTACAGCTGAGTTCTCTGGGTACCAGGCTGAAATTATGGACTAGATCGCCACCCTGTCCAGAAATCCAGCCACTTCGACCGAAGTGATAATGGAGTTCCTACCCATATACGTGATGGAGAACCGCTATAGATTTGCCCGGGCAATGGGTCCATTTCACTGATGGGTAGAAACTCCATTGCAGTTGAAGTTACTGGATTTACCGGACCTCATCCTGAATCTGAAACAAAGCCAAGGTGGTGGTGTAAAGGACTTCTCTAAGTGCCCGGACAACCAAGAGGAACAGATGCCGTTCTTGCTATCCAAAAATCAACTCAAAAACTTCCTTCTGCCCAACGGTCTCATTGAAAAGCGCCAGTGTTTTGTGTTTTCACTCTGCGAAGACTGCTCTACTGTAAGTGGATTGAAAGTCACACTATCTGAGCTGTCGATTGTGCTTAGTTAGCATAGATGTCAATAGAAACAAGCTCCGCTGCGTTGGCCGAGTGCCACCGCCGGCAGCTAACCCCACTGTTGCACAGGAATGCTGCCGGGGCCGACATCCGAGACTACTTCTTCCAGCCGTATTAGCAAGAGGCTGAAAGCGTCTCACTTACTGTCAGGTGCGCACAATAACCGGCTTGTTGGAAGAAAGGTAGGAAATGGTCACTTTATGGTTGGTGGCTTAACTAATTTTCCAGCGGAGGGCATGAGATGTAATCAGGCTTCTCATTAAGATGACCCTGTTTCTATCTCCTCTTGTAATGATGTTACAGGAGCCCCGCAGAGATGTATGGGCTCTGTTAGAGAAGGAGCAGGTTAAGTGGGGACAGATCTCCCGTAGGACGTTGTTGTAGTTGAAGAATACTTGTCAGGGCAGATCTGGGCTTTGGACGCGGTTTGGTAAATGCTTTGAGACACCTTGGGTCCCGGCATTGGTGGTGGAGCTATAACATTTCCGTTGAGATACTGATTTTTAATTAAGTTGATATATAATAAATGTCCTTAAAGGGGTTTTCCAGGCAGCGCAGGTTGGCAGTGCCAGGATACACTAGGGTCGGAGCGGAGACCACTGCTCCGACCTCTTGGTAGTGGCCGGCACTCGTAATTGTAGGCTGGGGTGCCATTGATTTCGATGAGAGCTGCACCTACAATTACGAGCGCCGGCCACTTTACAGGGGTTGGAGCAGCGGCTTCCACTCCGAACCCAGAGTATCCCGGTACGGACAGCCGGCGCTGCCTCGAAAACCCCCTTAAACGAACGCCCACACTTGGTGGATTTCACTGTGGATCTACACTAAAATCCACTTGTGGATCTGCAGCAGGTTTCACCCTTTCAATTGAAGGGGTGAAGTCTGCTACGGATCTCGGGTAAATTTGGATTTTGTACGCTGAATATGCGGATTTTCCACTGCAGGAAATCCACACTAGTTCGGCTACGTGTGAACAAACCCTAAAGGATTGTTCCCATAGACCCTACTAGGGTTCATAGTTGTGATAGAGGGGTCTTCCACCCATCATGACAACTTTCTTAAATGAAACTGGTCTAGTGATCAGCTGATTGATGGGTCCGGCTTGTGAAACCCTTGAAGATCAACTGCCCCCACCCCCTGCAGGTGAAACGTTGTATTATCTTGCCCATCAAAATAATAGCCGTCCCTGTAATTCACCACATTGAATGTCCACTTAATGTTTGCTACATCCGTACACGTGTCGGGTCTGCCAGCGCGCTGGAATGCTGATCCTTAGCGTCCTTTTACACGGAGCAATTAGTCATTGGAATGAGCTAACGAGTTATTTGCTTTGAAACAATGTCTGTTTACACATCGGTTTTTTGCCGTAGCTTGCTCAGTCCATTGTTCGTCTGTCAGGGCAGTCCGGAGACGCCTGGGAATCGTTTGCGAATGACTGAACACAGAACGACTGGCGAAAGAATGAACAACCAATGACAGTAAAACCGATTATCGTTTATTCCGAGGCCTTTTTACATGATAATTATCGGTCATTTTTGCCCTATCCAACGATTTGAATGAAAATCATTAGATGTAAAAGGGCCCATTGTTTCCACCCACTTATCAGGGGTGTAATGTTTCTCCTTGAGGAGAGCACCATGAGTCTTATAGGCCTTGCAATGCTCCCTGGGGAAAAACCTATGCAAATCAATGTTGGAATAATTCTCCACAGCGCCACCTGTTGGAAGTTAGTTATCTTGTAAGACTGTGTCCAATCTTTTAACAACATGTAAGCTACTCGTGTACAGACAGCCAAATAGGTAGGCGTGTAGCTATAGTGGGTGCAGTTGCTCCCGTGCCCTGGAACCTTAGGGGGGCCTGGGAGTACTACGAATGATGTATTACAGTTGCAGGGCCCCATTAGAGATCTTGTACTGGGGCAAAGCAACTTCAAATTACGCCTCAGTGATTCGGGATTTTTTAGATAGCCCTGTGGAGGATTATTCCAATACTCATTTGCATACATTTTTTTCCCCCAGGGAGCATTGCATGGCCTATAAGACACCCTATAAGGCAACTCCCCTACCTGGGCTTACCTTCATGGCCTCTCATCTAGCCAACCAGAGGCCAACTTCTAACTGATGAAGGAAAAGAACCCCAAAACCGCTTTCTATAATCTATCTGGTTTGGCTTACATCCCAAGTCATGTTTGTGAAAAGAATGGCCATTGATTCATAGGGTAGCTGCCTTCCAATAGGTGGCGCTGTGGATTATTATTCCACCACTCATTTGCATAGCTCTTTCCCAGGGAGCATTGCATGGTCTAAAAGACTCCCTCTTGGTACTCTCCACAAGGAAAAAGCAACTGAAGGACTTCTCGTTTGGACGAGCCAATGATGTGTCTGCTGTATAAACAGGCTGCAATAGGCGAACTCTGACATCCTTCGCTCCTTCAGACAAGAAATCGGCTCATCTAAACGGATCCTTTCATGTTCCAAGGCCGGTGAAAAGGTCAGACATTGACTCATAGCTGCCTTCCAATAGGTGGCGCTGTGGAGGATTTTTTCCATTATTCGCTTACATAGCTCCCACATCCTAAAAACATATGCGCAAAAAAACTTTCCTAAATGTATCTGGCTGCGGGTTGGAGTGTGAGCTTCCTTGGTAATACAGCTTGTATACTGCATTGTGGACTAAGTAAAGTATTTGGTTACAGAAGGGTTAATGTTAACTCACCTATAGTAAAATGTGGTCACCAGGTGGGACCCAACCCTGATGACCTTTAACCTCCTGATATTACCTGAGCCCCCTGGCAGCAGCAGGACTTGCTGACCCCAATCAGCCGCCTCTTGATCTCCTGGCCATTGTTTGGGCTGAGTGACCATTTGTCAGGCTTTCAGATTTATGAGCTGTGACTGCAAGTCCGCTTGTGGCCAGGACTAGACCGCCGGACGCAGGACTTGTGCAGCTTCAGGCAGATCACTCCTGATGGCCGCGGTATATTGACGGTACACCCTGCTCATTCATGTCACATCGGACCTCGTTTGTACAAATGTATTGAAGGCTCGCTCCCTTTGGAAATCTTAAGTATGGGCCGTAGGCAATATACACTATCCTACAAAAAGTCATTGGACACCTGAGCAAGAATCGCAAGTAGTCTTTATTTCCATATGTTAATCCTTAACGAGGTTCTTTTGGCCCTAAAGATATCAGACACGCTCTTTGGTATACTTTCTACTAACATCTGATATACTTCAGCTGGTATTTCCCTCCATTCATCCTGCAAACGTCTGGGAGTTCTCTCAAAGTAGATGCACACTGTTCATATTTCCTGACCTAGAGTTCCAGTTCGTCCCAGAGAGGTTCAATCGGGTTCAGGTCGGGGACTCTGTGCAGCCGGTCCAATCATGGAACATCTATTTCTTCAAACCAACGTGACACAACGTTGGATGTGTGACAAGGTGCGTTGTCTTGTTGGAAGTATGGCCGACCATTCCCAGAGGATTGCCACATTGTCAGCAGCACATTATTGTCTAGAATGTCAGGGTCACAGTAGGACCATATCCTTTTTTTTTTTCCTACAAATATTGTGAAGTTTTGGCTGCCCCCACCTGGTCGTGCCCGCCCGCCGCCCATTTACCTTCTGTCCCTCCTATTGGATCATCTAAATGGTATCCTACCTTCCCTGGTTTCATTTATAGGCTTAGTCCCAAGAGAGGAGCTTTCTGAGAGGTTGGAACCCAACTTTCCCAGGTTGAGATTATACCACCTGGTATTAGTGTTAGGACCCATCTGAAGCCTTGGTCACCTGGACGTTGGTAGATGGGCCAATGTGATTTGATCAAATTATATCCCAAGAGCCTTGCATTATGTAATGTGGTTAGAGTATTGGTTATAGGTATGTAGACCTCTGATAGTAGATGGATTATGAGTGCTGTTGCCGTTTTTTGGTTTCTCCTTCTACTGTATGTTGCAGCCGTGGTTTAATGTGCACCTATGGAGTTCTAGTGGGAAGTGCTGACTTATTTTATCCTTTCCTTGTACCATTGTAGACGGGCTGCTGCAACTTTTTGGGGAGAAGTCACCAGACGTTTGCAGAATAAATGGAAGGAAATACCAGCTTAAGTGTATCAGACATGACTAGAAAGTATGTGATGGAGAGTATCCGATGTCATTAGGGCCAAAGTAGCCCCATAAAGGGTTAACCTATGGGAATCAATACTACTTGTGATTTTGCTCAGATGTCCAATTACATTTAGTAGGATAGTGTATTCCCCATACTCACGTCTGAGGGCAGCCAAACGGGCATCTCTTTGTTCCACGAACTTGTCCATAATGGTACCTGTGAACCATGGTTTCAAATGCATCTGGCTTTCCATATTGATTTTTTTTCTCAGCTTCCTATATACCAATATTTCACTTATTTAAAGGGCCATTCTAGCGAACACACACTTTTTCCATCTCTGCACCTCCCCTCTCCGATTGCCTGTCACACTCTGGACGTCTCCTATGTGTATTGCAGTCACTTCCATGCAGTGAAGCCTCCATTCTGATGCTTATCAGGCACCGTTTTGATTTTTAGATATTTTTAGATTTCTTTCTACGATTCCATGATGTATCCGCAGAGCATCACATGACCAGCTAGAGCCTGTCCCATCTCTGGCTGTTGAGAGGACAGTGTAATTACCACGAACCTCTATATTTTTAAGTATACAGTCAGAGAGGATGAACTGTCATCTTTTTTCAATATGGCGGTATGACTGGAGCCTCTAATCTACAGCAGCAGTAATGTGATAGCGGTTTCTGTCACCCTCCCCGGACCCACCTTGAAGGGCCTGTATGGTACAGTCCATGCAGTTTCATCATACAGGAAGTTCTAGTGACTCCTGGAGAGAACAGAGAGACAAGTAATTCCCAGTTGGTCACTGTGAGATCAGGAATTTTCAGATGGAAAAAAGTTCTGGCTACATAATGACCGGAAAAAAATCCCCAGCGGGGTCCTTTAATGCCCCTGTAAGACATGAATGGTGAGAAAACGGGCAAAAATGTCTCTAGTGATTACTTATGCACGATACAATATGTATATACTGTATGTAATGTGGAGAAGGTCATAAAGAAACACTTAGGGGAAGTCTTAGGGTGGTTTCACAACCTCTGTCGCGGATCCAGCACAATATTCTGGTAAAATACTGAGTGGAAACCAAACGGACCCCAATAAAGTCAATGAGGTCCGTTCAGTGCTGTTCGGTTCCGTCATAAGAATGACCCATTCGCCTGGGGATTCCCCTATCCTGCTCCCCTAATGGAGCAAGAAGACGGAATCCCCGAGCGCAGATGTGAAAGCACCCTAACGCACCGTGTCATGTCCTGTAAGGCCTGAGGAGGTGATACATGACACACGGATCTCTCCTTGGAGTTCTCTGAATCCCCGTATCCTTCTCCGTCCCCTCCGGCCGCGCTGGAGGCACAACATCCACTCAGCTTGGAGGCACTTCATGGCACTTACATGATGGCAACAAGTTTAGAGAAGAGCAGCGGGAGACGCCCTGCGTGTTCTGACCTTCAGCCGGGACCGTTAGGACTCTGCTCTGCCTTACGACAACTCTGACCTTGTTCTCCTCTTGACAAGTATCAGGTTTGAAGCTTGCTTGAGGCCTGTAAGGGAGCCGTTCCGATATATGCGGGGTCAACTGCAAAGGGCAGAGCTGGATTTGTACCACAGTATGGTAATGGTACCCATAGTCCTTCTCACTCAGCTTCCGAAAGCTAAATCAATGTATTAAAATTCTGACCGAAGAAGACGTCTTGAGGAATTGCATTGAAAGGAGTTGTTAAAGGGATTGTCAATTTTTAGATAATGTTCATACACTCAATTAGGAAGTGAGGAGTTATTTAACAAGTTTTTATATTACTTATTCTGACTGTTCAGGATCCTTATCTCTTGACCAGAGTGGAGAGGGTTACAAAGAGCGTCTCTCGCCCTGGAGGACCGACCTGTCCTGCGTTACACAGACAACCCATGGATGTGAATGAGCAGTGTGTAATACTTCATTTTCCCTGTAGGGGTGGCATATATCTATATTAATCCCCAAATCCGCACCATTCGCAACCTGATTGGTTGTTTGGATTTACTCATTCCCGGTGATTGGTTATTTGGTTTGGCTGATTCACGGTGATTGGTTGTTTTGGTTGGCTCGTGTAGAAGTGGGGAGTAAAAGGCTAATATGCGTAGGGGTGCTGCAGGAAAATTGAATTCCTGCTAAAAGGGGACTTGATAACCACCATATTTTATCATTCTTCTAATACACTCCCTTACTTCAGTATAGTAGTGCATTAGAAAGCCTATGAAGCTCAGCCAGAGTCTGGACCTCGTAGGCCTCCGTAGCTGGCAGACCTGGAGGCCATATTTAAGCCTCTGGGTACCATAGATCCCCCTCCATTTGTCGGGGTTTTCAAGCAGCCTCCCGTCAGAACAAGACACTACAGAATAAAGCACCTTAACGGCGTATGGATGGTCGTTAAGGAGTTAAGTTGTGGGAAACCCCCTTTAAGAGGTTCACATACTTCTCCCCAGTGATCAGCTGTAGTCTGTGGAGGAACTCTGCAGCAAGTGTTCAGCTCTTCTGCAGCGCCGCCACAGGTGAACCTAAGTATTACATACTTCTCATAGAAATCAGTGGGCTTTCTGTAGATTCCATGGGGGGCTTCCATGTCACCTTTGCTCTTGTAGCCATGGTGACTCTGGGTCCTCTCTGCTAATTCACTGTGAGGGTATTTAATTTTTTTTTTGCCTAAACCAAACAGCCCCTTTTAATTAGGAGATATCCCAATCCTATCTGCGGTCAGCCTTAGCAAACCCATGCGGCCACCGGCCACGCAAGACGCGAGCCACCAGATAGTAGGGGGGCACCAGGCAGATGTAGACTAGGGGCGAACTCCTTCCTTTGGTCCCCTGGATATATGACCCTATTCCCTACTCCTTCTTGTGGCGCTACATGAATCACCCAGTTCTGTCTCATCTCTTGTCCTTTGATGTCCGAATCTGTCAGCCCCTCAGCACCTCCGCAATACCATTGCTTAGTTCTTCCACTGTATGTTATGAGCTTGGTTTTGCTATTGTATTTTTGTATTGAGTTTGGGTCCGATGCTGCATTTATGTATTGAGCTTGGTTCTGGGGCTGTATTTATCTCCTGAGCTCTGTTCTGGGCCTGTATGTATGTTATATGATGATGGTTGTGGGGCTGTATTTTTTTTAGAAGCTTAGTTCTAGTACTATATTTATGTTATGACCTTGTAGTAAGCTTGGTTTTGGCGCTGTATTTATCTCCTGAGCTTGGTTCTGGGGCTGTATGTATGTTATATGAAAATGGTTGTGGGGCTGTATTTTTTTTAGAAGCTTAGTTCTAGTACTATATTTATGTTATGACCTTGTAGTAAGTTTGGTTCTGGCGCTGTATTTATGTCCTGAGCTTGGTTCTGGGGCTGTATGTATATTATATGATAATGGTTGTGGGGCTGTATTTTTTTAGAAGCTCAGTTCTAGTACTATATTTATGTTCTGACCTTGTAGTAAGCTTGGTTCTGGCGCTGTATCTATGTAGTGAGCTTGGCTCTGGTATAGTATTCACTTGACTGGTCTGGGTACGCTGTTATCCTGCTGCTTTCTGTACAGACTGTCTGTGTTTCTGGTGCTGTCATCACATAGGGCCCCATTGAACGGCCACTTGCTGTAGTACCTGAGTGCTGGAGGTCGCCTGTGCGGTCAGTGAAACCACAAGTCTCCTGTTTGCGCAGGGCTGTGTGTTTCGGGGTGTTGGGTAGGTTTCGCTGCAGAAAGAGTTTCTTCTGCTTTCTTTGCTGTTTAATGTCCACAATTCCCCCCACAGTTGCGCCAATAAAGGAAGCGGCTGGGCTCCTCCGCCAAGGCTTCTGTATTGTCCTCTTCCTATTATAAAAGGTTTATTGCTTCCTTTACAACTGAATTGGGTGACAAACCCTCTGATTATGTCCTCTGCCAGCTGCTATAGCCCCCCTGACACTGGAGCAGCAGAGCTGACTTTGTCGCTACTGCTTGTGATGCACGATCTCTAGTTTTACATGGGACTGCAGATAAACCTACTATATGACCTCGCTATAGGAGACCAATGAAGAAGCCACAAAGACTTGAAGGGGTTGTACCAAGATTGCATGATATTCACAGGATAGGGAATAACGTGCTGATCAATGGGGGTCTCACTGCTGAGACCCCCACCAATCTGCAGAACGGGACCCCGCACTGGGAGGCTACAAATGGAAAGTGGAGCTAAATCTGCCTGCGGATCTGCGGCAGGATCAGATTTATGACACTAACTGATCCGTGTGAACACGTCCTTATTGTGCAGATTGGCGGCGCCAATTACATCTTTATAAATTAGGGGGTAAAATCGACATCAAAATTGGGTTCCAAATCTGCGTTTACTTGTAAATTTCGATGCAGGTTTTGTCGCAGATCCACACCAATATCCGCAGTGGATTTTCTGCTAGGCTTGGTCATAGTCTTAGGAATTTTCTCTATAATAAGCTGCATTCCCATGCGTATCATACAGGGTGGGTCATGGAAAAATAGCGCACTTCTGACAACACAGCGATGTGAAGAACGAGCAAGTGGAATGTTTTTTCCAAAGCTTTATTGATTTCCCACATGCTACAACAGATGCTGGAGGTCTTCCCTGTTCAGTTTTATGCACCTCTAGGCACCTTGCAGTATGTTGGCTGATACTGCCTGCAGCTCTTCAGCAGTGCTGCAGCGCATGGAGTTTGTAAGGTCATCCGGGGTAGGTGGATTATTGGCGTGCATCTTCTGCTTTAAATTTCGCTCTACCATAAACCTCTCATAACCCCGCGCTCACAGTTCGCTCTACCCTAAACCTCTCATAAACCCGTGCCAGTGAGTCGCGGGAGGAGCGGCATGTGGCCCCATCTTGTTGGGAAAAGCAGTACATTCTTCCTTCTGGTGTTGGTTGGTGTAAAACTGTTCAAGCCTCTCCAGATAAACCGCGCTATTCCCAATTTATTCAAAGAAAACCGCGCCCACTTTGTGTTCCTGAAAATGCGCACCAAACGCTAATTTTCTGGTGGTTCAGTGGCGTTCTGTGAGTCGGGTGAGGATTTTCAGTAGACCAAGCTCGAAAAGTTCAGCACGGGGGCCTTCCCATAACTTGCTTCTGCATCGTTGGGTCTCTTAAGAAGCCCATTGATACAACAGTAGTAGGCGGGGGGGCATTGCTAGAATCTTAAAAGGTTAAGTAAAGGCTACATGAAGGGGGCTCCAATGCAATGTCTGTAACATGCCCCCCAACCATCCATGTACCATCTAGAATACTGCTGTTTTCTTATGATTGGGGGGCCTTTTGGTTCTCGCACCTGTCTTGTGCCGGTGTCTAAGGTACCTATAATGCGAGAACAGCGGTCCGTTGTACGGTTACGTGGTATTAATAGGTTTGTTCTCTTTTGTTGAACGGCGTATGTGTACGCTTTGTTAATCACGTCCTTGGGATAGTTTCTACTGCCGGAACGCTGTCTGAGTTGGTGACTCTCCTCATAGAAAGTTTGATCTTCAGAGCAGTTGCACCTTATCCGCAGAAATTGTCCTTTGGGGATCCCCTTTCTTAAAGAAAAGGGGTGGTAACTGTCCCAGCCTAACAGGCTATTTGTGGCGGTTGACTTGTGGTATAAAGTAGTTGAAAATAGAACTATCGTCGTTCTTGGTAATTAATAGATCCAACAATGCCACTGATGTTTGCTTTATTTCAGATGTAATATGCAAATTTAGATCATTCACATTCAGGGAATCCACAAAACCTCGAAATGATGTCTCCGTACCTTTCCAAAACCACGTCGTCGATGTATCTCAGCCATAAAATTATGTCATCAGACCAGATGGAGTCGTCAGTGGAATAGACAAACCTTTCCTCCCACCAGCCCAGGTACAAATTGGCGTACAATGGGGCACACGAAGTCCCCATCGCTGTACCCCTGAACTGATGAAAGTACTGGGTGTCAGAAAGAAAGAAATTATGCCTTAGGACAAATTCGAGAAGTCCAACACACATTGGTTATGCCTTGAGAGTTGAGAGCCTCTTTGCTGGAGGAAATATTGAGTGGCTTGAATACCACCATCATGAGGGATGGAACTGTATAAAGACTCAATGTCTAATGTAGCCAAAAAGGTGTCGGAACTGATGGAAATACCGTCCAGTAGGCGTAAAACAACCGTGGAATCGCGGACAAAGGACCGTAATGACAAGACAAATGGTCTAAGGATTTTATCGGCATAGATGTTTATATTCTGTGTAAGAGTGTCACTTCCCGATACTATGGGTCTTCCTTTAAGAGGGTTGGTCTCTTTATGCACTTTAGGAAGGGCATAAAATGTCGCCACTGTTGGGTTAGTTGGATATATAAATTGGTATTCCCTTTCATCTATGCAGCCTGGTTCCAAGGCTCTGAGTAGTAGATCTTTAAGTTCTGATAAGAAGGTGATTCTCAGTCTTCCTATTCCATGGTTACAATACTTGGTAGTGTGGATATTGATCTCCTTAGGCCGACATCCATAAAGTAAGAGGTTGCCGTGTACAGAGGAGAATACACTTGGCTGACTGCTGTGATATATACAAGTGCTGACACTGATCCATCTTGTACCGACACTTCACGGCTCTCTAATGCCGACTTATGTGTATTGAACAAACGACAAGATTACAGAAGTATCGAGAAGGACGTTTATTTCAGTTACTACACATGAATCACGTTTAACACATGACTTGGGAGACTCCTCTATTTCTCTATATGGACTATGAGATAAGCTCCTGATGAACTGTCCGCGACAGGACAAGGAAAGGCGTTGAGCGACCCTCTTGTCCCAAAACCAATGAATAGGGACCATTTTTGCATCTTGGACTAATAGTGATTCTTCGGCTCTAAAACTATGAAACTGGCCTTTATTAACGAACGATCGTCTCACTATATAAAAATATTGAATTGGATCAAAATAGTATCTGGCAAGATCGAAAGATACCTGTGCTGCCAGACAAATTTGGGGACAGCATCGGTGCATGCCAACTATAACCCGCACAACTCGTGATACCGCTTATCGGGGTTAATACCCAGTGGAAAGAACGCATAAGCCCAAGTTGTCGCCTAGTTGCCCATTATTAAATACGAGACAGCCCTGTGAATTCTGTAGTCAATGGAAGCCGTCCAATCCGCAGCCTGTCTGCAATTCAGTTGCGGACGGGCCACCGATACCGCAGGAAAAAAAAAAATACTACGCAAGAAAGAAGATCTGGATGGGACACAGGAGACCCGCACAAGTACCGTAAATATGTGTCCTTGGCTGTGGGCAGAGTGAGATTCCGCTGCGGGCTACCCACGTGGGATCCGACCCGCCCGTGGACATGAGGCCCAAGAGAACACTTGTTGGAGAATGAGCAAGGAGTTTCCAGGGCGAGATACATAGCAGTTATCAGGAGGTCCGCGAGCGGTTGGAGAGCCGGATCACCCAGGGAAATGGTATTCTACAAGATGCACTGAGTGCGGCCACCAACCACATGGGAAGCGGGCGACCCATTAGGATTCGTCAGGACTGGGCCAGATTTGCAAAGCACTGAATGATAATAACAATAGCCTGACACAAGAGGAACTGCAAAATCTATTGGGTTAACCTTAGTAACAATCTGTGCATCACCGCACACTTTCATGGTTGCCCTGACCACTAGGGGCGCACCTGAGCTGCAGATACTTTTCTTAGACACCAGTCCACACCGTGCAGATTCCCCTGCAAAGAAAACGTGGTAAATACTTGGCAATCACATCATCATTTTTCTAGCAATGGACACATCCGGCATCTGATTTCCCAAGTCCTTGCTGCTGCAGTCCCTGGATGGTCCCACCGCCCCGTAGGCTTGGTTGTACCAATGCAGCTCCTCAGGGCGTACATTTGTAGGACTTGGACAGAGTTCATCCCCGGCCCCATCTGCTCAGATACTTCTTTCTGGCTCGGCTGATTGGACCATTTTACAGCAGAAGTATGGAAGGTCGATGCCCTGAATGAACTCCACATTGCGTAAGCTCACATGGTGCCATCCCATACACCATCTTACTAGTCAGCGGCCTGACCTGGATGAAGGGCAGTATCTAAGGCATGACCTTGGAAACCTCCTTGCTTGGATCCAGGTCCACCAGCAGCCCGCGTGTCCTTGTCTCCAGCCTCACTGGCCAGCGGTCTCTCCAGTCTACATCCATCCACTTTGTTGCACCTCCAGCAAAAGTCTGTTTATTTGTGGCTGCTACCTGCCATCAACAGTCAGTTACCCCCGGCAACAATCCTTTCCACCCCACTTGGCTTTGTGGACTTCAGCACGCTCCCGTGGGAACAACTTGGCTTCCCGTCAACTGGACATCCCTGTAAGCCCAACGCCGACCTCCATCCGTTCCTCTTGCACGTCTTTAGTACCGGAGTCTTTTGGCGGGGACACCTCCAGTCGTGTCTTCATAGCCACACGGGCAGCTTCCAACCGCGCCTGGAATTTCTCATTATCTGCTTTGAGTTTAGCATTAAGCTCTATTACCTGCTTGAGGAGTTCCTCCATTGTCCCACAGCAGCGGCCGTCTTGTATCCACAGTAAAGACAGTCTCTGGAATTTGGGGCTCCTGGCCCTTTAAATCTCCGCCATCCCAGCGGCGGACTTTTCCCATGCAGTAGTCAACCATCCTGGATCTTTACTGCAACCCATCACTTTCATCCGTGGAAACTAGCACGTTCCCCTACCACAGGACACCATGTTGTGCGCCATTTTCTTGCCCGCATTCAAAACGCCATATATGACAATTTGAGGTTTGTTAGCTCATCAGGTCGCCATCTTTCCTCTGTCCAGGCCAGAACGTTGGTTCAAACTTAGTAAACCCATCTCTTATTGTAGGAACTCAACAGCAATCCCAACCCAATCCTCGCACTGTTGTTACCCGTCACAGAGTGCACAGATACATACAAGGCCCTGGCCGGCTGGCCGCTGCAAAACATGGGCCTCGCACCTAACAGCCTTAGTATAAACAGCTCGTGCCCACCCTCGTCAGACAGCAGGGGGCAGATTTCTGAACACTGTCCTCGTTGCCCCTAGCAACCAATTGCAATGCAGCTTTCATCTCTCGTACTGCTGAGGTAAACTGAAAGCTGTGCTGTGATTGGTTGCTATGGACAGGTCTTCTCTCGGATAGCTTCCAGAACCGTGTGGTGCCGCTACTTCACCGCCTCCATCCCTGTATAAGCTGGCGTTTGCAGGGCTTTATTGTGTCTTATGGTTCATCCACTTATTTCACAGGAGCTTCACATATTCCGACTACAATGTAGGTAATGTTCTAGAAGCTTCCAGGAAGCAGCGTGGAGGTTAGACCGCTGGCGGTGTAATCCGTGCCCTACAGCTGTTGTGTTCTTCCCCCGTTGACATGTGATGATACAAGCGGTTGTGGCGCGGGATGTAATACTCTTGTAGTAAGCCAACCAATTATACTAGGAAGAAGACAATGATGTCATCCAGTAACCGCGGTAACATCCGTGCGCGGCGTTCATTCCGTGCGATAGCTGAGCGGTAATGTCACATCCACAGCGTAAATACATGGGGCAGAGCCTTCCTTGGGTCTGTTCTAGTCGAGCTCGCCATTACCCATTACCCATAAACCCTGGTCGGTGTCCATTTGTAAGGGGGGTTTCATGCTGTAAAATGGGGGAACGTGCCAAGTTATAAGGTTATCCTCTATGCTATGCATGGGGGCTAACTCTGTGCGTTAGGGGGCCAATTCCAAAAATGGACAGCCCAACAAGGTACTATAGGCTTCATGCCTGTCTGTATCACATCTTGTATCCAAGCTAGAGGCGGTACAACAGGGTACTAGAGCCTCCATGCCCGCCCGTATCACATCTTGTATCCAAGCTAGAGGCGGTACAACAGGGTACTAGAGCCTCCGTGCTCCCCGTATCACATCTTGTATCCAAGCTAGAGGCGGTACAACAGGGTACTGGAGCCTCCATGCCTGCCTGGATCACATCTTGTATCAAAGCTAGAGGCGGTACAACAGGGTACTAGAGCCTCCATGCCCATCCGTATCACATCTTGTATCCAAGCTAGAGGCGGTACAACAGGGTACTAGAGCTTCCATGCCCGCCCGTATCACATCTTGTATCCAAGCTAGAGGCAGTACAACAGGGTACTAGAGCCTCCATGCCTGCCTGTATCACATCTTGTATCCAAGCTAGAGGAGGTACAACAGGGTACTAAAGCCTCCATGCCCCCCCCCCCCCCGTATGACATCTTGTATCCAAGCTAGAGGCGGTACAACAGGGTACTAGAGCTTCCATGCCCGCCTGTATCACGTCTTGTATCCAAGCTAGAGGCGGTACAACAGGGTACTAGAGCCTCCATGCCCGCCTGTATCACGTCTTGTATCCAAGCTAGAGGCGGTACAACAGGGTACTAGAACCTCCATGCCCGCCTGTATCACCTCTTGTATCCAAGCTAGAGGCGGTACAACAGGGTACTAGAGCCTCCATGCCCGCCTGTATCACATCTTGTATCCAAGCTAGAGGCGGTACAACAGGGTACTAGAGATTTTGGGTTTGGAAAATATGCAGATAATCCGCAGAAAAATGCTCCGCAGATCCACAACACGAGCCGTGGGTTTTTAAATCCAATTTTCCCCAACGAAAATCCGCTGCAGATAACGGGTCCTGTGAAGGATGTCCTCGTGCGGCGGATTTCCCTGCGGGCTTCCTGCGTGGACGATCCGCAGCATTCCAGTAGCAGCGATGGGAATGAGATTTCCCAGACGTCGTTGTCACGCTGCAGAGAAAATCCACCCATCATCCATGCAGACATTGATTCCGCACCAAAATCCGGACCCCTCTGCAGACCCCGTGGATCAGACATGGCCGCCGGTTGCCATTACAAACCTTGTAAACCCCCGGTAGGTGGAGGAACAGCGGAACGCGATCCTAAGCTGATACTGAAGAAATGACTTTGCCTGATAAGTAACAACTGATGAAGCAGCGATAGAAATGTTTACTCTTTCTAATCTGGAGTATTGTTCACGGGTAATCGGATAATCCCGTGTCGTTTCAGGACGCCAGCGCCGCGGCCCGCGCCCAGCGCTCCGCCTTCTGCATATTAAAATAGGACTCAGCACGGATTTACAGACATTATAATTAATTCTTCAAAAGATCAGATTATTATAGTGGATGAACTTAAATTCACCTGGTAATGCTAAACCCTCATGCCATTGTGACGTCCGCCCGGGCCGGTTCTATGAAGTAACTGTATGGGGGTCACCAGGGGCCACTACTTACTGTTAGAGTCCATCATGGGGGCCCTGGCATGTCTGTCTTACTAAATCCCCACATTCCCAAGAAATAACAATTCTGGAGCATTTCTTTCTTTTGAATTTACATTGTGTCCTCTGTTATTCCTCCTGGAAATGTATGAATAAATTGAGAGCTGGGTGTTAACCTTCTCCTGGTTGATGGGCTGCATCCTCACACAGTCCGATACTCAGTGGTTGATGTAGGCCTTGTTCACATCAGCATCATGGGAGTTGAGTAATGGAAATACTGCCAGATCCATCCTTGCTGGACATGACCGGCATCTGATTGACTATAATGTGGTTTGTTGGGCTTCCAGCATGCCGCCCAGCACCTCCTGAGGAAACAATGCAGCATGCCATGAACTGATCTTCTGAAGCAAGTGTAACCATGACCCTTCCAGGGGGGATAACAGAGGAACAGCAGAATGCAGAGTTCTACAAAGATGATGTTCCAGTATGTATTAAAACAGACACATATGGTCAGTGGACATGTCCTCTTTAAGAATAGAACTCCTGCTTCATGAGTAACCTTTTTTATATCCCTCTGTTAGCTCTTCCTGGCAGGCATCGCAGTGTTACAACCCATCTCTTCCTGCCCCTCTTGCTATGAAAGTACACCTCGGCTAAAACTCTGATACATTGTGTCCAGTGTCGGTCCTGATGGGGTGGAGCATGACCGCGATTCTCCATGTGCTCCACCCACTCGGGCCCTTCACTTAAGCAGGACACAATGTATCAGTTTTCCCCGAGTTCATTCCAGGCAGTTTTACTTTGTGGAGATCTGCTGATTGAGGTTGGTCTTCGCATCGGTCACGTATGACACCAACCCCGTCAGCGCAGGGAGACACGGCCGTGTTTGTTCAGCCCGTTATTAGTAATCACTTTAAATTGTATTTTCGCTTTATCTGCCCGTGTGTTTGACTTGGCGACGCTCCAGTGAGCGCTATTGTCGCTCCTCACATTAACACTTTGATTGCTGAGCTTGTATGGAACTCTTATCGTTCTACTTTCCTCTTATATTACATTGTACATTCTAAACCGTACCCTGATTATAATGCGGCGCGGCCGCCAGTACAGCGAAGGTTCGTTTGCGACGCGCCCTACCGCGGTCAGACTCTAATAAAAGAAAAAAATCGCTGTCCATCTAGCGGACGCGTCACGCGCTTGGAGCCGGAGGTTTGACTCTGCAGCGCCGCTCAGAGGAAGAGCGGAGGAGGCATTTAGGCTTACAACGCACGCGATTATTTATTCCGTGGAAGATTAGCCGCCATCGGAGGCGCCGCGCAGCCGTGGTGTAAAGTCACTGCCCGGCTTATTACACTGTCAGTCTTGGGTCCCAGATTGTTCTGGCTCATTTCTATCTCTGCCTTTAAAGGGGTTGTCCCACGCCGAAACGGGTTTTTTTTTTAACCCCCCCCCCCCCCCCGTTCGGCGCGAGACAACCCCGATGCAGGGGTTAAAAAAACAAACCGGAGAGTGCTTACCTGAATCCCGGCGGTCCGGCGTCTTCATACTCACCTGCTGAAGATGGCCGCCGGGGTCTGCTCCCTCCGTGGACCGCAGCTCTTCTGTGGCTGGAATCGGCACGTGACGGGGCGGAGCTACACGGAGCCGGCATCCTGCACGAGCGATCCCATTCATAAAAGAAGAAGACCCGGACTGCGCAAGCGCGGCTAATTTGGCCATCGGAGGCCGAAAATTAGTCGGCACCATGGAGACGGGGACGCCAGCAACGGAGCAGGTAAGTATAAAACTTTTGATAACTTCTGTATGGCTCATAATTAATGCACAATGTACATTACAAAGTGCATTAATATGGCCATACAGAAGTGTATAGACCCACTTGCTGCCGCGGGACAACCCCTTTAACCCTTTCCAATCCACTGTCTGACGTCTGAACACATTATGATTTAAGGCTGTACAGCTCCGATGTTGGCAGACGTCCGTCGGGGTTCTCTTACTGTATATTGCCAGCCTCTCTGCTCTCTGAGCCTATCCAACGTGTCACCTCAGGCAGTACTGGCTCTAGCCAGCAGATAGCGCCGTATGCAAGAAGGCATTTTTCCCTACTATTTTTTAAAATCATTTTTTGTTCTTTTACATTCTTTATGTCCCTGTAGTTAGTCCCATGAACCTGCAGTCCTATGATCCTTATGATAATACATTGCAGTACTTTTGCACTGCAGTATATTATCACTAATTAGAGCGCTCACAGGCCATGACAGACTCGGGTGCCATAGTTTTGGCATCTGGTTGCCACAGCAACCCATCATCTATCCTTCCACGATTGCGTAGCGGAGGGCCGATGATGTCACAGAGGGTTCACACTCTCCCTCTGTGAACCCTTCACATGCAGTAATCCTCATTGATTTCAGGCATGTACGAGATTAACAGCAGCGGGGATCGGCATTCTGACCGATCCCCGCTGTTGCAGCAGAATGCCGGCAGTCAATCACAGCAGACTCCCTTGCAGATGGATGTAACTTTATGTCCATTTGCAGGAACCCCTTCCCAGCAGGACGTAAACTTGTGTCCTGAGGCAGGAAGGGGTAAATGGGGTTTCTAGAGGCTTGAAGTTACTTTCCAACCACTCTGTCCTTCCCAATTGCTGCTGCAGCCAGTCAGTGGCCCCAGCAGTGACCTTCTCTAGCCAGTGATTGGCTGCAGCAGTCACATGTCCTGGTCAGCAGCAATCAGGAAGGACAGAGAGGTTGTGAAGCAATTTCAAGCCCCCGGAATCCCCTTTTTATACATACTGGCCAGTTTTTGAATACATTCCTACAACTTTGTGATGAGCGTCGACTTTGAAATTCTGTTCTTTTGTTTGTTTGTATCGTTATCTCAAAATGCCAAATGAAACATTGAAAGAGGAAGTGGCGGGCGCCCCAGCGGTCGGACCTTCATTAATCCCCGTTACGCCAGCTACGTGCCCTATTTACCTCCGCAATGAGCACCTTTAAGGGCCCGGGGTTGAGATATGAGATAATACAGATTATTCTCATCGCTGTAAGTGGCGCTCTATGACAACCATTTGAATTGCACTTAAGTGGAATTAACACATCCATTATACAAACCATGCAACCTGTGAAAAGTATAATAGGGTGCAGGGAGCCGACTACTTGTGGAGTGATAACGCGTTTCCTGTTCGGAGGTGTATTTGCACAGCTGAGCTCTCTGGCTGATACATGTGAATGTGGCGGAGAACAGGGTGTGGCGGTGGAGTCGCTGCGGGGCACGAAGGTAGGTAGAGGGGATCTGCGTGGTACAGGGATCAGTTTGTGTGTAGGGGTCTTGTCCCTTGTAGGGGTTCTTGCCATAACATGAGTAAGGCCGCCTACGCCTGATGGGCAGCAGCATAGATGGAAGATCACTCAGCTGTGTGGGACATGTCCCGGTCCTGTTGGCATCTCACTTATGGTTGTTTCCTGCTGCTGCCACTGGTCCCAGACCCTTATCAAGTCAGGTTGGCTCTTGTCTTAGGGTAGAGTCTTGGGGGTAAGTGGAGACTCCAGCGGGTTCTGGAGGGAGATGGACGGGTGCCCGAGGTGCTCACCTTGTCTACGGAAAGTATCTGAAGAATTCCCGGTTCCACGGATGCCTAAGCACTAACCACTGTGCAGGTAAATGAGCGGAGGACGACCACATGCCTGCGGGAAAACTATAATGAACTGAACGGTCTAGTAGTCACAAGCCGGATGATACACAGTAGTTACCGACCGGTAGTGGCGAGCAGCTCTCAGAAAGATGCCTTTCCGTGGCATCCTCTATTCCTATCTACACGGCTTGGCCAAACCGCGACCGCTCTGCGCTGATGGCCAACGAAAGATCACCCTCTCTATTATTGGCTGCGCCACTCTCGGCCCTCCAGCTCCTACGCAGAGTTTTTATATCCACCAGGGGCCGCCCTTTTTAGCAGTATTGCCCAACGCTCTGTCCATGAGGGGCTGAGCTCCCCAACCACCATAGAACAACATGACTGCAAATCTGAAGTTCATTTGTCTGGAAGTTCTGATAATACAGCACTTGTTTCCAGCATAGAATTGTTAAAAGTTTTGGGCCAAGAGCCCGACTCCTGTTCATGTGCAGAAGGACCGCTACACTGAGGACCCCCTCTATACGCTTGAATGGGGAGCCACTCAGTACGAGTGCTTCCCTTCTGGCGGAGCTTGTAATACTAAATGTTCCCTGCAGTGGCCGCTGTAGGAAAAACATGTAGCTAATCACAGCTTTTCTCGGTAAAATCAGCGGATTGCTGGGGGCCCATAGTGGCTTCTGGGGTCATCAGCAGTACGTCTATGGGCCCCACATTCTGGGACAACCCAATCGGATGAGTGCGCAAGATTCAGGACGTGTAGTTGACAATTTTTCGGGAAACATTTTGGCAGCACCCATTTTCTAAAAAAAGGGACACCTAAGCCCTGACGCACTCGCATGCCCTCAGGGAGTTTCCGCAGATGTCAGAGCGGCCATCAGTGTTTGGTCCTCCACTTGTCTGTGGCCGCCTTTGTAGTGTGCTTGGCTTTTCCCTGCCATCTCCTGGTCCGCCTGTTTTGCTGTAAGCCGTTGTTTTGCCCCTGGAATCTCCATGACGCACACCCCGGCCGCTGCCAAGACGCTACAAGGTGTGTCCGGGGAGGGCGCAGGAATTCATTACCATCTCGCCACATAAACAATTACCGCTCCGCTTGGATGCTTTTTCTTGGCTTCAGCTCTTCTGCACGCTGGAATCTCACGTTCTGTTATTTCTTAGAGGCTCCTTTAGCTTTTGGAATAAGAGCGTCCGTGCGGGAAGCATCTCAAGGAGCTGAACGGTGTGGAGGGTAAATGACCCGCCTCGTAATGCTTCTCCTACTTCTTAAGGCCCATTTAGACACAACGATTATCACTTAAAAGATGGCTTTTGAGCGATAATCATTGTGTGTAAGCGTGCCCGTCTTTCCCTTTTCTGCCAAACAATGGACTTCAGTTCCGCATAAAATCCATAGTTCAACAGAACAGCTGATAAGCAGAACCGCACACTGTGTTCTGCCCAGGGAGTGCTGATAACAGCTCATTACATTGTCTCAGCTGTCAGCCCCGCGACAGAACAAAGGGAATTTATTCAGAAAACAGCATGTGGTCTGTTCCCTGAATACATGTCCCAGCAGCTCAGACACTACTAATTGGTACTAATAGCCATTAGTACCAAGTAGTAGTTTATATAAAATGAACGCTCAAAAGCCATCTGCATTGTCACCGCCCGTTCTCCCGGCACCATGATGTCAGGAATTCAGAACAAGGAACTTCCTGTGACATCCTCCACAACAAACACCATGAGGACAGCGGGGCTGCAGAGCAGGAGGACTATAAATACTGCTCCTTTTATTGTTATAACACAGCTGGTGGTATACAAGGAGGAGCTATCCGGACAGCCCCTTTAAGCCCCCATCGGTCAGTGGTAATCTATGGGGAAACCCAGCAATAAGTGTTTAATTTCCCTACAGTGCCCCCACAGGTAATGCAGGGCAGGTCAGTCCTCCAGAGCCTCTGGCCGAGGGAGGAGGACACTGAATAGTGGAACCCCCTCTGTTATCTCGGAAGGGTGTATGAAAATTGGTACTCTAACTGGACAACCCCTTTAAGATTCTCATTTTTGGCTTGTTTATGCCATGGCCCTGTACAGAAGTAATTTCCAAGTATCATAGACATCAGAAATAACTTGAAGCTTCTGGGCCTTAGAGGGTTTTTCTTACGAGGACGACCCTGCCTGTGTGTATATGGACATCGCAGAGGGGCTTCCATGAGCCAGAGAGCCTTGGGAGAAGCTTTCTCTTGTATGCTCATTGTCGCCCCCTGCTGGCTAATGCATTTTATGTAACCAGCCAATGGGGAAGGGGAATGACCAGATTGGCTGCGGGCGTTTGTCAACTGTTTAACATGGCCAGGCATGGAGTGGGCTTGGCTCCCTCTCCTTAATACTTGCTCTGCGTTTATACATATGTCATAGGTCATTCAAGGGTTAAAACTAGATAATGCAGGTAAGGCGGGGGAGGAGGTGAGCTGTGACATCATCTACTTTGGATGGTGGGGTCTAATGGTGGGCCCTGTGTTCTCTACATGTAGGTGTCAGGAAGATTCAGATGGTTATCGGGGTCGGTGGGAGAGCTGCAGGATTTTCAGATTCTTTTAAAAATATAGATTCTAAAAAAAAAAAAATCACCAAAAATTCTTTAAAAAGATGTTTAACATGAAAACTTGTGTAATCCAAGAGGTAACTTTCTGCTGACTCTTCCCTTTAATAAATCTCCTGCAGTGACTTCACTTCCATGAGGTGGAGGGGGCGCTGATAACCATTTTATTAGCCTGCTTGATGTTAGTCGGCGACCGGTTTTCTCATGCAGTTGGACACGGCTGTCTGCGGGGCGACTATTGTGTTTCTTGTGATTCGCAGCGGCTCCTGGGATAACCTGCTGACTCACCTGGCGCGGTGTCAAGGTGTCATGTGCGCAGCTTCCTGATATCCTCCCGCTGACCAAACAGGAACACCCAGATTATTTGTTTGAGATCTGCCGTCTGGTTCAGTAAGCAGAAAATCTCACAATATAAGGACGGCGCAGCCAAGACAAAGGGCGGCCATGCTCGACTGGCTGCTCCGAGAAGGAATGTGGACATTCTTCATGATGGCAGTCAGTGTTACATTGTAGCATTCCACCAGATGCTGGAAATAGCTCAACAGTCGCTGCATTTGTTACTTCCACAAATAGCTGCTGCGCCAAATGGCGATGGCGGCGACAGACGCTGTATGTGGAGAGGACCCCCGAAGGGGACCGCATCTCCCACCAAGGACAACGGACATGTTGTTATAGACGAAGGCTAGTTATTTTCTAGCTGCAACCAAATGTGCCGTGTTGGTTTACAGCATAAAGCGTTACGCTCTAAATAAAGAGTGCAGAAGCCGTAGGCTATAATGTAGACTCGCCACTTGTCGGGACTTCGCTATGGACAATATATATATATTTTTTTTTTTAAAGAAATTTTCATAGCACCGAAAAACTCTGACTGCGGTACCACATTGCCACGTTAAGTGCACCTATATATAGATAATACAGGATCCATCATTCAAAATAGTTGATGTCACAGCTCACCTCCTCCCCTCCCTGCACACTGATTACTAAATCTAATAATAGTCTTACACTTCCTGTTCTGTAGAGAAAACCTCTCAGCTGTCATTTCATTAGCATCACAGGCAGGATTACACTGAGAAGAAATACCTGTATATAGATAACACAGGATGGACCATTCACAATAGCCACAGCTCACCACCTCCCCCTTCCTGCACAGACAGGATTACACTGAGAGGTGACAGCTATATATGGATAACACAGGAGCCACCATTCACAATAGCCACAGCTCACCTTCTCCCCCTCCCTGCACAGGCAGGATTATACTGAGAGGAGACACTTATGTATAGATAACACAGGAGCCACCATTCACAATAGTCACAGCTCACCTTCTACCCCTCCCTGCACAGGCAGGATTATACTGAGAGGAGACACTTATGTATAGATAACACAGGAGCCACCATTCACAATAGTCACAGCTCACCTTCTCCCCCCTCCCTGCACATACGGGATTATACTGAGAGGAGACACTTATATGTAGATAACACAGGAGCCACCATTCACATCTTGCCTGAGCGGCAGTTAACAGCATGACATGCTCTACAGAAACCTCATGGGTCATAGACACAATGGACGAGAGAGGGCCCATTGCTTACTATAGGAGTGTTGTGTACATGCTCTTTGACCTGTGCAGGGAGAGGAGGAGGTAAGCTGTGGCATCGCCTATTGTGAACGTGGATCCTGTGAGATATATATATATATATATATATATATATATATATATATATATATATATATATATATATATATACACACACACATACACGAGGGGCTGCTGATAAGTCTTTGGCTTTACCCAGAAAGAGACAAGATAGGAAGATGAAACTTTACATTTCTTCCACATCCTCTCCACTGATGCCAACACACTTCTTACATCGGGATTCCAAGTTCTGTAAGCCTTGCAAAAAGAAGGATTTCGGTTGTGCCTCAAACCAGTCATCCATAGCAGCCATGGCGTCAGAAATGGTGTGACGTTTGGTCCCCTTGAGGTGTTTCTTCAGGTTTCGAAGCAGATGATAGTTCGAGGGAGCTAGATCTGGTGAATAAGGCGGGTGGTCAACCAGATGGAAGCCTAGCTCCACCAGTTTTGCCGCGGTCGCTTGTGCAGTGTGAGCGGAGGCGTTGTCTTGCAGGAACAAGATTCCTTTGGACAGCTTGCTGCGCCTTTTGGCCTTCAGAGCTGCCTTCAATTGGTCCAAAAGTCCAATGTAATATCTTGCATTGATGGTGGAACCATTGTGAAGGTCGTCCACTAGCAGCACGGCCTCCTTATCCCAGAACACAGACGCCATCACCTTAGTGGCTGAGGACCACCGTGCCTCCACTCTTTTGACTGCTCCTTGGTTTCAGGGTCATACAAACAAATCCAGGTCTCATCCATAGTGACCGGTCCATCCAGGAAGTTCCTATAAGTCCGGAAACTCTGACAAATGGACCGGGAAGTTTTCACTCGATGCTTTTCTGATCTGTTGTCAAACATTTGGGGACCCATTTTGGGGATCGCTTCGTCATGGATAATGACCCAAACACGTTCACCAGAAACCCCCATGATGTCGGCTATTCCTGCAGCTGGCCGATTCTCCAGTATGGGGTTGTGCCCAGCATCGACGATCTCCGGAACAACAACCTCTCTCGGTCGTCCAGGACGTTCCTCATCATCGGTGCTGAAGTGGCAACCCAGTTCATAACTGTAGAATATGAAGGGCATTGATCCCCCGATGTCTGCCACATTTCACCATGAATATCCTTCGCCGACTTTCCTTACAGAAACAATAATTTTATCCCTCCTCTGCTCTAAATTGCGGTGAATATCGCCTCAGACTCCGCCATTTTGTTTTCCCGCGAGATCACTGTTGCCATAAGCTACAAACACATATATTAGACGCATAAGGCTTTCATGTGATGTAACATTCGTTACCATAGAAACAAAAAAAGAACACAAAGCCAAAGACTTATCAGCAGCCCCTCGTGTATGTATATATATATAATGCATCCCCTCTCAGTGTAATCCTGCCTGTGATGATAATGAGGTGCCGGCTGAGAGGTTTCCTGTGACGAACAGGAAGTGTCAGGCCATTCTAAGTCTTACGGTTCCGTTACGCAGGACTACTGTTGGTCGCATGCGTGCCCGTCTCCAGTGCTTTTACACAGGAGCGACAGTCGTTCTGTGAATGGAGGCAGAGCGGTCTGGGGATCGTACCGGCCGTCGGCCTGCATTCACAGCACCCCGGAGTGGCTCACTGGCTGGGCGGCTCCTCCGCATGCGGTCCGTCAGTCGCGGGTTTTTAGGTGAGCTCCAATCAGGGATTTCTTGCTCCGTTCCCTTTCGGTTGCCGTGTGAACACGGAGTGACTATCATCGCACAAATCGGCTGTCTCCAGCGATATTTCGGGTGATAACCGCCCCGTGTAAAGGTGCCCCGCGCCCGCTGCGAGAACTGCAGGATGTCTTGGTTTGAGATATAAAAGATGTCTGCTTTCTTCCAGAACTGGCGCCATTCTTGTTCGTGGACTGTGTCCAATTTTGCCGCTTAGCCCTTTTATTTTCATTGTGATGAACCGTAATACCAGATACAACCCACCGACAAGAGTGGCGCTGTTCATGGACTACAGCAGCCATGTTTTTCTATCTTTGTCAGTGGGGAGATCAGTCGATTGTGTAACTGATGGCTCTTGCAGCCGGTCCAGGGGCGCCAGAAGTCCCTCGACCTCTGCTTGGGGAACCCTGTAGTCAGTATAATAGAGCGCAGCGGGGCGTTTAGTGCTGTTTATTTGCTCTCACTGTTTGTCTTCACTGGGTTCCTGTTTGCCGTGCGCTCTGCGGTCGGCTCTTATTCCGGGCGTGTTGTATACGTGCTCTTCGGGTCTCGCCTAGAAGCTTTTCCTGTGGCAGTCATGACCCGTGTTCGTCTTGGTTTCTCCACACTAATCTGCAAGTCCTTCATATTAAAGGTCCGTTCACATTATAAGACGAAGCGCTGATCCACAACGTCGGTGGTCGTCTTCATGGCTTTCAGCCTCCCCGATCATTCATACCGCCGATCATCTCGCATAGCGTCACCCTTGGCGGCGGCACGGAGAGATGTGCTGCCAACAACACCCCTTTTATGCACCATAGAAGGAGGCGGAGCCTTTACTGGTTGGTTGGTGATCAGCAGCATCCTCATACATTCCTCGTCACATTCTTGCCTGTTCATCCGGCTGAGGAAATAAGCTTTAACCCCTTAAGGACGCGGCCCTCTTCCTTTCTTCAATTTTTGGTTTCTCATCGCCACTTTAAAGAAAATCCTAACTTTTATTTTTCCGTTGTTGTGTTTTTCCGTGTTGCTAGGTAACGCACCCTATAATGGACTGAAAAACGTCTAAGTGGAGTGAAATAGGAAAAAGCGCCATTTTGCAATCTTTGGGCGGGTCTTGTTTTTACGTTGTACACACTGCAGCCAGAAGGACATACCTTTATTCTGTGGGTCGGTACAATCGCCGTGACACCAGATTGAATTTTTTTTTTTTGCTGTAGTTTTTAAAAAATAAAATTTCTTTTAAATATCTATAACAAAATCCATGTATATTCTGACACCATCTTCTGACCGCCATAACTTTTTTTTTTTTCCCGTCGAACCTGCTGTGAGGGGCTCGTTTTTTCGCAGGACGACTTGGAGTTTCTTTTGGTACCATTTTGGAGTTTATATGACTTTTTATTTGTTTTATATTAAGTTTTTCTTAGAGACAAAGAGACCAAAAAGGGCAATTCTGGCGTTGTGCGTTTCACCTTCTCTGATGACGATCACCGTTTGGGACAAATAATGTTATTTTGATCGATCAGACTTTTGTGGATATGGAGATGCCAAGTGTTTTTTTTTAAAAATAAATATGGGAAAAGTTTTTTATAACTTTTTTAACATCCTTTTTGTTTTTTAAAATAATTAAAAATGTCTTCACTTATTCTAACTTACTCTTTTTTTTATCCCTTCCTAAGGGGACTTGAACTTGCGATCACAATATTGCACTATACCACATTCTGACAAGCAGTCATTCAAGATATTTCACAAACACGCCTTGATGAGCATTCATTCATAACAGCTCTGGGGGCCTTCAGAAGGCCCCGGGCTGCCATGGCAACGGAATGGCAGTTCGCAATCTCATCACAAGGGGGCTGTTTGGGACCCCAAACCACTGATCGGGGGTTTTAAATGCCTCTGTCAGAATTGACAGAAGCATTTAAAGGGTGAACAGCCGCAATCGGCATGAACACTGATTGACAGCTGATACTCGCCCCCGCAACAGCTGCAGAGACAGCCGGCACCCACCACATATGGAGTGGGCTCGCCCCCCCCCCCCCCCCCATCCTGCTCCATACAAACCCTGTGCCTGGGGGATGTAACTTTACACCCTGTTGGGTGAGGAGGTTAAGTGACACATTCTGTAGATAAAACCATTGCTGTGAGGGAGTATATGTAATGTTTCAGACTGTTAGATACTTTAAGAGTTGTCCAGTTGTAAACTATTGATGGCTTAGTCACAGAACAGGTCATCAATAGCAGATTGGTGATGGTCTGCTGTCCAGGATCTCTGCCGATCGGCTGTTCGCCAGATTTCAGGCATTGAGTTGAATGGGAACTTTACCTGCAATACCAAGCCTGGCCACTGCAGTGAGAACGGAGCTGTCTGCTTCCTACAGAAATTAGTTCAATGCAGGACCGCAGGGGTCTGATGAACAGCTGATCAGAGGGGGGCCCAGGTGGAGGACCCATCCTGATCTATTATTGATGGCCTGATCTAAGGAACCCTGACTGTGACGTGTAGATGATGGGGTCAGAGCACCTCCAGAATGGCCGGTCTTGTGGGGTGTTCGTGGTATGTAGTGAGTAGTACCTACCAAAGGTGGTCTGAGGTAGCGTAACAGGCGACAGGGTGATGGCTTCTCCGGGCTCATTGATGTGTATGAGGAGTGAAAACTGCTCCGATCCCACAGAAGAGGACTACTGTAGGTCCTCCAACCCAGCTGCAGGACAAGTTACCGATAAGCTTGGGGCCCTTTAACATGAGACAACTTGTGAGGCGCAGATGCCCAACAGGTCGTCCCAGTGATGAGCGTTACTGTATTTTTACACCGGAACGATTATTGCTCAGTGAATAGAAGCGGCGCGGGGATCGTTCCGGCCCACTTACCTCCATTCACAATAAACAGGCAGTCGTTTGTAAGTGATACTGCCTGTTCACACAGCCGATCCGTCGTTGAGTTTTCTTCATGCATAAACTGAATGACGGACAATAAGCCAATGCATTCTCATTCGTCATTCAGACGGGGCGTGCCTTTACACGAACGATAATCGTTGACATTCCTGTCCACCACCCAAAGTACCGATAGTGGACACAGAGTAGCACCGCTTGCCATATACCCACTAGTACACAGTAGTAGGTAGGTGGTTTTAATGCCATGGCTGACCACTATAGACTTCTGATTGGACGATACCTTTATGTTGATCTGCCAACAGCTGGCACCTGTGATGGGTGACGTGCTGCGAGGCATCTGCATGGCGCTGATCATTGCCGGCTATATAGAAGAGCTCATCATGTGACCCGTTCTACTTTCATCCGTAGGTGAAGCCATCGGGGGATCGGCAGCTTGTCGGAATCGCACACGGCAGGAAGATGACCGCGCCGCTCCTCGTTCTCTGCATCATCAACTTCTTTATCGCTTTTAAAGACCTAGCTTGCGCCAAAAATGTCAATTACCATAACGCACGGCCTCCCTTAGACCGTAAGTACCTCCTGGACGCCAGGAAGAGCGCGTCTGACCAGTCTCCACGCCTCCGAATAGATCTGCCTTGTTCTCCTTGGTCGCTGTAATATTCTGCGGCCGACTCCAAACTGCGCTTTCTAAAAACCTCTGACCTGTCATAGGGACTCGTCAAAAGATTTGGGTGGGGGTCTTGGCATCGGGACCCCCAGTAATCAAAACGTTTGACTCGTCCCTATGACAGGTCAAAAGTTTTTAGAAAGCGCAGTTTCACTTTAACCCCTTAGTGACGTGACCTATTTTTGGGGGGGATTTTCATCTCCACTTTTCAACAGCTATAACTTATTTATTTTTCGGTGGGCGTGGCCAGATGAGGGCTTGTTTTTTTTGCGTGGTGAACCGTAGTTATTATTGGTACCATTTTTTTGGTACATATAATGTAGTATTTAAATTTTATTATTTTTTTGGAGGCAACGAGCAAGAAACACATCAATTCTGACATTGTTTTTTGGTGTTTATTTACAGCGTTAATCGTGCAGCATAAATGAGACAAGGCATTTTTTTGTGCGGGTCAGTATGATTACGACAACCTCAAAATTTTATATTTTTTTTAGGTTTTTTCCCTTTTATTTAATAAAAGACCTTTTTTTGAAATTTTTACATTTTTTTGGCATCGCTGCATTCAAAGTGCTATTATGTTTTTATTTTTGCACGTCCGGAGCTTTAAGAGGGCTTGTTTTTGGCATGACAAGCAGTAGTTTCTATTGGTCTTATTAGGGTACGCCTGTTCTTTTTTTAATCCCGTTTATTGCATTGTTTGGGGAGGCGAGATGAACAAAAAAAAAAATCATTCTGGCTCAGTTTTTTTTTACCTTTTTTTTATATATATATATATATATATATATTTTTTTTTTTTTCTTTAACTATTTTTTACATTTTTCTATCCCCCGGTAGGGAACCTGCAATGCTTTGATTGCTGTGATAATACACTGCAGTACTTCTGTATTGCAATCTGTTATTGCCAATGATAGTGATTATTGTCTGGGGTCTAGTTGCTATGGCAACCCAATTTGCCCTCTGCCATTACATAGCGAATTGGTGTTCTCAGGGATCTCCGCTGTTTCAGCGGTACACCGGTGTCAGTCACAGCTAGCTTCTGAGCCTGTGCCGCCCATCGGATGTAAGCTTATGTCCTGTGGAGGAAAGGGGTTAAATGATAACCTCTGAGCAGCCCGCAGCCACCACCAGGGGGAGCTATTCCTGCTGCATACTGTTTATACATTAAACGCAATAATAAACTGGTGTACAGTGAGCTCCCCCTAGTGGTGGCTGCAGGCAGGAAGAATTTTAGCATATAACTGTCTTTGCTGGGATTTGGAGCTCTGTATCAGAAAAAAACGTAGCCCAGACCCCAGGAAGTACATAGTGTAGCGTGAATGGTGATTTCATTGTGTGATGTCGCTGGTTGCCTCACCTGACTGTTCTGTTTGCCTGCAGCCACACCTTTCCCCAACAGCTTCAAATGCTTCACCTGTGAGAAATCGCCGGATAACTATAACTGCAACCGCTGGGCCGAAGACAAGTGGTGTCCATCGAGTACGTGCGGCGAGTCCTTGATCTGCACGGTTGTCACATGTAACATGATGTCTTATGCAGTCGCCAGGATTGTGGGGGATTAGGGAAAGGGTCTGGTGGGTTTCCAGAAACAGCGCCACTCTTGGCTGCCTATGGAATTGTATCTCATCCCCCTAGTGGTGGTTGTAGGAACGGGCTGAATACTCCATAGTAAAGACATGGAGCATTGACCAGTGTCTTATACTCAGTGTCTGATTGTGGGGGTCCCACCGCTGTGGACCCCGGTGATTCTGAGAGCTGCATGCGCTTCTATGGGTTGAACGGAGATTGTGTAGCGCATTGATCTCTGCCCGTCCCATAGCGGTGGTCTAGCATGTGTACCGCTACTCATTTACAGGGGCATTCAGGGAAGCACTTCTTGGGATCGCTGGGGGTCCTAGCTGTCAGATACTTACCCCAATTTGTGGATAGGGGGGGGGGGATAAATGGCTTTGCTGGGGCAATACCCTTAAAGGGGTGTTCCCATTACGACTTTTAGGGCCAAGATAGGAAACTCGGCCCCCTCTTCTGACCACTTTGGCGCAGCACTGCTTACGTAGTTCTTATTCAAGTGAATGTGAGCTACAGAACCCGTCGCCCTCGTACTCCGCTAGTTCCATGATTTTTCATGCCCACGAGTGGAAACCAATTGCGATTTCCGCCAATAGGGGAAAAATCGCAGCATTCTCTATGTTCATGTGGGACCCACGTGGACAGCTTCCATTGAAGTCAGTAGAAGCCATTTGACCCACGGCCTTTCTGGAATGTCCATTCCAGAATGACCGTGGGACCTGCATCATCGCCTAGCGACTGCGCGGGGAAATCTGTACTGCGCATGTGCAACGGCTGGACCATTCGCAGTACAGATGGAGAAAAAAAATACAGGTACGTGGGGTCACCGGCTGCGGTCAGGGCGGGATTCCACTGCTGAAATCTGGACCTGACGTGTGCATGCGGCCTAAGCCAAAGGGGTTGGGTGGCGAACAACATTTATTCCTTAAGGCCTTATTCACATGGGCGAGTGTTAACCCTTTCCAATCCAATTTGTATCCTGGTTTTCCTAGGGGGCTTACTCTTTTTCTGCCATTATATAACGGTGCTATCTCCTGGCTAAAGCCAGTACTGCATGAGGTGACACGTTGGATAGGCTCCGACAGCAGAGAGGCTGGCAATATACAGTAAGAGAACCCCGACGGACATCTTCCAACATCCGAGCTGTACAGCCTTAAATCATAATGTCTTTAGAGGTCAGACAGTGGATTGGAAAGGGTTAATGCAATCCATGAAAAACAGACAAACAATGACTTTTGGTGCAATTTTAATGCATTTTTTTGGGGGGGGGGGGGGAGATTTCGTTTGCGGTTCTACGCCAGTTTATCAGAATTTTTGAATTTTCTGGTGTGGATTAAAGGAATTCCCCTTTATTGTAGAAAACTGCAAAATTGAGCTATTTCAAAAACATAAGCTAATTCTCTCAATCTTTTTGTTTACCCGGCCTGTTCCCGTGTACGGACTCTTCTTAGATGTGGTCGTCGCTCAATCTTAATGGGTGATGTCAGACTTGATTGACACTGAGTATTGGGAACTGTCCCCCTAGACAAGTGCACAGGATCCCGCGGATCTAAGAAGACCCCACATGGGTTACGGGAGGGAGTATACACAAAAAAAGACATTTTGGAGTCAGCGGGGCCGCGGCTGCGAGGCTGTGGAGCCGTTCCTGCTGACAGGAGGACATGGCGGGTCCTCTTTATGGGGGTTGTACCAAGATTACAACCGATCCCCTATCCACAGGATTCGGGTAACTCGCTGATCGGTGGAGTCTCACTGCTTATATTCCCGTTGATCTTGAGAATGAGGGTCCCGTGTCCCCCGCAGAGTTACTGCACCCACCGCAGAGTTACTGCACCCCCCGCAGTGAGGAGACTGACTGGAGTGCTGGACATACAAGCCCACCAGCTCTCCATTCACTTTCAGTGGGACTACAAAGATAGACAGGTGGCACCCACTCCAGTTTTTCCGTCAGCCCCATTTAAATGAATGGATCGCCAACCGTTCGCGCTCAACCAGCACTCCCTATATGGTGACTTTACTGCGGGGGAGAATCGACCACTATGGACACGGACCCCGTTCTGGAGATTGATGAGGCTCTCAGCAGTAAGACCCCCAGTTATCCCCTGTCCTGTGGATATCCTGTAGAGCGGGGAGAAGGTGTAATCTTGGTACGACCCCCATAACCAAACCTGTAGTGATACTTTACTGCACACCATGTTCATGAATTGTTGTGGCAACCAAACCATCTCCTCCGATCGCGGGATCATATCCGACATGAGTAGTGAAGATATGTGATACTTGCGTTGCAGATACGCATTACTGTAAAACCGTTCACCACTTCAGCAGCCATGGAAAAAGCAAATCGGTCACTAAGAAGTGTGCGACGAGAGAAGAATGCCACAACGTGGGCTGCCGTCACCACCGGGACTCGGGTCATACGGTAAGATGCTGAATATTGCTGCTGCGCTCCCCGTAGACACGCACCATAGATCCTACTTCAGGGATGATACGTTGGCCACCACTTGCATTTGGTTCATACGGCACCATGCTTGCTTTGTGCTTCCCTGCCCTCTCTTCTCACAAGGGGGCGCTGCCTGAGGTCAGTGGCTCAACTTGCCTCATGAAGCCTCAACGCCTCTGCATGGAGCAGCACCTTTCTAGAGTTCGCCTCGGGCAGCAGATGGGGTAGGTTCACCCCGGCCTCTTCATAGGTGGATACAGCTGTTAGACTAGCCTTCCCCAAAGTGGACACCCCCTTTACATTTCTGGGGGTTGGCTGGCTAAACTACCATAAATTAAATAATGTCACTTACCAGGGGGCGGGCATATTAATGTATGGATGCCAGTTTTCTGGCAAAAGTATGTTCAAAACTATGAAGTTCTGGCTGAAGGCTCAGAATAATTTGATCAGAATTTCCAAAAATTGACATTTATCGCCTATTCACTGGATAGGAAATTAGCGTCTGATCACAGGGCCCCTACTGGTGACTACAGCGGGTCCCGTGTGCGGGGAGGAGCTTGAATGGAGCCGTGATGAAACATGCGCCATGCCTTACCACTTAGTGGGCCTCATGTATCAAAACTGATAATGAAACTGTTGCCCGTAGCAACCAATTGGGGTGCAGCTTTCTTGTTACCGCAGCAGTTTAAGAAATATTGATGGGTTGCTAGGGGCGATGTTGACCGTTTTACTGTTAGACAGTTTTGAAGCCAAAGTGAAGCGCAGCACGCGGCCGTCTCCATCAGCAGCGCTGCAAGTACAAAGTGTTCTGCAGTGAGGAGGATCAGGGGGCTGCGGACCCCTTTCTAATGATTGTGGTGGATGCAACCTCTTTACAGGGTTCTTCCATAAAGTAAAGTCTGTCCAGTCATCTGGGATAGAGAGCCAGGGCTCAGTGTACACTGCGCGTGTGTGAGGACCCTGCAGGAGCCCTACGGCGGGGTCCACACGGGGGCGGATGTCTAGCGGGATGTCCGCAGCGGGCATTGCACTACAGATCCGCCTCCAAACTCGCACCATTTGGGGCAGGTTTTATCGCGAAATCCTGTGCAGAATTCACCCCTCATTGTGGACAGCTGAATTCCGCAGCGGAGAGGGCGGCAAAATTGGCATGCTGCGGAATTGAATTCCGCACCGCAAGTCAAATTCCGCAGCTTGTGGATGAGATTTTCAAAATGTTATCTACTTTGCTGCTACTGTAAGGGCTCACACCCACTGGCGTTTTATTATCTCTTGCGCTGTGAAAGCAAGAAAAACACTGTGATATCGCCAGTGTTTTCAATGGGGCCGGCGGCAGCAGCGCTAGCCACATTGAAAACATAGGGAGAATGCCGCTGACTTCTGCCACAGCTGTGACAACTGTGGCAGAAGTCCAGCATGCTATCCCATTGGTTTCAATAGGGTCGGCACTGCTGCTGGCCCCATTGAAAGCAGTGGTTTGTGGCAACCCCCGCAGCATGATTTTCGGGGAAGGGCTTGAAATATAAGCCCTTCCCTAAAAAATCATCATTAGCTGGTTAAAAAAAAATTTTACTCACTTCGCCGCCGCTCAGACCCATCCTCCATCTGGCTCCCCTGCACGCATTTTGATATTTCAGCCGCACTTCAGTAGCGGTGAGCGATTCCAGCGACCTGATTGGTTTTTGGGTACACCCCCCCCCTTTGGAGATGTGCGCGAGTGGCCGGCCCATTAAATAAGCAGCAGCAGGGCTGTAGGAGGGTCGGCAACTAAGCCCAACCCTAAACCCAAACCCTAACCCCCCGCTGGTCTCGTGAAGTAGCACTCGTGCACATCTCCAAAGGGGTGTGTGTACCCAACAACCAATCAGGTCGCTGGAATCGCTCACCGCTACTGAAGTGCGGCTGAAATACCAAATTTGCCTCCTGCACTGCTGTCCAGCATTTTCAGCAGGCAGGGATTTAAAAATCCCCGCCTCCTGAAAGGGCTGTGCTGATTGGCTGAGCGCTCAGCCAATTACAGCCAACGCTTAGCTATTCATTCATCATCACATCACATTGCGGAGTGGGAAAAAAATCGCTACATGTCCTATCTTTAAGCGTCGCCTCGAACGCATCACCCATTGTTTTTAATTGGGCTGGTAAGCATCGCACGTCGTACAAGGGGCACGTGAATGCGATGCAAGGTTTCCGATTGAAAGCAATGGGAAACATTCGGCGATCCTCTCCACAGGGTAGTCGCACTTTGCCCAACCCAATATCGCACTCACCCGTATGGAATTAAGCCTAAATCCCGTAGAATTTACGTGCAGCAGATCCACCCCGTGTGAACCCCACCCAATGATGGACGGAATGGGATGACCAAGAGACTTGAAAACCAACAAGGAGAGCAGCGTGCGGCTTTCTGAGGGTACATTCACATGTAGCGGAGTGTGGCGCGGATCCACAGCAGCGTTCGCCCTTCTGCAGAGTTCTGATCCAGTTTTCGATGCTGAATTGGATGCAGATCTGGGGGCACATTTTTCGCTGCTGAGAATCTGCACCAAATCTGCTAGGTGTGAACACACCGAGACTGCAAACCAGTAGATGACAGAAGGTGGGGATTGGTGAAAGGTTAAAGAATAACTGCACTTGTTGGAGATGTCAAATGTTTTGATCAGTGGGGGTCTTGGGGTTTTACTGCTGAGACCCTGAATGATCAGTAGATCAAGGAGGCTGCAGCGCTCACTGGAGCTCCTTCGGCTGTCATCGCTGCTCTTCGGTTCCCCTTGGCAGACGCAGCGGCCCCCCACTGATCAGAACTGTTGACAAGTCTCTCTGACACGTCTAAAGTTTCTGTAAAGTGCAGCTCCTCTCTGAGCTCCGGGAAGCTACTTTACTTTCTCCTACCCCTTTATAGCAACCATTGGATTTTGGGACCAAATTCTGTCCCGGGACCGGAGGGGCGCTGATATATTACCTGCAGTTGTGTTTCTCTTCCGTTTCTTTGATCTACTAGTTCCCTTTCTCATTATTAGTCATCCAAGATGGCGACACAATCTTCAGACTCCCTAATCTCCACATAAGTGTTGGTAGTGTTAAGGTGCATTTACACTGAAGGATTATCGCTCAATCATCTTTGCATAACCCTAAGTAGCTAATTAGCTACTTAAAGAGTTAAATGCAGGCGGAGCGGGACCCCACTTGTAACTCAGAGAACAGCAGCTGTTTTGTATATGCACACAGCTGCTTTGTTCTTGGAGCTTTCAGCTGGTGTCCCGCTGAGAACTGCCAGCGGGATACGAGCTGAAAGAATGCTATCAGTGCCGCCCGCTGAGAAAATCAGCATGCAGCACTGATAAGTCAACGGTTATTTCTAGCTTACTAGAAATCAGCGATGAACGAATAGTGCACAATGGCCGCACGCTTAGACACAACGATTATCGCTCAAAAGATTGCTTTTGAGCAACAATCGTTGTCTAAATGGGCCTTAAGACTATTGATGTGCTATACCTGCTCTCTGATTGGCCAGAGCTGCTCATGTGAACACTGTTGACCAATCGGAGAACAGTGCACAGTGGGGATTTGGTAGTTAAAAAATTGCAGTAGCGTTCTTGGGCGGCCGATAGCTGGACTGGGAACTGGTGGATTGGAGGGACTGCAGAGAAGAACACCTGCAGGTTATGTTACCCCCCCCCCCCCACCCCTCGTCCTGGGGCAGAATTTTATCCAAAAAAACAGGTAGTTTACAAAAAATAAATAAAATTGCGCTCCGCAGATGTTACTAAATATCTACCTCCCATTACTGTCGGTAACCGATGTCCTTCTTCCAGGAGTGCGTTTCCTGTTGTGACGCGACAGTCTGCAATGTGGACGTTCCCACAAATCACACAAACGCCATACTGAACCTCGTGAGATCACATTGGAGGTCCGATGCCCACAGGGGGACGACTTACCTGCCTACGATGGCAGCTGCCATCCTGATTCAGCTGATCCTCTAGTCTTATACTGTGAAGAAGGGTCACCAACTCCTCCGACCTGCAGGGACGGCTGAAGAAAGTGGGCTTTATGCCACTAAGATGGCAAAGGCTTCGCTGGCACAAACGAGGAGGTGAAGAACCACCAATGGACCTTCCTGATCGCTGTCTTAGGATATGAATTATTTCCGCGTCTTGATGGGAATGTATTTAACCCCTTGGGATTTTGACCCAGGAAATACGGACAATCGGCCCTGATATTGTGGTTCCGATGCAATCGCCTTACTACGCAAGAAATCCCAGCTGCGACATTGTCAAGTATGAACGCCGTCCGTCTCCGGTTGTGTCGTCCCATCTCCAACCTGTCACACGGGACTGTCGGACGGCAGGACGCAGCGGGACACAAAATCTACGGTTTTCATGAATATTGTAGATATGTAGCGTTCGTTTTTAAAGGCCAAGGTTTATATTCGGTGTTTATCCTGATGCTCATCTTACATGGAGAAACGCTGGACTGAGAGAACTCTAATCTATAGAGGGTAGTCTGCATCAAAATGTGCCCTCCAACCGCCAGCGCGGTATTCAGGGAACTTCAGGACCCCCATACTGGTAATCTACAAAGTCAGCCCCCCACTGAACCAACTGTTCTTCACCTATGCATGATAAATGATGGCGCTATACAAAGAAAGATTATTATTACTATGTAATGTATGTACACAGTGACTCCACCAGCAGAATAGTGAGTGCAGCTCTGGAGTATAATACAGGATGGAACTCAGGATCAGTACAGGATAAGTAATGTATGTACACACTGACTCCACCAGCAGAATAGTGAGTGCAGCTCTGGAGTATAATACAGGATGTAACTCAGGATCAGTGCAGGATAAGTAATGTATGTACACAGTGACTCCACCAGCAGAATAGTGAGTGCAGCTCTGGGGTATAATACATGATGTAACTCAGGAGCAGTACAGGATAAGTAATGTATGTACACAGTGACTCCACCAGCAGAATAGTGAGTGCAGCTCTGGAGTATAATACAGGATGTAACTCAGGATCAGTACAGGATAAGTAATGTATGTACACAGTGACTCCACCAGCAGAATAGTGAGTGCCGATTTGGAGTATAATACAGGATGTAACACAGGAGCAGTACAGGATAAGTAATGTATGTACACAGTGACTTCACCAGGAGAATAGTGAGTGCAGATCTGGAGTATAATACAGGATGGAACTCAGGATCAGTACAGGATAAGTAATGTATATACACAGTGACTCCACCAGCAGAATAGTGAGCACAGCTCTGGAGTATAATACAGGATGTAACTCAGGATCAGTACAGGATAAGTAATGTATGTACACAGTGACTCCACCAGCAGAATAGTCAGTTACATTCTGTATTATACTCCAGAGCTGCACTCACTATTCTGTATGTCACACAGTGACTCCACCAGCAGAATAGCCAGCCAATCTACTATTGCGGATAGGCCAGCAATAGTTTAAGGAGGGGTCTTCTTACCACAGGAGCCAATTGGACTACAATATTTTTTTGTCTAAACTGCACTGGAAAACCTGAGCGTGGACTCTGATTGGCTGCTATGACTTTTTTTCCTACTCATTTTTGCCTTCTTCTGGATCAACATTGGGTGTTAATAGGCTGAACTGGATGGATGTGTCATTTTTTGGCCTTGCCTATTATGTTACTATGAAATCCCAATTTCTTTACATTCATTTCTGCTCCGGTATCTTTTCAAAATATTTTCCTGCCTTTTAATACTTTTATTGCATTTTGTATATTATTTATATAATAAAGCGGCCAGCGGGCGCGGAGCGTGGTGTAGTCTCATCATTGTTGGGCGGATGAGGAGTCCATGGACCGCAGTTATCGAACAATACACCGGTCCGTGTTATGGCCCACAGCAACCAATCAGAGCGCAGCTTTCATTTCTTAAAATGCCGAGGTAAAATGAAAGCTGTGCTGTGATTGGTTGCTGCGGACAACAAAGGCTGTTTGCTTTAGACAGTTTTGATAAATCTGCCGGTATGTGTTTTCTGTTGAGTCTGACGCATAACCCGAATGCACTCGGCTTCCGGTCTCCCTCTAATGGCGACTGCCGCTGGTCAGGAGCGTGGAAAGAAAACTGAGTATTTCAAGCAACCCTCTGGTTTAGTCTTGGGAGCGGGGGGGGGGGGGGGGGGTATTTTATCTATAGTATTATCTATTGTTTTTGGAAAAATGTGGAATGCTGAAAAATATCTGATATGAGATACAGGGGGTGGACAAATATATGGCAACACCATATGAAATGCATGGGATTTTAACCATTAGCACTGAGCTGCCCTTTTGAACCCCGCTTGGTTGGGAGCTTATCCACCAAATTAGTGTTTACTTCACCTCTTGCCCTGCTCTGGGGGTTTTGGGAGCCAGCTGGGGATAGCAGCTGATTGGGCCAAAATATTATTTAGAATCCCATGTAACTTTAGGCATGCATTTTGTACGATGTTTCCACATTTTTTTCGACCCCTTCCCCCTCACCTGTATGTAATAAATATTAGACAAATTCATCATTGCATTGAGCATCGCTGGAGCGCACGCTTGGGCCATCTGTCATTACTGGGTCACACTCGGCCAAAGACGCTCTGAGTGTGCGCAGGGTTGAAGGCAGATCACAAATATGGCAAGTTTTTGTTGACTGTTAAGTGCCCACATAGAAATGGATCTGGAGACGGCAGTCAATGCATTGGTCGCGGTATGTATGAGGTTAACAAAGGGGGGGGAGCTCCCTCTGTGGCGTCATCGGCCCTCCGCCATGAAATCGTGGAGGGCTGATGGCTTGCCATGGCAACTGGAGGACTAGGAGTGGCCGCCAGGTCTGCCATAGTAAACTAATGTCAAGTACGGCCTCCTGCACTCGGGCGGGTCGGACCCCACATGCAGGATTCTCGCAGTAGACTTCGACCCCGTGCCCAACCGGTGACCACAGCTTACCGCTCTGCCATCTTCCTCCTCTTCTGCGAATGTGCCGCCGATGCACATGCGTAGTACAGAGGACTCCGGACCGTCACTATGGCGATGGTCACGGGAGCTGCGCCATTCTGCAATGATGATTGCAGAATGGCCGTGGGACGGATGGCTTCTATTGACTTCAATGGAAGCCGCCCGTGCGTAGCCTGCACAAAATCGTAGATCACTTACATCCCCGGACTCAGCGGGTCGCCTCCCTTCAGCCCATAAGCTCATAGGGTTAAAAGTAGGTGACAGAGTCTGTTTAGGGGTTAATGACTAAATATCTTTTTTTGTTGTAGAAGCAGAATCCAAACGATCCCTTTAAGTAATAAAGACGCCCTTTCCGTCACGTAACATAAAAGTTGACATTGTCGGCCCTAACGACCCCCAACGCATCACTGATTGATGCCGCATCCAGGAATCGATGACGGCGAACAAACATAGCTGGGCAGGATTCAACGTGTGAAGCATTATATTGGCGCAGTGCGTGTTTACAGAGCCAGGAATGCTGGGACACGTCTTCTGCCATCGCCCTCATTTCTTCTCCCGTGTGTAATGTCTTCGCGGAGGACAATGCGGCCCATGATTTGTTTTTGTTCCGTCTGAATTTTTGAGATGGTCGTGAGAGACGGACAGACATGATAGTCTGCGGAGGACAAGAGGTCCGTCACCCACAACAACCGACCAGATGTGGCTGCAATCATTTGTTTATGAAGAGCGCCCCCTACTGGAACAGGGCTTATTAACCCCATACTGACCACCCTATAGACATTTTACGTCCCGCTTTAGTGGGTTTTAATCCCCAGGGCCGTAAAACCGCACTCGCTCTGGGGATTAAAGCCACGTGGGCTGCGGACATGATAGCTCCGGAGGTAGCTGACAACTGTGGCCCAAGCTGTCATGTTGGCCCACGGTAAGCCCCCCACCCCTCCCAGTCATGCAATCGCCGGTATCCACCAGATACTGGCGATCGCATAAAAGAGTAAAAAAAATGTTTCAGGAACTTACATCACCTTCTGCGTCTGACGTCGGGCGAGCAGCCCAGGAAATTTAAAATCTCTCTGGCTCCCGGATACCATGAGTAGCCAAGAGCAGAGAGACGTCCCCGGGAGCCGCTGTATGCAGCTCACAGTCACATGAAATCACCGTTAGCTATTGGATGGAACGTAGGGGGAAAAAGTTAGTTTCATCCTCCGTCTTAGATCATATCCATCAGGAGAAATGAAATTACGTACCTAAAGCCCCCCCCCCCCCGGGGCAAACTTTTTACCAGCTTTGGCGCATTGCGCCTGTTGCCAAAATGGCGGACGTAAGCGCAGAAGCTGGAGAGGACCCAGGAAATTTAAAATCTCTTTGCTCCTGGTAGCCGAGAGCTTGGAGCAGTGACTGAGGGCTGCGGTAAGTGGTCCCTGGTGCAGCCAGACATAAGATTAGGGTCACAATGGGTATGTCTTTTGAACACGGGACACATAAGGGGGCTCCATTTTGGGGTGAAAGTTTTCATTCCTATGTGTGCTGTACAAAAAACTATGTTTTTAAAATGACATAATTGCCAAAAAGAATTTTTTCCTTCTGCTTTGCTTAGATTCATTCAAAAACTGTGGGGTCAAAATAAACAGCACACCCCTAGATAAATTTGTTAAGGTGTCTAGTTTTCAAAATGGGGTCATTTGTGGGGTTTCTCCATCGTTTTGGCCGTTCAAGGACTCTACAAGTGGGCAATGGGGCCTGAAGCACCTTCAAGGAAAGTGTCTGTTCTGAAAGCCACCGGCTGCTCCTTTTGGTTTGGGTCCCGATGTGCATACAGACATAAGAGTAGGGCCACAATGGGTATGTTCCTGAACATGGGACAAGCGGGGGTATTCATTTTGGGGTACAAGTCCTCATTTTCATCGGCACTATAGAGAAAAAAAAAACTCTTTAAAATTACATATTTGCAAAAATATGAAATTTTATTTTTTCTCCTCTATATTGCATTAACTTCTGAAAAGAAACTGTGGGGTGATAATCCTCCTGACCCCCCACAGTGAATACATTAAGGGGGGGTAGCTTTTAAAATGGGGTCATTTGTGGGGGGATCAATCATCCTGACACCTATGAGTCTTTGCAATCTTGGCTTGGTGCAGGGAAAGAAAGTGTTCCTTAAAATGTTGATAATCAATGTTAAATTTGTACGTCTCCTAAATGGTTAAAAAAACAGAAGTTTTTCCAATGTGCTTCCAGAATAAAGTAAACAGATGGAAATCTATATCATCAAAAATTTGTACAGTATGTTTTCACATATTTGAGATATTATAGTCGAAAATGTGAAAAAATGACAATTCTTTCAAAATGTTCCCAATTTTGGCGCTTTTAATAAATACACACAAATTCTATTGGTTTATTTTTACCCCCTAAATAAAGTACAACATGTGGCGAAAAAACAATGTCAGAATCCCCTGGATGTGCAAAACCTTTACGGAGTTATTCTATAGTAAAGTGACACATGTCAGATTTCCAAAATTTGGCTCAGTGACTGAGGAGCAAACAGGCTTCGTCACTAAGGGGTTAATAAAGTGGTTACTATTGGCAACAGCGCCAACTTCTAAACAGTTTTCTTCTAGGTGCAGCTGTGAGTTAGGGCCAGGATTTCACTGCCAACAGCGGGGGGGGTTTTGTCATGTAACAGTAGGGGGAGTATACTGAGAATGGCGCGATCGAGGAAAACATCCAGGGGATCCTGTGGATGGAAACAAGTAGTCCTTGAAAGGGGTCGGAGGGGGATGTCAGGAATCGTTCTGACCAACAGGCTGCGCAGTCAGCTGAACACAACGCTGGTGCTCCAACTAACGTGTCCGAACGCACAACTGGCTGTTTCTCAACTATAACAGCAGATGACCAGTTCCAGCGCCATTGTGTCTAAGAGAAACGAGAATACGAAACTCCAGCGGGCGAAAGAGCGCAAAACTATCACTGAGCAGCAGAAAAACATCTCCTGGTCAGATGGGTGCAAATTTCTGTTGCCCCGTACTGATGGGAGTCAGAATTTGGTGCAAGCAGCATGAATCGCTGACCCCTTCCTGTCAGCCGGTCAGAATATGTCAGCACTGCCATCTAATCTGCAGCAACTCAAGCAGCTTCCTGTCCGCAGGGGCCGATATTTCTCCAGGATGATTTCATCACTGAGTGGAATCTACACCACGATGAACTGCTGCAGTTCTGAAGGCCAAATAAGGTCCAACGCTACTGGATTGGGGGTTATAAAGTAACAGTTGTTCTCGTAGGTAGCGCTGGTGCTCATTAGGGATAGTATTGGTATATAGCGAGGCCCCGGCTATATGGATAGTTGATTGGCTTCGTATGATTTTGACCTCAATGTGTTGGCGGTGTGGTGACTGATGTGGTTGATTGCAGTCTGTGTGCAGCGCTGTGGAATAAGTTGGCGCTATATAATATTTACTTGTCATCTACTGAGTGTCCGTTCGGAGAATAAACAGCGAGCGCCGGATGTTACTATTACATATGGAGGCGGGTGCGATGCCACATATAGAGGGAATCATCCATGATTTACGCTCACGCTACACAAACAACCCAATTACCTCACAATCAGAAGTCAACTTCCTCTCTGAAATTAGCTGAACTCTTACTCCACCCGGTAATCTTCTACTTACTGGATTTACATACGGCCTGGGGCGTAGCTGAAGGCAGGGTCCCTGGTGCAAAAGTTCAGCTTGGGCCCCACCCGCGGTTCAGATACAGCGCCACAGCTCCATGTGTGGTAGTATATCTATCTGTATTCACCCGTTGAGTTGGAGCGACTCTCGGACACTTTACGGACCGCCCCCACTTCACGCGGTTCTGTTTTGTACGGCTTCTTTCAGTGTTGGTCTCAGCTTTGATAGTATAAATCCAGTGTGTTCTTTAGCTTCCGCTGTCTTCTTTTGCCGCTGACCACTCCAAACAGTATCCATGTTTGTAATGAATTAGCTCGCATTATGTGGTCGAAGTACGAGTGTCCCTGTTTCGTAATTTTGCCCTCCAATGAAAACTTTGGCTTGATGCGGTCTAGGACTGTTTTGTTCGTGATTTTGGTGGTCCAAGGAATTCGTAAGAGTTTCCTTCAGCACCAAAGTTCAAAGGCATCAATCTTCCTCCAGTGCGTTTTTTTCAGTGTCCAACTTGCGCAGCCGTAAGTTGCGATTGGGGAGATGATTGCGTCAACTTCCGACATTTAGTTGCGATGCTTATGTCTTTGTTTCTCCAGATCTAACTACACTTAACATTGTGCTGCGACCTAGCGCCATTTGTTGTTTTATTTCGGGATTGACTGATTTTCCGTTACCGGCTGTTGTCATGATCTTAGTTTTCTTGATATTCAAGTACAGGCCGATTTCTTCACTTCCTTCTATAACTTTTAGCATCAGTTGTTCAGGATCTTCTTGACTTTCTGCCAGCAGAGTTGTATCATCGGCAGATCTGAGATTGTTGATGTTTCTTCCACCAATCTTGACTCCGATGTTTGTGCATTTTGTATTGCCTCAAGATCGCCTCCAATGCAGGGGATAAGATGCAGCCTTGGCAGACGCCTTTACCAATGGGGATAAGATGCAGCCTTGGCAGACGCCTTTACCAATGGGGATAAGATGCAGCCTTGGCAGACGCCTTTACCAATTCTAAACCATTCCATGATACCATCGGAGGTCCTAACCGTATCTTCGTAGTTCACACTTCAATGACTGTATGAGTCGCCCCGTATGTCCCAGGACTCCCATTTGTCTTAGGCATGGCATTAGCTTGTTGTCTTCAGTGTAATGGAAGGCTTTGCTGTAATTGATGAAGCATATGCTCACCTCCTTCTGGTATTCCCGGGCCTTTTCTATGATCCATCAGAGATTTGCAATTTGGTCTCTTGTTCCTCTTCCTTTGCAAAAAATAGCTTGTCCCTGTTCCGCTGTCACCGTCATACATTTTTGTATGATCTTCAGTAGGATTTTGCTTGCATGCTATATTAGGGCTATCATGCAGCAGTTTGAGCGTTCTCTCGGGCCACCTTTTTATGGGAAGCTGACCTTGCCCAATCTTTTAGCCACAATTTGGTTTGTTTAGCTTCTGGACTGGCAGCGGCTTCAGCAATCGATTCGAGGGGCTTTCCTATTTGGTAGCCGATTCAGTGCCCACTCATCCTCCAGGATATCAGGTTCTAATTCTGTTAGTTCTTTTGTTTGCGGTTGATGGTTTTCGCAATCGTTTGCGTGTGGTTCTTCTGAATATTCCCGCCAGCTATGCTTCAGTCCAAGGATCACATAATTCCTTGCCATTCTGATCATAAATTGAAGTTGCCTTGCATGATGCAAACGGAGCTCGAACCTTGTTAACATGAGTGAAGAGCTCTCTGGTGGGCCCTTTTTTGTTTGCTTCTTCCAATTCCATGCAGCGGGCATTCCAAAACTGTTCCTTGTCTTTCCTCGCTTTGCACTGGCATCGGACATCATCCCTGTTTCCAGTAGTTTTTGCTTCTCGCCACATGTCAGCGATTCGGATGGTTTCCGCTGATAACCATGTTGTTTATCCTATTGCTTTGGTATATTTTTGTCTGCCGTTTCCATTGTGATGCATTTCATTTCCTCCTGTAGTTCGTCTGTCTGTTTTCCAAAAGTATTAAGCAATTAGAAAGGATTCTTTACTTCTCCTGCACAAGCGAGCGGCACGGAGCCGGGGTGGAGCTTCAATGCTGCTGCTGGTTTCCTGCGATGGCAGAAATGTAGTCTGATTTTGGCAACAAGCATTTGGTGGTCAGAGCCACAATCTGCGCCTGGGAACGTTTTTGCACCTAGAACAGAACTTTCCACTTTTGGGGGCACAAGATTTAATTGACTTGATTGGTGAACTCCGTTAGTGCGACGTCCGGGTGTACAAGGGACAATCTGGTTGTGTGAAAAATGTGTTCATAACCATTAATTAGTTTTCTTGGCAAAATTTGAAAAGTCAGTCAGCGCCATCATCTCGTTCTCTAAGCCGGATTTCACTCCTATCGATGTTTCTTCTGCTGTGCCGATTTTTTAATTGTTTACATCATTAGCAATTTCAATGTCCTTTTTGGGGATCTGCTTAGGCTGGGTTCACATGGGACAGATTTGCTGCTGAAATTCCGTGTGGAATTTCTGTGCGGCAAATCGCCCATGGCTCCTAATCCTGGGATTAGCCACCCATGTGGACAACATTTTACAAAAATCTCATCCACACGGGGCGGCCAATCCGTCGCTGCAAAGTCGGGCAGAACCGGCGATGCGGCGCAGAATGCACAGCCATAGCATGTCAATTTTTTTCTTTTTTCCACTGCGGCCTCACTTGTCTCTATGGGGAGAGAAAGCCACAATGGAATGTCAGCAGCCGAACCGCTCCAAAACCCACAGCGAAATGCGTCGGGTTGTAAAGTTGCGGCTCTCCCACAGAAATCTCACAGCTTTTCGATGCGGCCAAACCACGGGATTTCCGTCCCGTGGGAACCCATCCTTAAGGTTTCTAGGATGGTAGTATGTAGTACCTTTAAATAATGTGGTCACCATACAATGGTTATCAATTGTACACAGTGATAGTGACTACAGTGCAGTTACCTCCAGTGATAGTGATTACAGTGTGGTTACCACCATTGTTCACACGGGGATGTCTTCTCTGATTGACAATTCAAGTATCTCAAGACTCAGAGTTTGCTATATTAGTATCCAGTCTAAACAAGACTTTATTCATACTAGTATTAATGGTGTCATTCTCAAGTGTAGAGCAGTCTGCGGGGCTACTCTAGCCACCAAAAATACCAGAGCTCCGAGTTAACCATATTTGTGTCAATGCAATGAGTGGGCCAGACATGGCCGAGGCTGCTGGTTCCCGTCCTCCCTGGCCCAGTTGGTGAGCCTAAGTTCAGCTTCCATCTGTATTACACATCAGGCACAGATCACGGATGATTATACGGATATCTTACAATATAAGGAATGAAGCGTGAGGCCCTCTATTGTATAACCATCCTTCATGCAGGTTCCTGATAGTAATCATAAGTCCCTGATAGGGAGCAGAAGCTGCAGACCTCCCAGCTGGAAGGACTTTGTGTGGTCTTTGCTCCCACCTCTATCTTTTTCACTGCATACATGTCTACTGCAAGCAAACCAAACATGACTGATATGCAAGTGCATTACCGGGGGGCACGTGTGTGCTGCCAGGACATGTGCCATGGAAGCCACCTACCAGCCAGTCTGTCTTGGATTATTTAGGTGCTACGGCTCTGACCTATCAACCACCAGCTCAGCCATTCCATCACATATAGCAGTGGATTTCCTCTAGATAAGCATTGACTAGTAAATGCATATATCTCAGCCCCCTGTTCTCTCTGTCCTGCTGCTCCGGTGGGTTTTTGTTCATGCACCAGGAGGCTCAGGATGCTGAGCGGTGCTACAGGTACTAACGTGCATGAAGCTGGAAGAGGATAATGATAAATTGCAGTGTATTGCCCTACAAGTCATCACATGAGAACTGAGACTTCCACCACTCAGAGTTTATCACTTATCTTGTGGATAGATGCTAATAGTTAACCCCTTGGGGTGCGTTTAAACGAGCGAGTGCAATATCCGTAAGAGAAACTCGGGCCTATATTGCACTAGCAGACCCCGAGTATTTATGGAAGTGTGATGCATCTTGCCAGAAAATCGCATCACACTGATATTACAGTAAAATGTGTGTAAAAATCACCCATTATACCCTATGGGAACAAAACCGCATTGCATGGCACTCGCATGTCCACTGTTTGTCAAAAACAGCCCGCCCATAGAAGAAGTTGTCATTTTACTGCAAAACTCACATCTTGGACAGATCTGTAAATGATGGGAGTTGTGGTGATTAGATGAACGATCTTGTCATCGGAGGCCCTAAAAGTGGTTCCCCCCTTGGCCTATAAGAGGCTCTCGCAGGCTCCTTGTGTGTAGTGACCTCTTCTTCAGCTTGTAGAGCTTGTTGGCCACTAGACGCCTCTACGACGCAGAGAAGAGATTTCACCCTGTTACCAGAGTCTGAGAGGGGCGCATTATTGGGATGTGAGAAGCTGGAGAGTCGTATCCATGAATTGTCCCCCACCGGCCATTCTGACCAGTGGATGTGTGATGGTACACAAGGTGACCGGGCTCAGGACGCCCCCTACAGACCACCGGTAGAGAGGAGCCTCTGATCAGACTGTTAGGAGGTGTTGGGACTAGTGGATGTGTCAGGGCACACAAGGTGACCGGGCTCAGGACCCCCTACTGACCACTAGTAGAGGGGAGCGTCTGACCAGACTGTTAGGAGGTGTTAGGAGCAGTGGATGTGTGAGGGCACACAAGGTGACCTGTCTCAGGAAGCCCCCTACAGACCACCAGTAGAGAGGAGTGTCTGACCAGACTGTTAGGAGGTGTTGGGACCAGTGGATGGGGGCACACAAGGTGACCGGGCTCAGGACGTCCCGACAGACCACCAGAAGAGAGGAGTGTCTGACCAGACTGTTAGGGGGTGTTGGGACCAGTGGATGGGGGCACACAAGGTGACCGGGCTCAGGACGTCCCGACAGACCACCAGTAGAGAGGAGTGTCTGACCAGACTGTTAGGGGGTGTTGGGACCAGTGGATGGGGGCACACAAGGTGACCGGGCTCAGGACGTCCCAACAGACCACCAGTAGAGAGCAGCATCTGACCAGACTGTTAGGAGGTGTTGGGACCAGTGGATGGAGGCACACAAGGTGACCGGGGTCAGGACGCCCCCTACAGACCACCAGTAGAGAGAAGCGGCTGACCAGACTGTTAGGAGGTGTTAGGACCAGTGGATTGAGGCACACGAAGCGACTGGGCTCAGGACCCCCTACAGACCACCAGTAGAGAGGAGCGTCTGACCAGACTGTCAGGAGATGTTGGCAGCAGTGGATGTGTGAGGGCACACAAGGTGACCAAGCTCAGGACACCGCCTACAGAGCACCAGTAGAGAGGAACATCTGACCAGACTGTTAGGAGGTGTTGTGACCACTGGATGTGTGAGGACACTCAAGGTGACCGGGCTCAGGACCCCCTGACAGACCACCAGTAAAGAAGAGCATCGGACCAGACTGTTAGGAGGTGCTGGGACCAGTGGATAGGGGCACACAAGGTGACCGGGCTTAGGACCCCCAACAGACCACCAGTAGAGAGGAGCATCTGATCGTCCGACAAGCACCATTTCATTGTCCGCCATCGAGAGACAGGTGGCGCCATCGTTACACCCCTGTGTCTATCAGAACCATTACCAGTTGTTCGGCTGAAGGACATTTGATCTCATGGCCCCTATTACATGTATGGCCCCTGACACCCACCGTCGCCTCTGTTTGCACTGGTGTTGTGAACAATCAGACTGGACGTTGGAGGGGAACCAGGTTGCCTTTAGCGAGGAATCCAGGTTTGTTTGAGCGCTGATGACGGCGCTCAATCCTACCTTTGCTGTGGAGCGGTACACTGCCCCCTGATAGTGTGATGGTCTGGAGGGCCATCGCATACGACAGCCGGTCCCCCTAGTAGTGGTAAGAGGGACAATGACAGCTCAGCGATATGTTCAGGACATCCTGCAGCCACATGTGTTCCTCTCATGACGGCTTCCAAGAGGCAGCAGTATAATGCTCGGCCGCACACACAAGGGGGTCACAGGAAGCCCCCACAACATTGTCACACTTCAGTGGCCCAGAGCCAGATTTATCACCAATAGAACATGTATGGGACCATTTGGGATGCCAACTTTGATAGCCTATGATTTAGCATGATCTAGAGGCTCAGATGCAGCAAATGTGGAGTAATATGCCGCAGGATATCATATGCCTCCATGCCTGCCTGTATCACATCTTGTATCCAAGCTAGAGGCGGTACAACAGGGTACTAGAACCTCCATGCCTGCCCGTACCACATCTTGTATCCAAGCTAGAGGCGGTACAACAGGGTACTAGAGCCTCTATGCCCATCCGTATCACATCTTGTATCCAAGGGAGAGACGATACAACAGGGTACTAGAGCCTCTATGCCTGCCTGTATCACATCTTGTATCCAAGCTAGAGGTGGTACAACAGGGTTCTAGAGCCTCCGTGCCCACAGTATCACATCTTGTATCCAAGCTAGAGGCGGTACAAAAGGGTACTAGAGCCTCCATACCCCCCGTATCACATCTTGTATCCAAGCTAGAGGCGGTACAAAAGGGTACTAGAGCCTCCATACCCCCCGTATCACATCTTGTATCCAAGCTAGAGGTGGTACAACAGGGTACTAGAGCCTCCATGTTCCCTGTATCACATGTTGTATCCAAGCTAGAGGCGGTACAACAGGGTACTAGAACCTCCATGCCTGCCCGTACCACATCTTGTATCCAAGCTAGAGGTGGTACAAAAGGGTACTAGAGCCTCCATGCCCCCCGTATCACATCTTGTATCCAAGCTAGAGATAGCCCAACAGGGTACTAGAGCCTCCATGCCCCCCATATCACATCTTGTATCCAAGCTAGAGGTGGTACAGCAGGGTATTAGAACCTCCATGCCTGCCCATATCACATCTTGTATCCAAGCTAGAGGCGGTACAACAGGGTACTAGAGCCTCCATGCCCCCCGTATCACATTTTGTATCCAAGCTAGAGGCGGTATAACAGGGTACTAGAGCCTGTATATTATACATAATATATTCCTTCTAGGCAGGGATTGATTCTGAGTGTATATCTGTGTATATACTCCTCCTAGAGAGGGATGTTACTGACAATGAGTGTACAAGTGAGCGCGATGCAATTTTTTTCTGCTCTCATAGGGAAGAATAGGTGATTCTTCATCAGAATCAACCCAAAATAGGACATTCTGCAATTGTTCTTTTGCATCGCTGCCTCTTTCAATGCTTTGAGAGAAAAGTTGCGCATGTAAATACACCCATTAATCAGTGGGATCGTTTCCTGTGTGATTTCTGCAGGAGAATCGCTCATGTAAATGTCTTACAGACACTGTTTCAGGTAATTGTTATTTAAAGTTCTTTAGTAAGGTCCGGCAGACATCACTATGTGGGCCTATATCTTCCCTCCTGTCCGCCTCCCACTGCCATAACCCAAGACCAGTATGGCTTCATGAACTTAGATCTGCCTGCTAATGCCACGAGTAGGCCAGACCGGGCAGAGACTGTTGGTCTGGTGCTCCCTGACCCATCTGATGACCCCAGGATCAGCTTATTGGACACCTACATTTGCAGCTCCACCTTTCTCATTCAGTACAAGGATTTCTTGTTTGGTCACCTTCCAGCAGGTGGCGCTGTGGAGGTTTTTTCCATCCTCTATTTGCATACTTTTTGCCCAGGGAGCTTTGCATGATCTATATAAGAATCCCCTTTCCAACTTAGTGCTCTCTTCAAGGAGAAACTTTATCCTTCCAGACACTTGTCTAGTAGATGTAAGTTATCTTTGACACGTATTCCACCCACCTGTGAAAGTTTCCTCCTTCTTACAGATTTGTCAGCTTTTTAAAAAACTTTTCTTTAGATTAACACATCAGTTATGGACCGTTGACAACGCTCATGGAGATACATAATCGCCACCATTATTCGCTTGACTGCCAATCTGTCACACTTAATTACTGTTTACTCTGTTTTTCTGCCCCTGGTCGAAGTTCTGAAACTTCCCACGTTGTCTCCAGTCTAAATATTACTGACATTCAGCCTGCTGCAGATGATGAAGTTACTGTGTTGGAAGGAAAGTATCCAATCAGGGGTGTTGCGTGCCGACGGGTCTTCTAATTCATCCGGATTTCTTACAGTAGCGTGCCAAAAGTCCTGGTATAGCGGTATATAAATTGATGATGAAGTGACGTTCCCTCGGGTGATGCTTGAGAACGCCCTCACCTGTGTAACTTGTGAGTGAGGTTGAACAATGGCCAAGCGATATGCATTACTGGAGCTGGGAGGGGGCATCATAATGGATGCCCTATGGATGAGACATCCCATTATTGAAGTTGTTCAGACATTTAATATTCCTCGATCCACAGTGTCACTTGCGGGGTCTTGATTCGGAGCTTGGGATGGGACAATCCCCCATAAGCATGATACCCCAAGGCACTCTGGACACCAAAGTTGTTCTCCGAGAATAATCATACGGGTTCATACTGACAAACATCTCTTTTTTTGTGTAGTAAAAAGTTACTCCAATCAGTGGCAAATAAGCAGATAGCGACTCACAATGTCTCTCTCATCCTCCCATCAGTACCAATCTACCTCCACTGGAGGCACAATACAGTTAATTTGAGACCGGAAGGTAGGGTTACCCTGAGCAGGGAAGTAGTCCGCCTCATAGATGCCCCTCCTCCGCCTGCAGGTCCGAGTCTTGGGCCTGGGTCTGCTCAGCGGTTTGCTGCGCACAGCTTTAGGCTTTTCTCTCTCGCCTGAGCTGCATCCTCTGCAGGATACCAGCCCCTTTAAATACTTCTATTCCCCTAATACTTGTGGTGAAAGTGAGACCCCGTAAGCCGCATCACAGCCCACAACAGGAAATTTAAAGGCACAGTTACATTGCAAAAACCAATTCAGGAAACCTGTCAGTCAGACAACAACATTAACATTAATAAACCGGTGGGTTCACCCCCACTACACTAACTTTACTAATACCGATATAGGAAGATAGAAAATAAATAGTTGAAACATATAAAAATAAGCTCATTATTTCTGTTTTACAGATCTGCATCTAATTACCGAAACTAGAATTAAAGGCGATGTCCAGGATTTGAAAAATATGACTACTTTTTTCCAAAAACAATGCCACTCCAGTCTATGGGTTGTGTCTGGTATTGCAAGTGAGCCCCATTCACTTTCAAGGAACTCAGCTGCAGTACCAGAGACAACCCATGGACAGGGGTGGTGCTGTTTCTGGAAGCAGTCCCATTTTTCTAATCCTAGACAGGAGCGGGCTGTTGATCTTTCCAGAAGCTATGATGGCCGCCTCAAGTAAATATGGGGATCTCTGGGTGACTATATTATCACATTCCTCGCTGATTAATTACACATAGGTTATAATGGCGGACAGATTAACTCTTTATCGACCTGCAGCTGTTGTCTTATTGACTTGTGGGGTTTTCTTTTCAGATTATCTCATTCTCTGCTTTCTCTAGTCATTGCTTTGTGTGTTTGGCGGAGGAGAGATTTGTGAAAGGGAGTTACTTATTGGCCAGACCTGGAGTTCAAGTGGCTCATTCATTAATGTCACATTATTCACTGACTAGAGCGTGGAGCGCACCACTGCCTTTTATGTACTCTGGATCTGAAGCCCGTGTCTGTTTGTGACTTGTGAGAAGTACGTGTCGCCTTGTGGAGAGCACCAAGGAGCTGGCAGGAGACTCCTAGGTCATGCAAAGCTCCTCTGGGAAATTGGGTATGCAAATAGTAGATGGTACACTGCGCCACCTATTGGAAGGAACGTCCCTATAGAAATGGATTAGGCTAATGGTTTATATTCATGTGATGAAACAGTTTTCCAACAGAGAATATTACATGGGAAATTTTGGGCTGTAACACCATTATCCATTCCAAGCACAGGTCCAGCATTGGGACAGACATAGGTCTCCCTCCTGGTCCCATGACACCTGAGCATTCTAGGGCAGGAGAGTTAGGGCCCGGCACATTGTCTTCTGCACTGTCCGTTTCACGAATGAAGTGCAGCAGTTTGTCCTATCCTGACCCTGGGTCTCCGGACTCGAACTCAGAGCATCATATGGGTGTAACATGCTCCGAGTTTGGGTCCAAAGACCTGCAATCAGGTTAGGACCCAATGCTGCACTCCATTAATGAAAAGATGGTACAGAGGACAGTGTAGCCAGGTCCTAAAGGGCATTTTTACCCTCAGCCACATTTTACTTCTATGCGATGACACTGTAATGAGGGAATGTTTTGAACCACTTGCAATTGGTCCTACTGATTAGAACCTCTACCCCCCCTCCCCGCCCTCCGGTGACTTAAGTGCAAGACCATGACAATGGTAACCCCGGACGTTAATAAGCGTGATTAGTAAAACCAGATCCTCTGTTCTCCTCACTGATTGTGGAACCCATGGTCATCTTGAGAGCATAAATGTTGTGACAATGGGCCGATTGACTGCTGTAGTGGCCCGGAGGGCTCTACAGGATAGTCACATACTCAGTAGTCCTGAAATACCTTGCTATGTGCTCCTGTGGAGACATAGAGGGTATTGTACGGGGTAGAGACCATGTCTTTCCCCTAGCTAATTGGCTCAAGCTATTCTGCTCGACAATAGCTAGCTGCTGATTGGCTGTGTGTCATGGAATTTCCTTATTGGTAGAAGGGAAGTGATATACAGATGAGCCTGGGAAAGGAAGCAGGGAGCGGTAGGATGTGAGGTGGGAAGAGAAGAGAAAGTGCGGGAAAACAGCAATAAGTGAAGGAGGAGTTAAGTGGAGTCGTCATTGGGAGGTGGACAAGAGAGAAGATATAATGCAGGGTTGCAGCAGTTAATGTTGTCGGAGTGGAGAGTGGGAATACAAAAGCTACCAAAACAAGTGCAGTGTGGAGGACAAAGATCTGGGGAACAATCTACACAACAGTGAGTTGAACGAGCCCCTGTTTAATGCAAAGTCAGGGAAGGTGCAAGCAGCCATATCTCAGTCACTCCATTTTCTTCTATATAATCCTAAGGAAAACAACTCTCAGATGACTAAGACTGGTGGGATTCTTTCCTGAGTAACCTTAATAGAGATGAGCATTGAAAAGAAACAGTTTGTGTTATTCTTGCACTTGGAGCAACGTTAATGCCAATTCAAAGCAAGTCTGCAGAACTGGGAATAGTAAATGTTACAAGTGTGTTAATAACTGCTGAGCAAACTGTGTACCTTCGGTTTACCAACACAGCTATGTGGACTCGTCTCAGTTATTTCACTACCAACCACCTACGTTCACCCCACAAAGGTACTGGCGTCACGTAAGAAAACTATAACCGTTAAAGACTATTACCACTGTTTTGATCTTGTCTGTTTTTGCACTGCATACGACCGAACTGGGCCACATTCTGCCATTGTTGGGAGACATCGCAGAGCCATCTGTGACAACCATTCTACCGTATTGTGGTGTATATAAAGTCATCTATTTGCAGAGATCATTCCCATTCACTTACAATAGAGGGTGATCCTTGTGCAATGTCAAATATATTGAAACTGATAGGCTTTTTAGCATTGTCAATCATTGCTACCATTAGGGCACTACTGGTGGTAATGCTGTCGGGAGCCCATGCAAATAAGGGGCCCAAGCTTGGTGCAGTCAAGTAGCAGTCTAGCTCTGAGAGGAGGATACATCAAACTTAGTTTCCCATATGGTGCCCTATTTTTCACATAAGTACAGTATAAATGTCCCAATAGGTTTTCTGCGCCCAATCATGAGATCACTAAATACATAGCAGGGGCTTGTGAGGATCACTATGTTTGAGAGGGAGTAGAACAACCTCTTGCAGCTGCTCACCAAATCTACACAATGGAGGCCGATTGACCTAATATGGAGTTCAGGGGCCCTGACCATTTGCCTTATGAAGTCAAGATATTTCTGATGTTGGCCCAGTAGTTGGTCCAGGTAAAAGGTTTACAGCACACCAAAGGAATTGGATTTTTGGAAGGTATCAGTTAGGAGAAGGCAATCAGAACATTTCCAATGTGTTACATATACTGTGAAGCCCAGGGGAGACCATCAGCAAGAAGTGGATTAAATGTGGAACAACAGTGACATCACCAAGAACTGGATGTCCCTTAAAACTTGACGAAAAGGCCAGAAGTAAATTGTTCCAGGAGGCCGACAGCAATATTAAAGGAGCTTCAGGAGTTTCTGGCCAGTCCTGGTTGTGTAGTCATGTGACAACCATCTTCTGTGTTCTTCATATGTCTGGGCTGTGGGGTAGGGGGGCAAGATTGAAAACTTTCTAATAAAAAAAAAACATTCAAACCCGACCGTGTCTTGTCAAAACCTCCATCCCGTCTTCCAGGAGTCTGTGGAGAACGTGTTCTGTCTGATGAGACCGAAGGGGAAACTTGTTGGACAGAATTCCAGAAGGGATGTTGGTGTAAAGCCAACACTGCCATCACCAGAAGACCCCCAGACCACAGTGAGGATGGTGGTGGCAACATTATGTGGGGGACTGTTCTGCTGCTGGAACTGGGACTTTAGTCAAGGGGGAGGGGATTATGAACAGTTCCAAATATCAGCCCATGTATGCACAAAACCTTCAGGCCTCCGCTAGAAATCGGGAGATGAAGAGGAATTTCACCTCTCAGCACAAGAACAACCTAAAGAAGACCTCCGAATCACCAAGAGAATGGCTTTGCCACAACAAGATCAAAGTTTTGGAATGGCCCAGCCAGAGCCCAGACCTGAACCCCATTGAAGATCTGTGGGTTGATCTAAAGAGGACAAGATGCCCAATTTGACCTATTTGAAGCGCATTTGCAAGGAAGAGTGGGCAAAGATTGCCAAGTCAAGATGCGCCATGCTGACAGACATAGACCCAAAGAGACTGAATGCTCTCATGAAGTCAAAGGGTGCATCAACGAAGTATTAGTTTTAGGGTGTGCAGATTTATGCAACCCTTTTTTATTTCTTTCTTCCTCACGCTAAAAAAATTTCAGTTAGTTTTCCAACGGAATTGCGCAGATAACGGGTCACATGGAAGGTGGACAGAAATCTGAAATCATTCATCTTGGCATTTTAGCGGGGGTGTGTAGACTTTTTGTATCTACTATATTCACCAAAATACACACATATGCAGTGAAAATTGTGCCATTTTCATTGACCAAAATCACATATGTAAGAATGAGGCCAAAAAGAATTCTGCAGATTCCATTGTCACATGACTGTTGCAAGACTCCAAAGTTATGCGTGACTCTTTTTGTTTGCCCCTAGGCCTGATAGAGCCATTAGAATAGGTGGGTATCCAGGATTTGGAGAACCATTCTGCTCAGAGCTCCACCTGTAATCAGTCACATAGAAGTCAGCCTGATAGCTGCTATCTCTACAAGCCGGGTTATATACACAGCGGGTTATATACATAGCGGGATGGATGACTGCTGCATGAATGGAGTAAATCAGCTACAAAGGTCTTTCTGTTAAACAACTGTTTGCTAAATCTGTGCAATGTGGGTTAAATCTCATTAAACAAGGGCCAATGTTTCCACAGAGTCCTATTCACACACTTTTTGGCCCTTTTTTAAACTGCTGATCATGGGTTTGCAGCATTTTGCAGCAGTTTTCTCCATTTACTGTATTTCAGTTCTGCAGATCTGAGCGATAAAAACTAAATGGAATTTTAATATCACGAGGAGACGCATTATTGACCCACAAATACTAGCAGGGCGCCAGGTGCGAGTCCCAGACTCTTCCGGACCGCGGTGTGCTATCCGTCCCCAGTCATTAACCAGGCAGATCTGCCATTAACAAGCGTTAAATCAATTTGGGAAACAGATTTGGAGGAAGAAGCAGTCATTGTGGTCAATAAATCATACAGATAATACCAGGGTGCAGCACATTTCTTTGCATCCACCAGACTGGAGATCCGGCACCCCTTCCGCCATCACAGGGAGATCCCGCACATCGGTATTTACTGCTCTTGTCAGGGCCAACAATACAAAGCTGACAGCAAGAAGGACCCGAGGGGCAGAAGTTAGAAGTAATCATAAGCCCCTGGCCTATCCACAGGATGTGCCACAAATGGGAGAGCTGCTCAACAGGCATCTCCGTAATTGCCATAAAGTACAACCGCTGCTCTGCTGACCTCTATGGGAGGAGCAACAGGCCTGAATCGGTGAAGGAAGCCCAAATCACATTTATGTGTCATTTTTATTAATTACCCACCAGAATATCAATTGTGTTCAGTAGCGTAGATATAGGGGGGGAGAAATAGTAGGTGCACCAGGGCAGTAGTACCTGAAGGAGCCCAAAGGCCCTTCTGTCACATAAGGCAGCACCAGTATTATGCACCGAAAAACCCCTTTATTAGAGCCCCCGGCCCGCTCACAATTGGCGCTTCCCTGTATGGTAATTCTCCCCGTGACCCCGGAGCATAAAATCGCATCACAAGTTTTCCGCAGATCAGTTTCAGTGTGAATCCACATTAGATGGGAAAATCCAGCGATCTGAGCGACTTCCAACGAAGCCCGGTCATCAGTGCTAGACTAGCCGGGGGCTCACCGCCAACTGCGGGGGTTTCCTCATGTAATAATGTGGAGAGTATACAGAGAATGGCGCGATCAAGGAAAACATCCAGCGAAAGGGGATCCTGTGGACGAAAACAGCTGGTGTCTGAAAGGGGTCGGAGGAGGATGTCAGGAATCGTTCTGACCAACAGGCTGCACAGTCAGCTGAATGCAACGCTGGAGCTCCAACTAACGTGTCCAAACGCACAACTCGGCGTTCCTATAACAGCAGACGACCAGTTCCAGCGCCATTGTGTCTAAGAGAAGCAAAAAGGAGAGTCTCAAGGTGGAAAACAGCGCAAAAACTTGTATCACTGAGCAGCGGAAAAACATCTCCTGATGGATCCAGATTTCTGTTGCCCTGTGCTGATGGGAGGTCAGAATTTGGTGCAAGCAGCATGAATTGATGACCCCTTCCTGTCAGGCTGATGGAGGTGCAGTAATGGTGATGGGAAGGTTTTCTTGGCTCACCCTGGGTCCTCCAATAACTGTGGATGATGATTTGCCACACATCTGAAGGCCAACGAAAGTCCAACCCGCTACTAGATGGGGGCTGTAATGGTGATTTGATGTACCGTACCGTGTAGAAGTTTTAGGCAAGTGTGGAAAAAATGCTGCAGACTAAGAATGCTTTCAGAAATAGAAGGGTTAATAGTTTGAACAAAAGAGAAATGTAGATGCCATCAATATTTATCTTCCATCAATTCTTCTAGGAACACTTGCACACAGTTTTTAAAGGGACTCGGCAGGGAAGGACTGGAGGTACTTCTCCTGTCCATATAGCTCCCCTTTCTAAACTGAATTAAAACTCACACCCCTTCTGGGTTGTAAACGTGGGGTCGGACGCAGCTTTAGTAAAACAACTCTTAAACATTTTAAATTTTTAACCCTTTCCATGCTTCGATAAATCCCAAGTTCTTGAATCCAGAAAAGCAGGCGCTCGTAAGCCCCAATCTCATCAGGCTTGTTAACCACCCTTATCCTATAGCACAGCTAGCATGGAAAGTTTCCATCTATTCAACAGCTGTGACAACTTCCAAGACAACTCCGCCACTAGTATGTGCCCTTCCACAAAAGCAACCCCTTGGCAGCAACCCCCTTAGGGGCAGGTGTGTTCCAAACGATCATTCTCTCTGTTGTCCTTCTTTCTTCTCCTGTGCCTATCTCTCCATCTCTTCCTATTGTTACTCTACCCCTTCCTCACTAAGGGTCGCTCCCCCTTAACCCTTTCCTAATCCCCGGCCCTCCAGTCCCTGGCAGCTACATTAAACATTCTGCTGCTTGCAATTCTTCCAGACATCTTGGAGCACTAAGCCCAGATCTTCTGTGGATGTCGGCTCGCTCCAATCCTTCTGTCTCTTCATGTAATCCCAGACAGACTGGATGATGTGAGATCAGGGCTCTGTGGGGCCAAAGCATCACTTCCAGGACTCCTTGTTCTTCTCTATACTGAAGATGACATCGGCTGGATGTTGGGGGTTGTTATCCTGCTGTAAAGTAAATTTGAGCCAATGGAATGCCTTCTATTTTTGAAAAATGTCTTACTTTGCAGCATTTTTTCCGCATCTGCCTAAAACGTTTACACAGTGCTGTATATACTGAGTGTTGTATATATCTGGTTATAATTACTGTAGGTAAAATTCATGTCTACATAAGTATGTGGGAAACGTCTCTATGCTGATAGATGATTCTGCAGGACTTAAAAGAGGAAACCACTTCCTGTAATACATCAAGATTTCTTTTGCCCTATGGCTACTCCTTGAGTTACGCATGTGATGCAGACCAGTGCGTTGTAAGGAATGGTACTAGAATGTAGCACAGTATACATTAAAACTATATGCACTCTCTGGAATATCATGTCGTTGCAGACAAGCGTCTCGCCGTGTATCACATTCCATCCATTTGACATTTTTTCTTTGATGTGTCTTTTTGAAGACTATTTTCCTTCCGACAAATTTTTTTTTTTAGATATTTGTAAAAGAACAGAATAGAAAAGTGTCAGTCTAAGAGGAGCACCCAGTGTGCGAACGTTTAAGGAGCGCCAAGTCTATAGGCCTACCTGGTGCGCCCACTTCTACTCTAGTCTTAGACATTGAGCAATGTTTCCACCATCGGTGTGTCCCATCTGTGAGACCAAATCTCCTTCAGCGAAGCGCCTGGAAATGGTTCTGACAGACACAGGGGTGTAACAATGGCGCCCCCTGTCTCTGGATAGCGGACAACAAAACAGTTGGAGCTGCTTGTGCTTGTGAGACGATCAGACGATCCCCTCTATTGGTGGTCTGTCGGGTGCATCCTGAGCCCGGTCACCTTGTGTGCCCCTATCCACTGGTCTCAACACCTCCTAACAGTCTGGTCAGAAGCTCCTCTCTAGTGGTGGTCTGTAGGGGCTTCCTGAGCCCGGTCACCTTGTGTGCCCTCATCCATTGGTCCCAATAGTCTGGTCAGACGCTCCTCTCTACTGGTGGTCTGTAGGGGACGGCCTGAGCCCGGTCAGCTTGTGTGTCCTCATCCACTGGTCCCAACACTTCCTAACAGTCTGGTCAGATGCTCCTCCCTACTGGTGGTCTGTAGGGGGCATTCTGAGCCCGGCCATCTTGTGTGACCTCACACATCCACTGGTCCCAACACCCCCTAACAGTCTGGTCAGATCGGCCCGGTGGGGGACAATTCATGGATACGACCATCCAGCTTCTCACACCCCAATAATGCGCCCCTCTCAGACTCTGGTAACGGGGTGAAATCTCTTCTCTGCGTCGTAGAGGCGTCTAGTGGTCAACAAGATCTACACAAGTGGAAGAAGAGGTCACTACACACAAGGAGCCTCCGAGAGCCTCTTATAGGCCAAGGGGGGAACCAATTTTAGGGACTCAAGTGACAAAACCGTTCATCTAAAAGTGTGGAGAAAGTGTCAGCATAAATGGAGAGATTTTAAATAAAAAAGGCTTTATTGTTCCTATATGGTGGTTTCTCCAATATAGGCAAGCCCACCGGGGCATGTAATTAGACACACCACGCAAGAGGATGTGCATGAATATCTATTTTTAATTTTAAACCTCTCTCCAGTGCTTGGGTGGAAAACGTATCCCCCTTGATTAAGTTGCTGCAGCAAGAACAGTTGCAACATGGGAAGTTGCCGTTCTCAAGTGGTCCGAGAACCATCTGCGTATTAGTTGCACCAATGGGAAACGGAGGTTTCACCTAATTGTCCCTCAGATTTTTACCCCTTCTTTAGGCCATAATGGTTACTGTCCTAAATTAAGCGATGTTGTCACACCCCCTGAATGGACCAATGTTTTTTTCTTACTTCTAGGTTCCAAGAGCTCAGACTGTTTTTTATATTTAACTTCATAAATTGTTTTATCCATGAGGAATTTAGAATATCCCCTATCTAGAAATGTCCTGCTCATCTGATCGAGTCTTGCATCATTGAGCTCGTCATCAGCAAGCCTCCTAACCCAGAGGAGCTGACTCCACGGCAAAGATTGTATCATGCTATTAGGGTGATAGCTGTCAAAATGTAGGATACTGATCCTATCGGTCACCTTAGTGTACAAATCTGTAATTAATCTACTCGATCTCTTGGAAATCATCACGTCAAGAAATTGTATCGTTTCTGAAGCATAACTCAGAGTGAATTTAATACCAGGGTTACCCAAATTAGGGGAACATTGAAATTTCAGCAACTCTGTTGCAGTGCCTTCCCAGATGAGAACACGTCGTCAATGAAACATAATCCTCCTTAAATTTGTGCATGAAGACATTGGCGTATGTGGGTGTAACGTTGGAGCCCATGGTGGTGCCCTGTCCCTGCCTGTAGTATACCCCCCCAAAAACAAAGTAGTTGTTGGTGAGGATGAACTCAGCAGTGACAGGGCAAAGCAGATACACTTGGGAGACAACCCTGATCCATTAATAAAATGGCTCAGCGCTTCTAGACCTTGTGTGTGTCCAATAGAAGTATCAAGAGACACCAAGATGGCCCCATTTGTAATCTCCACATCGTTCAATTTTGTTAACAAGTCACCCGTATTGCGAATATAAGAGTCCTGAAGATATTGTCCAGGAATTTTGCTGGATTGCTAAATAGCGATTCGCATTCAGAGACTATAGGTCTCCTCGGAGGGTTGGTCAAGTCCTTGTGGTCTTTTGGTAAGATGTAAAGGGTAGGAACCTTTGGGTGCAATATATCAAGGTATTTAACCGAATCAGAATCTGTGGTGCCATCAAGGAGGGCATCATTCAATATTACCCTCATCTGTGCTCGAAATTTAACAGTAGGGTCAGTTTTCAATCTCTCATAAATATTTGTATGACCGAGCTGTCTGAGAACCTCACTGCGATATTTACTAGAGTCCATGACCACAATGGCTCCGCCCTTCTCGGCCGGTTTAATAATTATATTATCACTGCACAGAGATCTTAAGCCATGTTCTCGTCTCTAGTCATATTATTCCTTTTCCCACCATTAGATCTCCCATATTGAGATTTAAGTTTAGCATTACCTTTTCGTATAGACAAGATATAGGTCTCTACACAATGATTAGATTACTGGGTTGGAATTGGCTTCTGTTGCGCAGTCCAACACCAACCAAGGAAAAGCCCTCACGGGTGTTGGACTGCGCAGCATCACCAAGACTAGATGAATCAGAAGTAAACATGCATTTTAATCTTAAAGGGGTTGTCCCGCGCCGAAACAGGTTTTTTTTTTTTCAATAGCCCCCCCGTTCGGCGCGAGACAAACCCGATGCAAGGGTTTAAAAAAAAAAAAAAAACGGATAGTGCTTACCTGAATTCCCGCGCTCCGGTGACTTCTTACTTACCTTGCGAAGATGGCCGCCGGGATCTTCACCCTCGGTGGACCGCAGGTCTTCTGTGCGGTCCATTGCCGATTCCAGCCTCCTGATTGGCTGGAATCGGCACGTGACGGGGCGGAGCTACACGGAGCCGCTCTCCGGCACGAGCGGCCCCATTGAGAAAAGAAGAAGACCGGACTGCGCAAGCGCGTCTAATCCGGCGATTAGACGCTGAAAATTAGACGGCACCATGGAGACGAGGACGCTAGCAACGGAACAGGTAAGTGAATAATTTCTGATAACTTCTGTATGGCTCTTAATTAATGCACAATGTATATTACAAAGTGCATTTATATGGCCATACAGAAGTGTATAGACCCACTTGCTTTCGCGGGACAACCCCTTTAAGTTCCTAAAGAACCGTTTTAGATCTAAATCAAGTTGAAACCAACCAATGTGCCGTTTAGGGCAAAATGAAAGCCCCTTAGATAATACCTGCACTTCAACCAGGGATAAACGTCCCGAAGAGATATTTATTACCAAATTCGTTAAGTTCTCCTTCGTCCCATCAGTGGCTGCCGGAATGTGGACCGTGTCTTCATCGTGGTTGTTTCTCTTACCCGATCTCCTGTGTCTGGTTCCTCGTGTCTACTCCTGGTACATGGATTCCCCTGATGTATTGTTATGTGGGCATGTGCATTAGGCCTAATTGCCATGGACGGATTTTGTACCGCGTTTCATGTGGCAGAAATCCGCGGCGTTATCCCACTGCTATTGGGCTCTATTGACCCTAATAGCTTTTTGCCTTGCAATGTTCAGGCTGCAGAATTCTACCACAGAATTCCGCAGCGTGAAAGAAATCCCAGCATGCTCTGATTGCCACGGAAAAACACGCAACCGGATTCCATTTTAGTCAATGGAAGCCGTCCTTCACGCGATGCTTCCGCTATGAGCACCGCGGAAGTATCGCGTGATTACACATCCCCGCCCACGCGTCATGCTCTCCGGCTCGCTAGATGGGACTCTCACGGCAGATCTGGAGAGGTGAGAATTGGGTCTTTGTGGGGCGCAGTGTCGGACTCCGCCGCAATACTCTACTGGCGGAGTCCGCCACGGCCGTTGGCTGGAGGCCTTATGCAGGTGAAACTGATGCTTACATCTGCTTTATGTTATCTAATCACTGTTGTAAGTGTACCGCTTGTGATGACTGGTGTTTGCGTATGGGTGGTTTTGTATTTAAATGTCATGTGATGTCATAGAATCATAGAATGGTAGAGTTGGAAGGGTCCTCCAGGGTCATCGGGTCCAACCCCCTGCTCAATGCAGGATTCACTAAATCATCCCAGACAGATGTCTGTCCAGCCTCTGAAGACTTCCATGGAAGGAGAACTCCCCACCTCCCGTGGTAACCTGTTCCACTCATTGATCCCCCTCACTGTCTAATATTTAATCTGTGTCTCCTCCCTTTCAGTTTCATCCCATTGCTTCTAGTCTTTCCTTGTGCAGATGAGAATAAGACAGATCCCTCTGCAGTGTGATAGCACCTCAGATATTTGTAGACCGCTATTAAGGCCTCATGTCCACGGGCAAAAGATGATTTTGAATCCGCAGCGGGTCACCCGCACGCGGATCCGCATCCCATAGGGATGCATTGACCACCCGCAGGTAGATAAATACCCGCGGACGGGAAATAAAAGTGAATAAAAAAAAATATGGAGCATGAAAAAAAATGGACATGCTCCATTTAGGTGCGGGTCTCCCACGCGGACGGCTCCCGCAGGCTTCTATTGAAGCCTATGGAAGCCATCCGGATCCGCGGGAGACATAAAATAAGAATAACTTACCCGCAGCGGACTGTGCCTGTCTTCCCTTCTTCACAGCCGGATCTTCATTCTTCGGCCCGGCGGGTGTCCCTGGCGTATGCGCGCGGCACGCAGCCGGCGTGCCGAGCACATCCGCCGGCCGAAGAAAGAAGATCCGGCCACAAAGAAGAGAAGACCTGCACGGTCCGCTGCGGGTAAGTTATTCTTATTTTCAGCGCTCATGTCCGCGGGGCAGGAGGGACCCGCTGCGGATTCTCCATGGGAATCCGTAGCGGGCCTGATTTTCCCCGTGGACATGAGGCCTAAGTCTCCTCTCAGCCTTCTCTTCTGCAAGCTAAACATTCCCAGATCCGTTGACCGTTCCTCATAGGACATGATTTGCAGACCGCTCACCATCTTGGTGACTCTTCTCTGAACTTGCTCCAGTTTGTCGATGTCTTTTTTACGTATGTTATATTAGGCTTAAAAAAGGCCATAAAAGGCCGAAACGTAGCTTTTTATGGAACAATAAAGCCGTTTTTAATTTAAAATCTCTCCATTTATGCTGCTACTTCCTCTACACTTCTGGATACCTCGGGGACCCCTGGTTCAGGTCCCCATAGTGGCTTTGCTTCCTTTCCACTTCGCCTTGTCAGGACTTGTTTGAGTGCTGCTCACATCTTCTTGCTTATACTAAAGACCGTTCATCTAATCCCCCCCACAACTCTTAATCATTCGCATATCTGCCTGAGATGTACCTGCATGCTAAGTTTTGCAGCAAAACCACAACTCCTTCTAGGGGAGCGATTATTTTTGACAAAGAGTATATTTGCTAATAAATTTTGAAACAGAGTCCACCCTTAGTCACCTAGCAAGAGCACGGTGGCTCAGTAGTTAGCACTGTTTGACCAAAGGTAAGCTTGAGTTTGTATGTGCTCCCTGTGTTTGCATAGGTTTCCACTGTGTACTCCACTTCCCTCTCTGACACTCCAAAAAGACACTAATAGGTGAAATTGGTAAATGTGTTTGAGATAGGGAATTTAGATTGTAAGTCCCATAGTGAGTAAGGGGTTAAAGGCCCATGTATATATCTATGAACATTACTACTGTGCTATGTGTTTCTGTCAGGACCTTCAGAGAAGTCTGCTGTGGGTGAACAGGACCTAAGCTGCCCATTGATTGGCTGGGTTTAAAAGACATATCATGTTCCTGTACTCTAGTGTGGCTCAACAGTTTTCGTAGAGAGCAGAGAGCCTTGTGTGGAGTGAGCTGCCCCAGTACTACAGGAGAGCTGAGCATTCTTGTACCAGAGAGAGAGAAAGCAACTTGGATTCCCAGAGTGGTGCTACCCAGCTGTTGCACCTCATGTGCACAATATTAAGGACACCCTATTTGTAGGGTATGGACTGAGTTATAGCAATAGTTGGTTTACTAATCAAATGTTAGTAAACTGTTTGCATCGTCTCCAAATAATCCGGTTATCTTATTGCCATATTGTTCTTTAGCATACATTCAGTTAAGCGTTGCTTGTTAAATTAAATTTGTGTAACACCTCTCCATAACCGGCGTCATATTCCACACCTATAACCTGTTTTAAGTGGATGAGGTGTCATGAAAATATGCATACGGTGTTGCAGAGTATGTTGGTGCTGTATGAGCAAGAGAAATCAATGTACTCCATTGTGACCCAATATTTATATAATGGTGACCCTCCAGGATCGAGTCCACATCCTGGGGGCCTATTGGCTTTCTTCTGTCTGAAGTGACCCAGTGGACAAACTATGTCTCCTAGTGAGCTAGTAGATTGGTGCTAGTCCTTGCTCTCCAGTAGTTGCTTACCTGCATGGTTGCTTAGTGGTTTGGGTTTTAGCAAAAGGCCACCATTTTGAATCTGAGAAAGGCAAGAAATATCAAGATCCTTTCTTGACTGTTACAGTATTACATGTTATATCACTGATTACTTTAGGAGTGTCGGTGATCCGGCGATTATTCTGATTGCCAGATTGGAGTCAGGATTTTCTTCCCCCTTAAATGAGGAAAATTGGCTTCTACCATTGGTTGGGGGGGGGGGTGGGGGTGGTGGTGGTAATAGGCTCAACTAGATGGACATGTGTCTTTTTTCAGCCTTACATGCTATGTTATGTATCTTATTATGTAACTAATTATGCGTGTCCAACAATTACTTTGATGCACGGTCATTAAGGTCCAAAGTACCTCCAGTTCATGGCCTTAAAGTAACATGTACATTTGATATTGGTGTTTCAGGTTTTTTCGATTGAGCAAACAGTCATTCGACCAGCAGCTGATATCTCTGCCCAGCATAACTCTCCTCCTTGTCGGTCAGGGAACGCTTTTATTTGTATCCTACAGAACAGGAAATGTGATACATATCATTAAATTCAAGCCAGAATCAGAGGTGAGCCCGCCGCGATCTCGTTACGATTACAGCTTCCCTAATTATAGGAGAAGTTTTAGCACTATAATTAGGGCCAAGCTCGTCCATTGTCTTCATTGACCTCTATGTTTTTATTCACTTTCTTTAGTTAATTGTTGGACTTTCAGTTCTTTAAATTTATGCCAAAAAGTATTTTCAAGAACAAGAGATGAGCCTGTGAGCGGCCTGGGTGTCTGGCTCAGGGTTTCCCCTTTCTTTCAAAGGCACCAGAGATTTGGTCTAAGGTGTAGTGAACAGTTCCTGCTCCGAGGCCGGGATGGCCAGGGTCACCATTGTGGCTTTATCCACATATTCAGGCAGGGATGCCAACAAGGAATTGTGTCACGGTTCCGGCCATTCTGGTAGCGGTAGCAAGTAGGCTTCTGGGAAACCTCACATAAGGCCGCCTGCACACAGCCGTGACGGGCTCCGCCGCGGAATTCCGCGGCGGAGCCCATCACGGCGCCCCCCAGAGACCCCATACTTACCTGCGGATCCGGCGTCCTGGGTCCCGCATGACGCTTCGGCCACGTCACATGACACGCCCACAGCGTCACATGACGCAGCTCCTTGCTCCCGCTCCTTCTCAGTAAACTGCGGTTCTCTTACAAGACGGGAACATGATGTAAGTAATAAGACAATTATATGGAGCTGTATCCCCCTACACGTCTGAAAGAGAAGCTGCCACAACGAAAGTGCTGCTCAATATACCGGAGGACGCTTTACGGCAGGAGGAGCTGAACTGACTGATATATCGTTTTCTAAGAAAAGATGATATCCCTGCTCATGCTATACTTAGGAGTCCAGTGGGCGGTCTTAGTCTATGTATGACAGCCTCCCCTACATTAGTGTGCATACAGAGATGGTTGTCAATCACTGAGTAGGACCGCCCACTGGACTCATAAGTATAGTATAAGCAAGGATAAAAATGACAATTTATAATGAATCTTTTCCAAAAAAAACCCTATATATCGGTCTGTTCAGCTTCTCCTGCGATATAACACAATGCCTGCAGATCCGACTGTATTATCAATGTGACAGGATCGCTTTAAATCTTATGAAAACATTTCAGGAAAAAGCAGAAATTAATAATGGTTCTATATACACTGAATAGCTCCTTTATTAGAGATCCAAGGTGTGTAGAAGCAGGGTGGATGGGGAAGAGTTTAGATTAGGGAACATGGTAGACCTCCCTAAAAAGATGTGCTTTTAGGGCCCGCTTAAAGGGGTTGTCTCGCGGCAGCAAGTGGGGGTATACACTTCTGTATGGCCATATTAATGCACTTTGTAATGTACATCGTGCATTAAATATGAGCCATACAGAAGTTATTCACTTACCTGCTCCGTTGCTAGCGTCCTCGTCTCCATGGTTCCGTCTAAATTCGCTGGCGGCTTGCTTTTTTAGATGCGCTTGCGCAGTCCGGTCTTCTGCTCTCAGCACGAGCCGCTTCAGCCTGCTAGCCGCTACAGCTCTTCTGCGCATGCGCAGACAAGCTGTCACTTCTCGGGAGAGCGCTGGAGCGGCCATTCTGTACCATCCTCTCTTAGAGGAAGGTGCAGAAACTTGAGCCGCCCAGCTGTCCCGAGAAGCCGCCCAGCTGTCCCGCCGTCCTGCCGCCCAGGTAAGTGATGGGCCGGGGGGAGGGGGGGGGGGGGGGGCTGCCGCTGTGCCGGGGGGTCTGCCGCTGTGCCGGGGGGTCTGCCGCTCTGCCGGGGGGGGGGGGGGGGGGGGGGCTGCCGCTCTGCCGGGGGGTCTGCCGCTCTGCTGGGGGGTCTGCCGCTGTGCCGGGGGGGGGGGGGGGGCTGCCACTCTGCCGGGGGGTCTGCCGCTGGGCCGGGGAGGGGCTGCCGCTCTGCCGGGGGGGCTGCCGCTGTGCCGAGGGGGGGGCTGCCGCTGGGCCGGGGGGACTGCCGCTCTGCCGGGGGGGCTGCCGCTGGGCCGGGGGGGGCCTTCGTCTGTTGTCAGGGGTCTAGCGCCGGTTACCTGCTGCCTGGCGGTGGGTGACTGTGTGCCATGGTCGGCGGCTGCGGTGGGTCCGGTCGGCGGCTGCGGGGCGTCTGGTTGTCAGGGAGACACAGCTGGTAGCGTCTCGGGAGCGCGCACGTCGGGCTACAGCAAGCGATGGGAAAAAAGCCGGCGGCCATCTTGGGAAAGTTTTTATAAGTTGCTGAAACGCTGGAACTGTAAGTACAAACCAGCTAGAAAAGTCATTTACAGGGGGGCTTAGTAATGTATGCTTAATTAGGGGGACTGGGCAAAAAAAAAATTCACTGCTTCCTCGAGACAACCCCTTTAAAGCTGTTCAGAATCAACCTGATGGCCCGCGGTAGCGCATTCCAGAGATCTGAGGGAGCGCTGGAGAAATCTTGGAGGTGGGTGGTCCGGATTAGAGAGGAATTTAATCCAAGTTTGTTACAGAATGGAAGGAGGAGCAGGGCGGAGGAATCAGTGTAGTGACTGGCACAGGGCGGAGGCATCAGTGTAGTGACTGGCACAGGGCGGAGGCATCAGTGTAGTGACTGGCACAGGGTGGGGGCATCAATGCAGTGACTGGCACAGGGTAGGGGCATCAGTGCAATGACTGGCACAGGGCGGAGGCATCAGTGTAGTGACTGGCACAGGGTAGTGGCATCAGTGTAGTGACTGGCACAGGGTGGGGGCATCAGTGCAGTGACTGGCACAGGGTGGAGGCATCTGTGTAGTGACTGGTACTGGGTGGAGGCATCAGTGCAGTGACTGGTGATTGACAGGTCTATCTACCTATCGGCTCCTCCCACCTCCCTATAAGATCCAGCTCATGCTGCCTGGAAGTGGCCGATTATTGTTTTGTTTTCAGTCTGCTAGCCTTTGTTATTACTGTTCAGTTTTGTTTAGTGTTCGCTGAGTAGCCCAGCTACTCTGACCTGCTGGTAGTCTGGCCCTGGTACCTTGTGCCATTCCCTCAGTGTGCTAGCCAGTCTGCCTTTGTTTTTATCCTGCTTCTGTCAGCTTGTCCGCTAGCCCTTGCTGTTATCAGCCAGGGTTTTCCTGTCTGCCTCATTTGTATCCTGCTTCATGCAGCTTGTCCGTTTGAACTTGTCTGTTATCAGCCAGGGGTTCAAGTCTGCCTCTGGTTGTATCCTGGTTCTGTCAGCTTGTCTGCTAGACCTCGCTGTTGTCACCCAGGCTTTACCATCTGCCTCTGTCCCGTTTGTATTGTTTATGTTGGTTCTTGTCATCTGCCTTATCTGTCGGTGTTAGTGGGTAGTATTCTCTTGCATAGGTACGGCGGTCCCTGCCTGTCGCTCCTAGGAAGCATAGGGTCAGAGTTGGCGGCTTGGACGTGTCCACCATCAGGGCTATCTCCAGGAAGGGACAGTGACGTGGGTGAAGATCAGGGAGCCGCCCGTTTGTACCTAGCCGCCCCACTAGTACCGTAACAATAGGCTTGTCACTCCCCTTTGAAAGGCCACTCCCACTTTTGTCGTGACACCCTGTGCGGGGCTCTTCCCGGTTGATATCTCCACTGTAACACATCCGTCATCCCGCTCTGTGATCTCTACCAATGACCACATGATACCCAGAGCGTCTCCTTGGCCCCATTCAGACGGCCTTCCCATTTTCCAGCCTCGTGTTCATACTATCAGAACCCTGCATCCCAAGACGGAGCTCATCTTACCCTTCTCTTGCCCTCCTTGGAGTAAACTTGAGTGAGTGCTGAAACTCCCCTATGCTACATCGCTGCTCTGACCGTTGTGACTAAGCCCTGCTCCTATGATGGCACAGGCAGTGGCCCAAATAGTGCGTCACCAGCCCAAGAGACATTAGAAAAGTGTCCCCCCTCTTTGGTGATGTAAGTTGCAGTTTCCTGTGATTGAAGTAAGGGGGACCAAGAACCTAACCAACAGCAGGCAGCAACTTGCCTCAGTTAGATTAAATGGGGATTGAGTACATGGAGAGCGCTATAATACTAGTGTTACGTGTGCTGCTGAGACATGTTGTAATACTGTGCTTCCAGCAGCACAGCGCTCTCAGGGTTAATGATTGAGCTCAATTGGTGTGGTTCTTCCTGCTAGCCAATCTCCTGGGTCTGTGCTCACATATAAACCCTGCTCCTGGTCAGTCTGAAGCTGGTCTTGTACTGTTTGGATGTATCTGTGACATGTGTCCTGTTACTTGTTCTCTGTTCTGTTGCAGCTTGCTGTGTGATCTGTGCCTTGCTGTTCATGTCCGTTTGTACATTTATTTTGTGTCAGCTTATCATCTGCTATTAGTGTTTGCATTGTGGCTGCTGTATGCTGTGTATTCTGGGTCTGTGTGTCCTGTTGTACAGTCCCTGTCATGTGGCATGTGAATGCATCCTGCTCTGGTGCGTGGCTCCTAGGATCAGCTAGGGCCCAGATCTGAAGACCGCTGGGCTGCCCTTATTGGGGCAATGTCCCCGCTCAGGTAGGGACAGTTCATCCTTCTTGTAGCACAGGGCCAGTTGCCTGATACCCGTGTGTGTATCCAGTCCCCTTTGGTCACGATCGTGTGGGCCCTGTGCTTAGTCTGCCCACAAGATCATAACATAATGCCCCCCCACTTACAAGTAGTGAACAAAATGCCTTGCAGGCGGCATCGCCACATGGCTCTTCAGTAACTATTCCGAGCACCTTGATAGAGCCATGTAGAGACATTGTTCGCTACTTCGAGGGATACTGCACTTTCTTTGAAGTCAAGAAAACTGTAAGATAGGGATCAAGTACCACGGGCCATAACCACCAAACAGAAGACTTTCTGTAGCGTGAACAGACACGTCCAAGTATCCCACGTTTCATACGTGCCAGCGCCATGTGGCACTCCATTCGCCATATTGAATGCCTTGATAGAGCCATGGGGTGCTGCCACCTGCGAACCATTTGGATCTCTATTTCGAGGGGTACTGCAACATGTTTGTTCACTGCAACGGGGAGTTAACCGTACACAGGACACTAATGGAGTCTACATGGGGATCGAGTAACAGAATAAACAAGTGTGCGAACCTTATAGTAAGAAGCGCTCACTCCTGCGAATATTCCCTCGAAGAAGAGGCCGGTACTTGCAGGGGATCAAATGAAGTAATTCTCAATAAAACAAGTGGAATCCCTCGAAGTAGTGAAAACACATGGTAGCGTGACACTCCGCAGGCGATCGATCCCTCCAGGGTTTGCTGCAGTCCCTGTTCTGTACGTCATGACGGATTTCCTATTATTCTATGCTTTACCAGCCAATAGCACCCACTTTTGTTGGTCCGACAGCCTATCGCAGAGCCTTTAGTGGCACCAAACACAAATAACCATTTTTTGAATGATAATCATTCTTTGTAAAAGGGCCTTTAGTGAAGTGAATGACATTTGGATGAGAGCAATGAAGTTGGCCCAAGGGACATCAGGGTCCAGTGTCCATCAGGGCCATTCAGGGCCAGAGAGGCCTGAGGAAGGGAGCGCCCACCATGTCTGCTGTCATCTCTGCCCAACCCGAAGTGTCAGACTATTATGCAGCTCATTTGTCCGAGTGACACAACAGGTGTACAACAAGAGAACGAAGAACTACACAGGCAGCAACTGGGGACAAATCAACGGGGGCAACAACTGACCCAAAGGAGGAAGGGAAATGAGTGTTACCCTACTAGCCCCCTTCGATCTGCCCACTGTCACTTGCCTTCTGTCAGTGGGTTAGGAAAAGAAGAGACTACATAAAGAGTTTGTTTCAACTCCATAACCACAGTGACACATAGGTCTGCACTGGAGCTGCATACAGAAAGCGGGAGAATATTTAGAATTACGACCATTTCCAAAGTTGACAACATTTTCTTCTTCTAGGCACACTGCATACAAGAACATAACCTACAAGAAAGTTCCCTCTAATATACTGCGTTGTCACTTTAAATGAGTTGGCCGCTGTTACCTTTTGGTTCCTGTTGTGTTGGTTCCCTCTTTTCTCTCCTGCTAATTACTACTAAGCAGAAGGCAAGGTGCGGAGACCGGTATTTAGAGGGCCATTGTTGAGGTTGGCACATTGAACAGAGCTGCTCTTTGTTTCCCGAGCCGGGGCGCTCACCTGTCATCGTAATAAAAGTTTCATCAAACCCGTGTAATTATTAGGTTAGAAGATCCCGCCATCAGGTAATAAATTACGGAGGAGGGTGCAGGTTGTGGCCCCATAGAAGGGTGAACGCAGGCGTGGATGCTAGACCCTGACGCTGTGCAGCATTGTGCTGTGTGCCCTCGTCTTATCATGCCCAATCCTATAGTTAGAAATTCACCAAATTTTCAAGGGCAATGTTGGCAGATTCATCGCACATATCAGGGGGTGTTAGTGAGTCATCATACAGTACACAAAGGCACTTAGGACGGCGCCCCAAGAATGGAGATAAAAATGGTGCAGTGGTATGTAATGGAGAAACGATAAAGCAGGACTCACCTGGTGTGGACCACCCATCAATAGACGAGCCGCCACACCGCTAGTCCTGGTTTACCGTCAATGTACTGTGATCACTTTACCACCTGATCCCTGATGGCATCCATAAGGATGAGGAGGCAGAGCATCAAGAGGGAGCCCAGGGCACGCCGGAACCTCGATCACAAAGACAGGAAGAAGTGACAAAAAAAAAAAGCGCTCCAGGTGCGGAAGTGGGTAAAAAAGGAAAGTATGAAAGGTACTTTTTCACTTTGGTGATGAGCTTGCAAATCTCAGGTGAGCATCCTGAAGCTCTTGCGCAACTATAGAGGGTGCAGGAGATGCGGTTGCACCCGGGCCCAGGAGCCTTAGGGGGCCCATAATGCCTCTCTTCTCCATATAGTGAGCCCAGTACTATGAATAAACGATTATAGTTGGGGGCCCCGTTACAGACTTTGCATTGGGGCCCAGAAGCTTCAAGTTACACCTCTGCCCTCAAGTATCCAAGTTCACTTCTGAAAATCCCACAAGGTTGTCCAGGCAGAGGGCAGAGGATACGGACAGGTCCAATTCATTCCAGAAAGAACTCAGGGTATAAGAGATACAGGATAGTGCAACGCGGAGGACATACAGGTGGATCAGCCTCCTTTCTCAAGAGCAATACATGGTGGAATGAAACATATTACATGGATACAGATAAACATAGTGGGTGATGGTGTGTATGCTTCCAGCAGCCATGTCCTTCCAGTTGCATGTTGGAGTATGCATAGGCTCTATAGCATACGGACATCCGGTCAAGTGTGGGAGCATGTGAACACACTTCCAGTTGCAGCGACCAAGACACGAGGTCCACACGGAGGAGCTGGCGGGTAGAGATGGCACTTGTCATTTTTTATGGCATTGTGAGCAGTTTAGAAAAAAAAACCTTGTCCTCTGATCACCTTTCTAAAAATTTGCCATATATTACTTAGTACTATCATCACATTCACATCCTTAAGGGGGTTGTCCAAATGTGAACTATTAATGGCCTATTCTCAGAATAGGTTATCAATAGTAGATTGGTGAGGGTCTATCCTCTAAGACCCCATAATCAGCTGCTCTCTAGGTTGGTGCATCTTGTGAACTGAGACGATTTCTACAGGCAGCAGATGACTGTTTTCAGTGCAGTGGGCAGAATTGATATTATAGGCCAAATTTCCATTCACTTAAAGGAAACTTGCCCTGCAATACCAAGCCTGGCCACTGCACTGAGAATGGAGCTGCTTACTGCAGTGATGATTTAGTATAGAAATAAGTAACTTCAGATTACAGGGATAATGCACGCAGTGATGTCCCACTACAGGGATAATACACACAGTGATGTCACAGTACAGTGATAATACACACAATGATGTCACAGCATAGGAATAATACACACAGTGATGTCACAGAACGGAGATAATGTACACAGTGATGTCACAGTACAGTGGTAATATACACAATGCACACAATGATGTCACAGTAGAGGGATAATACACAGTGATGTCACAGTACAGAGATACACACAGTGATGTCACAGAACAGAGATAATGTACACAGTGATGTCACAGTAGAGGGATAATACACACAGTGATGTCACAGTACATGGATTATACACACAGTGATGTCACAGTACATGGATTATACACATAGTGATGTCACAGTACAGTGGTAATATACACAATGCACACAATGATGTCACAGTACATGGATTATACACATAGTGATGTCACAGTACAGTGGTAATATACACAATGCACACAATGATGTCACAGTAGAGGGATTATACACACTGATGTCACAGTACAGGGATAATACACATAGTGATGTCACAGTACAGAGATACACAGTACTGCCACAGTACAGGGATAGCATAAGCAGTGATGTCATAGAACAGAGATAATAAACGCAGTGATGTCACAGTACAGGGATAATACACGCAGTAATGTCACAGTGCAGGGATAATACACAGTGATGTCACAGTATAGGGATTATACACACAGTGCTGTGACAGTACAGAGATAATACACAGTGATGTCACAGTACAGATATAATACACACAGTGATGTCATAGTACAGGGATAATACACAGTGATGTCACAGTACAGGGATAATACACAGAGTGATGTCACAGTAGAGGGATAATACACAGTGATGTCACAGTACAGGCATAATATACAAAGTAATGTGACAGTACAGGGATAATATACAGTGATGTCAAAGCACAGGAATAATACACAGTAATGTCATAGCAGAGGGAAAATACAGTGATGTCACAGTACAGAAATAAAACACAAAGTGATGTCACAGTAGAGGGATAATGCACAGTGATGTCACAGTACAGGGATAATACACAGTGATGTCACAGTACAGGGATAATACACAGTGATGTCATAGAACAGAGATAATACACACAATGATGGCACAATACAGGGATTATACACACAGTGATGTCACAGTACAAAAATAATACACACAGTGATGTCACAGTACAGAAATAATAGACACAGTTATGTCACAGTAGAGGGATAATACACACAGTGAGGTCAGAGTGCAGGCATAATATACAAAGTAATGTGACAGTACATGGATAATATACAGTGATGTCACAGCACAGGAATAATACACACAGTGATGTCACAGTACAGGAATAATAGACACAGTGATGTCATAGTACAGGGATAATATACAGTGATGTCACAGCACAGGAATAATACACACAGTGATGTCACAGTAGAGGGATAATACACACAGTGATGTCATAGTACAGGGATAATATACAGTGATGTCACAGCACAGGAATAATACACACAGTGATGTCACAGTACAGGGATAATACACACAGTGATGTCACAGCACAGGAATAATACACACAGTGATGTCACAGTACAGGGATAATACACACAGTGATGTCACAGTACAGGGATAATACACACAGTGATGTCACAGTACAGGGATAATACGCACAGTGATGTCATAGTACAGGGATAATACACACAGTGATGTCATAGTACAGGGATAATACACACAGTGATGTCGTAGTACAGGGATAATACACACAGTGATGTCGTAGTACAGGGATAATACACACAGTGATGTCACAGTACAGGGATAATACGCACAGTGATGTCATAGTACAGGGATAATACACACAGTGATGTCATAGTACAGGGATAAATAGAGCGAGAGATCAACAGCATACAAAAATAGTCAAAGCTGTAGGAGAAAAATCCAACTGTGCACGCCTATCCAGATGCCGGACTCCAGGCATCAGCAAACAGGCATAATCAAAATGAAGAAGTAAGGCAGCACGAGGGAATCAATCTTCTTACCAGTCGATTTTCATAAAAAAGGTCAAATCTTTATTGTAGTCCAAATGTTCATACGACGTTTCGACCAAAAAGTCTATGGTCTTTGTCCAGCATATACCACACATATCCATGCCCCAAATAAATAGTGACAAAGCCAATTAACCAACAAGTGCACACCCACAATTCCTAAAATTAACTCACAGGTCTTGCTCCAATGTCCGCCGTGTGTTATTCCAGTCCACGCCATAATGTGAGCGTCATAGTCTGGCGCCATCAGCTCAACCGCGCAGACACGAGAAACCACCGCGTCTCGCGATAGCTGTAGGAGTTCAGGCAGTACGTCATCGCGCTAGTCATTGCGCATGTGCAGAAAAATTTACCTATCGGCTGACCAGCAGCGTTCCGGCCAAATGTGCGTCATTAAGCCGCCCATTACGTATATGTAAAGGACTACTCCGTCAGCTGACCTGCACAGGAAAGACCGTGCAAAAGGCTACTGCGCTCGCGTGCTATCGGACCGCTACGGAGGCGCACAGGTACCAAAAGAGTAGAAACCGCTCATTGTGGTCATATCATCAAAGACCTCAATGGTCTATAGAGCGTTCTTTGGGAAATTACCAATCTAGGTATTTCCAAGAAAATCGCCCCACCAGGTAACCTAAAAAAACAAATAAATATCCTAAAGAACAAAAAAAGAGAAGATATGCAAAAACTACAAGGTCAAAAAAAAATTATTTTACTCAAAAAAGAACAAAAAAGATTATACTCCATATAAATACAATTTCAATATGCCTATGGGAGACACTCCATCTTCACTGCGAGTGGAAGAACACATGGAACAGATCACAACGGAGAACACCTGAAAAGAGAAAAAAAAGGGAAAAGAAAAAGAAAAAAAATCACTTAAAATACAATCTGACACAAAAAGCAACGACAGAAAACAATCCTTAAAGATAAGCTGATACATGATAGTCAATGTTGAGAGCCTTAGGATAAAGCGTCTCTAATAGAGATGAGCGAGTATACTCACTAAGGCACATTAGAGACAAGCGGGGAGATACTCGGCTAAGGCACTACTCGCTCGAGTAAAGATTCGGGGAGCGGGGAGCGGCGGGGGAGAGCGGGGAGGAACGGACGGGAGATCTCTCTCTCCCTCTCTCCCCCCTGCTCCCCGCCGCAACTCACCTGTCACCTGCGCCGGCCCCCGAATCTTTAGAGGAGAGCGGGGAGATACTCGGCTAAGGCACTACTCGCTCGAGTAATGTGTCTTAGTGAGTATACTCGTTCATCTCCAGTCTCTAACTAGAATATCCATTTAAGTTCGAGATACTTCAGCTTTTTCTCCTCATTCCCTCCTCTAATGTCCGCCGGTACATGATCAATTACCCGGTAGCGTAGTTGGCTGACTGAATGGCCAACCCCACAAAAATATTTTGCTACCGGACATCAATACGGCCTGTCCTCACAATGTTCTTATGCTTACTGGTCCTAGATTTAACATCATTAATTGTCTCACCTACGTATAATAGTCCGCATGGACAGCTGATCAGATACACAACATAGGATGAATTGCAGGTTTATGTCCCCCCGATGTAATCCTTCCTCCCTGTCCTAGGGTGTGAGAACATCTGCCCCTTTACCCAATTATTACAACTTGCACAATTCAAACACGCAAAGTTGCCCTTCTTAGTAGGAGTCAAAATATGTGACACAGGAGATGGAGCCGTCTTCACAAGCGTGTCCTTCAAGTTCTTCCCTCTACGATAGGACATTAATTGGGGGGGGGGGACTTAAATCTGTGATGTCAGAATGTCCATTAGTGAGGAGTGGCCAATGTTTACGCAAAATCTGTGCAATTCTCCCACTCATGGGATTGTAGGTACTAACAAATGGAATCCTCGTTAATTCCTTCTTGTCCCTATGTGTGTTAACCAAAAGTGAGTCACGTTCACATCCCTTAGCCTTCACACTCAACTCTGTCACCAGCCACTCAGGGTAACCTCTCTCCAAAACCTTACGGCACATCTGTCCCAATCTCTTGTCCACAAATCTGTCATCCACGATGCGCCTCACCCTGAGAAGCTGGCTCCAGGGGAGTGACCTCACCATATGTGGAGGATGGAAGCTGTCAAAAACAAGGAGGTTATTTTTGTCGGTGGGTTTTACAAACAAATCTGTTGTCAATGTACCATCAATCTTAGAAACCAGGACGTCCAGGAATTGTACCTGTGTATTCGAATAACTCAGAGTGAACTTGAGCTCGGGATAAATGTTATTGAGCTCATCATGAAAAGAGTTAAGCAACTCCTCCGAACCCGTCCAGATGAAAAAAATATGATCTATATACCTCCACCAGGACTGGACAAAGGTCCAGCTTGGGGAGGTATATATATAAGCGGTTTCTACGTCATTCATATAGAGGTTGGCGTACGTGGGGGCCATATTGGACCCCATCGCGGTCCCTCTTTTTTGTCGGTAGATCTTATCCGCAAAAAGAAAATAGTTTTTCAACAAAACCTCCTCCAACAGGGCCGGAACGCTGCCGGTCAGCCGGTAGGTAAATTTTTCTGCGCATGCACAATGATGTACTGCCTGAACGTCCTACAGCTATCGTGAGATGCGGTGGTTTCTCGCGGCTGCGCGGTTGAACTATGACGCTCACATTATGGCGTGGACTGGAATAACACACGGCGGAGTTTGGGGCAACACCTGTGAATTAATTTTAGGAATTGTGGGTGTGCACTTGTTTGTTAATTGGCTTTGTCACTATTTATTTGGGGCATGGATATGTGTGGTATATGCTGGACAAAGACCATAGACTTTTTGGTCGAAACGTCGTATGAACATTTGGACTACAATAAAGATTTGACCTTTTTTATGAAAATCGACTGGTAAGAAGATTGATTCCCTCGTGCTGCCTTACTTCTTCATTTTGATAGTACAGGGATAATACACACAATGATGCCACAATACAGGGATTATACACACAGTGATGTCACAGTACAGAGATAATACACACAGCGATGTCACAGTACAGGGATAATACACACAATGATGCCACAATACAGGGATTATACACACAGTGATGTCACAGTACAGAGATAATACACACAGCGATGTCACAGTAGAGGGATAATACACAATGATGTCATAGTTGAGGGATAATACACAGTGATGTCACAGCACAGGAATAATACACACAGTGATGTCACGATACAGGGATAATACACAGTGATGTCATAGCAGAGGGATAACACAGTGATGTCACAGTACAGAAATAAAACGCAAAGTGATGTCACAGTACAGGGATAATACATGCAGTAATGTCACAGTGCTGGGATAATACACAGTGATGTCACAGTATAGGGATTATACACACAGTTCTGTGACAGTGCAGAGATAATACACAGTGATGTCCCAGTACAGATATAATACACACAGTGATGTCATATTACAGGGATAATACACAGTGATGTCACAGTATAGGGATTATACACACAGTTCTGTGACAGTACAGAGATAATACACAGTGATGTCCCAGTACAGATATAATACACACAGTGATGTCATATTACAGGGATAATACACACAGTGATATCACAGTATAGGAATAATATACACAGTGATATCACAGTACATGGATAATACACACAGTGATGTCACAGTACAGAAATAATATATACAGTGATGTCACAGTAGAGGGATAATATACACTGAAATGTCACAGTACAGAGATAATACACACAGTGATGTCACAGTACAGGGATAATACACAGTGATGTCATGGTACAGAGATAATGTACAGAAGGATGTCACAGTACAGGAAAAATGCACATAGTGATGTTACAGTACAGAGATAATATATACAGTGATGTCACAGTAGAGGGATAATACACACAGTGATGTCACATTACAGAGCCAAGATACACAGAAATGTCAAAGAACAGAGATAATACACACAGTGATGTCATGGTACAGAGATAATATACACAGTGATGTCACAGTAGAGGGATAATACACACAGTGAGGTCACAGTGCAGGTATAATATACAAAGTAATGTGACAGTATAAGGATAATATACAGTGATGTCACAGCATTGGGATAATACACACAGTGATGTTACAGTACAGAGATAATATACACAATGATGTCACAGTACATGGATAATACACACAGTGATGTCATGGTACAGAGATAATATACACAGTGATGTCACAGTAGAGGGATAATGCACACAGTGATGTCATAGTACAGGGATAACATATGTGTGACAGTACAGGGATAATATACAGTGATGTCACAACACAGGCATAATACACACAGTCAGGTCACAGTACAGGGAAAACATACAAAGTGATGTGACAGTACAGAAATAATACACAAAGTAATGTCACAGTAGAGGGATACTACACAGTGATGTCACAGTACTGAGATAATACACATAATAATGTCACAGTACAGAGGTAATATACAATGATGTCACAGTACAGAGATAATACACACAGTGATGTCACAGTACAGGGATAATATACAATGATGTCACAGTACAGAGATAATACACATAATAATGTCACAGTACAGAGGTAATATACAATGATGTCACAGTACAGAGATAATACACAAAGTAATGTCACAGTAGAGGGATAATACACAGTGATGGCACAGTACTGAGATAATACACATAATAATGTCACAGTAAAGAGGTAATATACAATGATGTCACAGTACTGAGATAATACACACAGTGATGTCACGGTACAGAGATAATATACAATGATGTCACAGTACTGAGATAATACACACAGTGATGTCACGGTACAGAGATAATATACAATGATGTCACAGTACTGAGATAATACACACAGTGATGTCACGGTACAGAGATAATATACACGGGTCTTCATTCAATGCTCAATCATCTTTCCCTACATGTACTTTATGTCTTTGTGGAGCTGATACGTCTGCCACCTCGTCTAGTAGTTCTGGTATTTGGTTCATTCCATAGTGATGCACAAATCTGTAAAAAGAAAGCTAAAACACTACTACAACTACAAAGTGACCACAAAGACAAAGCAAGAACAGCGACATATTAGTAGACAGAACCCGGCGCAGCAGAGCTTACAATCTAACCAGCGGGAGTTATTAATTACTCAAAGCTGAATTCTTATATCAGATTGTTCTATCTTTCGGTTGTTCCTGCACCTGTCAGAGAGGCCTAACATAACCGTCCCCGAGCCACATCACCGCCAACCGTGGGGCAACCGCGAGGAGCTAAAACAAGGGTGGAACTGATATGTCAGATCTTCATATGTGCTGCATTTGGGGGGGCCGCACCTGTGTGACCCCTGGGGGACAGACTGTAACGGGTTGAGGAGGCAAAACTGAACCCTGCCCTCCCGCTGACATCAGAGGGCGCAAAACAGCAATTAAGGCTGCCAGGCTACAAGCATCAAAGAGCAGTCAGCGAGCGCGACTGGAGATGCCCCCGGCAGGGAAGATGCCCACCGACAGCCTGATCTGTCTCACTTTACCTCCCCTGAATGGCAGGGGGTCGGCCTGTTGCTGCATTCTAACAAGCTGATAGACACCCGCTGGCATCTTCTGACATGTGTGCACCAGATCTTCAGTCTCTGCTCTTCTCATTTGATTTCTGATGTTAACCCCTTCCTGCTTTCGCTTTTTTATTTTTCATTTTTATTCTATCCTCCCCACTTTCAAAAAAATCACAACTTTTCTATTTTTCAATGGTACCATTAAAAGTGAACCCGTCATCTTGTTATTACAATGTAGTCCATGATGAACCTTTAAGGGCGCTGCTACTGGGATTTCCTTATGGCTCATTAGTTCTGTACCCCCTGCCCCGGGACCTTTACAATCTACTATTCAAGTTTTCCCGCGATGGACTAAAATGAGTTGGAGAGTCAGATTTCCTCAGCGCCGGGCCGCCCCTGTTCTTGATTGGCATGTCTACTTGTTTATCTTCGCTATAATTCTGCGCAAGCGCCATAGCAAACCCTGCCCGCGCCCGCGCACCTCAGCTGTCCCTTACTTGCTGAGACTTCAGCGGCGTACTGCGCATGCGCCATGAGGATCGTTACTCCTATAGTCATCTGACCTCGGACACAGCGGGAGTAATGATACTCAGGGCGCATGTGTTGTACGCTGCTGAGGTTACGGCTAGTAAAGGGGAGGTGAGGTGCGCAGGCACGGGAGGGTTCGCTACAGCATAGAAGATAAATCTGTATGCATGCCAATTAAGATCAGAACTAAGGAGAAATCTGACTCTTTTCTGCTCATTAAAATTAAGTGCAGGAAAACTTTACAAGCTCCCGGGCCCCGGAGCCTTAGGGGGCCCATAAGGCCTCTCTTCTCCATATACTAGCCCAGTACTATGAATGTAGTGGCCCAGGATGTATATTCCTGGCCCCCTCCATAAATGTCATACATGTCATGTCGTTTGTAGATGCGCTGTGCAAAAGGGTCTAGTCATTTTGTTATGTGCGAGTTTATAAGTATGAGTGTTGTAGGTGTGGTAGTCAGTTGGAGTCTTCCATTTCTTCTAGGTTCTTGAGTAAGAGTGTCGGCCACATGGGGGTACCTTCAACCCTCATGTGGTAAAGAATGGAAGAGGAGGAGGGGTTTCTGAGGAACCAGTAACTGCGGAGGAGTGAGAGCGGAGGAGAGAGAGAGCATTAGAGCGGAGATACCAGTTAGAGATCACCGTGCAGAGGTATTATAACCAAGAATTTCTGTGGAGTGTCCCTACCCTTATCCTCCTATGGAGATTTTCCTCGTCCAGGAGTGGTGCCTGTCAGATAACTTGGCCTGCAGGACCGGTGTCATCCTGTGTTTTCCTCCCAGATCTTAAGTCCACTATTTTGCCTCCACTGCCATTTTGTATCCTTGTGCCTTGTACTGAGTTCATGTCAAGTAAAGTTTTGCCAGGCCCTGACCGTTCCCAGGGACCTGAGGTACGTTACACAAGTCTGCGGCTCATTTATTTACTGCCGAGGGTCATTTCGGTGGCTTACAGAATGGTGGCGTCACCTGTGACAACCTTATATCCTGTTCTCATGTTGATTGGCCATCCCTCTCCTTAATGTAGGTGTGCTACAGGGTTTTCTGCGAGGTGGTCTGTAGTTTTTATTGATTCCATTTTGGGTTACATACAACTTTCTAATGTGACCCCTGAGTGCTCAATTTGGAGGTCAGCCATTACCAACAGTGCTATGAATTTTGAAAAGGAAGGAAAGAGGAAAGCACATCAAGCCAACCCTTGTCGGAACTGTCTTCCACTTGGAAACTGATGTCCCCACGGCGAAACAACCAGCGGATCAAGAATAGGTCTCTATAGTCCCCTACGGACCCACCGCAAAGACCCCATATTTGGATGGCAGTCATGCTCGGCCACGAGGGATAGCCTATAATAGACACGGCTGATATTCTTGTTCCAGTTTTGTGCGTTGCGTTGTGAGACACCGAATACTTGTATGAATGTAGACCCCATTGTTGGGTCTACTTACAGATGGGACACATTTTTGTCGGATTGTGATGTTATGACGCAGAAAGTTATCTCAACACAACAAAACAAACCCATTGAAAAGTAATTGAAAGTGTAAAAAAAAAAACGTCCTGAAAGCGCGGCACTCCGCCATATCACACCGCTTTAAGAGTCAAGCTGAAGAGCAGTCCATCTGCAGATGAGCGATTTTTCTCTCGCAGTGATGCTATGACACAGAAAAGATGCAGTGTGCCATACTGTGGTCAAGCCTCGCACGGGGATAGAACCTGCAGATGTGCGGTCTCTTGCACAGTGAGATGTGAGTCGCACCAGAGAATCTTGGGCTCAACTCACTATCAGCCATGAAGATATGGTCTAAGATTGGAGCTGCACAGTCATTAGGTGTCACACGGCCATAGATCACAGCGTCATGCTGCCTTCCCCGCATGCAAAAACCATTAGATCGTCAAATGTGAACAATAATAATTGTTCCGTGTAAACGCGGCCAACGAGGGATCGACAAATGAGAATTAATGTGCCATTCATTTGTCATTCGTGTTATACAGGCGTCATTTTCTCATTCCCGCGACGGCGCATGATTTACAAACGTAATTCTGAACAAAATTGCAAACGATTCATCTTCACAAATATTTATTTGCAGAAGTGAATAGATGGATGAACATTCACTCGCGTGTGTAAAGCCACGCCCCCTGTCGCGAGACTGCTGGCAGCCATGTTGGTTAAAAAGGAAATAGAGCTGTGCCTTCACAGCGCAGTAGTGGGAGCAGCTAGTCAAACTGTAAGAGTGCCCAGCAGCATTTTGCACACTGACATGGTATCTGCCGCAGGTGGAAAGCAACAGGATTGGCTGTCTCCTTATAATAGGGAGTGGCCATGCAGCAGCCCTATGTGATAAGGGACTAAGAAGCCGAGCGAGGGATTGGAATACTTTGCTGGGGTAACGGTCAGGGCTGCTGCAGGATTAAGTCGTGCAGCCGCTTGATGAGTGAGAAAAGGGTCCTGATTGGAGAGTGAAGGACAGGATCGGTTGTGCTGGTCTGTGAAAGAGAGCAATCGGAGCTGTGCTGCGTAGGTGACCAATTGGGCCATCAGAGGACATCTGGATTTACTGCAGCAACAAGATGTAAGTGAAATAGTATGCACAGGAGCTTTTGGGGATTAAGCGGGCCCAGTAACAGAGGTTGATCTTATGGGACTTGTACCGCTGGGTTTGGACTGACACTGATTCCATGAGATGCAGATGACTGATGCTCCATAGCATCGGAGCCCTTACAAACCCTCAGGATGCAGAGGGGATGTTGTTCTTTTTTAGGTTGTGTGATAACCAGAGATTAATGTTCTGATACACTGTATTATATCTGTAAGGGTGCAGCGAGACACCCGACATGGCCAGTTCAGAGGTAGGTGTTGGAGAGACCTGTGATACAGTGTTATACACAATGTGGGTGTTGAGTAGTGGCGTCTACGATGCCTTGTTGGTAGAGGTGCTACCCCAATGGAGCAGTGACAGATCTGGTCAATATGCAGCAAAGTCTGTAACGGCCAATGGCCATAAACTCAAGGTCAGGTGACTCGCTGCAGCCTGGAGCAGAAGAAGATGTGAATGTAAAGAACTCATATGGTGTAACGCCATTGGTTTGCTACAACGTGCTTCCTGCACAGATCAGCTCAGTGAACGAGCCCCGCGACCTCTTCAAACCAGCCTGGTCTACAAACATCCAGGGATATGTGGAGGAAATATCTTGGTTCTTCGCTTGGAGCTAAAGTCTTTCATTTCTACCAGGACCTGACTCCATGGGGCTTACAATCCACCGCAGAACCGCCGGCCATGATGGAATACTGATGGCGCCCATGAATCCATGTACTTCAGTAGAACTCCTCCCTATAATAAAAGTAGATGCACAGAATATGATCCGCTCCTCGTTTTTTGCCCATTACACTTTCATCATGCGTTGCCCTTGAATTATACAAAAAAATGTAAATGGCCCCTGGCGGTTATCTATAGCGGTCTCTGTTACCGCCATGTATAGGATTTCACAATTATGTGGACTCGTCCTGTGAACCTTCCTTCAGTTGCCGTCATCTTTTATCTGAGACGTCCATCATCAAGGACCTTCTTCTCTCCGGACTCCTCCTTTAATTGCTTGTTGTCTCAGGGATGATACTGGGGGCTTTGTATCTCCGGCGCATTATGAGCTCTTTGCGGTTTCTGCTTGAAGACCGCTCTGACAGTTACTGCAATTAAGAGGCAGAAAGTAGAAGAGGAACAAAATCCTGAAACATAGATAAAACCGAAACTGGACAAAATAAGAGTTGGACGGGAAAAAAAATTGACACAATTGGAGATGAGGTCTAGAGAGTCTACTACTGTCCTTCATGGAAGGGGTCGAAAGGGGCAACATTTTGCCCCAGGATGGGGTTGTTAGGGGTTCAATTTTGATTTTTGCTGGTAACAGAAGCGACGGAGTCTTTTTTCCTCAATGTTTCTCCTAAACTCGATTCAAAAAACATTCCAAGTCTCCCGTGTCTGATCTCCCGAACTATTACAGTGCAGCACATGCGAGATATTGTATTTCAGCTTAGCAGTCTAAAGAGAAGGTGTCATCGGAAAATCCCCTGAACTATGAAGCAAATTTTTATATCAAACATAAGAAAAAAAAATAATTTTTCAATGTCACGATCTATACTTAACAAAATCCTATCATCCTGCAATTCTCACACTGACCACTAGTCCTTATAACAGTCCACCACTTCCTGTTCTGCAGTGAAAAATTCCCGGCTGTTATCTCATTATCATCACAGGCAGGATTACACTGAGAGGTGACACCTATACATAGATAATACAGGATCCACCATTCACAATAGTTGATGTCACATCTCACCTCCTCCCCTCCCTGCACACTGACCATAGAGTCTGACACTTCCTGTTTTGTAGAGAAAACGTCTCTGCCGGCATTTTATTGTCAATCACAGACAGAAAGGTGTACAGTGACAGGTGACACCTATATATAGATAACACAGGATAGGCGATGTCACAGCTCACCTTCTCCCCCTCCCTGTATAGAGCAGCTCAAGCAAGATGGCTGCCCCTATAGTTATTTATGGACAACAGAATGATAGATTTACTATCTGAAAATAAAAATATAAGAAAAGGGAAAATGTTTCACAATCTGGTTTTAATTACGAACGGCCTCTCAGCCACCATCTTGCCTCTTGCCATTGGTAATCGGTACTCCGGTTCCCAGACTCGATGTTATCACCATGAGATGCAACGGAGCGCACATCCATCATCAACCTAATGAGTTTTATGGCAGTCTATACAGAGCTGAATATCTCCCTGGGCGCTGGGGGGGGCGCAATCACTGGAGTTCAGTCGATCGTCCCGCGTCACTAACTCTTAGGCACTGGGAGACACGGTCAACTCTCAATATCTCTAACCCAGCTGCCTCTGTCAGGGGACGGGCACTGCCCACCAATATATACCACACTCAGATTGCCAGGGCGTTAGACAGAAGTGCAGAAGTGAACACGGATGGCTCGGCCGGCACATGGGCCATAAAATACACCTGTGGGAATTAGCCCTTGGAGAAAGTGAAAGCCATTAAAAAGGCCGTAAATCTGTCACCAAACACTCAGCTGTGTCCACCGGTGGGGTCAGGACCGCAGCTTACTGTCCCGGGGGCAGCGCCCTCCATTGGATCCACCAGGCCTTCTCTCGGCTGTAGATAGAGAAGCTGAATTATAGGTTGTGTGGAAGGTAATGAGGCCCTTCATAGCAAGAAGATCATCTGTCAAGTGAAGGAGTCAATAATTACAGCCGAGCTCAGATTTGCCAACTGTCATCATCGTCTTCTGTGCGACAAGAACCAAAACTCTAATTACTTCTCACCTCTGCAGGCTGCAATTAGAGAAAAACCAACATCAAGGGGTCAAAAACAATCATCTAGCTTCAATATGAAAACCAACGACTAGAACAAGCCGCTGATGAGGCCTCCGACCCCAGTAGGCCGTGACTGGTACTACACTGACTGGTGGTCCCCATTCAGTCCTTACAGTATAGGCTTGTTGTACTGGACTTGTCCATCAGCTGGTATGGTTTTGGCGTTACTAATTGCAGGGTTATAACGTGCTACTTGTTTTGCCTATAGGTTCCTGAGATGGACCAGCACTGACCACAGTCACCGGAACAGCTGATCGACTACAAACAACCACACATTTTGGGCGAAGACTTACTGGAGAAATACACTGAATAGTCACTTTATTAGAGTCACCACCCCTTTATTAGACCCCCGGCCCGCTCACGATTGGCGATCCCCCGTATAGTAATTCTCCCCATTACCCCGGAGTGCAGCATAAAATCACGTGGCAAGTTTTCTGTGGATCAGTTTCAGTGTGAATCCACATTAGATGGGAAAATCCAGTGATCGGAGCGACTGCTAACGAGGCCGATCATCAGTGCTGGACTAGCCTGGGCCTCACTGCCAACCGCGGGGGAGCGGGGTGTTCTCATGTAGCAGTGTGGAGAGTATACAGAGAATGGTACAAGCGAGGAAAACATCCAGCGAGAGGAGATCCTGCGGACGGAAACAACTCATCACTGAAAGGGGTCGGAGGAGGATGTCAGGAATCGTTCTGACCAACAGGCTGCACAGTCAGCTGAACACAACACTGGAGCTCCAACTAACGTGTCCGAACGCACAACTCGCCGTTCCTCCGCACGGATGGCTATAATAGCAGACGACCAGTTCCAGCGCCATTGTGTCTAAAAGGAACAGACAGGAAAACATCTCCTGGTCAGATGGATTTATATTCCTGTTGGTGATCAAGGTCCTGATGGGGACCGAAACGCGTCCTACCACTGAGCAGCGGAGAAACATCTCCTGGTCAGATGGAGCCCGATTTCTGTTGCTGATGGGAGGTTAGAATTTGACACAAGCAGCATAAATTGCTGACCCCTTCCTGTCAGCTGGTCAGTATATGTCAGCGCCGCCATCTAATCTGCAGCAACTACAAGAAGCTTCCTGTCCGCAGGGGCTGATATTCCTGCAGAACCATTTCATCACCTTGTGGAACCTACACCACGATGAACTGCTGCAGATCTGAAGACCAAAGGAGTCCAACGCTGCTAGATAAAGTTGCAGAGCGCACATACTTGGCAATTTCAGTACCACCATTGAAATGAATGGGGATGTGGGGCTTGCGCGTTCTTTGCTCAAATGCAGGGACTATTAAGCCCCCCATTCTTGGGATCAATGGCGGTTATAGCGGTCGGATCCCCGGAATCATAAACTTATCGCATATCTTGTAGCTAGGCGATAACGTTTTATCTCGGTGCCCCTTTAATGATGCCAGGCATAGCTGTCATGGGGAGTTTAATTCTTTGCAGACAGGTGATATCACTTGCTACACGGCCGCTACAGTATGTTGTCGCACTATTTTCTGATTTAGCAACACAACCGATTCCTCTCCGATTATCTTCTTCGGGGTTCAGGAGACAAATCTTGAGGGACCTTTCATACAGGACAGAATTACGCCGCACGACGCGGCCAAATCTGCCGCTGCAGAACTCAACCTGCCCGTCCGACTGCGTAATATGATGCAGAACTACAGGCAGGTAATTTCGCACCGAAATCTGCGTGGTGCGGCCTGTTCCGTGTCAGAGGTCACTAAGATGGATTGACATAATTAAATAAAATGTGATCATGGACATCGGCGGCGGCGGCGACGATGATGATGATGATGATGATGAGGCCTCCACCCGTAAGCAGAATCCGGTTTCGATAGGAGGAAGATGAAGCATGGAGTGTGCTTACACCTGGCTGATAACAGAGAAAAATGAATAATGAGCCAAAGATAAGAGACTCAGGGTCCAGTGTCCTACCGGAGGGAGGGGGCTGAGCACAGTCTACGGGGTCTGCAGTGTCCACAAACGCTCTCGCTGACCCTCATTGTCTCCGGGTCCCTTTTTCTCCGTCTTGAATTGAAGGACAAAGAAGAAGGAAACATTTCATATTTGCTGTGAAAGGTTCTCAAGGGTAAAAGCCATAAATCAGCAGGGAGCGGCAGGTCGGGCGCTGAGGGGCGGCCATCGCCCTCTAGGAAATACTCATTTTACTTAACAAGGTCTTTTAACCCCTTCAGGACCAGAGATTCGTCTTTTTCGCTCCCCGCCTTCCAGAACCTTTACATGTTCCCATTGACATAGTCGCACGACGGCTTGTTTGTTGCATTTTTTAATAGTACCGTTCGATGTATCGCATAATGTACGAAAAAACAGTAAACAAAATTTAAGTAAGGAGGAATTAAAAAAAAAAAAAAAAAAAAAAATGTAATTGCGCCATTTTTGGTTGGTTTATTCATATGTGTTCACAGTGCAGTATACAGACGTGAACTTTGTTCTCTAGGTCAGTACAGCTATGGTAAAACCAAAGTTATATCGTTTTTTAAAGGTTTTTCTATTTTTAAAAAGGAAACAAGATTTTTTTCTTAAACAAAAACTGCTTTTCGCCGCCATATTCTGAGACTCGTAACTTTTTTATTTATTTTTTGTTGATAAGGGCTTATTCATAGGAGCATATATCGGCCACCATTTTCACGGCTGGCTCATATACGCTCCCATCTGAGCTGTCTATCCCCTTCTCTCCCCCTTGCCAGCTCTCTGCCTTTCTCCTCCCGCTAACTCCCATTGCTGGCTACAGACAAGGGGCAGAGTGGGGGTGGGGGCTTAGCTCCACCCCCTTCCCCTCCCATTGCAAACAGCCAGAGGGGAGGAGAGAGGCAGAGAGTCGGCGAGGGGGAGGGAAGGGCATAGACAGCTTAGATGGTGGCGTATATCGGCCGGCCAATATAAAGCCCTTAGGCAGTGAGGGCTGTTTTTTTTTGCAGAGTGAGCTGTAGTTTTTATCGTTACCATTTTGTGAAATATACATCTTTTTGATCACTTTCTCTTAAATTGTTTGAGGAACTGGGATAGAAAAATAAAATTATAAAACGCAATTCTGGCATTCTGTTTTTCATTTTGTTTTTCTTTTTTATGGCCTTCTCCATGTGGGATAAATATTGTGATATTTCAATCGTTTGAACTTTTACGTACACGGCAAGACCAAGGATGTGGGGTTTCTTAATTGCTTAATTTTTTATTGGCAAAAGATTTTTTTTAGGAACTTTTAAAAATGTTTTTTTTTTCCGAATTGTTAAAAACATTTATAAAATCCTTTTTTACACTTTCATTTAGTCTCCATGGGGGACTTGATCTTGTGATCATTTGAGCTGTTGTACTATATACTGCAGTACTTCAGTATTGCAGTATATAGTAATTTTTGAAATTGCCTTTCAAGCTCTTCCTCAGGCAGTTTTGAAAGGCATCTATGTGTGGCAGCCTTGGAAGCCTTCAGTAGCCTGAGGTAAACCCTGATCATGTACGCTACAGGGGATGTGGGAATGGGTTTCCCTCCTTGTTGACTGTTTTGATGTGTGGTCAGCCTTGACTGTGGGAGCTAAACAGTTAACTGCCATGATCAGAGCGAACTCTGATTACCAGCGGCTGATAGCCACCAGCTATGGAGAGGACCATACACACTTCAAGTGATCAGTCAGTTATTGAAGTTGATGTTGGAAGCAGGAAAAATGGAGAAGTGGGCAAATCTGAGCGACTGTGACGAGGACCAAATTGTGATGACTATTCAGAGCATCTTCATTATGGCCGGTCTTGTGGGTTGTTTCCAGTATGTAGTGGTTAGTACCTTCCAAAGGTGCTCCAGGGAACGAACACCGGTGACTGATGACAGGGAGATGGACGCTCAAGGCTCATTGACCTGTGTGGGGTGAAAGCCGCTCGTCTGGTCCGATCCCACAGAAGAGAGGCTGTAGGAGAAGTTACTGATCAAGTCTCTACCGGTGATAGAAAAGTGTCAGATCACACTGGGTATATGGGGTGATGTAGCCACAGACCGGTCAGAGTGCCACAGCTCACGGTATATGGGGCAATGTAGCCACAGACCGGTCATTGCGCCACAGCTCATGGTATATGAGGCGGTGTAGCCACAGACCGGTCAGAGTGCCACAGCTCACGGTATATGAGGTGATATACCCACAGACCAGTCAGAGTGCCGCAGCTCACGGTATATGGGGCGATGTACCCACAGACCGGTCATTGCGCCACAGCTCAATGTATATGGGGTGATATACCCACAGACCGGTCAGAGTGCCACAGCTCATGGTATATGAGGCGATGTAGCCACAGACCGGTCATTGCGCCACAGCTCAATGTATATGGGGTGATATACCCACAGACCGGTCAGAGTGCCACAGCTCATGGTATATGAGGCGATGTAGCCACAGACCAGTCAGAGTGCCACAGCTCTCTGTATATGGAGTGATGTAGCCACAGACCGGTCAGAGTGCCGCAGCTCACGGTATATGGGGCGATGTACCCACAGACCGGTCATTGCGCCACAGCTCGATGTATATGGGGTGATATACCCACAGACCGGTCAGAGTGCCACAGCTCGATGTATATGGGGTGATATACCCACAGACCGGTCAGAGTGCCACAGCTCATGGTATATGGGGCGATGTAGCCACAAAATGATCAGAGTGCCACAGCTCACAGTATATGAGGCGATGTAGCCACAGACCGGTCAGAGTGCCACAGCTTGCTGTATATGGAGCGATGTAGCCACAGACCGGTCAGAGTGCCACAGCTCACAGTATATGAGGCGATGTAGCCACAGTACTTATACATTTGTCACCTTAAAAGTTTGGGCGCAACCCATATCGGACAGTCCACGGACACTCATCCATGTGCTGCCTGACCTCTATGAACGCTACACATTGCACATCCTATTCCCGTCTGATGACAATAGGACAGAGATTTTTTTTTAAATGAATATTGGTCCGTATGATAAGTTATTCAAGTGAAGAGCCTGATAGGTTATAATGGAATACAGGCAAAGTGTGGCGGTGTGAGCTGGCCCGAGTCTGGTGGCAGCCGGTCATGGACCACAGATCATCTGCTGCAGTTCTCTTGCACCACCTGTGGCACCTTGACAGCAACTTAGGAATTTTCTTCCAGTTGAAAGGCAAATTGTAACGTTCATCACACGGAAGTCATTAACTTCAGGGAAGCTACTGCCAAACAAAAAATGACAAATAACTGCAAAGTGTCTCATTCAGAGGTGTTAATTTGCTGCTTGGGGCAGAGGTTGACACTGCGGAGGTCATGTCTCTCAGGCCGATCCCAGTGATTTGTAACTTTTTGGATTTACTCACAATGTTTTTCTTTTTGTACAATTGTATCGGATTCTTTGATTTAATGCACATTTGTATATTGCAGCTCTTTTTGACCTGTTTGATGGATTCTGCATGCTGTGGGTCCGCATTAATTAACTTCTCCTGACTCACCACATGGGAGCATTCACATCAATGAGACTCGCTGGTAGAACTCGGAACGGCCCATATAGATAATACAATGTTCTGAGCATGAGCATCTCTCCACGTCACCATTAATTACTAACAGGAAAGGCAGAAATTTGGGAGTTTTTTTAGTGCATTCATTTCACCTCAAAAAAGAGATGGGGTACCGGGTTGGAGAGATAACTGGTGCCTTTAAGTACGGCAGTTGCAAGACCTGTATATATATTTAAAAATTTTCCAAAGTTTTACCATGGGTAGGATCGATTCTAAAAGAGGCTTTGCCAGCTGCCGCTCCACAGGAGTAGTCTACATGTGTACCTGTGCATGCCCCATTACCTATGTGGGCAAGACCAAGCGTGAGTACTTGAGCATATAGGAGAAAATAAAAGTGATAAGACCATTCCCAACCAAATGAGGTCAAGACATGCTGACAACCCGGTAGGTCTGACGTTTCAGGTCATAGAAGTGATTCACTATGACGAAAGAAAAGGGAATTGGGACAAAGAAATACAAACAAAAATAGGCCGGGTGGATCAGGGGCGTAACTAAAGGCTCAGGGGCCTGGGTGCAAAAGTTCAGCTGGGCCCCCCTCCTCCATCTGTACTTGTACTCATACCTAAACCGTGCTGCATACAGCTGCAAAACAAATTTACATACATGATCTAGCCTCTTAGCGTAAGTGTAACACCCCAGAGGACTCTTTATTCCATCATCTTGAATTCACCGCGGAGAACAGAACGGTGGCATCACACATGGACTAAGGTAAACCACTCATAGGTTCACCTATTTAATAGCCTGCTCTCGGCCCCTTGGACGTGTCCCCGGTTACCCTCCGGGTGGGAGACAATAGAGCCACCGTGACAAGGCCTAAATCTACACCCTGCTGTTTCCTAGGCTTGGGCCCGCTCCTCAGACGCTGCATCCTCCCAGCGGATTCCTCGGTATGTGTCTTGCAGCCGATTTCATTACACCCGGCAAGGTGCACATCAGTACCGTTATTGAGGTTGTCCAGAGACTGCTGTGAATACCGCAACGGCCGACCCAGATAACACCTCCACCACCGCTTGCCAAGCCTATCCAGACCAAGTGATCAAAACCAAAATTTCCCCTTATAGAACTACAGAAGGTTTGAGTGTTGCAGTTCTAATAGATCCAAGCACTAAGATGCGGCCCTATTACGGCATCTGCTGCCCAAGTCTGGCCATTCTAGAAGATCTTTTCAGAGAGTTCCGTGACTTGTAATTTATGGAGTGAATTAATTAAGAAATGTGGTCCTGGGACTCGTGCAACTGGCATCTCCGGTTACATCGTCTTGTATTGTAGGATCTCCATCTTGACTTTCATTAAAGTTAATTGTGTATGAGATCTGAATCCATTTTGCCTGGAGCGCAGGATTAGTCAGGAGGGTCAATGGGGAGAGAGACTCCATTATGTAGATTTAGGAGAGTAATTAACCGCAGAGCCTTTGGTGAGTAAAGGAGAGGGTAACGAGTTTACACCTTCAGAGAGGGTTCATCAGCTAATGTGTGAATCGCCCTCTGGTCAGCCATAAGGCTCGCAGCTTTCTATCCTATCTGTGGTTTAAGGTTCCCAAGGGCCTGGGGCTTGATGAAAATTCTGGGCACCCCCTCCGCAATGAATCCAAAATTCTAAAATATTCTGACATTTACTACATAGAGACAATACCAGAACCAAGCTTACTACATAGATACGGTACCAAAAATAAGCATAAAGGGAATGTCTCATCAGAAAATGACCTATTATATAAATCACAGTTTTTATTAAAAATTTTTGGTGATTTTTTTTTGTGGTCACAATGAATATTTTGGTGTAAATCCTAAAATCGTGTTTTTTCCCATTAACTACAGATCCTAATGATCGTCTGACACTTCCTGATTTGTAGAGAAAGCAGCATTGATAAATATTGTATGCCCCACACATCTGAATACATGATCACACACGTACAGCTTTATTTACTTGCGCGCTCACACAGCGATACACCTTAGGGTTCTCATGTAACGGTGTGGAGAGTATACCAAAAAGGCGTGATGGGGAAAAACGTGCAGCAAAAAGGGTCCTGCGGACGATGTCAGGAGTCATTCTGACCAACAGGCGCTCACTGTCAAGTACATTTGTTTTTTTGTAAAGATTTGCCAGAGCTGCCCATAGGAGTCAATCAGGAATGCTGGCCACTCAGCCGATCAGTGCTGGACCAGCCAATCGTAGCTATCACTTCCTGGAGGCGGGAATTATGATTCCCGCAACCAGGAAGTCAGGAGCGATCAGAGGATTGCAGGCAGGAGCGTCGAAGAGTGAGAGGACCGGACAGCAGGGAGGACCCCAGCTGAGCTTTCACTCCCCTCAGTTATAGCACCTGGGGCTGCCCCCTTCTACGCCGCTGGTTTAACTACAGGACCACATGTCACAGGAGTGCAGCTCTGGAGTATAATACAGGATGTAACTCAGGATCAGTACAAGATAAGTAATGTATGTACACAGTGACTCCATCAGCAGAATAGTGAGCGCAGCTCTAAAGTATAATACAGGATGTGACTCAGGATCAGGACAGGATAAGTAATGTATGTACACAGTGACTTCACAGCAGAATAGTGAGTGCAGCTCTGGAGGATAATACAGGATGTAACTCAGGATCAGAACAGGATAAGTTATGTATGTACACAGTGACTCTACCAGCAGAATAGTGAGTACAGCTCTGGTGTATAATACAGGATGTAACTCAGGATCAGTACAGGATAAGTAATGTATGTACACAGTGACTCCAGCAGCAGAATAGTGAGTGCAGCTCTGCAGTATAATACAGGATGTAACTCCGGATCAGTACAGGATAAGTAATGTATGTACACAGTGACTCCAGCAGCAGAATAGTGAGTGCAGCTCTGCAGTATAATACAGGATGTAACTCCGGATCAGTACAGGATAAGTAATGTATGTACACAGTGACTCCACCAGCAGAATAGTGAGTGCAGCTCTGCAGTATAATACAGGATGTAACTCCGGATCAGTACAGGATAAGTAATGTATGTACACAGTGACTCCAGCAGCAGAATAGTGAGTGCAGCTCTGGAATATAATACAGGATGTAACTCAGGATCAGTGCAGGATAAGTAATGTATGTACACAGTGACTCCACCAGCAGAATAGTGAGTACAGCTCTGGGGTATAATACAGGATGTAACTCAGGAGCAGTACAGGATAAGTAATGTATGTAAACAGTGACTCCATCAGCAGAATAGTGAGTGCAGCTCTGGGGTATAAGTCCGACTGTAACTGAGTAGCAGTAGTATAGGGTAAATAATGAAATGTATTTACAAAGTTACTCAACCTTTTATGTAGATGAACATATCTATAGTGTAAAATGATGTTCCAAAGTGAACATCTATCTTTAATACCCATTTTATCTCCAGGTGACTGTAATACATTCCTGGCTGTGAAGATGCACACCGGGTATCACAATCATTTTATCTCTTGAGATAACTTGTAACCTGCAGTAAAGAACACAGCTAAAGGACTGCGGGAGTGCTGATGTCATCGCTAAGGTTGCTGATGTCATCGCTAAGGTTGTTGATGTCACCGCTAAGGTCGTTAGCGCCAGTGCAGAGCGTTTAGTCAGACTTCACTGCTGGATCGCTGGGTTCTCGCTGGCTTCTTTCTCAGCGCCTCACCTATGAGAATGCTGAACCAGCAGCGATTACACGGAACGAGTAGCGATAGTTTTTATGTTGACTGAAAACCAACAATATCGACTTGCGAACGAACAGTGAGCGATATTTTTGCATTTACACTGCATGATTGGTGGTCACATTTGTTCGTTTTAACGAGTTTTGAGCGACAATCGTTTCGTGTAAACGGCCATTAGTGAGGGGATCCCTGATTACACCTCTGGTAAGAGATTACAGGAAGGACTCATCACAGTCTGTAGAGATACGATGGCTACAGTATCAGGGCTTAGACAGAGGACGATCTGAAATCGCGCCCGACAAACCTGACAAAGCGAAACCATTGATTTCCACGATTGGTTTTCACGGCCGGCCAGGTCTTTCTCTCATGTAGTTTTTATAAGTCCGGCACAAACTTTTTTGTTCCTTTGATGCATTAGCATTAGAGATGAGCGAACGTGTCCGTTACGGACACATCCGCACCCGGACACCGGCTTTAGCGAACACTGCAGTGTTCGCGCGTAAGTGTCCGGGTGCCGCCGGGGGGCGGGGAGATGCGCGGCGGCGCGGGCGGCAGTAGCGGGGAACAGGGGGGAGCCCTCTCTCTCTCCCTCTCCCCCCCACTCCCCGCCGCACCCCCCCGCGCTGCCACGGCGGCCCCCGAACTTTTTCGCCCGAACACCGAGGTGTTCGCAAAGTTCGGTGTTCGGGCGAAAAAGGGGCGGGGCCGAACGTGTTCGCTCATCTCTAATTAGCATCAAAGTTTGAATGTTAAATTACAAGTACTCTCCGCAGCGGTCAGCGTATTTGCGCATGCATCTGTCGAAGCCTTCAGACGTAAAATAGGAGAATCGCCCAATCTGGGTGGGGAGTTTGCAGAGAAGGCCACTCAGGAGTCTACAGACACATCAAGAAATGAGGAGGAGGAGGAGGAAACAATAGAAGTCATGTCAGGTGACGGCTGCTTATTAGCTGGTGATAATGTCTGAGACATCGCTACATTCCAGTAATGTATAGCAGGAAGGTATAGCGCAGACATGTCAGAGCAGGACGGCCAGGAGAAATGTCAGGTATGCTAGATGAGTATCTATGGCGCTGCTCTCTGGTGTCACCTCTGCTCTGTAGGGGATTCCGGAGCAGAAATATATCGCCCCCCCCCCCCCCTTCCCCAGAGAAGCTTCTATATTGAATCTATACATATCATTCCAAAATTCTATCAAACCCCAATTCTGTGCCAGATGACCCCATGAGATCTGTTTATATGGTTAGGCTGAATGCACAAGTAATAACTCTTCGTGTTGCAGCCATAATAATGGGCATCTGATACTAGATATACATTTGGTTTTCACTTCGATATATCATACATTTTTTATATCTGAAAAAAAGAGGCTTATAGTAGACATGTAACTAGTACAGTGACTGGCACAGGGTGCTTGTATCATCAGTACAGTGACTGGCACAGGGTGCTTGTATCAGTGCAGTGACTGGCACAGGGTGCTTGTATCAGTGCAGTGACTGGCACAGGGTGCTTGTATCAGTGTAGTGACTGGCACAGGGTGATCATCAGTGCAGTGACTGGCACAGGGTGCTTGTATCAGTGTAGTGACTGGCACAGGGTGCTTGTATCAGTGCAGTGACTGGCACAGGGTGCTTGTATCAGTGCAGTGACTGGCACAGGGTGCTTGTATCAGTGTAGTGACTGGCACAGGGTTCTTGTATCAGTGTAGTGACTGGCACAGGGTGCTTGTATCAGTGTAGTGACTGGCACAGGGTGCTTGTATCAGTGTAGTGACTGGCACAGGGTGCTTGTATCAGTGTAGTGACTGGCACAGGGTGATCATCAGTGCAGTGACTGGCACAGGGTGCTTGTATCAGTGTAGTGACTGGCACAGGGTGCTTGTATCATCAGTGCAGTGACTGGCACAGGGCGCTTGTATCAGTGTAGTGACTGGCACAGGGCGCTTGTATCAGTGTAGTGACTGGCACAGGGTGCTTGTATCATCAGTGCAGTGACTGGCACAGGGCGCTTGTATCAGTGCAGTGACTGGCACAGGGTGCTTGTATCAGTGTAGTGACTGGCACAGGGTGCTTGTATCAGTGTAGTGACTGGCACAGGGTGCTTGTATCAGTGTAGTGACTGGCACAGGGTGCTTGTATCAGTGTAGTGACTGGCACAGGGTGCTTGTATCAGTGTAGTGACTGGCACAGGGTTCTTGTATCAGTGTAGTGACTGGCACAGGGAGCTTGTATCAGTGTAGTGACTGGCACAGGGTGCTTGTATCAGTGTAGTGACTGGCACAGGGTGCTTGTATCATCAGTGCAGTGACTGGCACAGGGCGCTTGTATCATCAGTGCAGTGACTGGCACAGGGTGCTTGTATCATCAGTGCAGTGACTGGCACAGGGTGCTTGTATCATCAGTGTAGTGACTGGCACAGGGCGCTTGTATCAGTGTAGTGACTGGCACAGGGTGCTTGTATCAGTGTAGTGACTGGCACAGGGTGCTTGTATCATCAGTGCAGTGACTGGCACAGGGTGCTTGTATCATCAGTGCAGTGACTGGCACAGGGTGCTTGTATCAGTGTAGTGACTGGCACAGGGTGCTTGTATCAGTGTAGTGACTGGCACAGGGTGCTTGTATCAGTGTAGTGACTGGCACAGGGTGCTTGTATCATCAGTGCAGTGACTGGCACAGGGTGCTTGTATCAGTGTAGTGACTGGCACAGGGTGCTTGTATCAGTGTAGTGACTGGCACAGGGTGCTTGTATCATCAGTGCAGTGACTGGCACAGGGTGCTTGTATCATCAGTGCAGTGACTGGCACAGGGTGCTTGTATCAGTGTAGTGACTGGCACAGGGTGCTTGTATCAGTGTAGTGACTGGCACAGGGTGCTTGTATCAGTGCAGTGACTGGCACAGGGTGCTTGTATCAGTGCAGTGACTGGCACAGGGTGCTTGTATCAGTGTAGTGACTGGCACAGGGTGATCATCAGTGTAGTGACTGGCACAGGGTGCTTGTATCAGTGTAGTGACTGGCACAGGGTGCTTGTATCATCAGTGCAGTGACTGGCACAGGGTGCTTGTATCAGTGCAGTGACTGGCACAGGGTGCTTGTATCAGTGTAGTGACTGGCACAGGGTGCTTGTATCAGTGTAGTGACTGGCACAGGGTGCTTGTATCAGTGCAGTGACTGGCACAGGGTGCTTGTATCAGTGCAGTGACTGGCACAGGGTGCTTGTATCAGTGCAGTGACTGGCACAGGGTGCTTGTATCAGTGTAGTGACTGGCACAGGGTGCTTGTATCAGTGTAGTGACTGGCACAGGGTGCTTGTATCAGTGTAGTGACTGGCACAGGGTGCTTGTATCAGTGTAGTGACTGGCACAGGGTGCTTGTATCAGTGCAGTGACTGGCACAGGGTGCTTGTATCAGTGTAGTGACTGGCACAGGGTGATCATCAGTGCAGTGACTGGCACAGGGTGCTTGTATCAGTGTAGTGACTGGCACAGGGTGCTTGTATCATCAGTGCAGTGACTGGCACAGGGTGCTTGTATCAGTGTAGTGATTGGCACAGGGTGCTTGTTTCAGTGCAGTGACTAGCATGGGGTAGAGACATCAGTGTAATGACTGGCATGGGGTAGAGACATCAGTGTAGTGACTGGCACAGGGTGCTAGTATCAGTGCAGTGACTGGCATGGGGTAGAGACATCAGTGTAGTGACTGGCACAGGGTGCTTGTATCAGTGCAGTAACTGGCATGGGGTAATTGTATCAGTGTAGTGACTGGCGCAGGGTAATTGTATCAGTGTAGTGACTGGCGCAGGGTAATTGTATCAGTGTAGTGACTGGCGCAGGGTGGAGGTATCAGTGTAGTGACTGGCACAGTGTGGAGGTATCAGTGCAGTGACTGGCGCAGTGTGGAGGTATCAGTGCAGTGACTGGCACAGTGTGGAGGTATCAGTGCAGTGACTGGCACAGTGTGGAGGTATCAGTGCAGTGACTGGCGCAGTGTGGAGGTATCAGTGTAGTGACTGGCGCAGTGTGGAGGTATCAGTGCAGTGACTGGCGCAGTGTGGAGGTATCAGTGTAGTGACTGGCGCAGTGTGGAGGTATCAGTGTAGTGACTGGCGCAATGTGGAGGTATCAGTGTAGTGACTGGCGCAGTGTGGAGGTATCAGTGTAGTGACTGGCGCAGTGTGGAGGTATCAGTGTAGTGACTGGCGCAGTGTGGAGGTATCAGTGTAGTGACTGGCGCAGTGTGGAGGTATCAGTGTAGTGACTGGCGCAGTGTGGAGGTATCAGTGTAGTGACTGGCGCAGTGTGGAGGTATCAGTGCAGTGACTGGCGCAGTGTGGAGGTATCAGTGCAGTGACTGGCGCAGTGTGGAGGTATCAGTGCAGTGACTGGCGCAGTGTGGAGGTATCAGTGCAGTGACTGGCGCAGGGTGGAGGTATCAGTGCAGTGACTGGCGCAGGGTGGAGGTATCAGTGCAGTGACTGGCGCAGGGTGGAGGTATCAGTGCAGTGACTGGCGCAGGGTGGAGGTATCAGTGCAGTGACTGGCACAGGGTGGAGGTATCAGTATAGTGACTGGCACAGGATGGAGGTATCAGTGCAGTGATCGGCACAGGGTTAAGCATCAGTGCAGTGACTGACACACGGTAGAAGCACAAATTCAGTGACTGGAACACAGTGGAGGCATTAGTGCAGTGACTAGCACAGGCTAGAAGCACCAGTGTAGTAACTGGCACTGTGTGGAGGCATAAATCCAGTTACTGGCACTATGGAGGCTTTAGTGTAGATAAGCCTGGACACTGTATTCAGGATGGATTCGATGGGGGAAAGCTCAGTGAGAAGAAGAGCAATCAGTGGGGAGTTACAGGTGAGAGCACATCAGGGGAGCAGTAAGAGTTTTTGCAATTTCTACAACAGAATCTGTTGCCCAGAGTGACGTAGAGGCAGACAACGCCGCTGCTATGTGGGTACATTGGGAAAGGAAGTGACTGCTCCTGCTGCTTTCCTTTACAGTCATGTGAAAGGAAAAATTCTGCTTACCTGTAGCCACCACTAGAGGGAGTCACTGCATACATATTTCTACAGCTTTGAGTGAGCCAACTAACATTGACCTATATGTCCACTACCTTCCTAGAGGTGGCACTAGTGAAACAGTTCTTCTTCCTTGAGGGAAAGCTAATTAGCGTACCTTTTTTTTTTTTTACCCAGAAAGCATTGCATTGCCTAGGCCAATTTAGTACCCCCAGACCCAGCTATGGCATTTATAATTTATGCCTCATTTGCATATTATAGCCATCAGCAATATCTAGAAATGCAAACGATGAGGAGAAGATTAAAAACCGCCAAGAATTTTTGGTAGGAAAAGCAAACATTTCTGAAAACCTGACTTTAGAGAAACAGACGCAGTCAGAGATACATGAGCCAAACCCGACTGGCTGTGAGGTGTTACCATCTCCGTCATTGTGGGGTTCTCATCTGTGGCGCCTCCTGTGCTTGGAAGGTGTACAGAGTTTGAAAAAACCTTCTGGTCCCTTTAAACATTTCCCATAAATCAGAGCAGATGAAAAGATAAGAAAAGGAAGAGGATGGAGATTCATCTGGAGGAGACGTTTTCTGTCCCTTCTACATGCAGAACACAGAGAACCCCGTGTAACAGCAGGTCAACGCCCTTCAGTAAATCACATCTGCAGATTCGGTGACGCTTCCACGTCTTCTGTCCCGGCTAAATGATAAATACGGGAAATTTGCTGCCTGCCTTATTCAATTTACAAAACAATGAACCTTAAAGGTGTACTATCAGTGGGACGATGGCCCGTCTACAGTATATGTCATCAGTGGTAGATCACCGTGAGTCTGCTGCCTGGGACCCCACCTTATACATTTGTGCACTGAGCTGATGCGTGCAGGAAGCGACTGCTCCGTTCTCACTACAGTGGCCAAACCTGGTATTACATGTCATTCACTTCAATGTTAATTTTGCCTGTAATACCAGATATCAGCTCAGAGCACAAGTACACTGTCCCAGAAAATAGCTGATTGGTGGGAGCCTCTCAACAATCTATTATTGATGACCAATCCAATCCCAGGGATAAACCATCACTATTTTCCAAACCTGTAGAACCGTTTTAAAGGGGTTGTTCACATCCATTCATTTCAGTGGAGCAGAGCAGCAGCAACAGATAACCCATGGACAGGCGCAACACTATTTCTGGACCACCCCTTTAAGTATTACTTGAAGTCATGTCACACTTCTTAAACACTATAATAAATTAACTGCGCTGCGGAATAAGTTGGCACCATACAAATAACGATTATTATTATTACACCAAAATCCGGATTCTCAGATCTACATAATAAGAGGAGCTTTCAGATGACGACATATAACTTTCGCTTTACCTGCGGTTGCCTCACATGTGTCCCATCTTAAGGGTGGACAGCCACGGTGTTTTTATTTCTTGAGCTGCGAGAGCACGTAGAAACACTCACCTCGCAGCGCAAGAAAAACACTGCGATATCGCCAGTGATTTCAATGGGGCCAGAGCTGCCTGTAATTTGCTTAGCACTCAGCCAATCAGCACAGCCCTTTCAGGAGGCGGGGATTTTTAAATCCCCGCCTGCTGAAAGTGCTGAACAGCAGTGCAGGGGAGCCAGCCGGAGGACGCGTCTGAGTGGCGGAGAGGTGAGTAAAGTTTTTTTTTCTAACCAGCTAATGATGATTTTCAGGGAAGTGCTTATATTTCAAGCCCTTCCCTGAAAATCATGCTGTGGGGGTTGCCCCAAAACCGCTGCCTTCAATGGGGCGGCAGCAGCGCTGACCCCATTGAAAGCAATGGGATAGCATCCTGGACTTCTGCCACAGCTGTGGAAGAGGATTCCTTCATCCCCGCGGAGATGAAGGAAACTCGTGCCACAGCTGTCACAGCTGTGGCAGAAGTCCGCGATATTCTCCCTATGTTTTCAATGGGGTCAGCGCTGCTCCATTGAAAACACTGAGTGATATCGTAGGAAATAAAGGTCCGCTCTAATTTTGGGAAACTGCGCCATTCTTGTCCGCTGGCTGGGTATTGTTGCACAACCTAATTTCCTTAGGGCTTCTTCACATGGCGTGATTTCATCCCGTTATGCCATAATCACGCCTGCACGTCTGTTGTAGATCCATGTAACAGCATCACACAGACTGAGAAACTGACTAGAAACTGAACACACAACTCCAAGAAGATCAGCTGGTCAGAAATGAGATCACATGACCATCTGAGGAGAAAGAGGCCGGGAGTCTCAGATAGAAAGGAACAACTAACCAAGATAACTCTAGACCACTTATATATATACGGGGGGGGGGGGCTGCATACTGAATGAACAAAAAAAAAAACGGAGTGGCCCTTTAACTTCTCAGGTCCCACCTCCACCCGCTCCAGTAGCTGGATAGCTGGCCCTTGGCACGGTTTAGCCTGGTTTCCCCAATGCAGCCCAGCTTATATTTGGTCACACTGACTATCCGGTCTGCATTGCTGTATTCGTACGATGTTACTTATATGGTGCTGCTGCAGGTCACCTGTTTCTAAAGCTGCAGGTAAGGACAGATTGATCGATCAGAACATTTGGAAGAGCCCAAGGGCGCCGCTGATCGCCGGTCATAGATGGTTGTATCTATTGTGTGTCAGTCCTTCGCCATCAACTGTCTCTGTGGAAGGAAACACATCATAACCGCGGCTGGATGAGTCTCTCGCTGTACTTTAGCGCAATCCCATTGTATACAAGACAGAACGCTGAGATCTAAGTGTCAGAGGTCACATTATGTGACAGGAGGACCCCGGGGCCAAGACACAGGTAAATGGAAGGCATGAAGTGAACTCCAGATGTAGGAGAACCTGCACTTCTAGACGAAAAGCAGAGATTATGGGCTCATGGACACCCATATATTACCAGGGGGGCCCCAAATCTTTATTCTGCCTGAGGCGAAGTGTAAGATTCCCAAACCGCAAACAAAACAACAACACTAATTTTACAGGCATTGGAATCGCCAATACACAAGATACCCAACAGATATTTGACACAGTGAGACTTGTCTGAAGTGGCAGAGTAATAGCGCCCCCAGTAGTAGCCCCAATAGTGAGTCCCCCTTAGTGGCTGAAATAGTAATAGTAACCCCCTTAATGACCCCAGTACGTTAGTGGCCCTAGTAGTAATAGTAACCCCCTTAATGACCCCAGTAGTTATAGTGACCCCCCTTAGTGGCCCTAGTAGTAAAAGTGACCCCCTTAACGATCTCAGTAGTAATAGTGACCCTGTTAGTGGCCCTAGTAGTAATAGTGCCCCCATTAATGGCCTCGGTAGTTATAGTGATCCTGTTAGTTTGCCCAAGTTGTAATAATGACCCCCATAACGGCCCCAGTAATAATAGCGAACCTCATAGTGGCTTCAGTAGTAATAGTGTCCCACATAGTAGTTCCAGTAGTAATAGTGATCTCCATAATGGCCCCAGTCATAATTGTGACCCCATAGTTGCCCTAGTAGTAATAGTAACCCACTTAATGCCCCAAGAAGTTATAGTGATCCCCATAGTTGCCCAGGAATAATAGTATCTTCCATAATGGCCCAAGTAATACTAGTGGCCCCCATAGTGGCTCCAATATTAATTATGTCTCCCATAGTAGCCGCAGTAGTAATGGTGACCACCATAGTAGTCACAGTAGTATAAGTGTCCCCCTATTCATCTCTGGCCCAGCAGTAACCTGACAAGCTATTCAATCACCCAGTCTGTAACCCCTGAAAGGCCGGTGTCCGTATACAGGAACGCAGACGCCAGGTGGAGAGGTCAAGGGTCACACGCCCATCAATGGTAGCTGCAGGCTAGGTGAGAGAAATACTTGTGGGTTTGCTGCCCAACCAGCTCGCTGCTGGCAATTAATTCTTAGCAGCCATCTATGGCCAGCCGGGTGGCAACCGCTGCCCCTTTGAGGTCCTGCAGGCTGCTGCCTGATGCAGCATTCTCTGGTTATGGTATGATAGGGGGCGCTCCTGTATATTACTGGCACTTATAGACTACTATGGGCGTTCTTGATTGAAAGCCTCGGCCACCTCATGTTACCGACCATCAGGATGATCTCGGCTCTGACCTGGATTGTCCCTGGTATCTTCTGGTTCCTGATAAGACCCGTGATTAGTGCTTTCCATACCACATAATTCAACATAACAGCTTTACTAATACTCAACATGACATCATAATTCAAAAATGGTTGCAGATGTTGAATGACGGCACCCATCAATTTCTGATGAAGTTCTAGCCTTAAATCACGTATCTCATGACCCTTTTTACATTGAGGCTTCTTGGGCTGAGCCCACCTAGATGGCCCATAGACACCACCATAGAGCCAAAAGTTTTCACCACCCATCTAAATGTTCTACAAAGTTTCCTACTTGTATCTCTTTCTGTTCAGAAGATATTCTGGGTGGCCCTGACTTTTGAATCCCCCCCTATATGTGATGTTGCTTCTGTATATGCAGCGTTTGCTTATTAACAAGAAGTTGGTGAAACCGAAAGGATTGTTTTACTGGGATGAAATAACAGTCCCGCTGGTCGCACCTGTCGTGGGTTACTTGGCATCGGGAGTCGGCTGTGCTTGTAATGACCATCTGCCAGGCACTTCCCTTGCAGCGGGACGAGCGGCCCCTTCTGTTTGGAAGATGTTCTTCTTACAGTTCGACGGAATTTTCCTCCTGAGGGTTTCAATTGAGAATCTGCCAGGTATGAATGAAAATCACTTAATTTAGCGCAGGTCACATGATGACGGTCATTCAGCACTAGAGATGAGCGATCTCCCTTCCGTTCCTCCTTGCTCTCCCCGCTCCCCGCATCTTTAGAGACGAGAGGGGAGATACTCGGCTATATTCAGCACTAATGAATATCTGCCTTGGTGATGTGTTATCTTTAGGGACATCACTGTGGCGAACAGCTGGGTCCTGTAGTCACGTAAGATGGCGGGATCTCTGGTGGCCATCAGAGGGGGAAGTATAACGTTTAGCTGTCAGAGCTGTAGGGGTGGCCGTCCCCAGTGCTGTTGGGTTAGAAGAAAAGAATAATCTATATTGCACTTATAAACTGTCTGCCTGTATTGTACTTGTGCAGAAATACCAAGACCAGAACAGCTCTGTGCATAAATACTGTACCAGAACCAAGTTCATAACATAAATACAGCCTCAGAACCAACCTCTGTATATAAATACAGAACCAGAACCAAGCTCAGATAGATACAGCACCAGAGCAAACCTCAGTAAAAAAAAAATAGAAGCAGAAACAAGCTCATAACATAAGGACAGTACCAGAACCAAGTTCAGTACATAGATACAGCATCAGAACCAAACTTAGTACATAAGTATAATACGAGAACCAAATGATTGAGTTGTGGCACCAACGATCTGACAGCAGCACCTCAGAACATCAAAGGGAGGAGACAGAGCCAGGAGGAGGACATTGTGACACGGAGAAAGAAGATAATCTAGTTAGGTGGTCCTAAGGGAAAGTGGGGCGATTGCCTCCAGTCTCCAGCTGCCTAGTGCCCCCCTTACAAGCTGATAGCCGGCGCCTCATGCAACCACATGGGCAGCACAGAGCTACGGCCGGCCATGGCAGTGTCATCCCGGTCTTGGTGTCTGAGGGGTCCAAAAACCCCACTTCCATATAAGAAGACACCAGCATTGTAAATGGCACATGGTGTGAAGGGAATGGTGCAGATGTTGTATTGGGGTCCGGGAGGCTTACGTTGCTATCACTGTGAGCTTATCTGGGCCTAGGGGGGAATTTAGTAAAGGCTTTACAAAAGGCACAAATTGTTATACCCGCCTCATTGGTTTGGGGCTTCTCTCGCCACTTTTCTATAAGGGTCCTTTTACACTGAATGATTACACTGGACAACAAAAATGCACTTTGACATTTTTTCCTTTCTCAACATAGTTGAACTGCCCCAATTTTGGGTCCAGACACATGAATATGACATTCGATTTTGTTTATTAGCTCTGGTTGGAATCGCTGTCCATGTTTGTCACTCCGGCACCGCAGTTGTCAGGGAGGAAGTCCAGGTGAGAATGTAGGAGATGGATTTGGAGTGACGCGTTGCAGCCTAATCGATGGGACTTTTCTAGAAGTTTATTTACAATCTCAATGTTATTCAGCTCTTTTTACTATATATACTTTTGTTGATTTAATGATTTCCCTCTCTGGCCTAACTATAGGGGATGCAGGGGTTGCGGTTGCATCCGGGCCCAAGGGCCTTAGGGGGCCCATATGACCTCTCTTCTCCGTATAGGAGCCCAGTACTAGGAATAAACCATTATAATTGGGGTCCCTGTTACATACTTCACATTGGGGCCCGGGAGCTTCAAGTTACGCCTCTGATTTCACTCAGCTAACCGTCTGAATAAAGGTACATGTATTTAACGTAAATGGGCCCCATCTCAGAGCCAAGAGCTGACTCAAAGTTTTCAATGTCATCTGTTCAGTTTATTGCTGGATCATTCAAAACGGAATGATAGTCGTTCCGTATAAACACCGACAGCGACTCAACGACAGACAATAATTTCTTCGTTCGGTTGTGCAGACATAAATATCCCGCCGACAGGCCGTGTAAACCGGCAGCCGTACATCTATGAACAACTGCTTACTGTGAATGGAGGCGGCTGCTGGAAGAGATCTCTGGCCCGATCTGGCTCCATTCACTGAATGGTTGTCGCTCCTGTGTGAAACTTTAGGCACCCCACAGTTGACCTTTGTAAAAAGACCCTTAGGCACTCACGGTTTCTGTCATTTGAGGGGTCTGGCATGCCTTTTCCGTGATCGAATGGAAGAACAAAAGCGGTATAAAGGAAATGTGAACAGAGCCTAAACGGGCCAGAATGTTCACTAAAATGCTCTTTACCTGATCACCGGATTGTGTACAAGTGCAAAGGATCAGCTGAAGAACGAGCCAATGTTTGTACGTTGGTTGATCGCCTCGTTTATGTGGGTATATAACAGCGTCGCATGTTCAGTACATCTCCGTACACTAGATGTGTAGCCGACCAATGACCGCTGTAAGGGGACAAACGATCATGTTAACGCTTGTTCATCTGCTCATAGAGTCTGAGTGCATGAGTATCAATCTCGCTAATTAACCCTCGTCTACCGGAGCAATCACTCTTTATACAAGGATCTTAGGAATTAGAAAACATCTTTAAGTACAAAGTCATTGAGTCCTATTTTGCCAAGTTGCTCAAATTTTCAGTTTTTGTATGATATCCTTTTTTGGGAAAGATGGACGACTTCCAATATGGCTGCCATCCCTGCATCCTCAGAATAGCCTTCATGGACTGTAGGAAGGTTGAAGGCTAGTTGGGAAAACGTTATTCTACATGTAACCGTTTTAATGAGTTTTGTACCCTTCGGTGGCGGTGGTGAAGTGGCCCAGCTTTTAAGGGGCAGAGCTCCGTTCTGCGTTTGGGTTTAGGCTATGCCAGAAAGCGTAGTAGTGGAACACAACATTGTTTGTGAAAGGAGCTCAGAGAGTACTGTGCCGTTACCATGCGCGTCTTCTGGCCAGTGTGGATCTGTAAGCGTCTCAGCCCCGTATGTTCCCAGGGTTTTGAGTAAGACACTGGAATCCATTTTGGGCATCTGGTCTCCTATCTGCACTACCCGTCCACGGCACTAGACACCGAGGCACTGCTATCGTTCGGCACACCCATGTTATCGTTCCATGTCAATAAACCGATGATCATGTTTCAAGCAAACAAAGGTTTGTTACCGTGTTAGCCAGTAGAACAAAATGTGATTGTTCTCAGCAAGAGAAACCAAGTAATCCTGTAGATATGAGACCTTTTAATGGCTAACAAAAAGACATGATGTTATAGCGAGCTTGCGAACCTCTCGGGTTCTTCATCAGGCTGAAATGGAACAGATCCGAAGAGTTATGCATATTTATACACACTTATGACAAGGCACAGACATGGATGGGATTGGTTCGTACTTAAAAGGAATACTGCAACAGAAAACAAACTTTTTTGACTAGGCACTAGAGATGAGCGAGCGTACTCGGAAAAGCACTACTCGCTCGAGTAATTTGCTTTATCCGAGTATCGCTGTGCTCGTCCCTGAAGATTCGGGTGCCGCTGCGGCTGACAGGTGAGTCGCAGCGGGGAGCAGGGGAGAGCGGGCGGGAGAAAGGGAGAGAAAGATCTAGCCTCCGTTCCTCCCCGCTCTCCCCTGCAGCTCCCCGCTCCGTGCCAGCACCCGAATCTTCAGGGACGAGCACAGCGATACTCGGATAAAGCAAATTACTCCAGCGAGTAGCGCTTTTCCGAGTACGCTCGCTCATCCCTACTAGGCACTGATAGCGGAGTGAAAGTTTTATCGTCCCTAAATTACTGTTAGTGGGGTTTTTCACCAGGCCAGCAGTCTTATCTGTGCTATAGATGTCTCACACCTCCCATTCACCCATAAATCCTGGGGAATAATTTAACCCCGTATTCAGCGGGTCAAAAGTTGTTATAAATTTATATTCCCAAATTCTTCTTTGGTTTTGCGACTTGAAACCACCCTTCAATATCAAAACTCTCATATCTCCTATGTCATGTCCATGGTTAGAAAAGTGCTCGGCCACAGGCAATTCTCTCTTTCTGTGATTAATTGTGTGGCGATGAGATCTCATCCTGGCTCTCAGTCTTTGTCCTGTTTCTCCGACATAAAGACCCCCAACAGGACATTTACTGCACATGATCAGGTACACAACATTGGACGAAGAACATGTGAATGTCCCTGGGATCTTATAGTCCTGCTGTGTGTTGGGGATCCGTATCCTGTCCGCGGAGTTTGCTTCTGTTGCAGTATCTGTGCAAACCAATCACATCCATATCTGTACCTTGTGATAAGTATGTGTGTCATAAGTGTGTATAAATATTCATGCCTCTTCGGATCTATTCCATTTCTAGCCTGATGAAGAGCCCGAGAGGTTCGCAAGCTCGCTATAACATGATGTATTTTTGTTAGCCATTAAAAGGTATCATATCTACAGGATTACTTGGATTCTCTTGCTGGGAACAATCACATTTTGTTTCAAGCAAGAGACTTTGCATTGTCTGTGTGTCAGAATATCCCTCTGTACTGGTTGAGATGTCGGCCCTCACACAGCGCTTCCCAGTACCCGAATCCCAAGTAAAGGGTCCAGATTATGGCTTGCCTTCCCCTACACTAAGTCAAGATAAGCACCTGCCTGTAGGCCCCATGGCTGGGGGATTCCTAAAGAACCACCCTGTGAATGTAAAGTATGTGGACCCCTTGCCAGAGGAGGGTTCCATGCCTTTGATGATGTGGCTAGCATGTCAACGGCCAGAAGATTTGGCCCCATGATAGGGGAAGTGGAGGACTATGCTAGGCCCTACCTAAGCCACTGTCTCCATCGCTATAACATCACAAGGGTGGCAATAAGCCATGCCACCATGGCCATGGTACTTAGATACAGGGCTACAGGTCAACAAACTGCATCTTGGGCTCAGCTGATGAAGGACCTTTCTAAGCTTCTAAAGAGGTGTGTATATTTTTGCAAATGTTTTTGCTGACATCTTCATTGACGGACGATAACCTTGTAAAGGAAGGTACAAAGTGAATGTGGGCTTAGGAGAAGGGCGGATAATAAGGAGCCCGTATACCCACCGTCGCATCTCACTCCTCATAAATGACCTTTAATGACATTAATGTCCGCCTTTAATCTATTGTGGCTTATTGTACCGCCGCATACAGACCCTTTATACTGAGGAGGGAGACATGACTGAAGGAGGTTTAATAGCTTGCCGGCATTCATCGGGCTCCGTCCGGGTCCTGGGACAGTGCTCACACCCGGCTCACAGAAGGATCTTGGCAGCTAATCCCTCCACTGGGCAAAACTCCTTTCTGATTTTCTGCCTGACTGTTCTGGGAGCTGATTGCCCTGATTAAAAGCGCTCATTAGCTCCCTCATTACTTGTCACTCCGGTAAATAAAGCGATGGACGCCACCAGCGCTTAATAATTAGGCAACAAGTATTCCTTTCATGTCCATCATGTTTTCTCTTTGATAGCGAGCAGCTTGTGGAAAAATTTGAAAACTCTTTATACTCCTAAATCCTCGGCCCGGGGCGGGAATCCCTTTGTGATTTGCGCTGATCCAGTCGGGCGCGGGCTTAGAACTTTATTAGTCATTGTCTAAAGCACAAGTTGTTTGTGTCGATGCCCGCCGCTTGTTTCATGGGCATCTGTTCTATGGTATTTTTGCTGCAAATCTCCAATTTCTTATTGCGGCTACCAGGCCCAGCATTGTGGCACGTGAGAGGGTTACAGTTAGGCTAAATTAACACGGGCGAGTGCGATAACGGGCCGAGGGACTCAGCCCAATAACGCTCTTGCCAACGTGTGATTTTCACATCGTTTTTGATTAAAAATTGCATTGCATCGCTTCTGTGAAATTGCGGTCCTCAGGCGTGTGGAACATTGCATCGCACTCGCATGTACATTGCAAGGTTGCATTGAAAACAATGGGCGAGACGTTCCTAGGGGACGCCCAAAGAAAGCGCAGCGATGCTGTAAGGAAAATAAATCGCTTGTGTGAATGAATCCATTCAAAAGAATAGATTCCATATTTGTGCGAGTTTTGTGTGCATCGCATAAAACACGCACAAGAATATCATTCTACTAACGTCTGATACACTTCAGCTAGGATTTCCCTTCATTCATCCTGCAAATGTCTGGGGATTCCCTCAAAGAAGATGAATACTGGTCATATTTACGGACCCTATGTTCCAGTTCGTCCAAAAGATGTTCAGTAGGTTCAGGTGCAGCCAGTCCAATCGTGGAACATCCATATCCTTTAAACCAAAGTAAAGCAGCGTTGTATGTATGACAAGGCGCGTTGTCTTGTTGGAAGTATGGCCGACCATTCCCAGAGTATTGCCACATTGTCAGCAGCACATTATTGTCTAGAATGTCAGGTTCACCTCCGTGTTTGCGGTTCTTGTCACTACAACCAACGGACCGAAACCATGCCATGTAAAGCATCCCCAGACCATAACGGAACCACCGCTGTACTTACCTGATGCCACAACACACTCAATCAGCATAAGTTGTACGCCAGGATCCTCCACACCCGGGTACGTCCATCTGATGTGAAGATGGTGTAGTGTGATTCGTCACTCCATAGAATGTTCTGTCCAATGACAATGCTTCTTGCATCATTGTAGACGGGCCGATGCATTGCGCTTCATGATAGATGGCTTGTGTGCAGCAGCATAACCCATATATCCAATAGCGAGCAGCTCCCATCAATGTATGGCTGACACCCCCGAGGGGCTGCATCTCATGTACACTGGTTTGGGATTTGTTACCTGCTAATAGGGCACGATCCAGTCTACTAATAGGGAAGTCCGAATTCTTTTGGTAGGCTAATGCATATAATCTTTAGGATTCAGAATTTTTTCCAGTGTGTCCAGAATAAAGTGTCGCCTGTCTGTGACTTTTGGATAAGTTGTCCAACTCAGTTGGCGACCTTGAATGGGGCCACCAGCGCACCGTCCATCCAAGCCCGATATTCGCCTGTCATGCTAATTCTCAAGTGTCTTCTTCAACCTGTCATCACTTGTAAACGCCGCCTGTCGCTCAGCGCCCCCCCCCCCCGAGCTCATTAGTGTTATTGTCAAGAACTACAAAGTGACAATAGCTTCATCTGAGGAGCAGTAAGGGCAGGTGATGCGCGGGTCACAAGTGGATGCATCTGCGTCGGGGCGAGAAATACTCGAGTTGTAGAGCAAAATCCGAAACATCACTTCTGTCTGTCACCACATGAATTGCGCGGCAAGTCATACGTCGGATAAAACAATAATTATGCAAATTAGTCACATTTTATATTCATGAAGCTGCACATCTGTTACTTAAAAGATATCCGAGAAATCCCCACACGATGCCTTAACCCTTTAACTTGCAGTTTTTTCTTTTAATATTCCTTTTCGTGTTTCCGCTCTGCTTTTTTCAAGCCCAATAACTTTTTTCTATTTTTCTGTCAACGAAGCCGTATAAGGACTTGTTGTTTGCGAGGCGAGTTGTATTTTTTAACGGTTCCATTTAATGTATCATTGTTACCATGCGGCGGCTGCGGCTCCTCCCGAGGCGGTGGTGTGCTGGGTCCCGCGGTTGGGGCGCAACATCCTGACTTGCGGTCCGGCTGCCGGTGGGGGTGGGTGCCGGGCCGGCGTGGTGCTGGTGGCTCGTGGCGCGGTGCGCGCTCGGTAGTCCTGGCGGCGCCGTGCGAGCGCACCTAGCAGTGCAGCTGCTGTGCACGAGCTCCCTTTTTATGTGCTGCTGGGAGTTGGCTGTTTCCCTCTCTCTGCCTCTGGGCGGAGGCTTCTTCTTAAAAGTCTGGCAGTGACTGCAATCACTGCCAGTTATTGGTTTTCCTCAGGTTGGTAGCTAGTCTGCATCTGTAGGTCTCCTGCCTCTGTCAGCTTGTCTGCTATTTTGTTACCATCTGCCAGGTTGTTCCATCTGCCTCGGTACTATCAGTATTGTTTCATGTTGTTTTTTTTCATCTGCCTGTCCTGTTGGTAGTCTACCCATTTCATCTAGGTACACCAGCACTCTTTCTCGGTCCCTAGATAGCGTAGGGACCGCCGCCCAGTTGCCCGCCTGGGGTTAGCCAGGAGTGGAGGCAAGTAGGCAGGAACAGGGGTTGTGGGTAAGATCCAGGGCAACCCGGGCTGGCGTATCCAGGGTAGTATACCGTAACATAATAACTGGCCGTTAAGTTTGACCAGCGGGTTTTGTTTTTACTCTCCAATGGAGGCCATGAGTACCCTCACATGTCGGTTGCAGGAGTTAGTGGTTGTGATCCAAGACCTATCTGGTCGTATGGTGGCCCAGGAGCAGCGGGAGTCAGTGCATGTTTCTGCTGCTCCTTCCATTCCTGAGACCAAGTGTCCTCTTCCAGAGGTGTTTTCAGGGGAGAGAAGCAAGATTTTTGTTTTTCAGCAGGCATGTAGATTGTACTTTTGGATGCGGCCTCGATCATCTGGCTCAGAGTCCCAGAAAGTGGGATTGATTATGTCCTTACTTCAGGGTTCCCCCCAGACATGGTCCTACTCCTTACCCGAGAGTTCGGCTTGCCTGCAGTCAGTTGATTTGTTTTTTCGTGAACTTGGAGGTGTTTTTGATGAACCGGACCGTGCGGGGTTGGTGGTATCTCATCTCATGTCCTTTCGTCAGGAGGAGCAGTGGGTAGAGGACTATTGCTCTAAATTTAGACTGTATGCAGGGGAAACCTCCTGGAACGATAGTGCACTTAAGGATGTGTTTTTGTTGGGTCTTTCTGACGCTGTCAAATATCTACTCATTTCTCATCCCGCTCCCGTGACACTCAATGAGACGATGAAATTGACAGTCAAGGATGAGATCTAGAAAAGAGGAACGTCAGGCCCACAAAGCTAGGGAATCCAGCAGACCCACTCCCTCTTCTCCCAGGCCAACTTCTGGTGCCCAGCATATGGAAGTGGACCAGCTAAGTCCCGAGGAACGGTGATGGTTCTGGATGAGTCAGCGTCTCTGTCTCTATTGTGGGAAAGCCAGACATTGTGTAGCGACCTGTCCTCAGAAGCCGATGCAGCATCAGCCTGAACCAACGGAAAACTTCAGATCCTAGGCGACTGTCGAGAGGGTCGCCTAGAATCACAGGTACTCCCTAAGTTGTTGGTGCCCTGTCATATTGGCTTCCAGAATTTCACTCGGTCTGGTCAGGCTTTTATTGATTCGGGTGCTGCCGCTAATTTGGTTAGTCTAAGCTTTGTCAGACCTCTGATGGCTGAGTTCTCGGCATTGGAGATGCCCATACGCTTCACTAGCATTGATTTCACCCCTCTGTCTGCGGGTGTTGTCCAGTGGAGGACTCCCATGGTACAGTTCACTGTGGGTGTTCTCCATTCTGAGAATCTGTCATTCTTGGTAATGGAAAGGATGTCTGTTGATGTAGTGCTTGGTATGCCCTGGTTGGCACTGCACAATCCCCGATTTGATTGGTCCACTAGGTAATTGACACATTGGAGCTTCTCCTGTTATAGTCACTTAGCTACTGTATCCATGTGTTTAGCAGATGCCGTACTTATTCTGGAGTATTCATCTGATTTTCATGACGTATTTTCCAAGAACCTGTCTGATACTTTGCCTCCCCATAGGGAGTGGGACTGTGGCATTGATTTGATCCCCAATAGTCCCATCCCTAAGGGAGCCATTTTCAATTTGTCTGTGCGTGAGCACGAAGCCCTTAAGTCCAACATCTCAGAGTCTCTGGCTAAATGACACATCAGGCCATCCAGGTCCCCTGCTGGGGCAGGTCTCTTCTTTGTAGAGAAGAAGGATGGGACATTGAGGCCTTGTGTGGATTATCGGGCTTTGAATAAAATTACAGTGAAGAACCAGTGTTCCTTGCCCCTGATTCCTGACTTATTAAATCAGGTGGTAGGGGCCCACTGGTTTTCCAAATTGGACTTAAGGGGGGCGTACAATTTAATTCGCATCCGAGAGGGAGATGAGTGAAAGACTGCGTCCAACACCCCGTTCGGACATTTCGAATGTCTAGTCATGCCCTCCGGACTTTGTAATCCCCCCGCTGTGTCCCAGGGGATTTATGAACACGGTCTTCCACGACTTCCTGTGGGTATTTTTGGTCATATATCTCGATGACATTCTGGTGTACTCTCCAGACTGGGATTCACATGTGCGGCACCTGAGGCTGGTTCTGACTCGTTTGTGTGAGTACCAACTTTTTGTCAAGTTGGAGAAATGCAATTTTGGTACTAAACAAGTGTCTTTTCTGGGTTATGTGATTTCACCCATGGAGATTCAAATGGAGTATGATAAAGTGGCAGCAATCTCCCAATGGGTCAGACCAGATAACCTGAAAGCTCTCCAGCGGTTCCTAGGGTTCCAAATTTTTACCGAATTATTTGGTTATTGCGCAATCCCTGACCAATCTTACCAAGAAGGGAGCCGACACGGTAAGATGGTCACCAACGGACCTAGAGGCTTTCAGTCGTCTCAAAGGGGCATTTACTGCCGCCCCGGTACTAGTACAGCCTGAAGCATGGCGACCGTTCTTCATTGAGGTTGATGCGTCTGAGTTGGGGGCAGGGGCTGTATTGTCTCAGGAAGTCAGCGGGAGACCTGGGTATAGTCCATGTGCATTCTTCTCGCGGAAGTTCAGTTCAACGTAACGTTATTGGCGATTCAGTGGTCTCTAGAAGAGGGGCGTCACCATCTTGAGGGGGCAAGGCATCCCATTACCGTATATACTGATCATAAAAACTTGGTATATCTCACAGCTTGTCAGGCCAGGTGGGCTTTGTTTTTTGCCAGGTTTAACCTCGTCATTACATATATTACAGGGGAGAAGAACATGAAGGCAGACACCCTCTCACAGAGCTTCAGTTCGCCTGAAAGTGAGACAGTGGCTCCCGAGAATATCTTGGCACCTGGGGTGGTGGTGGCAGCTGTAGAATCTGATCTCGTTCCTCATCTACGGGATTGTCAGCAGCACGCTCCCCCGGGGGCTCGTATGTAGTTGCGTAGTGGGAGGAGTCTGTCGGTATCTGAACCTTACATGGTGGGACACAAGGTATATTTGTCTTCAGGAAATCTTAAATTGAAGGTTCCGTCTTTGAAACTGGCAACACGTTACGTGGGTCCCTTTGTCATCACATGGGTAGGTAATCCGCTTGCTTATGAACTTGATTTGCCAGCTACATGGAGGGTTCATAGGGTTTTCCATAAGTCTTTATTGAAACCTCTGTCCCTTCTGTTGATTGGACCAGCAACAGAACAACGCAGCATGGGAAGTAAGGTCAAGAAAGAAAGGACAGGGAACTACTGGCAAAATACTAGGCTTGTTGCATGCCCCCTCCTTGGTAATTTCTCTTTTTTATGCGGCGACCTGTAACTTTTATTGGTCCCATTTTTGAGTACATACCAGTTTTTGATAACTTTTTCTTCAGTTTATTTAGAAGCCCGGGTGCCTAAAAAATTTCATTTTTAGTTTTTTGTATTGTTTTTTTAATGACATGCAGGATTAATAGTGCAATATTTTAATAGTTGGAACTTTTACACGGTAATACCAATCTAGTTTATTTAATAAATATGCTGATTCATATGCCCAAGGTTTGGGGTGTCTGGTATAAATGGGCGGGGCATAGATTAAAAACAAGTGCACATTAGGCTTCGCCCACCACTTGGTTCATCTCTTCTTGGGATTTCTCTGATGTCTTTTCTGAAGTGTAGGTTAGACTGTAATAAAGGGCAATCTACCTGCGTCTCAGTAGTCGTGTTATGACATTGCTGTCAGCTATGTCACACAGCCGACGAGAGGGAATTGCCCGTTTCACAGCTAAACCCAAACACGTGTGTAGCATCTTGTGCGCCGCCGCCATCTTGCAGAAGCGACAGTAAACTATTTCTTGAACTTCATTTATCAGTCTGACACAAAGGTTTTCAGATGACAGATTTTGTGTTGTACTTGGCAAACCCGGCTGTTCTTGCAGCGTGCGACTCCAAACCTCAAGTGCTAATACCACCTTGAGAGCTCCTTCACACTGGTGTTCAGAATATCGCCGCTAGAAAATCGGGGCAAAATCACAATTTTTGAGCATCAGCGCTGCTTTTTCTCATGAAAACATCACTACCATTTCCGATTTTCTCGCATGTTTTTTTCATGCGATTTTACAGCGTTTTTTTAAACGCAAAAGTCAATAGGGCCTTCCAATGGTAAAACCGCATTGTAAAGCTTGGGAAACATGGGAGATAAAAAAAAGCGCAAAACGCAGAAAGAAAGGACATGCTGCCATTTTTTTTTCTCGCAGTATTGCATGAGTGAAAACATCGCAAATGTAAAGGAAACCATTGCAACTCATTGGCTTCATAATTCGAGGTTTTCACTCACTCTTGCATCGCTCAAAAAATGTGCGATTTTCTCGCAAGTGTGAAGGCATCCTGATAAGACTTTGACCTCTTGCACACGGGTGATAGCAATATCGCCACGAGAAAATCCCAGCGATATCCCAGCTGTGTTCTGTGCAATATCGCTGCGTTTTTTACAGCAGTATCGCGATTTTGTGGCGCTACAAAGTTATGCGACTTTGTAGCGCTCTTTTGCCAGGGTCTTCAGGGGGGGGTGGGGGGTGGAAATATAAGCCGTACCCTGAAAATAAGCCCTACCTGCTTTAAAAAAAACAGCAATACATTACCTAACAGGCGCTGTCTGCTCCGCCGCACTTCTCCTTCGGCAGTTCCGCAGCACTTGTTTGTAGTCTTCAGCTGCTGCTTCCTGGTCAGGGGGTTCATAAATCCTGCCTCCAGGAAGTGATGGCTGTGATTGGCTCTCAAGCACAGTGGCTCAGCCAATCAGTGCAGCGCTCGATGAACCAACCATAGCCATCACTTTCTGGAGGCGGGATTTATGAACGACCTGACCAGGAAGCGGCGACTGAAGACTACAATCAACTGCCAGAGGAGAAGTGCGGCGGAGCAGACAGCGCCTGTTAGTTAATGTATTGTTTTTGTTTTTTTTTAAATGCAGAGAGGTCTTATTTTAGGGGAAACAGTAAGACTTCCTGCTGTACAATGCGATGCAACACAAAGGAAGGCTCCATAGGGAAACATGGGCTACAAAACATTGCAAATCGCGGCTCGATAAACCAATCACAGCCATCACAGTAAATGGCTATGATTGGTTCATCGAGCACTGCAGTGATTGGCTGAGCCGCGGCACTTGAAAACCAATCACAGCCAGCGCTTCCTGGAGGGGGAGATTTTGAACCAGGAAGCGCCGACTGGAAACTACAAGCAAGTCTGAGGTACATGTGACTTTTGGATCGCTTTTTATTATGGTATTTGGAAGGTGAACAAAAGAAAAATAGCAATTCTGCTATTACTTTTTAAAATTATTTTTACACCATGTGAGATAAATAATTAAATATTTTCATTATTTGGCTCATTATGAATGCAGTAATACCTATTATGTGTTGTTTGTTTGTCTTTTTTATTTTTGGTATTTTATCCTATTAAAAAAGGTTTTTTTTCAATTCAAAATTCTTAAAATTAAACTTGCAGGATCTGAGGTTCCTCCACTACTGGCTGTTAGAGCAGGAGCCTGGTTGTCAGCCAAGCCACCGCCTTACGCTCTATTCACATCTGCGCTATGGATTCCATTTTTCCACGCCATTATGGAATCCCCTGGATGAACAGACCCGTTGAATAACAGAATCAAACTGTGCCGAATGGACCGCACATATATAAGGAGTTATTAGTAACAGGACCTTGGAACGAAATCATTCAAAATACGTACTGGTTACTGGTATTAGTGTATCTTGACACCACCAGGAAGTCCTGGTGGAGTCAAGACTGACAGGGGGTTGACGCCCCCTGTACCTGATTGGCTGAATATCAGGCTGCCAAATAGCTCCTGGAAGCCCACTAAAATAAGTGGTAACATGCTTGCCTGCGGCCCTTTGTGCAAACGGGCAGGCTGCCTAACAGTTGGAGCACAGAGGCTAAATAGTGTTGAAGCCCTTACTACTGAGCCGGCAGCGGTGCTTCACAAGCGGCACCCCCACCCACACGCGATGTGAGTTGAGCAGAGTGGCGGCAGCAGAGAAGCCACAGGACCGGGGGAAAGAGATATTAGGCGCCGGCCGCAGAGTGCAGGAGCACACAAGGCCGCATTCCACCCCCAGCTGATGCGGGTTTCCCAGCGGCGGACCACAAGTGCAGAGGGCCGCAGCTGTCAGCAATGGAGCACCCGGCATGGATGTCACATTAATGGCAGTGGAGCACAACCGCTAAGGACGGCAGCAGTGAGTGCAGAAGCGGGGCACACGCACCTCAGACAGGGGGACATGAGCCTTTAAGTGCAGCGCTGTAGCCCGCAGCGCAGCCGGGGGAGGTGAACATCGCAAGCGGGGAGCAGAGATGGAGGGGTGGGGGGAACAGAACATAGCCTATTCGCTGAGCCCCGCCGCCTTTTGCCACTAATCCAGGGTACTAGCACCTTCAGCTCTTGAGCCAATCCGAAGCTAGGGATGTGAGAGGGGCATTCCTCCTGTCCAACCCCTAGCTTCAGGTGGTGTCAAGGTACACTAATACCCTGGTTACTAATCACATTTGATCTCATTTCATTGTTGCTAATAGTTATAATAAACATTTGTATTCTTGTAAGTCCAGTGTCCACCTCGTATCCGGCTACTTGTGTCACCCACCACCCCTCATTACAGTACTAGTAATTATTAGGAAATTATAGTACCAGTGTTTCTGGTGGCACAATGCTCTGCTACATGCATGTCACACACGCACAGCTGTGCTACATGGTACATCCATTATGATCCCCACACATAACAGACAGCTCTAATACATCCATCCTGATTCACACACACAGCTGTGGTACATCCATGCTGATTTCCAGACATCACCAACTCAGCAGACTCCTGGATACAGTGATCCGCCTCTGGTCATGTGATCCCTGACTCCACCCACACGGGTGATCACATGTAGGTGACGTCATCACAGGTCCTAGGTGGCTGCTATTGGCTCATCCAGTATACAGTACTTTCGACCTAACTGTACAATGGCCCCTCCCCCAGCAGTAACGTCACCGCAGGTCCTTCAGTCCACCGGATCTCTGTGTGGCGGTAGTTCGGTGTCTTCAGGACCACTGAGTTGTGTCGGAGATAATAACGGCTTAGTTGTATTCTCATTTTGTTATTTTTATCCTCCCCTTCCCAGAGCCCTAACTGTGTTGTTCTTCTGTCGGTCAGGCTCTGTGTTTTATATATGTTGTAGGACCTGTGATGACATCACCAGGGTGCGGAGCGATGATGTCACCAGGGGGCGGAGCATGAGAAACACCCACACTCAAACATACATACTCACGGTCAAGTGGTCGTTGTTTGAATATAGACTGACCACATAGAAGTTTCTGGGTTTAGGCCACATCATAGATTTGGAATGTTTTCAATGTATGTTGCTACACATACCAGAAATACCGGAATATCGGCGAAAATGTGAGAAATCTTTGTCTAGGGCCACAATTAGTAGATTTATTACCTGGACCTACAGCAAGTCACCTCCTCATATATCACTGTCATTCCCTTGCAGGAGCCCTGCAGTGACACCAGCTCCATCAATGTCACCTACCATTGGAGATACATGAGGTAACCCAACAGGTGTTCATGTGTGATGCAGCTAATGTGACATCTGAAGTCCATAATGATTATCGGATTATATGAGAAGGCAAGCACACAATACCGGAACCAAATATACCCCGAATGGCAACTTTATTAGAGACCCCCATCTGGCAGAATGTTGGACTTCTTTGGCCTTCAGAACCGCAGTAATTCGTCATGGCGTATATTTTACTTGGTGATGAAATAGTTCTGCAGGAATACCGGCCCCTGCGGACAGGAAGCTTCTTGTAGTTGCTGCAGATTAGATGTTGGTGCTGACATGTTCTAACCAGCTGACAGGAAGGGGTCAGCGATTCATGCTGCTTGCGCCAAATTCCGACCTCCTATCAGCACAGTGCAACAGATATCTGGATCCATCTGACCAGGAGATGTTTTTCCACCGCTCAGTGATACAAGTTTTGTGCTCTTTTGCCCATGGAGTCTAGTCTATCTCTTTCCCTTAGACACAGCGGCGCTGGAGCTGATCGTCTGCTGTTATAGCCTGTCCGTGCGGAGGAACGGCGAGTTGTGCGTTCGGACATGTTATTTGGAGCATCAGTGTTGTAGTCACTTGCTCATGACTGTGCAGCCTGTTGGTCGGAACGATTCCTGACATCCTCCTCTGACCCCTTTCAGTGATGAGTTGACTATCCTTTCACTGGATATTTTCTTTGATCGGGCTATTCTTGATATACACTCCACACCGTTACCCGAGAAAATACCACAATGTAGTAAACAAACAATAAATATCAATGAGACAGATGTATGTGTGTATATCTATCTATCTATCTCATATCTATCTATTAGAGATGAGCGAACGTGCTCGTTTAGGACAATTACTCGATCGAGCATCACCTTTCTCGAGTAAATGCCTACTCGGGTGAAAAGACTCGGGGGCGCCGTTCGCTCATCTCTACTATCTATCTCACATCTATTTATCTCAACTCTATCTATCTCATATCTATCTCTTATGTATCTATCTATCTATCTCATATCCATCTATCTATCTCATATCTATCTATCTATCTATCTATCTATCTATCTATCTAACTATCTCACATCTATTTATCTAACTATCTCATATCTTTCTATCTTCTATCTCTCTCATATCTATCTATCTCCTATCTATCTATCTCATATCTATCTAACTATCTCATATCTATCTATCTAACTATCTCATATCTATCTATCTCCTATCTATCTCCTATCTATCTCCTATCTATCTATCTATCTATCTATCTATCTCCTATCTATCTCCTATCCATCTATCTATCTCCTATCTATCTATCTCCTATCTGTCTATCTATCTCCTATCTATCTATCTATCTAGCTCCTATCTATCTATCTATCTATCTATCTATCTATCTATCTATCTGTCTCATATCTATCTATCTGTCTATCTATCTGTCTATCTCCTATCAATCTATCTCTCTATCTATCTATCTATGTATCTCATATCTATCTATCTGTCTGTCTATCTCATATCTATCTATCTATCTATCTTCTATCTATCTCATATCTATCTATCTATCTATCTCATATCTATCTATTAACCTATTTTTCTATCTGTCTATCTATCATCTATCTATCTATCTATCTCATATCTATCTCTCTATCTCTCTATTTCATATCTATCTAACTCTTATGTATAATCTATCTATCTCATATCTATATCTTCTATCTATCTATCTCATATCTATCTCTATCTATTTATCTATCTATCTATCTATTTTATATCTATCTATCTATTTTATATCTATCTATCTCATATCCAACTATCTCATATCTATCTATCTATCTATCTATCTATCTATCTCATATATATCTATCTATCTCATATCTATCTCTATCTATCTATCTATCTATCTATCTCATATCTATCTATCTCATATCTAATCTATCTATATCTTCTATCTATCTATCTATCTATCTATCTCACATCTATCTATCTATCCATCTCTCTGTATACCTACAGTATATACATTACGACAGTGGATAGTTCTGCGTGTTTATCTCCGTGTCCTGTAAACTTTCCATGAGCCTGTTCTGCAGTTGAACATGAAATTGATCGCCCTCCTCTCTTCAGATCACACAGGGAAGGGCAGACAGGCCTTGTCACCGAACCAATGGCCAAGTCATGCAGGGCTGAGCGCCCTCCCATGGGCGGTGATGATGGCAGCCCTGAGCGATCCCTTGTTGTGGCTGCACTAATGTATTCAGAGCCGCTCACACATCATCCACAATACACAGTGTGGGGATTCATTCCTGATGGATACATGACGGAGCAGCCTATGGAGTGAGCAGGTGGGTGCGGGATGGCACACAAGGGGTGCGGGTACGTCTGCTCCTTCCTCTGACAATAAACTCCTCTCTTTCTTCTACCTGTTGGTCTGTGAGCTCCTGGAGCCCATCTCTGCCTAGATAATACATTCTGACGTGGGGGTATATACATGCTGCCTACCGCCAGCTCTTTCTGAAGTTGTGCCCAGCGGGTAGGCCCTGGGTGTACGGGCGATTCGGACTAAAATTAGCACCCGTCCGTATAATCAGGTTGTCTACGGTGACAACAGAATTGTTCACGACGGATGAGATTTGTTCTTTAGTTCTGGAACTTCGGAGATCCCTCTGTTATTGGAGAGGCAGAAAAAAGTTTTTGCATCTGTTGTATTTATTCAGCTGTTGACTCATCATGTGAAAAACATGTAACCGCATTGATCTGCGCCGCGGTCACGGCTGATCTGCTTGTATGGGGTTGGTAAATGGGGTAAACAAGTCTTGGAGACCATGCCAGCCTCGGGGGGTGCAGGGGGTACACTGAATGGGCACCCCAGTCCACGTACTAGGATGATGCCTGAGGCATGAAGAAGATTAGTGGTGCGTTCACACGGGCGACTAGCATGTGCAATATCTGACCGAATGCGATATGGTCCGATATCACGCATGAAAAGAACATGTTACGTTTACTGTGTTTTTACACGATCGTTTTGTATGTAGATGCCATTTTCGTGCGAGTTTGATGCGATTTTTCTATTTTTCGTATTGAAACGAAATGCAATTTTTCCAAAAAGTTTCATATTGCTGTTATGCGATACGTTTTACTCTCAAAGTGCATGGAAATTGTAGCAGATACCGCAGGTTTGCATAGGTGAGTTTCTCCGACCAATATCGCGCTTGCCCGTGTAAGCGTGCCCCAAGGGTATTGCGTTCACCTTTGTTTACACATCTGGTAATTTGGCTTCACCTCAATGCTAGGCTGCTGCTTGTAAAGCTATTCATTTGCTTATAAGCAGCATTCTGTAACATGTGGCTTGGCGACTGTCAGGGCTGGCTGGGAGTTGTAGTCCCACGAGAGCTAGAGAAGCATACGTTTTCTTACAACGCGACTCTTGAGGATGAGAAGGATGATAATGCCTTGCAGTCTGACGCACGTGGCGCAGTATATTCTAATATAAGGCCCTTTGTCACGGACCCGTAGCACTCTAATGCACAGGCGTATTTGCGCTCCATATCACACGCATGTGTGTAATATGGGCAGCATAAACCTCATTAATTCGTATTGGGGTATTCAGAGGTGAAAAAAATCGCAGCCTGTCCTATGTCAGTCCATCATACCAACCAAACTTTCCCATTAATCTCAAAGGGATCACGTAAATATGTGGTGAACACGTATGATGCATATATATTCACTGCGCATTTACATATGAAGGCAGGAGAAATCTACTGTGCTTCCCCGAAAATAAGACAGTGTCTTATATTAATTTTTGTTCAAAAGGGTTTAATTTTTTTACATGTATAGCTGCCTGGACACTATTTAAATTGACTTTTTTAATTAACTGTTAGCAGGGCTTAATTTTGGACTAGGGCTTATATTTCAAGCATCCTCAAAAAGCCTGAAAAATCATTTTGCATCCTCAAAAATTCTGGAAAATTATGCTATGTCTTATTTTCAGGGAAACTGGGTAGGGAATCTTCTTGTGGGTTTTTCCGTGCATGTAAGGCGCAGTGAATACGCATGCCATAAAACCAACTCAGTAAATGCATCTAGTTTCGGTCCGTGAAAACACTGCGCATTTCATGGACCGAAATGGCATACGCCCGTGTGACTGAGCCTTAATGCACAGGGGCCCTCGTCTCCTAATGACTAGGGCCCTCATGGTCTAATATACGGTCCCTTTAGATTGTAAGACTGGATTTGCCGAGCGAGTGTGATATCGGTTGCAGAAACGCAGACCAATGTCGCACTCCTAAACCTGCGATTTCTACGTGAGTGCGATGCATTTTTGCGAGAAAATTTCGATGGGATTTTTAGTAAATAATGGGCGAGTTTCCTGCGGTCTGACTGAAAAATGGACCCCGCTACAGTGTGTCTGTGATGTAAAGAAAAACACCCATTAACCCCTTGGAAGCAAGTTGTGCGGTTTTCTTGCCTGTGTAAATAAGCCCTAAGGCGAACGTCCTTGTATTCTAATTACTGGGCCCTTTGTAGTGTGATGCGGCGCGCCCCGTTGTGTTGTTATATACAGGTTTCTCCAATTCTGATGCACAAGGATACTTTTTCTTGAGGTCTCTCCTTGTACGGGGTCCCTAGTATCCTAATCACCGAGCCCCCTGTTTGCTCTTGTAGAAGACCCTTTCCAGCATTCCAGCTCTCCTGGCCCCTCAAGGTACCAGACCCCTCGTACTGTAACCGGGCCGTGACCATGTATAACTACACTTACAGACTGTTTATACATTCTCTGGCCTGCAGGAAATCTCAATGTTTGACGATTTGTATATAGATCTCAACTTTTTGGAATTTGTTATTTACATTTTCCTTTTTTTTAGGTTAGTTGTATATTGTAACGCTACACTGCAATATAAGTACTGCACATATATACAACGTGCGTTAGTGTAGGTGGGCATACTGGTTCAGTAAGTCTACTGTTGGAGATGTTATGGAGGTGACTTGCCCCAAGTCAATGAGCCATCTGCTATGTTTAACTCTATGGATGTTCATTCGGTGCGTCCGCCACATGTAGGTCCTCCGAACACCTTTGGAGTTAATTGCTATTTATGTACATACTCTGCTGAAACTATATTTGGGTGGCAAGTATCATATTAAATATTCTCCTGACAAACCGTACCAAAATCCTATCTTTTGGCAAATATTAGAAGGAAGGGCCGAGAACTTTTTATTTATTTTATTGGCATGTCTGATAACTTGTTTGAAGTGATGGAAGATTTTCCATCTGACTAAACTTTATTGCTTTAGTCCTGTAGAGCCAAGCAAAAGTGGGCGAGCGTCCGACCATTAATGATGTCTTCACAGGGACAGTTAACAAGTGTAAATGAGTAATGACATACTCAACGCAGGTTTTGTGGTTGAAGCCGTCCAGATGACAATCCAGAGTTTCTCTGAGTCTGAGGTTCCGTGTTACATACATTACATATGGAACGTTGTCTCCACATGAGCTGACGAGCCACCACCCGATTTATGGGGGGTCTATAGTTTTTGACAAACGATTTCTAAAAGAACTGTGCAAAAGTAGTCAGGGTCATCGGACTGGTCCACCAACCAGAGGACCCTTCAATGGCCGGGGGCTGACACAGTAATGGGCCACGACTGCAACAAGGCCACAAAGGTCCAGCAGAAGACAACTGGATTTGGAGATAAATTTGAAGCCGCCTTGACCCACTGGGGTCCCCAAGTATATGTTGTCCAGTATTGTATGCGTGCAATATCCCTGTTTTGTGACTCGGAACTTGGAGAATAATCGTCACATATAATTGGCAGAGCATCGGCATCCCTAAATCTTTGATAAGAACACAATCAGATCTCACTTCTAATATTCGCCACCAGCCGGACAACACATCAGTTGGGATACAACCGGCAACACAGGAGCAAATCTCATTTTCTGGATTCCTCTTCTGGGTTTGCAGAAGATTATTTAACGCTTTAATGACCAAAGCTACCAAAGACTTTGAGCAGTTTGTGCCGTGTGCCGTCCACGTGTTTATGTATTATAGCAGTTATTATATTTATTATGGGCTATTTTGTGAAAACTTGGGTTTAAATTTATAGATTTTTTTTTTATTAAATAGATCTCAAACATTTCCTAGAGTTATATCTAAAGAAATCCTAAAATATTTCATGACTATGTACAGCAGTCAGAGAGCAAACCTTGATCATATAGTGCAAACGGGGTCTAAGTGGACTACAGAATATTACAGGAGACTGGGGCAAGAGTCTATTGTGCAAGAATACCTGTACCCTCTGAATGAGGGGCTCAACTGGTGTTAATCCACTGCCGACCTTCTGGAGCCTGGAGCCTCTGTCATCTAGATAGATAGATCATTTCCATCTCTGTTCCTGTGGAGCATACGATCAGGCTGGAGGGGCGGGATGTAGAATATATGATGTTGGGAGCAGCCGGATAGCACTTGCTGCTGAGCGAGCCGAGGAGCGGGTAGGATGATATACCCTCCCGCGGTGTAACCGAGTAGAGGACTATGGCTGTGGAGGACTTTGTGAAGACATTTTGGATGAGATCCAGTATTGAACTTACCGGAAAGACTTCAACTTGGAATGCAGAGTGAATAGAAATTTATCAAAAAGCTGCTTGGAGGAAAATTAAAAGTAAATGCGTAGATTGCGGAACACGACGGATTTGGGATTTCAAATGTCTTTCTTCATGGTCAAAGTTTTTACTTTAAAGCAAAAAATTGGAAAAATCCACACGTCATAAAATTGAAAAAAAGTGTATTTTAGTCCCTAAAAAGATAGACCAGTTAGCAGACAGACCCCCGGCCAATCCTGTTTACATGTTTGAATAAGCAGACAGACCCCCGGCTAATCCCACTTACCCGTTTGACCGGCACTGTCAGGATACAATACAGGGGTGAAGGGAGTGAAGACGCTACAACACCCGCGTGGAGCACCACAACACCCGCGTGGAGCCTCTCGTGAGCTTTATACTATTAGAGGATGAGATATATAAAGAGTTAGGGCCCGTCCAATACAACCCTGTATACAATACACATAATACAACGTATAAAACGGTAATGAAGAACCCAACAGATTAGGAGAAAAAGCAAAACTTAGACAGTAAAATCGGAAGTCGATCTTGAGGCAATGAGACGCAGCAGCAGCAGGAGTTTTATTACGCGCCCTTGTGAATTGTTGTTGTTTTTTTGGCCTTGGCAATATAATCTGAGATTGAGGGCGTTCGCCGTACGAGGAACGCATCCTATTCAATGTAAATGAGAGGTTTGGGAAGAGATGTGATGCTTTGACATTTACAGATATTATATATAGAATTTACTTCGCTCCTGACTAGGATTGTTTTATATCTTTTTTTTTTTTTTCTACATTTTTAGATCCGTATCCCGATTAACAGCACATAATAACGTAATAGATAATTGTATTAATAGTAATTATGACCCTCAGGGGCCACTCCATTCACTTTCAGTGGGACGGTCGGAGATACGGGTACAAGCTTGGCTATTTCTGTAAGCCCTACTGAAATAAAGGGAATGGCAGCCACACATGCATGGCCGCTGATTCTAATGTGGGAGAAGCGAGTGACGAGAAGAGGCAGACATGGGAATCGGTGGGGGTCCAGCGGCAAGACCCGCACTAATCAGACTCTTATCCCCTATCCTGGGTATAGCTGATAAAAGTTGATTCAGGTACGACCCTTCAGTTTAGGATCTGCAAAGATCTGACTCTTCTTGGTAAACCTCCTGCATACAATCGGTGGACTTTTCCAGTGTTTTTTGTAACTCCTTGAACATTTAGTTTTTTGTCAAACTTTTGGTTTTCTGGTAACATTTTTTTAAGGATTTTTTGCCATCATTAATTAATATTTTCTTCTATTTTTCTTGTTTGTTTTTTTACATTTAGGAAATAATGAAGCTTTATTAGTTTGCCCAGGCCCATCCTACTTACATTAAGCTCATTATATGGCAAAACTGCCACAAAGCCATCACTTATGATCATTTGGTAAATGACAGGGTTGCTCCTAGCGGATTACGGAGTGCGGCTGCTTGACTTAAGTAAACATTAAACTGACTCCTCAGGACTTGAATGGGTTTCCATAAATGAAATGTAGCGGTGCTGTATATGGTGGCGCTGCCCGGTGTATCCTGAGTGCCATTTAGTAACCACACAGGTGATAAGTATGTTATCTGCCTTGTTCCTTCTTCTTTGGATTAACAAATTGATGGAATTTCTAGTTACTTGCCAACAGAACAAGGATGATATGACAGTCCATACCGTCTATGAGGCCGTCTACACAGAGGCGTAATGCAAGGGTGGTTTGTGTTCTTACAAAGTGTTGTAAATTCCATTAAATTCCAGGAAAGAAAGGGTTAAAGGGCAATTCAGAATGAAAGCTACTGCTCTTAGATATTCTGGAGGCATGAGGGTGTGAAGAATGGGCATCCTCTAGAATGTAGCCCACGAGACTTGTGTGTTTTGACTATTACAAAGTCAATGGTGGTTCAGTAGCTGCAGCTTTTACTTGTTTTGGCTTTCGACTTGGCACAAAAAGTAAAGTCCTGTGGGGCCTTCACTGTCTGCAAAACCGTTTCTTTAGGACCTTCAGGGATGAGATATGTGTGTATTTATAAGAACCGCATCTTTCCAGGTTTAATCCCAATGCCCCACAGGTTGACCCATGTGGCCATAGACGGCGCAGTAAATGATACATTTTTAAAGTTTGTATTAATACCTCATTGTCAAATTTCAGAGATTTGAAGGGAAAATGCATTCATACTTGGAGTGTTTTTGCATTATCAACATTTTTGTAAATTCACACATTTGCAAATTGACGGTCAATAGTTGCACATTTAGCCAATTTTATTTAGTTTGCTCTATCAGATTTTATTTTAGAAAAAAAAAAAGAAAAGAAAATAATGTCTGGGATCAAATGAACTAAAGGGGTTGTACCACAATGACAAGTAATCCCCTGTCCACGGGATATCCACAGAATAGGGGATAACTTGTTGTTGAGACCCTCGGCAATCTCGAGAATGGGACTCCTGTGTCCCGTTCTTCCTGTCACTGCGGGGGTCATTTCTCCCTCTGCAGTGATGTCAACATGAATGGAGTGCGAGGATGAGCGATCAGCGTTCCATTCATTTCAGTGGAGCTGACGGAATGAGTAGGTGCCGTTCGGGTATCTCCGTAGTCCCACATCCAGCACTCCATTTAGTCTTCTCTCCACTGCGGGCGGTGCAGTAACCCTGCAGTGAGGAGGATGGGGGATCTGGGACTCCTGTTCTCGAGATCGATGGGGGTCTCATCTGTGAGACCACCACTGATTAACAAGCTACCCCCTATCCTGTGAAAATCAAGTCAATAGGGAATAACTTGTAATTATGGCACAACCCATTTAAGGCCTTTTAGCATGACCTGTTTATTGGGCAAGACCGTTTGCTCAATCATGGGTCCATGTAAAAAGGACATTAATCTGTCGGCTGATCATTACTTTTCAGCAAGCATAAAAAGGAACCTCCAATGCAGATGTGAACCTGACCTGCATATAAGGCACTTGTCAGGCCCCACATGGAATACTGTGTACAGTTCTGGACTCCGGTGCTCAGGAAGGATGTTGCAGAGCTTGAGGGGGTTCAAAGAAGGGCAACTAAACTAATATATGGAATGGGAGGACTGGAATACCCAGAGAGGCATCAAAACTGGGATTATTTACCCTGGAAAAACAACTGCTAAGGGGCGACAAAAATAACTATGTATAAATACATGAGGGGACAATACAAGGATCTCTCCCAGGATCTGTTTATACCCAGGACTGCGACGGTAACAAGAGGGCCTCCGCTACGTCTAGAAGAAAGCAGGTTTCATCACCAACATAGAAAGGGATTCTTTACTGTAAGAGCAGTGAGACTGTGGAACTCTCTGCCTGAGGAAGTGGTGATGGCAAAATCCATAGAGAAGTTTAAGAGGGACTAGATGCCTTTCTAGAGCAGAAGGATATTACAGGATATAGACATTAGGGGACCAGCGGGTTGCTGATTCCGGGTAGGAACTATCAAGCGTTGATGCAGGGATTATTCTGACTGTCATTGTGGAGTTGGGAAGGAATTTTTTTCCCCCAAGGGGCTAATTGGCTTCTGCCTCATTGTTTTTATTTTGCCTTCCTCTGGATCAATAAGGAGGGGTGGAAACAGGCTGACCTAGATAAGCATTGTCTTCCATCAGCCTAACCTACTATGTTACAGTAGGTAGGGGTAATAACACTTAAAAAAATTATAAAGCAACAAGTCCTGACAGATACAATTATATGGCTATCTTTAGAAGAAATGTCAAATTGGGACTATCGGGCCATTGGGCACTAAGAGCAAGGGGAATAAACGATATGTAGTATTGTATATATCAGGTTCTCTAGAACATTACATATATTTATGTGGATAGAAGGATCTTTGTGTTTTCTTTTATTCTGTAAGTAACATTCTGTCTTTGGATAATACAGCAGAACAGCTGAAACCAGTGTTTTATGTCACAACTATATATACAAAAGCGAAAGCCCTCACTGACTGACTGACTCACCAATAATTCTATAACCTCCCGGTGTCGTACAAACATGAAATTTACCACGACCATTCTTTACGCCCTAATAGGAAAAGTAAAGGGGTTGGACTTTCAATATTCAATTCTATGTGTAAAAAACTGTGGAAATCCACGATACATGACATATCTCTTTTCTCAGAAACCATAAAGCCTAGGGAAATGATTTGTATACTGAGGAGAATCTACCTCACCTCTAGGTGTATATAGTGAGGAGAATCTACCTCACCTCTATGTGCATATACTGAGGAGAATCTACCTCACCTCTATGTGTATATCCTGAGGAGAATCTACCTCACCTCTATGTGTATATACTGAGGAGAATCTACCTCACATCTACGTGTGTATACTGAGGAGAATCTACCTCACCTCAAGGTGTATATACTGAGGAGAATCTACCTCACCTCTAGGTGTATATACTGAGGAGAATCTACCTCACCTCTATGTGTATATACTGAGGAGAATCTACCTCACCTCTAGGTGTATATACTGAGGAGAATCTACCTCACCTCTGTGCATATACTGAGGAGAATGTACCTCACCTCTAGGTGTATCTACTGAGGAGAATCTACCTCACCTCTATGTGTATATACTGAGGAGAATCTACCTCGCCTATATGTGTATATACTGAGGAGAATCTACCTCACCTCTATGTGTATATACTAAGGAAAATCTACCTCACCTCTATGTGTATATACTGAGGAGAATCTACCTCACCTCTATGTGTATATACTAAGGAGAATCTACCTCACCTCTGTGTGTATATACTGAGGAGAATCTACCTCGCCTATATGTGTATATACTGAGGAGAATCTACCTCACCTCTATGTGTATATACTGAGGAGAATCTACCTCACCTCTATGTGTATATACTGAGGAGAATCTACCTCACCTCTATGTGTATATACTGAGGAGAATCTACCTCACCTCTATGTGTATATACTGAGGGGAATCTACCGCACCTCTATGTGTATATACTGAGGAGAATCTACCTCACCTCTAGGTGTATCTACTGAGGAGAATCTACCTCACCTCTATGTGTATATACTCAGGAGAATCTACCTCACCTCTATGTGTATATACTGAGGATAATCTACCTCACCTCTATGTGTATATACTGAGGAGAATCTACCTCACCTGTATGTGTATATACTGAGGATAATCTACCTCCCCTATATTTGTATATAATGAGGAGAATCTACCTCACCTCTATGTGTATATACTGAGGAGAATCTACCTCACCTCTAGGTGTATATACTGAGGATAATCTACCTCACCTCTATGTATATGTACTGAGGAGAATCTACCTCACCTCTATGTGTATATACTGGGGAGAATCTACCTCACCTCTATGTATATGTACTGAGGAGAATCTACCTTACCTCTATGCTGGTATACTGAGGAGAATCTACCCCACCTCTATGTGCATATACTGAGGAGAATCTACCTCACCTCTAGGTGTATATACTGAGGAGAATCTACCTCACCTCTATGTGTATATACTGAGGAGAATCTACCTCACCTCTAGGTGTATATACTGAGGAGAATCTACCTCACCTCTATGTGTATATACGAAGGAGAATCTACCTCAGCTCTATGTGTATATAATGAAGAGAATCTACCCCTTACCTCTACATGTATATACTGAGAATTTACCTCACCTCTATGTGTATATACTGAGGAGAATCTACCCTCACCTCTACGTGTATATACTGAGAAGAATCTACCTCACCTCTATGTGCATATACTGAGGGGAATCTACCCCTCACCTCTACGTGTATATACTGAGGAGATTCTACCTCACCTCTATGTGTATATACTGAGGTGAATCTACCTCACCTCTATGTGTATATACTGAGGAGAATCTACCTCACATCTATGTGTATATACTGAGGAGAATCTACCTCACCTCTATGTGTATATACTGAGGAGAATCTACCTCACCTCTATGTGTATATACTGAGGAGAATCTACCTCACCTCTATGTGTATATACTGAGGAGAATCTACCTCACGTCTATGTGTATATACTGAGGAGAATCTACCTCAGCTCTATGTGTATATAATGAAGAGAATCTACCCCTTACCTCTACATGTATATACTGAGAATTTACCTCACCTATATGTGTATATACTGAGGAGAATCTACCCTCACCTCTATGTGTATATACTGAGGAGAATCTACCTCACCTCTATGTGTATATACTGAGTAGAATCTACCTCACCTCTATGTGTATATACTGAGGAGAATCTACCCTCACCTCTACGTGTATATACTGAGGAGAATCTACCTCACCTCTATGTGTATATACTGAGGAGAATCTTCCTCCCCTCTATGTGTATATACTGAGGAGAATCTACCTCACCTCTATGTGTATATACTGAGAAGAATCTACCTCACCTCTATGTGCATATACTGAGGAGAATCTACCCCTCACCTCTACGTGTATATACTGAGGAGATTCTACCTCACCTCTATGTGTATATACTGAGGTGAATCTACCTCACCTCTATGTGTATATACTGAGGAGAATCTACCTCACCTCTAGGTGTATATACTGAGGAGAATCTACCTCACCTCTATGTGTATATACTGAGGAGAATCTACCTCACCTCTATGTGTATATACACTGAGGAGAATCTACCTCAGCTCTATGTGTATATAATGAAGAGAATCTACCCCTTACCTCTACATGTATATACTGAGAATCTACCTCACCTCTAGGTGTATATACTGAGGATAATCTACCTCACCTCTATGTGTATGTACTGAGGAGAATCTACCTCACCTCTATGTGTATATACTGGGGAGAATCTACCTCACCTCTATGTATATGTACTGAGGAGAATCTACCTTACCTCTATGCTGGTATACTGAGGAGAATCTACCCCACCTCTATGTGCATATACTGAGGAGAATCTACCTCACCTCTAGGTGTATATACTGAGGAGAATCTACCTCACCTCTATGTGTATATACTGAGGAGAATCTACCTCACCTCTGTGTGTATATACTGAGGAGAATGTACCTCACCTCTATGTGCATATACTGAGGAGAATCTACCTCACCTCTATGTGTATATACTGAGGAGAATCTACCTCACCTCTGTGTATATACTGAGGAGAATCTATCTCACCTCTATGTATATATACTCAGGAGAATCTACCTCACCTCTAGGTGTATATACTGAGGAGAATCTACCTCACCTCTATATGTATATACGAAGGAGAATCTACCTCAGCTCTATGTATATATACTGAGGAGAATCTACCCCTTACCTCTACATGTATATACTGAGAATTTACCTCACCTCTATGTGTATATACTGAGGAGAATCTACCCTCACCTCTACGTGTATATACTGAGAAGAATCTACCTCACCTCTATGTGCATATACTGAGGAGAATCTACCCCTCACCTCTACGTGTATATACTGAGGAGATTCTACCTCACCTCTATGTATATGTACTGAGGAGAATCTACCTCACCTCTATGTGTATATACTGGGGAGAATCTACCTCACCTCTATGTATATGTACTGAGGAGAATCTACCTTACCTCTATGCTGGTATACTGAGGAGAATCTACCCCACCTCTATGTGCATATACTGAGGAGAATCTACCTCACCTCTAGGTGTATATACTGAGGAGAATCTACCTCACCTCTATGTGTATATACTGAGGAGAATCTACCTCACCTCTAGGTGTATATACTGAGGAGAATCTACCTCACCTCTATGTGTATATACAAAGGAGAATCTACCTCAGCTCTATGTGTATATAATGAAGAGAATCTACCCCTTACCTCTACATGTATATACTGAGAATTTACCTCACCTCTATGTGTATATACTGAGGAGAATCTACCCTCACCTCTACGTGTATATACTGAGAAGAATCTACCTCACCTCTATGTGCATATACTGAGGGGAATCTACCCCTCACCTCTACGTGTATATACTGAGGAGATTCTACCTCACCTCTATGTGTATATACTGAGGTGAATCTACCTCACCTCTATGTGTATATACTGAGGAGAATCTACCTCACATCTATGTGTATATACTGAGGAGAATCTACCTCACCTCTATGTGTATATACTGAGGAGAATCTACCTCACCTCTATGTGTATATACTGAGGAGAATCTACCTCACCTCTATGTGTATATACTGAGGAGAATCTACCTCACGTCTATGTGTATATACTGAGGAGAATCTACCTCAGCTCTATGTGTATATAATGAAGAGAATCTACCCCTTACCTCTACATGTATATACTGAGAATTTACCTCACCTATATGTGTATATACTGAGGAGAATCTACCCTCACCTCTATGTGTATATACTGAGGAGAATCTACCTCACCTCTATGTGTATATACTGAGTAGAATCTACCTCACCTCTATGTGTATATACTGAGGAGAATCTACCCTCACCTCTACGTGTATATACTGAGAAGAATCTACCTCACCTCTATGTGCATATGCTGAGGAGAATCTACCCCTCACCTCTACGTGTATATACTGAGGAGATTCTACCTCACCTCTATGTGTATATACTGAGGTGAATCTACCTCACCTCTATGTGTATATACTGAGGAGAATCTACCTCACCTCTAGGTGTATATACTGAGGAGAATCTACCTCACCTCTATGTGTATATACTGAGGAGAATCTACCTCACCTCTATGTGTATATACACTGAGGAGAATCTACCTCAGCTCTATGTGTATATAATGAAGAGAATCTACCCCTTACCTCTACATGTATATACTGAGAATCTACCTCACCTCTAGGTGTATATACTGAGGATAATCTACCTCACCTCTATGTATATGTACTGAGGAGAATCTACCTCACCTCTATGTGTATATACTGGGGAGAATCTACCTCACCTCTATGTATATGTACTGAGGAGAATCTACCTTACCTCTATGCTGGTATACTGAGGAGAATCTACCCCACCTCTATGTGCATATACTGAGGAGAATCTACCTCACCTCTAGGTGTATATACTGAGGAGAATCTACCTCACCTCTATGTGTATATACTGAGGAGAATCTACCTCACCTCTGTGTGTATATACTGAGGAGAATGTACCTCACCTCTATGTGCATATACTGAGGAGAATCTACCTCACCTCTATGTGTATATACTGAGGAGAATGTACCTCACCTCTGTGTATATACTGAGGAGAATCTATCTCACCTCTATGTATATATACTCAGGAGAATCTACCTCACCTCTAGGTGTATATACTGAGGAGAATCTACCTCACCTCTATATGTATATACGAAGGAGAATCTACCTCAGCTCTATGTATATATACTGAGGAGAATCTACCCCTTACCTCTACATGTATATACTGAGAATTTACCTCACCTCTATGTGTATATACTGAGGAGAATCTACCCTCACCTCTACGTGTATATACTGAGAAGAATCTACCTCACCTCTATGTGCATATACTGAGGAGAATCTACCCCTCACCTCTACGTGTATATACTGAGGAGATTCTACCTCACCTCTATGTGTATATACTGAGGAGAATCTACCTCACCTCTATGTGTATATACTGAGGAGAATCTACCTCACCTCTATGTGTATATACTGAGGAGAATCTACCTCACCTCTATGTGTATATACTGAGGAGAATCTACCTCACCTCTATGTGTATATACTGAGGAGAATCTACCTCACCTCTATGTGTATATACTGAGGAGAATCTACCTCACCTCTATGTGTATATACACTGAGGAGAATCTACCTCAGCTCTATGTGTATATAATGAAGAGAATCTACCCCTTACCTCTACATGTATATACTGAGAATTTACCTCACCTCTATGTGTATATACTGAGGAGAATCTACCCTCACCTCTACGTGTATATACTGAGAAGAATCTACCTCACCTCTATGTGCATATACTGAGGAGAATCTACCCCTCACCTCTACGTGTATATACTGAGGAGATTCTACCTCACCTCTATGTGTATATACTGAGGAGAATCTACCTCACCTCTATGTGTATATACTGAGGAGAATTTGCCTCACCTCTATGTGTATATACTGAGGAGAATCTACCTCACCTCCATGTGTATATACTGAGGAGAATCTACCCCACCTCTATGTGTATATACTGAGGAGAATCTACCCCACCTCTATGTGTATATACTGAGGAAAATCTACCCCACCTCTATGTGTATATAGTGAGGAGAATCTACCTCACCTCCATGTGTATATACTGAGGATAATCTACCTCACCTCTATGTGTATATACTGAGGTGAATCTACCTCAACTCTATGTGTATATACTGAGGAGAATGTACCTCACCTCTATGTGTATATACTGAGGAGAATCTACCTCACCTCTATGTGTATATACTGAGGAGAATCTACCTCACCTCCATGTGTATATACTGAGGAGAATCTACCTCACCTCCATGTGTATATACTGAGGAGAATCTACCTAATCTCCATTTGTATATACTGAGGAGAATCTATTCAATCTCCATGTGTATATACTGAGGATAATCTAACTGACCTCTATGTGTATATACTGAATGGCTGTAATGTGCATAAGGAAGCGACCATGGACTGCAGGGATGGAGCCTTTAGGGCTAAGAAGGGGCAGCAACCTCCCATCTGGGGTTACATTTGACTAAAAAGGGGCGATACTTTTAAGGGTATAAAGTGAGGAGAGTGGGAGAGGTGGCACATTCTGCAGAGGGACATCGGTACATGCAGCCTGAGAAGAATCTTAACGCTCCTCTGTATGTATACAGATTTTATTCCTCGGTTCCTCTGAAGTAACCTCCACTTCATAAAATTTTTCGTGGAAACAACAGGTAAACATCTGGACCAAGTTAACTTGAGCGACGCCGGGTATATCAGCTAGTCCATTATGGAAGTGAGGGATTTAGGGCCCATTGTGTATTGTTTAGCAGGTGAGGTGCAGAACAATAGCACCTGAGTGGTGATTGCAGAAGTGTATTCAATGACTTAGCACTAGAAAGTCATTTAAAGGGAAAGTGTCAACAGAAAATCATTACTTATATAAATACATTTTTTATGTTAAAATAGCTTTTGGGAATTGTTGGTGATTTTTTTTCATCTTTTGATACTACAAACTATATTTTAGAAATTTCTATAACCCTGCAGTACTCCCACTGACCAATAAGCCTAATAATAGTCTGACACATCTGTTCTGTAGAGTAAACCTTTCAGACGTCATCTCATTATCATCACAGGCAGGCTTACAATGAGAGGTGATATCTATATATATAGATAACGCAGGATCCACCATTCGCAATAGTGATGTCACAGCTCACCTCCTCCGCCCTCCCTGCACACTGACCACTAAGCCTAAAAATAGTCTGACACTTTCTGTTATACAGCCAAGCGCTCCGTGCGGGGTATGCAGAAGAAAAGTGGGGCCGTTTGTCTTCTGCATCCAGCTCTTCCCCGCTCGGAGCGCCCGGCTGTTATACAGCCGAGAGCTCCGAGCGGGGGATGCAGAACACAGCTGGACCGCTGTGTTCTTCATACCCTGCCTGTGTTCAGGGAGTGGGAAACAGCTGAAACAATAGTATCAGCTGCATCCCGCTGTGAATTCCTGATAACTGATCGCCGATCTTTCAGCACGCTGAAAGAGAAAACGATGAGCGACTGGTAAACGAAAACTGCACGATGCCAGTGCAGTTAGACACAACGATTATCGCTCAAAAGATGGCTTTGAGCGATTTTTGAGCGAAAAATTGTTGTGCCTAAATCAACCTTTACACCTCTGTGTAGATAACACAGTATCCACCATTCACCCTCCCTACACACGTCACGCAGTTTACCCACAACACTGTCCTTTAGAAGAGTGTCGGTGATTGTCACAGCTCACCTCCTCCCACTCCTTGCACAGAGCATGCCAACAACACTCTTCTCTAGAACTGTATAGGTGATGTCACAGATCACCTCCTCCTCCTACCTGCATAGGTCACAGAGCATGCCTAAAACAACATCTCACATAACTCAATTAGTCAGCAGCACCTGTTCATTGTGTAAAAGGCCAATGAAGCTGCTGTAAAGCATTTCTCTTAATGCTGCTGTAAAGCATATCTCTGCAGCTAAGGCAAGATGACCGCCCCCTCATGGAATAAAGAAAATCTATAATAAGAAAATTAAAAAAAAACAGATTAAAAAAAATGGAGCATGTTTCACCATCTGGTTTTAATGAGTAAAACATATAGGTGATACAGGAACCGACTGAGGCCATTCTTTGTGTAAAGGATTTCCATCGACAAGCTAGTAGAAAATGTGAGGGGAATAGAGTTCCTCTGTTTCTAAAAAAAAACTGAACGATCACTGCATTAGCAACAGAGGCAAGTGACATCTTGTGATCAGTAACATGGTACCACGTGATGGACACGTCACAATGTGCTGACCTCTCCGCTGCGCAGCAGAAGGCAACATTTTGCAGTCATGGGTACACGTGGTGACTTTGACCGCGGGCAGATTGTTGGTGCTCGGAGATCTGACAGTATTTCCAAAACAGTCGTACTTGTTAGCTATTCCCGAACAACAGTGTCAAGAATGTACCAAGACTGGTTGACCCATGGACAGACTTTCCACAGAAGATCACACAGTGGCAGGCCACGCGTGTTTGATCCTAGAGGTGAGCATCGGTTGACTCATCTGGTATCTGATGTGCTACAGTGGGCCAGCTGGCCCAGCAGTACAACAATAAGGAAGTCAGACAGATAGCCACAATGACCTTACGTCGACTGGAGTTTAATAGTCGAAGACCAACAAGGCTGCCCCTGATGCCCTCTCATGGGTCCACAAAAGAAACGGACACATGGCAGAATGTTGGAGTAACGGGTCCCATTTCCTGATGACCACTTGAATGGCCAAGTCTGCATCTGGTGAAAAGAACCTGCAACTGTATGCCATGGGTGTACTGTAGGGATTCAGAAGTCTGGTGATGGTGGTGTGATGATCTGGGTATCATTTACCCGCCAAGGCGTAGGACCATTGGTCATTATACCACAATCTTTGTATGGTGAATACTACAGAGACCTGTTGGCTGACCATCTGCACCCATACTTTTAGAAAGCCTTCCCCGAACACAATGTCATCTTTCAACAGGACAGCGCTCTGTGTCATCGAACTTGGATCACTAGAGAGAAGTTGGAGGAACACGACAATGAATTCACAACATTGCCTTGGCCCCCAAACTCACGGGACTGTATCTCCATTGAAAATGTTTGGGACATGCTGGAAAGGGCTGTGAGATCCGCAACAACTTATCCATATTCCACCAACTGATGGAGCTGCTGCAGCGGGCGCGGGGTGAGAGGAGTACGGAGAACGTTCACCATCTTGTGGAATCTGTTCCCCAACGCCTGAAAGCAATGATTGCCCAAAAAGGTGGACCAACCCGTCATTGGATACATATTCCTAATGCAGTGATCGTTCAGTGTATATACAATGCATAAACTATAAGGATGACGTTCTGAACTCAACTTCTCTTTCTTGTCTAACAGATATTTAAATGGACCTAAAGCTACTAATAATTACAAGTTTCGATCGTTTTGCTCCCGAGGGAATTTGAACAATAATCGTCCCATGTAAATGCATGCAGAGAGCTGAAGAACATGCCTTTCGGTCACTTCAGAACGACTGTATGCTTACTGTGAATGGAGGGGGGTGGGGAAAGAATGCTCCTCAGCCGACCCTCCTCCTTGCCGGTTGCAAGTGATGCCAGCAATACTCGCTGCTATGTAACAGCACAGGAGCCAGCATGACTAGGACGAGCTGCCGGGCATTGTTCGCCCAATGGCTCATTCCGTGTAAATGGACCATAAAACCATAAAGGGCCTTTTACATGGCCAATGAACGGTCTAGAATGCATGTCTATGGAGTAATAGCCGAATGAATATGCAGCTGAAAGCTATCTAAAGTATATGGGCACCTTTAGGTGGGTTGGTGGCAACCAAATCCATTGTTTTTCAACCCAATTAAATCTCTTCCACTGGTTACAACTGTGATTGGTCATACTTCAAAACTAGAGATGAGCAAACTTTTGAAAAGTTTGGTTCGGCCGCTTCCTCGAATTTTTGGAAAAAGTTTGCACCATTATTTTGAAACGAACTGGAACTTCACCAATACCTCTAAATAATGATCCCAGCCAAACAGTGGTGGTGGTGGTCCTGTAGCTCAGTACTTAGCACTGTTGCCATGCAGTGCTGGGGATCTAGGTTCAAATCTGACAACATCTGCATGTTTTCAGTGACTATGTATGTTCACCTTGCGTTTCATAATAATCCCCTTTATTTATATAGCCCATACATAGTGCACAGCACTTTACATCACTTGATACTGGGTTTTGTCCCCGTTGGGGCTCGCAATCTGTATTCCCCTAATTCATATGTGGGAAGACCCCAGAGTACCCGGCAGAAATCCCCAGAAACACGGGGATAACGTATAAACTCTATGCAGATGATGTCAGAATTGAACCTCCGACCCCAGCGCCACCATACCATTACCTTCCTATGTGGGTTCGGTTGGGACGAACCTCCTGAGGTTCACCGTGAACTGGACGTTTAGCGAAGTTCGACCTTAAGGGGGGGTTCAACTGGTTCTTTTCGCTCAGCGCTATTCATGTTTCTTATGATTAGTTAGGACTGCAAAAATGTTAGAAAGTGTCTGCGTGTTCCCGTTCGGGGTCCGGTCTCTGTATGTTGTGGTTTGAACCTGTCATCTGTTCAACCAGTTCTCATCAATGCAAAGTCCCAGTTCTGCGGGCGTGAAGAGTTATGCAAACAACATATACCCATTAATGTTTTTCTTTTCTTTTTATGATTGACGGGAGATTCTAAGTAGCCTTTGTAGGAGCAACCACCATTGCAAAACAAGTGGAGCTACATGTAGCGCCGGCACCTCGTCGGTCACCAATCAGAGGCATGGAGCGCGGCGGGCGCCGGACAGCAGTTCATGGTCACACTTCCTGTAAAAGTCGCGTCAATGAACTATTTTTTTAAAATTCATCTATATTTTCTAAATCTGGTCTTGTAAGTGACCCCGGCCATCCACTCACTGATGCTTCTTCCCGGCCCGGAGCTGTCAGACCCCCTGATGGTCACAGGAGCAGCTTTGATATACTGATTAGGTTTTGGAAACGCCCGTCATTGTTGGGTAGAACCTGCCGCCTCTCCCAGAAATGTGCGCATTGATCATCACAGGGCTGATGTTATCAGTCAGGTGGAGGGGGGGGGGGGGGGGGGGGGGGTGATATACCGGGGTCACAATATTCAGCTATTTATACTAATTATGTTCATTGCAGCCTCTGGCGACTGGAAGGGTCCTTAACCCCTTAATGACAGAGACCGTATTCTTACATTTTTGTGTTTCCTCCAGTGTAGCCGTCTGGGGACTTGTTGTTTTTTTTGCGGGATGAGTTGTATTTCACAGCAGTAATACGTAATGTACCAAATAACGTACTAAAAAAGTTAAAAACATTTCTAAGTGGAACGAAATAAAAAAAAACAACACAGTTTTGTCATCAGCAAAAAGGACATGATGACTTATTCTATCGGTTAGTGGAATTGGGAATGGTCTGTCTGTGATAGCACTCACACCCGCGATCAGCACTGGCGCTTATTGCGCCTGTTAACCCTTTAAATGCCTTACAGGGGGACTGAACAGCCTGGGGTGTTAAATGGAGGTTAAAGGGAATCAGGAAATTATTTATTGTGTAAAACTTTTGTTTAAGCTAATTTTTGCGATTTAAAATATATATATTTATACTTGTATATGTTATAATTATTATTATTATTATTAAAGCACCATCACATCACATGACAGGCGGTGTGCAGTTGATGTGGGAAAATACACCATATTACATAGACACATGCAAATACTGTTACATATATAACCACATTACATAGATAAGACAACAAGAATGGTAAACATCCACTAACTAACAAGTTGATACAGAAGAAGAGAAGAACCCCGAGGGCTTATTGTGTACAGGAGAAGGAGACAAAAGGTGGGAGTAGTAAGTGCTCATATTTAGGAGGCATCAAGATATAAGGTCAGAGATGTATGGAGGGACAGGTTGTATATAGATTACATGTGGGGGTATCAGTATATTAGGTCAGAGATGTATGGGGGGGCAGGTTGTATATAGATTACATGTTGGAGGTATCAGTATATTAGGTCAGAGCTATATGGAGGGACAGGTTGTATATAGATTACATGTGGGGGGTATCAGGATATTAGGTCAGAGATGTATGGGGGACAGGTTGTATATAGATTACATGTGGGGAGGTATCAGGATATTAGGTCAGAGATGTATGGAGGGACAGGTTGTATATAGATTACATGTGGGGGGTATCAGGATATTAGGTCAGAGATGTATTGAGGGACAGGTTGTATATAGATTACATGTGGGGGATATCAGGATATTAGGTCTGAGATGTATGGGGGGACAGGTTGTATATAGATTACATGTGGGGGGGGGGTATCAGGATATTAGGTCAGAGATGTATGGGGGGGATAGGTTGTATATAGATTGCATGTGGGGGGTATCAGGATATTAGGTCTAAGATGTATGGAGGGACAGGTTGTATATAGATTACATGTGGGGATATCCTGATATTAGGTCTGAGATGTATGGAGGGACAGGTTGTGTATAGATTGCATGTGGGGGGTATCAGGATATTAGATCAGAGAAGTATGGAGGGGACATGTTGTATATAGATGACATGTGGGGGGTATCAGGATATTAGGTCAGAGATGTATGGAGAGGACAGGCTATATATAGATTACATGTGGGGGGGGGGACAGATTGTATATAGATGACATGTAGGGGGTATCAGGATATTAGGTCAGAGATGTATGGCGGGACAGGTTGTATGTAGATTACATGTTGGGGGTATCAGGATATTAGGTCAGAGATGTATGGAGGGGACAGGTTGTATATAGATTACATGTGGTAGGGTATCAGGATATTAGGTCAGAGATGTATGGAGGGACATGTTGTACATGTGGGGGTATCAGGATATTAGGTCAGAGATGTATGGAGAGGACAGGCTATATATAGATTACATGTGGGGGGGGGGGACAGATTGTATATAGATGACATGTAGGGGGTATCAGGATATTAGGTCAGAGATGTATGGCGGGACAGGTTGTATATAGATTACATGTAGGGGGTATCAGGATATTAGGTCAGAGATGTATGGAGAGGACAGGCTGTATATAGATTACATGTGGGGGGGTATCAGGATATTAGGTCAGAGATGTATGGGGGAGACAGGTTGTATATAGATTACATGTGGGGGTATCAGGATATTAGGTCAGAGATGTATGGAGGGGACAGGTTGTATATAGATTACATGTGGGGATATCCTGATATTAGGTCAGAGATGTATGGAGGGACAGGTTGTATATAGATTACATGTGGGGATATCCTGATATTAGGTCAGAGATGTATGGAGGGACAGGTTGTATATAGATTACATGTGGGGATATCCTGATATTAGGTCTGAGATGTATGGAGGGACAGGTTGTGTATAGATTGCATGTGGGGGGTATCAGGATATTAGATCAGAGAAGTATGGAGGGGACATGTTGTATATAGATGACATGTGGGGGGTATCAGGATATTAGGTCAGAGATGTATGGAGAGGACAGGCTATATATAGATTACATGTGGGGGGGGGGGGACAGATTGTATATAGATGACATGTAGGGGGTATCAGGATATTAGGTCAGAGATGTATGGCGGGACAGGTTGTATGTAGATTACATGTTGGGGGTATCAGGATATTAGGTCAGAGATGTATGGAGGGGACAGGTTGTATATAGATTACATGTGGTAGGGTATCAGGATATTAGGTCAGAGATGTATGGAGGGACATGTTGTACATGTGGGGGTATCAGGATATTAGGTCAGAGATGTATGGAGAGGACAGGCTATATTAAGATTACATGTGGGGGGGGGGGACAGATTGTATATAGATGACATGTAGGGGGTATCAGGATATTAGGTCAGAGATGTATGGCGGGACAGGTTGTATATAGATTACATGTAGGGGGTATCAGGATATTAGGTCAGAGATGTATGGAGAGGACAGGCTGTATATAGATTACATGTGGGGGGGTATCAGGATATTAGGTCAGAGATGTATGGGGGAGACAGGTTGTATATAGATTACATGTGGGGGTATCAGGATATTAGATCAGAGATGTATGGAGGGGACAGGTTGTATATAGATTACATGTGGGGATATCCTGATATTAGGTCAGAGATGTATGGAGGGACAGGTTGTATATAGATTACATGTGGGGATATCCTGATATTAGGTCAGAGATGTATGGAGGGACAGGTTGTATATAGATTACATGTGGGGGGTATCAGGATATTAGGTCAGAGAAGTATGGAGGGGACATGTTGTATATAGATTACATGTGGGGATATCCTGATATTTGGTCAGAGATGTATGGAGGGACATGTTGTACATGTGGGGGGTATCAGGATATTAGGTCAGAGATGTATGGGGGGACAGGTTGTATATAGATTATATGTGGGGATATCCTGATATTAGGTCAGAGATGTATGGAGGGACATGTTGTATATAGATTACATGTGGGGGGTATCAGGATATTAGGTCAGAGATGTATGGAGAGGACAGGCTGTATATAGATTACATTCGGGGGGGGGGACAGATTGTATATAGATGACATGTAGGGGGTATCAGGATATTAGGTCAGAGATGTATGGCGGGACAGGTTGTATATAGATTACATGTAGGGGGTATCAGGATATTAGGTCAGAGATGTATGGAGAGGACAGGCTGTATATAGATTACATGTGGGGGGTATCAGGATATTAGGTCAGAGATGTATGGGGGACAGGCTGTATATAGATTACATGTGGGGGTATCAGGATATTAGATCAGAGAAGTATGGAGGGGACATGTTGTATATAGATTACATGTGGGGGGTATCAGGATATTAGGTCAGAGATGTATGGGGGAGACAGGTTGTATATAGATTACATGTGGGGGGTATCAGGATATTAGGTCTAAGATGTATGGAGGGACAGGTTGTATATAGATTACATGTGGGGATATCCTGATATTAGGTCAGAGATGTATGGAGGGACAGGTTGTGTATAGATTGCATGTGGGGGGTATCAGGATATTAGATCAGAGAAGTATGGAGGGGACATGTTGTATATAGATTACATGTGGGGGGTATCAGGATATTAGGTCAGAGATGTATGAGGGGACAGGTTGTATATAGATTACATGTGGGGGGTATCAGGATATTAGGTCAGAGATGTATGGGGGAGACAGGTTGTATATAGATTACATGTGGGGGGTATCAGGATATTAGGTCTAAGATGTATGGAGGGACAGGTTGTATATAGATTACATGTGGGGATATCCTGATATTAGGTCTGAGATGTATGGAGGGACAGGTTGTGTATAGATTGCATGTGGGGGGTATCAGGATATTAGATCAGAGAAGTATGGAGGGGACATGTTGTATATAGATTACATGTGGGGGGTATCAGGATATTAGGTCAGAGATGTATGAGGGGACAGGTTGTATATAGATTACATGTGGGGGGTATCAGGATATTAGGTCAGAGATGTATGGGGGACAGGCTGTATATAGATTACATGTGGGGGTATCAGGATATTTGATCAGAGAAGTATGGAGGGGACATGTTGTATATAGATTACATGTGGGGGGTATCAGGATATTAGGTCAGAGATGTATGAGGGGACAGGTTGTATATAGATTACATGTGGGGGGTATCAGGATATTAGGTCAGAGATGTATGGGGGACAGGCTGTATATAGATTACATGTGGGGGTATCAGGATATTAGATCAGAGAAGTATGGAGGGGACATGTTGTATATAGATTACATGTGGGGGGTATCAGGATATTAGGTCAGAGATGTATGGGGGAGACAGGTTGTATATAGATTACATGTGGGGGGTATCAGGATATTAGGTCTAAGATGTATGGAGGGACAGGTTGTATATAGATTACATGTGGGGATATCCTGATATTAGGTCAGATATGTATGGAGGGACAGGTTGTGTATAGATTGCATGTGGGGGGTATCAGGATATTAGATCAGAGAAGTATGGAGGGGACATGTTGTATATAGATTACATGTGGGGGGTATCAGGATATTAGGTCAGAGATGTATGAGGGGACAGGTTGTATATAGATTACATGTGGGGGGGTATCAGGATATTAGGTCAGATATGTATGGGGGAGACAGGTTGTATATAGATTACATGTGGGGGGTATCAGGATATTAGGTCTAAGATGTATGGAGGGACAGGTTGTATATAGATTACATGTGGGGATATCCTGATATTAGGTCAGAGATGTATGGAGGGACAGGTTGTGTATAGATTGCATGTGGGGGGTATCAGGATATTAGATCAGAGAAGTATGGAGGGGACATGTTGTATATAGATTACATGTGGGGGGTATCAGGATATTAGGTCAGAGATGTATGAGGGGACAGGTTGTATATAGATTACATGTGGGGGTATCAGGATATTAGGTCAGAGATGTATGGGGGACAGGCTGTATATAGATTACATGTGGGGGTATCAGGATATTAGATCAGAGAAGTATGGAGGGGACATGTTGTATATAGATTACATGTGGGGGGTATCAGGATATTAGGTCAGAGATGTATGTGGGGGACAGGTTGTATATAGATTACATGTGGGGGCTATCAGGATATTAGGTCAGAGATGTATGGGGGACAGGCTGTATATAGATTACATGTGGGGGTATCAGGATATTAGATCAGAGAAGTATGGAGGGGACATGTTGTATATAGATTACATGTGGGGGGGGGGTATCAGGATATTAGGTCAGAGATGTATGGGGGAGACAGGTTGTATATAGATTACATGTGGGGGGTATCAGGATATTAGGTCTAAGATGTATGGAGGGACAGGTTGTATATAGATTACATGTTGGGGGTATCAGGATATTAGGTCAGAGATGTATGGAGGGGACAGGTTGTATATAGATTACATGGGGGGGGTATCAGGATATTAGGTCAGAGATGTATGGGGGACAGGTTGTATATAGATGACATGTGGGGGGTATCAGGATATTAGGTCAGAGATATATGGGGGGACAGGTTGTATATAGATTACATGTGGGGGGTATCAGGATATTAGGTCAGAGATGTGTGCGGGGACAGGTTGTATATAGATGACATGTAGGGGGTATCAGGATATTAGGTCAGAGATGTAGTGGGGGACAGGTTGTATATAGATTACATGTGGGGATATCCTGATATTAGGTCAGAGATGTATGGAGGGGACAGGTTGTATATAGATTACATATGGTGGTGGGGGGGGGGTATCAGGATATTAGGTCAGAGATGTATGGGGGGGACAGGTTGTATATAGATTACATGTGGGGGGTATCAGGATATTAGGTCAGAGATGTATGGAGGGGACAGGTTGTATATAGATTACATGGGGGGGGTATCAGGATATTAGGTCAGAGATGTATGGGGGACAGGTTGTATATAGATGACATGTGTGGGGGTATCAGTATATTAGGTCAGAGATATATGGGGGGGACAGGTTGTATATAGATTACATGTGGGGGGTATCAGGATATTAGGTCAGAGATGTGTGCGGGGACAGGTTGTATATAGATGACATGTGGGGGGTATCAGGATATTAGGTCAGAGATATATGGGGGGGACAGGTTGTATATAGATTACATGTGGGGGGTATCAGGATATTAGGTCAGAGATGTGTGCGGGGACAGGTTGTATATAGATGACATGTAGGGGGTATCAGGATATTAGGTCAGAGATGTAGTGGGGGACAGGTTGTATATAGATTACATGTGGGGATATCCTGATATTAGGTCAGAGATGTATGGAGGGGACAGGTTGTATATAGATTACATATGGTGGTGGGGGGGGGGGTATCAGGATATTAGGTCAGAGATGTATGGGGGGGACAGGTTGTATATAGATTACATGGGGGGGGGTATCAGGATATTAGGTCAGAGATGTATGCGGGACAGGTTGTATATAGATTACATGGGGGGGGTATCAGGATATTAGGTCAGAGATGTATGGGGGACAGGTTGTATATAGATGACATGTGTGGGGGTATCAGTATATTAGGTCAGAGATATATGGGGGGGACAGGTTGTATATAGATTACATGTGGGGGGTATCAGGATATTAGGTCAGAGATGTGTGCGGGGACAGGTTGTATATAGATGACATGTAGGGGGTATCAGGATATTAGGTCAGAGATGTATGGGGGGGACAGGTTGTATATAGATTACATTTGTCGGATATCAGGATATTAGGTCAGAGATGTATGGAGAGGACAGGCTGTATATAGATTACATGGGGGGGTATCAGGATATTAGGTCAGAGATGTATGGGGGAGACAGGTTGTATATAGATTACATGTGGGGGGTATCAGGATATTAGGTCTAAGATGTATGGAGGAACAGGTTGTATATAGATTACATGTGGGGGTATCAGGATATTAGGTCAGAGATGTATGGAGGGACAGGTTGTATATAGATTACATGTAGGGGGTATCAGGATATTAGGTGAGAGATGTATGGGGGACAGGCTGTATATAGATTACATGTGGGGGTATCAGGATATTAGGTCAGAGATGTATGGAGGGGACAGGTTGTATATAGATTACATGTGGGGATATCCTGATATTAGGTCAGAGATGTATGGAGGGACAGGTTGTGTATAGATTGCATGTGGGGGGTATCAGGATATTAGATCAGAGAAGTATGGAGGGGACATGTTGTATATAGATTACATGTGGGGGGTATCAGGATATTAGGTCAGAGATGTATGAGGGGACAGGTTGTATATAGATTACATGTGGGGGGTATCAGGATATTAGGTCAGAGATGTATGGGGGACAGGCTGTATATAGATTACATGTGGGAGTATCAGGATATTAGATCAGAGAAGTATGGAGGGGACATGTTGTATATAGATTACATGTGGGGGGTATCAGGATATTAAGTCAGAGATGTATGGGGGAGACAGGTTGTATATAGATTACATGTGGGGGGTATCAGGATATTAGGTCTAAGATGTATGGAGGGACAGGTTGTATATAGATTACATGTTGGGGGTATCAGGATATTAGGTCAGAGATGTATGGAGGGGACAGGTTGTATATAGATTACATGTGGGGATATCCTGATATTAGGTCAGAGATGTATGGAGGGACAGGTTGTGTATAGATTGCATGTGGGGGGTATCAGGATATTAGATCAGAGAAGTATGGAGGGGACATGTTGTATATAGATTACATGTGGGGGGGTATCAGGATATTAGGTCAGAGATGTATGAGGGGACAGGTTGTATATAGATTACATGTGGGGGGTATCAGGATATTAGGTCTAAGATGTATGGAGGGACAGGTTGTATATAGATTACATGTTGGGGGTATCAGGATATTAGGTCAGAGATGTATGGAGGGGACAGGTTGTATATAGATTACATGGGGGGGGGGATCAGGATATTAGGTCAGAGATGTATGGGGGACAGGTTGTATATAGATGACATGTGGGGGGTATCAGGATATTAGGTCAGAGATATATGGGGGGGGACAGGTTGTATATAGATTACATGTGGGGGGTATCAAGATATTAGGTCAGAGATGTGTGCGGGGACAGGTTGTATATAGATGACATGTAGGGGGTATCAGGATATTAGGTCAGAGATGTAGTGGGGGACAGGTTGTATATAGATTACATGTGGGGTTATCCTGATATTAGCTCAGAGATGTATGGAGGGGACAGGTTGTATATAGATTACATATGGTGGTGGTGGTGGTGGTGGGGGGGTATCAGGATATTAGGTCAGAGATGTATGGGGGGGACAGGTTGTATATAGATTACATGTGGGGGGTATCAGGATATTAGGTCAGAGATGTGTGGAGGGGACAGGTTGTATATAGATTACATGGGGGGGGGTATCAGGATATTAGGTCAGAGATGTATGGGGGGGACAGGTTGTATATAGATGACATGTGTGGGGGTATCAGTATATTAGGTCAGAGATATATGGGGGGGACAGGTTGTATATAGATGACATGTGTGGGGGTATCAGTATATTAGGTCAGAGATATATGGGGGGGACAGGTTGTATATAGATTACATGTGGGGGGTATCAGGATATTAGGTCAGAGATGTGTGCGGGGACAGGTTGTATATAGATGACATGTGGGGGGTATCAGGATATTAGGTCAGAGATATATGGGGGGGACAGGTTGTATATAGATTACATGTGGGGGGTATCAGGATATTAGGTCAGAGATGTGTGCGGGGACAGGTTGTATATAGATGACATGTAGGGGGTATCAGGATATTAGGTCAGAGATGTAGTGGGGGACAGGTTGTATATAGATTACATGTGGGGATATCCTGATATTAGGTCAGAGATGTATGGAGGGGACAGGTTGTATATAGATTACATATGGTGGTGGGGGGGGGGGGTATCAGGATATTAGGTCAGAGATGTATGGGGGGGACAGGTTGTATATAGATTACATGGGGGGGGGTATCAGGATATTAGGTCAGAGATGTATGCGGGACAGGTTGTATATAGATTACATGGGGGGGGTATCAGGATATTAGGTCAGAGATGTATGGGGGACAGGTTGTATATAGATGACATGTGTGGGGGTATCAGTATATTAGGTCAGAGATATATGGGGGGGACAGGTTGTATATAGATTACATGTGGGGGGTATCAGGATATTAGGTCAGAGATGTGTGCGGGGACAGGTTGTATATAGATGACATGTAGGGGGTATCAGGATATTAGGTCAGAGATGTATGGGGGGGACAGGTTGTATATAGATTACATTTGTCGGATATCAGGATATTAGGTCAGAGATGTATGGAGAGGACAGGCTGTATATAGATTACATGGGGGGGTATCAGGATATTAGGTCAGAGATGTATGGGGGAGACAGGTTGTATATAGATTACATGTGGGGGGTATCAGGATATTAGGTCTAAGATGTATGGAGGAACAGGTTGTATATAGATTACATGTGGGGGTATCAGGATATTAGGTCAGAGATGTATGGAGGGACAGGTTGTATATAGATTACATGTAGGGGGTATCAGGATATTAGGTGAGAGATGTATGGGGGACAGGCTGTATATAGATTACATGTGGGGGTATCAGGATATTAGGTCAGAGATGTATGGAGGGGACAGGTTGTATATAGATTACATGTGGGGATATCCTGATATTAGGTCAGAGATGTATGGAGGGACAGGTTGTGTATAGATTGCATGTGGGGGGTATCAGGATATTAGATCAGAGAAGTATGGAGGGGACATGTTGTATATAGATTACATGTGGGGGGTATCAGGATATTAGGTCAGAGATGTATGAGGGGACAGGTTGTATATAGATTACATGTGGGGGGTATCAGGATATTAGGTCAGAGATGTATGGGGGACAGGCTGTATATAGATTACATGTGGGAGTATCAGGATATTAGATCAGAGAAGTATGGAGGGGACATGTTGTATATAGATTACATGTGGGGGGTATCAGGATATTAAGTCAGAGATGTATGGGGGAGACAGGTTGTATATAGATTACATGTGGGGGGTATCAGGATATTAGGTCTAAGATGTATGGAGGGACAGGTTGTATATAGATTACATGTTGGGGGTATCAGGATATTAGGTCAGAGATGTATGGAGGGGACAGGTTGTATATAGATTACATGTGGGGATATCCTGATATTAGGTCAGAGATGTATGGAGGGACAGGTTGTGTATAGATTGCATGTGGGGGGTATCAGGATATTAGATCAGAGAAGTATGGAGGGGACATGTTGTATATAGATTACATGTGGGGGGGTATCAGGATATTAGGTCAGAGATGTATGAGGGGACAGGTTGTATATAGATTACATGTGGGGGGTATCAGGATATTAGGTCTAAGATGTATGGAGGGACAGGTTGTATATAGATTACATGTTGGGGGTATCAGGATATTAGGTCAGAGATGTATGGAGGGGACAGGTTGTATATAGATTACATGGGGGGGGGGATCAGGATATTAGGTCAGAGATGTATGGGGGACAGGTTGTATATAGATGACATGTGGGGGGTATCAGGATATTAGGTCAGAGATATATGGGGGGGGACAGGTTGTATATAGATTACATGTGGGGGGTATCAAGATATTAGGTCAGAGATGTGTGCGGGGACAGGTTGTATATAGATGACATGTAGGGGGTATCAGGATATTAGGTCAGAGATGTAGTGGGGGACAGGTTGTATATAGATTACATGTGGGGTTATCCTGATATTAGCTCAGAGATGTATGGAGGGGACAGGTTGTATATAGATTACATATGGTGGTGGTGGTGGTGGTGGGGGGGTATCAGGATATTAGGTCAGAGATGTATGGGGGGGACAGGTTGTATATAGATTACATGTGGGGGGTATCAGGATATTAGGTCAGAGATGTGTGGAGGGGACAGGTTGTATATAGATTACATGGGGGGGGGTATCAGGATATTAGGTCAGAGATGTATGGGGGGGACAGGTTGTATATAGATGACATGTGTGGGGGTATCAGTATATTAGGTCAGAGATATATGGGGGGGACAGGTTGTATATAGATGACATGTGGGGGGTATCAGGATATTAGGTCAGAGATGTGTGCGGGGACAGGTTGTATATAGATGACATGTAGGGGGTATCAGGATATTAGGTCAGAGATGTATGGGGGAAAGGTTGTAGGTTGATTACATGTTGAGGGTATCAGGATATTAGGTCAGAGATGTATGGAGGGAAAGGTTGTATATAGATTGCATGTTGGGGGTATCAGGATATTAGGTCAGAGATGTATGGGGGGAAGGTTGTATATAGATTACATGTTGGGGGTATCAGGATATTAGGTCAGAGATGTATCGGGGGGACAGGTTGTATATAGATTACATGTGGGGGGGTATCAGGATATTAGGTCAGAGATGTATGTGGGGGACAGGTTGTATATAGATTACATGTGGGAGGTATCGGGATATTAGGTCAGAGATGTATGGGGGGACATGTTGTATATAGATTACATGTGGGGAGGTATCAGGATATTAGGTCAGAGATGTATGGGGGAAAGGTTGTAGGTTGATTACATGTTGAGGGTATCAGGATATTAGGTCAGAGATGTATGGAGGGAAAGGTTGTATATAGATTGCATGTTGGGGGTATCAGGATATTAGGTCAGAGATGTATGGGGGGAAGGTTGTATATAGATTACATGTTGGGGGTATCAGGATATTAGGTCAGAGATGTATCGGGGGGACAGGTTGTATATAGATTACATGTGGGGGGGTATCAGGATATTAGGTCAGAGATGTATGTGGGGGACAGGTTGTATATAGATTACATGTGGGAGGTATCGGGATATTAGGTCAGAGATGTATGGGGGGACATGTTGTATATAGATTACATGTGGGGAGGTATCAGGATATTAGGTCAGAGATGTATATAGGGGACAGGTTGTATATAGATTACATGTGGGTGGTATCAGGATATTAGGTCAGAGATGTAATGGGGGGACAGGTTGTATATAGATTACATGTGGGGGTATCAGGATATTAGGTCAGAGATGTATGGGGGGGACAGGTTGTATATAGATTATTTGTTGGGGGTATCAGGATATTAGGTCAGAGATGTTTGTGTGGGGAAACGGGGGGACAGGTTGTGGACGACCTTGTATTTTAGTGATAATAACTTAAAAAACCTTTAGTCCGGTGTCGCGAGTAGAGCGAAGCGTGATTGTTCTCAGTGAGAGAAACCAAGTCATCTTGTAGATAGGAGACCTTTTAGTGGCCACCAAACATACATGATGTTACTGCGAGCTTTCGGACCTTCTCAAAGCATGAACATCATGTATGTTTGTTAGCCATTACAAGGTCTCATATCTACAAGATGACTCGGTTTCTCTCACTGACAACAATCACATTTTGATAATAACGTCAACTGGACGCTCTGGCCGGTCGGCAGACGGTGAAGGGATTGGCAGAGCGGAGAGGTGGAGAGTCCGGGCAGCAGATGGATTGGGTAACGGGGGCGCAGGGGCATTGGAAGGGCAGCCACAGAGGAGAGTATTGCAGTAGTCTAGGCAGGAGATGATGAGGGCAGCGCTACCAGTTGTGTTTGCTCAGTGTGTTGACTTTGGTGCGGTGTCATGATATGGATTGTAAAACATCCTAAATGGTGCAGTTCTCACGCTGACCACTAAGGGGTCATCCACACTGTTATAAGTGCATTTCAGCCCGTGAAATAAGCAGCATTTTTACTGCATGTACATTTGTGTAATTGCTGCATATGTGTTTATGTGTTTTTTTCACGGGCACAAAAAAAAATCAAGAAGACACAATTGATTTCACTAGTTTTATAACCGCTGTCTCCTGCCAACATGAGTAGAAATGTACTGAATGTGCATGCAACTGCGTGATTGCTGCATATTTACACAATACCATAGACTTCAATGGGCGATTTTGGTCCGGGCGTACGCACCAAAATAGGACATACTACGGTTTTTTGCATGCAATGAAAGTGGCATGAACAATGTAGTCATCTGAATACCCCAATGCAAATGAATGGGGTCTATTTGTCCTTAAGGGCTTCTTCACACAATACGCAGAGAATAGAACTTATTGATTTCCATAGGTCTGCTTGTAAGAGCGTGTTTTGTACGCACATTATTTGCACATGGTCTATTCTTGTGCCCATAGAAGTCTATGGGAGGTGCGCTACTACGAGAGGCAATGCGTGAAACACTGTGCAAAACTGCGGAGAAAAGAACACATCTGGACCTCATTAGGCTAATAGCCTTTTAATCCATGGAAGGGTGCATCACACGTGTGTGAAATGACCCTGCGTGCGCAAAAAGTACAGTACTATGTGCAGACACGTGCCAAAATCTACCTGCAAGCAAACGACTCATTCACTCGTTCATGCCAATTAACCGCTTCATGTAATAGAGCCTAATAATAGTCTGCCACTTCCTGTGGTGCAGAGGAAACTTTTCAGCTGTCATCTCATTATCATCACAGGGAGGATTACACTGAGAGATGACACCTATATAGAGGTAACACAGGAGCCACCATTCACAATAGTCACAGCTCACCTCTTCTCCTCCCTGCTCACAGGATTACACTGAGAGGAGACACCTATATATAGATAACACAGGATCAGTCATTCATAATAGGTAATATCACAGCTCACCTCCTCCCCTTCCTGCACACCATTGACTACTAAGCCTAATAATAGCCTGTCACTTCCTGTTCTGTAGAGAAGACTTCTCAGCCATCATTGCATTATCATCACTTGCAGGAGGTTTACACTGAGAGATGACACCTATATATAGAGAACACATTATCCATCATTCACAATAGGTAATGTCACAGCTCACCTCCTTCCCCTCCCTGCACAGGTCACAGACCATGCCCATAACACTCTCTAACAAACCCCGTTGTCAGCTTTACACCTGGTGACATCCCCCCACCAGACCCTGTTGTCAGCTCTACACCTGGTGACATCCCACCACCAGACCCTGTTGTCATCTCTACACCTGGTGACATCCCACCACCAGACCCTGTTGTCATCTCTACACCTGGTGAAATCCCAGCACTAGACCCCCATTGTCAGCTTCACACCTGGTGACATCCCACCACCAGACCCCGTTGTCAGCTCTACACCTGGTGACTTCCCACCACTAGACCCCCATTGTCAGCTTTACACCTGGTGACATCCCCCCACCAGACCCCGTTGTCAGCTGTACACCTGGTGATATTTCACCACCAGATTCCATTGTCAGCTTTACACCTAGTGACATCCCACCACCAGACCCCATTGTCAGCTCTACAACTGGTGACATCGCCCTACCAGACCCCATTGTCAGCTCTACACCTGGTGACATCCCCCTACCAGACAACGTTGTTAGCTCTACACCTGGTGACATCCCACCACCAGACCCCATTGTCAACCCTACAACTGGTGACATCGCCCCACCAGACCCCATTGTCAGCTCTACACCTGGTGACATCCCCCTACCAGACAACGTTGTTAGCTCTACACATGGTGGCATTCCCCCACCAGACCCCATTGTCAGCTTTACACCTGGTGACATCACCCCACCAGACCTTGTTAGCTCTACACCTGGTGACATTCCCCCATCAGACCGCGTTGTCGGCTCTACATTTGGTGACATCCCTCCACCAGACTCCGTTGTCAGCTCTACACCTGTTGACATCCCACCACCAGACCCTGTTGTCAGCTCTACACCTGGTGACATCCCTCCACCAGACTCCGTTGTCAGCTCTACACCTGTTGACATCCCTCCACCAGACCCTGTTGTCAGCTCTACACCCAGTGATATCCCTCCACCAGACCCCGTTGTCAACTCTACACCTGGTGACATCCCCCCACCAGACCCCGTTGTCAGCTCTACACCTGGTGACATCCCCCCACCAGACCCCGCTTTCAGCTCTACACCTGGTGACATCCCCCCACCAGACCCCGTTTTCAGCTCTGCACCCGGTGACATCTGATGGTTTCTGTACTGGGGTCTCCTGTGTTATCCTCTCTTTTATTCCTAATGCTCAGACATCACCGGACCGTACAGGACTGCTGGGGGGGCCAATACTTTCTTCAGTATAGTATATAAAGTAGATCCCAGTTTCTAATCCAATTATGCGAGAGAAATCTTCCAATTTCAAGTACTCCGTAACAATTTCAATCACTGCTGGTAACAACAGCAAAAATATGTGCATAATAGTGCCAACCACAGTGCCCCATAACAGTGAGGTGAGCTGATGTACGGAGCTGGAAACAGTGTCCCATAATAGTGCCAGCCACAGTGCCCCCATAACAGTGAGGTGAGCTGATGTACGGAGCTGGAAACAGTGTCCCATAATAGTGCCAGCCACAGTGCCCCCATAACAGTGAGGTGAGCTGATGTACGGAGCTGGAAACAGTGTCCCATAATAGTGCCAACCACAGTGCCCCATAACAGTGAGGTGAGCTGATGTACGGAGCTGGAAACAGTGTCCCATAATAGTGCCAGCCACAGTGCCCCCATAACAGTGAGGTGAGCTGATGTACGGAGCTGGAAACAGTGTCCCATAATAGTGCCAACCACAGTGCCCCCATAACAGTGAGGTGAGCTGATGTACGGAGCTGGAAACAGTGTCCCGTAATAGTGCCAATCACAGTGCCCCCATAACAGTGAGGTGAGCTGATATACAGAGCTGGAAACAGTGTTCCATAACAGTGCCAACCACAGTGCCCCCATAACAGTGAGGTGAGCTGATATACAGAGCTGGAAACAGTGTCCCATAATAGTGCCAGCCACAGTGCCCTCATAACAGTGAGGTGAGCTGATGTACGGAGCTGGAAACAGTGTCCCATAATAGTGCCAGCGATAGTGCCCCCATAACAGTGAGGTGAGCTGATGTACGGAGCTGGAAACAGTGTTCCATAATAGTGCCAGCCACAGTGCCCAAATAACAGTGAGGTGAGCTGATGTACGGAGCTGGAAACAGTGTCCCATAATAGTGCCAGCGATAGTGCCCCCATAACAGTGAGGTGAGCTGATGTACGGAGCTGGAAACAGTGTCCCATAATAGTGCCAATCACACTGCCCACATAACAATAGTGACCGCATAATTGAAAAAAAGAAGACTTCTACACTTGGCCACAGTGAGAGTTCTTGACTTTGCAGACCCCATTGTGCACCTTTCTCTGTATATTCCGGGTTATAACTTGTGTTATTATACGGACCGCCTTGCTCTCCTCATTATCGCTCTTTTGTGTCATCTATTTCTGGTGGCTTCTGATTTCAGACTAATAAAACCCTCCATTAGTGTCGTTACCCGTTGATTTGTCACACTTATACACTTGCCAGTCTGTTGTTGAGTTTTACAACGTCTGCAGCGATCTTGAGATTGTAGGAAAACTCTTAATTACCTTGCAGAGGGCAAGTAGCTGCAGGTCACCGACAACCATCTATCATTACGAAACCACAAGACGACTTTCATCCTATCAGGATTCCTCGCTGAACCTGCTCACATTAGACATTTGTCTTCTCCACCTGTTCTATGATGGCCCAAGTGTGACACAACGTTATCATTACCGTCTGCTTATAAAGAGGCTCGTAATAACAGCGGCTCGATGGAAACACCCAACATCAAGACAGCCGTCGGGTTAACTCATGTGAAACTCTTTGATATCAGTGAGATTTGCAGATAATACCATAAATGGGTCACTGCTTTGAATGTGCACATCCTAGAGGTCGGTCACACTTACAGTGGTCAACGTAGTCTTCAGTAAATCAACTTAAGAACAGAACATTGAAAGATTATGTTCTAGCAGAAGATGGAAGGACTGTAGGTATCTCCAGTATAGGTCATGGTGTGTTTGTGGTAGAGCCACACTGCCTACAAAGAGTGCAGAGTCACATGCAACATCACATCCAATGACTGTCAATCTGGTTGCGGTGTGATTGTCATTGAACATCCTGATTGGCTGGATTTTGACCCAGGTTGCAATTCAACTTTTCCATCCTGGACAGTGTTAGTAATGACGCACCTAATGTGACTGACACGACAGCGGCAGGAAATCCAAATCTGTTGAATTTTGGATGCAAGCTAATCTTCCCCCATTAATGTAAATCACATGCAAATTGCCTTTTTTTGAACAGCCAAATTGCAGATCTGAAGAAATCACAAACAAGTTGCACAAATGTTTTGGCGCCGTGTAGCCCTGGCCTTAACCCTTTGCAATCCAATTTTTAAATCAGGGTTTCCTAGGGGGCTCTCTCTTTCTGCCAATATACAATGGCGCCATCTGCTGGCTAGAGCCAGTACTGTGATATGGGACATGCTGGAGAGGCCCCCCCGACAACAGAGCGGCCAGTAATATCCAGTAAGAATACCCTGCTGGACGTCTTCTGACATTGGGGCTGTGCAGCCTTCAATCAGAATGTCTTCAGACGTCAGACAGTGGATTGGAAAGGGTTAAAGGAGCACTAGACACAGAAAATACAGAAAGAAACCCCAAGACATCCAACCTTAAAGGGGTTATCCGGGGCTTTCAAAACTGATGGTAGCCCATCCATGGCCGATAGTGGAGGGCCAAATCCCTGCACCCCCACCAATCAGCTGATTGGAGGCTTCATGGTGGTCGTATGACCACTGCAGCCTCTTCACCGCTTACATCGGTCCTCCAAGCCGTTTGTACCCAGAATGCCATACTGCCATGGGACAGAGAAGTTGAGGTGCTCGACTATCTCCCTCCATCCCACAGAAGTGAATAGAGCAGTGGTCACATATGCGCTTCCACACGCCATTTACATGGGCTGCACAGTTTTGGTGATTGCCGAGGTCCCAGCGAACAGACCCTCAACAATGAGACATTTCTCAGCTATCCTGTGGATTGGGGATAAATATCTATAGTGGGAAAACTGCCTTAAAGGGGTTGCACCAGGATTACAAGATATTCCATATCCGCAGGAGACCCCCACCAAATGGAGTCCTGTTATACCTTTGCGGTTATTGCACCCGCACAGTGATGAGGAGATTGTATGGAGGGCTGGTTGCACAAGCTCGCCGCCGCCATATGCATTTACATTGGGACTACAGAGATAGCTGAGCGGCAAGTGCTCCCGTGTTCCCGTGAACTACCAACTGCGCATGCTCAGCCAGCGCGCCATTCATCGTGACGTCCCTGCAAAGGGAGAAGTAAGCCCTCAGCAACAGGGAGGGAGAATTGACCCCCGTTCTTAGGATTGGTGGGGGTCTCTCCCACCGAACAGCAAGTTTTCCGCATCCTTTAGGTCTGTAGGAGCTCCTGAGAGTTGGATATACGTGTTACTGCCATATTTACGGTATTATACCCGCGATTCTAGGTCTGTAATAAACTGAAGCGACTGATCTTCGTTATGGCAGCTATAATCCCATCAAGGAACGCCGCCATTTGGATGCAAGTCTGATAAATTGATTACACGGGAAGTTCACCTTTAAGCAAGGATTAAATCCCAATCATATTAATCCTGACCAAAATTTAGGGCGGGGCAGGCGAATTCGGCAGAGGTGCGACAGATGCCCCCAGCTGTTCTTCCTTTGCCAGGAGATGCTTAGGACGGCTTGTTGGCATCATTCGCACTTAATCCCATCGGCGTTGTCTGTAATGTTCGCAGTATTATGTAAACGCTTCTTGTCTTATGAAGAATAGCTGTACACGAGCCCCTATAAGACGGCAGCGCTGCCAGCATATTATTTCACTGCCTCTTAAAGGTAACTGCTTAAAGGAAATGTTGTATAAAGCTGATAGCTACAAGTTCGGCTTCTTCCACCCCCAACCTTTAGGAAAATTTCCATCTGCACTAATAGGGTACATGAATAGAACAATCCCTTTAAAGGGGTTGTCCCGCGGCAGCAAGTGGGTCTATACACTTCTGTATGGCCATATTAATGCACTTTGTAATATACATCGTGCATTAATTATGAGCCATACAGAAGTTATAAAAAGTTTTATACTTACCTGCTCCGTTGCTGGCGTCCTCGTCTCCATGGTGCCGACTAATTTTCGGCCTCCGATGGCCAAATTAGCCGCGCTTGCGCAGTCCGGGTCTTCTGCGGTCTTCAATGGGGCCGCTCGTGCAGAATGCCGGCTCCGTGTAGCTCCGCCCCGTCACGTGCCGATTCCAGCCAATCAGGAGGCTGGAATCGGCAATGGACCGCACAGAATAGCTGCGGTCCACGGAGGGAGCAGACCCCGGCGGCCATCTTCAGCAGGTGAGTATGAAGCCGCCGGACCGCCGGGATTCAGGTAAGCACTCTCCGGTTTGTTTTTTTAACCCCTGCATCGGGGTTGTCTCGCGCCGAACGGGGGGGGGGGGGGTTAAAAAAAAAACAAAACACGTTCCGGCGCGGGACAACCCCTTTAAGGCTCGGTCCACATCTCTGTTCGGGGTTTCCGTTCAGTCATCGGGATAGAAAAACGGAAGCAAACGTTTCAGTCTAATTTGCCATCGATTTCAGTGGTTTTAGGGCTCTCATGTCGTGGCCGTTCCATCAGATTTCTGTTTTTCTCATGGAAAAAGTATCGTAGTTCGCTACACTATTGTTTCCTTCCAAAAACCAGAAACCTGACGGAAAGTTTTTTTCCCCCCGTCAGACATTTACATCAGGAGTCCTCGTGGTATATACTGGGTTTTTCGAACTATGAGATGCGTTCAAGTTTATACAACAGAAAATAGTATAAAAACATTTCATACTAATTAAAACTTCTGTGGCGGACTAAAGAAGTGGACCTAATAGTAATTGTGCCCCTTCTCAGTCACCCCTATAGTAATCGTGCTCCGCCTCAGTGGCCCCAGTAGTAATAGTAGCCCCCCAGGGGTCCCAGCATTAATTGTCACCTCCAGTACTCCCAGTAATAATAGTGGCCCGCAGTAGTAACAATGACCCCCAGTAATCCCAGTATGAATAGAGTCCCCCAGTAGTAATAGTGCCCCTCCAGTGTTCTCAGTAGTAATAATGCCCCCCAGTGGTAAAAGTGCCCCAGATACCTCAGACCGGACAGAACACCACCAGGAAGTACTCTACCTCTCCCGTAGCTCCAGTCCATACACCGCTGGTTATAAAGATTCTGACCTCTCCTCCTAGCATCTGTGGTACTGCACATCCTGTATGTAGCGCAGACAGCGGGAGGAAGGGTAAGAGGTCACAGTCCCTAATAATCAGCAGAGGCTGGACTGGAGTTATAGAGTGAGGTAAAGTACTTCCCGGTGGGGCTGGTGGTCCCAATGGTCAGTTATAGTGCAAAACTGCTGAGTCTGATCATTCTAGAAGTGGTCCGTACCGCTGACTGGAGGCTCCGAACATAGTCTGGACGCTCCCTTACATGTTCCATTTAACGGATCCGTTTTTCTCTTCCGCACATGCTCAGAAGGAAACTAGAAAAATGACTTAAGGCTCATTCGCTTCTATGTTAGAGGTTCCATTTGGAAGCTTCATTGCAGATTCCATTAAGTTGCCAGGAAAAATAGTACAACGTGCGGCGCTATTCGGTAAAAAGCTGGACACTATAATGGAAAGCTTTCAGACCCCATTATTGTCAATGGGGTCTGTCTGGCCCCATTGGTGATCTGGCAGTGCCGTTACTTTCCTTGTTCTGTTCTTACAACATGGCAGAAAGTTATAATGGTGTCAGGCTCCAATGTGAACGAGCTCCAATACTAAAAAACGGAATGTCCAAACAGATGCCACGCGGATACGAATGGGGGATAATGTTTCCGTTTTTTTAAATGAATCCAACAAACTGATCCGTCAAAAAAAATGGAAACCATAGTTTACATTTGATTCAGTTTGGCATCTGCTCATCAGATTGCAGATGGATGTGATAAAATATGGGAACCTGAAGGCAGATGTAAACAGAGCCTAAGGCCCAATGCACATGGGCAGATTTTTGCTGCGGAATCAACGACGGGCGTCTGCCCGCGGGTCCCACAGCACTGTCCATCCATAGTGATTGTTCCACGCACACAAGTGGAAAGTGTTTTCTGCACGGATGGCTTCCATAGAAGTCAATAGAAGATGTCTGATCTGCGGCCTATCCGGAATGACAATTGTAGCAACGGCACAGTGAAATCTGTACTGCGCATGTGTGCCGGGGCGACGGCCAGCACAGCCGCAATACAGAAGACACGGACAGGTATGCAGGGTTTCGGCCGCGGGCATCTGTCGCGGCATCTGTGCGGACCGGAGTGCCTTCAGCCTAAGGCCGCCTGCACACGGGCGGAAATCCCGCGGCGGCATTTCCGACGCTCAAAGCCTGCATAGGATTGCGTTAACAAACGCAATCCTATGCAGACGGCCGCGGTTTGGCCGCGCAAGATATCGCGCGGCAAACAAGCCGCGGCATGCCCTATTTCTGTGCGAGGCTTGCAGAGACCCGCACAGAAACGTCGCTCACCTGGCCGCTGGCTCCGGTCTGCGCATGCGCCGGCTGCCTGGCAGCCGGCACATGAAAGAGCCAGGGCCGCTGGGCGCGGGTGAGTACACGCTCGTCCCTGCAGGCACTCGGGTCGGATCCCACGGCGAGAATCCTCGCCGCCGGATTCGACCCGCTCGTCTGCAAGTGGCCTAAGAGTGTTTTTACATGGGCTAAATTCTCAGCCAGATACATGCACATGTAGTGGCCCAGAGTTAGTGGGGCCCCTCCACCAGTGTATGTATTTGTTTCGTGCTTACTGTATGGTCAGTGTCTTCTATGTGTATGAATATGATGTGTATTGCTTAGCTGAGGCACTGAATGGGTTACTGCTCGGGTTATGTCTGGAAATGTATCTTTTGTTAGTCATGTGATCGTGCTATGTATGTGTAGTTGCAAGTAGTCTGCAAGAGGGTGCTGTTCTGGGCTTGCAAGAGAGAAGAGCTAGAGAGTGCTGTCCTGCAAGTGAGCCACACAGAGTCTATCTGCACTGTGCGGTCCGGAATGGAGAAGGCTGAGAGGAATTCAAGGTCTGTACTGGGCCTGCTCTGCCTGGGAGATGCCGGTGTTGCCCTTGAACACCGAGAGAATGAGGAGCCGCCATGCAGCGTACTCCTATGTCCAAATGTGAGTGATGACCGGTAGAGAGCTGTGGAGAGAAGGAAGTGTGTTGCCGGGATCAGGACCCACAAATAACGGGACTATGGTTTCTCCTGTGTACCCGTGAAACCTCCCTGTCACACCACTTTGTGTCTTGTACTACTTTCCTGCTGGCATGTATTACTGAACTGTTGATTTCAAGTAAACGAGCTTCCCCGACCTTTCCCGGTTTGGCTCTGAAAGTTAATTCCCCGTGTGTGGACTTTTTATTGGTAACAAATGGATTCACCACAAAGGATGGAACGGTGGCGTCACGAGTGAGAAAAGGACTACGGTAAGCCACTCATAGGTCAACCTATTTAATAGCCTGCCCTCGGCCCCTTGGACGTGTCCCTGGTTACCCTCCGGGTGGGAGACGGTAGAGCCACCGTCACAAGAGCCTACCATCAATCCCCGCTGTCTTCTAGGCTAGGGCTCGCTCTTCGGACTCTGCACACACACTGTACACACAATATAGTGGGTTTACTAACCGTTTGGCCAGAATGCCAGATTCCCCTGGGAATGTAAAGGGACGGGCATTCAGATACTGCCTCCCTGCTGATTGGACGTGCAATGCAGCATGGGAAGTAAAGGCAAGAAAGTCAGGACAGTGAACTACTGGCAGAATACGAGGCTTGCTACAGGTAACCTCCCTGTTAGTGAATAGCAAACTAGAGAGCAACAGAAAAATGTGGAAGACCACCTAAAAACAGAACTTATAAACATGAAACAGGGTGCAAACAGCTGCAAATAAGAAGTAAGGAGAACTTGGGGTATTTTAGAAAACTTGTTGAAGACTAAGGTATGTTTTAAAGCTGTCATTTTCAATATATCAACAGGAGGCAAGTTATAGATGAAAGAGAAGATTTATCTAATTTATGGCGCGAGTATTGTAGGAGGCACAACGGAATTTTTTATTTAAAATAGGATAAAACCTTTAAAAGTACACAGGATTGTATAGTTATCGGGTACTGCGGCAGTAAACGTGGCCCCATAAGCCTGTCTGAACTATTAACTGATGTCTAAGTTCTTGTTTCTTGCTACTAAAAAAAAATTCTGTCGTGTCTCTAGAAAAATGATCTGACCGCCCCCAAAAGTCTACAATAATGTGTCCGTTCCGGCGCACAACTCAAGATATTTTTGTTTTTTTTCTCCGTCTAACATAAGGATTTATGGATTTCCTCTAGAACAGAAGGGAAAATCCACCGTGTGCGTTTCCTGGCAGAACGTCGTCATCAGCAAACTAAGCAGAAATGTAGTATTTTCAAAAACGGTAAAATAATATTTTTCATGGTCAGGGCGAGTTTGTTTGGTTTCTTGGTTACTAGATGTGCGCACATCGAATTCACAACCTTCACTTGCATGTGTGAGGGACTGCAGAGTGCGCTGCAGCGATCACTGGTACCATTATGGGGCGCTTTACGATTTCTTGATCATCTTTTTTTCACTTTTTTCTTGGCCAAAAGGTTGCTTAAAAAAAACAAACAAACAGAAAGTTATAAACTCGTATACATATCATATGCTGAGTCCTGCGTCGTTATACCACCAGTGATACACGCTCCATCAGACATTATATTTACAGAGGTTGAAAGGAGTATGGCTTCTAAAGGACACTACCTCCATACAGATGGGGTCTGATGGAGTCTATATGACAGCGTACAGACTGGTGAGGTCAACATCCACTGCCGTACAGGCTGCATGCACTTTGTGCATGAGAATTAAAGGTGTCCAATCATATTAGGTGAAAGTTGGCCAAATGTAACGATGTTGGTGGGATCCATTGACCACCTGATATGGGCAGAGGAAACTCTCAAGAAGTCTCATAGAACTGAGGCAAATGTAACAAAAAGTTTGTTAATGTCCTATTAAAGTGACCCTCTGATCCTAGGGACAAAATTTGTCTGTTGTCTGGAGGGTGGAGTTACATTACCTGCCTCCTCCCTTTTCTTGGTTTGGTCACCAATCTGCTTCTTCTTGGGACCCCTCTTCATTCTTCCAACACGGCTGTAGCGCTCCTGTCACACTGTCCGTCGGTAGTCAAACACTGCATGTGTTGGCCAATCAGAGGAGCATGAAATGCCCCAGAATATTGATGTGCCACCAGTGCTTAGTGTGCATCGGGCAGTCTAAGAATCACCATGGCCATCTTGAAAGAATGAAGATGGACCTTTGGAAGAAGTGGGTCGAAACGTGGTTTGAAGTGACCAAACTTGTAAAAGGAAAGCAGCAGGTAATAAAACTTATGCCTACTGGTCCTTGGACAAATCTTGTGCCTGGGAGCAGAAGGTCGCTTTATATAAATTATTGAAAAATGCAAAGAAAAAGAAAAATATTCAAATTTTAAAAAGTCGATAACATTAAATCACAAAGTCCATTAGTGGAGTTTTTGGAGATATCACCATTCATATTACATTAGACTTATTCATGTAATACATATAGAAATGCATTAAAACCACCTCCTAACGATTTTTCATCATCAGTGCTAAAGGTCCCAAACATTTGTTACTTTGACCTTCCGCCTCCCCCGGGGTGTCATGTGATCTCGTTATCCTGCAGAAATCCTTGGTCTCTATCCTCGTACCCGCTCTTCTTAAGTTACTTAAATTTTGTTTGATGAAATTGGAAACTTGAGTAGCCTGTCCGTCCCCCCCGGGCGTTATCCACACAACAGCCTTTGGGTTCAGAAGGTGGATAAGTTCACGGAGTAGTTAGGTTCTTAGCACTGGGATGACAGAACAGACATGATGAGGAGGTCACTCCATGCTCTAACTCTTGCCGTGAGGTAGGATTAGCCCCAATGAACCACCATGAATTCTGTCACCCACTAATGACAAGCCAACATTTTTCTTGTAGGCAATAATTTTAATGTTTCTTCAAAAACATTTGTCAGATTGATCAATTCCATTCATCCAGGTCAGCAGCATGACCGACATGATTATAGCCTCTCCGTGTGAGGTGTAAGTACAAGGAATCTTAGATATAAACCTAAACCTTTGAGGTTGGACTCGTGGGGACATTTGCCCCAAGTGCGCTAACAAGTCTACATCGTGGGGGCACTTTGCCTAAGCCCGGAGATTAAGATACAGGGCAGCAAACTGAATATTTGCCCTGAATGATGCAAATGACCGATAGAATATGCCTCCACAGCATCACCAATTTGACTGGTAGCTGCCATATGAGTCAATATCCAATCATTTAAAAGGCCTTGCAATATTGACAAGGGATGTAAGCCCAACCAGAAAATTCATGTTGACTCATAGGGTAGCTACCTTCCAATAGGTGAAGCTATGGAGGATTATTTTATCACTCATTTGCATGGTTTTTTCCCAAGAAGCATTGCATGGCCTATAAGACTCCCTAAACCCTTGTTGTGCTCTCCTCAAGCAGAAACGTTATCTCCTTGACCCTGGGTGATGAAAAGCTAAAGTCCACTGTGACCATTACCCAATAACCTGGAGATTGATCTAAATACGGTATTCTGCTATAGCTATGCAGCTAACTGGCGGGTATCTAGAACTACAATACATAGTGTGTTTACTTGGCACATCATGGGCCCTCTGATATCCATGGATGGACACCATGATGAATTACTGCAGTTCTGAAGGCCAAAGGAGGTCCAACTAGTGTAGTGTCACTAATAAAGTGCCCATTCAGTGTATAATATCTTATGAAGGCAAGTTATATGGAAAGAAAAGTAAAACGCCTTATCAGCACTTTTCTCTAAGCTCCCGGAGACGCTGATCCGTCTGCTCGGAGGGCGCTGGGTGACAGGTCATCACTTCAGAATGTAATCCCATAATGTGCTCTTTACCTGTCAGCAAGAACTTGCAGATTCAGCAAGTGAAAATTACAACTCGATTATTCAATGCTAAGTGCAAAAGTATCGGCACCCCCTGTGTAATGTACCTAATCTAATTCTCTAATTTCCCAGTATCATGCAAACATGAAATTTGGCACAACCATTCTTTAGGTCCTAAATAGGAAAAGTAAAGGCGTCACAACTCGATTATTTAATGCTAAGTGCAAAAGTATTGGCCCCCCCCCCCCTTGTGTAATGTACCTAATCTAATTCTCTAACTTCTGGGTATCGTACAAGCGTGAAATTTGGCGTGAACATTCTTTAGGTCCTAAATGAGGAGAGTGGGAGGGATGGCACATTCCGCAGAGGGACATCGGTACATGCAGCCTGAGGAGAATCTAATGCTCCTCTATGTGTATACAGATTTTATTTCTCGTTACTCTAAAGTAATCACCACTTCATAAAACTTTCCGCGTGAACAACAAGTAAACACCTGTATCAAATTAACTTGGGTGAGGCCGGGTATATCAGCTAGCATATATATATGAAGATGAAGCCGGGTATATCAGCTAGTCCCTGTAGAAGCGGATGAGAGGGACTGAACATTAGGGAGTCAGGAAGGAATTTTTTCCCCAAAAGGGCTAAATTGGTTTCTGCCCTTGGGGTTTTTTGCCTTCTTCTGGATCAACACAGGAGGATAGACAGGTTGGACTAGATGGACATTGTCTTCATTCAGCCTTACGTACTATGATACTATGTAAGCGCTGTTTAAACCAAGAAGGGAATGAGTTAACGGTGGCTTTTATGCCTGCAGAAATTGAATGACGATTGATAAGTGGATGATTCTTGTTCGTTGTTGGCTCGCTTTGCATGGAACAATTACTTTTGCTCATTTGAACAATTTTTGGAATGATAACCGTTCCGTCTAAACGCAGCATTACCTTCAATGGAGGCACAGATGTAACTTGGTGGAGCCATTAATAGCCGACAAGGGACAATGTCTGATAGTGGTTCGGTTGACTAGTGGTCGTCCAGTCCTTAGAATGACCCCTTAATGAGTAGAAATGTGAACCTTGCTTTATATATCTGTCATGGCGCACTACCACCAGTGCCCGCCTGTCACCGCAGCTATGGTGGGTGGCACCGTTCCCCTTGTCCTGCTGTTAATCTCAGTTCAGGTTGGGCTATATTAGACATCCTTCTCCTATGGAAGAAGCCTGCTTGACCACTAGGACTGGGGGGACTCACTACTTCCCCTATTATCGCTCCTTTCCCAATAATTGACTACTTGCACCGTTGGCTGGCTTTTATCGTGTGATAGGACACAGCTTTATTAAAACATATTTCTAACAATTTGTAAAAATTTTTACATTTCAAAAGACCAACGGTCCTTTCCATGCCTCATAAAAAACTTGAGTCCAAAAACGAACCAAAAACGAGGCGTAAGAAAGCCCCATAAAATGGGCTTGAAAAGCCACCTTCCAGACGATTGCTAGAATGGAAAGTACAAAACTCCCACAACCCTTCAGCTGTGACAACTTCCATCTCCGTAAGTCCACAAGATAAGATCTAGGTCTATCCCCCTATTCCCCCCCCAGATCCTTGGATGGGCGGACGGGTGTCCTCTTCCTTCTTCTCCCTGGTCCCAACTGTCAGGCTCCTCCTCTTCCTCCACTTCCCTAACCCATCCTTCAGCCGGTCGCGTCTCCACCCCCTTTACTAAGCAAACATGCCCCCCAGTCCCTAGCAGCCTCGTTAATCACTTTGCTGCTTTACATTCACAGCATCAGTTACTGCGTCTCGGCCCTATGCAACGTCAGAAGCCACGGGAGTATTTGCACAAGTAATAGCTTGGGGACCCCGCAGCAAAAACTGTATCTTACTAGGAGGGGTCAATGGAAAAACCAGGGTTTCCCGGGTGCTGCCACCTCAGCCCACAGCCAAACCATCTGCAGGTCATGTTTTCTGGATGTCCTCAGTATTGCACAGGTGATGTCACTACTGTCGGTCCTCAGACAGTGCCACCGGGGTTCTTACCATTGGATATCCGGAAAACATGACCTGTTGGGAAGCACTGATCTGGAGGGACTATTCCCGCTCACAGCTGTCTGTCCTGGGCGGCAGTACAACGCACTCCATCCTTCTGTTGGGCCCATAGCGATTCACCGGACTACTTCTGCAAGTTCAGCTACCGTCAACAAGGGGTCCTCCGCTGTCTGACACGAGCGTCCGTTTGCCAGCTACCGCCAGCAAGGCACACTGCATGCTTAACCTCATGTCAAGGCACTAATTTACACGCCTTATATACATCATGGGCCCCTTTCTAGCAGAGGGGCGTTTGTAGCCTGAAAAGAGGGGTTGCAGCAATTAAAGGGAATCTTTGACCATTGCCAAGTGGTGTACGACCAGCAGTGGTACGTGACATGGAGATGTGGGCGCTAATCTACATGTTTGTGTTCCAGGCCATGGACGGATATTCAGAGTTGGGTCGGGCAGCAAACAATTTGTCATCCAGAAGACTGAAAACATGAAGCCCGCGCACTGATTACAGCGTGACTTATTCTGCGGCTACTTGGGTTTTCCTCTTCATTGGATCGGTAAGTTACATTCCTATCTGCTCCTCATTTCATATAACTGTTGAGGGGAAAGCTGGATGCCATCCAACATGGCTGCCATGTAAGGGCCCCGTCCGTAGTCAGTCACATGACCTGCAAAAACAATTCTAACAGAAGGAAAGTACAAAAACAAAGAAGAAACCAGGAAGCCAGTGCATAACGGCGTCCGTGAGATACGCTGTCATGCAAAGGCATACGCGATCAAAAACACGGTGATATACAGCTCCACCTGACGGTAAAATGCTGAGATTTTTAAGCAGCGTTTTACCATACGGTCGTGTGAGCCCGACCAAACTTGGTTCTGGTTCTGTAGTTATGCTGTGAGTTTGGTTAAGGGGCTGTATTAATGTTATGAGCTTGGTTCTGGTGCTGCATTTATGTTATGAGCTTGGTTCTGGTGCTGTATATATGTTTCGAGCTTGGATCTGGTACTGTATTTATGTTATGAGCTTGGTTCTGGTGCTGTATTTATGTTATGAGCTTGGTTCTGGTACTGTATTTATGCAGTGAGTTTGGTTAAGGGGCTGTATTGATCTTATGAGCTTGGTTCTGATACTGTATTTATGTTATGAGCTTGGCTCTGATGCTGTATTTATGTTTTGAGCTTGGTTCTGGTACTGCATTTATGTTATGAGCTTGGTTCTGTGCTGTATTTATGTTATGAGCTTGGCTCTAGTGCTGTATTTATGTTATGAGCTTGGCTCTAGTGCTGTATTTATGTTATGAGCTTGGCTCTGGTGCTGTACTTATGCAGTGAGTTTGGTTAAGGGGCTGTATTAATGTTATGAGCTTGGTTCTGGTGCTGTATTTATGTTATGAGCTTGGCTCTAGTGCTGTATTTATGTTATGAGCTTGGCTCTGGTGCTGTATTTATGGTATGAGCTTGGTTCTGGTGCTGTATTTATGCAGTGAGTTTGGTTAAGGGGCTGTATTAATGTTATGAGCTTGGTTCTGGTGCTGTATTTATGTTATGAGCTTGGTTCTGGTGCTGTATTTATGTTATGAGCTTGGCTCTGGTGCTGTATTTATGGTATGAGCTTGGTTCTGGTGCTGTATTTATGCAGTGAGTTTGGTTAAGGGGCTGTATTAATGTTATGAGTTTGATTCTGGTGCTGTATTTATGTTATGAGCTTGGTTCTGGTGCTGTATTTATGTTATGAGCTAGGTTCTGGTACTGTATTTATGTTATGAGCTTGGCTCTGGTAGAGTATTTATTCACTGAGCTGATGTGGATATTCTTCTATATTGCTGATTTCTGCAATTGCAGATTACATACAGACTGCCTGTCAGCGCAATATATAACTCTTTCTTATGACTGGGAGAGCACAAAAAAAATTCTGCAAAGGGTGCCATCTTATCCAAGCCTGGCAGTGCCTGGCAGCGTCATATGAGACCTGTTATGATATCTCTCATGACTTTGACCAGCTATGACAATATACGCTTCTGACTGTATACTTGGGAATATTCACCCCTTTTCCTTTTTTTGTACCCTTTGCATTGTTTGTACGAGGCACTGATCTCTTTTCCTAACTTTCTCCTAACTTTTTGGCCCACTCTCTTGACCTAGGCCGCCTGCACACGAACCAATTTCAATTGCAGAATCTACGATGGGCACCTGCGCGGACGATCTGCTGTAATCATCGCTCGTTGGAAGGCATTAAGTTCCGCAGCTTCAAGCAGGCTTGCTCTATTTTTGCGCGGATTTTGTGCGGACGGCCTCCACTGATCTGTATGGGAGCGATCGAACATTACATTACGGATGGGCGCGGATTTGTAGGCGGATAGTTCGCAGGTTGCTAGGAGACAACATAACAAAATGAATAAAAGGAAGCAGGAAAGCGGGGAAAGATTGCAGGACCGATTTTTTTCAGAGAAGAACCCCCCATCGTCCATCACAGCGGCCGGGGATTGGGTATGGGCTGGTTCAGAGCCGTATGCCCTTCTGAAGGCTCTAAGCGCTCACCACCACAAAAGCTGAAGAGTCTGTCGTCTGGGCAGTAACCTTTTGTACAGGGGGTTGGGCAACTTTCCGATGTAATCACCTGCTTGCGATCTTTTTTTACGAGCGGGCGATACGCTGCACATCCACGTACATCCGCGCGGAAAAACAGTTGCATCCGCGATCATCTGCAAACAATCACGATTCATTTCCACAATGAATCGCAGGTATTCTGTGGCAGAAATCCGCTTGCAGAATCTGACCCGTTCGTGTGCAGGCGGCTTTAACCCTATTCCTAACATACAATCAAATGTCGCAGTCAGCTGAGCCTTTGTCAGTTCTGGCATCTGATATGTTTTATCTCAAGCACACCTGATACAACTAATGAAGCCCCTGATTTGTTACATCAGGTGTGTTTGAGACAACTGAATTACAAATATGCGCTCTTAGGAGGGATGCTGATCGGGGGTGAACATGCCTGAGACTGCAGTAGTCATTTGGAGATCCGCTTGTTACATTAGTTGTGCTTTTGTTCTCATTTGGTTGTTTTTTTCTGCACTCGGCTGAAAGTTTGTAAATTTACAATGCAGATGGAATAATTCAGATTGCAGTTGTTACATAATGGAGATGGTGACATTTTGCTCTGGGCAAAGAGAGACTCCAGTATACTATCAGAGTACAGTGTACACCGCCCCTTTAAGAGGAACGGTATTGATGTCACGGACGTGACAAGGGGATTTCGGCCAGCCGATCACCTACTCCTATACAAATAAACAGCAGGAAGGCGTTTTATGTTTTGTCAGGACTTTGTTTTTTGTGGATTAAATTTGGAAAAACATCCTGTGAATCGGAGCCAAATAAAGCAGTGCCGGCGGCTGCGAGACTAAATGTTATTCCTATTCCATAATGTGCTTATCCTGGCGGATGGTGCGAATGGATGTCACAGATTGAGGGAATTGATAAGCGGCGCCCTTTCAAGTTCTGATGGTATCGCTGATGGCTGCCAGGACTGATGGACTGAATGTACACAAATAATTACCAGTAATTACGTGTATGGCGCCGATCTCATCGCTCCCCGCTCTCTGTCACACACAAGTAGACATCTGTCTATTTTTTTTAAGCGTGGGGGGATGTAGATGTGACCACGGTGGATTGGAACCCTGGACTCAAAAAATAGATCAATGCTATTCCTGTTGCTACCTGGAAACCATCAGCAAGCAGGTGGCAGATAATGCCTACCTGTGCCTCTGCTCAGCAAATACGTCCCTACCATGCTATGGAAAAGCGCTTTTTCCTGCACACGAGTGGATTGCAATTGCGACTTTCCACTCGTGGCGGAAAAATAACAGCATGTTCTATTTTTGTGCGGTCTCCGCACGGAAGCTTTCCATTGAAGTTAATGGAAGCTGTCCGACCCGCCGCCCGTCCGCAATTGACAAGGTCGTGGATTCCACACCCTTGTTAGGCGGTGATGCAGGTAAGGCAGGTTTAACGAAAAATCTGTACTGCGCACATCTGACAGCGAGCCGTGCGGACCATCCACAGTACGGAAAAGAAGAAATGACGAGTGCATACGGATGCCAGCCGGGCATAGGGTCCATTCCACTGTGGGCGCCCGCAAGCAGGATCCGACCCGGTCGTGTGCAGCCGGCCAGCACCAGCAATTATTAGGCGGATGCAAACGGGCGCGGCAGCGGGAAAAAGGATAATTACCTGCGCAGAAACGCTCACAGGGAAACCATCAGCATGGAGGTCAGCCGCTTATACAGTAATACAATGCAGAGCTCAATACTTGGCAGTTTGTAGATTGTTACATTTTTGTATCCTCAGGTATTAAATGGCGACACTGATGGCTGCATGACCTGGAGCTGGTTCTGCGATGGAGGCGCGGCCGGCGGTGGCCTGGCTCCTGCTCTTTAGTCACCTAGCGGACTGGCTGCAGCCGGTTCACACCCGAGACTTTACAGTGCAAGATATCGTCTTCCTTTACCCATCAAGTAAGTGAGATTTACCGCCAACCGTCTGTCGGTAACGCCGCGCGGAGCCGCAAACCCATGTGTGGAGTTTCCCTTTAAGAATTGCGTTGTGGTATTTCCGCAAACTGCGGCAGAACCGCGATTCTGCCCTAAAAGAGGTTGTTGTGCAAATCATCGTATATAGAAAAAATACGCAACTTCTTAACACAACTTGTACTCCAGTTTCTCACCATTTTCAAGATCTCTGCTTGCTGTCAGGAACGGGCCTGAATGAGAACACGCAGAGGCAGAAATCTGATGCTAAAGGACGGTTTCACACGGGCGAGAAAATTGCGCAATTTTCACGCGATGTGAGAGTATGGGAAAAAACGGAATTATGAGAACAATGGTTTCCTGCGATGTTGCGAGAAAAAAAAAATATCACCCATTGCTTTCAGCGCTGCGGCTGTGAACTGCAGCCCGGTATCACCCTCGCCCGTTCACGGGTGGGTGCTGCAGACGTGTTACAGTGCGCTCGTCTGCAGCCGCCCTAACTTGCTGGGCGATTACTACAACCGTATTCAGTCCGCACGGCAGAATTCACCACAGGTTCTGCGGCAAACGCACGTACTGTAAGCGTCCTGTCCGATAAATGGCGATCTGCGCCGAAGTCTATAAAAAAAAATGTCACCTTTAGGTGCAGAATCCGTGTCGGGTTTTCCACACACAGAAAAGCCCTACTGAATGGCGCTAATCCGCATTCGGCGCTGCGGAGCTTTTAGTGTACCCAGCGGATAACCGTGTAGCTGCAGCCAGACACCTGAGCTGCAGAAATCCCCTCGCTGTCCTGGTGGAACGGACACCGCGCCATTTTGTGACAAGTCCACATCTATTTCCAGCATGTGAACGCGGCGGCGGTAGTGACGACCCCCATGATGGAGATATGCTTCCTAACAGTTGTGCCTTCTGTCTTCACAGCGACGCCGTACCCCGGAGGATTTAAATGCTTCACCTGCGAAAAGGCGAGAGATAATTACGAGTGCAACCGCTGGGCCCCCGATGTCTTCTGCCCGCGAGGTGAGCGCCGTCATGCGTGAAATCACATCCTCTAATCCCTTCACAACTGTCACTAAATGAAGTTTTGACCTCGTGATGAAAGCGCGTTCATCACACTTCCACGGCGCAGGGCTTCACAACTTTGTCTGCGTGTCACTTTAATTCTGCCCCCCCCCCACCAAAACTTTGTGAACCCTGTAACTTGTGCGACTTACTTCTGAGGAATGTTAATCTCTTCGTGTCGGTTTTAATATTCCGATAAATAGAAAGTTGGGGGATTTCTTCCGCTGATCCTATTGATGCAGAAAGAGGAAAGCCCCGAGCGTCGCCGCGCTGTACGAGCCGCCATCGCCTGCGGACCGCGACAGCTAACAACACCAGTGATGGAACCCACCTGACGCAGAGTAGCGGGTTCTTATTTGTGTCCCCGGAGCCCACAAGGCGGCACATAAGACTGGGTTCTCACACGCAGCGAAAAACCGCAAGATTTCCGCCGGGAAAAGCGCTGCTTCAAAACCCGCAGCACTTAGCCACGGGTTTTGAAGTGGCCCGGCCGCTCGCTCCTCCGCTGCGGCCGGCGCTCCCATAGAGGAGAGTGCGGCCGCAGCAGAATAAAAATTAAAGATGGACATGCTGCGGCCGGCGAATCCGCGACGGTTTCTGCCGGCTTTGCCGCAACGGATTTGCTGGCCCATGTGGACGAGATTTCTGAGTAATCTCATCCACATGGCTGGCTAATTCGGGGATTAGTAGCCGCAGGCAGATTTGCTCTGTGTGAACCCAGCCTAAAAGTTCTGCTGCTCTAAACTGAATGGCCCTTTATTAGACCCCCGGCCGTCTCACGATTGGCGATCCCCCGTATAGTAATTCTCCCCGTGACCCCGGAGTGCTGCGTAGAATCACGTGACAAGTTTTCCGCGGATCAGTTTCAGTGAATCCACATTAGATGGAAAATCCAGCGATCGGAGCGACTTCCAACGAGGCCGGTCATCGGTGCTAGACTAGTCAGGGCCTCGCTGCCAACCGCAGGGGAGGATGACATGTAACAATATAATGAGTGTACCAAAAATGGTGCGATGGAGAAAAAGATCCAGCGAAAGGGGATCCTGTGGACGGAAACAACTCATCACTGAAAGGGGTCGGAGGAGGATGTCAGGAATCGTTCAGGCTGCACAGTCAGCTGACTACAACGCTGGAGCTCCAACTAACGTGTCCGATTCGCCGTTCCTCCGCACGGATGGTATAACAGCAGGCGACCAGTTCCAGCGCCATTGTGTCTAAGAGAAACAGAAAGACTCCAGCGGGCAAAGGAGCGCAAAACTTGTATCACTGAGCAGCGGAAAAACATCTCCTGGTCAGATGGGTCCAGATTTCTGTTGCTGATGGGAGGTCAGAATTTGGCACAAGCAGCATGAATCGCTGACCCCTTCCTGTCAGCCGGTCAGAACATGTCAGCACCGCCATCTAATCTGCAGCAACTACATGAAGCTTCCTGTCCGTAGGGGCCGATATTCCTGCAGAATGACTTATTCACCTTTTGGAATCTACACCGCGATGAATGCTACAGATCTGAAGGCCAAATAAGGTCCAACGCTACTAGATGGGGGTTATAAGGGGGGGGGGGGGGGCGGTGAGCGTACGCTATGAAGCCATGTACCGCTATATAATGCTCCATACAGAGCTGTGGGACTTCCAGTAGAGAAAACCTCCATAATGTGACGCCCGTGTCCGTATAGACAGAAACCTCGGTGGGCCTCCATAAGACGCACATACAGGTACAGTAAAGAGATACTCTTGCCTTCCTCTGGATCAACAAGGGGGAGGACAGGCTAAACTAGATGGACATTGTGTCCCTTCAGCCTAGTTACTATGTAAAGTTGCATATATCGCAACCATAAACATGCGCCCAGCTCCATAATGGAGGCAACGCAGAGCGCAGCGCGCAAAAGAAATAATGCATCAAGACAGGAAGGCGCCCTGCGGGTCATGTGACCAGAGACACGTATGCAGGAGATATCACAATCATGTCACCACTGGTGACTATAATACAACCAGCAGACTGATACTACATATTCACATGTACAGGACAATAGTGCCAACCTCATGACCTGCGCATCAACGCGCGCTTCACCAAAGCTTCCTCAAGAGGCGCCCTTGTACATGTGACTATTGTTGTATTATAGTCACCAGTGGTAGCATACGTCTCTGGTCACATGACCCGCTGGACGCCTTCCTTCCTTGATGCTTTCTTGTTGTTATGTGATATTTTAATATAATTCTATTCAATAAAATGTAATTCCTTATATTGAGGTTTTGCGCACTGCGCTCTGTGTTGGTAATACAGGTAGAGTAGCGCCACATAGAGGTGATTACGCCCATGTGAATTGATGCATTGTAAACCAATGCATCAGATGGGCAGCATATATCGGCCGGGCATGGAAGCGCAGCATATATGCTCATGTGGATGATGCTTGAGAGTGTTGAATCAGTCTCTTACAGTGGAGACTTTACACCTGGAGATGAGCGGTTCGTGGTTCGCAGTACGGCAAGGTTCCATTATCTTGGCCATATAATTAATTGGATGTGCTTCCGAATGTTAGAAGACAACCCCAGATCTGGTGTAGAAGCATGGGCTTTAGGAGAAATACAAATCACACCAAGCTGTTGCGGTATCAAATGATTTCTAATGTATTCAAAGTTGCATGTGGTTTATATACCATAAATGACATCACAGGAAGAGTACATACCTCCAAGATTAATAAGAATACATGCTAGGCTAAAACTAAAATGATTAACATAAGTTACACCTTTAAATGTATAACTATAACAGACAAAGAAACTGTTATTATTTCATTAGGAAGCAATGCAAGGGAGGGAGGGGGTCTGAGGGGCTCTCTTATCTCTGTGCTATACACATTAATAAATAGAAATGGTTACATTAACCCCTTCACTACTCCTACTAGCAGCATGCTATATCTTCCTAGTCTATAATCTAATAGCAAAAACAATTACCTGATACGCTGATCTACAATTTTCTTAACAGAATTATAACCCTCCATTGAGGGAAATGTGGTTGCATATTAGGAAATCGGCCATATGTGGGACTAAAGGCGAATATTAGGGGCGTTCACCCGCAGGTTTCTACATCTGAAGAACGGTTCCGTTTTTCTGATAATCGTGTTTTCAGCCTCAGTAAATATACTTCAGAGATGGGAAGTCTGAATGGTATCGTGGGATCATCTGTGTAACCTGGCACTCTGATGGGCACTCCAATGGGCACTCCGATGGGCACTCAGCACCTCACATCAGACATTGCTTAGATTTATCTGAGGGGACCGAGCGAATGACCTGAGACGGCGCATTTTATAGTCTATCAGTCTTTAAGTGTCGTCATTCTAGACGTCCCCCCCCCCCCCCCCCCCCCGCGGCGGCCGCCGGTCCGCAGGCCGCACACAAAGGTTTTCATTCTTACAGAGAGAAGCCAGGAAAGAAAACAAGGAAAACTTTTTGAGTCAACAGCAAAAATCAATTAATAGCGTAAATTTCCCGGCGGCTTCCGCTTTCTTTACCGTCTGCGATGCTTCATCGATTTTCTGATCGTAGATTTTTTTATTTTATTGTCTATATATGAAGATGAGGGCGGCCATCCTGCCTGTGATGATAATGCGATGACAGCTGAGAAGGTTTCTCTCCAGAACAGGAAGTGTCAGACTAGAATTAGGCTTTGTGGTCAGTGTGCAGGGAGGGGGAGGAGGGGAGATGTGACATCACATCATTGAATGGTGGATCCTGTGTCATCTACATATAGGTGGCACCTCTCAGTGTAATCCTGCCTGTGATGATAATGAGATGACGGCTGGGAATTTTTTTCTCTACAGAACAGGAAGACTGGGGATTGATGTTCTCATTGATCCCAGCTGTTGCAGCAGTAGGCCGGCTGGCAGTCACAGCTGTCTCTTGCTGCAGGATGGCGTGGGCTCTCTTCTGAACCAGTGCCATCCGCAGGACGTAAGGTTATGTCCTGTTACGTTAAGCGGTTAATGCATTATGATTAGTCAACCGCAAAGTACTAGAATGCTGTACATCAAGGCATTATGATGCGCCAGTCATGTTAAGCATTGCTACCTCTGTATACACCATTATTGAAAATGGGGGTATATGAGAGATATGAACCTCCCCCCCCCCCCTCCCTTCCTCGTTCTTCCCCCACTCTTTCCCTGTTGGACACTCTGCAAAGTTTCTTGTGACAGATTCTCCAACCCCAGAGTAGTCCATCTTCTATTTAACACGTTTCAGCACTGATCTGTGTTGCTACATCATCGGGAGTAATAAACTATATATTAAGGTAATAGAGAATAACAAAGACACCGGACTCCGATGGAAGGTCAGATGACAAATATCAGACTGGTGGGGCCAATTCCCAACCCCCCCGCCCATCAGCTGTATGAAGGGCCTGCTTGTGTAGGCACCACAGCCGCTTCATTATATACCCGACACAGCGCTGTACATGGTGTAGTGGTGGTGCCAGGTATTGCAGCTAAAGCCCATTCACTCGAATGGGACTGATCTGTGCAGGCGCTACGTGACTGATGAACGTGGTGTCACAATACTCGCCCAAGTCAACACCCATCCGATCTGATATTGATGACCTATCTGAAGGCATCAATATGTAAGTTGCGGATCCCCTGAGATCGTGCGCTGCAGCCATGTTTGTGTCCCCCGGACTTCTGACAACTCATGATTCATACATCACCTGCTGCGTATCACTCAGCTCCGCCCCTGATGTCTGCGACCAGCGAGGAGGACGCGTTTCAATGGGAGAAACTCTGCAACCTGCCGCGAAGGCACCCTGCATCCCTAGAGTGATTTCCTCAGGGAATTTACATGGTGGAGAGTGCGATATGGGGTCGGGATGCACAGCCCCATATCGTGGTCGTCAATGTGAAGTTAGCCCCAAGGACCAGACACGTTTTGGGGATTTTTTAAAACTTATTTTAAAACTTTTTTTTGTAACTATTTTTAAACATCTATGCCCCCCATTGGTTCATGTAAGACCTCTGGGGGCATCCACAACATCATTTTTTTCCCTTGAATTTCACGCTCTATGCGATACTCCCCTGTGCTGTACGGTCGCCGCAGCCCCATACGATACTCCCCTGTGCCATACGGTCACCGCCGCTGTATGCGATACTCCCCTGTGCCGTACGGTCGCCGTCGCTTTATGCAATACTCCCCTGTGCCGTACGGTCGCCACCGCTCTATGCGATACTCCCCTGTGCTCTACGGTCACCGCAGCCCCATACGATACTCCCCTGTGCCGTACGGTCACCGCCGCTGTATGCGATACTCCCCTGTGCCGCACGGTCGCCGCCGCTCTATGCGATACTCCCCTGTGCCGTACAGTCACCGCCGCTGTATGCGATACTCCCCTGTGCTGTACGGTCGCCGCAGCCCCATACGATACTCCCCTGTGCCATACGGTCACCGCCGCTGTATGCGATACTCCCCTGTGCCGTACGGTCGCCGTCGCTTTATGCAATACTCCCCTGTGCCGTACGGTCGCCACCGCTCTATGCGATACTCCCCTGTGCTCTACGGTCACCGCAGCCCCATACGATACTCCCCTGTGCCGTACGGTCACCGCCGCTGTATGCGATACTCCCCTGTGCCGCACGGTCGCCGCCGCTCTATGCGATACTCCCCTGTGCCGTACGGTCACCGCCGCTCTATGCGGTACTTCCCTGTGCTGTACGGTTGCCGCTCTATGCGATACTCCCCTGTGCTGTACGGTCGCCGCAGCCCCATGCGATACTCCCCTGTGCCGTACGGTCGCCGCCGCTGTATGCGATACTCCCCTGTGCCGTACGGTCGCCACCGCTCTATGCGATACTCCCCTGTGCCGTACGGTCGCCACCTCTCTATGCGATACTCCCCTGTGCTCTACGGTCGCCGCCGCTCTATGCGGTACTCCCCTGTGCTGTACGGTTGCCGCTCTATGCGATACTCCCCTGTGCTGTACGGTCGCCGCAGCCCCATACGATACTCCCCTGTGCCGTATGGTCGCCGCCGCTCAATGCGATACTCCCCTGTGCTCTACGGTCGCCGCCGCTCTATGCGATACTCCCCTGTGCTGTACGGTCGCCGCCACTGCATGCGATACTCCCCTGTGCCGTACGGTCGACGCCTCTCTATGCGATACTCCCCTGTGCTCTACGGTCGCCGCCGCTCTATGCGATACTCCCCTGTGCTCTACGGTCGCTACCGCTCTATGCGATACTCCCCTGTGCTGTACGGTCACCGCAGCCCCATACGATACTCCCCTGTGCCGTACAGTCACCGCCGCTGTATGCGATACTCCCCTGTGCCGCACGGTCGCCGCCGCTCTATGCGATACTCCCCTGTGCCGTACGGACGCCGCCGCTCTATGCGATACTCCCCTGTGCTCTACGGTCACCGCCGCTCTATGCGGTACTTCCCTGTGCTGTACGGTTGCCGCTCTATGCGATACTCCCCTGTGCTGTACGGTCGCCGCAGCCCCATGCGATACTCCCCTGTGCCGTACGGTCGCCGCCGCTGTATGCAATACTCCCCTGTGCCGTACGGTCGCCACCGCTCTATGCGATACTCCCCTGTGCCGTACGGTCGCCACCTCTCTATGCGATACTCCCCTGTGCTCTACGGTCGCCGCCGCTCTATGCGGTACTCCCCTGTGCTGTACGGTTGCCGCTCTATGCGATACTCCCCTGTGCTGTACGGTCGCCGCAGCCCCATACGATACTCCCCTGTGCCGTACGGTCGCCACTGCTGTATGCGATACTCCCCTGTGCCGCACGGTCCCGCCGCTCTATGCGATACTCCCCTGTGCCGTACGGTCGCCGCCGCTCTATGCGATACTCCCCTGTGCTCTACGGTCACCGCCGCTCTATGCGATACTCCCCTGTGCTCTACGGTCGCCGCTCTATGCGATACTCCCCTGTGCTGTACGGTCGCCGCCGCTCTACGCGATACTCCCCTGTGCTGTACGGTCGCCGCAGCCCCATACGATACTCCCCTGTGCCGTACGGTAGCCGCCGCTGTATGCGATACTCCCCTGTGCCGTACGGTCGCTGCTGTTCTATATGATACTCCCCTGTGCCGTATGGTCGCTGCCGCTCTATGTGATACTCCCCTGTGACGTACAGTGGCCGCCGCTCTATGCGATACTCCCCTGTGCCATATGGTCGCCACCGCTCTATGTGATACTCCCCTGTGACGTACAGTGGCCGCCGCTCTATGCGATACTCCCCTGTGCCATATGGTCGCCGCCGCTCTCTGCGATACTCCCCTGTGCCGTACGGTCGCCACCGCTCTATGCGATACTCCCCTGTGCCGTACGGTTGCGGCCCTATATGCTACTCCCCTGTGCCGTATGGTTGCCGCCCTATATGATACTCCCCTGTGCCGTACGGTCGCCACCGCTCTATGCGATACTCCCCTGTGCCGTACGGTTGCCGCCCTATATGATACTCCCCTGTGCCGTATGGTTGCCGCCCTATATGATACTCCCCTGTGCCGTACGGTCACTGCCGCTCTATGCGATACTCCCCTGTGCCGTACGGTCGCCACCGCTCTATGTGATACTCCCCTGTGCCATACGGTTGCCGCCCTATATGATACTCCCCTGTGCCGTACGGTCACTGCCGCTCTATGCGATACTCCCCTGTGCCGTACGGTCGCCACCGCTCTATGCGATACTCCCCTGTGCCGTACGGTCGCCACCGCTCTATGTGATACTCCCCTGTGCCATACGGTTGCCGCCCTATATGATACTCCCCTGTGCCGTACGGTCACTGCCGCTCTATGCGATACTCCCCTGTGACGTACAGTGGCCGCAGCTCTATGCGATACTCCCCTGTGACGTACGGTCGCCACCGCTCTATGTGATACTCCCCTGTGCCATACGGTTGCCGCCCTATATGATACTCCCCTGTGCCGTACGGTCACTGCCGCTCTATGCGATACTCCCCTGTGCCGTACGGTCGCCGCCGCTCTATGCGATACTCCCCTGTGCCGTACAGTCACCACCGCTCTATGCGATACTCCCCTGTGCGCTACGGTCACCGCCCTATATGATACTCCCCTGTGCCGTACGGTCACTGCCGCTCTATGCGATACTCCCCTGTGCCGTACGGTCGCCGCCGCTCTATGCGATACTCCCCTGTGCCGTACAGTCACCACCGCTCTATGTGATACTCCCCTGTGATGTATAGTGGCCGCCGCTCTATGTGATACTCCCCTGTGCCATACGGTTGCCGCCCTATATGATACTCCCCTGTGCCGTACGGTCACTGCCGCTCTATGCGATACTCCCCTGTGACGTACAGTGGCCGCAGCTCTATGCGATACTCCCCTGTGCCGTATGGTCGCCGCCGCTCTATGCGATACTCCCCTGTGCCGTACGGTCGCCGCCGCTCTATGCGATACTCCCCTGTGCCGTACAGTCACCACCGCTCTATGTGATACTCCCCTGTGATGTACAGTGGCCGCCGCTCTATGCGATACTCCCCTGTGTCGTACGGTCGCCGCCGCTCTATGCGATACTCCCCTGTGCCGTACGGTCGCCACCGCTCTATGTGATACTCCCCTGTGCCGTACAGTGGCTGCCGCTCTATACGATACTCCCCTGTGCCGTACGGTCGCCGCCGCTCTATGTGATACTCCCCTGTGCCGTACGGTCGCCACCGCTCTATGTGATACTCCCCTGTGCCATACGGTTGCCGCCCTATATGATACTCCCCTGTGCCGTACAGTCACCACCGCTCTATGTTATACTCCCCTGTGATGTACAGTGGCCGCCGCTCTATGCGATACTCCCCTGTGCCGTACGGTCGCCGCAGCTCTATGCGATACTCCCCTGTCTTTATCACAACCATAGTATGTAGTATATGTTGTAGCAGCGCTATGACAATTGAAAGCTGCGCTCTGATTGGCTGCGACGGGTAACAAAGACAGTTCGGTCTTTTGACAGCCTCATAAATCTCCCGCAGATTCTGACAACGCTCTGCCTCCGTGCGCCGCGTAACATCCATTAATTACAGCGAGTACGTCAGCTTATCTCTCACAAATCACTTATCGCACCCGCCTGCCAGCAGAAGTCAGAAGTTTTTAGCTTTTTTTTTCTTGCGGGATAAACATTTCTCTTCCAGTCGTCACCGTACGGAGATGAGAGATTTGTCAGGCGGCTTGCAGTAACGCGGCGCGGCGGCCGCTGCAGACGATTTGTCATTGTCTTGTTTTCTTTCAGGTGGAGATCAGAATTTCATTGCAAAAAGAAAACTTTTATAAGAGTTCAACCATGAAAGTTAGATTGTCATGGCGACTTTTGGTTACATGATGGCGGCCAGAAGATCATAGTGTCACTATCGCCACACAACCCCAGGGTCAGAGACCTCCCATGAAGCTGCTGGCCCCCAACTAGATTGCTTCAACTATAGTACTGGTCTCCTTGTATGTGCCCCCACAAGGCTTCAGGGCCCGGATGGGACTGCATCATCTGTACCCATTGTAGATACACCCCTGCACATTATAGATACACCCTTGCACACTGTAGATACGCCCCTGCCCATTGTAGATACGCCCCTGCCCATTGTAGATACGCCCCTGCCCATTGTAGATACGCCCCTGCACATTATAGATACACCCTTGCACACTGTAGATACGCCCCTGCCCATTGTAGATACGCCCCTGCCCATTGTAGATACGCCCCTGCACATTATAGATACGCCCCTGCACATTGTAGATACACCCCTGCTCATTGTAGATACGCCCCTACGCAGGGTTTCAATAAGGGTAAAAGGCTGCATGATAACCACATAAATTCCTGTGATCACGGGAAGTCACCAGAGACTTTCCCCCCATATGTAAACTTTAAACTTGTGCTATAATTGTGGTGACTAAGTTTACCACAATTATAATGAACTCCAAAGGTGCTATGGAGCCGGAACTCTTATCTACAGCTTGTAGATATGCCTCTACTCACTGTAGACACACCCCTGCTCATTCTAGACATGCCCCTGCTCATCGTAGATACGCCCCTGCTCATCGTAGATACTCCCCTTCTCATTCTAGACACACCCCTGCTCATTTTAGACACGCCCCTTGCACAGGAGTTCAATAAGGAGACAAGACTGCATGATAGGGTCATAAATTCCTGTGATCACAGAAAGTCACCTGAGACTCCCCCCCCCCCTCCCCCGTGTCTAAATTTTAAACTTGTGCAGTGGCCGTTGTGACCACGTTTACCGGAACTAATACATCAAATAGGTGCCACGGAGCCTGAACTCTTATCGACGCTTTATCACTTGGGTTACATGAGGTTATTCTCATGCATATTAACTCTGGGATGGTTATGTTGAAAGTCAGATGAGAAAAACATGGCTGCTTTCTTAAAGAAACAGCACCTCTCTTCCTCATTAGCTGTGTGCTGTATTGCAACACCATTCACTTTAATCGAAATTAGTTGTAATACCTAACACATCCTATAGGCAGGTGTGGAGCTGTAAAAACACAGTTCCTCATTTCTAGTCCCACCAGGACTCCACCAATCATGATCAGATTGACGCCAATCATAAACCGATGGCCAGTCTTAGCGCACGGACTGCGAGCCGTGTGTTTGTGGGGCGCAGTACAGAGGGAAGGCATAAATCTGGAGCAACATCAGACGAGCTCTAATCCGAGATTAAAAGCATTAATCAAATCGCTGTATAATTAAAAGTTCTGCAACTTTGTAATGTAGTTTGAATTACAGGAAGGTTAAGCTGCTTCTACACCTCATTAGAGGGGTTGTATGAGATCAGAAAAACATGGCAGCAATTTTAGAGAAACAGCGCCACACTCGCCTGTGGTCAGTGTCTGGTATTGCTACTTCGCCTCATTCAGTTGAAAGGAACTGAGCTGCAATACCTCACACAGCCAATAGAGAAGGACAGCGCTATTTCTCTAAAAAAGCCACCGTGTTCTTCTAAACTCCAACAACCCCGTTCAGGCTCCTTCGGACGGCGTTGGGCATTTTTCTCACTCTGTTGGGGAGGGTGTGGCCGTGCGTTATGCTCACATCATGTATTTGTTTGCCAGATACCAGATATTGTTACTCGCAACACATTATGGATGCAACAGGGGACAGCTTGTCAGTGACTAAGAGCTGCGCGCCGCTGGAGCAGTGCCTGAGCACAGGATGCGGGGAGTCCGCTCTGCAGGGACGCAAGGTAGGACGGAGTTTTACTTGTAGAAAATTTACCTAATTTTCCAAAATTTACCAAATTGTCTTTTTCTAGGAGCCAGAAATCCCCTTTAAATGGATCAAATCACCAAAAATATTTTGCATTAATTAAAACTAGAAATATTTTTCATTTTTTTAATCTGTTTTTATTTTCTGATTGCAGATATTTTTATTTTGGGGTCTTCTTGTCTATACATGACTCTGGCGGCGGCCATCTTTCCTGAGCTACATTTTGCAGCATTTAGAACATTTGGAGAGACACTTTACTGCAGTCTGATGGGCCATTCATACAATGGACAGGAAGGGACCCAGTGCTTAGTATGGGAGACTATTTTAGCCATGCTCCATGACCCGTGCAGGGGTCAGCATGCAGGGAGGAGAGGAGGTGAGCTGTGACATCACCTATTGTGAATGGTGGGTCCTGTATTCTCTATATATAGGTGTCAGCTCTCGGTGTAATCCTGCCTGTGATGATAATGAGATGACGGCTGAGAAGTTTTCTCTACAAAACAGGAAGTGTCAGATTATTATTAAGCTCAGTGGTCAGTATGCAGGGAGGAGGAGGAGGTGAGCTGTGACATCAGACTATTATTAGGCTAAGTGGTAATGTGAATACATTACCTGTAACTGAAATTGGGTCCTATAAAAACTAGAAATCATCCCCCAAATACACTGACAAAAAAGTTATGACCACTGGAACACAAAGGTGAAACAATTACTGCTTCTTAAGGCTAAAATTAGTCATGTCACTAAAAATCCTCTTAAGGCGACGGAGTTCTGTGACAAATCTATTTACATGAGACATAAGTTTAAAATCGGTCAGCGCAGCGGTGTCGTTGTTGTGTGCGCCGTCCCTGTAGTGAGTTGTGATTGGACAGTTTCCGCTGTGCATTAACCCCTTGCGTTCTCTTCGTCCTCCAGGTCTGCACTTCATGCTGTGAAGGGAATATCTGTAACCTGGCCGTACCCCGGAACGATACAGACGCCATCTTTACAACAACGTCCCCCCTCAGTCACTCCCAGAGACACTGCGCCCACAGCGCCACCTACCTGCTATGCTTATTCTGCACGGTCCGCCTGTTGCTGACGTGACCGGTATCCGCACCTCGCTCTACATAGAGGCGTTATTGTACATTTGTATATAATTATTGTATCCGTGTTGCTGTATAGACTGCACATCGGGGTCTTGCTGGGGATCCGGGCAGGTTTTGGCTCCTCTATAAAACCGATGCAGACAAAAGTGGAGCATTTCTCCACCGTGAACCGTCAGATTGCAACCCCCAAAGACAAGCAAATGACTGGCCGGACGCGGCACTGCTTCTTCCCGTTTGTTCTTTGCCCGTGGCCCTTTAAGGAATCTATATATCATTGAAGCTCATCCATTAAGTGATGGAAAGCTACATCAAGTACACAAGAAATAATCTGTTTCCCACCATTTTCAATATGTCAGCTGGCTGTCAGTGAATGGAAATATACGTATACATTCAGTGACTGAAAAAGCCTCCTGATGTCTGTGTGACGTTGGGGTGTTTGGACAGGATGGGGCTCCCTCAAATGTCCCAGGAGGACCGCGGATTCAATGGGTTTTGATGCAGACTTCCAGCTGCAGATCCGCCCCACATAAACATGACCTAATTAGTAATTCGGGCGCGGTAGCAGCGGGCGGATGGTCAATTCAGTGTAATCTAATCCACTGTCAGAGAATCCCAGTATGTGCAAGTTCTAGATAAATGAGCCAATTACAGTTCGGCGTTGAAACCCAATTATCCCACCAACAAATGATTTCATGCACTGAAGAAATGATGTGCGGCACCTTCATGGGATCTAATATCCGCTACTCCTGCTTTAAGTCCGGTATGGATTAGTTTAATTGGGTATCTGTATAGGGGAGCGTCGTTTATGTGACCTGATAGATGAAAGAATTCTGACTTCATGGAGCCACCACTAGGGGGAGCTCACTGCATATGGAATTATATAGGTAGTATTGAATGCACTGGGTGATGTATACCTGTGTATGTAGTGAGCTTCCACCATAGTGGCAGCTGTATATATTTGTATGCAGTGAGCTTTCCCTAGTGGTGGCTGTATACATGTGTATACAGTGAGCTCCTCCTAGTTGCGGCTGTAGGCATCTACATACAGTGAGTTCCCTCTAGTGATGACTGTATATATCTGTATATAGAGAGCCTGCTCTAGTAGCAGCTGTATACATCTGTATACAGTGAGCTCCCTCTAGTGGTGACTATATATATCAGTATACAGAGAGCCCTCCCTAGGAGCAACAGTATACATCTGCATGCAGTGAGCTTCCCCTAGTGGCAGCTGTATACAGTGAGCTCCTCCTAGTGGCAGCTGTATACATCTACATACAGTGAGCTCCCTCTAGGGATGGCTGTATATATCTGTATACAGATAGCCCTCCCTAAAAGCAGCTGTATACATCTGCATGCAGTGAGCTCCCCCTAGTGGTGGCTGCAGGTAGCCACCATGCAAGCAGGGGAAACAGTTCTGTTCTTTTCCTGATGTATTGCCTAATCTTCCTACCGTTTTGTGTTCAGCAAATGGTTGTTTGGTGTAGAAAACTAATTTTCAATTAGGGAATTCTGAGATATTTGATAAATTCAGATCTAATAAAGTTGCCACATTCAAGACGCTCATCAACTACGCAGAAGCACAGACTGGCGACAAAGAGCGATTTCTCTTGCTTAGGACCCGGCTGTTTAGTGCATTACATGGACAGCCCATTGATTTCACTAAGAGCCGTGTAATGCTTTGTTTCTCCTTCGGGGGCGCTGCAGCAGACATGAACACTCCCTTGCAGTCAGATTCTCCCATGGACAGCAGTTGATGATTGGGGCAGCGGGACCACCTGTGATCAGCGGAGGACCCTTCTAACACAATGAGCCACCAAGCGCTTTGTCCCTTATGACCACATTCTTCCAGCCTGGAGCAGCTTTATCCGTGGGACATGTGATATACCGGATTCATATGTGATAAGCGAGGAGCATGAAGGTATAGACTCTTCTATATCCCCACCGATCCTATACGTCTTATGGGTTTCCGTATGCAGCAAGCGATGTACATATGTAATGTGTATCATGTACAGATATTTATTGATGGAGGACTGTATATAGTGTACAGCTTTCTACTTTGGTTATATTTCCTATGTGTAATATAATATATATCATATGGTGACATCTATGTTTAATGTAGATGCTTATGGCAGACCGAGGGCTGAAAATGGGACGTACAGTATGGAGGCGAGTAAAACTTTGTGTGAAAACCCCTCATATCCTATGGACTTATTACACTGTCCTGCTGGTATCTAATACTATGTTTCCCCAAAAATAAGCCCTACCCTTATTTTTCACGATTTTTTAGGAGTCTTGAACTATAAGCACTAACCCAAAAATAAGCCCTGGTCACACTACATTAAAAAAAGGAATATCTTACCTAGTAGGTGCAGTCTGGGTCCCTCCTGCTGCCCTCCGGAGCTCCAGCATGCTTATTGCATTCCTTGGCCGTCGACCGAAGATCACTTCCCGGTTACAGGATTCATAAATCGTGCCTCCAGAAAGCGATGGCTCTGATTGGTTCTGTGAGAGCTGCTCAGCCAATCAGTGCAGCACTCGCTGAACCAACGTGATGACTGTGATTGGTTCTTTGACTGCTGCATTGATTGGTTCTTCAACTGGTGCTCAGCCAATCACAGCCATCGCGTTATGAAGGCAGCATTTATGAATTTGCCAATCAATGCCATGGCTCAGCCAGTTCATAAATGCCGCCTCCACAAAGCGACGACTGTGATTGGTTCTTCAACTGGTGCTCAGCCAAGCAATGCATCTATCTATCTATACATATCCATCACAGCTGATTAACAGGTATATATATACATATATATGATAGCTATAGGATCAATACAGGAATTCAATCTCAGATGTGAGAGCTTTATACAAGGAGATACCAGCCTAAGGCTGGGTTCACATGGGGTGGATTTGCCGTGGAAATTCCGTGCAGAGTTTCACCGCGGCTAATCGGCATGCGGCCGCTAATGCCGGGATTAGCCAGCCATGTGGACGAGATTTCTGAGAAATCTCGTCCACACGGGACGGCAAATCCGCTGCGGCTAAGCCGGCAGAAGCCGCTGCTGCGGCGCGGATTTGCCGAATGCAACATGGGAGCGCCAGCCGCAGCGGAAGAGCGAGCGGCCGGGCTGCTTCAAAGCCGCCACGGCTATTTCCGCTGGCGGTTCTCCCGGCGAAAATGTCGCGGTTTTTGCTGCGGCCAAACCGTGACATTTCTGTCGGGAATCCGCCCCGGGTGAAACCAGCCTAAGAGTTTCAGCATTCACACACATTTGATATTTGAGTAAAACTGCACAACTGTTGATTATACCAACCGCATAAAAAAATGTAAAGTCCTCAGTGCACATTTTGATCAAAGCATTTGGGCCCATCTGCCACGTTCAGGCGAACCCTATTGGATGAGTCCCTGGCTCCATAGACACCTCCTTCGGCTATATGGACAGATGGGTGAATGGAGGGAGGGCAGCCACTGCTTGTTGTCGCATCTACATCACATTAAGAATCATTTTCGAGGGGCAGATACCTGCTGACTATCCGGCGGCACCTGAACAAGACAGTGACAAGTCCTGGTGCCGGCAAGCAATCCACAGAGAAGCACCTGCGGTTGTGGCAGAGATCCAGGCTGTGCGCGGCGCCCTTAAGAAATCAGGTGGAGGCTTTAGTTTGTCTCTGAAGGAGGCGATTAAGACATCTTCATTGTTCTTAGAAACCAGAAATGCTGCTTTGACTTTAGAGATTTAATAGTAAATGACGGCTAAAAGGCTGCGCAGCGGAAGTCACCCATTATGGGATTAATGGCGGAGCGAGGTGATTTCCACAATATTAAAGTCACTATTTACTGAAGTGAAGTGTTTGACTCAGAGCCATGAGATATAAAATACCGCAGGTGTGAAACCACATGTACTGCCCAATGTACAGAAATCGCCATTATTACAACCGTTAGAAGGTAGATTGGCCACATTTACAAACTTTTAGCTGTTTGCAACAAAAACAATCAAACAAGAACAATTTAATTAGCTCAACACAACTAATATAAGGGCGGCTTCACGCCTGCGCTCGGGGTTCTGCTTCCTGCATTGTTCGGGGAGCATGAGAGGGGAACCCCTTGGCCGGACGGCACCCTCGTAGGACGGAGACAAACAGTACCGAACACACCCTATTGGCTGTAATGTGGTCTGTCCACTTTTCGTTCTTCAGCCGGTATGCCTGCAGCCCTTTTTCTTCCGGTATTTTGTGCCAGATCTGCAACTGAATTTCCAACCGGAGGTTCCAGCACTGCTGTGCCACCGCCTAACAATGAGCCGCATTTACAAATCAGGTCTTGTCTCAAACACATCTGATGCCACTAATCAAGGGCTTCATTTGTTACATCAGGTGTGCTTTAGATAAAACACATCAAATAACTGGATTGGCGAGGGCTTTGTTGACTTTGACGTCTGACTGCGTTTTAGAAATATGGCTAAGGCCTAATGCACACGGGCGTATTTGCACTGTGGGATCTGGAGCTCCGGATACCACCGCAAATACAGCCCATAGGACATGTATTGGGAAATGCATTTCCATGCGAATGAGCTGAAATCAACTGCGATATTCCGCTTGCGAGGTGGAAATCGCAGCATGTCCTATTTCAGTGTGAGCCTCACACAGGCTCGCACAGCCACGTCATCGCTGATGCACTGGCACTGCCAGCCGGCACATCCACAGCACAGAGTGAAGACGACGGACAGGTAAGCCGGAGGTCACTGCAGGGGCCCAGAGTTGCATCCCCATACAAACAGATATATAGGCGCTGAATGTTTCTAGAGATATAGCTGGAAGCAGTTCACATGTTTACAGAAGCACTGGCTGCACTACCTGGACGTGGCAGAAAGAGGGCGCTATCACTGGCCATGATTCCTGAGGAGGCAGGTGGTCATAAACCTAACAGTGACTACAAAAGACCTGCAGCGATATCTGGTGGCGGCAGCACTGGGGGGTTCCGTTTGCACAGTAAGACGAATACTAAACGCTGAAGGTCCTCATGCCTGCAATATGTGAACCTCTATGTACCCAATAACAGGAAAAGTCGACTCCAATGTACTCAAAACCAAACTAATAAACCACAGAGGTTTTGCACACCTCATCGGCAACCCACAGTGCGAATGCAAGGTACTAATGTCTTCCCATGGCAGCCTGAAGCCTGACAAAGGCCTCCGTGTTTGCCATGTAACTCAGCCTATTAGACCCCGCCACTGGCAGAGCCTAATAGACTGCTGACAAAGGCATAGTAGAATGCACTATATGAGTAATGCAGTGTATTATCCTAGTAAGCGAATGATTGCATCTTCAAGTCCCCTTCAGGGGCTAAATAATAGTATCAAAAAAGTTCAATTAGGTTTAATTAAATCCCACATGGTAACACCGTAAAAATAATTATTAAAAGCATCGCTAATAGAGATGAGCGAGCGTACTCGGATAAGCACTACTCGCTCGAGTAATTTGCTTTATCCGAGTATCTCCCCGCTCGTCCCTGAAGATTTGGGTGCCGCTGCGGCTGACAGGTGAGTCGCAGCGGGGAGCAGGGGAGAGCGGGCGGGAGAGAGGGAGAGAAAGATCTCCCCTCCGTTCCTCCCCGCTCTCCCCTGCAGCTCCCCGCTCCGTGCCGGCACCCGAATCTTCAGGGACGAGCACAGCGATACTCGGATAAAGCAAATTACTCGAGCGAGTAGTGCTTATCCGAGTACGCTCGCTCATCTCTAATCGCTAACATCACTATTTTTCTTTTGTTCCCCTCCGAAAAAACGCAATAAAAAGAAATCCGAAAGCCACACGGACCTCAAAGTGGTGCCAATAAAAACTACAACTCTTCGTGCAGAAAAGACGTCCCCACAGAGCAGCGTTACCGCAAAAATAGCAATGTCCTGGGTCTTAGAATGCAGCGATGCACTCAGGTGTCTTATAAAAAATGGAACAAATCTCTATAAACCTGATATTGTGATAATCGTGTCGATCAGATGAGAGATGCTGTAAAAACAAGACCCCAAAACAATGGCTGAATTTCTGGATGCTTTTTCCATCTACCCCCCTGTCCACCCAATAAATGTAATAAACCTTCTACAACCCATTATTGGGATCCCAGAGTGCGGCCATTAAACTATACAACTCACTACAGAAACAAGCCCTCATACGACTGTCAATGAATAACCACTCCTGCAATGCGACCATGAAAATTGCTTGGTCCTTAAGGCACTAAACTGGCCAGTCACTAATGGGTTAAGCAAGTGAATTAGTACTTTCGAGTTCCTAGTTGCTAACTAAAATGTAGGAATGACAAGACTCTGCACAACAGGTAATAACAGTATTACTTGTGGACAATGTCAACAGCACTCAATAATTAACAATACTGTCTGGAAGGAACATAGATGATGGATGCAACGCACAACTTCACCTTCAGTGAGCAGCGGCCCAATCCAACCTTTCAGAGACACCTTATCCCGTATACTTGCGGGATGTTTCTTAAAATAACACAGCAAATTTCAGTGTCCGTAATACTAATCCTTCCTCCTATAGCAGGCCTGCTAACCACTGTCCCCATCAGTGTGCACACCTAGCAGTCATACTGAGGCTGTCCTCACTTACAAGTCGTTGCAGACGAAATCTCCTCCCTGTGTGCCCTGTCTGTTCTCATAGCATGGGTAGTGGCTTTTCCTTGCTGTAGACCGCTGCTCTCACAGTTCAGGCCAGCTGTCTCTCTGACTCCCACACAGCTCCTCTCTTGGACAGCGGCCCCTGCCCCTTGACTCAAGAGTTCTCTCAGCCAGCAGATCCTCTCCCTTGGTTACAGTCCCTGCGCTCTCCCAGTGGCACAGCAGAAATTCTCCCTTTTGTAAGAAAGCCTCGGCCAAGCAATAAATGTCCTCTGCACGTGATCAGTTCCCTTGTTCTGAAATTTGGCTCAAATTTTGGTGCTAGCTAGAGATGAGCGAGCACCAAAATGCTCGGGTGCTCGTTACTCGAGACAAAATTTCCGCGATGCTCGAGGGTTCGTTTCGAGTAACGAACCCCATTGAAGTCAATGGGCGACAGGAGCATTTTTGTATTTCGCCGATGCTCGCTAAGGTTTTCATTTGTGAAAATCTGGGCAATTCAACAAAGTGATGGGAACAACACAGCAACGGATAGGGCAGGCGAGGGGCTACATGTTGGGCTGCATCTCAAGTTCCCAGGTCCCACTATTAAGCCACAATAGCGGCAAGAATGCCCCCCCCCCCAACAATTTTTACTTCTGAAAAACCCTCATTAGCAAGGCATACCCTCAGCTAAGCACCACACTACCTCCAACAAAGCACAATCACTGCCTGCATGACACTCCGCTGCCACTTCTCCTGGGTTACATGCTGCCCAACCCCCCCCCCGCACAACCCAGTGTCCACAGCGCACACCAAAGTGTCCCTGCGCAGCCTTCAGCTACACTAATGCCACACACTGGCCTCACACCACCCTATTTATAAGTGCTTCTGCCATGAGGAGGAACCGCAGGCACACACTGCAGAGGGTTGGCACGGCTAGGAAGCGACCCTCTTTAAAAGGGGTGGGGCGATAGCCCATAATGCTGTACAGAAGCAATGAGAAATCCAATCCTGTGCCACCTTCATCAGGAGTGCAAACGTGGGCATAGCAATGGGGAACCCATGTGCCACACACTATTCATTCTGTCAAGGTGTCTGCATGCCCCAGTCAGACCGCGTTTTTTTATAAATAGTCACAGGCAGGTACAACTCCGCAATGGGAATTCCGTGTGCACCCACAGCATGGATGGCTCCCTGGAACCCACCGGCTGTACATAAATGTATCCCATTGCAGTGCCCAGCACAGCTGAGGTAACACCAGGTTTAATGTAGGTGGGCTTCGGCCCACACTGCATGCCCCAGTCAGACTGGGGTTCTTTAGAAGTGGACACATGGAGTTACAACTCCGTGTGGACTGACAGCATGGGTGGCTCCCTGGAACCCACCGGCGGTACATAAATATATCCCATTGCAGTGTCCAGCACAGCTGATGTAACGTCAGCTTTAATGCAGGTGGGCAAAAAATTAATTGGATTACACTGTAGGCGAGGGCCCTAAAAAATTGGTGTACCAACAGTACTAATGTACCTCAGAAAAATTGCCCATGCCCAACCAAGAGGGCAGGTGAAACCCATTAATCGCTTTGGTTAATGTGGCTTAATTTGTAACTAGGCCTGGAGGCAGCCCAGTTAAAATAAAAATTGGTTCAGGTGTAAGTTTCAACGCTTTATTGAATTGAGAATTGAAACGTATAAACATTGTTTACAAAAATTATATGACTGAGCCTTGTGGGCCTAAGAAAAATTGCCCGTTCGGCGTGATTATGTGAGGTTTCAGGAGGAGGAGCAGGAGGAGGAGGATGAATATTATACACAGATTGATGAAGCTAAAAGGTCCCCGTTTTTGATGGTGATAGAGAACAATGCTTCCATCCGCGGGTGCAGCCTACGTATTGTTTAGGTATCGCTGCTGTCCGCTGGTGGAAAAGAGAAGTCTGGGGAAATCCAGGCTTTGTTCATCTTGATGAGTGTAAGCCTGTCGGCACTGTCGGTTGACAGGCAGGTACGCTTATCCGTGATGATTCCCCCAGCCGCACTAAACACCCTCTCTGACAAGACGCTAGCCGCAGGACAAGCAAGCACCTCCAGGGCATACAGCGCGAGTTCAGGCCACGTGTCCAGCTTCGACACCCAGTAGTTGTAGGGGACAGAGGCGTCACGGAGGACGGTCGTGCGATTGGCTACGTACTCCCTCACCATCATTTTACAGTGCTCCCGCCAACTCAGCCTTGACTGGGGAGCGGTGACACAGTCTTGCTGGGGAGCCATAAAGCTGTCAAAGGCCTTGGACAGTGCTCCCCTGCCTGTGCTGTACATGCTGCCTGATCTCCGCGCCTCCCCTGCTACCTGGCCCTCGGAACTGCGCCTTCGGCCACTAGCGCTGTCGGATGGGAATTTTACCATCAGTTTGTCCGCCAGGGTCCTGTGGTATAGCATCACTCTCGAACCCCTTTCCTCTTCGGGTATGAGAGTGGAAAGGTTCTCCTTATACCGTGGGTCGAGCAGTGTGTACACCCAGTAATCCGTAGTGGCCAGAATGCGTGTAACGCGAGGGTCTCGAGAAAGGCATCCTAACATGAAGTCAGCCATGTGTGCCAGGGTACCTGTACGCAACACATGGCTGTCCTCACTAGGAAGATCACTTTCAGGATCCTCCTCCTCCTCTGGCCATACACGCTGAAAGGATGACAGGCAAGCAGCATGGGTACCCTCAGCAGTGGGCCAAGCTGTCTCTTCCCCCTCTTCCTCATGCTCCTCCCCCTCCTCAATGTGCGGAGATATAGACATGAGGGTGCTCTGACTATCCAGCGACATACTGTCTTCCCCCGCCTCCATTTCCGAGCGCAAAGCGTCTGCCTTCATGCTTTGCAGGGAACTTCTCAAGAGGCATAGCAGAGGAATGGTGACGCTAATAATTGCAGCATCGCCGCTCACCATCTGGGTAGACTCCTCAAAGTTTCCAAGGACCTGGCAGATGTCTGCCAACCAGGCCCACTCTTCTGTAAAGAATTGAGGAGGCTGACTCCCACTGCGCCGCCCATGTTGGAGTTGGTATTCCACTATAGCTCTACGCTGCTCATAGAGCCTGGCCAACATGTGGAGCGTAGAGTTCCACCATGTGGGCACGTCGCAGAGCAGTCGGTGCACTGGCAGATTAAACCGATGTTGCAGGGTGCGCAGGGTGGCAGCGTCCGTCTTGGAACTGCGGAATTGTGCGCTGAGCCGGCGCACCTTTCCGATTAGGTCTGACAAGCGTGGGTAGCTTTTCAGAAAGCGCTGAACAAGCGTGAGGCTGCCGAGCTGCAGAGCCGCCACCAGGTTACGACCGTTGTCACACACGACCATGCCCGGTTGGAGGCTCAGCAGCGAAAGCCAGCGGTCGGTCTGCTCTGTCAGACCCTGCAGCAGTTCGTGGGCTGTGTGCCTCTTCTCTCCTAAGCTGAGTAGTTTTAGCACGGCCTGCTGATGCTTGGCCACGCCGCGCGACACCGACTGCTGGCGACGTGCTGCTGCTGACACATCTTGATTGCGAGACAGAGGTTGTGTAGGAGGAGGAGGAGGAGGAGGGTGGTTTAGTGGAGGAAGCATACACCGCCGCAGATACCAGCACCGAGTTGGGGCCCGCAATTCTGGGGGTGGGTAGGACGTGAGCGGTCCCAGGCTCTGACTCTGTCCCAGCTTCCACTAAATTCACCTAATGTGCCGTCAGGGAGATATAGTGGCCCTGCCCGCCTGTGCTTGTCCACGTGTCCGTTGTTAAGTGGACCTTGGCAGTAACCGCGTTTGTGAGGGCGCGTACAATGTTGCGGGAGACGTGATAGTGCAGGGCTGGGACGGCACATCGGGAAAAGTAGTGGCGACTGGGAACCGAGTAGCGCGGGGCCGCCGCCGCCATCATGCTTTTGAAAGCCTCCGTTTCCACAAGCCTATACGGCAGCATCTCCAGGCTGATCAATTTGGCAATGTGCACGTTTAACGCTTGAGCGTGCGGGTGCGTGGCTGCGAACTTGCGCTTGCGCTGCAACACTTGCGCTAGAGACGGCTGGACGGTGCGCTGAGAGACATTGCTGGATGGGGCCGAGGACAGCGGAGGTGAGGGTGTGGGTGCAGGCCGGGAGACGGTAGTGCCTGTGTCCTGAGAGGGGGGTTGGATCTCAGTGGCAGGCTGGGGCACAGGGGGAGAGGCAGTGGTGCAAACCGGAGGCGGTGAACGGCCTTCGTCCCACCTTGTGGGGTGCTTGGCCATCATGTGTCTGCGCATGCTGGTGGTGGTGAGGCTGGTGGTGGTGGCTCCACGGCTGATCTTGGCGCGACAAACCTTGCACACCACAGTTCGTCGGTCGTCTGCACTCTCAGTGAAAAACTGCCACACCTTTGAGCACCTCTGCCTCTGCAGGGTGGCATGGCGCGAGGGGGCACTTTGGGAAACAGTTGGTGGATTATTTGGTCTGGCCCTGCCTCTACCCCTGGCCACCGCACTGCCTCTTCCAACCTGCCCTGCTGCTGCACTTGCCTCCCCCTCTGAAGACCTGTCCTCAGTAGGCTTAGCAAACCAGGTGGGGTCAGTCACCTCTTCGTCCTGCTGCTCTTCCTCCGAATCCTCTGTGCGCTCCTCCCTCGGACTTACTGCCCTTACTACTACCTCACTGATAGACAACTGTGTCTCATCGTCATCGTCCTCCTCACCCACTGAAAGCTCTTGAGACAGTTGCCGGAAGTCCCCAGCCTCATCCCCCGGACCCCGGGAACTTTCCAAAGGTTGGGCATCGGTCACAACAAACTCCTCCGGTGGGAGAGGAACCATTGCTGCCCATTCTGGGCAGGGGCCCGAGAACCGTTCCTGGGAGTCTGCCTGCTCCTCAGAATGTGTCATTGTAATGGAGTGAGGAGGCTGGGAGGAAGGAGGAGCAGCAGCCAGAGGATTCAGAGTTGCAGCAGTGGACGGCGCAGAACTCTGGGTGGTCGATAGATTGCTGGATGCACTTTCTGCCATCCACGACAGGACCTGCTCACACTGCTCATTTTCTAATAAAGGTCTACCGCGTGGCAGAGCCAGGAAACAATTTTGCGCAAACCTGTAGTGAGACGTAGGTGCGTATGACTGAGCTAGTGGAATTCACAGCGCAGAAGCAGTCAAGGGTCCAAAGGCCACTAGTAGGCCTTAAGTATTTTGCTTCTATTTTTTTAAAGGCTGAGCTGAGACAGCAGACAGATACTGTAGGCAGCGTATATATGTATACTGTTTCCCTCTGGACGGGATGACGGCGGTGATGTAACGGGCAACGCAGAGCCAGAAAACAATTTTGCGCAAGCCTGCCGTAACACTTAGCTGCGTATTAATTAGGACTACTACTCCCAGCAGACACGCAGTACACTGAAGACGGTCACAGGCAGCCCAAAGATAGTTTTTTTCCAAATTTGTTTGAAAAAGCCCACTGCCTATATAGACAGTATATCTCTTTCACCTTTCCCACTGTCCCTGCCTCACCAGTACTGGCCCTATACTATGTAAAATTACTGCAGACTGTTTCCCTCTGGACGGGATGACGGCGGTGATGTAACGGGCAACGCAGAGCCAGGAAACAATTTTGCGCAAGGCTGCTATAACACTTAGCTGCGTATTAATTAGGACTACTACCCCCAGCAGAGACACAGTACACTCAAGACGGTCACAGGCAGCCCAAAGATATTATTTTTCCCAAATTTGTTTGAAAAAGCCCACTGCCTATATAGACAGTATATCTCTTTCACCTTTCCCACTGTCCCTGCCTCACCAGTACTGGCCCTATACTATGTACAATGACTGCAGACTGAGGACGCAATGCTCTGCACGCCCGATATACAAAAAAAAAAAAAAAAGTGCAACACTGCTCACAGCAGCCTCAACAGTACTGCACACGGTTAGATGTGGCCCTAAGAAGGACCGTTGGGGTTCTTGAAGACTAAAATAACACCTAACGCTCTCCCTATAGCAGCAGCAGCAACAGCAGCACTGTCCCTGATCTCTGTCAGAACGCATCTGAGGCGAGCCGCGGGCGGGGCAGATTTATATACTCGGGTGACATCTGATCTCCCCTGCCACTCACTGCAGGGGGGTGGTATAGGGCTTGAACGTCGCAGGAGGAAGTTGTAATGCCTTCCCTGTCTTTCAATTGGCCAGAAAAGCGCGCTAATGTCTCAGAGATGAAAGTGAAAGTAACTCGAACATCGCGTGGTACTCGTCACGAGTAACGAGCATCTCGAACACGCTAATACTCGAACGAGTATCAAGCTCATCTCTAGTGCTAGCCCCCAGAACTTCTTCACTGAATCCATAGGATCATGACTCTCTTCTGGAGATGGGATTCCACTTATCTGTCTCCATTAAATCCTCGACCGTCTGCAAAATTTTGTACGTTTTGACATTTTGTAAAAGGTCTTTCTTTTCTATTTTCTTACCCAAATTTTAAGGTCTGAAGACAGAAATAAAATAAACTAGACATAAAGGATGTGCGGAGTAAAAGTTGCCTTTCCACCTTTGCAGCCTGTAGGCACAAGCAGGTGGCGGTGCGATGACCCTGGAGGCCATTCCTTTCTGCGCATTAGTCATGTCCACAGCCGCTCTGTAAGATGCAGTCTGAGCTGTCAGGCCTTCTTAGTGGATTTATGGGCAGCAGGAATGCGACTTCTGGGGTCCGGACCTCCCAGCATTCCTCCACTGACAATCTCAAGACACTGCAGAGTTCTTACCATCTCGGTGTTCGCCCCTTTACCCTTGAAAGTTCAGCAATGAAACATATATTTGGGAACGATGAGAGAGAGATATGAACTGCATACATTACAGCAGGCGGACAGAAGATTCCTTATTTCCTGCTTCAGACATCTGTAAAGGATTTGTTCCAAAAAGTCAAGCTGTAGTAAAGAGGCCTTACAAGAGGACCCTTCAACTCAAGTGGTATGATTGCTACCAGTGCTCTGACTATCAAATAGCCTCAGCAGTGCTAGCACTACTAAATTATCCTACAATCATATACATTATATACGCAGTATTTATATATATACCGTAAATATACATACATATATATATATATATATATATATATATATATATATATATACACGTACACTCGCATACCGCTAGTGGTTGCAGTTGCGCCCCTGCCAGATACAGTCTCACCGCCGCAGCACTCAAGGAGGGAGGGACTGTTACCGGGGGGAGCCAGCAGCCAGTTACAGGATGCAGAGTCCCTGGCTGCACGCTCCTCCCACTGAGAGACTGCAGTTGTGATTGGTCACAAATGCAGTCTATAATTGTACAGACAGACGCGTGATTTGTCTGGCCGGTGGCTCACTGACAGTGTTGGGGAGCAGAGGAGGAGACCGGAGGAGGAGTACATGCAGTGGTAAGTACTGTATATACTCAAATATGTAGGACTGGTTTAAAAATGTGTCGATCCTATTAAAAACAATGGGTGATGCGAGGCTTACTGACGAAATGACCAGAGATAGGGCATCCCACAATATTTTCCCGCTCATGTGTATGACGCCATTCAGATTTGTGTGTCTCGCAACGCAAAAATCTCATGTAATTTTCTTGGCTGTGTGAAAGGGGCCTGAGGGGCTACAGATTTTCACATGGTTCGGGAAATGGGTCATGTTTAGAAAGCTTACACCAAGGGGCTAGATCATGTATGTAAATTCGTTTTGCAGCTATATGCAGCATGGTTTAGGTATGGGTACGGGTACAGATGGAGGGGGGGGGGGCAGCAGAACTTTTGCACCCCGGGCCCCTGAGCCTTTATATATATATATACCACTACGGCAAAAAACCATGTATTAGCGTTTTCACAATTGTTGCGGGATGATATTTTGAGTTAACAGCTGGATTTTAGTTGTCACGGGTGACGCCACTGTTCCTACACACCAGAATAATCCTCGGCGGAGAATAAATGTAGACAGAGACAGTCTTTGAGTACCGCAGTGATTTTATTACAGTTAACCTCTCAAGCGCCGCAGCTGTGCAACAAACACACTGGATATGACAGGACAAGCTTTGCACAGTGCATCCACATAGGACAAACATGTATGACATTTATGGAGGTGACCAGGATGGTGCTCTGGGCCCCTACAATGTTGCCATCACATAGATCTTCTCCTGGCTCCTCCAGTCCCCCGGGTCACCTCACCTCCAGCTGGCCGGATCCTCTTCTTCCTGTCTTGGAGTGTCCATTAGCTGCAGTTCACAGGGCAAGGGTTCTCTCACATGAACGTTTGTCCGCACTTACCGCGCCTGTATCTCTCACGCGGGCAGCAGTATACGATGCATTGCTACTGCTGCATGCAGACAAACCCTGTACACTATCTTGGTGTGTATGCTACCACAGGCTCAATACAAATGGCGCTCCACCTTATAAGGCCACCCCCACCCTAACGCACTCTATTAAGCCCAACCCCATAACATACCCCTTCACGGCCACGTCCCGCACCCCCGTCATGTTTTATCCCGTCACAGAGGGACTTCAATCACTTTTATACTTACCTGATAGGTAAGTATAAAATCTCTATCCATATTCGTGCTGCACAACTGTCCGTCCAGGGAAAACTGCAGATGAGTTTACTGTACTAGGTGCCGCCATCTTGATGCTTGGATGGAGCACAGCCAGCACAATCCGAGTATGCTCCAGTAATGATGAACAGCTAGAGACGCTCCTGGCAGTGATGAAGAGCCGGAGCATGTGTCCTGCACTCTGAGCATGCTCAAAATGTAACAATGTGTCCGTCACATGACCAGCACCATCCGAGTATGCTCCATGGGGTGTGCTCCAGTAATGATGAACAGCTAGAGAACGTGCTCAAGAGACGCTCCTGGCAGTGATGAAGAGCCGGAGCATGTGTCCTGCACTCTGAGCATGCTCAAAATGTAACAATGAATATGCCTTATGTGTCCGTCACATGACCAGCACATGCGGGTGCCCAATAGATAACAGCAAGCAGAGATCTTGAAAACAGTAAGGATTTGATTCAGAAGGTCTATTGGAAAGCTGTGTAACTTTGCATTTATTTGCGGACCCTGGGGTATCCCTTCAGGAACACTTCAGTAGCCGTCAGCACCCGGGGGTCACAGTCACAGCCCAGCACACGGCTGAAATGTACAAATCACCAATCCGTTTCATGTCCTGAGAAAGGAAATGCGGCTGGGATTATACGGCTGGAGTTACAGAATCTCCGGCTTATCAGTCACTTTATAACTTTACTAATTGCTCTTCTGTAATTCAGCGGTCATGTTATGTAAGAAACTACTTCCATGTATGAGAAACAGTGGAGACCCTTAAGATGGCGACACAGAAGGCTAACGAGCGCGAAGCCAGATACGGAAATACTCCGAGGTTTACGGGTCCAACAGTTACCTACCTGTGACGTCCGGCACCCAGGGGCCGACCGCAGGGCCGACTATTTCCAGGTCCTCCCTGCACTCGTGCAAGATGGAGCCCAGATCGCACCCAGCACGTCCCGGCACACTTTACTGTCACCACTGACCGTTTCTGACAGCCACATCGGTTTCCACCAGCCGACACACAATTAACACACTTTGGGGTCATCAATCGCTTAAAGCAATAAAGGAAACTGACCAATAAAGTTTAAAGCTTTAAGGCCCATTTAGACACAAAATTCACTTAAATGCCATATTTTGAGCGACGATCGTGTATAAATGTGCTCATCTTTTAGTTTTCTGACGAATGACGGTCTACAGTTCAGCCTGAAAACCGCCCTTCAGCAGAACAGCTAAGAGGGACCGCACGCTGTGCTCTGCCTGGGGGCCGCTGATAACAGCTGATTACATTGTATCAGCTTTTCTCAGCTGTCAGCCCCGTCCGCAGAACAAAAGGAATTTATTTAGAGAACAGCGGGTGGTCCTCTGAATAAATACAGCTCCTTGTGGCTCACATGCTACTAATTGGTACTAATAGGCATTAGTACTAGAGATGAGCGAACACGTTCGGCCCCGCCCCTTTTTCGCCCGAACACCGAACTTTGCGAACACTTCAGTGTTCGGGCGAAAAAGTTCGGGGGCCGCCGTGGCAGCGCGGGGGGGTGCGGCGGGGAGTGGGGGGGAGAGGGAGAGAGAGAGGGCTCCCCCCTGTTCCCCGCTACTGCCGCCCGCGCCGCCGCGCATCTCCCCGCCCCCCGGCGGCACCCGGACACTTACGCGCGAACACTGCAGTGTTCGGCGAAGCCGGTGTCCGGGTGCGGATGTGTCCGTAACGGACACGTTCGCTCATCACTAATTAGTACCAATTGGCAGATTATGCAAAATGATCGCTCAAAAGTCATCTTTTCAGCGATCATCTATATGTCTAAACGGGCCTTTATTCTAAAAAGGGTTAACACGGCTTAAAATAAAATGCATATAAAAATATGCAAAAAGAGATATTTACAGAAGGGGGAGGAGCTACAAATACACACAAAATAGGATGAAAACAAAAAGGAACAAAATAATAGAAAATACCAGTCAGTAAAGTTGTTTCATATAGCCCCAGAGGCGAGAAACATGCTGAGTGGGGGACGGTCCTCTAATTAGATGCAACTCTTCATTCTGACAATGGGGGGGAAGATCCCCTTTAGCTTTAAAGTCCCCCTGGGTCCCACCTCTGCCGTCCTCCTTATGACATCACTGAAGGCTGGCAGAGTAGATGCGCAGATCTTCTGAATGGAAACACATTTAACCTTTCATCCATAACTCCCTAGGAGGCTCTCCAATAGGGTAGCTATGTCCAGCATGTTTCATATCATGAATTTACCTACAAGTGGATACCAGACATGATATGCGACTGACAATTAGCGACGCAGTTGTGCGATTCTGTGGGTCCCGGGGCTCACACAGCGACAGAAGTGAATGCACATGGACAGTTTTGAAAATATAAGTGCTGTTGAGCTGGGACCTTCAAATGACCCATAATCCCCATTATTAATTTTTGCTTTGACTCGTCTCAGTGGAGGGAAATCGCAGTCAGCAAGTCTGGAGGATGCGTATTGGAGGGGCAGCGAGACAACGGGATCTCCTGTAAATGGCCAATTTCGTTATCACTACAACAAAAGGCTTCCAAAAGGAGCAAATGGGATCAAAAGCCCCTCTGCTACAGGAGTGAGAGGCAGTGGAATGAAGAGTGATGAGCGCTGCGAGGCAGGAAATACACATAAACATCTGCTTAAATCCACTCAACTTTCCCAGAGCAGAAAGGTGGCAGATTGGCATGAAAAGATGAGTGCCGGACTGCCGATCTATCAGTATCATCTCATCACAGAAATGATCATAAAATCATGAAGCTCCTATATACTCTGCTATACACTCAGCAGTGAACCGTACAATGGTCCCCTTTAAGCAAGCTGTGAAAAATCCTATTGGGAGATTCCTTCATTACACTGGTCTCCAGGAACCCCGGGTGACAACCTCTGTGGCTGCTATTACCGCACCTACAATACTAGATCGGTAGGAATCAGTCACCTGGGACCACCTGTTCGCCAGACTGGTGTGCTCATGCACTGTGCAGATTTCTGCAGGAAGCAGACAGCTCTGTTCTCACTGCAGTAGCCAAGCTTGGTATTACAGGTTCTCATTCATTTCAATGCCTGCAATACCATGCCTGGTCCCTGCAGTGAGAACGGAGCTGTCTGCTTCCTGCAGAAATCTGCACAGTGCACAAGCACATTAGCCTAAAGAACAACTGATAGGCAGCGATCCCTGAAGATGGACCCTTGCCCGTACACTATTGATAACCTATCCTGAGGACAGGCCACCAATAGTTTACCACCCTCTAATGGTAATGGATCATCAGAAAAAGGCTTATTGTATGAATCAAGGTTTTATATTCAATATATTTTTTAATTTATGTCATGATGTATATTCAACCACTAAGGCTGCCTACACACCGACGAGCCTTCTGATATAATATACAGGTGGGGGGAGGGGCGCTGCCAGTGTAAAGTTAGTTTTGGCATAAAGAAAAGTTCGATAATAAAAGCGGAAAATCTGATTACCCCGCATGTCAGTGCGATGTGAAAATAAGGATATCTCCCGTCACGCGGGCCGCGCTGTTCCGGCCCCAGTTGCCCGGGGTAACCGAACTGAAAAGGATCTGCTTTCTCTTTTCAAGCTTTTTTTTTCTAGCAGAGGCTTAAGTTTCCTCCGAGCTTCGGCCGCTGATAATTGCAGTTTTGTTGGAAACTGTAAATCCAATAAGAGGCTGGGAGAGCGGTGACAATAACTAACGAGCGGGAATCTATTCTCATTGGTAATCGGCCATCGCCACGGATACACCGGAGTCAAATAAGATTAAGTGAAAGCAAAGTAATTGGTCGGTCTTGTAACTTTTGACCCCTATTGTGTTAAGTTGGGGGATATTTACACTGAATGGCCACTTTATTATAGAGACCCCCAGCTAGTAGCCTGTTGGACATCACCAAAAATGCACCATACTGCCAAACCCGGAGCAAAATGCATGTCGACCGCTTTGTCATTTGTGCATCAGTATTACTACATCCATCCATTGTATCCTAGTACAGACTCAGCTACATACTGAGCGGCCCCTTTATCAGACCCCCATCTAGTTGGACCTCCTTCCTTTGGTCTTCAGATCCGCAGCAGTTCGTCGTGGTGTAGATTCCACTCGGTGATGGAATGGTTCTGCAGGAATACCGGCCCCTGCGGACAGGAAGCTTCTTGTAGTTGCCGCAGATTAGATGGCGGTGCTGACATGTTCTGACCGGCTGACAGGAAGGGGTCAGCGATTCATGCTGCTTGTACTAAATCCTGACCTCCCATCAGCAACAGAGATCTGGACCCATCTAACCAGGGTTTCCAAGTTTTGCACTTTTTTGCCCGCTGGAGTCTCATCTTTCTGTTTCTCTTAGACACAATGGCGCTGGAACTGGTCGTCTGCTGTTATACCATATGTGATAAGGAACGGCGAGTTGTGCGTTCGGACATGTTAGTCGGAGCTCCAGCGTTGTATTCAGCTGACTGTGCAGCCTGTTGGTCAGAACGATTCCTGACATCCTCCTCCGACCCCTTTCAGTGATGAGTTGTTTCCATCCGCAGGATCCCCTTTTGCTGGATGTTTTTCCTTGATCGCGCCATTCTCAGTATACTCCTCACACCGTTACATGAGAAACCCCCCGTGGTTGGCAGTGAGCCCCCGGCTAGTCTAGCACCGATGACCAGCTTCATTGGAAGTCGCTCCGATCGCTGGATTTTCCCATCTAATATGGATTCACACTGAAACTGATCCACGGAAAATGTGTCATGTGATTTTATGCTCCGGGGTCACGGGAAAAATGTGAGATGGCAGGGGCTCTAATAAAGATGCTGTTCATCAGTGTATATTTGTGAGAACCCCCACTGGTGTCTATTGTTGCCATAGAGACGGACTGGGGAAGATACGCCAAAATTGTAGCATTTACTAAAATTTGTTGCAACAGAATTGAGCATGCTCACTGGACATTAACTGTTTGGCTGAAGTCCTGACCAAAAAGAACCATTTTTGTTGTGTAGTGAGCTGTGCAGGGAGTTGAAGCAAGGCACAAAGAGGGGAGAGAGCGGTCCGGTCAGCATTGGCAAGGAGATAAAGTAAGGAGTAGAGAATAGCACTCCCGACCCTGGGTAACGCTGTGAAATAGATCGGGTCAGTTGAAGCTGTGACTCCCATATAGCGAACAGTAAGTGAGGCCGGCCTCTATAAGGACACACCAATAAGAACAGATGACAATTTGACTGGAGGCCAGGAGGTATTAGCCATCATTTACTGAGGAAGTTAAACTGTTGAAGACTATTACTATCACTCCAGCTTTCGAGAGCGGCTATGGGATTGGTGAGCATGAAAAACTCATTATAACCGAGAGACCTTTTTCGGGAAAAATATAAAAAACTGTTAGTAAGACATTTCTATGCTGCAGTCACTAGTATACGGTGAGAGAGATAACAATGAAAAACTACTTGTTTATTATTGTTGTCCTTTCAATAAACACTTTGTACTCCATCCACTGCATTGTATATTGCTACGTGAACGCCGGCCACATGACCCCGCTGTATGTTTGGGGTTAGGGTCGCACTCTTTTATGCAAATTCTTTCTTTTTTCCCAAACAAGTTTGTCAACCTGATAGAATAAGTGCCGATAATCTGTCTCTGCGAACTAAAGAGCCAGTAAAGAAGCCACAGCGCTCCAGTGTGCCCCGCTGGTCTCCTTATAATGCTGAACGGTGGGGATCCCAGCAACGAGACCCCCAACAATGTTACATACAAGAGTTTTGTAACTAAAAAAAAATTGCCAGAAAACATTAAAAACTTGTGAAAAACTAAGGACTGATTTATTAGAGACGTCTAAACAGCAAGGTAAACTAAAGGTCCATTTACACAGGACGAATGTCGGGCAAATGATGCCTGATACTCGTCCCTGTGTCTCCGCGCTCCTGTGCTGTCACACGGGAGGTAGCAGAGCTGTCCCACACACGGAGCGGCCGGCAGGGGGGCGGGGCAGTGCAGGTGATTTCTCTCCTCTCGCTCCCCCGCCCCTCTTCACTGCCAGAACACAGCGGCCGCTGTTTAACTGAACGATGAGCTGATCGTCCATCGTTTATATAGCATAAAAGATCAGCAATGAAGCTCATCGCTCAGTTTAAACAGCGGCTGTTCAGTAGTGAACAGCCGCTGTGTTCTGGCAATGGAGAGGGGCGGGGGGAGCGAGAGGAGAGAAATCTCCTGCACTGCCCTGCCCCCCTGTTGGCCGCTCGGTGAACCAGCCAGCTCCGCTAGCTCCCATGGAAATGGAGCTTTAACAGTAAGGCCACGGTCCCACGGGGCGGATTCCCGACAGAAATGTCGCGATTTGGCCGCAGCGGGAAACTGCGACATTTCGGCCGGGAGAACCGCTGCTTCAAAACCTGCGGCGGTTTTGAAGCGGCCTGGCCACTCGCTCTTCCACTACGGACGGCGCTCCCACAGAGCAGAGCGCAGTCGCAGCGGAAAAAAAACAAAAAACAAACATGCTGCGGAAATCTCGTCCACATGGCTGGCTAATCCCGGGATTAGCGGCTGCATGCGGATTTGCCGCTGCGAAATTCCGCACAGAATTTCCGCGGCAAATCTGCCCCATGTGAACCCAGCCTAAAGGTATTTTAAAGGACTACTCTGGTGAACATGCATTTTTCAATCCCTGCCTCCTCACCTGATTGCTGTCACACTCTGGAGGTCCCCTCTGTGTATTGCAGTCACTTCCCTGCAGTGCAGCCCCCAGTCTGATGCTTATCAGACACCATCTTGAGAGTCAGACTTTTTTTTAAGTTGCACTTTCACATCTATCCTATGATACATTATACATCATATCAGCATTAGTTGAGGCTAAACCACTTCTGCCTGCTAGGAGGACAGTTTAATTATCATCGCCTTCTTTAGCCATCTAAATAATCTGCAGCCCATAAGTATACAGCCATGAGGATGAGCTTTGATCTCCTCTATTATACCTGTGTGATCCTCATCAGTAACTGTGATAAGAGTGCCTGCTGCGGCCCCCTAGAGGTAGATTCATGTAACAGCATCACACAGACTGGGAAACTGAGTAGAAAATTAATCCATAACCTCAAGTAGATCATGTGACCATCTGAGTTAAAGGAGACCAGGAGTTTTAGATAGAAAGAAATAACTAACCAAGGTAACTCTAGACCACCCCTATATACCGGGGGGAGAGCTGCATAATGAATGAAAAAAAATACCGGAGTGGCCCTTTAAGAGTGAATGAAGCAGATCAGACTGATGAGGGTTCTCAAAAATTACAAGACTCTTTCAAAGCGGCACGACATGAATAAAACATACTTCAGCCATTCTAGCTGACGTTGGATCACCTCACCTGTCGTGGGTCAGCTCCTCTAAAATTACAAAGCGTGCGATTTAGGGCACGACGGCCGGGACGTCGCGTGTTGAATGACACCTCAATTATGAAGAAACAATAAAAGGAACTGGAAATCAAGATGGCAGACAAGAAAGGGCGCCCTCACTCCGGAGAAGGACCCTTGAACTTGTTTTATAAGATTTCTTTCTCTACCGGCTGTACAGGCAGAGGCGATATAATGGGGCCTTTACAGCTCCCGGGCCCCTGAATGACGCCGGCTGCACCGCCACGCTCTTATCTCAAAGGGCTGCAGGAATGGATATTATTTGGCGCAGCTCCCCAGTGCCCGCGAGATCAGCCGGATAAGTGACAAGCTGGAGAGTCTGAGTTAGATTGTGTAATCTATGGAATAATCCGATGCCTGGATCTGCAACGAGGAGCGTAGATGGGGAGGATTCTCTACAAACAGCAAAGTACTTCTACATCCCTGTGTCATCAAACCAGGTGTTTAGGGCAAACATGTTTTTTTTAGAATTTTTGGTCATTTTTTTTAACATTTTTAACGTCACAGTCTGTATTAAAAAAAACAACAAATCTTGAAATCCTGCAGTTTTCACAGTGACCACTAGGCCTTATAATAGTCTTACACTTCCTGTTCTGTAGAGAAAACTTCTCAGCCCTCATCTAGTTATCATCACAGGCAGGATTACACTGAGAGGTGACACATATATATATATATATATATATATATATATATATATATATATATATAAAAACACAGGATCTACCATTCACAATGGGTGATGTCACAGTTCACCTCCTCCCCCTCCCTATCCACAGATCATTAAGCCTAATAATAGTTGGTCACAGAAAAAATTGCAGCCATCATCTCATTATCATCACAGGCAGGATTACACTGATAGGTGACACCTCTATATAGCTAACATGGGATCCACCATTTACACTAGGTATTGGCACAGCTCACCTCCTACTCCTCCCTGCGCAGGTCACAGGGCATGCCCACAACACTCTCATATAGAAGTCAGTGGGTCCTCTTCTATCCACAGCGTCTATGGGCCATGAGTTCTGCTGTAAAGCATCTCTAAATGCTGTTAAGTGCAGGACAGGTCGCCCCCACAGTTGTGTACAGACAATAGAAAAAAAAATATCTACAAAATCAAAACATAAGAACATATTAGAAAATGGAACATTTTTCACTATCATGCCCTCAACACTCCAGTAGTAGTCAGTAAGTGTTAACCATAGGCCACCTCCCTCCCTGTGTAGAGCATGCCCTCAACACTCCAGTAGTAGTCAGTAAGTGTTAACCATAGGCCACCTCCCTCCCTGTGTAGAGCATGCCCACAACACTTCAGTAGTAGTCAGTAAGTGTTGACCATAGGCCACCTCCCTCCCTGTGTAGAGCATGCACACAACACTCCAGTAGTAGTCAGTAAGTGTTGACCATAGGCCACCTCCCTCCCTCCCTGTGTAGAGCATGCCCACAACACTCCAGTAGTAGTCAGTAAGTGTTGACCATAGGCCACCTCCCTCCCTGTGTAGAGCATACCCACAACACTCCAGTAGTAGTCAGTAAGTGTTGACCATAGGCCACCTCCCTCCCTCCCTGTGTAGAGCATACCCACAACACTCCAGTAGTAGTCAGTAAGTGTTGACCATAGGCCACCTCCCCTACCTCCCTGTGTAGAGCATGCCCACAGCACTCCAGTAGTAGTCAGTAAGTGTTGACCATAGGCCACCAAACTCCCTCCCTGTGTAGAGCATGCCCTCAACACTCCAGTAGTAGTCAGTAAGTGTTAACCATAGGCCACCTCCCTCCCTGTGTAGAGCATGCCCACAGCACTCCAGTAGTAGTCAGTAAGTGTTGACCATAGGCCACCTAACTCCCTCCCTGTGTAGAGCATACCCACAATACTCCATTAGTAGTCAGTAAGTGTTGACCATAGGCCACCTAACTCCCTCCCTGTGTAGAGCATGCCCACAACACTCCAGTGGTAGTCAGTAAGTGTTAACCATAGGCCACCTCCCTCCCTGTGTAGAGCATGCCCACAGCACTCCAGTAGTAGTCAGTAAGTGTTGACCATAGGCCACCTAACTCCCTCCCTGTGTAGAGCATGCCCTCAACACTCCAGTAGTAGTCAGTAAGTGTTGACCATAGGCCACCTACCTCCCTCCCTGTGTAGAGCATGCCCACAGCACTCCAGTAGTAGTCAGTAAGTGTTGACCATAGGCCACCTCCCTCCCTGTGTAGAGCATGCCCTCAACACTCCAGTAGTAGTAGTAAGTGTTGACCAAAGGCCACCTACCTCCCTCCCTGTGTAGAGCATGCCCACAGCACTCCAGTAGTAGTCAGTAAGTGTTGACCATAGGCCACCTAACTCCCTCCCTGTGTAGAGCATGCCCTCAACACTCCAGTAGTAGTCAGTAAGTGTTAACCATAGGCCACCTCCCTCCCTGTGTAGAGCATGCCCACAACACTCCAGTAGTAGTCAGTAAGTGTTAACCATAGGCCACCTCCCTCCCTGTGTAGAGCATGCCCACAACACTCCAGTAGTAGTCAGTAAGTGGTGACCATAGGCCACCTCCCTTCCTGTGTAGAGCATGCCCACAACATTCCAGAAGTAGTCAGTAAGTGTTGACCATAGGCCACCTCCCTCCCTGTGTAGAGCATGCCCACAGCACTCCAGTAGTAGTCAGTAAGTGTTGACCATAGGCCACCTACCTCCCTCCCTGTGTAGAGCATGCCCACAGCACTCCAGTAGTAGTCATTATGTGTTGACCATAGGCCACCTACCTCCCTCCCTGTACAGGTCACAGAGCATGCCCACAATATTCTCCCATAGAAGTCTCCATTTAGCCAGCTGCTACATACAGTAAAAGGTTTCTGTCCCGTGAGCCGTGTACTATTAAAAAGATGTGCAGCACATTCCGCCGTGTAAAGAATAAGCTGTGCAGCACATTCCGCACTACGAGCCCTCATGCAACAGGCCAGTGGGAAAAGCTGGGGGCTCTGAGAGATGGAGAGGAAGATCGATTATAAAAAATTGCTGCACTGTTAACCCTTTAGGGCGCCTTCACATTGGTGAGAAAATTGCGCGTGACGCACAAATTTGAGCCCCATTCACGTTTTTCTTCATGGCACCGCGATGCAGGAAACAAACCGCAGCGTGTTCCATCTTTCTGCGAGATCGCCCGTTGTTTTCGGCAGCAGCGCCGACCCCATTAAAAGCAATGGGAGAACTCTGCGATCCTCTGCTGCGGCTGTGGGGGATTCCCTTCATCTGCATTGGTGGGGGGCCAATTTAACATGAAAACGCCACTCACCCACAGGGCTTTCATATGGTGTCGGGGGCGATAGGGTCCTCGCCGGGGTGAAGGAGCCATTAGTGATGGGCCCATTTTATGCCCTAACGACCAACTAGTTTTTCAGTTTCTTGCTGTTCCCAGAGCTACAACCTATTAATGTTTCCATCGACCGCCGTATGACGGCTTGTTTTGCGAGGCAAGTTGTGCTTTTTAAATCACACCATTTTTGGGTACATATAATGTATTCTATAACTTCTATTTAATATGAGGGAGGGTGGGAATTTGGTGGAACAACATCCCCCATTTTTACGGCATTGAGCATGCAGAGTATGCCCCAGGGCGGCCCGACTCCGCAGATTTGTATAGTTGGGTTGTTTTTTTTTACGCTAAAAACACTTTTCTTTCAACATGATATGGAATCTTTTTTTTTTTTACACGTTTTGGAATTCTTCTATCAACGGGGCTCTATGAGGTCTTGTTTTTTGTAGGATGAACTCTAGTCTTAATTTATCCAATTTTTGGGAATTTTTTATTCTTTTTTCCCCGAGGTAAGATTAACAAAATCTGCAAGGTATTATTGTATCTCGTCACCACCGGAAGCTAGATGTTTGACAGGGTTTGCATGCAGGAACGCCCATCACACCCCTAGCTCCCGATTGGGTGAATTCTCTATTCTGTCCTCCACCGTGGCCTCCCTGCCGCTCGGCTCCCCCCTGCTGTAGCGGCGAGATGCGGCCTCTGAGGGCTACTCTGCCCCCCATTCGCCTTTCGGCAGCGGCGCCGGTGACAGCTGCTGAAGGGAGAGGAGGCAGGAGAGTGGAGTAGCCGTCAGCGGCCGTATTTCCTGAAAGTGCGGAGGAGAGCATTTGAAGGGCATCATCAACTGTGCTGAGTGCTGCTACAGCGCGGGGGCAGGACAGTGTTGGCTGCGGTGGCGTGGGCAGGACGACAGTGTTGCCAGTGGTGGGGCGCCGATCTCTATGTGTACGGCACTTCAGAGCCGACAGGCCAGCTGGGACAGGCAAGCCAATCAGACTGTAGTGATTTTAGGCTGCCCTGCAGGGTTAGGGTTAGTTTTGCTGTTAGGCTTACACAATTAGCTCTACATGCTTCCATGTTACAGGTGTAACATGTACATGAGCTAATACTGTAAGCCTAACAGCAAAACTAACCTTAACCCTGCAGGGCAGCCAAGAATCAGTACAGACGCTGCAAGGACCTTCAAGAATTCAGCCACTTGGGAGCTAGGGGAGTGATACAGGCATTTCTCCATGCACGTCCTGTCAAACCCCTAGCTTCCGGTGGCATCAAGATACAAGTATACCAATCTGTCTGTTTTTTTATAATTATTTTTCATAATTTCATCAAACAAAATAGTCACTGTCAGTAAACCCCTCCCCCAAGGATCCATCCATCTCATATCCATCCCATATCCATCCATCCATCCCATATCCATCCATCCCTGCGCAGAGTGTAAGCTCTCGCCTACGACCTGAAGGTTGCAAGTTCGATCCCCACATGATTCAGGTAGCCGGCTCAAGGTTGACTCAGCCTTCCATCCTTCCGAGGTCGGTAAAATGAGAACCCAGCTTGGTGGGGGGGAAATAAGTAATAATTACCTGAAAGCGCTGCGTAATAAGTTGGCGCTATACAAATACCATGATTTATTATATATATATCAGTTTCTGCCCGTTGAACCTGTAAAGCATTTTATTACAGATGCGATTCTTTCATATCTTGAATCCATTCACAGCGGTTGGTTGTTTTACCCGTCATAGAATTACACGGATCGCCATCAGCCGCGGCCGTCCCGCTTCTCATAAATATACAAATCGGATTGGATCACTTAAATAGATTTCAGTTTATTCTGACGTGAGGTCCGCCCCTTTGTCAGGAAGGTAAAGCATCAAGTACAGAGGTGATGGTCGTGGGGGGTAACACTCGGCATCAGAGTTCCCCCAACTTCCTCATGACAGTGCTATCCGCAGGTGCGTTGGTGAATATACTCCCCACCACCACGTGCGTTCCCCAGACATTATGGCGGATCACTTTACAGCAGCCCAGGTCCTCCACTCGGAATCCAAGATGGCGGTAGCGTTCATCGGTTTCGTAGAGCGTGTTATTAGTGTAAGGCCCGAAGTACTAAAGAGAACGAGAAATACAAGGCTGAAGAGAATCCGACATTATGTCACAAATTTTGCACAACTGAAGCTTCGATTATTAGTAGTGATAGGCGGCCCCCCTCCCTCCGGCCCGCGGCCCAGGCCTCTCACCCGCCAAGCCAGAAGCCTCCTGCACATGGATGAGGGCAAACACCCCGTAGCAGCTGTCTGTGCATGGGCTCTGGCTTGGCTTCCAATTCCCAATCCGTGTTTAACAGACTTGTTAAGGAGTCATACCTTGATTTGCAGGAATGCTGCCATCCAATAGGTGGCGCCGCAGAGGTATTGTTCCATCCTCCTTATTTATAGCCATGACTAATAATCCCTTAAAGCGGATATCCGGGACTTTTGGGATTTTTTTCTATTGATTATCTATCCTGAGGTCATCACTAGATAGGGGTAGGGGTCTGCCGCTCGGATCCCCACTGATCAGCTGACTAGCGGCACTGCGGTTACTATGTAAAGCACAAGCAGCACATCATGCTGACCATAGCGGCCAGCAGCTCTCAATGCAATACCAAGCTGGGCCCCTGCAATGCGGTCAGTGTGAGACGCTTCCGGCATTTCCAAGTGATAGAGGTGACAGTAATCAGCTGATCGGCGAAGATTGAAAATGGCAGAACCCCATGATCTACTGATGAGCGGTCCTGAGGACAGGTCACTGATGATGATAAAAATGAAAAGTGGCCCAGACAACCCCTTTAAGAAAGTTGTACCAAAATGGCATCCCTTGCCCTGCTATGGCATATGAATATCAGAGCAGAATCCCCCCTATGGGACTCCTCTCTATGGCCTAAACAGGGGGCCACTCCCATCTGGGTGGTCCTTGTAAACACAGGATGCCTATTCATGTGCATAGCCCTCATGTAATACCACATTTCACCTGCAGAGGCTGCTGCAAGGGAAGTGTCTCAATGGTCTCAGCTGATCGCCCGGGCCCCACGTTCTGCATGTTGGCACAATCCCTTAAAGTGTAATTGTCATTTGTAGACACGTTTACACATTTAAACCGTCTGGCGCCGAGACCCCCAGCAATCACTAAAACAAATCAGCCGCAGCGTTCGCCCGAGCACGGTCACTGCTCGCTAGCCAAGGACGGGCCTGCAGACTTTGTATTGAGCTAGCGAGCAGCGACAGCACTGGGAGGAGCGTTATTGGTCATGTGTTATACATGCAGAGTCGGCCGCTGAGACCACTGGTTGGAGGAGCGGTCATGTGAGTGATAAAACAACATGGCCGCTGGAGGGGCTTCTGGGATGGGCCTAACTGTGCTGGAGGAAGGGGGGGGTGCATTTAAAGGGAGAGTACAGTCTTTTTTCCCTATCTTATATACCAAAATGAATGGGATACAGATTTAGCATGGAATCGGCACAGAAGTCCACCGTGTGAACATACGCTAATCGGAGCCTAGCTATGGTTCGGTACGGATTAGATCGCTCCGGAGGCATTCTCACTTACCGCCAGGCCTGACGCTGGGTCAATGAAGTCCGCCCAGTAACCCTCCGATCTCAGGGCGTAGCAAATTTCTTTGGCACCATTAATAAACTAGAATGATAAGAAAACATAAAAGTTAATAGTCTGAACCTAAAATAGCATCAAAAGGAAAACTTTGCCTTCATAGCTGCGCAGGAAACGCCATGTAAAGAGCGCAAAAGATACCAACCGGAACAGCGACTACTGAAAAATAAAGCCAGCGACATGATTACAGCTCATCAGACAACATGCGGCCGAGCTTCGGCTCTGGAAACGTTCCCAGACTTGTGGTTTTGCTTGGAACGAGCGAGAAGATAAAGGTAAGCCTCAGTATTAAGTAACAGACTCTCTCACGGGTCACCAGTGACTAAAGGGTCAGCGAAGCTTCACTGCCCACATTAAGTCATAAAAATGGATATAAAGAAAGGTGGCGTCGCCCATATAATGCTGCTACTGTAAATCGGTTTGTGTGTCTACAGCTCCTATGGTGACTTATGGGTCTCCATGGCAACAAACCACAAGCAAACGGTGTAGTCCGATCCTGCAGAGGTTTCGTCATTCAGCCATCCTCTGATCCTTGCCAACCCACCGAATGTCAGCTAGCAAGAATTAGAGAAAGATGGAAGGAAGCGCAACTATGGATCAGACAACACTGTGCTTGTAGTCTGTTACCATGGCAACCGATATCTGCAGCTACATTTCAATGCTAATGAGAAAAAACAAAAATTGGTTGTGAAGGGGGATGTGATTAGTTTTCAGATCCATGCAGCAAGAACTTGTGACCGCCTCCTCAAACCTGCAAATTTGGGATTGGAAAACCCCAATAATTGTCAAATAAAACTGGAGCCGCAAAGTCCAACTGTCTGAAACCTTCCAGTCTCCTTTTAGGCTATGGTTGCAGTTTTGCTTCTGCCCCTCGAAGGGCAGTTTGCCCCCCATCCAATGGCTTTTTAGCTAGTGACAATTTACAGAACCGTGTGAACTAAGTAGTAACCTACAGCACCAGAATATACAGATAAACAGCAGCAGGCGCCACATTGTATTCTACGCCATGCAGGTCTGGTGCAGATAAGGGCGACAGCAGAGCGCCAATGGTGGCCTGCATGGAAAAGGGGAAGTTTACAGCAAGTGCAAGCTAAGAGACCAGTGTGCTGGGAGTGGCTGCTGGCCAACGGTACGCCGTCCACAGCCCTGGGTTTGGCGTTTAAAACCATGCGAGAAAAAAAAAAAAAAATACGACCCAGATGGCGGCACAACCTCTTAGGGTGAAAAAAAAAAACGTGACTCAAAACCAAAAAGTAAAACCTGACTTCTGCATTAAACACGTGTTTAGGAGGTAGAACCACTGTCAGACGGATGGAAGGTCTACCATCTAGGGTGGGGATACAGCTACACTCACATCGACTCCTTGTATACCTTCCAAGAGTCGGAGGAAGAGGTTTACACTCAAACACATTAGAAGGAGTTTGAATTCACGTGTTTTCATCTTTCAGAAACTGCACCAAAACTGTTTTTATCTCCCATTTCTCACACAGTGAAGGTTGTGGTCTCTTCACTTCATGATCTAAAGCACTGAGGGGTTAATCTAAGCATCTACAGTTGTTTGGGGTTAATGTAAAGATTCTAGGTGGTCTGGGGCAGTGAGAGGGTTAATGTAGAAATGTCTGGTAGTCTACAATAGTGAGGATTTCCCTGGCGGTCTACGGTACTGAAGAGGTTAGTTTCAGTATTCCTGATGGTCTATGATAGTGAAGGGTTTAATGCAGAGCTCTGGTGGTCTATGATAGGGAAGGGTTTAACGTAGAGATCCCTGGTGGTCTAGGGTAGTGAGGGGGTTAATTTCAGTATTTCTGATGGTCTAGGACAGTGAAGGGGTTTAATGTAGAGATCTCTGGTGGTGTACGATAGGGAGGGGGGATAATTTCACTATTCCCGGCGGTCTAGGGTAGTGAGGAAATTAATGAAAGGACCCCTGGAGGCTCAGCGCAATCTAATGAAAAAAAATGTTAAGATTCGCGGTGGTGGGTAGTGAGAGGGTTAATGCTATATAGCTTGGGTCCAGCGGCTACTCTCTAGGCTTCAGAGTTGCTCTCGTGGTAACTTCCTCTTTCTCCTACATGGACCATAGAGATAAGTGCAGGGAAGGGATAGAGTGGTCGGCCGCTGTAACTGTACAGCCACACAATACTCTCTCTATGATCAGGGTGAGCAGGTCGCGGGTGCGCTGACATCATTATGGGGGTTGTCCCCCTTCTAAATAAAAGCACAAGACCGTGCACCATGTTCACATGATGGGAAACCTACTAATGTGAACTGCACAATAATTCTGCTGCGTTTTAGCAGTAAACTGGTGCGGAGCGTGGGAGGCGCTGATGACGGGGGCGGAGTCACATGACCCATTCTGCAAGGTGAAGGGGGGCAGAGTTAGTAAGCAGCATACATTAGTGCGCTGCTCATATCTACAGTGTACTGGTACTCAAAGCTTTAAGAGGCAAGAGTGAGCATTAGTACCGTGAGGGGCATGTGGCCCACCTTGGCTTCAGGTTGTAGCTGCGACCCCTATGGCTAGGCCGTATTTCTGAAGCAACCGCCGTATTTCTGAAGCAATTTTGAGTCTGTAATCTGGACGTGCGGCCCGGCCGGACCGCGCTTCTCCTGGACTCTGAAGCATAAATTATGTATGATGTTCAGGAGTTCAGACCAGCCCCCGCAGTCGGGCCGGGACGCACGTCCGTGTAACGAACACAAAATCACGTCCGAAACATGTTGGGGTGTCACCGGCCTAACGGTGTACCTCTGCCTGTTGTGCACCAGCTTGTAGAAGACACAGAATAGAGAAACACAAGCCAGTCCGTCAACAGCGAGAAACCGTGTGATGGCGATAACTCATATATATGGAGCCGTGCGCCCCAGTGGGGGAGCGGATGATGGGGGGGGGGGGGGGGGCGGAGGGCGGGCGGATCCTGCAAGGTCACTTTACTAGAAGATGGTGTGGTGGAGAGTAATTACTGCTCGGCGCTGACCTCACTCATTATTCTGCAGCCGCTCTCCAGATCCGTGTCGACAGTCAATTACTAAACGCATCAACTCATGCGATGGAAGTGCGGCGGGTTCAGCATGTTGTAACATGACCTCATTATTTAGTGGCGCTTCGGCTCGCAGAGAAACAGAAGCTCGGGGAAACTTCGCCGCAGAGGTTACGTCTAATGAGCAGACACCACCGCCGCTGCTAGATTGGAGTTGACAGGGAGGCGATGAGCTGAGAAATATGACAATTAATGCGTAATTAGACCACATTACAACGGCAACATGCATCAGACCGGAACGAGCCCCGAGACAAACACCAGCAGACAAAAAGCGCCGGGTCCACCGATTCTTCGTTTTACATTGCGATGCTACAACCTGTCCCCCGTCAGTGGCTTATACCTATGACAGACCGTTGGGAGGTTCCGGGCTACCACTCTGACCAGTTGGCACCTCATAGGTGGTTTTTGCAGGCCACCTTTGGGCCCCTCTCTCCCACAAGCTCCTTAGAGGGCAGCCAATAGCTATTAATGGGTTAAAAAGGCTGGAATCAGATAACGCCGCTCCTGGTCGTTGCAGCGGATTGTCAGTTACATACAAGCAAGCGGTGTATTGGACAGGGCTTATTCACATGGCGATTTTCATGCCTGCGTTCTGTCCCCGCTAGTAACTGACTGCTCACGGACCAATTACTGTTAAAAGGGGTCAAGCATGCTGCCGCCTCCTTGGACCCCATTGCATTTATTTGGGGTTGGGTTCATGACCCCACAGGTGGCTTGGCATACACAGATTGGAACCTCTGCACTGAAGTGCATGTGTTAGGTGTGCTGCGGGACTTTCCTATTTCTACTAATATGGTACAAATGAACATGTCAACTCGCCCCGCAACAAAGTCACGCCTTTATACGGCTCCGTGACGGGAAAAAAAAAAGTTAATGACGCTAAATACGGCGACGCTAAATTATTTATTGTGAAAATTTTATATTGTGTTTTTTTGGGGACAATTAAAATTATTAACTTCAGAACTGAATTGGTCCCTCTGGAGGTCGGCTGGGTCCATAATGGGGCTTTCTATACCGGCCGTTGGCTACCTGCCACAATCCTGCAGGTTATGGATACGACGGCCGATACGTGAGGGTATGGAAGTGCTTTGCCGGGTTTAGTTGGCCGCCGTGACATCAGGAAGCTGACCTTCTCCAGCAGCGATTCCCTTTCGCTCTCCACCTCTTCGGTCCACATCGTCATGTCGTTCACAGTTCTCTGCGTCACCGTCAGGACCATGAAGTTACTACCAGGAACCTCAGGGAACATCGAGGAGAAATCTGTAGACGTAACAACTGTAATTAGTCATTTATCACTTAATGGGTGCAACGGCAATGCAAGCGGGTCAGCGGCACGTACGCCAACGGCCGACAGCGTGAAGAGCCCTCCCCATGGCATAGACGAGACCTGGTAGACTGCAGACAGATCCTCCACGTGCAGAAGATGTCGGTCAGCGTCTGAGGACCGTATGGGGCACTTATATTAATGGAGATCAAATGTACAGTCCCGCCATGTGTCACACATCTTACTTCAGAACACTTAACCCCTTAGTGACCGCCTTATAGGGTTTTTACATCCTGCAGATGCTGTACGTATATGAAGGGAGATCACGGGGCGACCTCCCTTCATACATACTGGGTGTAAGCTATTTCTTACAGCCAACACCCGGTGGCAACAGCTGCGATAAGCTGTGCGAGTCATCGGGGTTATTAACCCTTCAGTTTTGACAGTAACATTTAAATCCCCCCAAAACGTTGTTTGAGGGTCCTGTACGGCCCCCCCACGATTCGGGCGCAGTGAGCCGTGCGTGTGTTATGGCAGTTGGGGGGCCTTCTGAAAGGCCCCAGGGCTGTCATGGCAGAATGCCTATCAATCCATCCGACTGCCTGTCAGATCGCAGTATGATGTAATGCTATGGCATTACATCATACTGCAGGAGCGATCCAAGCATCACTAGTTGTGGTCCCCTCAGGGGACTAGTATGGGAAAAAAAAAGTAGAAATAAGATCCACAAAGTTTTGCCAAGTAGAAAAAACAAACAAAAAACACAATATAAGTTTGGGATTTTAGTACTTGTACCGACTCCTAGAATAAAGTTATCAGGTCATTTTTGTTGCAGTTTCTGCACCGTAGAAACAGGACGCACTGAAGGATGGCGGAATGTCATTTTTCATCCTCTTTCTCTCTACTTAGAATTTTTTAGGGGTTTATACAACTCGTCCCGCAAACAAACCCTCATACAGCGACATCGATGGATAAAGGAGTTACGATTTTTTAAGGGGGGGGGGGGGTGGTGGAAGAAAATAGAAACAAAACAGCTCTGTCATTAAAGGGATTGTCCCGCGCCGAAACGGGGTTTTTTTTTTTTTTTTTAAACCCCCCCCCCCCCCCCCGTTCGGCGCGAGACAACCCCGATGCAGGGGTTAAAAAAAACAAACCGGAGAGTGCTTACCTGAATCCCGGCGGTCCGGCGTCTTCATACTCACCTGCTGAAGATGGCCGCCGGGGTCTGCTCCCTCCGTGGACCGCAGCTCTTCTGTGCGGTCCATTGCCGATTCCAGCCTCCTGATTGGCTGGAATCGGCACGTGACGGGGCGGAGCTACACGGAGCCGGCATTCTGCACGAGAGGCCCCATTGAAGACAGCAGAAGACCCGGACTGCGCAAGCGCGGCTAATTTGGCCATCGGAGGCCGAAAATTAGTCGGCACCATGGAGACGAGGACGCCAGCAACGGAGCAGGTAAGTATAAAACTTTTGATAACTTCTGTATGGCTCATAATTAATGCACAATGTACATTACAAAGTGCATTAATATGGCCATACAGAAGTGTATAGACCCACTTGCTGCCGCGGGACAACCCCTTTAAGGGGTTAAAAGCAGCTTTGAGTGGTCCTCACTAAGAGATTCCAGTGTACAGAGTACTATTACATTTACTACATGAATTATATAGCATCACACACATCAGTTTAATTATATGTAGTTAACGATATGAAAAACCTTGGTAACGTGTAAACTCTTATTCCGCCAGCAGAGGGCGCCATTACCACGAAACAGCCAGCACTAAAGAGACCGTGCCGGCATTTAAAGTCCACAGCCACATAATAGGGAGTAACTTTCTCATCATGAGGGCCCAACTTCTGGGACCTTCACGGATCATGAGAACAGGAGTCCAGAAGGATCCTAAATGAATGGCGGTTCAAGCACCCCGCTATGTCCGGGAGTCCAGCAGAGATGAATGGAGCAGCACATTTGCTCACCTGCGACTCTATTCGTTCAGAGACCTTTGGGACCCCCGTTTTTGGTATTGGTGGAGGTCCTAGCGGTTGGATCCCCACTAAAAATCAGATAGTTATCATGTGAGAAGGGAAGACCATAAAAGCTGGGGCTGCACGGCGGCTTTGGCAAGGTCAACAGCGGCAGAGTAGCGCACATTCCCAATAACCTCAATGGAGTTGCAGATCGTCACAACAATCTAACCTTGATTGATTTTTTGCAACCTACAACTTGTGCTGCAACTCCACTGAGTCCAACGGCGGTGCAAGGTCACCGGGCTATGCAGCCATCTTTAGCGGCACTGCCAAGGACACGGTGTAGCCAAAGCCCAAATGTTGCCACGACTCCTTAAGTATTAATCATAAACATGCATATTGCTTTTCCGTGTCCATGAGCCAAAATCAATTGTGAAGTCAACGGAAGCCATCCGATCCACGGCCCGTCCGTAGCAGACACAGCAGAATCCACGTCATCGCCTAGTGATGGCGCAGGATATCTGTACTACGCATGTGCGCCGGCCGGCACATCTGCACCACAGATGAGACAGCAGACAGGTACGCAGGGCACAGGGACCCAGCCGTGTGCAATTGGTCTAAAGAAGAACAGGGAGTCCTGGAAGTGATGATTTGGCCCCACGGAGCCCGGATCTCACATCAGTCTGGGATTACATAAAGAGGCAGAAGGATCGGAGCGTATACGAGTCAATGCTAAACAATGGCGCAGGAAATATAAAACAAAGAACAGTTGTACTACGCATGACGGCGTGCGCGGCTACATGGCGATGCGCGGTATAATGTCGCTGCCATACGCAGGATCACAGTCGAGCTCACAGCTATAAGAGGTTTTACGCTTATGACCGTGTTAGCCCAACCAACGTCTGAGAAACAAAACCGCTATTTCCCAGAATGAACGTTCTCACTTCTAGTGCCGCTCAACCTGCAACAACGGTGCCAAGTATCACTTGTCCTTCACCCGCAGGAGAATGCATCCACATACGGGCGCGATGGAGCAGCAAACTAGCCGTTGTGGACTAAATAAGAGACACAGAGGTCCAGCGGAGGCTTCCTGCGCGTCAACGGGAGTCCTACTACAGCGCTGTGCAGGAAGGCTCTAATCTAGTGATCAGCGGCAGCCGGACATGACGGCGAGTGCCATCCATTCTGGTTAGGTGGCCTCAAAAACTACACGGCAGCCAGCGGGAGCGCCGCCTCATAATCTATGGAAAGGAACGTCATTCAGCGTAACCAGAGCTTCTGGCAGAGCCGGACGTTCAGATTTTCAACTGTATTAACAGAATTCATTTATGTTATATCTCAGCCACCCAAACAAGAGCCGAGTATACATCCACATATATGTACTGACTGGCCCTTTATTAGAGCCCCCTCTCTCTCACGATTGGCTCTTCCCTGTACAGACATTCTACCCGTGACCCCGGAGTGCGGCATAAAATCACGTGACAAGTTTTCCGTGGATCAGTTTCAGTGTGAATCCACATTAGATGGAAAATCCAGCGATCGGAGCGACTTCCAATGAGGCCCGGTCATCGGTGCTGGACTAGCCGGGTCAGGATGTCACTGAAAGACTCCAGCGGGCAAAAGAGCGCAAAACTTGTATCACTGAGCAGCGAAAAAAACATCTCCTGGTCAGATGGAGACAGATTTCTGTTGCTGATGGGAGGTCAGAATTTGGCAGAAGCAGCATGAATCGCTGACCCCTTCCTGTCAGCCGGTCAGAACATGTCAGCACCTCCATCTAATCTGCAGCAACTACAAGAAGCTTCCTGTCCGCAGGGGCCGATATTCCTGCAGAACCATTCCATCACCGAGTGGAATCTTCGCCACAACGGATTACATCAGATCTGTAGGCCAAAAGGAAGGAGGTCCAACGTGCTACTAGATGGGGGTCTAATAGGTCTAAATTGCACTCGGGTACAATGAATAGAGCTAGCAGCACTGGATAGTCAGTGTGTGTAATATTATATATCACATAAGCAAAAGAGAGCTGTACAAAACAAGGGCTTAGGCCGGCGCTCCTAGAATGTGAAGACACATATATTATAATGGGCAAAACCGCAGAAGAGGCCTTACCCGAAAAGAAAATTGTACTGCACATACGTGCCGGCCGGCGCGCCCACACGCACACACAGACCAGAAAAGAGAAGACCTGGACAGGTAACGTAGTGTCCTCGGCCGCAGGCACGGTCGGCTGCTGCATGTGGAATCCGATCCGCCGATGGACAGGAGGCCTAAAGAAAACAAGTAACACAACCCAGCGCTCCAGGTTTGAGAGTGGTAGCAAAAAGCCAAGAAAGACAATTACTTGAGTGAGGGGTTAGTAGGAGCAGCGAACCTCCTCAGACATCCATGTTCACTTATCAGGTGGATATTCGGGAGTAAGGACAACTCCAGTTTATCCATGACGCAGGAGAGGGCACCGCGCTGCAGAGGACTTATTCATACGTTCGCCTCCTTTATCACGCACAACTCATGAGACATATTACCAATAGGCAAGGGTATTTAAAATGAATGAGCTGGAAGTGAACGTGCGTGCATCTGCAATGGCGTGCGTATGCTTGCCCGCTAAGACATGTGGCTGGAAGGACATGGCTGCCGTGAGCGTTCACACGAACACTGCACTCCGGAAGTAATAGGTCACTTGGCGACTGCAAATTTGTGCGCATTCTATATCCTGTGAATAACCGCAATCGTAAAAGCACGTGCACGCTCTACCACACCAGTCAGCGGGATAGGCGAGATCTCAGAAGTAGGTTGGAAAAATTACATACAATGTTTAGAATGGATTTTGGGGGGGGGGGGGGGGGGGGAGAGAGAAGAATAATATAACCTTAAAAATACCTTAAATATAGATGTATAAACCTACGTGGGAGCGGCCGGGTACAGAGAGGCCGTAAGAAGGCCAAGGGAGAACACAGACATGTAGAGCCGGGGGTTAGATCTGCTCAAGGACTTCATTCAAGCCCCCAGAAGACAAAGTATCCAGACGACGGATCCACATCATCTCCTTGGTGTCGCTGGAGGGTCCGCCGGGGGAAGTGTGTGTGGGGGGGGGGGGGGAAATTCTGCTAACGTGCTAATGGGGTCAAGCGCATCAAGGAGGCACCTTCATGATCGTTTATAGAGCGTTGAGAGACACCGAGGATTAAGAAGTCGTTTGTGATGTTTGCTGGAGGGCTGTCCTTGGTCGGAGGCCAATTGTAGTGCGGCCCACAGATTGTAAACCACAAGGGCATTCAAGCAAAGTATACAATCTACTGAGTTTCCTATAATGTGATTTCTGTTCTCATTTTCAAGATAAACCTCTTTTCTATTAGAAGCAGAAGGGATAAATCCAAAAATCAAAAACCTCCTGCGCTGGTGGGTAGAGTATACTCAGAGGCAGCCAAGGTGCGCCAATGATAACGTAAGACACTTTCTTGAGGAGGGGGATATGTTTCTTACTTTATCCTGGGTGCCACCTTGGCTCCGCCTGAGTATATACTCTACCTAGGAGCGCAGGAGGTTTTTGATTTGGGATTTATCCCTTCCGTTTTCATGTGTTGGGGACCTTTGGATTAAGAGATCCCTGAACTCCGTGCTGCTCTCCCCTTACCAGTGGATGTGATTGGCACAGGAAGATAACCTTTGTGAACCTTTATTGGGACAACAGGTGAGGCACCTTGGCACCCATCCTTTGGCTAAGGGGGTCAGCACTAGGAGAGTACTGCATTATTATTTATTTTTTAAAAGCCAGTCCGTGGGTTTCCTGATCTTTCTTCTTTTCTATTAGGGCGTTGGTCCACTTCCCCACCTAATCCCTGTAGAACCGTACAGACAGGGAGAGCGTCAACGGCAGCCCAGGACACGCCGGCACCACGCTAGGTATATGTAAGAAAACAAATCCTAACAGAACCCTCATCTGGTTGTCATCATCCGAATGCCACCAGTAGTTGCCGCGGGCGGCCCACAGTTACCCTTTATTTTCAGCACGTGTGAATTACCCAGGTGATAAATATATGATAGGCGAGGGTCCTTCCTCTGGGACCTCCAACATAAGCGAGACGTCCCCCTTCTTACAGTAATATAGCAGTACCTTTCTTCAGTAGTTCTGGACAGGACTGCATGGCACATTCTACTTTTGCATTTTCAAAGTACGTCCCAATGCCGCTTACTTCCTGCTGCTGAAGAGAAGCTTCGTTACCCTGAAAAAAAAAAAAAAAAAAAGTTTACGTTTTTAATATTTAAGTATTTCTCATGAGAAAAGAAAAAAAAAAAAAAAGACATAAAACGGTAATCTTCCACAGCTGTAGCATGTAGCACCCCCACGACCGCCAGGTACTGTAACATGAGGCGTTCCCATGCATAGCTGTAGGTCGGCCCTTACTATTATACAATGCCAGTGAATGCGCGCCTCTGCCTAGTACTGCTGCGTCTGCACAGTGTCAGATGGAGGTTGGACAGTGCGGAGGAAAAATAAAAATCCCGAAAGAGGCCACTGAGCGTCTGATGCCACTGCCTCGTCCTTTTAGGAACAGTTAGGGGTCGGATCACCATCGTCTGGACGGTAAAGACATATTTTGAGTCTCACCATTTAGTGAAGTGGGACAACTTCTTGGATGCAGATTCTGTGCCTAAATCCTCATCAAATCCACTAACCATTTGCATCCAGTGAAGGGCATTTTAGATCAGATTCACATGCTGAAGAAAAAAAAACTAAACATTTTTGTACATGCTGTACAATCTCCCTCATCTGCATCATTGGGGAACACAGCTGAAGACCGTGGGACGTTCCAGAGCAATCCCTGGGGGTCGGGAAGAGTAGAGGAGGACACATATAGTCCAGTTTATAGTGGTCTCCAACCGGGTAAAACTCTGAAAAGATAGGCAAAGAGGTCCACGTGGCGGCCTTACACACTTAAATAGTGGAAGCTCAGTAGCTTATTGCCCACGAGGCACCCACTGCCCGAGTAGAATGTGCCGTAACACAGAAGGGCAGCGCTCTGCCTTTGGCACAGTAGTCTTCTTGCACTTCTGATTGAAACCAGCGAGTCAACCACCTTGGAAGCTGCAAGACCACGTCTTGATTCACAAAAAGAATCAGGAGCGTCTAAAAGAGGCCGTCTGAGAAAGGTAGGTTAGCAGTTTGTGAAAAGAGCGTTCTCTGGGATGAACTGCAGAGGGAAGAATGAAGACAGAACAAGGTGTTCATTGAGGTGGAATGCCAACATCACCTTAGGTAGGAAGAGGGGACAGCTCGCAGGACCACCTTGTCCCGATGAAAGGCAGTGAATGAAGGCTTGGCTGACAAGGCTGCGGATAGAGGTGACCACTAACAAGGCGGCCATCTCCCAGGTCAGCAGAGCTGCAAATTCAGTCAGCAGTTCAAAGGGATGAGACTACCACATCCAGTACAAAACTAAAGGTCCCAAGGTGGTACCAGAGAATGGTATGGAGCGGCAGCATGAGCAACCCCCTGTAGAAAAGTACAGGCGGACGATTGTGCAGCCAGGGGGCATTGGAAAAGTATGGATTGTGCAGATACTTGACCCTTTAAAAGGAACTAAGGCTCAAGCCCATATCCAGGCCCTCCTGTAGGAAGGATAGAAGGTGCGGTAACGAAGAACGTCTAGGGTGGAAGTTGTGGAAGGAATTTTCCCCAAAACGTGATGATAAACTCAAGAGGAGGTTTTCCTAGTCTTCATCATGGTTTGAATGACCGGTTCCACAAATCCATGGGCTCTGAAGACCCCCATGCGGACAAACTAGAGTGGACGAGTGTGGCGAGTACCTGCCATGGCTTTTACCATGATGTCGTCGAGATAAGGAATGCCCCCTATCCTCTTGGAGTGGAGGAAAGTCATCATTGATGCTACCCCAAATGAAGGTCTGTGAATTGATAGCGATTGGACCGGATGGCAAAGCAAAGGAAACCGCTGATGCGCTTGACAGAGGAGGACATTAAGTTAGGCATACGTGAAGTCAATGGATGACAAACTTCTCTGGCTCCATGGATGCAATGACGGATCTCGGTGACTCCATGCAGAAATGTCGGGCTTTGACATACTGGATTTGACTTCTTCAGGTCCAGAAAGCATCCAACAGAGTCATCCTTCTAGGGTGCCACAAAAAGATTGGAATAGAAATCTGTAAAGCGTTGAGAAGGAGGAGCAATGACGCCTTGAGATATAGGTTGTCTATCATCCGAGCTGTTGGCCTTTGAAGGGGACCTCGGAATCCTAGAACTGAAGAAGCGATCTGGAGGAGGGGTAGAAAAAGAATTCTATGGTGTAGCCTGAAGAAACGGCCTACCGAACCCAGGAGTCCAAGACGCAGGCGAGCAAAGTCTCCTTGACTAGGGAAAGTCGACCCACCACCATGTTTGGATTGGGTGGGGGCTGCCCTTCATGCAGATGACTTAGTAGAAGGGGACTTAGAGGGCTGTGCTCATGCGCACCATGAGGGTCTGGTCTTATAAGAGGGCCTTGGTTTTTGGGTTCATGTAAGGTTCTCTTACTATCCGAGCTTCGGGGACTGGGACAGCAAAAGGAGTGAAACTGAGGTATTTTTTTAGGCTGAGCTCTTGCACTACTGAATCTGTTCTGTGGTAGGTGCGAACATTTGATGCCAGTGGCCTCAGAGATGAGCTCATCCAGTCTGGCACCAAAGAGTCTTAAGCCAACGTAAGGAAGGCTTCTTCAGGACCTTTAAGATCTTGGGCTGCAGATGCCTCTTCTAAGTCAGATGGTGCGGCGTGTGGCTACCAGAGCCGCCGAGGCGCGAGCTGGGAGTCTGGCTGCATCCAGGGAAGCTTCATAAATAAAACTTCCCTGCTGGCTCATCTGATGCACAAGGTCTACCAAATCTTCTGGAGAAGAGCCAGACACAATGCCTGTGCGTTGTTGCTTGGCTCATTCAGTAGCGGCTTTACTGACCCAAATAGAGACAGGAAGCGGCCTGAGCACCAAACCCGCTGCTTCAAAGGAGGTTGTCAAGGGAATCTCCATATGTCAAGAGCGTCTTGAAAAGACGAAGTGTCTGCCACAGGGAGAGCGGTGGATCCCCTGCTGGTGAAGACGGTGACTTTTAAAGTAAAGGATACATGAGGTTCAGACGGTTAGGTTCAGTAAAGCATGTCAGGAAGGTTCCATTCCTTGGTCAAACTCTGCATGAGGGGGCTGAAGGCCTTTGGAGAACATTTTAGGTGTCTGAAGGAAAACGTTGCTAATGACGCAGCAGGCATCTGATCGGATACCTAAAGGATATCTTTCACGGCGACCATCAGGCCCATCTACCATAGAGGAGAGTTGAGAGGCCTGTTCTTCATGTAGATCAGCATCAGAGGGGGACTCAGACATGTCGCCCTCTGACTGACTATTGTCTTTGGATGGAGGTTCCAAGCGGATACCAGGAAGGGCTGGATGGGATGACTATGCCATATAGCTATATCCGTGGTCTTCAGCTGTGTCCCCCAATGATACAGATGAGAAAAAAACCCCAAAAGACTGGGCCCAGAAATGCAGCAGGGATAATCCTTGTGCCAATCAGTGACAGGAAGCAGAGTGTCAGCCTTGGCTTCTGCCATGGTTGCTCTCAGACTACGCATCAGTTGTACTAGGGCTCATTCACACGCGATCATGCACGCTCAGCCTGTAAACAAGTGCAGTTTTCACAGCATGAGTGTATTTGCATGTTCTGCGCATTTTTGCTTCATAGGTTAGTTTATTTACGTCCGTGTTGCATCCATGTGCCCTCACAGTTTGCCCACAAGGTGGCCCAAGCGGTGTCACTTTTGTCACAACCCAAGGGGCGCACACACAAAACCTAATAAAACAGATGCTGGTCGCTGGATTTCATTTCTGTAAACGCACCCATAGACCTTAAAGGGGTTGTCCCACGAAAGAAAGTGGGGGTATACACTTCTGTATGGCCATATTAATGCACTTTGTAATATACATCGTGCATTAATTATGAGCCATACAGAAGTTATTCACTTATCTGTTCTGTTGCTAGCGTCCTCGTCTCCATGGTGCCGTCTAATTTCAGCGTCTAATCGCCCGATTAGACGCGCTTGCGCAGTCCGGTCTTCTCCGTGTTGAATGGGGCCGCTCGTGCCGGAGAGCGGCTCCTCGTAGCTCCGCCCCGTCACGTGTGCCGATTCCAGCCAATCAGGAGGCTGGAATCGGCAATGGACCGCACAGAGCCCACGGTGCACCATGGGAGAAGACCCGCGGTGCATCGTGGGTGAAGATACCGGCGGCCATCTTACTAAGGTAAGTAAGAAGTCACCGGAGCGCGGGGATTCGGGTAAGTACTAAACGGGTTTTTTTTTTAACTGATGCATTGGGTTTGTCTCGCGCCGAACGGGGGGCCTATTGAATAAAAAAAAAACACGTTTCGGCGCGGGACAACCCCTTTAATGGATGATCTTGGTCCATGAATACGGATCAAAATGGGGCATATCATTCCATGTAAAAAAAAAAAAACGCATGTCTGTAGACACTAATTTAATTAAATGGGACAGCGTGCTTTCTGTAAATAACCACATCGCCGGTGTGAACGGCTCCTACTGCTTTACCTGAAACTCATTGACAAACTGCGCCATTACAAACTCGTGTCTCTCGCTGGCCGCTGGTTCACACAGGAGGTCTGGTAGATTTCTTTGCACTTCCACTCTCCTCTGACTGCTCACTCCATTCACATGAGCATCAAAGCCAACGTTTCCAGGAAGCTGAAAGCGCTGGTCCTGGGGGCCGAAAGGGCCCATTACTTCATCGGGCCAAACTGTCCGGGGTACTGAGGGGAGAAGAGAAAACCAAGGGGTTAGATAAAAGAACGGCATCACTCACTAACGGACCACCATGCAGGCATCAGGCGACAATCCAGCGCACTCGGCACTGGCGGCCCACGATTATTGCAGGCCGCTTACTTAGCTGGCCGCCTCAGACAGAAATTTTTTTTTTTAAACTGTTAGCAACTGGAAGGCTGAAGGCAGACGGTGACCGGGTCGGGGGTCCTTTCAGGTATTGGAAGTCAAATTTGTTTGAAAAAGACATACTCGGCGGAGAAACGGTGAGAAATGCTGGTCCCACAAAAGTGCATTTGCCATTACCGGGTTTCCCCAAAAATTAGACCCTGCAATATTAATTTTGCCCCAAAAGAGGCAGTGTGTCTTATTTTAAGGGAATGTCTTCCATGGACGCCATCCGGGTCCCTCCCGCTGGTCTCCGCAGTTCCGGACAGGTGTGCTTGCAGTTTTCAGCGCCGGCAGAACATCGCTTGCTGGTAAAGGGGTTTTGTAAACCCTGCCTCCAGCAAGCGATTACTCCGATTGGTTCTCGAGTGCTGCAGTTCAGCCAATCACTGCAGAGCTCGATGAACCAATCACAGCATCACACTGAATGGCTATGATTGGTTCTCGAGCGCTGCAGCTCAGCCAATCAGAGCAATCGCTTGCTGGAGGCAGGGTTTACAAACTCCGTTACCAGCAAGAGATGTTCTGTCTCTGCTGAATAGTGCAAGCAAGCCTGTCTGCAACAATTCTTTTTTTTTTTTTTGCATTTTTTTGTCCCTGTAGGGGACTTGAACCATAACAGCTATGACACCTCTGATAATGCATTGCAATACTTCTGTACTGCAATACCTTACAATAGGGATCATAGGCTATGGCAGGCCCGCACATCAGTGTATGGCATCAGGTTCCCATGGCAACTCATTGACCATCCCTGATTACATCGCAGAATGACGATGACATCAGAGAGAGCCCGCTCCCTCTGTGAACCCTCTATATGCTCTGATGTACATTGATCATGGCATGTAGGGGGTTAACAGAGGGAATAGCGGTTCTTGTCGATCCCCGCTGTTGCAGTAGCAGGCTGGCTATCAGTCACAGCCAACTCCTGCTGTGGGTTCACTTCAATAGGATCTTTGCCTGCAGTTACAAGCTCTGGCCACTAAACTGGGGTTGGAGCATCTGCTTCCGCTCTGACCCCTGTGTATTTGTGGCACTGTCAGCGGGCGCAGAAAAAAAAAATCAACTGAGGGTGGGGTCCTGAGCAGCAGACCCTGACTGATCAACTATTGATGACCTATTCTGAGGGTAGGTCATCAATAGCATTTTCCCCTTTAAGTCTTGAACTTTATCATAGTTTAGTCACCGCTCCCATCATAAGAGACAAACAAAAAACAACAAAAAAAAAAAAAAACAACACTTCACTGTAAACATGTGACCACATCCCCATCCATGTGATGCATCAAAAAAAAAACCAAAAAAACAAAGTGTTGCAATATATCGTACAAGCAATCAGACGATCACAATTTCAAGCCCCTAATGGATCAAGAAATTAAAAAAAAAAAGTTTTTTAAAAATTATTGAAAGCAATATACAGGGATATTAAAAGTTGGGGAAAAAAACAAAACTTTTCTCAGTTTCTGCGTCATCGGAGCAAAAGAAAAATAAACTACAGTGAAAAGCAGTAACAATTGGCATCTCTGTGACTGTAAGGCCGCCTGCACACGGGTGGAAATCCCGCGGCGGTATTTCCCGCGGGATTTCCGCCACTGAAAGTTTGCATAGGAGTGCATTACAATACGTACTCCTATGCAGACGGCCGCGGTTTGGCCGCGCGAAATCTCGCGCGGCAAACAAGCCGCGGCATGTCCTATTTTTGTGCGGGGCTCGCACTCACCCGGCCGCCGGCTCCGGTCTGCGCATGCGCCGGCTGCGCGGCAGCCGGCACATGAAAGAGCCGGGGCCGCCAGGTGCGGGTGAGTACGCGCTCGTCCCTGCAGGCTCTCGGGTCGGGTCCCGCGGCGAGAATTCTCACCGCCGGATCCGACCCGCTCGTGTGCAGGCGGCCTAAGTGTCTTGTGGAAATGTCACATTATTTGTGCTGCCCAGCAAACGCAGATGGAAAAAAACTGAAAAAAAGCCAGAATTGCAGTTTTTGGTCGCCCCAGCTCCCAAAAATATTAAAAGAATTGAATAAAATGCAAATCATAAACGTTCCCACTGCAGAATCCCGCCCCCCCCCCCCCCCGAAAACCAGAAAGAGTAAACAAAACCAATGACAACTAGTTAGAGGGGGGCAGAAGATGGCGACAAAGGCAATACGTTTATAAACCCCCTCCTGCGCAGTTCTCGCCCCGGGGTGTACACGTATGTCCTATGGATGGCACAGGATTAAAAAAAAAAAAGAGTGTGCCGATCCCCGCCGTTAACCCCTTACATGCCATGATCAATGTTGTCCATAACATGTAACGGGTTCACAGAGTGAGGGCGCTCCCTCCGTGACATCATCGCCCCTCCCTCCGTGACATCCCCGCCCCTCCCTCCGTGACATCCCCGCCCCTCCGTGACATCCCCGCCCCTCCGTGACATCCCCGCCCCTCCCTCCCTGACATCCCCGCCCCTCCCTCCCTGACATCGTCGCCCCTCCCTCCCTGACATCGTCGCCCCTCCCTCCCTGACATCGTCGCCCCTCCCTCCCTGACATCGTCGCCCCTCCCTCCCTGACATCGTCGCCCCTCCCTCCCTGACATCGTCGCCCCTCCCTCCCTGACATCGTCGCCCCTCCCTCCCTGACATCGTCGCCCCTCCCTCCGTGACATCGTCGCCCCTCCCTCCGTGACATCGTCGCCCCTCCCTCCGTGACATCGTCGCCCCTCCCTCCGTGACATCGTCGCCCCTCCCTCCGTGACATCGTCGCCCCTCCCTCCGTGACATCGTCGCCCCTCCCTCCGTGACATCGTCGCCCCTCCCTCCGTGACATCGTCGCCCCTCCCTGTAATCTTGAAAAGATGAAAGAACAAAAAGAAAAAAAAGCCTCTTTTGCGTTTTTGTTTTTTTTTTACCCCACGTTTGGTATAATCGCATCTGTAGCAGCCCGTACAATACATACAACACCCTCTTGTGGGTCATTATCTCTCCCAAAGAAAAAAAAGGGATTAAAAAACCCATATGTACCATTAAAAACTGCGACTGGTAATTCAAAAAAAAAAAAAAAGCCCCCGCAGAGCTTCATCGGGGGTAAAAATAAAAAAAAAAAAGCTTGATGGAATATATTCGATACAATCTATTAGACACTTTATGATATATTCAATGGTACAAATGAAAAGTAGAAGTCATCCCGCCAACAACAAGCCCTCCTGCGACAGAGCGGATGGGATTTTTTTTTTTTTAAAGAGAGGAGTAAAAGCAAGAAAGGCCTGCGGCGGGAAGGGGTTAAATAGCCACCAGCGGAGTCTGAAGGCCGCTGCCACCAGCGGAGTCTGAAGGCCGCTGCCACCAGCGGAGTCTGAAGGCCGCTATGGACGCAAGGAGTCCAAGATGTGAAGCAACAGAAGAGGAGGTAAAGCCTCGTCACACGGCTGAGCCTTACACAAGTCCGGCGGTGTGACAGCAATGAAAGGTTCGTCGGAGCCTGAAGATCCGGCAGCGGAGAAGGATCGGGCGCCCCTCACACGTCTGAGGAGAGAGCAGAACCCGGGGAGGTAGGTGACCAGTCTGGCTCTGCTACATATGGCCTGGAAGACACAAACAAGTGCATTACTTACAGCACGGAGGGGCTGCTGCAACTACTGAGGTCCTATCCCAGGGGCCACCGCCACGCAGCTGCCCTACACTGCAAACAGCTGATGGGTGAGGATTCTGGGCGGAGGACCCTCAACGACCAACTACTGGGGGCCCAACCTCACGGAGGGCATCAGTAGTAAGGAATAGTCAATTCCCCATTCCCACGGGACGACTGTCGGCTAAAGGATCTGCAGGAGCAGATCGCCCATCAGCTCAAAAAGCCCAGATTAACCCTTTATCTGAATGCTGATCACTTGCTGCAACAATTTATCTTAATCCAACAAAAGCCATCGGAAAACTGCTGAAAAGTTCTGCGCCGGCGTTTACCGCATTACATGTCACGTTCACTACCTCCGACAAAGTGTGAGCAGAGCCTAGATTGGGTGCGGACAGCTGTGACCCGCCTGTAGCGTCTCGTGGCTACATGGCAGTCAGCGGGGACCGTAAAGCCAGATGTCCCCAAAAAGGTCCAACTGTAAGACTTTATTCTGCAGACTTCACAGCGAAAACATCGGATTATTAATGTAATGCCGGAGGGTTGTCTACAGGTGGCGCTTACTGCAGACGCCACATACAGGTGTGCTTACATGTATATGTGCTGGTCATGCATGTTTAATGTACATTACAGGACCACGTCACCAGGTTCACACTGCGCCAACCACGCGCCCCAGTATGTTCTATCCAGAAAGGCTGTTGGGGACAAGGCCTCTCCACACCCGGTCATTTCCCCAAACTCCATCCTCATGACCCCCAGCGGGTCATGTTGCACAGATGATGTCATTATGGTCAGTCTTCACACATTGCCCCCGGCGGGTCATGTGGCACAGGTGATGTCATTATGGTCAGTCTTCACACATTGCCCCGGCGGGTCATGTGGCACAGGTGATGTCATTATGGTCAGTCTTCACACATTGCCCCCGGCGGGTCATGTGGCACAGGTGATGTCATTATGGTCAGTCTTCATACATTGCCCCCGGCGGTCTCTCTATATGATATCCTCAGATCATCACACCGGGTGGGCGCTGCGGACTGGAGTTTGGCAAATGCTAATTTGGAGTAACAGCCCCCTCCTATCCAGAAGCAGAGAGGAGCCGGGCCTCTGACTATCTGGGGTGCAGAGAAGTCCGCGGCCTGGCCCCCTGACTCGGAGCGCTCTTCTGAGTCAAGGGATGTTCATTGTGAAATACCCCAGTGTTCCAGAGTACGACCTACAGGTGCAGAGTACTTACCTGTCCCGGGTTTATGCTGGCCGCAGTTCAGGCAACATGAAGCTGGTGACCGCTTCCATTTAAAACCGTGAATATCTCCATAGTCTCCCAGCTCGCTCCGCAAAGAAATGGTTTAGACTGTAGCGGTAACGCCGGCGCACGCTGCTGTATTCTGGCCCATGTACGCACCTGTAAGGCGCCACACAACTGGGTCACATTCTGCATACCTGATTACTCTGCAATGCGGATGACCGCGGCCGTTCGCCGTCACGCGCAGTACAGATTTTTTTCTACACTCGTGGAATATGCAATTCATATCGACGGCGGGTCTCCTGACCACAAGCGATTCCCATAATCCTCGGAGCTCAAGTCAGAAAACCCGTGGTCAGGCTGGGACACATACAGGGGGGCTGGAAAATCTTCAGACCCTCTCACTCGCTTATATTTTGCCATCTTGTGGCCTGATGCCCCCCATCATTCTGCACTCAGGACCCCATAATGGGTTCTTGGTCTCCTCACTCACCGAGGCCCTTCTTCCCCAATGACTTAGTTTGGGGGTCGGCGGGTCTACGAAGAGTCCTGGTTGTTGCTCTTCCATGTAAGTATTATGGGGGCCGCTGGGCCTTCATTTCTGGCATTCGGGACACCTGAAATGTTTCTGCAGCTTCCCCAGATCTGCGCCTCCACACAATCCTGTCTCTGAGCTCTGCAGGCAGTTCTGTCCTCCTCATGGCTTGGGTTTGGCTCTGATATGCATTGTGAGCGGTGAGACTGTATATAGACAGGGGGTGGGGGTGTCTTATATCATCTGAACTTCCACAGGTGACTTCAATCAGGGTGCAGTAGCATCTCAGATGATCAAGAGAGACAGGAGACCCTCAGAGCTTAACGTCACGTGTTATAGCAAAGGCGGGGGGTGTGGGGGGGTGGGGGGAGGGGATACTTATTCTGATGCAAAATGTTTGTAGTTTCTTAAAATTATAAACTAAGCTTTCTGACCCCCTGCTGCCACGTTGTCATTAGGAGTCGTTGAGGGCAGAATGATGGAGAAAGAAGGTCACAAAATAACAAAATGTGAAGAACAGCGAGGGGATCCGAAGACCCCCGGACCGCTGTACGTGCGCCCAGAACAAGCTGCCTGTCCCCGGCCTGAAGGGCACAATGTTTTGATCGTCTACCTCTTATATTTTGTGGGGAAGCGGTTCGTGGTCGTATCGCGGTCCGAGGTTCCACTAGGCGTCTCCATTGCAGAATCCATTCAAAACACAGAAAAAATAAATTACGCGTCGGCAGTATGGAGGACCCCATGACGGAAAGCGGACGGACATCATGGTGGTCAACGGCGCCAACCTGCTTTTAAAAGGGCATTTCCATGTCTGACAAACACGGTGAAACGGGAGCGCTGCGGAATACAAAGGGCCGAGTGCTCGGAAGGATGTAAGAGCTGAACTCCACCGAGCCGGCGCTGCAAACAGCCCAGCAGGGCGCACCGCGCTATTCCCTCGGCTCCTGGGTTACGGAATTGGCGCAGCTCCCTGTCCTCCCCTAACGCCTCTGAGGCCGGGCTCACAGGAATGTAAGCGCACATATGTGATCATTCGCCGCCCCTACACGGTTTTGCTCACACTTGCGTGTAAGCATTGTGCGATATGTGACGGCAAATAAAGACGCAGCGTCTTCTATTCTGCCACGTATTCCGTGTGCGAGAGCCCATTGTTCCCTATCCGCGCCGCCCAGATGCGATCACATGGCGTACGCCCGTGAGAGAGACGGCGTACGCCATGTGAGGGAGACGGCGCACAACGGTGTGAGAGATACGCCGTCCTGCGCAGTACAATATCGCTGCCACCGCACGGCGACAGGCCGGGCGCACCGCCAGCTCTCAGGGTTTTACACATACGGCGAGCGAACCCGCCTGACTAGTATAGCGTTCCAGAAACCGCCTCATGCAGGATGTTTAGCCATTCCCAACCACCGCATCCAGGGGGCGCCAGAGGTGGCATCCGCGCCGGGCAGATATTTACAGCATATCCTGTGTCGTGCCCTTTAAGGTCCTCGTTCTGTTCCTATAATACAGCGGTGACGTCACGAGTGAGCGAGCTCTTAGCGGTATCCAGCCTGTTGTGTAACTACAACTCCCAGCCAGGCACGGGCCTGACAAGCTGCAGACTATTACTCCTCCAGCGACGGGGTGGGGATCGGTAAGGGTTACTCACAGCAGCCATTCTGGGGTTTCCGGAATATTTTCCTTGACCTAAAAGATGAAAGAACAAACAGGAGCGTCAGAAAGTCGCCACAACCTGCGATCCGTCAACCGCGACATCACTTCTCTACGGACGGCGCCTCCTCATGAAATAAGGAAGAAATAGCGGTACATCTTCCCGGGTCAGTCTGGGTCAACATTTAGGTCTGAAAGCCGAGATCTAAGAAGTGGAGGAGATCCGTGTTATTACATCCTACATGTTAGGCCCAAAGCCTGAGGCTGCACTACTGCTAGCGGGCGCAGCGTGCCGGCAGAGTGACCACCCCAAAGGAGATAGCTGCCCATGTACTAAGCAATAAGGATCCCAACCAGCAAGTGGTGGTGCAGCTGTGTGTTGTACAGCCCTGCTCACATGGGAAGTCACATGGCAAACACCCCAGAGCCTACAGAGACTTAAAGGGACTTCCAGGCAGAACCTGGGATACACCGGGGGTCAGAGCGGAAGCCACTGCGCCAACCCGAGTCATGGCCGACACATGTAACTGCAGGCTGGGGTCTCGATGAAATCAATGGCAGCTGCTCCAGCAATTACCGGGGTAAAGGCATCGTCTCCCGCTTCAGCCCTGGGGTATCCCAGCACCAGTAGTGGGGGCTGCCTGGAGTACGGTGACATCCTGGACGGAACAGTAGCCAGTCCCGCTGCGTACACAGCCGATGCCAGTTGTCTCTGGCACAGCCGTTAACCCTTCTGATCGGGGCATTGTAAATGTCCTGATCGGTCCTCAACCCTCCCCCATCCATCATCAGTGAAAGCACAAGTGCCTCTTAGTTGCCATGGCCTGGGGGCATGCCAGTGACACCCCTCAATAGACGGCCTGTCAGAACGCAGTACAACGCAATACCATGGGTATTGCATTCTACTCTATGCGTGAACAAACTGCTGCAAGTTCAAGTCCCCTATGGGCCAAAAAACAAAAATGTAAAAAGGAGTAAAAAAAATTAAAAAGATCAAGTAAAAGAAAATTCCCATATTGCTAATAAAACCAAAATCGAACATTCCGCATCGCTGCGCCCATAAATGTCCGATCTATCGAGTAATGCATTATTTATCACGTACGGTAAATATAGACAAAAAAACCCAAAAAAACACAATGCCTGAATTTGGCCGGGTCTCCAAGAAAAAATGTAATTAAAAGCAAATAAAAAAGTCAGATATATGCCCGTAGATTTTGGACCATCCTCCAGACCGCGGCGCGCACAACTGCCAATACCGGATGACTTGTCTCACATCGGGCCGCACTTTACAAGGGTGGAGAAAGGACACTAAAAGGTTTGCCCGACGACATTCAGGCCGACCGCCAGCGACATCCACAGGGAAAAACATTAAACATTAACCCCGTAATGCTCTGACACAAGTGTACATCCTGGGTGCCCAGTACTGCGCCTGGCCGTAATGAAAGCCGGCTATGACTGACAGACAGCTTCCTGCTACAAGAGCGGGGATCGGTGAGGACACAGATCCCCGCTGTTAACCCAAAAAAATGCACGTTTGGCATCGCTGCGTCCATAATGACCCGCACAAGAAGCTGAACACACTATTCATCCTGTACAGCAAAAAACAAAAATATATATATATTTTTTTTAAAAAGATGGCGTCTTGTGATAAAGAAGCGGCTCCACAGGGAAACGTGGGAGACGGACCCGGGCCGCACTCCCCGCCGCAGGGAGACATGAAGGAAACCATTGAAAGTTTTTACATCATTGGCTTCATAATTCTGCATTTTTTCTTGCAGCGCACGATTTTATCGCCAGTGGGCAAGCACCCCAAAAGTGATCAAAAAGGCCATATGCACCCCAAAAATGGTACCAATCAAAGCTACAGCTCGCTGAGCACATAAGCAGCCCCCCCCGAGCGCCGGCCGTGGAGATATAAGAGGTTGTGGGACGTCAGATGCAGCGAGGCAAAGAAAAACAAAATAAATATAGGATAAACTTTAGCGCGGACGCAACGGCGAAGAAAAACGTATCGTTCACACAGAAAATAAATAAAGCAAAGAACAAACAGCGGAACGGAGGGGTTTTTTCCTCTCGGCCCTCCAGAAACAAAATGTAATAACATTATGGAATACATTATATGGGCCCGAAAAACGTACCAAAAACCCTTCCGCTCGCCACGCAGACCCCCCCCCCCCCCCCACCGGCCTCGCCGAACGACAAAAAAAAAAAATCATGCTTTTAAAAAGTTGAGATGAAAATCTACCCCCCAAAAATTGTCATATCATTTGGTCCAAAATGGGCCACGTCACTAAGGGGTTAATAAAACCAAACCCACCCGACCCTCTGCAGGAGCGAGATAACGCTGCAGCTGGCGGCGGCCGCCGGAGCGCCATCCGCCCCGCAGGGAATCTACTCACTTTTATGGAGACAAGAGAAAAGGTCTGCAAAGCGCATCATGTGACTCCGCCCCCTCCACCGCAGAAATCTGCCAAACGGCTGCGCCTCGCCGACGCACTGCAGATCCAAAAACCGTACATTCACACAAAGAGGTGCGAACGTCCTACAGCGCAAGATCCGCACCAAACGCCGCATCATTCCTACAGCAAAAATGGCGTCTGCAACAGTGATGTCGTTCCACCGCGGACAATATGCGCCAAATCCGCTGCACGTACCGTGCGCTCCGGCCGCCATCACGCCGCGCACAATATGCACCAAATCCGCTGCACGTACCGTGCGCTCCGGCCGCCATCACGCCGCGCACAATATGCACCAAACACCCTGCACGTACCGTGCGCTCCGGCCGCCATCACGCCGCGCACAATATGCACCAAACACCCTGCACGTACCGTGCGCTCCGGCCGCCATCACGCCGCGCACAAGGCGCCGCAGAGTTATCCGTGTTAATTCTGCTTCTAAAAACAAAACCACAAAATCCGCAGAAACACGAATTCACACCCGGACTTCTGCCGGCAGACTCTACCCACTAACCCCTTAGTGACCGGCCCATCGTGTGCTTACGTCCCGCAGCCGCGGCGGTCTCCCTCACTACATCGCAAACAGCCGACACCAGCCGGCAACAGCTCCAATAAGCGTCAATTCTGATAGTGGCATTTAAAACCTGAACGATGTTCTGGGGCCCCGCAGTGAGATGGCAGGGAGCCGTGCGGGTGTCATGGCAGAATGCCCATCAAGCCATCCCCGTGGGGTGGCTTCACAGACTGCCTGCTACGGCATTACATCGCACCGCAGGAGCGATCAGAGCGACACTAGTTGTGGCCCCTCTGAGGGAAAAAAAAAAGAAAAAGTTTTACTAATCATTAAAAAAAAAAATATCATATTTATAATAAAAGAATCTAAATAACAAAAAAAAAAGTATTTTGGTATCGCCGCGTCCGTAAGAGTCCGAACAACGTAACGCATTATTTACCCGATACGGCGACAGTCATCCAGAAAAAACAAAACACCAGCAATGCGCTTTTTTGCTCGTCCGGTCTCCAAGAAAAAAAATGCAATGAAAAGCCGTATATATTTCAAAATGGTAGCAACGGAAACTACAGGACGTCCCCCAAAAATGTTGAGGGTCCTTCACGCGGAGGGACGGTCTCGCCGGGGGTGGGTGGGGGGGGTGGTGGTGTTAAGAGTCCTTCACGCCGGGGGACAGTCGCCGGGGGGGGGGGGGGGGGGGGGGAGGGGTGTTCAGGGTCGTCACGCGGAGGGACGGTTGCCGGGGGGGGTGGTGGGGTGGGGGGGGGTGGGGGTGTTCAGGGTCGTCACGCGGAGGGACGGTCGCCGGGCGTGGGTGGGGGGGGGGTGGTGTTGTTAAGAGTCCTTCACGTCGGGGGACGGCCGCCGGGGAGGGGGGGGGGGGGGGGGGGGTTGGGGTGTGTGTTAAGGGTCCTGCACGCGGAGGGACGGTCGCCGGGGAGGGGGGGGGGGGTGTTCAGGGTCATCACGCGGAGGGACGGTCGCCGGGGGGTGGGGGGTTGTGTTCAGGGTCGTCACGCGGAGGGACGGTCGCCGGGGGTGGGGGGGGTGGTGTTGTTAAGAGTCCTTCACGTCGGGGGACGGCCGCCGGGGGGGGGGGGGGGGGGGGGTGTTCAGGGTCATCACGCGGAGGGACGGTCGCCGGGGGGTGTGTTCAGGGTCGCCACGCGGAGGGACGGTCGCCGGGGGTGGGTGGGTGGGGGGTGGTGTTGTTAAGAGTCCTTCACGTCGGGGGACGGCCGCCGGGGGGTGTGTGTGTGTGTGTGTGTGTGTTAAGGGTCCTGCACGTGGAGGGACGGTCGCCGGGGGGGGAGGGGGGTGTTAAGGGTCGCTGAGGGACGGTCGCCGGGGGAGGGAGGGGGTGTTCATAGTCGTCACGCGGAGGGACGGTCGCCGGGGGGGGGGGGGGGGGGTTAGGGTCGTCACGCGGAGGGACAGTCGCGCCGGGGGGGGTGTTCAGGGTCGTCACGCGGAGGGAGGGTCGCCGTGGGGGGGGGGTGTGTGTGTGTTCAGGGTCGTCACGCGGAGGGAGGGTCGCCGGGGGGTGTGTGTGTGTGTGTTCAGGGTCGTCACGCGGAGGGAGGGTCGCCGGGGGGGGGGGGGGGGGGGGGGGTGTTAAGGGTCGTCACGCGGGGGGACGGTCGCCGGGGGGTTAAGGGTCGTCACGCAGGGGGACGGTCGCCGGGGGGTTAAGGGTCGTCACGCGGGATGACGGTCGCCGGGGGGTTAAGGGTCGTCACGCGGGGGGACGGTCGTCGGGGGGTTAAGGGTCGTCACGCGGGGGGACGGTCGCCGGGGGGTTAAGGGTCGTCACGCGGGGGGACGGTCGGCGGGGGGTTAAGGGTCGTCACGCGGGGGGACGGTCGCCGGGTACGTTAAGGGTCGTCACGCGGGGGGAGGGTCGCCGGGGGGGGGTGTGTGTGTGTGTTCAGGGTCGTCACGCGGAGGGAGGGTCGCCGGGGAGGGGTTAGGGTTGGGGTTAAGGGTCGCTCACGCGAAGGGATGGTCGCCGGGGAGGGGTGTTAATGGTCGTCACCGCGGAGGGACGGTCGCCGGGGGGGTGGGGGGGGGTGTTAAGGGTCCTTCACACCGGGGGACAGTCGCCGGGGGGGGAGGGGTGTTCAGGGTCGTCACGCGGAGGGACGGTCGCCGTGGGGGGGGTTTGATGGTGTTAAGAGTCCTTCACGCCGGGGGACAGTCGCCGGGGGGGGGGGGGGGGTGGGGGTGGGGGTGGTGTGATCAGGGTTGTCACGCGGAGGGACGATCGCCGGGGCATGGGGGGGTGTTCAGGGTCGTCACGCGGAGGGACGGTCGCCGGGATGGGGGGGGGGGGGGGGTGTTCAGGGTCGTCACGCGGAGGGACGGTCGCCGGGGGGGGGGGGGTTGGGGGGGTGTTCAGGGTCATCACGCGGGGGGACGGTCGCCGGGGGGGGGGTGTGTTCAGGGTCGTCACGCGGAGGGACGGTCGCCGGGGGGTTAAGGGTCGTCACGCGGAGGGACGGTCGCCGGGGGGTTCAGGGTCGTCACGCGGAGGGACGGTCGCCGGGGGGTTCAGGGTCGGCACGCGGAGGGACGGTCGCCGGGGGGTTCAGGGTCGGCACGCGGAGGGACGGTCGCCGGGGGGTTCAGGGTCGGCACGCGGAGGGACGGTCGCCGGGGGGTTCAGGGTCGGCACGCGGAGGGACGGTCGCCGGGGGGTTAAGGGTCGTCACGCGGAGGGACGGTCGCCGGGGGGTTAAGGGTCGTCACGCGGAGGGACGGTCGCCGGGGGGGGGTGGCTTTGAGGGTCGTCACGCGGGGGACGGTTGCCTGGGGGGGGGTGGGGTGTTAAGGGTCGTCACGCGGAGGGATGGTCGCCGGGGGGGGGGGGGGGGGGGGATGTTGAGGGTCGTCACGCGGGGGGACGTTCGCTGGGGGGTTCAGGGTCGTCACGCGGGGGGGCGGTCGCCGGGGGGTTAAGGGTCGTCACGCGGGGGGGGCGGTCGCCGGGGGGTTAAGGGTCGTCACGCGGGGGGACGGTCGCCGGGGGGGGGGGGGGTGTTAAGGGTCGTCACGCGGAGGGACCGTCGCTGGGGGGTTCAGGGTCGTCACGCGGGGGGACGGTCGCCGGGGGGTTCAGGGTCGTCACGCGGGGGGACGGTCGCCGGGGGGTTCAGGGTCGTCACGCGGGGGGACGGTCGCCGGGGGGGTTAAGGGTCGTCACGCGGGGGGACGGTCGCCGGGGGGGTTAAGGGTCGTCACGCGGGGGGACGGTCGCCGGGGGGGTTAAGGGTCGTCACGCGGGGGGACGGTCGCCGGGGGGTTAAGGGTCGTCACGCGGGGGGACGGTCGCCGGGGGGTTAAGGGTCGTCACGCGGGGGGACGGTCGCCGGGGGGGTTAAGGGTCGTCACGCGGGGGGACGGTCGCCGGGGGGGTTAAGGGTCGTCACGCGGAGGGACGGTCGCCGGGTTTCTGCAGCAATTGCAGACAAAGAAAGAACAAAAACAGAACACATCCGATTCTGCGTTTTCTCCGGTGGTTTTTGCGCGGCTTCGCCTGTCCGCGGGCAGACCCCACGGGGAAATTACAGCATAAGAAAACCCGCGTTTCAGCGTCAAGAAGTCGCGGCGAGATACGGAAACACGACTCTCGCCTCAGATCTCCATTCTCACCGGCGGAGCTACAGCCGCACGCAGATTTGTGTCAAACACCGCAGATTCTGGCGCAGTTTTTGAGGCGGAGCTCACGGGGATCATTCCAGGGTTTATTCCGCCGGTTTGCGCAGATTTTCCCCGCTGTTTGCGGACAATGTCTCACGAGCCTCCTCCACTCGGCTGCTTCCGTAATCATCACACATTCTTCCGTGTCGCGTCCGGCGCAAAAACCGCAGCAGAGTCACCCGTGTGAACGCGACCTGACGCTAATGGCAGCACCGCCCGCTCCCCGCCTCTAGGGGGAGTCCTACTGGAAGGAAGAGCTCACCCACCTGTCCTCACGCCGCCACTCCAGGAATCAGAGCGCCCACCAGCCGCGTTCCCCGTCCGCCACACTCGTCCTCTGACTGGCCATTAAAGTTCCGCCTCTCCCTGGATCATAACCTGCATTGTGATTGGCTGAAAACACGGAAGCGCTTGCCGCATTGGCATTTGATTGGCTGTTAGCTTTGACGGACACTTCTACAAACCAATAGACGCTCAGAATAGACGACGTGCTATTGCTGTGCGACGACGTTGACGCTGGTAGTGATTGCAACGCTTGCCAGTAGTAAACATGGCGGCTGCGTCCTCACGTGACCCCACAGAGTGATAACTGTAGTAGTGCATGACACATATTACACAACAATACCTGTGAAGATATTTGTATTGTAGCTCTGCAAATAGGATTTAGGTAGAATGCATACAAATCATCTGTTCTGTGCAGAAAAGATGGCCGCGCTCGCAGCGGGGGAAGCTGGAATAGCAAAAAATAGAAAAAAAACAAAACCCGTTTCGGCGCGGGACAACCCCTTTAAATATGAGAAAAGTTTTTTTGCCTATTTTTTTATGGTTTATTTTTAATAATAATTTTTAAAAAATGTTACTTTTCAGATTTTTTTTTTGGCCCCCACAGGAGACTTGAACTTGTTGTCGTTTGATTGCTTCTACCATATACTGCAGTACTTCAGTATTGCAATATGTAGTATTTCTGAAGGCCTTCTATTAGGACAGGCCACAGCGGGTTGTTCGGGAGGCTCCCGGCGGCAATGGCGATTGTTCATGAGGCCCCCGGCGGCCATGGCGGTTGTTCATGAGGCCCCGGCTGCCATGGGACCCAGACCGCACCTCCCCATCTCATTCGACTCCAATCAGGGCATTTAAATGGCGCTATGAGAATTGACAGCTGCATTTAAAGAGTTAACAGACGCGATCGGCTTGAGCGCTAATCATGACTATTGCCACTGGGTGTCAGTAAGTAGCATGATCAGCTCCCCCATCCCCCGCTCCGTACAAACTCTGATGCTGGAGGCCGTATATTTAAGCTCAATAGCGTGAAGGGTTAAAATAGCATGTTGTGACGAACGCGTTTACCACGGGCATCGATTAACCCCTTAAAGGGATTTGCAGGGAGAATTCTATTGCTCACATCTCCTCCAGATCGGTCATCAATAGCTGATTGGCGGGGGTCTCCACAGTCCTTCATGCATCTCGCGTATTGTCTGTACGTCCGTGCGCCCTCCATTGACTTCTATGTGGACCTTTGGTGCGCAAAAATACGCAGAACCGAGCGGGACCGGGAAATGTGAACAAAACCTTTTGAAATCAACGGGATATATTTACTGCGTGCGAAAATGCGGTCAGCCTTCCGGTGGGAGCGGACGGAAATAGAAAAAAGGATTTTAATTCCTTTTTTTTGCTTTTTCTCACAGTAATTGCCGTACAGTAAAAAGCGCGCTCCGTTTTTTGCGCGGATCGTTACGGATGTAACAAGACCAAAAACAAAAAAGAAAAGTGCGCAAAAAGTGGTTCCTTTTCTTATTTTTTATATGGATTTTTGGACCGTTTTGTTTTTCCCCTCACTGGGCACAGTCATCAGCTGCACACAAAGGGGGGCAGAGCAGCTCCGGGTAATATGGCGTCTCTTAGGCCGGTGGATTCTGCATGCGGGAGCGCGCAGCGGAGTCCATCTCTGACCGTGGCCGGCGAACCAGCGTACCTTCTTCTTCTGCATTGCGGATGACCGCGGACGCTCGCCGCCAGTGATGCGCAATACGGATTTTATTTTTAAACATTTGTCTTTCCCGCGCCGTTGCTCAGTGATGACAGCGGACAGTCCACAGTGTCAACTACGGATGGGCTGCGGGTCAAACGGCTTCCAGTGACTTCAATGGCGGCCGTCTGTGCGGATTTCCCACAGAAATAGGACATGCTGCGATTTTAGATTGCGGTCGCTGTGCGCTCATCTGATCGGACGTGCGAGTGTTTAGACTCAATGCCTATGCCATTGGCCAGACGCCCGCAGCAGTGTCCGCCCACAGACATGCCACGTTAACAGATTCTCCCGTGCCCACAAGCAGAACTCAACTGCGATCTTCCGCTCGCGGGGAAAAATTGCGCATGTTTTATTTGGCGTGGAAAATCGCACAGATGGCTTCCATTTCAGTCAATAGAAGACGTCCGTTCTGCGATATTTTACAGTGAGCACTGCGGAAGTATCGCGGGAATCCGCGTCATAGTGCAGCAGCGGCGCATGTTGCACTGAACTGCGCATGTGCGCTAGCTCGCCGGCCGAGACACTCATGGCAAATCTGTACAGGTGAGTACAGGGTCTGTGGGGGTCACCAGGTCTGATTATGCTGCGAGATTTCGCAGTCGGTATCCGACCCGGCCGTGGGCATGAGGCCGTATTCTGTATACTAATGATGATATATACCTTTATATATTTTTATATGGGGAGGCTTCTGGCTTTTTTATGTCCCTGGAGGGGACTTGAACTTGCGATCATATGATCGCTCAGCTAATACCCTGCAGTGCTTCTGTACTGCAGAGTATTATCTCTTGTCTTTCAGTATACCAGCCGTGGCAACCATTTGGTCCTCTGTGATTGGCTGGTAGAGGGCTGATGACACCACAGAGGGCGCTCACACCTCTACATGCCACGATCACATTGATCATAGTGTTCTGCCGGACCCTGGCCGTCAGTGACGGCTGGATCCTGTTACGGATAGCACGGTCGCAGCTTCTGAGCGGGCGTCATCTAGACGCCGCACATTCTGAAAGCCCATACATGTACGCCGTGGGGCGGGAAGGGGTTCATTTTTTATTGCCATGCTTTGCTTTTTGTATGCGTTTGTTGTGCAGGAGATCGGCTACAATGTGTGCGGCAGGAATGTGACTCCCGTCTCCATGTGTGTCCGGTGACAAAGGGGGTCACACTGACACCTCTGAAGGGGAAACCTTTTAATGTTGGGCAACTAAACTTTTTGAGTTTCTGCTTCCATTGATACAAATTTCTGTATCCGAGTGTCATTAATGGGGGTTCTGGGGGGCCACACCGGGGGGCGAGCTGTAATAACCCCTATGGAGCTGGTTTCCTGCCCAGGCAGAGTAGTGAGTAGGGTGGAGTGTGATGTAGTGACCCGGAGTGTTAGTTGGTGCCGGAGCCATCGCTGTGAGCACATTACCTCTGGACGAGCGGTGCGGCAGCATGAAGACCGTCCCCCCGGCAGCCGCACCGTCCCCCCGGCAGCCGCACCGTCCCCCGACAGCCGCACCGTCCCCCGACAGCCGCACCGTCCCCCCGGCAGCCGCACCGTCCCCCCGGCAGCCGCACCGTCCCCCGACAGCCGCACCGTCCCCCCGGCAGCCGCACCGTCCCCCGGCAGCCGCACCGTGCTATCAGTGTGACAAGTATTGTGTCTCTTCTGCTACAGAACGGCGAAATTTGGTTGCACTCAAATGACTGTTCCCAAGTCGCCGAGTATTACTGGCATGGGAGACTACCCCCAAGGGGTTGAAGCAGCCTCATCCCCCCCCCTCCACCCCCCAGGGTTGTCCAAATTATGTTTTTTGAGTTTTGTCAGTGAAATGGAAAGTAAGTTGTCCCCTGTCTGTTGCGCCTTTTTATTTCTCCATGACTATGGCCGGTGAACGGCTGGTGGTGGGGGTGTGTGTGTGGGGGGTTCCTGTCCGCCCCCATGCATCACACAGAGCGGGGCACACTTACCGGACCCATTTTGCTGGAAATGTTTTGATTTTGCGTCGCTGCAGTCGGAGAGCCCTAACTGTAATATTTCTGTTGACACAACACTGAGTGGCCCCCTTTATTAGAGCCCCCTCCCTCTCACGATTGCCGCTCCCCTGTACGGTAATTCTCCCCGTGACCCCGGAGCATAAAATCACGTGACAAGTTTTACGCAGATCAGTTTCAGTGTGAATCCACATTAGATGGAAGATCCAGCGATCGGAGCGACTTCCCTCGAGGCCGGTCATCGGTGCTATACTAGCCGGGGGCTTCACTGCCAACCGTGGGGGGGTTCTTGTGTAACGGTGCAGAGAGTATACAGAGAATGGCGCGATCGAGGAAAACATCCAGAGAAAGGGGATCCTGTGGATGGAAACAACTCATCACTGAAAGGGGTCGGAGGAGGATGTCAGGAATCGTTCTGACCAACAGGCTGCACAGTCAGCTGAATACAACGCCGGGGCTCCAACTAACGTGTCCAAACGCACAACTAGCCGTTCCTCCGCACGGATGGTATAACAGCAGACGACCAGTTCCAGCGCCGTTGTGTCTAAGGCCGGGCTCACACAAACTGGTCGGAATTTGCATGCATGCAGTGGATTCCAGCTGTGAGCCCGGCCGGTGACCCTGCACACCTGAGTTATCTGTATTGCGAATGACCGTGGCAGCTCAGCGGTTTTTGTTTTTTTTGTTGCATTTCCCGTGCCGTCGCTAAGCGATGACCCAGGTACCCGCAGCCCATCCTAAATGTTAATGGGAGGGATGAGGGGTTCAATGTTACTTGAGTACGGGCTGCGGGTCGGACGCCTCTGTTGACTTCCATGGAGACCGTCTGTACGGAGTCTGCAGCACAGGAGAGCGCGCTGCGATTGTTCACGGAATACGCAATTCATATTTGTGAGTGTGAAGGAAAAATCAGCACTACGTGCCTCACAATGCCGGCATTTACCATGGGAAGCCTAGACGGACGGCAATTGTGGAATTCGCAATTAGAATCTGTTTGTGTGAGACCCCCCGTACGAGAAACAGACCGGCGAGACTCAGGGGGCAAAAGAGCGCAAAACTTGTATCATTGAGCAGCGGAAAAACATCTCCTGGTCAGATGATGGAGGTCAGAATTTGGCACAAGCAGCATGAATCGCTGACCCCTTCCTGTCAGCCGGTCAGAACATGTCAGCACCACCATCTAATCTGCGACAACTACAAGAAGCTTCCTGTCCGCAGGGGCCGATAGTCCAGCGCAACTATTACATCACAGAGTGGGATCTACATCATGGCGAATCGCTGCGGTTCTGAAGGCCAAAGGAGTCCAACGCTACTAGATGGGGGCTAATAAAGGGGCGGTCAGTGTAGCGGCTTGGGGGCTTGTTTTTTGTGGGGTGACGTGTATTTTTCAGTGGTAGCACTTTGGGGTACATCCGATTCCGCACGGCGTATTCTATCCTGTCTGCTGCAGGTCACGAAGCTCACATTATGTTATTCCCACCTTGACGCTAATAGATACAAACTGCGAAGAAGTGCTTTACTTTACGGGATTACTGCTGGCGATTGGAAACGGTTTCCTTTCTCTTGAGCGACATTTCAGTAATTGCCAAATAAAGTTCCCAGAACGAGCACTAGGTGGCAGTATTGCCCCTGACAACTGCTTTCTGCTTCGCCCATAAACTTCATTAGCTGGTAGGATGGGGGGAGTTGTTGTCCGAATGAAGCCGGTCAGGTTACCTATTGTGTATATATACTCACACTGGGGGACAAAGCAAATATACGGCAGAGGGAGGGGGGTTAGTTTAGGCAGATGCAGATAAGCATCAATTAAAGGCGAAGTTTCATGGACCTTTGCCAGTCTTAGTAATTATGTAACCATGGATACGGGAAAATTTCATACAAATTCATTAGTGGGAAACAGCGATGAGCACAATGTGAGTAAATGTGTGGGATCCCCAGAGTTAGAGCCTAACTAATGCAATATGGTAGTGCTGTATGAATAACGAGGCTCCGTTATCGCCCAGATTACTCGCCCGCTGTGATCAGGACACCCGGCATTCAGGGATTGACATTTGCTGGTCTAGAGCCCTAATAATGACATTATGCTGCCATGCGGGGCCCTAGAACACCAGCGCTCTGCCGCCTGAGCGCCAAGAACCTTAGAACTAACAGCTTCCAGCCTCAGTGCGCAGGATCATGGCGGCCTTGGCTATGTACGAACCATGCAGGGTGCCGGCCACCAGCATGTAGGGAGGGCACCAAGCACCAAGCAAATGTAGGCTGGGGGCGATCGCCCCGTTTAGGTTTTCTTCCTCCGTGCAGCAGTATTTTGTGGTGGTACATGGATTATCCTCATCCTGGCTGTTTCTCTTCTGGAATGTTCCACGGTGCCCTTGTCAGCCCATCGGTGCCCCCGCAACACATTGCTTAGTTCTACTGCTATGCTATGAGCTTGGTTCTGTAACTGTATTGATGTTCTGAGGTGTAGAAAGCAGCAACATAACAGACTCACACCGGAACAGCTCAGTGAATAACTACTGTACCAGAACCAAGACTGTAACATAAATACAGCCCCAGAACCAAGCTCATAACATAAACACAGCCCCAGAACCAAGCTCATAAGATAAATACAGCCCCAGAACCAAGCTCATAAGATAAAAAGAGCACCAAATGGGATGAAACTGAAAGGGAGGCGACACAGATTAGATATTAGAAAGTGAGGGGGATCAATGAGTGGAACAGGTTACCACGGGAGGTGGGGAGTTCTCCTTCAATGGAAGTCCTCAAACAATCCTGCATTGAGCAGCGGGTTGGACCCGATGACCCTGGAGGACCAGAGGATCCAATGACCCTGGCGGTCCCTTCCAATTCTACCACTTACTGGGAGCAAATGCGCAAGCGCAAGAAGCTACGGAGCCATCACTGCTGTCAGCGCATGCGCCTGGGCTGCACAATTCCGCGTATGTCCACTGGGACTGCAAGGATTCAGCAGTTCTGGCCAGGGAATAAATGCTACTTCAGTAGTGACAGAACATTCATCGCCCCGGCCGGAAATAAAAGGCACATAATGTATGCTACGTCATCGGAAACGGAAGACTCAGGACTCTGTGCGGTCACGTGACCTTTCGGAAATCTCAGAGCACCGATTACATCTGGATGGGGGGGGGGGGGGGGGTTTGCAGTTCAGAAGTAAGTTTATAAAAAGTATTTAGCAGCGACAAAACTCCTCTAAGCGAAAGCAGAGCACCTTCTATTTCTGGGCCGTGACAGTCTGTGGCTGCTAGGGGGCGCTCTTGTGCTTCCAGTAAAATGACACAAATCTGAGAGGATAGATGTCAGGCATATTGCATTGTAATCCCATGTATGGTGTTAGGGATGCCCTCTGGCTCATTCCTGCAATAATAGCACATAGTGAGCCTTAACAAAGACAAATGTGTGCAGCTAAACACAACAGAGGAAGTGATTGGAAACCACACATTTAGGAGCGCCCCCCTCTCCCCCATCTGATTCCCCTGCAATGTTTTATAACACTGGCTCCAAAAGAATTGAATTCCTAGACAATACATGTGCGGCAGAAACCCCCATCATGCAACCTGCATATACTCAGTGCAAGACCCTTTATGTCCCCCTGTGCTGTGTGGGGGGACAGGACATGGGTAACTGGTGCATCTGCACTGGGGCCCCTACTAGCACCCGGGCCCCTGCCAGCGGTGCCAACTGGGATGTGGATAGAGGTGAAAAGTATTGAGGACTTTAAAAAATACACTTTCCTAAAGGCATAAAGAGCATCAGTACCGTCTCGAAGATCTCGTATAATAAAAACCTTGCGTTGCGCCGCGGCCGGCCTGCGAAGCAGAAGACACAGTAAGAGGTAGACTGAGGATAATTCCCACCGTTTGGTGAAATGTTTCAGCCCCCTTCTGATTTAAGAGATATGCATCTGCAAAAACATATTTACTCCCGTCCTGTCTTCTCCACAGCAGGGGCAGCGGCGCTCTGTAACAGCGGCCCTCGTGGGACAAGCTGATTCGCCGGCGCTCACCACCAATCAGCGGTATGTACGGGCGGCAGCGCAGAGGAGAAAGAGAATCGCTCTCCTCCTCTGCGGTGGAGCCGAACCGGCCGGCAGCTGTGTGATAAGGACATGAGACCCTGCTATAGTAACCGGCACATTTGTTTTAGAAGATGCACTGATTCCCCCCAACCCTACCCCCCATAGCATGCTATGAACAGTATCTGCTGCGGAACGCTCATTGGCCCTAATGACATCAGACACTCATCGGATACCCTTCAGCTGGTGTGTCCCTCCATTCCTGTTTGGTATAATCGGTTAATCATAACCCTAGAGACTCCCTGACTGACGAGGGTGAACGACGCTCACACCAAATACTGACTTCTCTTCAGTCATTTTGCATTTTGTTGATATAAGTCAGTGTATGAGCGAGCACAACCCTGTGTGTATGGGAGCAGCTCCACCGTCACCCTGCTGGCCACGGAAGACAGTGCAGGAGCAGACATGTGAGGGCATGTCCCCCTCCTCCTTAGACCCGGATCACCGGAGGTGTCTGATAGCTCCATATACCGGCAGCTGTCAAAAAGTTTTTGTCCCCCAGTGATCTAAGACGTCTGTCCGAGTCCGGCGGAGGTGATTGCCTTACGAGGAATTACACATTTAATTATATTGGATTAACATTGCAGGAAAATAGTCTGCAGCGGACGGACGCAGAGCGTCTATCAACATGCAATAACACGTTACTGTGTTACATGCCTGTGTTTGTGAGGAGAGTGAAGGGCCGGTTTATACCTTCTGGATGTTTAAGGCGTCATTGTGTTAGATTTTGCTTTTATTATATACAGGGTTATTACAAATCTTCTTCCCAATGTGAAACCCCCAGAACTCCTGATTAATGACACTCGGAGACAGAAATGTGATACGTATGAATGGAAACAGAAACTCAAAAAGTTTTCTTGCCCAACATCAGCAATAGATCCCCCCAGAAGTGTTGGTGTGGCCCACCTTGTCTCATACAAGGAGCCTGGAGTCACGTTCCTGCCGCACACGTTGTAGTGGATTACAACTAACGGATGCAATGGCTTCTGGGAAGTCGCAGGTCATGATAAGCGGTAAGGGTGGCATGTGGACTCTAACTACACGGTGTAAAGTCCGGGAACGTGGAGGATGAGGAAGAAGCTCACCACCGGCATGGCCGATCCATCTGTCTGGTGATCACTGCTCACTTCTGATGTCATTGTGATAATGGTGGGGGCGCCCCGTCCTGGTGGGATTTCCTGTCCCGGCTGCAGCAGAAGCTGTATCTGTAGCCTTCAGGTAGGAAATTCCCGAGATTGTTCCCTCTTGGAAGAAGAAGGGGCCGGACACTTTCCTACAGGTTACAGCGCCAAGCACATTCACCGCGGGGGAGTAGTCCTTACGCTCCACGTAGACAGGCGGGTCTCCACCCCCCACATTCTTACAACCCAAAAGGTGGAAGGCGTCTTCATCACTAAACACTAAAAACTCCATGAAACCGTCGCTTTTCATTACAGTTTGCGGAACGACCGTCGCCGCGCTCAGTCGTCCGGTCGCAGGGTCGGTAACAATTGTAATCCGTAGGGATAACATCACAAATGTTTGTGCAAAAGTTCCCACACGGTCGGCGGCGGGATGTATAATTCTCTGCTCACTCTAATGGTGGATTTCTGAGGATTTCATGTGAAACTTCCACGGACGCCCCGCTGTTTTTCGCGCTTACTGGCAGACAAATGATTTTCGCTTACAGATGCAGCATTTTTCCTTAAAGAACCCCCGCACTCTCACTTTTGGAGCGCTACTGCTCTGTCGGCCGTTTCTGGCTCTTTATAGCCCCTGGTATCCCTGCCAACAGGAGCTGAAAACGGCCGACAGAGCAGAAGCGCTTTGAAGGGGAAAGTGCAGGTACTCCTTAAAATTGTGCGCCCGATGGGCGGAGCTTCACCAAACTTTGTTACAAAATGACGTTGCACACGAATAATACGCTGGTAGACGTGAAAATAAAGAACACAAATTGTTCTCACGTCTGGCAACGCACAAATCTCGCCTGATTTTCATGGGCGCGTGAAAGCAACCTAAGGCTGCCTTCACACGGGCGATAAAAGCGCGTGATACGGAAGTGAGTAAAAAGGCAGCATTTTGAAACCAATGATTTTCGATGGTTTCCTTCACGCCGGCGCCTCGCTGCACTCCTCCCTTGTATTATCTTCTATCGTTGGCGTCAGTTTGAAGCTCTGCCCACATCTGGCACCAGCGGGTACGGGCACTCTAGGCGATCTTGACATCGGCACTGGTCAGGCTCTGTAGCTCCTGTCAATCCTCTCCCTCCTGATTCACTCCATGAAATACTCGTTTACCTGCCATGTTGTGGTTGGTACAGTTTGCACCCGACTCTTCATGCCGACGCTCGACAAGCGGGGTCTGTTTACCCACAATTCCTTCTTCTAGCTTCAGGAGGTGGTCAGGATCGGTTCTTCTTTCATGCAAATTAGGTGGTTCAGAGTTCAGGGAAGGCGGTCATATGTTGTCCATCTCAGTAGTCATTTTAGATTAACCCCTTCCCGCCTCCAGGGTGTATATACACATCTTGGGTAAGAAGAGGTTCATGCAAAAAGACATATAATTACGTCATATGGATGGCGCGGGCGCAGGAGTGCAATCCGCAGTGGAAGTTGACAACTGTGACTTGACAGGTGACCTTCCGCTGCAATGGCGGGGATCAGCGAGAACACTGATCCCCACTGTTAAACCTCTTACATGCCATGATCAAGATTGATGGAAGCATGTATGGAGTTAACAGGGGGAGGGCACTTCCTCTGTGACATCCTCAGCCGTCCGCCATGGGAGAGCCAATAAGTTGCCATGGCAACCGGAGGCCTACCGATGGCCTCTCAATCTGCTGAATCTGCTATAGCAAGCACTGGCATGTAAATAACATAATACACTGCAGTACAGAAGTACTGCAGTGAATTATCTACATGATCAGAAGGGATGTAAAAAAAGGTGAAAAAAATAGTGAAAAAAAAATTATAACAAAAACATTTTTTACGCACATTTTCCTTTCTTTGGTTTTGATTTTAAAAAAAGCCATAGGTTTGGTATTGCTGCGTCTGTAACAATCCATACAATAAATTAAAAGCACTTTGTATCTAGCACAGCAGCGCTTTTAAAAAAAAACAAAACGAAAAAACTGAGCCAAAATGCTTTTTTTTTGTTTATTTTGCCTCACAAAAAGTGCAATAAATGTGATTTCAAATGTTATATTTACCCCTAAATGGTACCCTTAATAACTACAGCTAATCACATGCAAAAAAAGTCAACACAGGTCTCCGTCCATGGAAAAAAATCACAGGACTTTGAATGCAGCGATGAAAGAAACAACTTATTTTCCAATAAAAACCCTTGTGGAAAAACCTAAAAAATCTATCGTTTTGGTATTGTCGTATTTGTACCGACCTTCAAAAAAAAGATATTATGTCATTTATACTGAATAGTAAACGCTGGTTAAAAAAAAAAAATGTCAAAATTCAGAATTTAAGTTCTAAAAAATACTATATCTAACCTAAAATAATACTAATAAAACCTATTGCTCGCTTTGCAAAAAATCACCTTCAGGGCACATTCAGACGACCATATATCGGCCAGGTATTCACGCCGGCCGATATACGGCGTCTCTCTCTGCAGAGGGAGGAGGCTGGAAGAGCCGAGAGCAGTGCTCTGAACTCCCGCCCCCTCTCTGCCTCCTCTCCACCCCCTCTCCGCCCCTCTGCACTATTTGCAATGAGAGGAAGCTGGGTGGGGCGGGGCTAAGTTCTGGGAATTAGCTCCGCCCCACCCCACCTCTCCTCATTGAAAATAGTGCAGGGGGATGGAGAGGGGGCGGGAGCTCAGAGCACTGCTCGTGGCTCTTCCAGCCTCCTCCCCCTGCAGAGAGGGACACCGTATATCGGCTGGGTTTTCACCCTCATACGGACAGGTCGATGGAAAAATAATGAAATTATGGCTTTTGAAAAGTGGAGATGAAATTCCCCAAATAGGTCGCTTCACTAAGTGGTTAAAGGGGTCAGGTGAAGACGGCATCGCCTGTTTGTGTGTCCCGTTAGGGTATATGAATGTATATACAGATGCTCAGTAAGAGCGGCTCTCATTCTGGAGGACTCTCTAACAATCTAGTGTTATAGTATGACCATTCTTGTGAACGGCTGTCCTGTAATACTACATTTACCCTGTAGTGGCTGCTGCAGGAGAACTGTGTAGCTGGTGTGCCTCTCCTGGCAAAATCAGGTGATTGCCAAGGTGATCAGCTGTTTGCCCCCGCTTCCACATTCTGGGCAGAGTTGTACATCGCGGCACAACATTTTTAAAGAGCTCTGGGTAAAAAGACCTAGCAAAATGACAACCAATTTTTCTAAGCCAGGGATGTTCTCAGAGTGGTTGTCACTTCATGTCTTGGTTGGTTAAGATTTGGAAAAGAAGGTTAGAAGTGAAGAATAAGGCCATTAATACAATAATTGTTGGTGTTGTGGGGTTCAGACCACCACTGACCACACATTGAGGAATGTCCCTTTTTTGTAACTACCAGGCACAGCTTCATGTAGAGATATGCTGCTGTGCCGTAAGCAATAGGTGCAGTGAACTTTTCACGGTGTTGGCTATCCGTGCAGTTGGTGGATTGCAAAAGGACCCTCATCAGGGCACCCAGTACCCGGTCGTTAGTGTATGTCCGATGTGATGCCAGTGCCTCTTAGAGTTATGCGATGATAAAATAAACAGTCCCAAGCTCTTTAGTGAAACTGGAGGCACACAGTTTACTTGTAGCTTGGAGAACAGGAAGTCCAATACAGGCAACCACATACAATTATTTCCAAATTCTTGATGGGAGACAGGACATGAGGTAGCCAGGCTAAGTTATCTGGCAGTTAGGCTCAGGAGGTTATTCGTGGAGGAATGGAGGGAACAGGACAGCCTCTTATGTAGCCACTCTGACTGAACGGGGACAGATTAAACTCACGATTGCAGTGGCTGCTTTCCTTCCCGCTGACATGCAAACCTTTCCTGGCTATGTTCCTTCAGGACAAGGTTGCTGAAGACTATGGATGACTCCCCCCCCCCGTTCTGCCCTCCTCCCCTCTGAGCAACGCCATGGCTAGGCTCCCTCCATAGCTTGCATCCGAGCCAAGGCCAGGCACTCCCACAGCCTGGGCTAGCTTGGACTCCTCACTATCTCTCTCTCCTCTTCCTCTCTCATTTTCTTCTTCTCTCCCATTTTCCCTTCCTCTCCTCTATTCCACCTCAGAGCCGTCTTTTATACCATCCCCACTAACCAATCCTCGACTAAGGGGAAAACTCTCTATCCAATCCCAGGACTGGATGGGGGTGATTGACAGACGACAGGGTGAATTCTGCACAGTCATGCAGACAGACAAAACAGACACAGACATTAACTGTTTAGTAACCAGACACGGCCAATGCACAAAGACAAGTGTTAATACACATATACACATTGGGACATAGACAAACATATACACACCACATGAGGTAGATAAATAAGTGCTGTGGGAACCCCAACTCCGGGCCGCTACAAAGGGATACCAGTTCTGATAACAGGGGGGGGCGCACGCCTTTATGCTACCTAAAGGCCCAGTTACACAGACAGATAAGTTTTCAAAAGATTGAAAGATCAGTGATCATTTTGGATGAAGTACTACTAGGCACTAATTGCTATTAGTACTTTATCAGCTTCATTTGCTTCTGGGAGCTGCTGCAAAACTCAGCAGGAGGTCTGAGCTCTGTAACTAGTTCCATTGTTCAGCCATGGGCTGCTAAGAGAAAACTATGTAATCTCTAGCTCCCCGTGGAGAATTCAGCTCCATGGACAGCAGAGACAGTGTGCGGTCCTGCTTATCAGCTGTTCTGCGGAACAATGGTTTTCAAGCAGAACTGTAAATCGTTATTTGGCAGAAAACTGAAAAATTTAGACACAATGATTATCGCTCAAAAGATGGCTCAAATTTTGAGCAATAATCGTTGCGTTTAAATCGGCCTTAAGGCATAGTGCGAAATGGCATTCCCCCACCACAAAAAAAACAACAGACACCAGGAAGGGGGGAGGTCGGGGGTCACAGATTGATGATAGCAGTGCGGCCAGGGCAAAGCTACAGATGGAATGAATGAAGTGCCTGTCGGGCTGCTGTGCAGCTAGCTCGCAGCTGGCAATTATTTTTTACTGGACATTAATACGGCCGGTAAAAAAATGAATGCCGTGCGGGTCAGTAACTTATTGACCGAATGGCAACCCGCTGCCGCCACGCCTCTGCGGTCCCCCACGTTGGCTCATAGTAGGGGTGACCCTGATCGATGTCTGGGGGTACCTGAAGTAGGATCCAGGCAATCTCACACTGACAAGTTTTTCTAAGGACAACCCTAAAACCAGGTCCCTTATACCTAGATTGGAGTGCTGCCATAAAGAGCATCCGTATAAGGACGGCTGCACTTGTCCAGGTCGGGAGCCTGCAGCAGAATCCGACCCTGTGCCCAGCCGGCATCCGCGCGTACTTGATATTTCTTCTTTACTGTAGTGCGGATGGTCTGCACAGCGAGTCGTCGGACAGGCGCAGTGCAGTTTTTTTACAAAAAAAGACCACTGCTTCTCCTGTGTCGCTGCTAGGTGATTACGCGGAATCCATGACCCTTCTGCAATGTTATAGTGAAGGGGCTGCGGGTTGGATAGCTTCTATTAACTTCAATGGAAACCATCTGTGCAGAATCCGCACAGAAATAGAGCTTGCTGCAATTTTTCCTCCATGAGTGGAAAATCACAATTGGTTTCCGCTCGTGTAGAGGAAAACGCCTTTTTATAGTATGCTATGGGCAGTATTTGCTGCGGAATCCAGAGGCAGACGCCCATTCCAGATTCCGGAATGCAAATCCGCCTGTGTGCAGCCAGCCTTATGTGCCAACTACCATTGAGTTCAGTATTTGTAATGCTCTCTGAATGGGGTGACGTTTGGCCATGTACTGTAGGTGTTGCGGTAAAATTGCATTTTGTCTATTGAGTCTGCCTTGATCATCAGGATCGCAGGATCAGACTACAAAAGGTTTGTTTTCAGCTAGCTACCATGGAGACACAAAGCTCTGTATATAAGCTATAGACACAAAGCCATTATATATTTTTAATTTATTTCCACAGTTGTTTGAATTTTATAAAATCTGCTGTACATGTATAGCGGGTGTCAGAGTATGGAGCTGGCTCACGGGGCCATCACATACAACAGTTGGTCACCCCTCATCCCAGAACTAGACACAGTATTCCAGATGAGGTCTGACTAAGGAAGAGTAGAGGGTGATAATGACCTCACGTGATCTAGACTCTATGCTTCTCTTAATACATCCCAGAATTGTGTTTGCCTTTTTGGCTGCTGCATCACATTGTTGACTCATGTTCAGTCTATGATCTATTAGTATACCCAAGTCTTTTTCACATGTGCTGCTGCTTAGCCCAATTCCTCCCATTCTGTATGTGCTTTTTCATTTTTCTTGCCCAGCTGTAGGACTTTGCATTTCTCCTTGTTAAATACCATTCTGTTAGTCGCCGACCACTGTTCATGCTTGACTAGATCTTTTTGAATCCTCTGTCTTTTCTAGTGTTAGCTATCCCTCCCAGCCTGGAGTTGTTGGCAAATTTGATCAGCTTCCCTTATTGATGAATCCAGGTTTAGTTTGGGCGCTGATGGCGACCATTTTCATGTTTGTAGACCTCAGAGTGAGTGCCCCAATCCTGCCTTTGCTGTGGAATGGCACACTGCCCCCTGCTGGTGTGATGGTGTGGGGGGCCATTACATACAGTCGGTCCCCCCTAGTAGTGGTACGAGGGACAATGACAGCTCAGCGATATGTTCAGGACATCCTGCAGCCACATGTGTTCCTCTCATCGCGGCTTCCAGCAGGATAATGGTCAGCCGCACACACAAGGGGTCACAGGAAGCCCCCACAACATTGTCACACTACCATGGCCGCCCGTTCACCAGATTTATAGCCAATGGAACATGTATGGGACCATCTGGGACACCAACTTCCACAGCCTATGAGTTTGTACAATCTACAGGCTCAGTTACAGCAAATGTGGAGCGATATGCTGCAGGATACCATACAGAACCTGTATGCCTCCATGCCCGCCATATCACATCTTGTATCCAAGCTAGAGGCAGTACAACAGGGTACTAGAGCCTCCATGTCCCCGTATCACATCTTGTATCCAAGCTAGAGGCAGTACAACAGGGTACTAGAGCCTCCATGCCTGCCTGTATCACATCTTGTATCCAAGCTAGAGGCGGTACAACAGGGTACTAGAGCCTCCATGCGCGCCTGTATCACATCTTGTATCCAAGCTAGAGGCGGTACAACAGGGTACTAGAGCCTCCATGCCCGCCCATATCACATCTTGTATCCAAGCTAGAGGTGGTACAACAGGGTACTAGAGCCTCCATGCGCGCCTGTATCACATCTTGTATCCAAGCTAGAGGTGGCACAACAGGGTACTAGAGCCTCCATGCCTGCCTGTATCCCATCTTGTATCCAAGCTAGAGGCGGTACAACAGGGTACTAGAGCCTCCATACCACCGTATCACATCTTGTATCCAAGCTAGAGGCGGTACAACAGGGTACTAGAGCCTCCCTACAAGGGGTCGGTTCTCTACAATAAATGATCCTGCTAAAAAAAAACAAAAATGCAAGAAATTCCCAAAACTTTCTGCAGAATGAATTCCTCAGTTAATAATGCAACAATATCTGCACCAACTGACAAAATCTGCATCTGCACTGCGTCCTGCGACAATGCCCTGCCATGTGAAAGGTCCCTGCATAAAAGTTGTGGGGGGAAGGGGGGCCGCCGAGCTTAACTTTTGCACCAGGGCCGTTGAGCCTTTAGCTAGAGCCGTGTGAGTCTGTATATCGGGTGTCTGCGTTCGGTGCGGCGCTGCGAACTGCTGGTGTGCAGCCAGCCGGGGCGGGGTCAGGGGTACATTCATAGGGGGCCATCAAATCATGGTTTATTGCTGCGATTAATGCTTTTTTTAGCCAAAATTACAGGAAAGGTGCAAATATTTGCAGTAATCACAGTAATATGGCGCTGATTAACTTCCAAGTGTGAATATACTAAACACTACAAATTTAGGTGCCATTCAGGGTCTGTATATAACGGGGTGCCGGTCCCTGTGGGCGCTGTATTGGCCCCGACCCATGTACGGTACCCAGTAGGCAACAGCAAACCACCCCAAACATTGCGCACATTCATGTAATACGAGATTCCTGAGTCATCCAGTAAGCTGTGGCGCGGCGCACATCGCGGACGGCTGACATGTTTCACGGACGCGTCTGGTTTCCATTAGATGTATACATCACAAAATACAGCGCAGACATCTTGGCACCACCTGAAAATCATTATGGTTCTAATTAGCCGCCCAACCCTTCATAAATATGGGCAGAAAACCGTATGCGACCTGACAGGCGGGACGAGATGTCATGATGGCGCTCATTAAATGTACGGTTTTCGTTTTGTTCAGATGATTAGCAGGATAAAAAGGTAATCGCGGCTCCTGCCGCCACATACAGGATGACGGAACGCAATCTGATGGGCAGGATGTGACAGATGAAGGATGGATCGCCGGTGGGAAGATCTGTTTAACCCCTTAGTGACACGCCCTAGTTTGGTCCTATAGATGTGGAGATTGTTTCGTGATTTTGATCTTCACGTTTTAAAAGCCAAAACATTTCTGCGCGGCGAGCCGCCGCTTTTATTGGTACCGTTTTCTGGATACATTTTAATTTTTGTACAACTTTTATTAATTGTTTTTGAACGGCAGCGGGAAAAAACGCATCAATTCTGCCATTGTTTTTTTCTTGTTACAGTGCTAATAATGCAGCATCAATGACATCACAGTGCTAATAATGCAGCATCAATGACATCACAGTGCTAATAATGCAGCATCAATGACATCACAGTGCTAATAATGCAGCATCAATGACATCACACGTCTTTCTGCGGGTCGGTACGATTACAACAATACCAAAAGTCCTTTTTTCCCCCAACTTTTGCACAATAAAATCCGTTTTTTCTTGGGACTTTTTTTTTTTTTTGCATCATTGCATTCAAAGTCCCATAACTTTTTTATGTTTCCATGGACGGAGCTCTGTGAGGGCTTGTTTTTTTGCGTGACAAGCTGTAGTTTTTAAGGTACTATTTTGGGGTGGACAAAGGTAAAGTCCCCTGCTGCGAGCACCGAGTCATGACCGACTCCTCGGGCAATGTCACCTCGTGCTGTTTTCTTGGCAGACTATTTTTGTGGGGTGGTTTGCCATTGCCTTCCACAGTCTTCCCTTAACCCCCCCCCCCCCCCCCCCCCTCACCATCACCAAGCTAGGTGCTCATTTTACCAACCTCAGAAGGATGGAAGGCTGAGTCAACCTTGAGCCGCTACCTGAGCCATATGGTTTATTAATCATTTTTATTGCATTTTTTTGGGAGGCGAAATGTACAAAAAAAGCACTTTGGTTCTTCTCTTAATATTTTTTATAGCATTTACCATACAGGACAAAAAGTCTGTTCAGTTTGTTATGGATGTGACGATACCAAACACTTGGGTTTTTCAATTTTTTCTCCCTAAACAAAGAGGAGAGAGTGCACAAAAAGTTTTTTGCATTCTATTTCTTTAACATTTTTATTTATTTTTAAAAATATTTTTATGTCCTTAGGATGGCTTCATACGAGCGTGTTTTTGTGCGTACATACGCATGCACAAAAACACACTTCTATTTGCAGCAATGCATTCCCTATGGTGTGTTCACATGTCCGTGCTTTACAGGCGTGTGCCATTGAAAACAATGGTCTGCCGCCTCCCTGCATTCTTTTTCAGGTAAGGGCTTTACATATAAGCTCTTCCCTGAAAAAGAAAAATATTAGTGTTAAATAAAAAATATATATATATTCGTTCGGGGAGAGCTGCCTGTGATTGGCTGAGCATATCAGCCAATCGCATTCAGCTTTTTCAGCAGGCGGGGATTTTAAATCCTCGCCTGCTGATATATCAGCACCACAGTGCAGGGGACAGCAGGAGAAGACACGGCTGAGCCCCGGCAGCTGAAGCAAGGTAAGTGTCTATTTTTTTTGTTTTGTAAACTACTTTTACTTGATTTTCAGGGAAGGGCTTATATTTAAAGCCCTCCCCTGAAATCAATTGCCGGCAGCAGAGTCCTCTGACATGTGTGACAGCTGCGGTAGAGAATTGAAGAATTCCTCTGCTGCATCTGTCACAGATGTAGCAGATGTAGCAGCAGGGAATTCTTTTAACTAGCAGGGATGAAGGAAACATCTGCCGCATGCGGCAAATGTGTCCTTCATACCCGCAGGGGACACAGCAGTGGCGGAGGGGTAAGTATATTTTTTATTTATTTATTTATTTTTACACTAAAATGTTTCTTTTTCAGGGAAGAGGTTATATGTAAAGCCCTTCCCTGAAAAAGAATGCAGGGGTGCCGGCAGACCATTGTTTTCAATGGAGCTGCCGGCAGCAGCCACGGCTCTGTTGAAAAAAATGCACAGACCTGCATTCACGCGAGTTTTTGCATGTACCTATGTACGCACCTATGTACGCACCTATGTACGCTGTGAGACGGTGACCGGCAAGGTGCTGGAGGGCAGGTATATCTCGTCTAGGATGCTCTCCTATGCTGCTTTGGGGAGCGCTTGGGCAGATACGTGCCACCGAGCAGCCTGGGCTCAGTGGAGGAAACCGGCAGTATAGTGTTAGTAGCATTAAGCTACTAACACGTTGTAGCAAGTAGGTGGCTCCAAGCCGCATAATCCGGGCCGGCTTTTCCTGGAGTGACCAAAGTGAAGGGTGGGATGGTCACTCCCACGTACCAGGTGGGGCTGGTACCAGGCCTTATAAAGCCTGGGCCTACAGGGCCTAGCAGGAGAGCTGAGACCTTTGCAGGTCTGAGAGTCCTGGCTGGCTGTGTGCAGGAGCCATTTGTTTACCAGTACGTAGACAAGGACGCTACATGTATAGTAAGTGCTCAGACGAGCAGGATTTACTTTATGTTTGCCTGATGTAAAGGCCTGTATTTTGCTTTGTTTGCTTGGAAATAAACCCAGGCAAAGCCTGGACTAAAGACTTTATCCTATGTGTCACTGTCTCTGACTGCTTATGCCCAGGTTGCTACCGATCCTAAATGCTAGTCCCTCACAACGCACAAAACGCTCGTGTGAAGACACCCTTACAGGGCACTCAAACCTGCAATCCTACGATCACATTGACAATACATTCATAGGGATTACAGGCCACGGCAGACCGGGAGGCCATTGTCTGGTGTCCAGTTACTATTGCAACTCATCGGCCCTCCATGATTACACAATGTTCTCACCTATTCCCACTGTTGCGGCTGGAGGCCGGCTGTCAGTCATAGACAGCTCCCCCTGCAGATCGCACGCGCTTAGTTTCAGAGTAAGGCCCCCTGTCCAGGGGCGTTGCGGTATCCCACGGCGGAGCTCCGCCACAGGAACCACCACCCGGGAGCAGGAGCCGCAGACAAATCTCTGCAGATCAGCCTAATCTGATAGATAGGCTGACCGCGGAGAATCGGGGCAATTCGCATGCTGTGAATTGCCGGCCGCGAGCGGAGAATTGCAATGATTCTCCGCTCGAGGACAGGGGGGCGGCGCTTTCCATAGCAATGCTATGGAAAGCTGCAGACGGCGCGATTTGCCGGCGGTTTACTGCCGGCGAAATCACTGCCGTGGACAGGGGGCCTAAGTTTACGTTCATTTCTTGAAACCTCTTCCCAGCCAGAAAATAAACATACGTCCTGGGGTGGGAAGGGGTAAAAAAATTTGAAAACCCTTCCTGCTCAGGCCATTTTTCTTTTTTTTGGTAGTTTTTTCCTATGCGCTGTCAATAAAATCATAACTTGCAATTACAATAACTCAGTTTACAGCATTGTAATACATTGTAGTTAAACTGCCTATAATGCTAACAATTGCTACATCTGTATTGAAAAACGTAAAAAAATTGGGGTGAAATCTAAGGAAAATGCAAATGTGCTACTTTAGGAACAATGTTTGCCTCTACTTCACTTACCAGTGCAGTAAAAATAAGGTGTTAGCTTTATTCTGGGGGTCCGTAGGATTACAGAGACTCCAAATTCATACAGTTTATTTTCACATTGTTCTAGTTACAAAAAACCTCTAGTTAAAAAATTAGCTTTCAGTCGCCATCTTCGGACCACATCATTTTTTTAGGTCCTATAAAGGACTTGAACTTGAGATTGTCCAATTAGTTGTACAATGTACTGCAATACTTTCTACATTTTATGTCGGCCTATTAAGCCCTACCTGTGATAGTGCTTAGTGGGTGGAAATCCATGGCAGGCCTGGGTGCCTTGATTACGGTCCAGGCTGCCATGGCAACTGAACAATATCCTGTTATCTTGTCGTTGGGTGGCTGATTGGGATGCCTTATTTTATAGCCAGCGCCTGCCGGGTATGCACGGACCTGGAGGTTCTAGTACCCTGTTGTACCGCCTCTAGCTTGGATACAAGATATGATACAAGGTGCATGGAGGCTCTAGTACCCTGTTGTACCGCCTCTAGCTTGGATACAAGATGTGATACAGGCAGGCATGGAGGCTCTAGTACCCTGTTGTACCGCCTCTAGCTTGGATACAAGATGTGATATGGGGGGGCATGGAGGCTCTAGTACCCTGTTGTACTGCCTCTAGCTTAGATACAAGATATGATACAAGCTGCATGGAGGCTCTAGTACCCTGTTGTACCGCCTCTAGCTTGGATACAAGATGTGATACAGGTGGGCATGGAGGCTCTAGTACCCTGTTGTACCGCCTCTAGCTTGGATACAAGATGTGATACAGGTGGGCATGGAGGCTCTAGTACCCTGTTGTACCGCCTCTAGCTTGGATACAAGATGTGATACGGGAGGCATGGAGGCTCTAGTACCCTGTTGTACAGCCTCTAGCTTGAATACAAGATGTGATACGGGGCATGGAGGCTCTAGTACCCTGCTGTACCGCCTCTAGCTTGGATACAAGATGTGATATGGGCGGCCATGGAGGCTCTTGTACCCTGTTGTACAGCCTCTAGCTTGGATACAAGATGTGATACGGGGCATGGAGGCTCTAGTACCCTGCTGTACCGCCTCTAGCTTGGATACAAGATGCAATATGGGTGGGCATAAAGGCTCGAGTGCCCCGTTGTACTGCCTCTAGCTTGGATAGTAGATGTCATACAGGCAGGCATGGAGGCTCTAGTACCCTGTTGTGCCGCCTCTAGCTTGGATACAAGATGTGATACGAGAAGCATGGAGGCTCTAGTACCCTGTTGTACCGCCTCTATCTTGGAAACCAGATCCAATATAGGGGGCATGGAGGCTCTAGTAGCCTTTTGTACCGCCTCTAGCTTGGATACAAGATGTTATACAGGCGGGCATGGAGGCTCTAGTAGCCTGTTGTACCACCTCTACCTTGGATACAAGATGTTATACAGGCGGGCATGGCGGCTCTAGTAGCCTGTTGTACCGTCTCTAGCTTGGATACAAGATATGATACAGGCGGACATGGAGTTATACAGGTTCCATATGTTATCCTGCGGCGTATCACACCAAATTTGCTGTAACTGAGCCTCTAGACAGTGAAAACTTGTAGGCTGTCAAAGTTGTAGTCCCAGATGGCCCCGTATATGTTCTATTGGCGATAAATCTGGCGGCCCAAGTGGGCCACAGAAGTGTGACAATGTTGTGGGGGCTCCTGTGACCCCCTTGTGTGTGCGGCTGAGCATTATCCTGCTGGAAGCCGCCATGAGAGGAACACATGTGGCTGCAGGATGTCCTGAACATATCGCTGAGCTGTCATTGTCCCTCGTACCACCACTAGGGGGGACCGACTGTCGTACGCGATGACCCCCCAGACCATCACACCAGCAGGGGGCAGTGTGCCACTCCACAGTAAAGGCAGGATTGGGGCGCTCACACCGATGTCTCCAAACACGAACACGGATGTTGTCATCGCTCAAACTAAACCTAGATTCATCAATGAGGGAATTGAAGGGAAACTGATCAAATTGCGGACGACACAAAGCTAAGAGGGATACACTAGAAAAGACAGAGGAAACAAAGATCTAGACAAGCTTGAACAGTGGGCGGCGACTAACAGAATGGTATTTAACAAGGAGAAATGCAAAGTGCTACATCTGGGGAAGAAAAATGAAAAAAGCACATACAGAATGGGAATTGGGCTAAGCAGCAGCACATGTGAAAAAGACTTGGGTATACTAATATATCATAGACTGAACATGAGTCAACAATGTGATGCAGCAGCCAAAAAGGCAAACACAGTTCTGGAATGTATTAAGAGGAGCATAGAGTCTAGATCACGGGAGGTAATTATCCCCTCTACTCTGCCTTGGTCAGACCTCATCTGGAATACTATGTCCAGTTCTGCGATGAGGGGTGACCAACTGTTGTATGTGATGGCCCCGTGAGCCAGCTCCATACTCTGACACCCGCTATACATGTACAGCAGATTTTATGAAATTCAAACAACTGTGGAAACAGACTTAATTAAAAATATATAATGGCTTTGTGTCTATAGCTTATATACAGAGCTTTGTGTCTCCATGGTAGCTAGCTGAAAACAAACCTTTTGTAGTCTGATCCTGCGATCCTGATGATCAAGGCAGACTCAATAGACAAAATGCAATTTTACCGCAACACCTACAGTACATGGCCAAACGTCACCCCATTCAGAGAGCACTACAAATACTGAACTCGATGGTAGTTGGCAGGTAAGGCCGGCTGCACACAGGCGGATTTGCATTGCGGAATCTGGATTCCGCAGCAAATACTGCCCATAGCTGTAGATGTAATTATCCCTTTTCTACTCTTTCTTAGTCAGACCTTATCTGGAATACTGTGTTCAGTTCTGGGATGAGGGGTGACCGACTGTTGTATATGATGGCGCCCAGGCCATCACACCACCAGTGAGGGCAGCGTGCCATTCTACAGCAAAGATGGGATTGAGGTGCTCCTCCGAGGACTCCAAAACGAACACGGCTGTCGGCCAAACTAAACCTGGATTCGTTGCTGAAGACAACCCGGTTCAACTCCGTAGCAGTCCAGTTTTGCCATTCATGTCACCAGTGGGGCGAGCTGGTTTTTTTTAAAGAACATGTAATTGGTGCTGTGAGATTTAATGTCCTTCAGGCAAGCGCCTAGCAATGGTTCTGACAGATACAGGGGTGTAACGATGGTCTCTGGATGGAGGAGATCAAAACAGTTGGAGCTGCTGATGCTTGTCGGATGATCAGATGATCCTCTCCACTGGTGGTCTGTAGGGGGCGTCCTGAGACTGGTCACCTTGTGTGCCCTCACCCGTCCAGTGGTCGTAACAGTCTGGTTAGACACTCCTCTCTACTGGTGGTCTGTAGGGGGTCCTGAGCCCAGTCACCTTGTGTACCCTTATCCACTGGTCCCAACACCTCCTAACAGTCTGGTCAGACGCTCCTCTCTACTGGTGGTCTATAGGGGGCGTCCTGAGCCCGGCCACCTTGTGTGCCCCCATCCACTGGTCTGAACACCTCCTAATAGTCTGGTCAGATGCTCCTCTCTACTGGTGGTCTGTAGGGGGTCCTGAGCCCGGTCCCCTGCTGTGCCCTCACACATCCACTGGTCCCAACACCCCCTAGCAGTCTGGCCAGAACGATCAGTGGGGAACAATTCATCGATACGACCCTCCAGCTTCTCACATCCCAATAATGTGCCCCTCTCAGATTCTGGTAGCGGGGTCTTTTCTCAGTGTTGTAGAGGCGTCTAGTGGCCAACAAGCTCTACACAAGCGGAAAAAGAGGTCACTACACACAAGGGGCCTCCGAGAGCCTCTTATAGGCCAAGGGGGGAACCACTTTTAGGGCCTCCGGTGACAAGACCGTTCATCTAATCACCACAACTCATCACTTACAGATCTGCCTGAGATGGAACCGCAGGACGGGATTTACAGCAAAATAACAACTTCTTCTAGGGTCTGGTTTATTTTGACAAAGAGTATATATAGGCCAATAGAAGGGGATTTGACACCCAATTGTTTATGCTATAGAGGATGCTGTGGCCTGTATTCACCAGCCGGGGGTTGAGGGAAAACGATGCGCCCACCCACTCACCAGTGTAGCGGAGAGCAGCTACTGGCACACTCACAGTCAGCGCCCACATTGAAGTGCTGGACAATAATGTACAGCATGATGTAGGCGCTAGCAAGCACATGGGGGTCCATGCTTAGCGGCTCCTGTTCCAAGCAGTTCCTGCTGCCCAAACATGGGGTTGTGAGGACGCTCATCTCTCGGATTAGTGACTCGTGTTGCATTTCGCTCATACATTGAAGCGCTGTGGGGTAGGGTGGAGTAGAAGGCCGCGCCATCCAATCACACTGCCCTGGGCCCTGTACTCAGCAGTGTAGCTGAGAGCGGTAGCAATGTGGTTAATCAGGACTTATGTAATTACATGCATTAACAATAAAAGAAAACCCTGCGGAGGTTTGGGAAAAATACCGCCAGTGGGGCAACATGCAAATGGACCTCCAGGTTGGATTATCCGGGGTAATTTGTGTATTAGGAACAGCTGAGGCCTTTGTATTACAGCTATTGTTCCTAATTCCACTAGGTAATTTTCATGAGCCTGCAGGTTTATAGATGTAGTCGTTGTCCTGGGACTCTGCCTTTCAGTGCATGCATTTACTATTACAGTCTCCGTCCCGGGACAGGCGATGTGCTGCTAAGGAAGGAAACCATTGGGAAGCATGGGTTTCACAATCACGCGTTCTCTCACGCTGTCGCATCGCGGGAAAATCGCGCAATTTTGTCGCCCGTGTGAAAGCGGCCTAACTTCTATAAACGTTTGGTCCTCCAGCAGCACAGAGCCGAGGGGCTAGATGAATACACTGGGCAGATACTAATACTAAATGCCTTTATCTTCCAGCCACCAACTCCAATCTAGACATCAGTTCGGGCCGAAGAAGGAGGATATAAGAGATATTAAACCATCAGAACACGGAAGACACTAAACACATATTTATCCTATTCTATCCCTCGGAGCAAGATGAAAACTTAGTAGTGACAACTTTAGTCACATCTATCGATGGCAGCTGGTCACTGGGGGTCTAACAGCTCATTACCCTTCTTAGTAGGGATTGTCCAAAGCCGACATTTCCCTTAATCCCCCTACAAATTACCTAACAGGTAGAAATATAAAGTAGCTAATAAAGCCCGTCCAGGACCCTGCTGGGGTTACAGGTGACATTTGCTGTGTTTTGCTATCACAATCATGTAATTATTAGTAGCGGCGACTCTTGGTCACGTCTCTGGTTTCCAGTTCCTGGGAATGTGTACAAATAAAACAAAGGGCCGGAGAAGAAAAGCTTTCAGCATAATGAATTCTACATAGTTGGTTCTTGAGCGATAACTATCTTATCACACCGGGAGATCCTCGCGTCGTCTGAGATGCTCCGGCCACACTCCGCTCTAATGGGAATGTAAAGCAGGTTATTAACATGGCGCCGCAGGGGGCAGCGGGGGGAACGCTCTGCGGCTGCTTTATGACAAAAACAAATTGCCTGTAAACTATTTAAGAATCACATTATGGAAAAGTAATAATAGCGCCGTGGCCTCCGAATCCGAGCAGATTGTTGCTTGTAGATATTTTACCGAAAATCTCAGTTTACGTCTATTATATTAAATGTCAGTGAAAATGCGGATTTCACATATAAAAACATAAGCAGAATCTGTTAGCAAAGATACACTGAGCGACCCCTTTATTAAAGCCCCCGGCTCCTTTATTAAAGCCCGCAGCCCCTTTATTAAAGCCCCCGGCCTGCTCACAATTGGCGCTTCCCTGTACGGTAATTCCCCCTGTGACCCCAAAGCGCAGCATAAAATTACATGACAAGTTTTCCGTGGATCAGTTTCAGTGTGAATCCACATTAGATGGGAAGATCCAGCGATCGGAGCGATTTCCAATGAGGCCGGTCATCGGTGCCAGACTAGCCGGGGGCTCACTGCCAACCGCGGGGGGGTTCTCATGTGACGGTGTAAATAGTATACCAAAAATAGCGTGATCAAGGAAAAACATCCATCGAAAAGGGGTTCTTGTGGACAAAGACAACTCATTGCTGAAAGGGGTCAGAGGAGGATGTCAGGAATCGTTCTGACCAACAGGCTGCACAGCCAGCTGAATACAACGCTGGAGCTCCAACTAACGTGTCCGAACGCACAACTTGCCGTTCCTCCGCACGGATGGTATAACAGCAGACGACCAGTTCCAGCACCATTGTGTCTAAGAGGAACATGAAGACGAGACTGCGGCGAGCAAAAGAGCGCAAAACTTGTATCACTGAAGAGCGGAAAAACATCTCCTGGTCAGATGGATCCAGATTTCTGTTGCTGATGGTAGGTCAGAATTTGGCGCAAGCAGCATGAATCGCTGACCCCTTCCTGTCAGCTGGTCAGAACATGTCAGCACCGCCATCTAATCTGCGGCAACTACAGGAAGCTTCCTGTCCGCAGGGGCCGATATTCCTGCAGAACCATTCCATCACCGGGTGGAATCTATCACATGATGAATTGCTGCCGTTCTAAAGGCCAAAGAAGTCCAACGCTACTAGATGGGGGTCTGTAATCACACCGCCCTCCAACGTATATACCTATTTGCTGACTGACCAGCGGAAGGGATGGATTTTATGCAAATCTATATAACAGGGGTGGAGCTGTGTAGTTTGGGGTTGTAATTCTGAGCTGAACAGAGGCGGGGCTTACGTTTCAAGCTCTATATAAATTCACAACGTATTTTTTACTGTATATTTGCGCCGCCGACCGTCCTGGAGGGAGGGAGGAGGCAGCAAAGAACGGACCGGGGAGCATTATAAATGCAGCATATAGGTGTTGCTGCTGGCGTGCTATATCGCCACGCAGCGCTCATTATTAGTAAACTACCAACCATATAAAAGACCCTTAGGATGCCTTCACTCTTGCGATCGCGACATCGCTGCGTTTTTTTTTTTATCCCAAATGTCAATAGGACTTTCTAATGTTAAAAGCGCATCGGACAAAAATCGCAAAGCACAAACTTGCGATTTTTGTCCGATGCGTTTTTAACATTAGAAAGTCCTATTGACATTTGGGATAAAAAAAACACAGCGATATCGCGATCGCAAGAGTGAAGGCATCCTGCTTTGGTGGTTTCACACGGGCGAGAAAATCGCGCGATTTTCGCCTGATGCGATAGTCAGTAAAAAAAGCTGAAGATGAAACCAATGACTTACAATGCTTTCCTTCCCATCTGCGATGTTTTCATTGTTGCGATGTTGAGAAAACAAAAATCGCGGCGTGCTCTATCTTTCTGCGATTTTTTTTTTTTTTTTACCTCCCATGTTTCCTTATGGAGGCTTGTTTTTAATCGCCGCGCAACAAACGCGCGCTGCCATGCGAATTTAACATTAGGAACCCCTATTGACTTTCGCGATAAAAAATCATGCGTCCGCGATGCCATGCGAGATTATTCTCCAAAGAAAGCATCGCTGATGCTCAAAATTCATGTGAATAAGGACGCGATTTTGCCTCGGTTTCCTCGCTGGAAAATCGCGATCGCCTTGTGTGAAACTTGCCTAAGAGGGAATTGTAGAGGAGTTCATAGCCAGCGCCTGCCCAAAACATTGTGGTCCTCAATTTCAATCCCCTTCTGCTGGATTTTCTCCCCAATCGCGTCATTCTTGGTACACTCACTATATCGTTACACGTCATCCCCCCAACCGTGGTTGGCGGTGAGGCCCCGGCTAGTCCAGCCCTGATGACCGGGCCTCGTTGGAAGTCGCTCCGATCGCTGGATCTTCCATCTAATGTGGATTCACACTGAAACTGATCCGCGGAAAACTTGTCACATGATATTATGCCGCACTCCGGGGTCACGGGAGGAATTACCATACAGCGAAGCGCCAATCGGGAAACAGCCGGGGGTCTAATAAAGGGTCTATTCAGTGTATATTACCTCTATACAGAGTGTAGTCAGAAATCTAATGCTATATCTCACTACTGGTGTCCTACAGTGAAATAATACCGTACTTGAATAGGAAGACATGGATACAGGATGGAATGGCGCACAGGCTCCTGGGGGCCCCAGAACATGGAAAACCATATTGTAAAGCGAAGGAGTAGCATGTGAGAAGCTTTCTGCTTTCCGCGTCTCTCTAAGTCTGGGGGTACCGCTGCTATGACTGAAGTAAGGAAAGTTGACTGGAAGTGTCCTCCATCTACTAGGACAGCGGCAGATCATCCAGGAAGTCATCACCGTCTGCAGGCGGTCCGAGTCCCTGGAATGAGCGGAGGTCCAGCACCGGCTCCATGCATGTATCGTGCATCCATGTCTTCCTATTCAAGTACTCTATTGTTATTTCCGTGTAGGACACCAGAATATAGCGCCGATCCGGCCTTTTCACCACATCCTGTATATATAAGACATCAGATTAGCAGTAATAGAGGGACCTTCGGGGATAATTGATTAATTCTAATGTTTCCTCCATCATGTAGATAATGACACAACACGAGCAGCGGAGGCTAATCAGCAGTAAAGACCTCACCACTTCATCTGGGTTGCCGGAAGTTGTCGATCACTCAGGATGTTTTTAGGGAATTGGAAGCGTTCTCCTCCGAGTGATGTTACTTGTGAGTCATAGAAATCAATGTCCTCTTCCCTTCCAGAATGGACTGACCTCCTCCGAGGCTCCTCCATTATTGCATTTTGCTCTACTGAACAGATGGGACTCGCGGGAGCTGGGGCTCCAGGAGTCTATACCCAGAGGAAGGAGGACTATTACTTGGCTGATGTTACTCTAAACCTCCTACACTTAAAAGGGTGGAAACACCCATATAGAATGGAAATATTCTATATCTGGGTTCAAACGGGAAAGTCGAAACAGGTTCCCAGCAATAATATGGCCAGTGTTTCTGTTACGGCTGGCAGGGGCAGATGGACAGGGAATCCCTACACCAGCCCTCTCCCGTGTCTCTACCTACTTGCCCCTCTGGGCTAGGCCCCAGGGCGACAACTGGGCAACAGACCCTGCGCTGCACTAGTGTCAGGGACCCCAAGAAGGAGAGACTGGGAGACCGACAGGTGGGAACCGTGAGCTGACTAGGACAACGATGCGCCGACCAGAGAATAGTCAAGACAACAGGCAGGGTCAAACCAAAAAGTCACGAGCGGAGTACAGGAGGGCAAAAACAGAAGCAGAGTCAAATGCAAGCAGAGGTCATACACACTATAGTCTGGGCCAGCAGGGTTTATATGCAAACCTCCCTGCCCAGACGGGCGGGGATAATTCACATGATGACTGTAGGGAGTCATAAAGCCACCTCCCCCAGGCGTCGCGCTCCCACCTGAACACCGCGCGGCTGCCCAGTGGACTTGCATGCCGCAGGACGTGGGACGTGCCGCCGGCAACCGCGACCAACCACCAGAGTGGGGGAACCCCAGACAGAGCCACCAGCCCAGGCCCCAGGCTCCAGGATGAGCAGCCCGCACCAACCGGACCCCGGCGCCCCTAGTGGTGACCCCATCTCTAACAACATGTGGCTGCAGGATGTCCTGAACATATCGCTAAGCTGTCATTGTCCCTCGTACCACTACTAGGGAGGACCGACTGTCCTATGCAATGGCCCCCCAGACCATCACACTAGTAGTGGGGGCAGGCTTGAGGCACTCACCCCGAGGTCTCCAGACATGAACACGGCCGTCATCAGCGGCCAAACTAAACCTGGATTCATTGCTGAAGACAACGTGGTTCCCCTCCGTAGTGTCAAGTTTCGTAATTCACGACAACACTGCAAATGGAGGTGACGGTGGGTGTCAGAGGCGGTACATGTAATGGGGGCTGTGAGACGAAATGTCTTTCAGCCAAGTGCCTGGAAATGGTTCAGACAGACGTAGGGGTATAACGATGGCGCCCCGTCTCTGGATGGAAGACAATAAAACAGTTGGAGCTGCTGGTGCTTGTCGAACGATTAGATGCTCCTCTCTACTTGGGGTCTGTCGGGGAATCCTGAGCCCGGTCACCTTGCGTGGCCTCACGCATCCACTGGTCCCAACACCTCCTAACAGTCTCGTCAGAACGGCCGGTGGGGGACAATTCATCGATACGACCATCCAGCTTCTCACTTCCCAATAATGCGCCCCTCTCAGACTCTGGTAACGGGCTGAAGTCTCTTCTCTGCGTCGTCGAGGCGTCTAGTGGCCAACAAGCTCTACAAGAGGAAGAAGAGGTCACTACACACAAGGAGCCTCCGAGAGCCTCTTATAGGCCAAGGGGGAACCACTTTTAGAGTCTCAGGTGACAAAACCGTTCATCTAATCACCACAACTCTCATCATTTACAGATCTGCCTCAGATGGAACCGTATGCCGCATTTTGCTTTAAAACAACTTTTTCTGGGGGCTTTAGTTTTTTTGACAAAGAGCATATATCGTTGAGAGAAATAGAACATATTTAACATGACCGCTCACACGTTGGCAGCCCTTTCCTAGTAATATTTCCTAGCTGGGTCAGAATGCCGACGGGCTGCCCCTCTACATGGTACATTGTAGCATGCTGTCATAAAGCATTAAAATTCGCTACATCTGAGCAATTTGTTTTTGTGGTAAAACCCCTTTAAATGACCGATCCAGCACTGCATAACCTGTAGATAACACCTTCAGCTCTTGAATGGTTTTCAAGTGCAGTTTTTCTCCATTGGACACTAAAATGGTTTTCCGTGCCCCCCACTTACATAGAAGCCCATTTGGGATTAACATCATGTGTTATGGTGACGACTCATAAAATAAAGCTCCCCCGTCCACCTCAGTCAGTACCATTTGTAACAACAGCTCCAGACCTCCTATGTGGATCACTATCTGGTGGTGAAAGCCTCCTTCCTCTTCCTCAGGCAACGCGTTTCAGTTCCACCACCGGAGCCTCTGAGTTACATTGTTTTTGGACTTTCTCCCAAAATTCTCCTCCGTATTTTCTCTTTCCTCCCAGTCTCTTGGGCAGAGATGAAATATGTCAGGGTGGAAGTATGTGGAGCTGTGAAGTATCCTCCATGGAGCCGCGCATTTCATGTGTTGTCAGAGTGATTAAACATCATAGTGAATGTTCTCCTGGCCAGGAATGTCCATGCGAGGTGTGTCTGTCTGCACATAACCCCACAATGTTTCTTTCATTGCCTACGAGCAGAAAAATGAACCAGATAACCCTTGGGAGACAGCGGTGTACGATGTGGTGTACGGTGATATGTCATGACTACGGTCGCCCATGGACGCGTATTCTCTGCCTGCCGCATTACTCTCTGCATCAATCCTGCACCGTGACATCATGTCTGCTCTACTCCAGCGTGTGACATCATTATATGTTTATATTCCAATGCTGTGAGGTCACGGGTACATGGTGACATTTTTGTGTGCATTACCTTTGTGCTATGTTGCAGAATCCCAGTGATTGTCTTCCCGCTGCGGGAGATGGTACCATGACGCAGGTTTAGGATTCTACATGGTGCATCTCAACTGCTCACGGAGTTGCGGTTGGATGCCGCCGCTGTTCGCATGGTACATAGCATTTCTATGCCTCTGCTTGCTTTCAGGTCTATTCTTGTGGGGCTCACATCATGAGCTTCCGGACCCTCTCTTAAAGGTCCAGCGCATTTGGGGGGGAGCACAAAGTGGAAATAGAGCACTGGGTGGGGGGGGGGGGGGGGGAGGAAGGGAATGCCACAAGGAAAGTCTGAGTACTGTGGGCAGCCAGAAGGGTAATTTGAGTACTGTGGAGAAGGCGGCATAAGGGGGTTCTAATACTGAAATACTGTGAGAGGGGCACAAGGAGAAATCATATAACTGTGGGGATTGTAATTACTGTGGGAATCACAAATGGAGAATGGAAGTAGGGTGGGGGGATCTAAGGCCGCCTGCAAATGCAAGGTGCCCGGTACAGATTTTTTTTCAAAATCTTTTGTATTCCTGCGCTGTCACTAAGCAATGATATGGAATCTGGGACCTTTCCACAATGTCAACTACGGAAGGGCCGCGGGTCGGACGGCTTCCATTTACTTCAATGGAAGCCGTCCATGTGGAATCCACAGGATAATGAAGAATGCTGCGATTTTTTTTCCTCCACTCGTGGAAATTGCTATTGTGCAAGAAGAATCACTTTTACATAGCATGTACCGAACGGCATCTGCTGCGGCTCTGCGGTGCGGACGACAACCACGGATTCCACCATGCAAATCCGTTCGTGTGCAGCCGGCCTAAGTATAGTAAGGGCTACAGTGGAGGGGTAATCTAATTACTGCGGGGTCCACAATGAGGGAATCTTCTGAGGGGGCCTGAAGAGAGGAATCTAATGTGGGAGCAACAATAGGTGGCATTACTATTTTGTGGAGGAGTTGTGGCTGAAAGAAGTCTTCATGACAGTCTTGTCCCAGATAGAGAAGAAAAGAAGATCATTTATTTCTGGGGGCACACTATATGATTTTGGGGGGGCACAGTGTAGATGAGTTGTGCTATTTTCAGGTGCACCAGTGGGTGATGCTGTTATTTTCAAAGAAGCCAAAGACATTTGGGCCAGGCACTCCACAGAAACAAGTCATAGCTGGAAGAAGTCATGACGGTCTGGGGCAGATAGAGAAGAAAAGGAAGAAGTACAGAGAACTTCACCTGTGAGTCACTCAGTGTGATTGTGTGTTCTGGCTCTGATGGCGTCACATTAGTATTACGTTCATATGTAGGGTCTGCAGTAGAGAGGAGCGAGCATCAAAATACTCGGGTGCTCGTTACTCGAGCTGAGCTTTTTGTAATGCTCGAGAGCTCAGTTCGAGTAACGAACCCCATTGAAGTCAATGGGAGATTCAGGCATTTTTCAAGGTGCCCCATGCTCGGCATAGGGGATGGTTCTCTCTCTCTCGTGACGAGTACTTTCGAATATGCTAATGCTTGATCGAGCATCTAGCTCGGACGAGCATGCTCACTCATCTCTAGTCTGCAGCATTCTGGTTTTCTATACTACACCTCTCCGCATCTTCTTACCATTGTAAGGTCACACTGGGAGTTGTAGTTTCACATGGTAAACTCTTCTGTAGTACATGATGGGTTGTGTGATGAATCTAGGCTGGCAGAACCTCCATCATTCATGCACCAATACTCTCTATATGCACCTGATTACAAAATCCAATTAGCACACCTTTAATCACATCACTCATGGCCCCAGAAGGCGCTCTGTCCTTGTTTTTCCCATCCACTCCAGACAATATCAGCTAAGGAACATGGACTAAACTTGGCAGCCAGACCAGAGACACCCCTCTCATGACAATGTGGTTCTTAGTTCTTGCCCCTCGTCAGTAGAAAGTGAGGTTCTGATTGGCTGAGTGAGATACAATGTATACTGCCTACTGGAAGAGCATGGCCGGTCTTAGCTAAGTGCGAGCTGTGCGGTTGCACAAAGCGGTGGACACAACTTGTAAGGGGGGGCACCAGCCAGCAGGTTGGAGGCAATCGTCTCCTTAGGTTTGCCAGACCAGATGATCTACATCGTCTGTGCTACAGCGCATTGTGAATCTACGTGAATCCTCCTCCTCCTGGCTCTGTCTCTTCCCATATGAGGTTCCGAGGTGTAGCTGTTAGCCCAATGGCACCCCTGCAACACAATTGCTTTGTTTTGCCACTGTATTTATGTTATCAGCTTGTTTCTGGCATTGTATCTATGTACTGAGATTGGTTTGTGCTGTATTTATATACTGAACTTTTTCTGGTGCTGTATCTATCTCATGAGCTTAGTTCTGGTGCTGCTTTTATGTTAGGAGCTTGATTCTGGGGCTGTGTTTATGTACTGACCTTGTTTCTTTTGCTGTGCTTATGTTATAATCCTGTTTCTGGTGCTGCATTTATGTTATGAGCTTGGTTCTGCAGCTGCATCTATGCACTGAGCTTGGTTCTAGTGCTGTATTTATGCACTGAGCTTGGTTCTAGTGCTGTATTTATGCACTGAGCATGGTTCTAGTGCTGTATTTATGCACTGAGCTTAGTTCTAGTGTTCTATGAATGTACTGAGCTTGGTTTAGGTGCAATATTTATGTTATGAACTTGATACTTGTGATGTATTTATGTAGAGTTTGTTTCTGTTACTGTATTTATGCTATGAGCTTGTTACTGGTGCTGTATCTATGTACTGAGCCTGGTTCTGGTGCTGTGTTTATGTACTGAGCTGTTCTGGTATAGATATGCTGCTAACTTGCTACTTTCTGCGCAGGCAGAGTACCTATCAGTGCAATATATATATATATGTATATATATATAGTTTTCTTGGGAAACCCTCCAAAAGTTCTCCCCAAGGTGCCATGTAATGTAAGGCCAGCACTGTAGGAACGTAATGTTTCTCTTGTGCCCCAATGGTTGCAACCTACACTGACCACACATTGCTTTGCACGCACCTCTAGTCCTGTAGAAGGGCCACTATAGCAGTTTGACCATTTGCCAGAAAACCGTACTGCACCCCCTCCACATCTGTCATAATAAAAGTATCAACGCCTCTGAAGTCGAAAGCGAATTCCTCGACCTCTTTATATTGTGGTTTTAAATAAAATAAATTACATTTTTCACCGACTGAAACCCACGGCCGGCTGAGGGGTTCGTATCCTGGAACTCCTGCCAGAGTCGTGAAAACGGAGGAAACGCAAATATTTTACAGAAACCATTGATGTCTGTTCCTCTGGAGTTACAGAGAGCGTGCGGGGTGGTAGGAAAGACGCGAGGGGGAAGATGAATGTGAAGGCGAAGGATAGCAGGGAATTCGGGTCTGTACGGGACGTTCATGTGCCTTACATGTAGAAGGACCGTCATCCGGAGGGGCACAGTGTGTCATCGATGCCGCTACGTGTGCCGCTACGTGCGACTCCGCTGTAGGCGGGAGGCAGGAAACAAAACGTCCGCACGTCACCTGCTGCATTTATGGATTTGTAATCTATCTCTCTACACCAAATGGCCCCTTTATTAGACCTCCACCTAGTGGCGGGTTGGACCTCCTTTGGCCTTCAGAACCATGGCAATTTTTTGTGGTGGCCATCCCTGATATCAGAGGACCCAGGGAGCACCAAGAAAACCTTCCCCATACCATTACTGCACCTCCACCAGCTGACAGGAAGGGGTCAGCGATTCATGCTGCTTGCGCCAAATTCTCCCTCCCCAATCAGCACTAAGCAACAGATATCTGGCTCCATCTGACCAGGGGATGTTTTTCCGCTGCTCAGTGATACAAGTTTTGCGCTCTTTTGCTCGCTGGAGTCTCGTCTTTCTGTTTCTCTTACACACAATGGTGTTGGAACTGGTCGTCTGCTGTTACAGTCCATCCGTGATAAGAAACGGCGAGTTGTGCGCTCAGACATGTTAGTTGGAGCTCCAGCGTTGTATTCGGCTGCTCCTGACTGTATAGTCTATTGGTTAGAATACTTCCTGACATCCTCCTCCGACCCCTTTCGGTGGCAAGTTATTTCCGTCCACAGGATCCTCTTTCACTGGATGTTTTCCTCGATCGCGCTATTCTCTGTATACTCTCCACACCGATACATGAGAACCCCCCGCGGTTGGCGTTACGGTCCCAGCTAGTCCAGCACCGATGACCGGCCTCATTGGAAGTCGCTCCGATCGCTGGATTTTCCCATCTAATGTGTTTTACCCTAATAACTACATTTACCCTTGACAGCTTCCAGCGTTACCTTGTAGCGTCCTGTCGTGTTGAGGACGTTGTATATTCGGTCTTTTCCGGTCTGTTGGTATAATATATCGCGTCCAGATGGCGTCTTGCATTGTGTTCTATATATCCGCCCGCTGGCCGTCACACAATGGTCCTTTGTTGAGGTAACAGCTCAGGTTTGTTCTTACGGTTCTTACATTCTGCTTCCATCTTTGTTCCCATGTTTCATTTCCCTGCAGCCATTGTATTGTCTCCAGTGAACAATGGGTCATGTTGCGGCGCGCCGTATTGAGTACAGCCATGGCGGTCAATCCTCACCCTGCGGTCACCGTAGTTTTCCCTTTTATTAGTTCATTTCTATTGAAACCTCTGCTGGTCCCATCACCCTGCTGTAAAAGTGCAGCGCAAAACCCAGTGAGGGACGGGATTTTCCGTCAGGTCTTACATCTAAACCCCCCAAGACTGAACCGCTGGACGGAACCATTGATGAAACAGAGACCAGCCTTTATAATGAACAAGCGTCATGCAATGAATGTGTACCAGAATTAGTAAATAAGTCTTTCTACCCAATCTTGCCGTTTTTTCCTTTAATTCCATGTTTATGTAACTTTCCGCCATATTGAGGGCAGCTGAACCCTTAAAGGGGATGCAGGGTCAAGAAAGAAAAGGAGTTTGAATTAGAGTTCATTCATAGTTTTGGGGTCTTTATATGTGATGTGAGATGGAATCCACTCCCATTCTTGGCCAGACAAACCCCCATGGACCAATAACACGCCCTGTCTGGGATATTAAAGGGGGCGTACCAAAAAAGACTTTTATCATCTATCCATTGGTTAGGTGGTACAATTCTAATCTTTGGGGTCTCACTGCTGTGACCTCTGCTGATCCCGAGAATGTGGGTCCTGTGTGTCCCTCTACTCCTCACTGCGGGATCCCTGCACTTACCTGCAGGGACGTCAGATTGTATTGAGTGTCTTGTCTCCCGTTATATGTATTGCACAGCTGCAGCGGGTGAGAGGTTAATGTCTGCATGGGACTAAGAGATGCCTACAAATGTATCAATTTATGTCCTGTCATGTGGTCTGCCAGAGATTATAAATATGAGTGGGAAAGGGTAGTCTATCATCTTCTGGGTTCCTGAGTGAGCATGCCAGCCACATGGGGGTACTTTCAACCCTCATGTAGTGAAGAGAATGGAAGAGAAGGAGAGGTTTCCTGAGAACCCCAATGCCAGGAGCCAATAGAGAGTAAGGAGAAAGAGAGATTAAGAGAGAGCGAGGGGAGTAGAGAAGGCCAAGACCACTGTGCAGAGGTACTTTCATAAGTGAGTGTCTGTGGAGAGTTTGCCCTTCCCCTTCCAGGAGCGGTACTATACAGATAACGAGGACTGTAAAGCCGGCATCATCCTGAGTTTCTCCCTGACCTCACTTCTTCTGTCTTGCCTGCACCTGTGTGTTATTGAATTGTAAAGTGTTAAAGTTTACAGTAAAGTTTTGCCAGGCCCTGACCGATCCCGGGGACTGAGGTACTTAAACACAAAAACATGTGTGAATTCTCTTTACTCCAGTGAGTAAAGGAACGGTGGCGTCACTTGACCAGTTACAGTTCTTTGGCATGTATATTGGCCATCCCTCCCCTATGGGTGTCCAGAAGAGGCCCAGCGATACTCTGGCCGAGGCTGCGTGTCCCTCTGGGGAGGAGTCTGGTAAGTGCCACCGTGACAAGTGACAGCTTTACCCTCCCAGCTCCTCAGCGCGTGCCCCGTGTCCTGAGTCACCATACGGGACGACGCTGCACAATCATCAGACTTTTATCATCTATCTCCTATTGATATATGATAAAAGTCTATTGTGGTAAAACCCATTTAACTCATTTAAAGGGCCGGTTCCTCATTAGTAACTGTTTGCTTCTACGTTAGGTAATTAAATTGTAAGCTATTGCCTTATAGGAATCTATTAGGTCAATCACTTGTTTTACACTTGGGAGACAATTTTGCTTAGAAAAAGTAATTTGCCCAATGTAACGTGTAACTGGGACATGGAACTGTAAAACTTCTCATCTGTCACCTCATTATCATCACAGCCAGGATTACACTGAGAGGAAACACGCCTATATAGATAACACAGGATCCATCATTCACAATAGGTGATGTCACAGCTCACCTCCTCCCCCTCCCTGGCAGGGATTCAGAGCATCAGTAGTAAAGTCCCAGAATACCCCTTTAAGGTTGCCTTATCTGTGCAGTGCGGAGAGAGGCGGTGTGGAGTAACAGAAAATGCACTGAATGGCCCTTTATTAAACCCTCACCCCTTTGTTAGAGACAGCAGCCTTTATCAGAAACATCCGCCCTTTATTAGAGCCCTCATGATTGGCGCTTCCCTGTACGGTAATTCTCCCCGTGACCCCGGAGTGCCGCATAAAATCACGTGACAAGTTTTCCGTGGATCAGTTTCAGTGTGAATCCACATTAAATGGGAAAATCCAGCGATCGGAGCGACTTCCAGCGAGAAGCGGTTATCGGTGCTAGATTAACTTGTCACTGAAAGGGGTCGGAGGAGGATGTCAGGAATCGTTCTTACCAACAGGCTGCACAGTCAGCTGACTACAACGCTGGAGCTCCAACTAACGTGTCCGAACAGCCCAGTCTGCTACTGACGGGCGGACACAAACCAATGTTGTTTTCTCGCCTTATGTGGCGGTGATAATCACGACCGTCTAACGTGACAAAACGAAACCACTGATATCAATGGGGTTTAGTGATTTCATTTTCACCATCAGGATTCTCGCCTGTTAATTGTGCGGCTGAGAAAAGCCAGGACCCGCCCCAGTGACTACTACGTGCGAGGAGGATCAGGCGGCCGCTATACTGCATTATGGTGCGGAGTTTGAAGAGCTGGCAAAGGGGAAGGGATTCCCCTGTTCAGGCGCCACTATGCTTTGTGCCGCCGAGCGTCGTTTCGCCCGCGCTCATCTGAATCTACCCTCAAGAAGTGATGATTTTTGAGGATTTTGATCTCCACTTTACAAAAGCCATGACTTTTGTATTTTTCCATCGACACGGCCGTATGTTTGCAGTGTGAGCCCTAAAAAACAAAAAGTGTTTTTCTTATTTTTTCCTGGGGATATATTTCATTCTTCTTCCCTTCCTGCAGTTTGCTATTACAGCTCATCATCAGCCCTCTGCCACTGAATAGTGTGGGGGAGCTGATGATGTCACAAAGGGAGGCCACTCCCCCTGTCACCGCCATACATGGCACGATCAGCATTGATTGCAGTTTGTAAGGGGGGACTGGCGGGGTCGGAGTTCTCTGCGATCCCCGCTGTTGTAGCAGACACAGCCAGCGTCAGCTGTGAATGGCGCGGGTTCAGTTCCTGAGCCGTCTCCATGCATTTCACAGTAACCCCTTCCCACCCAGGATATACTTGAACCTCATGCGGTTTGAAGGGGTTAATAAACCTTTCGCACCTGATCCTTCTTGACTGAATGTTTGCTGATGAGCTTATCTCCCGGATCTGAGGGGTTAGCACTCCTTCTCCCCCCAGGTATGTGAGTATATCGTACATCTTTATTTGGCAAGCTCCTATTCCTTGAATTTCACCCCCCTGAGTGCCATTTTCTTTGTGTTTCTGCATCTACGTATAGAATACATTCTGAGAACTTCTTGAGAGATACAAATAGTTGTAAACACATCTGATAAAGGGAGCGGGGACTATTGGGATAATGGCGGTGAGTCACCGCTGCTCGGCCCTATCCGTATGAGAGGTTTCAAGTCATTATCATTCCATTCTGTGGTACGAAGCTGCAATTTACGGGGAGTAACCTGTCCGTGCAGAGAGCACTTTCTTCAGGGCGAAAATGTGAAAGTCACGTGTGCCATTAATTGTAATGAGGCAGCTGGCATCTCCTGGGTGCTGAGATGGAGCCATCCTGGTGCCAACCGAAGAGAATGACGCAATATTGTGACATACTGCAGTTACTATGTAAGGTGATGTAATGCGCTACGAGTTATTGCAGGTTCGCTCACGTGTTCGCTGCCGGCGCGGCCCTGTTCACATCAAGAGATCTTATTATCATTATTGCTATATTTTGTATCAGTGTTTAACCCTTTGACTGGAGAAAGCATTAGGGCTTATTACAATAGGGAGCCGTAATAGGGCGGCCATAGAAGTGCATGCAGCTAGTACGGAACCTCTGATTTCATGCGCAGGGGCAGAGAAGAATGTAATGTCTGACTTTAGACAAATCCAAAAGGAAGACAACGTGTGCCGCGCTGCATTAGATCTCATGTACAGAGGTATTCTTCCCAGCATTACATTGTGACTGTCAGGTCCGCTGGGCCTTTGGCTGCGCAAGTTGAGCTCCCTTTAAGAAGATTTTGGGGTCCCACCTCCCCCCTCTTTTTTCTCATTCGGGGTACCTTAAATTTGCACTTCCCTCATAAGTGGGCACCTGCAAAGTACTATGGGTCTGTTGGGGATGTAGGGCATTATATTTAGCAATCGCACAGCTGTGGACGACCACTTTTCTGCCGCGGTCGTCCCTCCCACTCTTCCCCTTTTGTTGTTTGGTTCACTGTCAGTTTGGTGAAGGTTGTCGCCCCCCTGGTCACTTGCGCTGGCATACGGGTTTGTACTCTCTTATGGTGAAAGAATTTCCGGTTATTCTATTATGATATGTTTTACGAAGTTAATCTATAAAGCGGCGGCCGGCCCCGGAGTCAGCCCATCCGTTGAATAAAGATATTTAACCTATTCATTAAAGTTGATTACATAAGATATATCTATGGGGTCTATGTCGATAATTGGTTTGCACCCCGGCTTGGGTGGTTTGGTTCAGCTTAGTGCAGTCACAAAATCCCGTAGTACAGAGCAGTGTCAGGTCCGGCAAGGATGATACAAAGACCACCAGGACTGGGAGATGGGAAATACACCAAATAAACTGACAGAGGAGAATGAATCTATCCCTGATCTAAAAATGGTTGGACCGGCCTAACAAATGGAGCACCCGCCCTGAAAGGGGCTACCTTGTGAAAGGAACATGGGGCTTCCCTAAAAGACCTTAGATGGAATAAGAGAGGAGAATAAACCCCAGGAACAGATCAAGAGAGACAGATCAAGGAAACCAAGGCACACCCAACGTGACGCACAGAAGAAGAGCAAATGTAGGAAGCGACCCAATTGTGCCAACCAAACTGGCACGGAGTAAATGTCCGCACACATTGACAGAACTCCTGCACAAACCCACTGAGTCACAGGACACAAGAAGTATAACCGATGGCTTCTGCTCTGAGAAACCAGTTAAATAGCCAACGTTACAGACTGCCTGGCTGTGCTGCCCATTAACCCAGCCAGTCAGATTACCCTGGACAACAAAAAGGCACTTTGACATTTTTTCCTTTCTCAAAAGAGTTGAACTACCCCAATTTTGGGCCGAGAAATGCGAATATTAGATGTTGTTTATTAGCTCTGGTTTTTAAGATCTACTAATCTGAAATCAAATTAACATACAAAATACTTTTGAAGTTCTTTCTTTTCTCAAAATAACTAAACTCCCTTAATTTTGGGTCGAGGAACATAAATGCGACGTTCTATTCTGTTTAGTAGACATAACTCTGGTTTTATAGATACGCTAACTTCACATATAGTGCTTGTCCGGATCACCTGACTGGATGCCGAAATATTGGCGATATGCAGGCTTTATGATTGGAGGAATTCAATGTTTTTGGGCAGAAAATGTCACCTCGCCTCACGGAACAAACATTTTCAGAAGAGTTTTTACAATTAGGTGGCATCCTGGATTCTAACTTGAAATTCTGAAAAAAAGAACAAGTTGGAGAACATTTAATTGAACTTTTTTTATTGTAATAAATACATATCAATTGTAAGATTTAGGGCCCATTTACATGGAAAGACAATCGCTCAAAAATCACTCAAATGGCAGTTCGAGTGACAGTTTTGAGCGATCACTTTGCATAGCTGATGCTGTGACATTACCCCAGACCCGTGCCCATTCGCCAGCCTTGCCATGACAAGCAGCATGTGCATGTGATTTTTACAAACCACATTCATATATGCAAAATGGCCCTCGGCCCTCTCACGATTGGTGCTTCCTTGTATGGTAATTCTCCCCGTGACCCCGGAGTGCGGCATAAAATCACGTGACAAGTTTTCCACGGATCAGTTTCAGTGTGAATCCACATTAGATGGTGAAATCCAGCGATCGGAGCGACTTCCAACAAGGCCGGTCATCGGTGCTGGACTAGCCGGGGGCTCACTGCCAACCGTGGAGGGGAATTTTTCATGTAACGATGTGCAGAGTATACTGAGAATGGCGGGATTGAGAAAAACATCCAGTGAAAGGGGGATCCAGCAACTCATCCCAAAAGGGGTCAAAAGTGGATGCCAGGAATAGTTGTGAACAACAGGCGCTGCACAATCAACAGGAGCCAAATACAACACTGGCACTCCAACTAATGTGTCTGAATGCACAACTCGCCGTTCCTCCGCACAGATGGGCTATGACAGCAGACAACCAGTTCCAGCGCCATTGTGTCTAAGAGAAACAGAAAGATGAGACTCCAGCGGGCAAAAGAGCGCAAATCGCTGAACCGTGCAAAAACATCTCCTGGTCAGATGGATCCAGATTTCTATTGCTCCGTGCTGATGGGAGGCCAGAATTTGGTGCAAGCAGCATGAATCGCTGACCCCTTCCTGTCAGCTGGTCAGCACATGTCAACACCTCCATCTAATCAGGAAGCTTCCTGTCCGCGGGGGCCGATATTGTTGCAGAACCAGTTCATCACCTCATGGAATCTACACCACGATGAATCGCTGCGGTTATGAAGGCCAAATGAGTCCAACGCTACTAAATGGGGGCTCTAATAAAGGGGCCATTCAGGGTATATGGGACAAGTTTTGTGCTGCATCTGAACATAAATTGCAGAGCCACGTAAACACAATCTGTCCGATCCCTCCTTGACATTTTTGTGTGGTGTTTTTTCCCATTAGAGGATCAATATGTCATGAAAGCAAAATTCTGAATTCTGACAGCTTCCTATTGCCACATAGCAGTCCAGTTTGGATGCTGAGATGACAGTAAAGCTGACAGCTGTCTCTGTAAAAGCTTCTTCTTACGAATGGTCACAGAAAGTGCTGATCAACAAAAGTCTTTATTTTCTTAAAAATAAGGGACGCACTCCTGACAGTGGCAAACGCACAAAGCCTATGCTGAGCAGCTGGGAGACTACTATTCCTGCAGCCCAGTTACGTTGACAGTCCATGACAGCACCACTGCGTACCACTGCTCCTCAGCCCAATAATACTTAATTACCCCCCACCAAGCTGGGTTCTCATTTTACCGACCTCGGAAGGATGGAAGGCTGACAGTCCATGACAGCACCACTGCGTACCACTGCTCCTCAGCCCAATAATACTTAATTACCCCCCACCAAGCTGGGTTCTCATTTTACCGACCTCGGAAGGATGGAAGGCTGAGTCAACCTTGAGCCGGCTACCTGACGCATGTGGGGATCGAACTTGCAACCTTCAGGTCGTAGGCGAGAGCTTACACTCTGCGCCACACAAGGCTCATATACAACTAGTTACACAAGGTGGACTGCCGGGAGGGTTAGCCGAGTCCACCCTTCCTTTGAATTAAACCATACCCACATATTGCCCACAATGCACCCTATACCTCTACCAAAATAAGGCACAAATGCAAACTGATGTTGGGTAAGTGGGGGTTGGCCACAGCTTTAATGAGTTATCAATTTTACAAACTTTCAGAAACTGATACAACAAACTGTACTAGCACATACCTCCTTTTCCACCATAATTAACCATCTGAATGAACATTCCATTGGTATACAGTGGGCTTGCGGACTGATTAAAGTGTTCTCCACACCTGACATGGACCTGGGACTTGTGAAGTCTAAAGAACCACATGCAGCAACACCAATACCAGGGAAACAAAGCATCAGCATCTGTGCTCAGTCAGAACGGGGGGTGATGTTCATGGTAGTTGCTACAATATATTTCCCTCTTCCATCGGGCTACAGTTCATTGATAGGTAGGGGGTTGAAGGTAAGGGATGGTCTCTGCTCCCTGGTGCGATGGCTTGGTGCAGAGTGATACCCGCAGTAGAAGAGAGTGCAGGGGACCAGAAAGCTAACAGTAAACTCACTTTTATTCAGCATTCAGATGAAGATTTAAGTGCGATACAATCCAGTTTCCTAAGTCCTGTCCTGAAGGTGATGGCTTTAAGTGCTGCTACCTTCTCTTCCATACTGCTAAGGTTTTTTTTTTTACACTATGGCCCCTGAATATCCAGCCTGCACTATGCACTTCAGAAGGAGGAGTGCTATAGCACCGTCTACTCTCTTTATCTGATCTCTCTAGACCAGTGGTGGCGAACCTATGGCACACGTGCCAGAGGCGGCACGCAGAGCCCTCCCTGCTGGCACATGTTGCCATCGGCTGCTCACCACTAGTAAATACCGGCAGGGGCCTTGGCTCCCCTGCCGGCATTCACTCAGCTGCGGTGCTAGCCGCGCTGATCCCGGTGCACACTGTAATGTCAGTGTGCAGCCGGGATCCTCCTCCCCCTCTCCCGACGTCTCCTCTAAGGTTCCGAGCAGGGGGAGGAGGCGTCCGGCATCACAGTGTGCACCGGATGCATATTAACATTTTCCAGCCAACCCAAACAACCAATCAGGTTGCTGGAATTGCTGAATAGTGCAGAAGTGTTGTGGAAAATGTTAATATGCCACCGGTAATCAGGGCCACCAGCATGCTGTGGGGTGTCACCATTACACTGGGGTACGCTGTGGGGTGTCGCTATTACTACTGGCGTACAATGTGAGGTGTTGCTATTACTGCTGGGGGCCATTGGGGGGGTGTCGCTATTACTGCTGGGGGCTGTTGCTGTTATTCTGGAGACCGCTGGGGGCTGTCGCTATTACTACTGGGGGCCGCTGGGGGCTGTCGCTATTAATACTGGGGGCCGCTAGGGGCTGTCGCTATTACTACTGGGGGCCGCTGGGGGCTGTTGCTATTACTAGTGGGGGCTGCTGTGGGGGGGTCAATATTGTTGCTGGGGCCGCTGGGGGGGTCACTATTATCGCTGGGGGGTCACTATTATTGTTGGGGTCAATGGGTGGGGGGTGTAACTATTATCGCTAGGGTATGTTTACAAAATGGACAGGGTGCAGATTTTGACTGCTTTTTGGATGCAGAAATGCTGCAGAATTTTTGACAGACATTTCCCCTGAGGACATTCTGCAGTATTTCCGCATCCAAAAAGCAGTCACAATCTGCACGCTGTCTATTTTGAAGCAGCCCTGTCCTTTTTAGAAGGATGGGGGTAAAATCATACGTTGTGATAAGCCCCGCCCCCTGACGTGTTAGCACGTTGCCATAAATATGTGGGTTTTGGGTTGCAGTTTGGGCACTCGGTCTCTAAAAGGTTTGCCATCACTGCTCTAGACCATTACACCAGCTTAGTGCTGATTAACTGTTGTGAAAGGAACGGAATCACTGGGCTGTTGAATTCCTCCTAAACTAAACTTTACTCAAGTCATTGGAAATTTGAAGACGTCTTCACCTTTTTGTCCGTGCTTCTGCCAGTCCCTCTGGTTCTACATCCCAAAATAGCACTATTTGGATTGATAGATGAGGAGGCGTGGACTCATCATGACAAGATCTTTATTAGAGAAGTACTGTTCTCGGCCAGGAAAACGGTGGCTATGAGATGGATGATGATTAGATCGCCCTCCGTCTCATGTTGGAGGAAATTGGTCGATACAATAATCCTCTACGAATAGGTAGTTTATCAGCATAAGGGTGGATTCAGACGACCATATATCGGCTGGGTATTCACGACGGCCAATATACTGCGTCTCTCTCTGCAGGGGAAGGAGGCTGGAAGAGCCAGGAGCAGTGCTCTGAGCTCCCGCCCCCTCTCTGCCTCCTCTCCACCCCCCTGCACTATTTTAGGTGGGAGGGGGCGGATCCAATTTCCGGAACTTAGCCCCGCCCATGTTCCACCCCCTCTCATTGCAAATAGTGCAGAGGGGGCGGAGAGTTGGCAGAGAGACTTCGGGAGCTTAGAGCACTGCTCCCGACTCTTCCAGCCTCCTCCCCTGCAGAGAGAGACGACGTATATCTGCCAGTGTGAATACCCAGCCAATATACGTTCGTCTGAATCCAGCCTTAGGCCTCGTTCACACAGGCGACAAAGTCGCGTTGCTGCAATGCTACAAATCGGATATATGAGAAGCCCATGCTTTCCTATGGGTTCCTTCACACATACAATGTTTTGTAGCATGCTACATAACGACACAAAAACCTCACGGGTTCCGCTATATTCATGCCACTCAGGAGGTTTTGTAGTCCATGTTTCTCTATGGAGCCTTCCTCCCTGTTGCATCACATCACACGAAAACGCGAACTTTCTGCAATGCGATGCAACTTTGACAATAGGAAATCCTGCTGTCAAAGCTAAAATTTAAGCCCAGGCTGCAGAAAAAAACCAAAAAACACACATACATCACCTGTCCTGCGCTGTCAGCCCGGCCGCATCTTCTCCCCGGGTCCCCGGCAGTGATGTCCTGTTCTAGCCATGGGATTTTAAAAAATCCCCGCCTTCTGGAAGCGCTGGCTATGATTGGCTAAGCATCAGCCATTCACAGCCAGTGCTCAATGAATGGCAGTGATTGAACCAATCACAGCCATTCATCGAGTGCTGGCTGTGATTGGCTAACCGTCAGCCAACCACAGCTAGTGCTTCCAGGAGGTGGGGATTTTTGAATCCCCGGCCAGAAGAGAAGAAGATGATCTGTGCCTGAGACCCGGGGAGAAGATGCGGCCAGGCTGACAGCGCAGGACAGGTGATGTATGTGTGTTTTGTTTTAATTCCTTCTTCAGCTACAGCGTATTTTCGGGGAAGGGCTTATATTTCAAGCCCCCCCCAGAAAATCCCTGCATGTGGTGCTACAAAGTCATGTGATTTAGTAGCACCACATGCGACTTTGTAGCGCTACAAAATCGCTGTATCACCGTGAGAAATAGCAGTGATATCGCACGGACCAGCGATGTGATATCGCCGTGATTTTCTGGCAGCGATGCAGTGTCGCCCGTGTGAACGAGGCCTTAAAAAAAACCTTCACTTCTTCACATTCCTCCCTCATTAAGGGTAAAGGCACATGGGCAGAAATTCCGTGGCGAGATTTTCTGCAGAATTTCCGCCAAGGCACGCTGCCATAGGACTGCATTGGTCTATACAATCCTATGCAGACAGCTGCAATTTTTCCTGCATGAAAACTTGTGCGTAGACAAATCGCAGCATGTTCTATTTCTGTGCGAGCCTCACAGAGGCCCACACAGAAATGTCAACGCTGATGCGCCGGCCCTGCTCTGCGCACACGCAGCTGTGCGCCAGCTGGCACATCGCAGAGTAGAGAGAAGACGGCGGAGGAGGTGAGCCGTGGGTCACTGCAGGGGCATGGGGTCACATCCCGCTACGAGAATCCGATACGGCCATCTGCATTCACCCTAAGAAGCTTGTCATTCCTCAGACATCTTTACCTCTGCACCATACCTAGATAAGTGCTAGGCATCACAAAGCGGTTTTCTCTTTTGATTTCTCATCTAGAGGAATTTGCCAGTAACCCTTACATAAATCTAGGGTAGAAATATAAGCTGCATTTCCCAACTTATCAATAAGATCATCAATGTGAGGTGCTGGGTAACTGTCCAAGCTGGATATAGCATTCATTTTACAAAAATCTATGCAAAATATTATTGTTCCATCTTTTTGACCGACCATCACTATTGCTGAAGACCGAAGACTGACCATCACTACTGCTGAAGACCGAAGACTGACCATCACTACTGCTGAAGACCGAAGACTGAGCATCACTACTGCTGAAGACCGAAGACTGAGCATCACTACTGCTGAAGACCGAAGACTGACCATCACTACTGCTGAAGACCGAAGACTGACCATCACTACTGCTGAAGACCGAAGACTGACCATCACTACTGCTGAAGACCGAAGACTGACCATCACTACTGCTGAAGACCGAAGACTGACCATCACTACTGCCGAAGACCGAAGACTGACCATCACTACTGCCGAAGACCGAAGACTGACCATCACTACTGGTGAAGACCGAAGACGACCATCACTACTGGTGAAGACCGAAGACTGACCATCACTACTGGTGAAGACCAAAGACTGACCATCACTACTGGTGAAGACCGAAGACTGAGCATCAGTACTGGTGAAGACCGAAGACTGAGCATCACTACTGGTGAAGACCAAAGACTGAGCATCACTACTGGTGAAGACCGAAGACTGAGCATCACTACTGGTGAAGACCAAAGACTGACCATCACTACTGGTGAAGACCGAAGACTGACCATCACTACTGCTGAAGACCGAAGACTGACCATCACTACTGGTGAAGACCAAAGACTGACCATCACTACTGCTGAAGACCGAAGACTGACCATCACTACTGGTGAAGACCGAAGACTGACCATCACTACTGGTGAAGACCGAAGACTGACCATCACTACTGGTGAAGACCTAAGACTGACCATCACTACTGCTGAAGACCGAGGACTTTAGATGGTTCAATAACTCCCAATTTAAGCATTGCCTGAACTTCATTTTCTGCCTTGCTCTTTACGTTGTCTAGTATTGGATAAGGTTTTTGTCTATTTGGAGCTCGGTCTACAGTATTCATTTTGTGACAAATTAAAGCCATTTACGACCAAAAACATGTGAATTTGACTTTGTTAGGTTCCTCAGACCTAGACTTCTTGGTTCCTTGCACCTCAGACTTAAGGTAACACCTGACCACAAATTATCTCATCAGACATACTCTTAGAAGACTCCGGGATAATGGTAGAAGCAGTATTACTTTCTGGATTTACCTTTGGTTCAAGCCAACGTTTCAATACATTTACATGGTAGACCTTACTTTTTAGTTTTTTTTATCTGGGGTTTCAATTTCAAAGTCTATAGAACCAGTTTGTCGAACAACTTTATAAGGTCCTTGCCAATTTGTCAACAACTTATTTTCACTGCTAGGAAGAGGAGAATCTTATCACCTACTTTTATTGATTTATTCTTGGCATGTTGATCATACCATGACCCTGGTATAACGGAGTCGTCCTCTGCTGTAGCCACCCCCCCACAGACCCACATCTTACCTAAATAACCGCAGACACCTTCTTCTTTGGACTAAATTTGACCACAGTAAGCATATTTATTAACAAACATAACAATAACATGTTAAACATTTCACCTGATAATAAACCTAGGGAGAGATCCTTGGAGCCCCGAAACTCTGTCGCCTCAGCAAACTAGGAAATAGTTGTAACTGCCACCCGTCACATCATAACCGACTCGGGCAACACTATTTTCCTAACCACGCCTCCCGCCATAAGCCAACTAACTCCGGAGGCCCACCACTCACAAACTAGTCTCTAGTCGCTGACCTCCCGACCTGGCTAGCCACTCCCACTATCTTTGCAGGGCACCACCCTATCGAAGCCAAGAGGTGACAGACCCACGTACCAATCAATCAAACAGGGGGAATGTAGCTATCCAGCCCCTGCCTCCCCCCACCATCCTTTTATGCTGACTCCAAGAACCCCTTCCCCTCACAGCCAGCACGGCTTGACCCCCTCAAGCCTGCGTCGCCCGCCACACCACTAAAGCTCGCTCTGTGCTCTCTTGTACCCCCCCCTCCAACTACAAATCCATCCCTATCTCATTTAAATGGACTCTGTCAGATCTCCAATAGTTCCCCGTACCGGCCTCCAGATCTATGTGCCAGACTGCTATTCCCCCATTCCACCCCACAAACTGAGACACCTCTCTTTTCAGATTAATCCTAGCCTTGTTCATGCCCTTCACCAACCACACTCCTCTCCACACCTTCCTAGGAACTACCTCCGACCACACAATCACTACTCCCGGGTATGACGCTAGCAAACGCAGAATGTCATACCGAATGTCCCTTGACAGATCTTTAAAGAGTTGCCTACCTAAATCATTCCCCCCCCCACAAGTAAAACCAATACATCTGGTACCTTGTCCAAATTCACCTTGCTCTCAACCTCCTCCAAGACCCTACACTATGACATCCTCCTCAGGCCCATCCACCTAATTACCACTTCACTATGAGCAAACCTCAACTGCCTCCCATCTGGCCTAAGTCCTGCTTACTCAGCTCCCCAGTACACATAAGAGTGGTCCAGAATCTAAATTAACACCGGATGATAACCTGTAACGAGGACAAAACCACACCATAAGTCATACCCCGTAACGGACCCCAACTCTCCCCTTTACAAAAAGTGAGGCCGCACATAGGAGTCGTATCGCCCCGATTTCCACTGACATAGTCTCTTAACCACCTCTACCTCTATAGCCTGAATTGATGCCTCCGTTTTGCTCCAACCCTAAACAAATGTGATCCAAACTGTGAACTGTCCAAACCGATCCCCTCTAATGCCCTCTTAAAAACCATAGTAAGCCGGAATCTCGATAAAAACCACCCATCCTTGTGTCACAGGAGGGGCCCAGTACTCGCACATGCCACCTATCTGTAATTTTCCCACAATCTTAGGAGGCACAAATTGGCCCCCGAAACCTATCCTAAGCGTACCACCTGTCCCCGCCCCACCTCGATCCGTTTTGGACCGGCAGATCAAAAGCTCCAACCTCTCCTCCACCAATCTAACCTGCACCCCCGACTTTTTTACTGGGCGAAACCAATTCGACAATCCTTAGAGCTCCGAAAAAGGCTAATGAGAATGCTACTTTAAATAAACACTCAAACTGATCCTCGCAAATGGTTTCTAAGGCTACCCCTAACCCTTCTAACATGTTAAATGAAACCGGCCTCCGCGCATCCAACCTCCCTTTTCCTTTCCTAAAACCCCTTAACACCTGCCTAACAAGAAAATGCTTAGTAACATCTCCCACACGCCGCAACTTACATCCAAATGCCACGCCCGCCATCAAGCGATTAACCCGGGTCAATGACCACTTCGCTACCGAACATTTACCCAGCCAACTCAACAACGCCCCCACCCTGTCCTCCTCTAAATTAGAGCATCCTCAAGACAATAGCCATTCCTCCCACTCTCGCTATGCTGCACTATACGCCGCCCATGTACTCTGAGTCAGTGACCTTTCAATCAGGTGCCCCACTGCTCACTTACCATGTTCCAGAGCCAAGATGGACAGATCTTCCCCTCTTCTTCTGCTCCCAACGCCAACTGCCTGAACCGCTCCCACTGAAAACAAAAGAGAGCATCTGCGATTGAATTCTCCACCCCTGGAACGTGCACTGCTACTAACCACATATTTAAAGACAATGCCTCAAGGACCAACTGGCGCAACAGATCAATGACCAGAGGAGATGAGGCCGTCAACGTGTTAATGACTTGCACTAGCCCCATGTGTTCACTGCGGAACCTTACTTTCTTGTTTTGGAAGTGAGCTTCCCACAGCACAAGTGTCACAACTATAGGAAAGTGCTCCAATAATACTAAATTGCGAATTAGACCTGCCTGTCTCCATTCCTCAGGCCACTCGCCCACGCAGCATGGTCACTGAAAGTAAGCGCCGAACGCCCAACCCTTTGTGCCCGTCTCCCAACCATATGAAATGGTGCAGAGCACGTACCCCAGACGCTGCTGATGCGAATCGCCTACAAAAGACCAGCCCCATCGGCATTATTCGGCAAGCAAAGTTGAGCTTATCCAATAAAGACTGTAGTCCCCGCAACGTGATCTTCTTCGACTCTCGGGTCCTCGCTACCTCCTCGTGCAGATCCCACAATTTCGCTTTCGGCAAGCGGCAAACCATTGCCTCCGTGTTAATGGTTATGCCCAAAAAACTCAAGCAGGTTGTGGGCCCTTCTCTTTTAACAGGGGCAAGTGGAACCCCAAAAAGCTGCAGGAACCACTGCAACGTTCCCAACAGGGACACACAAGTCGGCGAGTCCCCCCCCCCCCAAGGCCCAACACACAAAAAATCATTGAGGTAGTGAATAATCGACTGCACCTCGGCAGTATCCCTCATCATTACCCATTACCCATTCCAAAAATGAGCTGAACGCTTCGAAGTGAGCACACGAGATGGAGCATCTCAAACAACGATCTGCAAAGTAACTCCCATCCCAAAAACACCCCAGTAGCCAGGGGCGTAACTATAGAGGGTGCAGGGGATGCCGTTGCACCCGGGCCCAGGAGCCTTAGGGGGCCCATAAGGCCTCTCTTCTCCATATAGGGAGCCCAATACTATGAATTAAGCATTATATTTGGGGTCCCTGTTACAGGTTTTGCATTGGGGCCCAGAAGATTCAAGTTGCGCCTCTGCCAGTAGCCTTATGCTTTTGGGCGCCACCGGTAACAGACGAAAAGGCTGATTCAATATCCGTCTTTGCCAACAACACCCCTCTTCCGTATCTCCTCACCCAGCGAACCGCGACCGTCAGACGTATACACCACTGAACAAAGCTCAGGGTCTGTACCGTCATCTACAGACGCCCCTTTCGGGTAAGACAAATGGTGCATCAACGAAACTTGTTCCGTTCCTTCTTGGGAACATCCCTCAGTGGCGACACCACTAAGTCACTCAAAGGGGGTTCTTTCAATGGTCCCGCCATGCTGCCCAAACTGACCTCCTTAACCCCTTCCGGCCCCAGAACGTACATTTACATCCTGGAGCGTCAGGGTATGTATGATGAGCGGTCGCAGGGCGACCTCTCTTCATGCAGCGCGGGCGTCAGCTGTTTACTACAGCTGACACCCACGGGCAATAGCTGCAATCGGCCGTGCAGCCGATCGCTGCAATTGACCCTTTAAATGCCGATGTCAATTCTGACAGCGACATTTAAATCCCTTGAACGATGTTCGGGGGTCCCTTACGCCCCCCACGGTGAGATCGGGGGGAGCCGTGCAGTATCATGGCAGCCAGTAGCCTTCTAAAAGGCCCCAGGGCTGCCTTGTGAGACTGCCTATCAAGCCATTCCCGTGGGGTGGCTTGATATGCTGCCTGTCAGAATGCAATACGACGTAATACTATAGCATTACGTCATACTGCAGGAGCGATCAAAGTATTGCATGTTGTAGAAAAGTGGGAAAAAAAAATCAATAAAGTTTTATCAATTTAAAAAAAAAAAAAAAAGTATTAAAAAGTTTAAATCACTCCCTTTTTGCCATATCTATAATAAAAGAATGTAAATCATAAAAGAAAAATACATATTTGGTATCGCCGTGTCCATAAAAGTCTGATCTATCAAAGTAGTGCATTATTTACCCCGAACGGTAAACATCGTCCGAAAAAAAATAAAGAACACCAGAAATGCACTTTTTCAGTCACCCAGAAAAAATGCAATAAAAAGCGATCAAAAAGTCGTATGTATTCTGAATTGGTACTAACGTAAACTACAGGACATCCCGCAAAAAGTAAGCCCTCGCTCAACTACGTCGATGGAAAACTAGAAAAGTTATTGTGAGCAGAAGATGCAGCAGAAAGTAATTGAAAAAAATTAAATGTCTTTGAAAAAAAAGAGTATAGTAAAAAAAAACCTATACACGTTTGGTATCGTAGTAATCGTACCGACCCATAGAATACAGTAATCATGTCGTTTTTGTTGCAGTTTGTGCGCTGTAGGAACAAGACGCACTGAAAAATGACGGATTTTCTTTTTTTTTTCATTTTACTCCACTTAGAATTTTTTTTTACGTTTTTCAGTACATTATATGGTACTTTAAATAGCACCATTGAAGACTACAACTTGTCCTGCAAAAAACAAGCCCTCAGACAGCAACATTGATGGATAAATAAAGGAGTTACGATTTTTTTAAAGGGGGGGGGGAAGAAAAAAACGAAAATGGAAAAAAAAAATGGGGTAGTAAAGGGGGGCGGAATGATAAAACCATCCCTAAAACCCTTCAACAATAGCTCCACCTTCTCCCTATCATGGTACCTATTTGGGAATGCCACCATATCTACTAACTTCACTGGGGTCTTCCCTTTTTGTAAAACCCCCTGTACCTTTTCCCTTTCCTTTTTCGAAGCATTTATCAGCTCCATGAGACCCTGCACTACAATGGGAGCAGGCGTGCTTAAACCTGCAACCTGCTTCAAACTTACATTGGCCTTCATTGAACTGCCAAGAGAAGCCGGGCCTATGTCTCCCCTGCTTGCCCCCCTTGCCCCCCTGCTGTTGAAGTGGAGACTAAGCCTGATGACCCGGCACCAGCTTGTAAGGGCTGCCTAAAATGCACTGGAGCCATTACCCTCAGCCACAACCCAATGTCCTTGTGGTTCCATCTGATGGATGGTCACACCGCCTTACGCTGCCTAAACTGCTCATCATAGTGCAGACAGGTCTGTCCCCCGTATACCCGATAGGCTTCGCCCATTGAATCTACGCAGCAGAAAAAACCGAAGCAGTTCTCCGATGCCTTTTTCCCCAATTATGCTCGCCAAATTTTGAACGCCTGCAAGCAATTCAGGAACGTCTGGGGGATGAGACGCCACCAACGCTTTTCCTCCTCCTCTTTCTTGTATTCTGTTCTTTTCCCCTTATCCAAACTAAATTTCTCCAAGGGGAGGAGGGAGAATATTTCAACATATTCATCCCTCCAAATCTTCTCCCTAACCTCCTTCTTCAAGTAAGTGTCCAGCGGCCGCTTGAAGCAAATGTAAACTCCCCCCTTAGCCCTATAATCCAAGCGAATCCCATCCCCATTTTTTTCCATCTGTACGGCTACCATTACCCCTTCCGTCCATTCACTCCCAGATCCACCAGCGGCACCTCCAATCGGGACACTCTTCCTGCTAGATGACGCACCCACCTGCGTGTTCCACGCCGTAACCAGCCAAGGAGCGGGACATACCTCCCTTGCCCCCACCGCCTGTCCTGCCCTAGTCCCCCCCCCCGCAGCCAAGCTTCCGCTTGGAATGCTTTCTCTGCTGGATGACGCACTTCCCGGCATGCTCCATGCAGTGACAGTCGACGGGGGCTTGCCCTAACACCTGCCTTCGCAAAAGTTCCAACATGCAGCCTAGCAAAGCCCTCATCTCACCCCCCCCCCCCGCACCCTGAGTGCCTGCCAATGCATTACTGCCCCCCCTCTCTACATCCTAACCTTTCCCAGCAAGCGCTACCTGGCTAAATGCATTAGACACACCCGATATAGATAGTTTCTCACCTGGCGGCGCTGGGGCTGTGGACACCTCCAACCACCACAAATCTTCTTGGTGCTGACACATACCAGGCCACCTCTGTAGAAACCACTTGCCATCTCCCACCATCTTCCACCCGATTCCAACTCTGACAGCCATCTGAACGCAGCTCCCTCCAGACCTTCTGAATCTAGCGCTGCGATAGGGCTGCTCCCCAACTGGTACCTCGCCAGGTGAGCAGCCCCCCGCACTCTCCATGCTCTCCGGCGCCTGTCCAGCACTAAGCTCTGCCACCCTTTCAGCTCAAGCCCCAGTACTGGACACAGCACCGCACCATGGAGCGGGAGTCCTCCCAGGTCTGCTCCCCCTGTTTGGTTGTGTTTTGGGGGATAGACTAAGCGGGGTGGAGGGCCCAGGACGAGCTCCCAATGCGAAGTGCTTGGGGCTAAGCCTCACTGTCTCTGTCTTTGCTCACTCCCAGCTCCTGCTGCTGCCGGTCTCCGCACAATCACTTTCTGCTGCTGCTGCTGCCACCACCAGACCCATCTCTGCTGAATCCAAGGCCTCTCCTGACATCCTCTCAAGCCAGTCCAGACTCAGCTTCAGCGCCGCTGCCCGGACCTTCTCCAGAATCGCCTCCTCACAGGTTCTTCTTGACTTCCTGCTTCACTCCGCGTCTTCTCCTGCTGCTCACCGACCCGCACTTTTTCTTCATGCCTGTCTTCCTTACTTCTTTTCTTGACTCTTATTGGATGCTTCACTCTTCTTGGCTCCGTTACACCTCTTTCAGCTTTTTCTCCTTCGCTGCCCCAACTGCCTTCTTTTTCCCAGCATTCTCCTTTCCAATTAAATCTTTCCCTTCCCATTAACCCTGTCATACATGCCTTTCACTTATCAGCCCTGTGGGCTTCAGTTCCTGCATTCCTTTTCTTCTGGTACACTTTGGCTTTGTGGACATTATCATGGGCTACATTGATCAGTTTCAATAGTCTCTCATTTGTAACACATGTTCTTCCACATTTTCCTGATGACCTGTTTCATCTTCCCAAACCCCTCTGATAACATCCAGAAGCCCTCTGGGTCGTCTTCCATATCACAATTCAAATGGGCCAAAGCCCGTAGACTCTTGTGGAACCTCACGATACACAAATAATAGTAAAAGGCTACCATTTGTCCCATTGCTTTGGATCAGTATGGACAAATTTCCTAAGCTTACTCTTCAGTGTTTGGTTATATCGTTCTGCCAGACCATCTATTTGCGGATGGTAAGGGGTAGTTCTCGGGCTGAATGCCAAGAAGTTGGTATACTTCTGATGGGAAAGAAGAGGTGAAATTACTACCTTGATCAGTCAAGATATGCTTAGGTAATCCAACCCTGCTAAACACATTTAAAATCTCGTCAGCAACCCTTTTAGCAGTAACTGTTCGCATACGAATGGCCTCGGGGGACTCAGTGCAGAATGGCCTCGGGGGACTCAGTGCAGAATGGCCTCGGGGGACTCAGTGCAGAATGGCCTCGGGGGACTCAGTGCAGAATGGCCTCGGGGGACTCAGTGCAGTAGTCTACTATGGTAAGCATAAAACGGTTACCTTTGAAGTGAATGAGAGTTGAGCTGCAATACCAGACACGACCCACAGACAAGAGTGGGGCTGTGTTTAGATGAAAGCAGCCATGTTTTTCTAACCCTGGACAACCCCTTTAAGTTGAGTTATACCTACAAAATTAGATTTCTGGGAAGGGAGCAGTTTCATGTATTTAGTTTCATTTATTTTTGAATGTCATCATGAAATTACTGAAAGCATCTGCAAACAACGCAGGAGAAAAGGTCTTTTTTCTCTTTGTCTCTTTGGTGGGGCCCCTTACAGATGACTCAGTAAACCAGGCTCTGCAGAGGAGCGAAGACGGGTAGACGTGCTGGAGACACGACAGAACGTTATGTAATCAATACAATTATCTCTCCGGGAGACGATGGCGTGATGATGTGGAACAGAAATTGCAATTATGTTCTCGGTGGGAAATCTGCTCCCGAGCTGACAGCCAGGAGAAACTTCTTGTTTTTCTTTCAATTTACTCTTTTTCTTCAGCGTTGCGCTTTGTAAAACGTCTGATAATTGCGCAGACTTCTCTCGTCATGTCTGGATCACAGGAAATAGCCATTCAGGCTAGTTTTTCATACCTTAGGACCCGTTCCTCTAACTCGATTCGGGGGTCTTTAAAGGTCACATCAATGTCATAACTTAAAAGGAGCTTTACAAGAATCCCTAAATGTCTCACTCCTTGAGCAGGAATGTTTAAAGGGGTTGTCCCGCAAAAGCAAGTGGGTCTATACACTTCTGTATGGCTATATTAATGCACTTTGTAATATACATCGTGCATTAAATATGAGCCATACACAAGTTATATACTCACCTTCCCTGCGCTGGCGTCCCCGTCTCCATGGTGCCGTCTAATTTCAGCGTCTAATCGCCCGGTTAGACACGCTTGCGAGAAGGGTCTTCTCCCGTCTGGTCGTCCAGGCACGAGCGGCGTTCTGGCTCCGCCCCCTCTACGCATCATCGCATAGCTCCGCCCCGTCACGTGTGCCGATTCCAGCCAATCATAAGGCTGGAATCGGCAATGGACCGCACAGAGCCCACGGTGCACCATGGGAGAAGACCCGCGGCGCATCGTGGGTGAAGATCCCGGCGGCCATCTTGGAGGAAAAGAAGGAAGAAGTTGCAGAGAGGGGATTCGGGTAAGTAAAAATTTTTTTTTTAAATTTCAACACATCCCTTGGGTTTGTCCTGCGCTGTACGGGGGGCCTATGCAAAAAAACCCAAAAAAACGTTTCGGCGCGGGACAACGCCTTTAATGTCAACTTCAAAGAACGTTTAAAGGGGATGTCTCGTCTGAGCTGCCTGCGCTGTCTTTCTATGGGACCTTACACATGAGCCGGAATCTGGAGGCAGCCAAATCCGCAGTTCTACATTACGATCCGTGGGTCTAACATCGGATTTTGATGTCGAATTGCAGACAGATTTTAAACCTTTTTTAATTCCACATGAAAATCTGCAGGCAGTCTGTGAATTCTGTTGCAGAATTTCCCGTGGTGCGGCGTATGGCCTGTTATGTCCCGTGTGAAGGGTCCCTATATTATCTCAACAGTTATCTGTTGCATCCAACCGGACATGCAATATCCAAAACAAACGAAAAAGGCACAACTGTGCAAAGGAAACATAAAACTACGGGAAATCCTCTCCCTATAAACCCCTAACCTGGGAGGGGGCCCTGCCTACTCGGCGGGCTGATCGCTCCGATAGGTGCGGACCTAAACGCGTGCCTGACACGTCCCTATCAGGGAGCCCTAGAGCAAAAGAAAAGGGAAACAGAAAACCAAACAAAGCAGAATTAGGGACTTAGCTTGCACGGAGGAGTTTCAGCCAGGATGTGTTCCTCAGTAGCTGTCCAGCGGCAACCAAAGCATTGTCCAGTACTGGGGTCAGTACTAGCACTGCTTAAATAGGAGCAGAGCTAGTCAGCACCAGGCGATGACTGACATTACTCTTGGAACCACCACACCCCTCAGCTCCAGGAGAGGTAGGAATACTGCTAAACCCTGGTCTGGCCTGAAAGCAAGGTGGGAACCTCTAACGGCTGCAACATTATCATTGTTCAACCCTAATATCAGTCTCCAATTCCTAAGGGTGGGTCACATGAGGCGGGATATTCCACAACAGTGTTACAAAGTATGCCCTGCGGAATATCCAGCACCAAAAAGCTCACTACGGAATATTGCCAGCAATCAGAATCTGTAGTTGGATGTACTAATTATGGGGCGGGATTCAGAACGGCATCCTCCGCAGCATTGTAGTACATTAGTCCATCCCTTGTGAAAGAACCCTAACGGTCTCTTTACATGGAGCATTAATGCTCATCTACATGACCTTTACAGGGGCCAATTCACACTACATGCGGTACGGACAATCTGTCAGGATCGGCAGATGTGGATCCACTGAGACTTTGGATAAAATCCAGGGGCAACATGTGACAAAAACCCAGTCTTCACCCTTTAACCCCTGAGTGACACAGCCTATTTTGGATCTGATGACACAATGACTTTTGGGGATTTTTATCTCCACTTTTCAAAAGCCATAACTTTGAGGGCTCGTTATCTGCGTGGGGAGCTGTAGTTTTTATTATTACCTTTTTCGGGGTACATACAATGTGTTGTGTAAGTTTTATTAATTATTTGGGAGGGCAGGGAGAAAAAACACATCAATCCTGCCATTGTTTTGGGGTCTCTTTTTACACCGTTAATCATGCCGCATAAATGACATGATATATTTTTTCCTCAGGTCGATACAATTGCGACAATACCAAAGTTATATAATTTTTGAGGTTTTTCCACTTGTGCACAATAAAAAAAACTTTAAAAAAAACAACTTATTTTTCCATGGAAAAAGCTCTGTGAGGGATTGTTTTTCAGTGTGATGAGCTGTAGTTTTTATTGGTACCATTTTGGGGTACATATGGCGAAATGAACAAAAAAAGTATTTTTTTTATAGCATTTGCCTTGCAGGATAAAAATTGTGTTCAATTTCTTGTGTGTCATTATGGATACAATACCAAACTCAGGGTTTTTTTTAAATTTTTATTCTTAAAACAAAGAGAGGGAAGTGCAAAAAAAGGTTGTCTTTTTACAAGTGTCTTTTTTTGTATTTTTTTTTTTTATGTTCCTGTAGGAAACCAATATAGCTCAATAAAGATGTAAAGGTGGCAATAAACAACAAAAAGAAAGCGTTTAAAGTACTAAAACAAGAAGGCAGCGAATAGCACTAAAAAACTTTAAAGAAAAGAAAAATGATGTAAAAATTAGATAAAAGCAGCAAAGATGGAGACAGAGAGAGACTTATTGTCAAAGAGAGTAAAACTAACCCTAAACTGTTCTTCAACTATATAAATAGTAAAAAGATTATTACTGAGTGTTGGCCCTTTAATAAATAATGTAGGAGAAATTGTACAAACTGATAAGGAGAGAACAAATCTATTAAGTATTTTTTTTTTCTCCAGTGTATTCAGAGGAAAACAAAATGTCAGATGAGATGCAGAGTGATAAAGTAAACTCTCCACTAAATGTCACCAGTCTAGCCCAGGAAGAAGTGCAGAGCCATCTTAAAAAGATTAAGGGTGGCTTCACACAAGTGTGTTTTAGTACGTACATAGGTGTGTACATAGGAGCGCACTCCTGTACGTGCAAAAATATGCGTGTATGAAGGTCTGTACATTGCCTTCAATGGAGCTGCGGCTGCTGCCGGCAGCTCCATTGAAAAAATGGTCTGCCGGCACCCCTGAATTGTTTTTCAGGGAAGGGCTTTACATATTAGCCCTTCCCTGAAAAACAACAATTTTAGTGTTAAAAAAAATAAATAAATGCTTACCTGTCCACCGCTGCCGTGTCCCCGCAGGGATGAAGAACACATCTGCCACATGCGGCAGATGTTTCCTTCATCCCCGCCAGGAAAAAGAATTCCCTGCTGCACCTGCCACATCTGTGACAGATGCAGCAAAGGAATTCTTCATCCCTGTGGGGAATAAAGAATTCCCTACCACAGCTGTCACAGATGACAGCTGCGGTAGGGGATCCAGCTGCGACATCATGTAATTGTTTTTTAGAGAGGTGCTCAGACAATCAAAAGCAGCTGTCTGTGATTGGCTGAGCACCTCAGCCAATCACAGGCAGCTCTCACTGAATGACTGACAGACGTGAGCTGCCTGTGATTGGCTGAGCGCCTCAGCCAATCAGAAGCAGCTCTTTCAGCAGGTGGGGATTTTAAAAGCTTATATTTAAAGCTCTTCGCTGAAAAACAATTCAGGGGTGCCGACTGACCATTGTCTTCAATGGAGCCGCCAGCAGCAGCCGCGGCTCCAATGAAGACAATGCGTGCTTTCCCTATGGTGCACGCATGTCCTATTTTTGCAGACATGCACCTGTAAAACACGGACATGTGAACAGACCATAGGGATTGCATTGGTTCTAATAGAAGAGTGTATTTGTGCGCGTATGCATGCACAAAAACACGCTCGAGTGAAGCCACCCTAAAATAGATAAATCACCGGGTCTGACAGAATACACCCCAGGTTTCTTATATTTAAGGACCCTATAGTGACGGGATCTGTTCTACTGAATTGGCGCATAGCCAATGTGGTGCCGATATTCAAAAAGGGGTCTAAAAGTGAAGCTGGCGAATACAGGCTGGTAAGTCTTACTCCCATTGTGGGTAAAATGTTTGTATAGCTGTATAACTCCATATCAGCGGGTTTATGAGGGATCGCTCCTTTCAACCCCCCCCCTGATCAGCTTCCACAAGGAGGTAAGTTCTAGACTGGACCGTGGGGAGTCACTGGATCTTGTGTATCTGGACTTTCCCAAAGTATTTGATACTGAGCCGCATAAAAGGTTGGTATATAAAATGAGAATGCTTGGTCTGGGGGAGAATGTGTGTGAGCGGGCAATTAACTGGTCAGTGATAGAAAGCAGAGGGGGGTTATAAATGGTACATACTCTGATTGGGTCACCGTTACTAGTGGGGGACCACAGGGGTCAGTAATGGGGGGGGGGTCACCATTACTGAGGGGCCCTATTATTTTTAATATATTTATTAATGACCCGGTAGAAGGATTGTGCAGTAAAATAGCAATACTTGCAGATGATACAAATCTAGGTAAAGCTCTTAAAATGGCGGACGTAAGGCCCTTCTGGGAGGGCCTGGGAAATTTAAAATCTCCTTGCTCCTGGCTATTAAAGGTGGCTGAGAGCCTGGAGCAGTGAACTTGGGCTGCGGTGAGTGGTCCCCCATCACGTGATCGCCGTTATCCAATGGATAATGGCGATCACGTAAAAGTTAAAAGACAATTTAACTTTAATGCTCCTTTCAGTTTCCCCCTCCCTTGTGCAGCCAAACAGAAGATTAGGGCCACAATGGGTATGTCTTTTGAACACGGGACAAACAGGGGGATCCATTTTGGGGTGAAAGTCTTAATTCCTATGTGTGCTGTACAAAAAAACTGTTTTTAAAATGACACAATTGCCAAAAAATGAAAATCTTAATTTTTTCCTTCTGCTTGGCTTAGATTCATTCAAAAATGTTGAGGTCAAAATCCGCAGTACACCCCTAGATGAATTTGTTAAGGGGTCTAGTTTTCAAAATGGTCATTTTAGGGGTTCTCCATCGTTTTGGCCGCTCAAGGACTCTACAAGTGGGCAATGGGGCATAAAACACCTTCAAGCAAAATGTCTGTTCTGAAAGCCACCGGCTGCTCCTTTCGGTTTGCTCCCCGTTGTGCAGCCAGACAGAAGATTAGGGATGCAATGGGTGTGTTTCTGAAGATGGGACAAATTTGGGGTGTCCATTTTGGGGTGTAAATCCTCATTTTCATGTTAAATATAGAAAAAAAAATCTGTCTTTAAAATGACATATTAGCAAAAATATGAAATTTAATTTTTCTCTAAATTGCCTTCATTCCTGAAAAGAAACTGTGGGGTCAAAATCCTCCCGACCCCTCAGTGAATACATTAAGGGGTGTAGTTTTTAAAATGGGGTCATTTGTGGGGGTGTCTATCATTCTGACACCTAAGAGCCGTTGAAATCTTGGCTTGGTGCAGGGAAACAAAATGTTCCTCAAAATGTTGATAATTATAAAATTATAATCAATGTTAAATTTGTACGTCTCTTAAATAGTTTAAAAAAAACAAGAGTTTTTCAAGTAAACAGATGGAAATATATATCTTATTAAAAATTTGTACAGTAGGTTTGCACATATTTGAGATATTACAGTTGAAAATGTGAAAAAATAAAAATGTTTAAAAAAATTTCCCAATTTTGGCACTTGTAATAAATATACACAAAGTATATCGGTCTAGTTTTACCACCTAAATGAAGTACAATATGTGGCCAAAAACAAATGTCAGAATCACTTGGATATGCAAAACCTTTACGGAGTTATTCTATGTTAAAGTGACACACGGCAGATTTCCAAAATTTGGCTCCGTCACTAAGACTTAAACAGGCTTGGTCACTAAGGGGTTAATATGCCCCCACATTTTCCTCTTCAGTAATAATGCCCCATTTTATGCAGTCAAATTATAAAATAGCCTATACTCACCCCCACTGCTTGGCTCTACATCTCTCTGGTCCAGGTGACTGCAATCATGTGATCACTGTAGCCAATCCCTGGCCTCAGTGTTTGTACGTCCAATGATTGGTCATTGCAGGCTTATGCTAGACGGCTCGTGAATGCACCACCTGGAAGTGAGCAGGAACTGGAGTGGTGTGGACCAGAGTGGGGCAGGGGTGAGTATAGACCGTTTTTTATCTTACTCCATTCCATGCTGCACTTGCGGATCTTGTCTCCTGCCTCCTGTGATGGCATTGTAAAGCATCCGTAGATCTAGGACATGACGCAACCCTCCCACGAAGAGTTATTGACTAATGAGTAAAGATTGATAGTGTTTATGGTGCCTAACTCACTATCTCCATAACTATTGAGCTATGCATTGACCACAGTCCACACTGTCTGTATCCCAGCTTGACTGAAGAAGAGACCATTAGCCTTGAAACGCTCTTCTGTGCTGGTATTCAATCTTCACTCATTGGTCAGGAGTTCTTTGTGGGAGGTACTTTACAGTTGTCCTGCCCAATATCCCATACCCTCCCTTAGCACAAGGTTGGGTATGGGATATTGGGCAGGACAACTGTGCATGCCTATCCTGGGTGTGTGGGTTTGTACGGTGCGGGATTGGAAGCCAGTCCAGCTTAATACGTCTGCAACAGCCATGATCAGCATTCAGACTGATCGCAGCTGTTAACCCTTTAAATGCCGCCCTCATTTCTGACAGCAGCATTTAAATGCCCTGATCGGTGTTCAGGGGGTCCTTCGTGGCCTTCTGAAGGCCTCCAGGGCTGCCATGAAAGAATGCCTATCAAGCGTGCCTGTGGCATGGCTTTATGGACTGTCAGAATGCATTATAATAATATTATGCTATGATCGCAAGTAAGGACTAAAAAAAAAGTAAAAAATAAGTAAATATAAAGTTGTGTTAATTATTAGAAAAAAAGTCAACGGTAATATAGGTTTAAAACAAAAAAACATGTTCCCATAGTAAAAACAAAAAAGCCAAAAGCATATCTGGTATCGCCGTGTCCGTAAAAGTCCTGGAATTTAGTAACGGAACATAATAAATATACATGTGGCGTTTTGTATCTATACGCTTTCTCACAAGTGTAGGTTACGATCCGACCCATTAATGAGGTAACGGATACACGTATAAGACTGCGCTGTGGGCCCGGCGCTTTGTGCTCTCCGTGTCTTGTCCTCACTTAGATGGGTCTGTTCCTCTTCCAGGAGTCACATTCCTCTGGGTTCCCGCTCACATTTCACAGGGTATCTCTGACTGCCGGGTGTTTTCTGCGGCGCGGTCTAGAACACTGAACGGAGCCTCCTAGAGCCGATCGTATCATCACATTCCAGGCCGCAGATTCCGAGACCTGATGCCTCTTTGTTTACTAGCGGAGCTGCCAAGCACGTTCATCCGAGTCCTTGTTTCCAGACTCAATGTCCGGCCTCAAACACGATTTTGGTTTTTAATACCTTAAGGGGTCCAGATCACCAGAGGGGTCTTCATTAAATAAAAGCAGACAGAGAAACATTTTACATTTTTCTAATCTGTTTTTATTTTCTGATTGTAGATTTTCTTTATTCTGATGTTTGTACATGACTATGGGGGCGGCCATCTTGTTTATATATGACTATGGGGGCGGCCATCTTGTTTATATATGACTATGGGGGTGGCCATCTTGTTTATATATGACTATGGGGGTGGCCATCTTGTGTACATATGACTATGGGAGCGTCCATCTTGTTTATACATGACTATGGGGGTGGCCATATTGTCTATATATGACTGTAGGGGTGGCCATCTTGTCTATACATGACTATGGGGGAGGCTATCTTGTCTATATATGTAAGGTGACCAGATTTTTCCAGGGTCAAAGCTGGACAAAGGGGTGTAGTTAGGAGGCGTGGATTATCATGATATATGATTTTACCTCCGTTGTTATAAAAAGTACTGGAAGTTGGCATCGTGGACAACTGGAATCCTATGGAGGAGGTAAGTCAGAGCGCTGCATAGTACGAAATCAGCTGCGGGGATACAGCTTATTTCCAGTTAAAATGGTTTTTGGATGTGGAAATATTGCAGAATTTGCAGTGTAAATTTCCACTGCGAACAGTCCACAGCATTTCTGCAACATGTAAACATACCCTAAGTCAGCTTGAGGTATTCTACGACATGCACAGTGGCCACAGTAGTAACAGTGACCCCCACAGTGGCCCCAGTAGTAATAGTGACCCGCACAGTACCCCCAGTAGTAATAGTGACCCCCACAGTGGCCTCAGTAGTAATAATGACCCCCACAGTGACCCCCGTAGTAATAATGACCTCTACTGTGGCCCCAGTAGTAATAGTGACCCCCACAGTGGCCTCAGTAGTAATAGTGACCCCCTATATCAGCCTCAGTAGTAATAGTGACCCCCACAGTGGCCCCAGTAGTAATTGTAACCCCCACAGTAGCTCCAGTAGTAATTGTGACATCCCATAGTAGCTCCAGTAGTACTAGCGACCCCCACAGTAGGTCCAGTAGTAATAGTGACCCCCACAGTGGCTACAGTAGTAATTGTGACCCCTGCAGTAGCTCCAGTAATAATAGTGACCCCCACAGTAGCTCCAGTAGTAATTGTGACCCCCATAGTAGCTCCAGTAGTAATAGTGACCCCCACAGTAGCCTCTGTAGTAATAGTGTCCCCCACAGTGGCTCCAGTAGTAATAGTGACCCCCACAGTTGCCTCTGTAGTAATAGTGACCCCCCATAGTGGCCCCAGTAGTAATAGTGACCCCCACATTAGCTCCAGTAGTAATAGTGACTCCCACAGTGGCCTCTGTAGTAATAGTGACCCTGTTAGGTATAGGGTTACCGCTGGGGGCACTGGTGGTCGCACTCTGATCCTCCTGGCGCCGCAGGTGTCAGTGCGGGTGGCTCCGGTCAGAGTTCCCCGTGTTGGTGGTTGCTCGCTCCCACCGGCAGCGCCTGCCCCGGGGATGCGCTCCCTCCGGCCGGCCGCACGGCTCTCTGTATAGTACATGGCCCCGGGGAGAGACGGTCTTATCACTTCCCCTATTGGCGTGTCACCTTTCCCCACCCTGTCTGGGCGGGGACTTTGGCATATCAGGCTGCTGAGTGCTAACAGAGGGTGCCAGTGTTTGGTTAGACTTAGCTCTGCTAGCACCCACATATACTGTTCTCGTCTGTTTTGTTCTTTGACCCATTTATGCCTTTGACTCCGCTCCTGTCTTGCTCCTTTTGTACTGCGCACGTGCCTCCCTGGTTTGACTCGGTTTTCCCTGACTACTCTCTGTGTTACCCTCTATTGTTTTGCTCTCGGTAGGTTTTGACCCAGCTTCTTTGACCATCCGTCTCCTGTCCCTCTCCCTTGGGGTCCCTGTCACTAGGTCAGAGCAGGGACCGCCACCCAGTTGTCACCCTGGGGCTTAGCCTACGGGGGCAAGGAGGTAGGGATACGGGAGTGGGCTGATTGTAGGGATCGCCCTCTGGTCATCTGTCCACTACCAGCCGTAGCAGAAATACTGGCCCAAACGCTTTTGGGTTTTTCTCTCCAACCTGCCCTGTTGAGTCCAGATATGGAGGCTGTATAAGCTCTAGCGAACCAGGTGCAAGCCCTAACTGGTTTGGTGCAGGATTTGTCAGCTTGACTTCAGCAGCAGGAACAAACTGCTACCAGAGCCCTACCGCCTGCCCCTGCGGTTCTGGAAGCATGTTGGAGGGGGCCTGACACCCTATTAAGGTCCTTACGGACCATAAGAACTTGGTTTATTTTGAGTCCGCTAAGCGCCTTAATGCCCGGCAGGCACGCTGGGCTCTGTTTTTCACACGTTTCAATTTTGTTGTTACTTATGTGCCTGGATCTAAGAATGTAAAGGCAGATGCCTTGTCGCGCAATTTTGGGGTCCCTGAGGTGGACGATTCCCAGCCACAGAGTATTTTACCCCTGGGTGTTGTGGCTGCGCCGGACGAAACGTCGCAAAGCTCTGTAACCAATGGAGTTTTAACTAATAAAGCTGGAATTTTGATTTCAATTCAACTAATGGCTTTCTGAAAAGATTCCTACATGGTGTTGCTTGCACACTGCATTTTGTTCGTTGCTTCTCGGGATCCCTGTAGTCCGGACCCTATGGTGAGCGTGCACCTTTATAATTCATCTCTATCTCCCCCACTGCTGTGGTTATTTGGTGTGCTGCTGAGACCTCGTCTGATTGAATCACAGAAGAATGCAAAGCTGCAATTCAAGACATTTTTGTACCTTCTTCTGCTGCCAAACTCAGCACCTTTTTGGGGCTTGTCTCATACTGCCGTCCGTGGATCCATTCTGCCTCATCCCTTATGCAACGGCAGTATTGATGGAAAAACATGGAGGACGTCCACGGCCACTTGGGTATTACTCCATGAGATTTGATCCGGTGGCCCAAGGAGCCCCCTCCTGTGTCCGTTCAGTGGCAGCAGTACAAGCAATGGTTGACAAGTCTTCTGAGTTGGTCTGGACTACCACCTAGTGGTTCTCACCCCTTATGACATCCAGAGTATACTCACTCAAGTACAACCTAAACATCTGTCTCTAGCTTGTCAATTAAGGTTGCAATGTGCCTTGTTCATGCCCCCTAACATCTCTTTCCAATGGTGCACTACTTTGAACCCAGCTACTCTTCTTCTAATCGAGTATCCCGATTCAAATGGGGTAGTGGGGGATCTGGGTACTGTAGATCAGTTATTTTTAAATTCTTTACAGCATGATTCTGATTTATTTGATGCAGAACACCAACACGATTGTCTAGAATTGATGCAGCAAGAAACTGCAGGTTTTGAATCAGTTACTGAAACGCCTATTGGCAATGCACATTTTGAGCTTTTTGTAGATGGTTCACGGTGCCAAGGTGAGGATGGCCAATTCCATACCAGGTATGCAGTAGTCACACAAAATGATGTCCTAAAAGCAGAAGCTCTGCCTCCGCATGTCACAGCACAAGAAGCGGAACTGAAGGCCCTCACTGAGGCGTGTAGAGTGGCAGAAGGTAGGACGGCAAACTTTACACTGATTCCAGGTATGCATTTGATATAGCTCATGATTACGGCCCAATATGGAAGGCCAGAGAATTTTTAACTTCTGTAGGACAACTCATTAAGAATAGTGTAGCAGTACAGAACCTCATGAAAGCCTTACTCTTACCAGACAAAGTAGCAATCCTAAAGGTGAAATCTCATACCAAAGCCGACACTGTAGAAGTAAAAGGCAACGCCCTAGCAGACTTTACAGCAAAGGCAATGGCCTTCAAGCCGTGGAAGAAAGAAGAAAAGAAGATACTGACCGCACAAGTCAGAGACTATGATTTGGACATTGATAAATCTTTGGACATTGATGTACTAAAGACATTACAGTCACAAGCCAGCAAAGAAGAAGAGGATAAATGGACTAATATGGGAGCAGCAGAACAGGATGGCGTATGGTAAACAGTCAGCAGAACTTGCCTACCACGATCTCTGTACCCCCTGATAGCCCAGCTGATCCATGGAAAGACTCACCTATCGAAGGCAGCTATGCTTCTGACGCTTGAGAGAGAATGGGTGGCTCCGGGGTTCTCTGTAGCTGCTACATCATTTGTCCAATCTTGCATGATCTGTGCCATAAGCAATCCAGGACAGAAGGTAAAGGTCCCATAAAAACACTTGCCTAGGCCATTCTACCCATTTCAGAGATTGCAAATTGACTATATTCAGCTCCCACGTGCTGGGAAGTATGAATATGTGCTTGTTATTGTTGATATCTTCTCAGGTTGGGTTGAGGCCTACGCCGTCACCAAGGCAACTACTCAGGTAACTGCAAAGAAGCACATGAATGAGGTAATCTGCAGGTATGGGGTACAAGAGGTAATCGAGCCAGATAAGGGTATATATTTCACAGGTGAAATAATGCAACACATCATGTCTGCCATGGGTATCTCCCAGGCATTTCACACCCCTTATCATCCACAAAGTAGTGGGAAGGTAGAAAGGATGAATGGTACCCTAAAGCTAAAAATACAAAAAGCAATGAAAGAAACAGGCAAACCGTGGACTGAGTGCCTCACATTGGCCCTTTTCTCAGTCTGATATGTGCCCAACAGAAAAACAGGGCTATCACCATATGAAATCTTGTTTGGGTCTGTACTTTCCACAGCTGCTGCAGGCCCAGTATGGTACTCTAACTGACTATGTTATGTCCTTTAATGCATGCCTAAAGGCAACACACAATCAAGTGTTTTCTTCAATTCCAGTTGTGGCGGGGAGTGGGGGGGGAGCGGGGAGGAGAGAGAGATCTCCCCTCCATTCCTCCCCGCTCTCCCCCGCCACTCCCCGCCCCCCGCCGGCCCCCGAATCTTTAGAGACGAGCAGGGAGATACTCGGCTAAGGCACTACTCGCTCGAGTAATGTGCCTTAGCGAGTATACTCGCTCATCTCTAATGGCAGAGTTTCACCCCGCCCAGGACCTCGGCCTTGGCCCACACTTCTGCCCAAGTCATTCAGTGTATTTGTGCCAGACAGCTGAGCACTGCTATGGGAAACCTTTGTGCACCCACAGTATAGGCGAACCCCTCAAACTTTTCATTAGCAAGTGTATAGGCGGACCCCTCAAACATTTCTGTAGCAAGAGTATAGGTGGAACCCTGAAACTTTTCTGTAGCAAGAGTATAGGTGGAACCCCTCAAACCTTTCAGTAGTAAGTGTATAGGCGGACCCCTGAAAGCTTTCTGTAGCAAGAGTATAGACAAACCCCTCAAACATATCTGTAGCAAGAGTATAGGCGAACCCCTCAAACTTTTCTGTAGCAAGAGTATAGGTGGACCCCTGAAACATTTCTGTAGCAAGAGCATAGGCGAACCCCTCAAACCTTTCAGTAGCAAGTGTATAGACGGACCCCCAAAACATTTCTGTAGCAAGAGTATAGGCGAACCCCTCAAACCTTCCAGTAGCAAGTGTATAGGCAGACCCCTGAAACTTTTCTGTTGCAAGAGTATAGGCGGACCCCTGAAACATTTGTGTAGCAAAAGTATAGGCGAACCCCTCAAACATTGGTGTACCAAGAGTATAGGCGAACACCAAAAAGAATTAGTTTGCCAAGAGTATAGGCGAAGGCCGGAAAAATTAGTTGCCTAAGAGTACGGGTGAGTGCCTGAAAAATTGGTGTACCAAGAGAACAAGTGCACCCCTGAAAAATTGCTTAACCCCGAGGGCAGGTGAAACCCATAAACATTTTTTTAAAGATACAGCTCATTATTGCTTTATTTGTAACAGAGCCTGGAGGCAGCCCTGTGAAAAAAAAGGTTTCTGTTAAAATATCAATACTTTTAAAACTTTGAAAAATTGTAAAGATAACTTTTAAGCAGAGCCTTTTGGCCCGCAGAAAAATTGGCGGTTCAGCGTGATGACATGCTGTTTGAGGAGTAGGAGGAGGAGTAATATCCGAGAGGGATAGACCAAGCTACTTCTCCCCTTTTTTGGGGTGATAGAGGATGCATATTTCTCCTGTTGCAGCTAAAAGAATCTTTAGGTTCCGCTGCTTTCCACCGATGGAGAAGAGAAGTCTGGGAAAATCCAGCCTTTCTTCATCTTTATCAGTGTAAGCATGTCGGCGCTGACAGTTGACAGGTAGGTATGCTTATCCGTGATGATCCCCCCAGCTGCACTAAACACCCTCTCTGACAAGATGCTAGCAGCAGGGCAGGCCTACACCTCCAGGGTGTACAGCGCAAGTTCGTGCCACGTGTCCAGCTTTGACACCCAATAGTTGTATGGAGCAGAGGCATCACGGAAGATTGTGGTACAATCAGCTATGTACTCCCTCACCATCTTTTTACAGTGCTCCCGCCAACTCAGCCATGACTGGGGAGTGGTGACACAGTCTTGATGGGGAGCCATAAAACTGGCAAAGGCCTTGGAGAGTGTTCCCCAGCCTGGGCTGGACATGCTGCCTGATCCCCGCACCTCCCCTGCTAGTTGGCCCTCTAAACTGCGTCTTCTACCGCTAGTGCTGTCAGATGGAAACTTTAGTATCCCTTTTTCCACAAGAGCCCTGTGGTATTGCATCACTCTCGTACCCCTTTCCTCTCCGTGAATGAGAGTGGAAAGGTTCTCCTTATACCGTGGGTCTAGAAGGGTGAACACCCAGTAATCCGTGTTGGTCAGAATGCGTCTAACACGAGGATCACAGGAAAGGCATCCTAACATGAAGTCAGCCATGTGTGCCAGGTTACCAGTATGCAACACATCGCTGTCCTCACAAGGAAGAGGACTTTCAGGATCCTCCTCCTCCTCTTCAGCCCATACACGCTAAACAGATGAGAGGCAAGCAGCAGGGTGGCCAGCGGTCTCTTCCCCCTTCCCCTTCCCCCTCCCCCTTCCCCTCCCCAACGCGCTGAGATATAGATGTGAGGGTGTTCTGGCTATCAAGCGACATACTGTCATCCCCCGTCTCCTGTTCTAACCACAAAGTGTCGGCCTTTATGCTTAGCAGCAAACTTCTCAGCAGGCAAAGCAGCGGGGTGGTAATGCTAATGATGGCCGCATTGCCGCTCACCATTTGGGTAGACTCCTCGGAGGACTTGGCAGATGTCTGCCATCCATGCCCACTCTTCTGTAAAGAACTGCGGAGGCTGACTACCACTCTGCCGCCCATGTTGCAGCTGGTATTGCACAATTGCTCTACGCTGCTCGTACAGCCTGGCCAACATGTGCAGCATAGAATTCCAGCGCGTGGGCACGTCGCACAGCAGTCGGTGTTCTGGCAGTTGAAACCGACGATGCGGCGTCCAGGGTGGCAGCAGCCGTGGTGGACTTGCGGAAATGTGCACAAATGCTGTGCACCTTGCCGAGCAGGTCAGACAAGTGGGGATAGTTTTTCAGAAACCGCTGAACCACCAAATTGAAGACGTGGGCCAGGCATGGCACGTGTGTGAGGCTGCCGAGCTGTAGAGCCGCCACCAGGTTACGGCCGTTGTCACACACGACCATGCCCGATTGGAGGCTCATGGCAGGGATCCGAGAACAGTTCCTGGGAGTCTGCCTGCTCAGAATCTGTCATTTTCATGGAGTGAGGAGGCTGGGAGGAAGGAGGAGCAGCCAGAGGATTCAGAGGTGCAGTCCCTAGGCCGGGAGTAGTGGACTGTGTAGAAGGGGGTTTGATACATTGCTGGACGCGTTTTCTGCCATCCACGACAGGACCTGCTCGCACTGCTCTGCTTGGATTAAAGGTCTACCACGCGGACCCGCAATTTGTGATATGAAGCTGGGGAGTTTAGAGACTTGGTGCTCTCCCAATCCCTCAGCAGCAGGCTGTGATTCACGCCGCCCAGGACCTCGGCCTGTGCCCACACCCGCGCTTGTCCCCGATCCCTTATCCCTACTCCTCATCATGTCGAATTAAGGATAGTGCAGGGCCCAAATAAATTACCCCACTGTAGAGCGCTGAGAACTGTGGCTAATTCACCGCACACAGAGACTTGTAGATAGCAGAGGCTCTATGCCATGACCGGAAAAAATTAAACCACTGTCTTGTGCTGATACCTAGGAGTAATTTACAGCTCACAGAGACTTGTAGATGAGAGAGGCTGTATGGAGTGGCAGAAAACCATAAAGCCTGTGGATAGGGTTGATAACTGCGGCTCCCTAACCCCCCCCCAAGAAGGATATTGTGAGACGCTCTGCACAGACCAGAAAACTATAAAGCCAGTGGATAGTGCTGATAACTGCGGCTACTTCACCCAACACAGAGAATGGTATCTGTGAAATGCTCTGCAGGGGCCCAGGGAATATTAGCGTGCTGTTTAGCGATGAGAACGTTGCCGAATGCACTGCACACAGAGAGCGGTATAACAGAAATGCTCTGCAGTGGCCCAGGAAAAATTTGCATACTGTTTAGCGATGAGAACTCTGCCTAATGCACTGCACCCAGAGAACGGTATAGCTGAAATGCTCTGCAGTTGCCCAGGAAAAATTAGCATACTGTTTAGCGATGAGAACTCTGCCTAATGCACTGCACACAGAGAATGGTATAGCTGAAATGCTCTGCAGTGGCCCAGGAAAAATTAGCGTACTGTTTAGTGATGAGAACTTTGCCTAATGCACTGTACACAGGGAACGGTAGCTGTGAAATGCTCTGCAGTGGCCCAGGGAATATTAGCGTACTGTTTAGCAATGAGAAATCTGCCTAATGCACTACACACAGAGAATGGTATAGCTGAAATGGTATAGCACTACTGCTCCCAGCCAGCCACAACATTAATGCAGGAGGAGTAGCCAAAGAAGAGAGGATCCCTACTCTAACACTTTCCCTATATCAGCAAAAGATGGATGCACAACTGTTTTAGACAACTGTCCCTGTGCTACAAGGGAAGATGACATGGCCCTACCTAAGCAGGGACATCGCCCCAATAAAAGGGCGGTCTTCGGATCTGGGCTTTAGATCATCCTAGGAACCACACCACAGAACAGGAGACATACACATGGCACATAACAGGGACAGAACAACAGGACACACAGAGCCAGACAACACAGCATACAGCAGGCAAAATGCAACCACTAGTAACAGATGGTAAGCTAAATATAAATACCAGGTATTAGTTGACATTTTGTACAAAACGTGGAAGCTAGCAGGCCACTTCACGGCTCCTGGCTATACCGCTAGTCCCTACACTAACCAAGAGTCAGCAGCAACGGACAGAGCAAGTCACACAGCAAGCAGACACAAAACTGACAGAATAGAAACATACAAATGGATATGAACCAGCAAGACCCAGATCACACAGATGAAACCTACAGCAAGTCTATGTGTCCTCATACCAGGGGGAATAGACAGTCAGCCACCGAGCTGACATAGGGGACTGTGTCAGGAATCACCCATCTAATACACAGAGAAAGACATAAGACATTTGGAGGCCGTACCTGTACAAGGGAAGGAAAAAGGGTAGTGCATGTAATGCAGACTAGGACTAAAGGGGTCCAAACCGTCTTTAGGGAAGCAGAGAGACACAACAGACTTGAAAACACAGGTGAGAGTGGGAACTAACCAGATACATCCAAACAGTACAAGACCAGCTTCAGACTGACAAGAACTGAGTTTATATGTGCTGAAGGTTAAAGGGGATTGGCTGCTGGAGAATACCACACCCAGCAGCTTAATTAACCCTCAACCACCTGTGGAGCTGTGCTGCTAGGAACCTTAGCGCTATAGATTCCAGCAGCACACATAACAATATTGACGGAACGATTGAATTTCCCTAACACCTGGTTACCTAAATATATGACTATGGGGGTGGCCATCTTGTCTATACATGACTATAGGGGTGGCCATCTTGTTTGTACATGACTATGGGGATGGCCATCTTGTCTATATATGACTATGGGGGCGACCATCTTTCCTGAGCTACATTTAACAGCATTTAGAGAGATGCTTCACAGCAGTCTCATGGGCCATAGCCACAATGGACATGCTCTGTTACCTATACAGGGAAGGGGAGGAGGTGAGCTGTGACATCACTAATTGTGAATGTTGGATCCTGTGTTCTCTATACATTGGTGTCACCACTCAGTGTAATTCCGCCTGTGATGATAATCAGATAAGAGTTAAGAAGTTTTCTCTATAGAACATGAAGTGTCAGACTATTATTAGGTTCTGTGACCTGTTCAGGGAGCAGGAGGAGGTAAGCTGTGACATCACCTATTGTGAATGGTGGCGCCTGTATTCTCTATATATAGTTGTCGACTCTCAGTGTAATCCTGCCTGTGATGATAATGAGATGATTGATGAGAAGTTTTCTACAGAAGAGGAAGAGTCAGACTATTATTAGGCCTAGTGGTCAGTGGGAGAACTGCGGTATTTTAATTTTTTAAAATATATATAAAAAATCACCAATATTTCTTAAATGTGTTTAAAATAAAAACTTGATTCATACAATAGGACATTTTCTGATGACGCTTCCCTTTAATAAAACTCCTGCCGGGTGTGCATGAGGTCGGTGACTTCAGTATCATAAGGTGCCGATGGTGTTTGGGGGCTCATACTCTGCAGGGTGAGTTGCAGTTTTCAGTGATACCTTTTGGTTTACGTGTGCCTTTTTTTGCACTTGTTATAGTATCACTTGGAAGGCAGGATTCTGCCATTGTTTTTTTACGGCATTCGCCATGCAGGATGAATATTAGGATTTACTCTGAGGGTCGACTGCAGCGATAAACGAACATATTGATTCTTACATTGTACTGCTGAAGTCCGGGGTGCAGTCTCTGATACTCAGCGGGGGCTCCATTGCTGTGCTGCCAAGGCCATTGTTAAGCAACCTACGATTGCGTCGTAGGGGGGAGGGGTGATGGGTGACCCTTAGATGTGGCCCTATGAGATCAGTGCAGCAGTTTCAGTGCACCCTATACAGCCCCATTAATTAGAGGAATCGTCTAGGGAAAAATGCGATACACTAGAGGATGCTACTGCAGAGTTTGAGGGAGTGGTACATTATTTTAATCCTTGGTGTTCTTTAAAGGCGTTGTCCAGTTGTAAACTATTGATGGCCTATATTCAGAATAGACCATCAATACTAGTTCAGAGGGGTTTGTTACCTGGAACTCCCGCCGATCATATGTTTTCCAGGTCAGTGTGCTCATGCACTGAGCTGATTTCTGCAGCAAGTAGACAGCTCCATTCTCACTGCAGTGGCCAGGTGTGGTATTACAAGTAAAGAGGAGAGCTGATCGACAGAAGTCCAGGGTGATGGACTCCTGCTAACCTACTATTGATGACCTACCCTGACTATAGGTCATCATTAGATTACAACTGGACAGCTCCTTTTGTCATGTACCTCAAGCCTTGCACCAGCCCGAGCTCAGTGTATCAGGTTTTTTTTACCTGTTCCTTTGAGCCCTGCTATTGGATGGAAGGATAATCCATCTTAAATCTGTCAACTTCCAGCCGTTGCAAAACTACAGCTCACTGCATGCTGGGAGTTGTAGTTATGCAACAACCGCCAATCCAGAAGTTAGAGGTGATCGAAAGGAAGTAAAATATGAATAAATATACATTACTATTGTTCTAATTTTCAGGGGGGAAAAAAGACCTTATTTGACCGAATTTTTAACCCTTTATGTATAAGGTTATGTGTGAATGCGAGGAATTTGCAAATAAATATGGCGTGACGACCTCCCCATTCAGAACACCTAATTGCATTATCACACATCCTGGGAATTAGCGGGCAGATGAATGCGGCGCAGTAATTGTAAATCTCGCATCTCTGGTGCTTAAAGGGTCTTTTTTTAGATTGCAGTTTAATAGATTAGAGCGTAACATCTAATGGAATTAGCTGCAGTTTACGGGAGGCGCGGTGGGCGGGGGGGGGGGGTCACATTCTTTCCTCGCATCTAATTTCACACAAGAGAAGGGTTCAGATCTGTTTATTATGAAGGTGAGACCGTGCGCCTTACCGCCAGATTAATGGGGGACGCTTGACCTAATTCTGCAGAGTTCTGTTTATTTTTGTATTGAAGATGAGGATCTGGTGAGTCGCCACATGGAAACCTTCCCGGATCCAGCGAATGTACCAGAGATGGGTGCCAAACTCACTTTCACCGCGGGCCACATCAGCATTACGGCTGCCTTCAAAGGGCCATTTCTGAGGGCTCATTCACACGGGTGGATTTGCATTTAGGAATAATTTTCAGACGGCTTCGCACAGGATGTAAGTGCTAAGGAATTCCTTCACTGAGAAGGAAGTATAGAGCGTATTTACCGTACAAGTCAAGTGGATGAGGTGTAGGCCAAATGCCCACGAACAGATAATTGATATGGCATTCGCGGTCAGACACCCGCCGCCCATAGACATGTAATGTTAAACGATTCTCCTCTGCCCACGAGCGCAAATCAACTGCAATTTTCCGCTCGTGGGGGGAAGGGGGGGGAATGGCAGCATGTTCACTTCATCGGGGAAAATTTCAGTCAATGGAAGCCGTCCGTCCCGCGATACTCCACAGCGGAAGTCCTGCAGGAAACCGTGTCACTGCTGCACTGCGCAGGCTCGCTGGCAGAGACTCTTACCGCAGATCCAGAGAGGTAAGTATAGGGTCTCTAGGGGGGCGCCATGTCTGATTTCAATGCGAAATTTCACAGGCGGAATCGATCCAGCCGTGTGAACGAGGCCTTAAAGGGGTTCTCTGGGGACTGTAAAACCTCGCTCAGCCTACAGTATTAAAATAACTAATACCATATTCACCCATCCGCGCTCCCCCGCCGCTGCCGTCTAACTGGCTCTCTGGTCCCCGCTGGTCTTCACTACCATGTGCAGGGAGCCGGTGATAACACAAAAGGGCCATGTGATCGCTCCAGCCAATCACCAGCTCCCTTCAGCTGGTGAATAGCTGCTCACATGACTCCCTGTCGGATTGTCATCACTCCCTCCCATAGGTGAAGTTCAGTGGAGACCGAAGAGCCGGCAAGAAGGCAGCGGCGGGGAGTGTGGAAGAATATGTAATCTGTTATTTCAGTACTGCGGGCTGAGTGAGGCGTTGTAGAATAATACGTCCCCGGAGATTCCCTTTAAGAAGTCTTGTTTACGCGGTGCAGAAAAACTCCACATGAGATCTGCAGTAGAATTGATAGATGGTGCGGAAATCCACAGCATGTCAATTTATGATGCGGATTTTCAGTGCGGATTCCCCCTCTCCAAATAAGGGGTTAAATCCGCGTCAAAATCCCCACTAACAGGTGCAGAAAATCCATAGCAAATCCTGTGTGACCATACCCTTTGGGCATGTCCAAACGGGCGTATGTGCTTCAAAATGTGCGCAGCAGATATACATAGATGATACACAGTGAAAATCTGCATCTGTAATCGCAGGATTTGGTGCAGATTTTGACATCGATTTTGATGCGGTTTTTCAGTGTTTTTTGCACAAAAAAAAAAACGTATGAGAACAGCGTTGGCCCAATTAAGGTTATTTTTCTAAAACTTTTGTTCCAATTGATACTTTTCCCACTTCTAGTTTTCTTACTACGTGGTTGTCATTGGTGCATCACCATGGTAACCAATAGTCTATGTTGTTCTGTTCGTTACCCAGATAACATTAATCCCACTGCGATTCGTCATAACCGCTGCAGCATCAGCTAACTCCACGCATTCCCCTGATGATTTCTGCCTCATTTATCCGAGGCCTCGCACTTCTAGAGGTCACAGCCAAGTTAATTACAATTTTGACACCAATTAAATGTAGTTCGGATTTAGTCTCGCTATTTACTATATATCTGACCCTCTACCCATAGAATTGACTCCTATGACTCCTATGACTCACTACTGATCGGTGTTCCCCTCACTAACTTCTCAACAATCTCTCAAATCAACCAGCCAGGCTCATCTTTCTGTCCTACGCCGATGGTTTTGCCTTGTGCCGGTCACTACACCAATGACTTCTTACCACCAGGGAGGGAATGGTTGAGGAAGTAAGGGTGGTTGGGACATTAGGAGGCAGTGATCATGATATCCTTGGATGTTGGATAACAAGGGGAGGAAGACCTGAGAAAACTCAGACCTCAAGGTTGGATTTCAGAAAGGCAGATTTCAATGAACTCAGAAAGAGGAGAGGAAGAATCCAGTGGCTGGATGTTCCGAAGGACAGAAATGTCCAAGAAGGTTGGGAAATATTATGAAATAAGCTTCTCAAAGCACAATTGTTACCAATCCCTAAAAGAAGGAAGAATGGGAAGCATTTAAAGAGACCTGGATGGATGAACACAGAACTTGTACACATGTTAAAGAGGAAAAAAAATATGTTTATCAAATGGAAAGAGGGGGAAATATCTAAAGAAGAATATAATGGGGTCTGCAGAAACTGTAGGGCAAGTGTCAGAGAAGCTAATAATAAATTGAGGCTTGTAACAGAGGCCAAAAGCAATAAAAAGGGATTTTCGTGATATGTCAAAAGCAAAAGAAAAGTCAAAGATGATATTGAATGCTCACAGGATGAAAATGGTGAATTGGTTAAAAATGATGTTGGGAAGGCCGAACTTTTAAATTTCGATGTCATATAAGTTTTTTCTTAGAAGGTAGATGTAACATCAGCTGATCTTCCCTGTGCTATTGGGGGAATACAAGAATGCAGGCAATCTGTAAGCAGAGAGATGGTCAGGAAACACTTAGCTAACTTACATGAATTCAAGTATCCAGGTCCAGATGAATTATATCCTAAAATACTGAAGGAGGCAGCGGAGATAATTGCTGAACCACTTGTTGTGATCCATGAAAATTCCTGGTGAACAGGAGAAGTCCCATTAGATTCAAGAAGGGCAAGTGTTGTCCTGATCTTCAAAAAAGAGAAGGAAGTAGATCTAGGAAGCTACAGGCCTGTGAGCCTGACTTATATACCGCAAAAAACATTAAAAAAATTATTAAACAACAAGAATTGAGTAATTAACCAAAGTCAGCATAGGTTTTAACAAAAAAGTCATGCCAGCCTAATCTCATAACCTTCTATGACAGAATCACCGACTGGGTTGATCAGGGAAATGTGGTGGATATAGTATATCTTGACATTAGTATCTCATACCATCCTTATTGTAAAAATGACCAAATATGGGATTGATACGGCAACAGTTAGGTGGATTCACAGCTGGCTGAGTGATCATACTCAGAGTGGTCGTAAATGGCTGCACATCCAAGTGGAAGAATGTATCAAGTGGGGAACCACAAGGCTCTGTCCTAGGCCCAGTGTTGTTCAACATTTTTATAAATGATCCAGATAAAGGAATTGAGGGGAGACTGATCAAATTTGCCAATGACTCCAAGCTAAGAGGGATAGCTAACACTAGGGAAGAGAAAGAGGATTCCAAAAAATCTGGACAAGCTTGCACAGTGGGCGGCGACTAACAGAATGGTATTTAACAAGGAGAAATGCAAAGTCCTACATCTGGGCAAGAAAAATGGAAAAAGCACATACAGAATGGGAGGAATTGGGCTAAGCAGCAGCACATGTGAAACAGACTCTGGTATACTAATAAATCACAGACTGAAACTGAGCCAACAGTGTGATGCAGCAGCAAAAAAGGCAAACACAATTCTGGGATGTAATAAGAGAAGCAGAGGCGTAACTTGAAGCTCCCGGGCCCCAATGCAAAACCTGTAATAGGGCCCCCAACTATAATGCTTTATTCATAGTACTGGGCTCCTTATATGGTAAAGTGAGGCCTTATGGGCCCCCTAAGGCTCCTGGGCCCGGGTGCAACCGCATCCCCTGCATCCTCTATACTTACGCCCCTGAAGAGAAGCATAGAGTCTAGATCACATGAGGTAATTATCCCCCTCTACTCTTCCTTAGTCAGACCTCATCTTGAATACTGTGTCCAGTTCTCTGCACCCTGTTTTAAAAAAGGCATAGACAAACTGGAGCAAGTTCAGAGAAGAGTTACCAAGATGGTGAGCGGTCTGCAAATCATGTCCTATGAGGAACGGTTAAAGGATCTGGGAATGTTTAGCTTGCAGAAGAGAAGGCTGTGAGAAGAGTTAATAGCTGTCTACAAATATCTGAAGGGCTGTCACAGTGCAGAGGGATCAGCCCTATTCTCATCTGTACAAGGAAAGACTAGAAGCAATGGGATGAAACTAAAAGGGAGGAGACACAGATTAGATATTAGACAGTGAGGGGATCAATGAGTGGAACAGGTTACCACGGGAGGTGGTGAGTTCTCCTTCAATGGAAGTCTTCAGAGGCTGGACAGACATCTGTGTGGGATGATTTAGTGATGCTGCACTGAGCAGGGGGTCGGACCCGATGACCCTGGAGGTCCCTTCCAACTCCACCATTCTATGATTTTATGATATTAGATAGATAGATATGTCAGATTTGGTCATTTATTATCATTTCTCCTCTTCTAACCAAATCTGATATCAGATGTTCCTTCTTTACTCTCTTCCCCCCCCCGCCCCCTCGTCTCAGTAAATGGATTCAATTACATAGCAGCTAATTAGTTGTGTCAGTCAATCATCTCCGTAAAGCACATGTATATGTTTGATGTCAGGGCAGGATGCAGGGTGATTCTTGCGTCTTTCAGGCGGCCTTTACGCCCTGATGCCTCTGAAAGACAAGAATGGAGATGACATTCTGCGCGGCCGTGTGATGTAGCCACCAGGAAGAAGAGACGCGGAGTGACAATCCGCAGGGCTGAAGTGTGCGGCTGATGTTCACTCATCATCTTCAAGCAGAGCTTCAGGGTTCCTCCCTCTGACAGGGGGAGACCTGAAGTAACTTGTGAGCACCGAGAAGGAATAATCCCTGGTGACAGGTAGTGTGCCGACCGCTGCAACTGCAACGTGACGAGCCGCCAACGGTGATAAAGCCTGTGCGTCGTCCTCAGACCATCACATCTCTTGGCCCCCTTATTGTTGGCTGCCTTGTTCATCCAGCTTGGCACTAGGAGGTCAGTTTGTTCCCTGTGATACATTTCTCAGTGTACATTTAACCCCTTAAATACGCGGCCTATTGTGGATCTAAGGATGCAGTGATTTTGGGGGGATTTTCATCTTCACTTTCAAAAGCCATGGCTTTTTTATTTTTCCGTTGACATGGCTGTTTTAGAAAAACATCAATTCTGCCATAATTTTTTATAGCATTAATGATGCAGAATAATTAACATGATACATTTTTTCTAGTCTAAGGCAGTAACGCAGGGGACAAAGGCCCCATAGATTGGAAGCCGTGCATGACCCGGGGGGGGGGGGGGGGGGGGGCAGACAACCTAAGGGAAAAGGGTAGGTAAAGAAAGGGTTAAGGAAAGTTAAGGAGGTTTGTGGAAGTTTCTAGAATTAGGGGTAGTTTACTGGGATTGGTAGAAAGGGTAGTAGGCGGGGGGTTATATAAGGAGAGGGGGGTGGATGCAGGGGCCATCTTTTTCTGGGAAGTTTTGAGTGAATAATTAACTGTTACTTACAATGTCAGAAATAGAGAGATTACTGCAGGAGCTCCGGGCAGCGGCGTCTGTTCATGGCCAGGACTGGCTGCAAGCTCAGGTATCTGGGCTGCTAGGCAGGGACAGCGGAGGAGAAGCGGTTCCAGCAGTGCAGGAGAGGAGGTCGCTGCGGGCTAGACCTCCGTCGCGGCTGCGGGATGATGACGTCACCCCTCCAGCTCGTCGGCAGCCCTGGAGCCCCTCCGGGGACCCTCTGGGCAGCGGTTCCCTTCCTAAGCCTCAGGGAGCGGAGCAGCGGTCCTGGAGGAATCCATGCAGGCTGCCGGTGGGCACGGTGAGCAGGGGCTCCAGCTCTGGCCGGGGGGCGGGGCCTGCAGCATCTGTCGACTTACAGCAGTCAGGAGGAACGGAAGCCTCCCCTGGTGATGTACCGGCCAGGCGAGCTTCTGGCAAGCGTCCACAGAGGAGACAAACGGCCGCAGGGGCTGGTGGCAGTGACAGGAGCAGTGGGAGGAGTTTCCCTACGGCAACCCCCCGTTGTGATGTACTGGCCAGGGGTCGGTCCAGACAGATTAGGGCAAGTCGGCAATCTCCGAACATGGACGGTCGGCGACAGATTGCGGAGGGTGCTGCTGGCAGCAGCACGGTTGGAGTCCGGTCAGTGGTGGTTGATCCAGGTCGGGAGCAACGTGCGGGGACCAGTCGGAGCGCAACGGTCGAGCTGGCAGGACGGCTGGAAGATGGAAGGCGAATTGGAAGGATCGGGGAGCCACGCTGATATGACGACATCCGGGGACCCGGCTGGTGGTGACAAAGCTTCCATACAGCCTGGTGAGCATTGCTCCATGTCTTGTGCGTCAAATGTAATTTGTGATAGAGTGGTAGGGAATGAAAGTTTTGATGTGAATGTCGGTAGAGTGAGCGGTGAATTTGGGGGTAAATTACGGGAGTTGTTAGGGAATGTTAGCGAACTTTTGCATCGTTGTGGTAGGGATAGGGGAGCGGGATTACCAATCCCGTCTCCGGTGGCGGCGTGGGTTCCGCATGGGGTTTGAGGTGCAGTGGGAGTCGGGGATGGCCTGGGTTTGCTAGTGCCGGCAGAGGTTCAGCGTGGTGTGGGGGTGACGGTGGCAGTGCAGACGGAGAAGGATGGGGAGGTAGTAAGGCTTGATGACAGGGCAAAGGGTGAGGTCTATGTCTGCTTTGAGGGCCCGCTAGGGGCTCATTTAAAGAAGGAGGTGCGGGAAAAGATCTGGGGTGACGGTGGCAGTGCAGACGGAGAAGGATGGGGAGGCAGTAAGGCTTGATGTCAGGGCAAAGGGTGAGGTCTATGTCTGCTTTGAAGGCCCTCTAGGGGCTCATTTAAAGAAGGAGGTGCGTGCAAAGATCTGGAAAGACGAATACGTCGAGATCTTTTCATTGCTACCTCTGGAAAAATTTAATTTAGAGAAAGGAAAGAGAACGGAGACCAAAAAAGAGGAGCAGGAGAAAAAACGTTGGAGGCTGATTCCGCAAACGTTTGCGAACTGGCTTCAGGCGTTTGCTATTTTGGCTAGGGTCATTGGGGAAAAGGCGCCGGAAAATTGTTTGGCCCTCTTCTGCTACATGGATTCCATAGGTGAGGCACATAGGACTTACGGGGGTCAGGCGTGGTTGCGGTATGACAAACAATTTCGTCAACGCAAAGCAGTGCGCCCCAATATCCGGTGGGATCACAAGGATATTGGCTTGTGGCTTAAGGTTATGGCCCCAACACGGTACGGCCAGTCCTTTCCTGGGAGTGCCGGATCTTCCGGCACAAGCAGTGGAGGAAGCTCTGGCGCAAGTGGCAAGCATCAGGAGTGCGGAGGACGGGTTTTTGCTGGCAATTTAACGAAGGCCAGTGTAAATTTGGAGCAAGTTGTCGTTTCAAACACAATTGCTCAGTGTGCAGCGGCTCATCCCATGGAGCGGCAAAATGCTTAAAGCGCGGAAAGGGAAAAAATGCGGGATAGTAAAAGGGAGGACGCCGGTGAGGGTTCAAGAGATGGCCCCCTTTCTAAGTAGGTACCCGGATGTGGAGAAAGGGCGGCTGTTGTTGATGGGTTTTTCTGAGGGTTTTGTAATTCCGGCGCCGTTGCATCCGGTTCCTTGCGCGATAAAAAATATACGTTCAGCGTTACAATTTCCGTCAGTGGTAAAGGAGAAGCTGGAGAAGGAAGTCCAGTTGGGACGCATGGCAGGGCCATTTGGGGCCCCTCCATTTCCTAATCTGGTGATTTCTCCATTGGGGGTGGTTCCTAAGAAGGAGCCAGGGAAGTTTCGCCTTATTCATCATTTGTCTTTTCCGAAAGGCGGGTCGGTGAATGACAGGATAGATCCTGAACTCTGTTCAGTGGTCTACACGTCATTTGATGCAGCAGCAAAATGGGTACAGAGATGCGGTAGAGGGGCGTTATTAGCAAAGACAGATGTGGAATCGGCCGGCGTTTCGTTTGTTGCCGCTTCACCCAGATAGCGTTCATTTATTGGGCTGTGTCTGGGAGGGGAAGTTTTTTGTTGACCAATGTTTGCCTATGCGGTGCTCAATTTCTTGCGCCTATTTTGAGGCATTTAGTTCGTTTTTAGAGTGGGTGGTTAGGGACGTGTCCGGTTTGCAATCTATTTTGCATTACTTGGACGATTTCTTTGTGTATAGGCCCGGCAGGTTCGAGCGTGTGCAGTTCCCTTTTGTCTACGGTGCAATGGGTGCTAAGAAATTTGGGGTTCCGTTGGCACCCGAAAAGACGGAGGGTCCAGTCACTTGCCTGAGTTTTCTTGGCATCACAATTGATACTGAGAAGATGGAATGTCGGTTCCCAGAGGAAAAATTGATGGCGCTACGTTCGCATTTGGAGAGGGTGGCTCAGTCAACAAAGCTCACTTTGAGGGATTTGCAGTCGTTGCTCGGTAAATTGAATTTTGTGAGTTGGATTATGCCGATGGGGCGAGTTTTTTGTAGAAAAATGGCGCGAGCGACGGCCGGTGTTAAAGCGAGTCATCACTTTGTGCGTCTCTACTGAGATCCGTGCAGATCTTTCAGTTTGGTCTTCCTTTTTGGTTAAGTATAATTCGATGCGACTGGGGCTTTTGGTTTTGGAGCTTTCTTTCGGGGACAGTGGTGCGCAGATCATTGGCCGGACGATTGGCGGCGATATGGGGGTGTAAAAAATTTGGTATTGCTGGAGCTGTTCCCAATTGTGGTGGCGGTGTCGGTTTGGGGTGAATGGTTTAGGAACAAGAAGGTGCGCTTCCACTGCGATAATATGGGAGTAGTGCAGGTGATTAACAGTGTGTCGGCCCGTTCGCCGCCAGTAGTGGACTTGTTACGACATTTAGTTTTGGCTTGCTTGTCATTGAATGCATGGGTGGTTGCGGTCCATGTTCCTGGGGTGGAGAACAATATAGCAGATGCTCTTTCTCGTTTTCAGTGGGATCGTTTTCGAGAGTTGGCGCCGGAGGCGGAACAGGAGGGCCTGCGTTGTCCACCGGAGCTATGGAACGTGGTCGACGTGCGGCGGAGCAGTTGATTGCTGGGTCGTTGGCACAGGTCACATGGTCTGCTTATGTAGCGGCTTGGGAGCAATGGCAGCGGTGGTTAAGTGAATTGGAGAGTGAGTTGTCGGAAGATGATCAGGTGACGGCGTTGCTTGCTTGGTTGGGGAATGTGTCCCTTATGGAGTGGTCAGTTGCTAGGGTTAACCGTTTTATGGCTGGGTTAGCATTTGGTTTTAAGTCCCGAGGGCAGCGGGATTTAACAAAAGATAGAAGGCGGCCAATTACTTTTGGGTTGTTGGGAAGGATGGGGGCTGAGTTGGAAAGTTTTTGCTCAGATGGTTACGGGTTGCGGTTATTTAGTTGCGCATTCGTGTTTGCATTTTTTGGGGAATTTAGGTTGGGGGTATTGATTTCTCAGTAAGGCAGTTCAGGGGGGTTTAGCTAGGGCAGATGTGGTATTGCTTGACAACAGGTTGCAGATTCGGTTGAGACGGTCTAAGACAGATCAAATGTGCAAGGGCAGGATAGTATGTTTGGCGCAGGTGCATGGCGCGTTGATGTGTCCAGTGCAATGCTTTAAGGATTATGTGCAGTTGCGTCAAGGGGTTACGGGGCCGTTGTTTTGTCGCAAGGACGGGGCCTTTTTGTCTCAGTATCAGTTTAATGTGGTATTTAAAAAAACGATGTCGGTTTTGGGTTTAGGAGAAGCTGGATATTCGTCTCATTCTTTTCGTATTGGGGCAGCAACGGAGGCGGCTCATTGGGGCTTATCGGCTGAGGCGGTGAAAAGGATTGGAAGATGGGAGTCCCGTAGGTACCAACTGTATGTCCGCCCCGAACTGGTGTAATTGGTAGCGGTATGAGTGGTGTGCGTACTGCCAATTATTTGAATGTATGGTTAAAAAAACAAACAAACAAAAAAAAACAAACTAATTTTAATGATACAGTCGGTCAAGTGGAGTTGGAGTGATTCGTGATTTTGTATCCCATTACAGGTCTCAGATATCCAGTTTTGGTCTGGCTGATGGGCCATTGTTTTGTTTATTGGGCAGCAGAGAGGGCAAGGGTGCGACCGACTGGGAGGCAGTTGGGGTCCGCAAAAGAACAGGTATTAGTGCGATGGCTGGGTGTGAGGGGTATGAAGTGGCGCCAGGTGTTGGGGCAGGTGGACAATTTTGCTAGATTAGATAGAAGTCCGGACATTTTGGTCTTGCATGTTGGAGGCAACGACCTAGGGAGTCGTCCGGCGCGCGAATTGAGCTGTGACATCCAGTATGACTTTCTTTGTTTGCGTTGCCTCTTTCCGGCCATGATCATCGTGTGGTCCAGGAAGAGCTGGAGAGGGGTTCGCTCGATGGAAGGAATTAACCGGGCCAGGGTAAAGCTGAACAGGCACGTGTCAGCTTTCGTTGCAAGGAATGGGGGAGTCAGCGTGTGCCACATTGACCTGGAAAAAGGTGAGGGTAACTACTGGGCAGACGATGGGGTTCACCTAAATGATATCGGGACCGACATATGGGCAGTTGCGATTCAGAAAGGCGTAGAGAGGGCATTAGGCTTGTTGGGGGCGGCGCAGACTTAGGTATAAGCCGTGCTTGCGTTGACGAGTGGGGGGTCCTTGGAGTCGTTGGAAATTGTATGGGGGGGGGGGGGGAGTTGGGTGGGCATGGACTCACCTGCTTAGCCTCCCTCCTTAGGTATTGGTATGGTGTCTGGTGCGATTACTTGGCTGGTGGAGGGGGCAGTAGACTCCCTCCGGCTTAAGTGTCGGTAGTGGTAGCCACCCAATGGGCGGCCTGTTGCCCTTGAGCCTGACTTCCGGCTGTTATTGTTATAGTCACACCAGATTTTGTGGCTCCAAGGACTCCCCCTCGTACGTTGTATAATCTTGTTTTTTATATGTTATTTATTGTTTTGTTAATAAACTGGCTGCTGTGGCCAATTTAGCCAAAGAAAGACTAAGTGTTTTTTTGGGGAAAAAAGGGTTGAAGGTGGCTACAGCGAAGGGGGTTCTGCCCTCCCCGGGTCATGCTACGATCACAACAATACCAAATTATATAGATTTTATTAGGCTTTTCCAGTTTTGCACAATGAAAACCCTTTTTAAAAACTTGCATTTTTTCCGTGGCCAGAGCTCTGTGAGGCTTATTGTTGTGTGAAGAGCTGTAGATTTTATTGCTACCATATTGGGGTACATACGGGTCTTTTGATTACTTATATTGCATTTTTTCTACAGATTTTCCGTTCTGTTCAATTTATCGCACAGGTCAATGCAGATACGTTGATACCAAAAATGTGATTTATATATATATTTATTTATTTTTTTTAATATGCAAAGTGCTCATAAGCGTGCTTTTAAAAAAAAAACTTTTTGTTATACCCCCGTAGGTGACTTGAACCAGAAAAGCTGTGATCGCTATGATAATGCATTGCAGTATTCCTGTACTGCAATGCATTATTTTTTTTACAATAGCAATAACAAGCCGTGGCAGGTCTGGCCGCCGTTTTCTGGCATTCATTTGCTATGGCAACCCTTCGGCCCTCCACGATTACAAAGTGGAGGGCAGATCATGTCACAGAGGGAATGTGCTCCTTCTGTGAACCTTTACATGCTGCAATCTACATTGATTGCGGTATGCAAAGAGTTAACAGTGGGGATCAGTGTTTTCATAGATCCCCACTGTTGCAGCTGAGAGTCACAGATGGCTATATTTTATGTCAAATTTAGAAATTGATGGCAGCAACACATCTCACAAAAGTCAGGACATGGGTAACAAAAGACTGAAGCGTCAATTTTCTACTAAGTCACATGGCTGTATATAAAAACAGTATGTTAGAGAGGCCGAGTCTCTCAGAAGCAAAGATGGTCAGAGGTCACCAATCTGCAAAAAACTGCATCTAGAAATTGTGGAACAATATCAGAAAAATGTTATTTGACGTAAAACTCTGAAGACTTTGAATATCCCACAAAATATCATCAAAAGAGTCAGAGAATCTGGAGAAATTCATGTGCACAAGGGACAAGGCTGATGGTCAATATTGAATGCTGAAGATCTACGGGCCCTCAGGCGTCACTGCATTATAAACAGGCACGATTCTGTAATGCACATCATTGCATGAGCTCACGAACACTTCCAGAAATCATCACCATACAATCCACAAATGCAAGTTAAAGCCGTATCATGTAAAGAAGAAGCTGTACATGAACACAATCCAGAAGCATCGGCGTCTTCTCTGGGCCAAAGCTTATTTAAAATGGACTGAGCCACATGGGGGTTCCTTCAACTCTCATTTGGTGAAGAATGGAGGAAGAAGAGAGGTTCCCTGAGAGTGTATGTTCCAGAGATGAGAGAAGAGTGGACCCCAATTGAAGAGAGAGTGTGTAAGCAAGAAGCAGGTACCACTTCCAAGGCCCAGTGTAGAGCTACTCCTTATTCATTTTTCCTACACAGCCATCCAGATCTAGTGGATCACCACGTACAGGTACACCCATTTATTTGTCACATCCGGCCGTCCTGAAGTCTGGTATCACCTGGTGGAGGTTCTCTCAAGTCTGTCTAGTACCTGTACTGCAAATCATTGTCATTTGTGCCTTGTATGCAAGAAATTGTTACAGTAAAGTTTTGCTAGGCCCTGACTGTTCCCAGGGACATGAGGTACGTTACTTCTGTCTGCGGTTCCATTTATTTATCGCCGAGGGTCATACTGGTGGGTAACGTAACGGTGGCATCACCCGTGACATCTGCTATCCCTGTTCTCCAGTTTATTGGGCATCCCTATTCTAGGGGTGTCCGGAAGCGGCTGAGCGCTGCCCTGGCCGAAGCTACATGCGTCCCTCCGGGAGGGAGCATGGTAAGTGCCGCCGTGACAAGCCAGCATCTTGCCCTCCCAGCTCCTCAACGTACGCCCTGTGTCTGGGGTCACCCTACGGTACGCTGCGGCAGCCTACTTCTCCTTGGCGTCACAAACAGGATAGCATCCTCTGTGTCGCATCATACTGCCTGCGATACCGCAGAGGTACTACCCAAAGAGAAAATGTGCAAAGTTGGACAGTGTTCCAGAAAATTACAAATGTTTGCACTTCATGTTTCCATCAAAAGTGCTCAAAATGGCGCACATCGTCTCTCTCCCACCAAAATCTTCCCGTCAGACACCTGGCGCCAAGAGGACCGCGCTCTGGCCGGACTCAAAGTAGGGGGTAAGACTCCCCCCACCAAGACTAATCAAGAGGAGGAGTTAACTGCGGCTGCAGACTCCTTATGTCAGTCCGTCAACCAACTACACCTGAGCAAGGTGGATCCAGTGTGCAGACACCTAAGGCTACGCCCTACCTCAGATGCTGCAGCCGGACCATCTCCCAGAAGGCAACCTTTCCACTGGGAAGAGGATCCCCATTTTGTATGGTTGCCCACCAATTCTACTGCTGTTCTGCTACCTGACGTGACCACCCAGGTTGCTACAGAATCCTTGTGTTACAGTACTGGTAGTGTGCACAGGTATGCACGGTGCGGGACTCCTTGACCCTCACTCACGCCAATGTCCCTTCCTGGAGGTAGCCCCAAAGGTGGACAGGTCCAGGCCGCCAACAGGAAAACCACAGAACAGAGGCAGAGCTGGATCGAGACCAGGTAACTTCCACTGGAGCAGGACAGAGGTCAAGCACACAGGGAACAGAACCAATAACTGTCAACTGCTATCAGCAGCTGCCAGACTATATTCAGGAGTCTCCACCCCTTGAATGGAGACCAATCAAGCCGGCTGACCGGAGCTTCCAGCCAGCCACTATAACTCACAGAAATAGAGCACGCGTGCTTCTTCTAGTAGGCACACGCGCCCGGCAGCGTGACACATGCCGTGCCCGCACACCGGAGCACGGCGCCACAGCTCGACGACCCGCACGTGGGCGTAACACCATCGCAGTACTCCGCGGCGAACTGTGCCACTGCCACCCGGGGTCCCTGACCGGTCTCATTGTAACACCTTGACTCCCCTCTACCTTTTCAGGAGAGACAATGTCACCGCCCAAGCGGAATACCCTTCCTGGATACTCATCCACCATCGTAATTCAGCTGTGAGGAACTACATCCCGTAACTTTTGAGGTCCTTCGTTCTAGAGTGTGAGGACTACAACTTTGCTTTTCACTTTATGGGAGAATGTCAGGCTGTTCCCAACCTATTCCTGCGGCCACCTCTGAGGAGACACGCTACATCCCCGATCACTGTTCAAGACACTTCATCCTCAGAAGGGAGTTCCGTGCAAGTCTCTCCTTCCACCACCAGCTTTGTGACATCGGAGTGTAACGAGGAAGTCAACCAGCTTCTGCAGAGCAGCTCATCAGAAGGCTTTGTTGTGGAAGTACCTGTGAGTAACCAACCCTCGTCCGTCATCTCGTTGACAGATTCGGAGAGTGATTAAAGTCAGAGAATCTCAATCGGTAGACTGTTGCTGCCCTCTAACCACTTCCATTGCCTGTAAAAATGGACTCTTTGCGTAAGAGACACTTGTGTTTTCCCCAGTTAAGCCCCTTCTTATAAAAGGACTCAAAAGCTATGTCCCTTTTCATAGTTATGTTTCATATTGAAAATGTTATGTATTGTTTGCAACATTATAATGTTCAAGTCATGTGCAGGAGGAAGTATAGATATATCAGGGGTCAGTACAGAGATCTCCCCCATCATATATTTATACCCAGGACTGTAACAAGGGGGCGCTCTAATAACTATGTATAAACATATCAGGGGTCAGTACAGAGATCTCCCCCATCATATATTTATACCCAGGACTGTAACAAGGGGGCGCTCTAATAACTATGTATAAACATATCAGGGGTCAGTACAGAGATCTCCCCCCATCTTCTATTATACCCAGGACTGTAACAAGGGGGCACTCTAATAACTATGTATAGATATATCAGGGGTCAGTACAGAGATCTTCCCCATCATCTATTATACCCAGGACTGTAACAAGGGAGCGCTCTTATAACTATGTATAAACAGAACAGAGGTCAGTACAGAGATCTCTCCCATGATCTATTATACCCAGGACTGTAACAAGGGGGCGCACTAATAACTATGTATAAATATATCAGGGGGCAGTACAGAGATCTCCCCCATCATCTACTATACCCAGGACTGTAACAAGGGGGCGCTCTTATAACTATGTATAAACAGAACAGAGGTCAGTACAGAGATCTCTCCCATGATCTATTATACCCAGGACTGTAACAAGGGGGCGCACTAATAACTATGTATAAATATATCAGGGGGCAGTACAGAGATCTCTCCCATCATCTATTATACCCAGGGATGTAACAAGGGGGTGCTATAATAACTATGTATAGATATAACAGGGGTCAATACAGAGATCTCCCCCATCATCTATTATACCCAGGACTGTAACAAGGGGGCGCTCTAATAACTATGTATAGATATAACAGGGGTCAATACAGAGCTCTTCCCCATCATCTATTATACCCAGGACTGTAACAAGGGGACGCTTTAATAACTATGTATAGATATATCAGGGATCAGTACAGAGATCTCTCCCATCATCTATTATACCCAGGACCGTAACAAGGGGGCGCTCTAATAACTATGTATAGATATATCAGGGATCAGTACAGAGATCTCTCCCATCATCTATTATACCCAGGACCGTAACAAGGGGGCGCTCTAATAACTATGTATAGATATATCAGGGATCAGTACAGAGATCTCTCCCATCATCTATTATACCCAGGACTGTAACAAGGGGGCGCTCTAATAACTATGTATAAACATATCAGAGGTCAGTACAGAGATCTCTCCCATGATCTGTTTATACCCATGACTGTGACAAGGGGGAGCTCTCTACATCTAGAGGAAATAAGGTTTTTACACTGAAAATAGAAGGGTTTTTTTTTACTGTAAGAGCAGTGAGACTACGGAGCTCTCTGCCTGAGGATGTGGTGATGGAGAACTCACTAAAAGAGTACAAGAGGAGCCTAGAGTGTAATAATAATACATATTATATAACATATTATATTACTGATTACTCAGACGGGTCGGTGATCTGGGGATTATTCTAATTGTCAGATTGGAGTCGGGAAGGAATTCTTTTCCCCTAAAATGAGGAAAATTGGCTTCTACCTTATTGGGATTTTTTTTCCATCCTCTGGATCAACATTGGGGGATAATAGGCGGAATTGGATGGACAGGGAGCTTTTTCTCAGCCTACAATACTATATTGCTATGTTTCCTGCAGGGCAAATGTGTCTCTGGCTGTTACCCAGCAAGACCATCTGTCTGCTGGCGGTGTCAGGAGTGGGACCCATGGCAGTCAGGTGATTGCCCAAGGCTCCACATTCTGAAGGGTGAGGGCAAATACGTGATAACCACTTGTCAAGGTCCTATCGGCTTCCAGAGTTGCGTCCAGCGTTGCACCCCTGGCTCTTGCCTGTCGCTCTTTATTTCATCCTAGTTGCTGAGACCACATGTAGTACTTGTCTAACACTCTGGTTCTGTTCACCGGGGCAATTTCAAAAATGGAACAACTGTGACAGAACAGCATCAAACACAACTAACAGAGTTCAATGTAACTCAGAAAGCAGACCGCAAAGTCCTTAAGAATCCTGGTGCAGTCTCATTGGCCCGCAGTGCTGAGAGGGTTGACAGTCTCTTTGTCTGCCACAAGCTATGGAGAGAGTGTAGGAGCACTCACCTGAGGGCACGCTGGAAGCCGGAGACCTGCTGTCAACATCAATGTACCGGTTCTTGCCCCGGTTGATTCTTTTAACCTGGCTTTGCGATAATAGTTTTGTCCCGGAGTGTCATTCACGTAGCGGTGTCACCAAGGTCCCGCCATTACCCTTTGGAAGAAGTAGAGCAGCACACCTTCTCCCGTACTCTGCAGCTTTCTTATTGCTCCAAGTTGGTGCTGGTTTCCTTCGCGCTCCAGACCCTCCTACCTTAAGAAGAAGCCAACCTACAAATACACCTGTCCAACACTCATTATACGTAGACAAACAATACCTGCGTAGGAGCGTGCAGAGACAAGGGGGAAGCCCAGAGGGCACCCCCTCACAGGGTCAACCTCTTTAAAAGGTATTCCCAAAACTGACTTTTATCGCCTATCGATACAATAGGTGAGACCCCAACCGATCCTGAGAACGGTAAGTTCTAGGGCATCCCGGGCTGGCGTACCGGTGGGTAGGATACCGTAACATTGGGGTGTTGTGGGCTTTAGAGGTGACTATTATCGGCTAGTGCTTTTGGTCTTTCCATATGACTCTATCGCTTGGGGTAATTTCCAAGTCTGACAAGCGTCCATCTTTGCAGCGCGTCCCGGACCTGCGGCAGACCCGACGTGGTGGCTTGTGAATACTCTTAATTAATTCTCCAGTCAGAATTGCCACATAAAGCACGATGCAAGCTGTCATCATTAAAATGTGCGGAGGGGAAGGACAATCTGAGCGCAAGTACATAAAGAGGCTCTAATTATACGAAATGGCCCAGGGCAAGATAACAGCTGTCAGGAAAGCTCTTCAAGCGAGTGTCAAAAACCAGACACTGTTACTAGCCGATCAGATGACAAAATACAAACCGTGACAGGTGACCCGAATTTACCTAAATCATGTACAATTAACATTAATCGTGCCATACAATGAAAATGTTTAAACCAAGCTAATATAATTGTCTTACGGCCGCGCTTGGAATTAACGGCGATTCCTACATATTCTCTGCGGGCTGGAAAGGGTTAAATATGTGGAGTCTAGGCTGGAGGGAGCCGAGCGCCACCTTGTTACCCTCTTGTTCCGTAGAATCGCTTTTTGATTACTTGTTTTAGTGGGAACATTATTATTAACTCCTTAACTCCTTGAGTACCAGCTGTTTGGGTCCTAAAGGCTTTTTAGTCATTTTACCCCTGCGGTGGTTTTACTGCCTTATCTTTTCTTCTTCAGTTACCAAAATTGTTTTTGCTGTGTTTTCTTCTCTATGGCATATCAGGTTATTCTTTATAGCTTTTTACAGTCACTTTTCTCCTTGATATTTAGTTTATTTGGGGGTAAAAAGCTAAAAAAAAATTTTTTTTAATTTATAGTTTATTTTTAAAATTAGTATATTTACGCTAAAATAAAGTACAGGAATGGGTTCCTTATTTTGTTTTGGATATTTTAATATACAATTTGTGTAGTTTTTGATTAGCGGGTGCATACGGCGACTGTCTTGGTTGGCGTTGGTGGTGGGTCATTTTCTTTTTTACAAATATTTTTTTTCTACTCTGTACTTTTTTTGCTTATTTTTGTAACTATTTTTTTAACATCTATTTCCCCTGTTAAGTCATATAAGACCTCTGGGGGTCATTCACAATGTCTTTTTTTTTAAATTTCAGACTTTTCTACTGAAGCTGGTGAATCCATAGGAGCCCCAGTGACAGGGAAAAACACCCCCCCCCCGCCAGATAGTAGTGATACTTTCACCTTCACTCTTTAGTACTTAGCACTCATTGAGCGCTATGTAGCCTGGAAAGGAAAAGGCAGAAGCATTTAAAAACATATTCTCCCTTCTCCTCTGGGTTCTCAGCTGTGTTTGACAACCGAGGACACGATTGTTTAAGGAGCATAGGCTTTAGGGCTTATTTACACGAGCGTATATCGGCCGGCGTTTTCACGGCCGGCCAATTTACGCTTCCATCTAAGCGGTCCCCCCTTCCCTCCCACTCACCGTCTCTCTGCCTCTCTCCTCTAGTCTTGGCGTTTGCAATTAAACGGGGGCGGGGCAGACCTAAGCTCCGCTCTGTCCCGCCCACTTCCAATGCTGGCTATAGACAAGGGGCGGGGAGGGGGCCTGAGCTTAGCCCCGCCCCATTCCTCCCACTCCCATTGCAAACCGCTCACAGGGGAGGAGAGACGCAGCGAGTGGGTGAGGGGGAAGGGGGAACTGCTTAAATGGAAGCGTATATTGGCCAGCCATGAAAACACTGGCCGATATACATTCGTGTAAATGAACCCTTAATCCTACGTCGCACTTCTGCTATCGGCCAGGATTAAAGCCCAGGACCAAGCCCCATTTATTTACAACACTTGGCCCTTAAGGGGTTAAGGATGTGACAATTTTTCCAATTTTTTTTATCTCCACTTTTCAAACGCTAAAACTTTTTCTATTTCTGCAGACATGGCCGTATGCTGGCTTCCAGAAATAGAAGGGTTAATAGTTTATTTTTGTCAATTAAAAAGATGCAAAGTGGATGAACAAAAGAGAAATGTAATCACTTCAATATTTGGTGACCGCCCTTTCCTTTCAAAACAGAATCAATTTTTCTCGGTACATTACCACGAAGTCAAGGATTTTCTAGGATTATAGTCAGCTGTATGATTAACCAGTTATACCAAACAGGTGATAATTATCATGATTGCCATATAATGGCTGAAACAGAAACAGCTGTGTAGGAGACTTAAAACTGGGGTGAGGAACAACCAAACATTGCTAAAAAGGTAAGGTTGTGGAAGACAGTTTCATGTCACAGCTCATACAGCATGGCAAGACACAAGGTAGTTATACTGCATTAGCAAAGTCTCTTCCAGACAAAGATTTTAGAGCAGTCTGGGGTTTCAACATGTGCTATTCAAGCTCTTTTGAAGAATCACAAAGAAATGGGAAATGTTAAAGACCATAAATGCAGTGGTTGGTTAAGAAAATTTAGTGCAATGGATAAGAGACACATCATGCTTACTTCTCTTCAAAATCGGAAGAGTGTTTGCAGGTAGCAGTAAAGCATGGTGGAGAGCAGTACAATAATGAGTGTCTGCAGGCAGCAGTGAAGCATGGTGTAGAGCGGTACAATAATGAGTGTCTACAGGCAGCAGTGAAGCATGGTGGAGAGCGGTACAATAATGAGTGTCTGCAGGCAGCAGTGAAGCATGGTGGAGAGCGGTACAATAATGAGTGTCTACAGGCAGCAGTGAAGCATGATGGAGAGCGGTACAATAATGAGTGTCTGCAGCAGCAGTGAAGCATGGGGGAGAGCAGTACAATAATGACTCTCTGCAGGCAGCAGTAAAGCATGGTAGAGGGCGGTACAACAATGAGTGTCTGCAGGTAGCATGAAGCATGGTGGAGAGCGGTACAATAATGAGTGTCTGCAGGCAGCAGTGAAGCATGGTGGAGAGCGTTACAATAATGAGTGTCTGTAGGCAGCAGTGATGCGTGGTGGAGAGCAGTACAATAATGAGTGTCTGCAGGCAGCAGTGAGGCATGGTGGAGAGCAGTACAATAATGAGTGCCTGCAGGCAGCAGTGAAGCATGGTAGACAGCAGTACAATAATGAGAGTCTGCAGGCAGCAGTGAAGCATGGTAGACAGCAGTACAATAATGAGTGTCTGCAGGCAGCAGTGAAGCATGGTAGAGAGCAGTACAATGAGGAGTGTCTGCAGGCAGCAGTGAAGCATGGTGGAGAGCGTTACAATAATGTGTGCCTGCAGGCAGCAGTGAAGCATGGTAGAGAGCAGTACAATGAGTGTCTGCAGGCAGCAGTGAAGCATGATGGAGAGCGGTACAATAATGAGTTTCTGCAGGCAGCAGTGAAGCATTGTGGAGAGCAGTACAATAATGAGTGTCTGCAGGTAGCATGAAGCATGGTGGAGAGCGGTACAATAATGAGTGTCTACAGGCAGCAGTGAAGCATGGCGGAGAGCGGTACAATAATGAGTGTCTACAGGCAGCAGTGAAGCATGGTAGAGAGCAGTACAATAATGAGTGTGTGCAGCAGCAGTGAAGCATGGGAGAGAGCAGTACAATAATGACTCTCTGCAGGCAGCAGTGAAGCATGGAAGAGGGCGGTACAACAATGAGTGTCTGCAGGTAGCATGAAGCATGGTAAAGAGCAGTACAATGAGGAGTGTCTGCAGGCAGCAGTGAAGCATGGTGGAGAGCGTTATAATAATGAGTCTCAGAAGGTAGCAGTGAAGCATGGTGGAGAGCAGTACAATAATGAGTGTCTGCAGGCAGCAGTGAAGCATGGTAGAGAGCAATACAATAATGAGTGTCTGCAGGCAGCAGTGAAGCATGGTAGAGAGCAATACAATAATGACTGTCTGCAGGCAGCAGTGAAGCATGGTGGAGAGCAGTACAATAATGAGTGTCTGCAGGCAGCAGTGAAGCATGGTAGAGAGCAGTACAATAATGAGTGTCTGCAGGCAGCAGTGAAGCATGGTGGAGAGTGGTACAATAATGAGTGTCTGCAGGCAGCAGTGAAGCATGGTAGAGAGCAGTACAATAATGAGTGTCTGCAGGCAGCAGTGAAGCATGGTAGAGAGCATTACAATAATGACTGTCTGCAGGCAGCAGTGATGCATGGTAGAGAGCAGTACAATAATGAGTGTCTGCAGGCAGCAGTGAAGCATGGTGGAGAGCGGTACAATAATGAGTGTCTGCAGGCAGCAGTGATGCATGGTGGAGAGCAGTACAATAATGAGTGTCTGCAGGCAGCAGTGAAGCATGGTGGAGAGTGGTACAATAATGAGTGTCTGCAGGCAGCAGTGAAGCATGGTGGAGAGTGGTACAATAATGAGTGCCTGCAGGCAGCAGTGAAGCATGGTGGAAGTGCCTTACAAGTTTGGAATACCATGAAGGAGGCATCTGATTGGCTCCAACTTTATTCTGCAGTAGGACAATGACCCCATCATCCAGTCAAAGGCATTAAGAACTATCTTCAGTGTAAAGAAGAACAAGGAGTCCTGGAAGTGATGATTTGGCCCCACAGAGCCCGGATCTCACATTATCCAGTCTGTCTGGGATTAGATGACAGAAGGATTGGAGCGAGCCGACATCCACAGAAGATCTGTGCTTAGTTCTGCAAGATGTCTAGAAAAATCTCCCTGCTTAATTCCTTCAAAAACTGTGTGCAAGTGTTCTTAGAGAAACTGATGCTGTTTTGATACCAAAGCGTGGTCACACCAAATAGTGATGTGAATACATTTCTTTTCAGTCACTTTGTATTTTGTTAACACTAGTGATGAGCGATGAATGGAATATTTGGAATCAGAAGTACCTGACTCGATCTTCTAAGAATTATTTGGGCAGGAGGGTGGGGGGTTGGGATCCTAAGTTCAAAACCCATCAAGGTCAACATCTGCAGGACTTTGAAAGTCTCCATCCAGATGTCGCCCTTGGTTAGATTTGAACCTACAACTCCAGCACTGCAATAACCAGTGATAACAACCAGGTCACGGCACTTGCCCAAAAAACTTTAACTTCCTTTTTTTGTTTTCCAATAACTAAAAAAAAACAAAACTTTTTTTAAGTAGTTTTTTTTAGTCCTCACAGGACACTTGAACTTGCGATCCATTGTTTGCTCATACAGTATAACGTAATACCACAATTTGACAGTCAGTCTTTCTAAGGCGTTCATTCACGGCAGCCCTGGCGGCTTTCAGAAGACCATGACAGCCAAATGGCATCCCGCATTCACATCGAGGGGGTGTATTCACGCCCTCTGATCAGTGATCGGGGTATTTATATACAGCTGTCCGAATAGACCACAGCATTTAGAGGATTAACCCTTTCCAATCCACTGCCTGACGTCTAAAGACATTCTGATTGAAGGCTGCACAGTTTCCGATGTCGGAAGACGTCCGGCAGGGTATTCTTACTGTATATTACTGGCCGCCCTGTTGTCAGAGGCCTCTCCAGAATGTCCAATATTGCAGTACTGGCTCTAGCTAGTAGGTGGCGCCATTGTATAATGGTAAAAAGAGAAAACCCTCTAGGAAACCCTGAATCCAAAATTGGATTGCAAAGGGTTAACATCAGTGATCAGCTTTAGGCCTCATGTCCACGGGGAAAATCAGGCCCGCTACGGATTCTCCATGTAGAATCCGTAGCGGGTCCCTCCTGCCCCGCGGACATGAGGGCTGAAAATAGGAATAAATCAGAATTAACTTACCTCTCACACGCTCCGGATACTTCCTTCGCTGCGGCGTCGACTTCTCTCGTCGCGGCCGGATCTTCTTTCTTCGGCTCGGCGGATGTGCATGATGACGTCGGTGACGTGCCCCGCGCATGCGCCGGGCCGAAGCAAAATGATCCGGCCGCGACTGAGAGAAGATGGCGCCGCGGCGAAGAGAAGAACCGGAGCGTGTGAGTAAAATCAGATTTTTGTCTCCCGCGGATCCGGACGGCTTCCATAGGCTTCAATAGAAGCCCGCGGGAGCCGTCCCCGCGGGAGACCCGCATGAAAATGGAGCATGGTCCAGATTTTTTCATGCTCCATTTTTTTTTAAAATCACTTTTATTGACGATCCGCGGGTATTTATCTACCCGCGGGTGGTCAATGCATCCCTATGGGGTGCGGATCCGCGTGCGGGAGAAGAGTTAAAATCCGCTGCGGATTTTAATTCTTATTTTGCCCGTGGACATGAGCCCTTAGTGCTGAACGCGGCTGTTACAGGCGGAGCGTATGGAGCGTGATCGGCTCATGATCCCACTCCATATAAACTGTGCACACCTGGGACATAAATGTACTGCCTGTGGGGCAATGGGTTAACGGCGCAGCTACTTACAGGTTTCCACCACAGGGAATACGATGTTACACTAACTTTGAACGGCGAGGGCGTCACTTTACCCCCATAGCAATATGACTAAAACCTGATGTGAACGGCGCCTAAAAGGAAAACTTTCCTTGTTGCCCATACCAACCAATCACAGTGCAGCTTTCATTTTTTCAGAGCAGGTGAGGTAACGACAGCTGCGCTGTGATTGGTTGTTATGGGCAACAAGCACAGTTTTTCCTTCGAACAGTATTGATTAATGTGGCCCATAATTGTGTCATCATAAAGCTCCGCAGCGAAGCGTCTCCCACATCCGCTGTAGGTCAATTAGTCGGACGTGTCGGAGCTAATTGTACTTGTAGCAGCTAATTGTGTGCAGGTGGATGGGATGTACAGACTGCAATCATGAGAGTGTCTGAGCCTATTATGGAGCGCTCAACCAGCTGAGGTCATCCCGCCGGCGGCCGACCACGTGTGCTGCGGGTTTACTGTACATAGATGTAGCAGAGCTGAATGGTCACAAATTGCGACATATCATTGTGTAATCTTTAGAGGACCTTAGATGGGTCACAGTTAGACCTCATACACATGGCACATAGGACAGGTGACTATAGCACTCAGAGTCCTGTGCAGATACGTACTAACGGACATTTTACACGGGGCGCAATTATGAGGCGCGCCAAATCTGCAGCTCAGAAATTCCAAACCAAAATCTTCAGGTCTGACTGTGGATTTGGGTGCAGAATTGTGTCATGCCGCCTATTCCATCCCGTGGGAAAGGTCCCTGAGAAGCTGTATGGTACTCCTTGTGATGACATTCACCCCCTCACAGGGAAAACGCCTCACCATGAAGGTTTTGGCGCAGCATTATGCCATTTCCAAGGTATATTCAGATAAACAGGTTATTCCATTTGTTGCCATTTTGGGCCAATCCCATGATCGAGGAGCGCGATAAAAGAGGAAGACCAGGCTGTGAAGATAACTTTGGAGACATTGTCGCTCCCACAGACACTGCTTTGTGTCATTGTTTCTTGAGTCTAGATGAAGGAGTGAAGATTCCTCTAAGACGCCGTCGGGAGCCACTAGTTTACTAAACGTTTCATCGTAGGGCTACAGCCAGGCTCGGATTGTCATATTAGCAGTGGAGCGCATTGCCAGACAAGTCAGTGGGCCAGCTAGCTCTGACCCTCTACCTCCGCCTCCTACTGTGACTGCAGCCCCTTCATGAGACTTAACGCTGGCCATAGGCGGGTATCGGGACGTTCCTTGCAGGTGGAGCCAACACTTTGCATGTTAGATACTCCCGGCGAGTCCTGTGCCAGTACTGCTCTTGTCCCGCCTCGATCCTCCACACTTCAACTTGCCTGCATGGTAGGAGGGAGAGGCGCCGCCAGCAGCCACCATTCACTAGTCTAGTGATAGACCATAAGGCCCTGGCTCCTCTCACCACCTCTTCTGCCATCCTGAGCCACTGCACTGCACCACCTACTCACCACCGCTGTACTCTTGTCCAGTGAGTCACAGCTTGGTCCGTGAGCAGAGAGCTTATGGGTTAAGATTTTCACAAGTATTGGGCCCTGTGCCATTAATTACTATCAGGGCTATTTAGTGGGCTCCAGTGCTGATTAGTGAGCTGCTGGACCAATTAATGAACTAGTAGGCCAGTTAGTGGCCAGCACTGCACTAATCACACCACCAGTACTAATTAGGGCTTGATCACATCAGTGTTGGAGGTGTTGGTACATTCGTCACTGATTTCTGGTATATAAAAAAAAAAGCAGGATAAAAAAGCGCAGTATTCCAGCGTTTTCATCCTGTTTTTGCCAACTAGCCTAATGGACCCCATTATAATCAATGTGGTCCATTCGGTGCCATCCAGTTCTGTCATAGGACGGATCCAATAAGTCAAGGGTTGCTGTTTTCCTGCTCCCCGAACAGAAACCCTGAGTGATGATGTGAATGAGCCCTTTATGGTCGGCTGGGCCAAATAAATCCACTTTTATTTTCCTTTTTATGTACATATTTAATAATAATAAAGAAGATAATATAAAGGCGGACTAGATGGGCCATGTTGTCTTTGTCACAACAAAGCAGAACTCACCGCAAGAAAATAATCCGCTACTGAGTCAGAGGTCTGCCACTCCAATATAGTGCCTACCCATTTCCACCTCCAGTACCACTAGCATCCCTCCCCTTCTTAAAGGCACAGCTACCTAAAACTAACTTATGGAGGATAAAACAAAGTGTAACTTAGTTTTACATCTGCACTACATTACAATGGGAGCAGTGTGATGCTTCATTTCTCCACTGGAGGCACTGCAGGGAAACTGAACACTTGCTGCCAAGTTTCCCTCAGGATTACAGCTGGGGGTTGCAGGATCAGGAAAGTTGTGATTGATTTACTTTCTGAGGGCACTTGTATTCGGGGTGACCTGTTTGGTACAGATTCCCAACAGGTCGTTCCAGTGAATTGTTCCTGTGCTTTTATATAGGAACGGTCCTCGTTCAGTGAATGGAGGCGGAGCGAGTCAGGGATCGTTCCAGCCTGCCCGCCTCCATTCATAGTTAGCAAGCAGTAAATATACATGAAGGACTGCCTGTTTACATTGCTAATCCGTCATTCAGTTTTCTGCATCCAGCGGCGTTTATCGGCCCGTGTAAAAGGGTCTAACAAGGAGGGATTGAAAAAAGGGAACCACGCCTTTGACTTGCCATTACTTAAGCTACAATGACGACCTTAATTGTTATCACCAGGTTCTTCCATGTACAAACGCTCGTCTCCCAACTGCCCTGATTTGGTGGGACAGTCACAAATTTTGGAGGCCATCCCAGAAAGCAGAAGACATGTCACACAGGGGCAGCTGGGAATGGAGTTGCTTCCCCCATAGCTTGGTGCTTCGGTCACTTCTGCATAGTCCAATCACATGTAGTCTAGCATTTGATCGCTGTGATCAATAACTGGCTTCAGTTGTACCAACGCAGGAGCTGGAGATTGGCTGCAGTAATCATGTGATCAAGCTATCCAGAAGTGAGCCAGAGATTGGAGCGGCACGGGCCGAGTGGCCGGGGGAACGAAAAAGGTGAGTATAGGCTGTTTTTTTTTTTTTTTACTTTTACTATTTAAAAAGGGAGGATTATTGAGCAGGGGAACTATTACTGTGAGAAGAACACCAAGGAGCACTATTACTTTAAGGAAGTAGCGTACCTAGAAGAGATGGAGCCCATAGCAAAAGTTTAAATGAGTCCCCAATATAATGTCTGGTGTTGCCACCCTGGAGGGCCTGGTGTTTCTGTTGCGAGGTGGTGCGTGACGCAGGTTACAGGATACGATGGAGACATTGGACTTACAAAAATGTTAAAAATGTATTGAAGATCACAGAGATATAATGTAAACCATATAGGGAGTAAATGAGCAACCTGATGCAACAGGCAAGAGAAATGGGGAGTGTTCGGGTGTGAATATATATATATATATATCACGTTTTGATGCCACCATTCCCACACCGCTATTATATGCGGCGGATTAACAAACTCTGGACATGTGTATCGTACCTCGAGTCCTCAGGAACGGTTGAGGCCTGGTAAAACTTTACTTGAATTAACTTTGCAAGCAGGTAGGGGATCTTATTGGCGGACAGCCACACAGGACAAATTATGCTTGTAGCATGAACGGCTACCTGGTTTTGTGAGTTAGGATTTGTTGCTCTCTCTCTCTGGAGGGGACTCACTCCTATATCATCCATACTCCAAACGCTACGGGTAGTCGTTCCTCTTCCTCCATCTTCACGAACATGGGAGCCAAAGGTGCTTCCATGCAGCTCTGTGCTAGTCTCCGCAGCAGGTAAGATCGAACCCCGCTCCAACACAGATGGAAGAAGCCCTTTTCCCGCTCTCAGACACTCACTTTTATCACCTCACTTGTACTACATGACACAGCAGGAATAGATACATTCAGCATGCAGCAGAGCTGACAGGCAATGATTTTAAGGGAGTTAACCCTTCAGACGCCGCAGCTGTGCAACACACATACAGAAAATTGACATGACTGTTTTGCACAGAGCATCCACATAAGACAATACATGTATGACAATTGTGGAGGGGTCCAGGATGGTGTTCTGGGACACTACACTGACATTCACTTTAGAGTTGTCTAATGCCATTTCTGGCAACGGGGTTTAGCAATATTAAGGTTACTTTGCAAAGGTTTGTTCTATAACACAGAAATGCATAGTTCACAGGTTGTAATATACAGTCCTTCTGAGAAAGGTTAACACCCTCCACTAACAGTATAATAAGCCGTGCTCTTGTAGCTCACTTTGATGTGCAGCATTTGGACTCTGTCCATGACCTGTGAGTGATGTCCCTTCACGTAATAATTGCTGCAGCATCGATATATGTATATACGGTATAGACTCATACAATGGTAGCGTTGGAAGGGACCTCCAGGGTCATCGGGTCCGACCCCCTGCTCAGTGCAGGATTCACTAAATCATCCCAAACAGATATTTGTCTAGCCTTTGTTTGAACACTTCCATTGAAGGAGAACTCCCCACCTCCCGTGGTAACCTGTTCCACTCATTGATCCCGATAACTGTTTCATCCCGTTCCAGATCTTTTTGAATCCTCTCTCTTCTCTAGTGTTAGCTATCCCTCTTAGCTTGGAGTCGTTGGCAAATTTGATCAGTTTCCCATCAATTCCCTCCAGATCATTTATAAAAATGTTGATCCACACTGGGCCTAGGGCAGAACCTTGTGGTCCCCACTTGCTACATTCTTCCACTTGGATGTGCAGCGATTTATGACCACTCTTTGAGTGCAATATGCTTAAAAAAGACCTTTATGTTGTCAAAATGTCGCTTTTTACTTAATAGAGAAATAAAGTTCTTCCTATTTTTATGCACCAGATATATGCTGCCACTGAATTGTTCATACGCTTACTGCTGTTTCTGGAATTTTGGTCCATAATTCCACAGTGGCTCTGCATTGTATTCTACCTCACCTATAATACAATGTTGGTAAGCTGATTATTTATACTCTTTGAGTACAATCACTGTCAGTTGTCAATCCCATATTTGGTCATTTTTTCAAAAAGTATGGTATGAGATACTTTGTCAAATGCTTTACTAAAATCAAGATATACTATATCCACCGCATTTCCCTCATCAACCCAGTTGGTGATTCTGTCATAGAAGGAAATTAGATTAGTCTGGCACGACTTGTTTGTTACAAATCCATGCTGGCTCTGGTTAATTACTCCATTCTCATCCAAATACTTGCATACATGCTGTTTAATAATTTGTTTAAAGATCTTTCCCGGTATAGAAGTCAGGCTCACAGGCCTGTAGTTTCCTGGATCCACCTTCTTCCCTTTTTTGAAGATAAGGACAACATTTGCCCTTCTCTAATCTTCTGGGACTTCTGTTCTCCAGGAATTTTCAAAGATTATGGCGAGTGGTTCAGCAATTATCTCCGCTGCCTCCTTTAGTATCTTAGGATATAATTCATCTGGACCTTAAAACTTGAATTCATTTAAGTTAGCCAAGTGTTCCTTCACCATCTCTCTGCTTATAGATAGCCGGCATTCTTTTATTCCCCCAATATCACAGGGAAGATCAGCTGATGTTACATCTACTTTCTGAGAAAAAACTGATATGATATAGGAATTTAAAAGTTCAGCCTTCTCAGCATCATTCTTACCAATTCACAATTTTCATTTGGAAGCATCCAATAGCATCTTTGACTTTTCTTTTGCTTTTGACATACCCCCAAAATCCTTTTTTATTGCTTTTGGCCTCTGTTGCAAGCCTCAATTAATTATCAGCTTTAGCTTTTCTGACACTTGCCCTAGAGTTTCTGCAGACCCCATTATATTCTTCTTTAGATATTCCCCCCTCTTTTCGTTTGATAAACATAGTTTTCTTCCTCTTTAACATGTGTCCAAGTTCTGTGTTCATCCATCCTGGTCTCTTTAAATGCTTCCCATTCTTTCTTCTTTTAGGGATTGGTAACTATTGTGCTTCCAGAATCTCATTTCACAATATTTCCCAACCTTCTGGGACATTTCTGTCCTTAAGAACATCCAGCCATTGGATTCTTCCTCCCCTCTTCCTGAAATCCAACCTTGAGGTCTGAGTTTTCTCAGGTCTTCCTCCCCTTTTTATCCAACATCCAAGGATATCATGATCACTGCCTCCTAAGGTCCCAGCCACCCTTACTTCCTCAACCATTCCCTCCCTGGTGGTAAGAATTAGGTCCAAGATAGCAGATCCCCTTGTTTCCTCTTCTACCTTTTGGAAGATAAAGTTGTCAACAAGAGCGGATAAGAATTTGTTGGATCCATTACTTTTACCTGAGAGAGATTCCGGTTACATAAAGTAATCAACTGATGGAAACAGTAGGGGTGAGGGTCCTGCTCCAGCGAGCTTACATACTACAGATAAGGGGGTGATACAGAAGGTAAAGGGGCTGGAGCTGTGCACGGTATGGCGAGGTGGAGAGTGAGGGGTGCTATACACAGACAATGTTCAGGTCGTATAGTTGCGGAATCAGTATGACTACAGGAGTGGTTTACGGTGGCTGGCAGGGATTGCAGTCAGTAGGTCAGGGAGCACGTTATCAGGCGGAGTACTGAGGGGTTTGTTTAGGGGATGTGGTATTCCTCCCTGAAGAGGTGCGTTTTTAGAGCACGCCTGAAGTTTAGTGTGTCAGCGATTGCCCAGATATTTTTTGGTAGTGCGTTACAGAGGACGGGTGCTGCTCTGGAGAAGTCTTGGAGGCAGGAATAAAAGGTTCGAATTAGAGGGGCAATGTCTTGAATACTCTACCTCAACTTGGTAAACAGGTCCCACAGAAAAATGGCATTCCTTGTCAGCCTTTCTTTCTGTCAGTACCTCTCATTGCAACTCATACTTCCTGGACTAAACCAGTGGCGCAGTTACAAAGCCTCTAATAGTCTTGAGGTCATCCTCTTCTGAAGTCCTCACTGGACCTGATCATAATTACATTGCAGTATTTTGACACTATTTCTAGTGCACATGGTGAATTTTGGCGCAACTTTTTTTTTGCACAGCAACTAGTTAACCCTTTTGCGCTGGCCTCCTACTTTTCTTTTCTAATCCGTGCCCTTTAAAATGAACCTGGGGCCAATTTTCCACCTCCTTGTTTGCTAACAATGCAGTTCTTGCATTTGTTCTCGCTACCCATTAGCAAAAGTAATGGTGCAATTAGAGCAGGAGTCCCCTCTCTCCAAGTGCCACATAATATTTGCATGGTCTGCCTCTATGACATATACACCGTGACTGTGAGGGGGTCACTGAAGGGCACTATTACTGAGAGGGGAACACTAAAGCACACTATTAGTCTGAGAGAGTCACAGAGGAGCAATATAACTCAGAGGAACACTAAAGGAAACTATTATGGTGCGAGTGTCATGACGGGGCATTATTACTGTGAAGGAACATGAAGGACGTAGCTTAACCCCTTAGTGACTGCCCCATTGCCTTTTTACATCCCCGCTAAGTGGGCTTTACTCCTTAGAGCTATAAAAACATTCTCCCTCTGAGGATTAAAGCCCCGTGGGCTGTGAACGTGACAGTTCCATGCTGTCAGTTCCCAGAGGTACCTGGCAACCTGGAGCTGTCATGGGGGGCTGCAGGAATTCCACCCCGGCCAGGTGATTGGCGCTATCCAATGGATAGCGCCGATCGCATAAAAGTAAATAAAAAGTGCAAAAAGTTAGAGTTCAGCTCCCCTCACGGATCGCATCCATGAAAGGCGCTGAAACTACTCATGCCCGTAAGTACACATACGCAATGCGCCGCGATGATCTGGTCTGAAAAGGACCTTCAGACGTCTTCTGTGTGTGAGCGCCAAAAGGAAGATGGAGACACATGCGCAGAAGACTACATTCTCCTGCTGCCTGGCTACTGAAGGTGGCCAGGAAGCAGGAGATGTGACTAGGGACCACGGTGCCCCGTCTCTGGGCCCGTGATCGCCGCTATCCAATGGAAAACGACGATCACAGAAAAGTTCAAAAAAGTAAAATAAAGTTAAAGTCTCCCCGCCCCTCATGGATCGGATCCATGAGGGGAGGTGAAAATACTCACCCCCATCCTCCGCGATGTCCTGCGGTGATATGGTCCTTCAAGGACCTTAGGTCGCCTTCTGCATGCCGTTGGGCCTGTGCATAGAAGGGCTCACACCCCGGGAGATTTAAAATCCCTCTGCTCCCGGTCAGCGTGTGTAGCCGGAGCAGAGAGATGTCACCGGGGACCAATGGATAACAGTGATCATGTAAAGTAAAAAAAAAAAGATTAAAAAAAAGTGTAGAAAAAAAAGTTCAAGTTTCCTCTCCTCTCACAGATCATATTTGTGAGAGAGGATCAAATCATGTACCTAACGCCCCCAGATTTATCAACGGACCTTACCCCAGCTTCCAAAATGTCGGACGCAAAAGCCCCAGATTGCCCGGGTAACAAAACGTAGCCGAGAGCCGAGTTTTTCAAATGTGCAGCCAGAATAAAGTAAACAGATGAAAATATATATACAGTATCTTAGCAAAGATTTGTACAGTATGTTTGCACATATTTGAGATATTACGGTTGAAAATGTGAAAAAAATAACAATTTTGGCACTTTTAATAAATATACACAAATTCTATGGGTCTATTTTTACCACCTAAATGAAGTACAACATGTGGTGAAAAACAATGTCAGAATCACTGGGATATACAAAACCTTTACGGAGTTATTCTATGTAGGAGTGACATATGTCAGATTTCCAAATTTTGGCTCCTTCACTAAGAGGTTAAAGGGTTTGTACTAGAGATGAGCGAACGTGCTCGTTTAGGACAATTACTCGATCAAGCATCGTTTTTTTTGAGTAACTGCCTACTCGGCCGAAAAGAATCGGGTGGCGGCGGGGGTTAGCAGGGGGTAACAGGGAGCTCTCTCTCCCCCCCCCCCACTCTCCACCGCAACCCCCCGGTCACCCCCGGCATCCCCCGAATCTTTTCGCCCGATTAGGCAGTAACTCGAAAAAAGCGATGCTCGATCAAGTAATTGCTCTAAACGAGCACGCTCGCTCATCTCTAGTTTGTACCAAGAATAACTTTTATCATTCATTCACAGGATAAGTGATTAAAATTTGATTGTTAGGGCTCTCATTGCTCAGACCCCCACTGATCTCAAGAATGGGGGTCCTGTGTCCCCCTCTTCACATCACTGGAAGGGTTCTTTCCCACGAGCGTATATCGGATGCAGTTTTCACGGTCAGCCGATATACGCTATGATCTGATGTATTGGATTCCAATGCATAAGATAACATAGCCGTATTCCCACAATGTAAAAGCGCCTGGCCGGGCCAATATAGCCCCGAGAGCTTTTAGGTTGGGCCCAAAAGATAGTCCTGGAACCATCTTTCGGGCCGGAATAAGTTGGCCACTGCATGGGCTCCTATGGGAGCCAATGACAGCGGCCGGAGAAGGAAGGTGGGAGAGAATTAAGCAGCGGGACTGCTAAACTCCCTCCCTTCCTCCTGATTGCAATAGGAGGGGGCGGAAAGGGGGCAGATCGAAGCGCAGCCCTGTCCCGCCTCCCCCCTTTGCTTGTCTTCCATTGCAAACAGCCAGAGGGGAGGAGAGAGGAGGTAAGTCAGCGAGGGGAAAGGAAGGGGAAGGGGTAACAGCATGGCAGCCTCGGCGTATATGTGCCAGGGCCCATGACGTCTGAACGAGCGCACAAATGTTAGATTTGTGCGCCCGTTCACAAGTTTTTACTCCTCAGATCGTAGTGTATATCGGCCAGCCGATATACGCTTGTGGGAATACAGCCTAAAGGTGCATTCAGACGACTGTATATCGGCTGGGTTTTCATGCCCAGCCGATATACGGTGTCTCTCTCTGCAGGGGGAGCAAGCTGGAAGAGCCGGGAGCAGTGTTCTGAGCTCCCTCACCCTCTGTGCCTCCTCTCCACCCCCCTGCACTATTTTCAATGAGGAGAAGCGGGACGGGGGCAGAGCTAATTCCCGAAACTTAGCCCTGCCCCCGTTCCACCTTCTCTCATTGCAAATAGTGCAGAGGGGCGGAGAGGGGGTTGGTGCACTCAGTGATGTCAGATCATCAGACGGTCGCACATGCATGGTGCCCTGTCTTCTCTGGCAGCCCATTGGGTGGCATGGCGCATGTACGACTGCTACTCCATTCCGTCTCTTCCTAACTGCGGGTGGCAGGGAGTCGGTGATCCCGCAGTGATAAGGAGACACAACGAGATCGATCCCATTGGTGATCCCCACCGATCAGACTTTCTCACCCATCCTGTGCGTAGTTGATAACATTTGTTCTTGGTACAACCCCTTTAACATAAAGACATTTGCTGCAGTATATACTATATATACTAATATAATAGGGCGGCCATATTTGACTATTTTTTTTCATCCTATGGAAAAATAGCAGATAATTAGTTGGCGTATTTAGTCCCAAATTTGTTGTAGAACACGATTGATCTTCTTTAGGCTTTTGGTGACATCACCCCCCCCCCCCCCAGTTCTCTTTTTAAGGAGGATTCAATGACATATTGAACCTATCAGCGAACATGTGACCATAAGAATAAAGTATGTGAACCTGCTCATTAGAAACACATTTATAAACCAGGAATCGGCTCTGCCATCTAGAAGCGGCCTGACACTAATTAATTAGGGTTTCAGATTGCTCACTGATTGCCGCAGCTGAATGTTACTTCCCTTGTGTTCCTCATTTGGTCGAGGAGAGGTAATGAGCGCCACATGAGTGCAGCGACTGACGGATGACGGGCGCGGCGAATGACATTATAAGGGAGCTGTATGTTGTGTGACATTCCGGTCTACCTGTCTGTATATACAGTGAATGCTACGGGGGCCGATACTGCATGTAATAATGGGGGGCATGGAATGAAAAACATGGGGGGTCAAAATTAGAAATGAGGCATACTGGGCATCTATAGGCCAAGCGTAGCGGGGGGCATTTAACCCACAACCCTCAAACGTGGAATCACGGCCTCAGCCCTCTTAAGGCATCTTGTAGACTTGCTTGCAGCTAGCTTGGATGAGGCGCATTCACACGGGCGAGAATCTTGTGACTTTGTGCATGGTGAGACCCTGGAATAGACCCCATTGTTTCCCATAGCTCTATCTACGTGCGATCTTTCTCTCACAGCGCCTTCTATTCTTCCGTAAGTCCGCAGAAATCTCCCCCTTTGTTTCCAATGGGTGTGAAAAAAAAAATGGCACTCACGCTGCGCTGCGTACGGGGAAAAGGAAACATCTGGACCTCATTAGGCTAATTAGCCTTTTAATCCACAAAATGGGTGTGTCGCGCGTGTGAACTGGCCCTGATGCGCACGCTTTTTGCACCCTCTGACCCCTGAGGACACCACAAGGTAGTGACAGGCATTACAGTAATATGTCTGCTGGGTGGATCCGTGCAGTAGTTTGGGAGAAACGTAAATTTCATGCATAGCGGATTACAGGAAGTAGTCACACCTATCCCTCAACCCCTGTCCATGGGTTGTGTCTGGTATTACAACTCAGCCAAAGAAACAGCGGCACTTCTGTCCATGCATTGCATAGGGTATTATAGTTCAGCCCCAGAAATAGTGCCACCCTGTTCCTGGGTTGTGTCTGGTATTACATCACGGCTCCCAAAAAAGCAGCACCCCTGTCCATATGTGGTATATTGCTCAGTCAAACTAACAGCGCCACCCCTATCCATAGGTTGTATCTGGTATTGTAGCTTAATTCCTCTTGAGTTGCAATACCAGGCATAACCTATGGGCAGAAGTGGCGCTGTTTCTGGTAGAACAGACCCCATTGTCTGATCCGGGACAATGCCCTTACCCCCATTTGGAGCACATACTTGACAAGGACAATGGCTGTTTTACTAATTTCCGTATTTTTCATTACACGGACTCCAGCTGAAGCCTCGTCTCCCACCGGGCGTCATTATGCAGCTATAAATACTATCCCCCATTTCACACATTTTCATTGGATTACTCCGACATTCTTTGTAGTTTGCAGCACGCCGGATTTCTTGGTGTAACATTTAATAGAACTGATTATGTGGCCTTGGGTGAGCCGCGTTCTGAATTCCCCACATGAAATGGCGTGGCGGCGTGTCACCGCATGATAAGCTCATCCCTACATACTGCTCCAGCCGGGTGAGCGATAAACTGAGATTGTGTGTAGAAATGTCACTCTGCAGCGCCGCGCCGCTTACATCCGGCCGCGCAGATGCTGGAGTATAATTGCACTCGTCGCTGCATTATTAAGCTCGTTGCCTTTGATGTGCGAGAAAAATCCAAAGCGGTTATTAATATTAGGAATAATAATAATGTGATTAGAAAAAAATGACTTCATCCTCAGCCGCCGCAGAAAAGAGGACAAAATCATCAATATAATTATTCCGACTTCTTCTGAAGTTTTTTTTCTCGTAAGCCCCTCTGAGCCGTAAAGAGGAGCCGCGTGTCAGTAGAGCTGTCTGCGGAGAGCGGAGAGAGAAGCTGCATCACGTTTACACGCCTATACGAACCGCGGTCTGCACATCGGGGGGGTATCTCTGCTGCCGGCAACTTATATGGCAGTAAAGCCGACAGACTATTATGCTTTGGCAGGGGGAATATTGCAGTTTTCTGTTTGTGGCCTTAAACATCGCGCAAAGTCGCCAGTGCGGACAAAGCAGACCTCACGCAGCTAGCAGTGGGGTTTGGGGAACTCAAATATGCTGCACCAAACAGGGACAGCGCACAAAGATACAAGCTGTACTCTGTGGCCTTCTGTTCTCACATATCGCCTCCCAGGGATTAAGGCTTATTTACTTGCAATTTTTTTGTTAATATGAAACAAAGAAAACCAAACAGGGAAACAGCAAATCCACACGGTGCGTGTCAGCGACCTCAGATGTCGTCAAAGTCGTCCATCCGGCCGCTATAAATTATTTGCAAGCCTCGCACAGCTAGCAGTGGGTTTCTGCTAACTACAAAGTTTGCTGATAAGTTACATAAAACTGCACTAAAAGATGAACTAAAAATACTAACTAAATGGGAAACATGAAGAAAGCAAGGGGGAGGGGAAGTGATAGTGGTGGAGGTGGTAGAGGACAGGCCAAGTTGGCACTTCAAGAGACTCCCACTGAAGTAACAGGTCCACATTCCGCAGGAGGCGAGGTAAGCCCGTTGCCATTCCTTAGAAGTGGTTCTGCCCGTATGTTATATCCGCAGCACGCAGAACAGGTCGTAGGGTGGATGACACATCATGCCTCAAGTACCACCACCTCCTCCCGTGCTACAGCGGAAGTTAGCGTGACGGACGGCTTCCATTGCAGTCAATGGAAGCCGTCCACGTGTACACCCGCGGCAAATAGAGTATGCCGCGGGTGAGAACGGGTGATTTCGCGGTGGAATTCTGCACCGTAAGCATTGTGCTCTTAGGTTCAATAGAACCTAATAGCTGCGGGCAACGCAGTGGATTTCCGCCGTGTATTACGCGGCGGAAATCCGTCCGTGGGAAGGAGCCCTAAGACAGGGCAATGCAAGGTACAAACAACGTATATTACTATGCATTTGGAAAATATGCTTTATGCAACAACATGACAGCTTTGCACTGGGGTGTCACTGGGGCTCTGGTTCTGGGACACTACACTAGAACACCGTGTCCGTGCACACCCAACACACCCAACACACCCATCATCCCTCACATCACTGTCTGAATCCCTCCACACTTCTATGGGAATTTGGTGCAAAGCGGATTAGGAGAATAAATGGAAATAGAATTAGATTTCATCCCCTTCTATGTCGTCCTGATACTTCTGTCAGCATAGCGTACAAACACACTCTATAGCTTACAGTATGCAAATATACACTCTAGTCTATGAGGCCGGCTTCACACGGAGCGTAGTTGCGCACAAACAGTTTTTTCCCCATTCTCGGGCTGTTCAAACTCCACACAAAAGCAAGTCCTACTTTTTCTCGCCCAACCATTAACGGGCAAGAATCCCACTGGTGAAAATGAAACTATTGAAATCAATGGCCTCGTTTTGTAATAATCACAGCCGCATATCCTGGCAAAAACACGCCCATGTGTTTAAGCCCTTTAACTTGATAACATTCCTACATGCAAAGGGTTAATCCCCCCCTATATGCTGCATGTATGACTGTAGCTCAGATGTAGATATCCGCTATCAGTTGTATGTTGCTAATCACTTGCTACAAGCAGGTGGGTCCAGATGGAGGAATATCTATATGCTGGTGTCTAAAATGGGTAAATCCAATTACAGTAACACTTTACTGGCGGCACGATATGTAAATGATATGTAAATTAGTGGAAATATACCAATGTGTTTAGTAACATTGTAGTGCAGAACAAAACAAAGTCTCTTATTTTCATCTCCGCTCGGCGTTGGCTTTTAATTAGTTTTTCAAGTTGAGGAAAATATTTACTAACATCAACAGAAGTCGGTGAAAGCGGTGAAGACAAAGTCCCTCCTCTTGTCGCTGCCACGGCACTCTGCAGATTCCTTTCTTGCAAGTAATGGAGTTATGGCTGTGGACCCCAAAATATTACTATGGAGGCACAATATTACTTTGTGGGGCATAAAAGGGGATTATTACTTCAGGGGGTTCTAATACTTTTGGGGTCCAAAAGGAGGGTCATTATAATGGGGAGGGGGCACAGAGGAGGGCACTTTTACTGTGTGGGGGCACAAAAAATTATAATTTGTGGTGAGCACAATGGTGGATTATTATTGTATGGAGTTACTATTAGGCTGCATTCACACAAACGTATATCGGCTCGGTTTTCACGCCGAGCCGATATACGTCGTCCTCATCCGCAGAGGGGGGAGGATGGAAGAGCCAGGAGCAGGAACTGAGCTCCCGCCCCCTCACTGCCTCCTCTCCGCCCCTCTGCACTATTTGCAATGGGGAGAGGTGGGACAGGGGCGGGGCTAACTCTCGGAACCTAGCCCCACCCTCATCCCACCTTCTTTCATTGCAAATAGTGCAGAGGGGCGGAGAGGAGGCAGAGAGGGGGCGGGAGCTCAGTTCCTGCTCCTGGCTCTTCCATCCTCCCCCCTGCAGATGAGGACGACGTACATCGGCTCGACGTGAAAACCGAGCCGATATACGTTGGTGTGAATGCAGCCTCACTTTGTGGGGCACAAAAGCAGAGATATTACTGTCTGATTTCTGTCTGATAATGAATCTGATGGAACCCCGACCCATCACAGTCAATCTGTGTATCACATCTGCACTTTTCTTCATGGTCTGTGTAAAAAAAAGTCGCAGCATGTCCAATTCTGGTGCGATTCTCAGACCAAGATCACCCATTCAAGCCAATGGGTGCATTAAATAACCAGAATGCTGCCATCCAATAGGTGGCGCTGCAGAGGCATTGTTCATCTTCCTTATTTGCATATTACCCAGAGGGGCATGCATGGCCTTATAAGTCTCCTCACTCACCTTCTTGGTGCTCTCCCTAAGGAGAGATGTTACCCCTCCCAGCCCAAATAACCAGAATGCACTCGCATGGTGTGTACGTACGTTCTTTTCCCCTACACCCCCATTCACTTCAGTGGGAGATTTAAATGACATCAACGAGGCCAGCTTTCATTTTCTTTCACGTACAAGAAAAACGGATTGAGACTTGTGCGTTAGAAAGGCGAAAACTGAAGTAAGCGGCACACACACTCGCAGTTACATCTTCACCGACCAAAATCGTACTCGCCCGTGTGAATGAGGCCCAAGGGAAACTGGCAGATATACCAACCACTTCCCCGCAGTGCTGGTGCCCATGTATACCACTCCTCCGGACCCCCACTTACCTCCAGAAGATCAGACTTTTCTACGTGACTGATGACGGGATTCACCCCGAAACGCGTATCTTTTGCTGCTTCTAGTTCACTAGTTGGATGTTTCATCCTAGTTTTTATACCAGTTTTTTGTTTTCATATAGAATTGTTAATTGTTTTTTAGATCCAGGGCCGCTTCTAGCTTTTTTTTTTTTTGCCTGAGGCGAATAGCGAAATCACCCCCCCCCTTCACCCCCCTCATACCGTCCCCAGTAGTTATAATCATAGTGTCTCTTATAGCAATAGCCATAATGTCCCCTGTAGTAGCCAAATTGTTCCTCATACCACCGTGTATCCAACCCGGCCCATTAGTGAAAGGCTGGGGGTAGAGTAGGGGTGGGGGACCATGCAGTGAAACCACGTATGTACTGTATATAATAATATGTACAGGTGGTATAAATTATACATCTCCTCTATATAGGGATATGGAGCATGCTGGTATAACCTGGTTATCTCCTGTATATAATAATATGTACAGGTGGTATAAATTATACATCTCCTGTATATAGTGATATGGAGCATGCTGGTATAACCTGGGGATCTCCTCTATATAATTATATATGTACAGCTGGTATAAGTTATACATCTCCTGTATATAGTGATATGGACCATGATGGTATAACCTGGGGATCTCCTGTATATAATTATATATGTACAGCTGGTATAAGTTATACATCATGTATATAGTAATATGGAGCCTGCTGGTATAACCTGGGAATCTCCTGTATATAATTATATATGTACAGATGGTATAAGTTATACATCATGTATATAGTGATATGGACCATGCTGGTATAACCTGGGTCTCTCCTGTATATAATTATATATGTACAGCTGGTATAAGTTATACATCTCCTGTATATAGTGATATGGAGCATGCAGGTATAACCTGGGTATCTCCTGTATATAATTATATATGTACAGCTGGTATAAGTTATACATCTCCTGTATATAGTGATATGGAGCATGCTGGTATAACCTGGGTATCTCCTCTATATAATTATATATGTACAGATGGTATAAGTTATACACCTCCTGTATATAGTGATATGGAGCATGCTGGTATAACCTGGTTATCTCCTCTATATAATTATATATGTACAGATGGTATAAGTTATACACCTCCTGTATATAGTGATAAGGAGCATGCTGGTATAACCTGGGTATCTCCTCTATATAATTATATATGTACAGATGGTATAAGTTATACATCTCCTGTATATAGTGATATGGAGCATGCTGGTATAACCTGGGAATCTCCTGTATATAATGATATATGTACAGATGGTATAAGTTATACATCTCCTGTATATAGTGATATGGACCATGCTGGTATAACCTGGGAATCTCCTGTATATCATTACACACAATTAAAAATGCATTAAAAACCTACATTCGGTTAAAAAAAAGCGTGTATTGTTCAAAAATGCACCAAAAACATAACCACAGCCTTAGGGCTCTTTCACACGAGCGCATAAACAGTGCGTTTTTACACCCGGGTGTATATACGCGCCCATGAGAGACATTGATTTTCAAAGCATTCATTCACACGGGCGAATGCACTGCGCATAAATACGCCGGCAGCGTGAAAAATAGAGCATACACACGTCTAGCGCATATACGCTCAGCCAAAAGATAGTTCTGGATCTATGTTTTAGCCAATATACGCCGGCGGGTCCTATAGACTCCTATGGGAGCACAGAAAGAGAAGAGAGGGGAGGCATTTTTGTAGCGTCCAATGCTGGGAAAAAGCTTACAGGTGCCTCTATGTAGGTACTGGAAGGCACCCCGAGGATTCTGGCAGAGCGAGGGATTTCCGGGGTGCCTCTGGGACTGTTAATTGTATTTACATCTTAAAGACACGGATACAATTAACTTCATATTCAGCCATAGTATCAGCGGGCAGACTCGGCAGTCCACTGGTCCCAGGCAGCCGCGCGGCCCCCCAGCATCCAGGCAGCAGCGTGGTCCCCCCAGGATCCAGGCAGCAGCACGGCCCCCCAGGATCTAGGCAGCAGCACGGCCCCCCCCACGATCCAGGCAGCAGAGCGGCCCCACGGGACCCAGGCAGCAGTGCGGCCCCCCAGCATCCAGGCAGCAGCACGGCCCCCCAGAATCCAGGCAGCAGCACGGCCCCCCAGGATCCAGGCAGCAGCGCGGCCCCCCCCCCACGATCCAGGCAGCAGAGCGGCCCCACGGGACCCAGGCTGCAGTGCGGCCCCCCAGCATCCAGGCAGCAACGCAGCCCCCCCCAGGATCCAGGCAGCAGCGCGGCCCCACAGGATCCAGGCAGCAAAGCGGCCCCACAGGATCCAGACAGCAGCACGGCCCCCCCGGGATCCAGGCAGCAGTGCGGCCCCCCAGCATCCAGGCAGCAGCACGGCCCCCCAGAATCCAGGCAGCAGCACGGCCCCCCAGGATCCAGGCAGCAGCGCGGCCCCCCCCCCACGATCCAGGCAGCAGAGCGGCCCCACGGGACCCAGGCAGCAGTGCGGCCCCCCAGCATCCAGGCAGCAACGCAGCCCCCCCCAGGATCCAGGCAGCAGCGCGGCCCCACAGGATCCAGGCAGCAAAGCGGCCCCACAGGATCCAGACAGCAGCACGGCCCCCCCGGGATCCAGGCAGCAGCGCGGCCCCACAGGATCCAGGCAGCAGAGCGGCCCCACAGGATCCAGGCAGCACAGCGGCCCCACAGGATCCAGGCAGCAGCGTGGACCCCCAGGATCCAGGCAGCAGAGCGACCCCACAGGATCCAGGCAGCAGTGCGGCCCCCCCAGCATCCAGGCAGCAGCGCGGCCCCCCAGGATCCAGGCAGCAGCGCGGCCCCCCAGGATCCAGGCAGCAGTGCAACCCCCCAGGATCCAGGCAGCAGCGCGGCCCCCCAAGATCCAGGCAGCAGAGCGGCCCCACAGGATCCAGGCAGCAGCGCTGCCCCCACAGGATCCAGGCAGCAGATCGCCCCCCGAGGAATCTGCATAGTTGAGCAGTTTGCCAAGATGGGCTAATATGCTGGCAGTGGAATTCCCACCCGCTGCATTCGGGAAAGGGTGCCACCGCCTGAGGCAGAGTACAAGTTGCCCCGCTAAGATCGCATCTAGAATGAGTTATCGTTCCGCTTATAAAACCCCCGCCGCTTAATTATTAAAACGCAATTTAAAAGCAATAAAATGGGACAAGCGCTAACGGCGTCATCAATCCCCGCTAATTGTAAGGATTTCTCCAGTCCTCCCAGTAAATCTTCATGCAGGATTCAGGGACCACAATAGATCTCATTGCTGCACGGAGACTTTCATCTAACCGCGGCTTCACCCGCTGCACCGGGCGCAGAAGGGGACATTTCTGTGCTGAAAAGGAAATATTTCTGCTCGTAGACCGAACTAAGTGCTCGTTATTCATCCTGAAATGAGCCATTATTCTCAGCTGACTGCCTTCATTGTGGAGATTTATTTGTCTCGATGTGACGGTCGGTAATTCTGCAGACGCACGGATTTCTGACCTGCAGTTACCTAGCCCTGATACAATGCGCTGTCTGAGCATGAAAGCCCGGGATACGGGAAGCTACCAGTGCTCGCCCCGCACACTTCTCACCCCTTCTGAACATTATTTCATATGGCGCCGACAAAGCCGTATTGAATGGGGATAATAGGAGGCACCTTTGCGCCATTTTAGAGGAGACTCTATTGACGCAGAGATACAGCGGCTATAAAAAGAATATTTGCGTGAGAGGTTTGCTGTCCTTAATTACAATGAAGGGCGATCGATCTCCTGCAGAACGCCATTACTCCTGCCCGTCTTATGTACTTGTCAGGAAGTGAGGGGTCGGGCCTTGAAAGAAACCGCAAGAAGAAGACGAGACGAGAACAGAGGCACAAATATCAGTGTTTAATACTGGAAAGTAAAATACAACTGCTACGTCATGTATCAAAAGAGGCCTTATTGTGCACAGCAACCAATAGCAGCACAGATTTCATTTTACCAACGCACTTTTTTGCCCATAGCATCCAATCAGGGCTCAGTTTTCATTTCTTCACCTGCCCAGGAAGAATGTAAGCTGCGCTGTGATTGGTTGCTATTAGTGTTGCCCTTTTTGTCATCAAAAAATACCAGCCAAGATAAAAGGGGCGTGTCTTCGGGATGTGGTTGGGGGCGTGGCTTATCACAACGTATGAGTTTACATCCATTATTCCATTATTCCACTTGGAAATCTATGAAAAAACTGACAACTGGCTGCCACCAATCCTATATTATGGCGCTATGCACTAAGGCCCTTTGTACTAAGATGGCCTTTGGTGTCTCAAGTAGTTATAGGGCCCCCTTTACTGTCCTCCTCAATACTAATAGCGTCTCTTTTTGTGGCCCAAGTAGTAATAGTGGCCCGAATATCAATTGTGTAACTTTTGAGGGGCCCAGTAGAAATAGCATCCCCTTTAGTGGCCTCAGTATTAATAGCATCTCCTTTCGTGGCACAAGTATTAACAGTGTCCCCTTTAGTGACTCCAGTAGCAATTGCATCCCCATTAATGGCCCCAGTAGGAATAGCATCCCCTTTAGTGGCCACAGAAGCAATAGTGCCCCCTTAGTGGCCTCAGTATTAACAGTGCCCCCCCCTTAGTGGCCCCAGTATTAACAGTGCCCCCCCCTTAGTGGCCCCAGTATTAACAGTGCTCCCTTTTTTGGCCCCAGTAGCAATAAGGCTACCTTTAGTGGCTCCAGTAGTAATAGCGTCTTCTTTTGTGGTCCAAGTAGTATTAGTGTCTCCTTTAATGACCCCAGTAGGAATAGCGCCCCCTTTAGTGGCCCCAGTAGAAATAGCATCCCCTTGAGGGGCCACAGTAGCAATAGTTCCCCCGTCCTCAAGAGTAATACTGCTCCCCTTAGTAGCACCAGTGTTAATAGCGCTCCCTCTAGTGGCATCAGTAGCCTTAAGGCCCCCTCTAGTGGCCCCAGTAGTAATAGGGCTTCCTTTGTGGCCCTTAGCAGTGATAATGTTCCCCTTACTGGACCTAGTGGTGATAGGGCCCCTCTAAGTGCCCTTCCCACTCCTGAACCTCAGGCAGCAACCATGTCATAAGGCGTAATAACTCCCATTCTGTGGTTTCAGTCAAGACCCCGCTGCTGCACTCACAAAAGATCCTCACGCCTCCCCCCAGCATTTGCATTCCCACACTTACTGTATACAACGCAGACACCAGGGGGAGGAGTGAAGATCTCCCATAAGTGCTGCGGTGGTGTCCCAACCAGAACTTTGGAGTGAGTTATAGTGCTTGATGATGTAGTTGCTGCCCGGCTGGAGGTGCTGACATCGGCCATTAATATGTAAGAAATAAATACGGGCGCCGGCCTCTAGAGTAATTACCGGCCAGGCCGGGGGTCCACCAACCGGGGGCAACCCAAATTGCTATGGGCAACAAGGAGAGTCTTATAAATGATGAGGCCTACTGCATATGTCCTAATTACGTTTAGGCTGTTTCAAGCACATTTTAGTGTTCGTAATATGGCTAGATTACTCCGACCTCCCAAGAGTAACTAAACGTTACTAAAACTTCTGATATGTCATTGTGACATGTCAGAAGTATTGACCATTGGGCGTCGTCAACATTCGCTGAAACCAATGGACAGAAATGCTTAGCTGAGCGCTGTGCCCATTCGACTGTTATCAGCAAGCAGTGTATGGGCTCCATAGACTTTTTATGGAGCTCGTTCACCACTGTGAGCAGGGATGGAAACAGACGAACAGGAATAGCGCTTACCTGTGACCTGTACAGGGAGGGGGAGGAGGTGAGCTGCGGCCATCACTTTAAGGGTGCCTACCCACTTGCGATTTTTTTTTCCTGTGATGTTTTGCGTTTTTTCTCAAGAGCAATTAGTATAGAATGTGTTCTTGTCCATCTGGGTTTTTTTTTCCGTTTCGTGGGGTTTTTTCACATAGGAACTGTCAGTTGCATATGTCTCCTTATTTTTCTCTTAATGCACCCATGATTGTCAATGGAGGGCTGCAAAAAATGCCGCGAAAAACGCACGAAAACGCCGCGTTTTTCACGCGCGAAAATCGGCAACGCAAGTGGGTAGGCGCCCTTAGACTAATATGGGAGATAGTTGAGGCATGCTCTGTGACCTGTGCAGGGAGGGGAAGGAGGTGAGCTGCAACCATCATCTTTAGACTCATATGGGAGATGGTTGTGGGCATGCTCTATGACGTGTGCAGTGAGGGGGTGAGCTGTGACTATCACCTTTAGACTTCTGTAGGAGAGTGTTGTGGGCATTGATCTGTGAGGGGAGGAGGATAATGTGATGATACTGAGATGATGGCTGAGAAGTTTTCTCTATAAAGCAGGATGTGTCAGACTATTGTTAGGTTCTGTGACCTGTGCAGGGAGGGGAAGAAGTGAGCTGTGATATCAACTATTGTGAATAGTGGATCCTGTGTTCTCTCTCTCTCTCTCTCTCTCTCTCAATATTATATATATATATATATATATATATATATATATATATATATATATATATGTGTCACCTCACAGTGTAATCTTTCCTGTGATGATAATGAGATGACTGCTGAGAAGTTTTCTCTACAGAACAGGAAGTGTCAGACTATCATTAGCTTAGTGGTCAGTGCGAGAACTGCAGGTTTTTATGATTTTTTTTAAATACAGATTGAGGCATTGGACATGAAAGGGGTTATACAATTGTAAACTATTGATTCTCAGGTTAGATCATCAATAGCAGATCAGCGGGGGTCCTCTGCCAATCAGCTGTTTGCCAGGCTAGTATGCCCATGCGCTGAGCTTATTTCTGCAGGAAGCAAACAGCTCCATTCCCACTGTGGTGGCCAGGTTTGGTACTGCACGCAAAGTACCCATATAAACTGTGCCTGCAATACCAGATCTGGCCACTGCAGTGTGAACGGAGCTGTCCGCTTCCTGCAAAAATCAGCTCAGTGCACGAGCATACTGGCCTGACGAACAGCTGATCAGCAGATGGCAAACCTCTGCCAATCTATTACTAATAGACCATCAATAGTTTACTAATGGAAAACCCCATTAAAAAAGCACCAAAAATTCTTTAAAAAATATGTTTAACATAAAAACCTGATTTATACAACAGGCAGTTTTCTAACGATGTTCTCTTTATGATTTGCCTAATTGCAAACCAACTAAACTTTATCTGTCAAAACACTGTTTAGTAATCGGCTTATTGGGAGGCTGAACCGAGGGTCGACATTCCTTGAAAGCTGAAGCAGAATGATGCCTGCGCTGAAAGACTTATCACTATAGGAATCTAAGCTGCAAGTTCCCTGCTAATCTGCTTAAACACTTGCTCACTTGTGGGTGGTGTAACCTGGGGTCAAGTGCGTAGATGGGGGAATTGTTTTCTTGCGGTTAGTGGACTCTGGGGGTCTCTATTTCATTCAGACTATAACAATACTCCTAGTCATCATCGCTCCGGCACAGTCATAAGACGTTATGATTCACTGAATTCCCAGCAGTTGACGATGACTTTACAAAGTAACACGCACTAAAGATTTACTCTCCCCCTGGATTAGCGAAACAGTGTATGGTGGAACGTCTGCAGAATCGCCTGGTCATCCTGGAGAATGAAGGGTTCAGCCTTGTTAACGACTCGTGCGCGCTGCCGTATTAGGGCTCTATAGGACAGTCGAGTTGTATATACTCTAGCACCCATGTATGACCCCTGACTGCATCTTCATATGGAGTTTTTGGATTCCTCGTGGAAAGCAAATTGTGGCATATTCCACCTGATTCCATAATACAGAGGGATTCTATGCTGAAGACTATACAGTATGGTGCTATACAGAGGCACCATATGGCGGCACACCAAGTGCCTTCTGCTCCGTTGAATGGAATTATGCTCATGGCCCTTATCCCTCTCACATTCAAAGGGACTGTCCAATTGTAAACTAGTGATAGTCCATTCATAGGATAGGCCATTAATAGTCTAGCAGCAGAGGTCCACCACCCGGATCCCCCTCTGATCAACTGTTCACAGGGGCGGTGCATTTTTGCACTTAACTAATTCCTGCCGGAAGCAAACAGCTCCTTCTCACTGTAGTGGCCACACTTAGTATTACAGGCACTGTAATGAATGGGAACTTTAGCTGTAATACCAAACCTGGCCACTACACTAAGAACGGAGCTGTCTGCTTCCTGTAGAAATCAATGCAGAAACACAGTAACCCAGAGAACTGCTAATCATCAACAGTCCTGGGCAGCAGACTCCCAATAATCTACTATTCTTGTTCTATCCTAAGGATAGGCCAGCAGTAGTTTACAAGTGGACAACCCCTTTAAACCCTAAACGACCGCCCATATGTCCTTTGACAACAGTCATTAAGAGGCCTTATTCTGATGCATGCATCTTTCTATGGTGCTGTATTAAAATTCTGGCATAGGTCTCCTTTGCCGGTAAGAACATAGGCTTGGTTTTCTGGTGACAGTCTGACACCCGCTCTATCCGTGGGGAGCGGAGAAAACACTGATCTCCATTGTTAACCCTTCACATGCCGCAATCAGTGTGATGTGATCACCCTGCAGGTCTACCATGTACGGTGGCCTATGTGGCTCAGCTACTTGTGGGAAAATTAAAAAGCTATGGCTCTTGGAATGCAACAATGAAAAAACTGAAAAATGAGTTGGTCATTTCAGCGCAAACAGGCTTTGGTATTTAAGGGTTAAATGGGTTGTGCCAAGTTGTAAAGTTATGCCCTCTACCCTAGTTTGCATTATCCGCTTTTCGGCCCTACTGTAATCCCTGGGAGTATCTGAGCACTGGGAGTTAGTATTCAGGTAACGACTATGCATGAAGTCAAGTTCTGCCATTTAGTGTCCAGCGATGTGATTATATTATAACCAGCACCACAATGCAGAAGCCAGGAATATTTAAAAAAAAGGCTAGTCAATGTGAAACTGACCCATTAATGTGTAAAGCGGTAGAGCTGAACAGTGCTCCCCTGTACATAGGATATCCGCTGCATGTAGCCCTGACCCCTCCCGGTCTAAAATGTGGCTGGGAAAGGGAGGATGAGGGGATGGAGCCAGTGCTTGTCAGTGCTAGCAAACCCCTCCGCCGGCCGGTGTCATGGAGGGAATGTTACCCAGCAGCACCAGAGAAGCCCCGATCCGCTGCCAGAAAAAGCAGTGTCAGGAAAACCAGCGCACATGCAGAGTATGCCTGTTCCCGCTGTGGGCAAATTCAGCCTTTGCAACCGTGCATGTGCCAGTCTCAGAAGACTGTGAGACTTTCAACGTGGATGTTCTGACATGGAGAACGTCTCCATGCCACTGGCACTGAGAGGGGCATTGCTGCAGGAGTTACTACAGGCTCCAAAGATGGTTCAGGCAGCCCACCATGAAAGGTCTGGCACACCCACCGGACCGCTTATCCAAATTAGAGCTATGAGTGAAACTGCCTAAACAAGAAAGCAACTTTTAATTCCCGGTCATTGTAACAAGGCTTGTATAAAAAGTCTGACTTTGGCTTGAAGGAATGCTACCTTTCAATAGCTGGCACTGTGGAGGATTTATTCCATCTCCCTTATTTGCATATTACCCAGAGGGGCATGCATGGCCATTTGAGTCTCCTCACTTAGTTTATAGTTGCTTTCCCTAAGGAGAAAAGATAGCGTTTCTGACCCCCAAGAAAGCAACTGTTACAATGTTCATATCATCAGGGTTTAAACGGTGCAGGCAGCTATGGGTGTAAAAATCTGGTGACCGGTTCCCTTTAAGAGGGGTTTAAAAAAATTGGAAAAACATGGCCGCTTTTCCCAAAAACAGAGCTACACCCAAGTTGCGTGTGGCATTGCAGCTCAGCCCTGTTCACTGAACTGCAACACATTGCACACCTGCTTTACTACCAGAATGGGCCCCCTCCACTGTCGCTTCCCCCCCTATTGTCACCCTGGCCTCCCTTCACCCCAAACTATTTTTTGTGGCAAAAAAAAAAATTTACCTAACACCGGCCCCACGCTGCAGGATTTCCCACAATCTCTGCTCTCTTCGAGTCCAGCAGTTATGTGCCTGTCTAAGCACTTGACCGCTGCAGCCAATCATTGGCCTCAACAGGTGCTAAAGCAGGTGATTGGCCACAGCAGTCAGAGTAATAGTGTCCCTAGCAGTGGCCCTAATAGTAAGTGTCCCACTTAGTGACCCAATAGTATTAGTGACCCTCTTAATCCCAGTAGTAATAGTGACCCCCATCAGGGGCGTAACTATAGAGGATGCAGAGGATGCGGTTGCACCCGGGCCCAGGAGCCTTGGGGGGGGCCCATAAGGCCTCTCTTCTGCATATAGAAAGCCCAGTACTATGAATTAAGCATTATAGTAGGGGGCTCGGTTCCAGGTTATGCATTGGGGCCCAAAAGCTTCAAGTTACGCCTCTGACCCCCATAGAGGTCCTAGTAGTAATATTGTCCACCTTAGGGGATCCAGTATTAATAATGACTCCCCCCCCCCCCCTAGTGGCCCAAGTATTAATAGTATCCCCCTTAATGGACCTCTAGCTGGGCAGCAACCCGACGCCATCAGGCATTTAACTCAGTCTGTAGCTGCTGTAATGAGACTCTGACCCCTAACCTCTCTGCCTGGCGTCTGCGCTACATACTGGATGGTGTCTGCGTGCAGGAACGCAGACACTGGGGTGAGAGGTCAGGGGCATAGTCTAATTACAGCAGTGGTGGTAACCTGACTACAGACTAAGTTACATGCCTGATAATGTCGGGTTGCTCCCAACCGGCCACTATTTTATCGACCATCAATATGACCCGTAAAAAATAAATACCGGCCCTAATTACCTGCCAGGCCGGTGACTTATGGATCGGGTGGCAACCCACTGTGGCTCCTCTGAAATGCTGCAGACTGCCGCCTGAGGCAAAGGCTCAGATTGCCTTATGGTAGGGGCACCCCTGGGTATGGCACAGTTTTGGAAAAAAAATCAGCTATGTTTTTGTAATCCTGTACAAGGCCATTAACGCTTTGTTCATGATGTATGGGACGGGGGTGTTAGAACCGCACACCAAATAAAACCATCGCCCTTCCTACGGAGGCATCTATTTTCATAGGCTGTAAGGTTTTGAACCATTACCTACATCACAGACATTGATCCCCCGCCGGAGCTGACAGTAATTGGGATGCTCTCCAGACACTTCTTAATACAAACATGAAAAAGTGCCTTGAATGGCGGAAAGAAAATCTATGCCGCATTTTTCATATTTCTGAGCAATTTGAAATATTAATCTTCCTTCGGCTTTCAGTGAGACGACTTCAAGGGAGGGTTCACGTAATGAGGTTATTTCTTTCAAAAATGATTCCAGCCCTTGTCGAAACATTTCTGAAAGGCATCCCTACCCCGACACTCATCATCTCCTGGAAGACGCGCTAATCATCACGTAGACTGATGGTTTCTGCTCCGTGAACCGGGTGCTGCCAGGACATTAAACACGCCGCACTTCCCGAATGTCTGTGTTATATAAGGAAAAGCCTCAAATGATACATACCCCATTGTGTGCGCCGCTTGTCAATCCTTGACATCCCGAATATTTTATTCCACTCCAAGTAAATTATTCAAGGTGGTGGTTAAGTGTTCCATGAAGATGCAGGCGAGGGACGTGCTTCACAGCCATATAGAGTCAGTAAACCAGGGCAGTCATCAGGAGGCCATCACCCCAGATTGTCATTATTACTGTCATTCTGCACTGGACTTTTCAATATGCAATGCATTGTCCTGGCAACTTTACTAGACTTCTACTTAAAGGGGTCGTAACAAAACTGACATATAGGAAGGATGATAAAAGTCTAATCAGTGGGGGTCTGACCATGGGGACCATCATCGATCCTAAGAATGGTGTCCTGTATCCCCCTTTTCGCCACTGCAAAGCAGTAGACTGAATGCAGTGGTGGTTGCGCAAGTGCAGTGCTGCTCCATTCATCTTCAGTCGGACTGCTGGAGATAGTCGAGCACTTGAACTTTATCTACTTCCAACAGCCCCATTGAAATGAAGTGGCACCGCGCATGTGTGACCAATGCTCCATTCAGCCTGCGGGTGGGTGCAAGGAGCCTGCGGGAGGGTGAATAGGGGGCCATGGGACCCTTGTTCTTGGAATTGGTGGTGATAATGTTGGAGATCAGCTGGGCCTCAGCTTTGCAGGAGCAGCGCCGCCGGGCTGCCATCCTTCCAGTTGGTTCCTTTCTCGGCTCGGGGAGGGCGGTTCTGGGTGCGTTTCACCGGTTGATTTTTGGGCTTCACAGACATTTCTGCCACATCTACGGAAACTGGGCGTATGGGAACTGTCAGCGGGAACTAGCGTGCGGAGTACCAGTTGCAAGCCTGCCCCTGTTTCTTAGCCTGTGCCTTTTGTCCAAGTAACCACGAGACACCATGATGTGGGCACAACGAAGAACTCCTAAGGAAGTTTTTCCCTTTCTCGTAGCCCGGGTAAGGAGATGGTTGCGGCCTCTAGAGATCTGCTGTATCCTTGCCTCAAAGAGGACTTTTACACAATTCCCATAGGCTGTATCTAGTACAGCACCACACAACTTGCTTCTCTTAGGGTCTCCACCAAAACCGGAAGGTAAGAGCTACCTATATAAATATATAGATCACTGGTCAGCTAGCAATAGAGCGTATATGTATATCGCAGTGGGTGCAAACATCTCCCCAACCAGGCATCAAGGGCAATTTTTCCTAAACGTTGCAAAACCAACAGTTCACCCCTTACAATAAAGTCAAGTTTCCTACAACCACTCTAATGTAAAGGTAGGTATATAAGGGAGTGAGGCGTACCCTCAGGAGAAGGAGTTAGTATGGAAAGAAAGCACAGAGTGGAGAACTGTGATTAATCTAGTTTCAAGCTGCATATCGGCAGAGATGTGTCGGCCATCTTGCAAAATAGTGAGGCGGGTAAAAATCAAAAATATAGGATAAGAAGGTAATGGCTGCACAATGTATACCCATAACCAGCTGTGAGGAAATAAGGGGCAAACACCTTTCACATCTGGAATTTTTCAAAATTCACTTCACAAACCGTAATACCCTATAAAGTGCACAAAATACTGCAATACCGATGTGTAGTGTACTGCAGTATATTATACAAGCAAACAGTTGAAAGTTCAAGTCCTCAAGTCGGACCCAATAAAAGTAAGGTTAGTAAGGTTTAAGTATGAAAAAAAAGTAACTTTTCAAAAAGTGCCTCTTTTCTCAGTATTTGCATAAAATATCGGCACAATAAAAAAGCTAATATAATTAGTATTGTTGTCTATTAACATATCGCATCATTTAACTCGCACAGAGAGCATAGAAAAAAATGTCAGAATTATGTATTTTTGGTAACCCTGTCTCCAATAAAAATTATTGAACACAAACTGATGAGAAAGTCGTATGTAACCCAAAATACTACCAACAGAAGCTGCAGTGTGCCCCACCGAGACAAGCCCACACATTGCCCCCTTGATAAAAGTGTAAGAAGTGATGGGGTGCAGAGGGTGGGGAAATCTGTGGTCTGCCCTCTATACACGGATGATGCACAGTCACATGAATTGGCAGACTGTGGGATCGTGGGAAAAACATCCATATGTACAACCATAGAACTACTCAGACAGCACATGACCAGGAAATATGGCCGCGTGCCACTAGCCCTAGGCCCCACTATTACTCCTTCTACCATATTTCCCCTGGAGTCACTTTTACAATGTCAAGAGTAGGAACATCTTAAAGCTTCTTTAGATTGTCTATTACAAAGTGTCTGATGAAGTTGGCCATTTCTGCCGGCTATAGTAATACTGTATACACTCACTGTCAGCAACATCCCCCACTAGAAGGAGTGTGTATATATATTTATTGTCAGTAGCATCCCTCCCCTAGAAGGACTGTAGATATATATACAGTCATTGTCAGTAGCATCCCTTCCCTAGAAGGAGTATATCTATATATATGAAGGTGTAAGCCCTCACTCACTGACTGACTCGCCACTAATTCTCTAACTTCCTGATGTCGTACAAACGTTGAATTTGGCACGACCATTCTTTACGTCTGAGGCCTCAGCCACATGGGGGTTTGTACGCACGTCTATTAGTTGCGTTTACCGGCCACATCTAAATAGAACCAATGTTTTTCAATGGGAATGGGCACATGTGCGAACTTTACATGCGCACAAACACATGCGCCAAAAATTATAGGACACCAGTTCGCAGAACGCATGTAACTGCATTTTGCGGCAAACCAGTGTTCTGTGTATGTGAAAGTGGGGCCGGCAGCAGCAGCACCGACCCCATTGACAACATATAGTGAAGATCGCGATCCTCTGCCACAGATGTGATAGCTGTGCCACAGCTGTGGCAGAGGAGAGCGATGTTCTCCCATTGAATTCAATGGAACCGGCAATACAGCAGTCTTCATTGAAAGCAATGGGCTGCCGGCAAGCGTTGCAGTGATTTTCAGGGAAGGGCTTAAAATATAAGCCCTTCCCTGAAAATCAATCCAAAAATGTGTTAAAAAAAAATGTACACTCACCTCAGCCACGTCCAGTCAGCTCTTCTCCTGCACTGCTCTGAGTAGTATTCAGCGTTGAATTCATGAATGGGGGAGTGCTGCCTCTGATTGGCTGAGCGCAGAGACCAATGCTGTCACAGTGTCCAGTGACAATGGGACTCGCCGCGGAGATGAAGAAATCCTCTGCCACAGCTGTCACAGCTGTAGCAGAAGATCGTGATGTTCTCTCTATGTCAATGGGGCCGCAGCAGCTGCCGCTGGCAGAGTTTTTCTTCCGCTGCGACGCCCGCCTTGGTCACGTGAATTTTTGAGCGCATAACTGATGCGTTCAAAAATTTGTGCGTCAAAATGCCCGTGTATTTGAGGCCTTAAATCGGAAAAGTAAAGAGGTCACAACTTGAAAATTCAATGCTAAGTGCAAAAGTATTGGCGCCCCTGTGTAATGTACCTAATCTAACTCTCTATCTTCCCGGTGTCGTACATGAAATTTGGCAGGAGCATTCTTTAGTTCCTAAATAGGAAAAGTAAAGGGGTTACAACTTGATTATTCAATGCTACTTGCAAAAGTTAGTGCACGCCTATGTAATGTAACTTCTCGGTGTCGTACAAGCATGAAATTTGGCGTGAGCATTCTTTAGGTCCTAAATGAGTAAAGTGGGAGGGGTGGCACATTCTGCAGAAGGATATCGGTACATGCAGCCTGAGAAGAATCTAACGCTCCTCTATGTGTATACAGACTTTATTCCTCGGTTACTCTAAAGTAACCACCACTTCATAAAATTTTCTGTGCAAGCAACACGTAAACACCTAACTCGGGTAAGGCCAGGTATATATATATATATATATATATATATATATATATATATATATATATATATATATATATATATACACAGTCATTGTCAGCAACCTCCCTTTCCTAGGAGGAGCATATATACACACTCATTGTCAGGGGCAGGGCTTATCACAATCTATGATTTTACCTCCGTGGTTATAAAAAGTACAGGGCTGTTTCAAAAAAGACAGGGAGCAAATTCCGCAGCATTTCTGCATAAAAAAACCGGACAAAATCTGTACATTGGTGTGAATTTTGACTGAAAATCAGCCGCGTATTCACAGATTTCATACTATGTGGCGCTCCCCCTCACCTCCTTTGAAGGTTTCCCACTGTCAGCACTCCCCGGTTTTCGGTTGCCAGTGTCAGGACAGTGTCCGGGATATGGGGGTCCCTGAGATATCCCGCAACCCCTGTCCCTGCCTACTTGCCCCCCTGGGCTAACCCCCAGGGCGACAACTGGGCGACGGTCCCTACCCTCACTAGGGAAGCGGGACACGGGAGACAAACAGACACTGAGACAAGCAACGGTAGAATGGTCAGACAATCCGGGTCGGCAACAAGAGGGTACGCAGTACGGAGGGGTCAGGCAAAAACGTAGTCAAGTCCAAAAGCAGGTGTCAGAAAAGCCGAGGTCACAAGAGCAGTCAGGATAAACGCGGGTGCAGCTGGAGAACCAAACTAACACTGGCGAGGCCTGAGAGGAAAACACACCTATTTAAATGCTGTCAGCGCTCCCGCCCCAGAAGCTGATTGGGGCGGGGAGCCTGACAGCAGCCGGGCTAATCAGGGCGGTGCTGGGGACACGCCCCCAGTCTAGCTGCACAGACAGTTACTAGGGAAGCCAGCCTGGTAGTCAGGACACTAGAAGCACCAGCTGCCTCCCTAGTAACCCGGCGGCGACCAGTCTTACAGCGGCCCGGGGAGATCACAAGAACCGGGGTACCTCTGCGCCGCGCTCCTGCACCCCGGGTGGCCGGACCGGTGGTGCGGGCACGGCGGCCCCGAGAGTTGCCGGTTCTGACAGTACCCCCCCTTCTACGGGGGTACACCGGACCCCCATGGCCAGGTGCGGGCTTAAGCGGGAAAGCCCTGTGGAATGCCTGGACTAGGCGTGGCGCATGAACGTCCCTGGCAGGGACCCACGTCCTATCCTCAGGGCCAAATCCTCTCCAGTGGACCAGGTACTGCAGCCCACCTCTAACCCGTCGGGCATCCACAAGCCTTTCTACTTCATACTCCAGTTCCCCCTGTACCAGAGAGGGAGGAGGCGGGTTCTGGGTGGGGAGAACTGGAGTCACATACTTCTTAAGCAAGTTCTTGTGAAAAACCTTGTGGACCTTCCAGGGGTCAGGAAGTGCCAACTTATATGACACCGGGTTGATAACCTGAGAAACCGTAAATGGGCCAATGAACCGAGGAGCAAGTTTCAGGGAGGGAACCTTAAGTCTCAGATTCTTAGATGATAATAAAACCTGCTCCCCGACCACAAAAGGTGCAGAGATAGTACGTCTTTTATTTGCGTATTTACGCAGTTTCTCTTGGGAACCCTGAAGGTTCTTACGAACCTGGGCCCAAACTGTGCACAGTTCTTCGGCGGATATGTCGGCGGCCGGATTGTTCGAGACCAAAGGAGTAGAAAGCGAGAACCGGGGATGGAACCCATAGTTACAAAAAAAAGGTGACAGTTGGGTCGACGAGTTACCATGGTTGTTAATAGCAAATTCGGCGAGAGGTAAGTAGTTGGCCCACTGATGCTGGTTATCAGAGACAAACAGTCGCAGATACTGGATAAGTTCTTGGTTCATCCGTTCCGTTTGTCCGTTACTCTCGGGATGGAAAGCAGAGGAAAAGGACAAATTAACGTTTAGATTTTTACAGAAGGCTCGCCAGAAGCGAGCGACGAACTGAACCCCTCTATCAGACACAATATCCTCGGGGATCCCATGTAACCGAACAATCTCCTTGATGAACATCTCAGACAAAAGTTTGGCGTTAGGCAACTTGCCAAGTGGAACAAAATGAGACATTTTGGAGAAACGGTCAACTATTACCCAAATGACCGTATTCCCCAGCGAGGATGGCAGATCAGTAATAAAATCCATGGACAACTGGGACCATGGCCTGGACGGAATGGGCAAGGTCAGAAGAGGCCCCTCAGGACGTCTCCTGAGGTTCTTCCCCCTTGCGCAAACCGGGCACGCGGACACAAATACCCGTACATCCTTGGCCATGTGCGGCCACCAATAGAGTCTGGCCGCTAACTCCAGAGTACCCCTGATACCGGGGTGTCCAGCTAGGACTGAAGCATGTGTCTCCTCTAACACTTTCAATCTCAGTGACAACGGGACAAATAATTTGCCTTCCGGAAGGGCTTCAGGAGCAGATTGTTGAGCGGCGTGAATGAGAGGTGAAAGGTCGGAGGAGACAGCAGCGAGGACCACCCCAGGGGAGAGAATGCTCTCAGGCTCCGGCTCGGAAGGTTCCGGAGAACCAAAACTCCTAGACAGGGCATCAGCCTTGACATTCTTAGAACCGGGTCTATAGGTAACAACAAAATTGAACCGAGAGAAAAACAAGGCCCAGCGGGCTTGCCGAGCATTTAACCTCTTAGCGGAATCTAGATAAGTGAGGTTTTTATGGTCAGTGAGTACCGTAATCTGGTGATGGGCTCCTTCCAAAAAATGCCTCCACTCTTCAAAAGCCCACTTAATCGCCAGCAATTCCCGGTTGCCTATATCATAGTTCCGTTCGGTGGACGAAAACTTCCTAGAAAAATAGGCACACGGTCTAAGGTTGGTGAGAGTGGAGGGACCTTGGGACAGTACCGCTCCCACACCAAACTCAGAGGCATCTACCTCCACCACAAAAGGACTGGACAGATCCGGTTGTACTAGGACAGGTGCAGACGAGAACGCCGCCTTTAGGGTATTGAAGGCCCTCAGAGCCTCAGAAGACCAGGTCCTCACATCTGCCCCCTTTCTGGTGAGGTCCGTTAGAGGTTTAGCCACCACGGAGAAGTCTTTAATGAATTTGCGATAGTAGTTGGCGAAGCCGAGGAAGCGTTGAAGGGCTTTCAACGACCCTGGCTGGGCCCACTCCGTGATGGCCTTCACCTTTTCAGGATCCATCTGGAAGTCGCATGGCGTGATGATATACCCCAAAAATGATATCCTTTGTACCCCGAAAACACATTTCTCGAGTTTAGCAAACAGCTTGTTATGTCTGAGTCGAGCTAGCACAGTCTGAACGTGAGTATGGTGACTCGGCAAGTCGGAGGAAAAAATCAAAATGTCGTCTAGATATACAACCACGAACACCCCCATGATATCCTGAAACACTGAGTTCATGTACCCCTGAAAAATGGCGGGGGCGTTACACAATCCAAAAGGCATAACTAGGTATTCAAAATGCCCGAGGGGCGTATTGAAGGCGGTTTTCCACTCATCCCCCTCCCGAATGCGGATGAGGTTGTATGCTCCCCTGAGATCAAGTTTGGAAAACCATCGGGCACCAGCGACCTGGTTGAGGAGGTCAGGAATGAGTGGAAGAGCATACTGGTTTCGGACTGTGATTTTATTTAGCTCTCTATAGTCAATACAGGGCCGGAGACCCCCATCCTTCTTCTCAACGAAGAAAAACCCGGCACCCACCGGGGATTCTGAGGGCCGGATGTGCCCCTTGGCCAGGCTGTCCTGGATGTAGTCCCTCATGGATTCTCTCTCTGGAACCGTAACGTTATAAATGCGGCCCTTAGGAAGTTTGGCCCCAGGAATCAAGTCTATTTTACAGTCCCATTCCCTATGAGGGGGCAGAGCTTCAGATAATTGTTTGGAGAACACGTCAGAAAACTCGGAGAGGTATTCTGGTAGGGGGCTCCCCTCGCAGGTGGAGATTCCCACCTTCACCGCACGAAGGTGGTTGGCACAGCGGGGACCCCACTTTACCAGTTCCAACGTGTCCCAATTTACTACCGGGTTGTGCTCCCGGAGCCAGGGGAGGCCTAGGACGACGTCCACAGACAAATCTCTCATCACTAGAAAGGTGCAGGTTTCCACGTGTAAGGCTCCTATAGTAAACCTTACTTCAGGGGTCACCAGATTAACCACCCCTGCTTGCAAAGGAGTGGAGTCCACTCCTGAAACCAGAATCGGAGTTTCTAAACGTAACAAAACCCCGGACAGTTGAGCAACGAAATTAAAGTTAACGAAATTAGCCGCAGCCCCCGAATCGACAAAGGCTTGCCCAGTACGGTGGAAAGCATGAAATTCTAGGGTGCAAGGCACTAACATTTTGGACAACACAGGGAGTACCTTGGCTCCTAGACAGTCCCCCCGACAACTGCCTAGGAGCGGGAGTTCTTCCTGCCGTGGCTTCTTAGCGCAGGTAGCAATGCGGTGACCCGGCTCCCCACAGTAGAAGCAGAGGTTCTTCTTCAGGCGGTGTTCCCGTCGTTGCTCGGGGTTCACGGCTCCCAGCTCCATGGCCTCGGTGGTGGGAGGGTAACAGGTCGGGTCAGTCGAAGAAGTAGACGTGGGGAGTGGGGTGGTCCGAGCGGCGTGTCTGGCCCTCAAACGTCGGTCGGCTCGAATAGCCAGCGACATGGCTTGCTCCAGGGTTTTAGGCTCTGGGTGGGCCACAAGTAGGTCCTTGAGACCCTCAGACAGACCGGTCAAAAATAAGTCTTTTAGGGCGGCATCGTTCCACCGGGATTCCGTACAATGTTGACGGAATTGGGAACAGTAGTCCTCCGCCATCTTACAACCCTGGCGCAGGGCCAGAAGTTTGGAGACTGCGTAGCCCGCCCGGTCGGGTTCGTCATAAATTTGACCCAGGGCGGAAAAAAAGGCGTCAAGGGATAGTCGGGCTGGAGAGCCAGCTGGTAGCGAGAAAGCCCAATTTTGGGGCTCTCCCCTCAGGCGGGTAATTACGATTCCCACTTTCTGGTATTCAGTACCAGAGGAGTGGGGGCGGAGATCAAAGTAGAGCTTGCAGCTCTCTCTAAATGCAAAAAACTGATCTCTCTCTCCGGAGAAGCAATCCGGAAGCGTGGCTCGAGGTTCTGACATCGTTCCTGGAGCGGACGAGGGCTGCATGGGACCTGCAGCTGCCACTTGTTCCCGTGGCTGCAAGCGGGCTGTTAGGTCCTGGGCAAGGGTCGTAAGGACCTGGACCTGGTTCGCTACAGCCGCCACGGCCTCCATCGAGGGGCTCAAAGTTGCCGGGCGGATGCAAGGGTCTGACCTTAGTTCGGCCAGTGTTACTGTCAGGACAGTGTCCGGGATATGGGGGTCCCTGAGATATCCCGCAACCCCTGTCCCTGCCTACTTGCCCCCCTGGGCTAACCCCCAGGGCGACAACTGGGCGACGGTCCCTACCCTCACTAGGGAAGCGGGACACGGGAGACAAACAGACACTGAGACAAGCAACGGTAGAATGGTCAGACAATCCGGGTCGGCAACAAGAGGGTACGCAGTACGGAGGGGTCAGGCAAAAACGTAGTCAAGTCCAAAAGCAGGTGTCAGAAAAGCCGAGGTCACAAGAGCAGTCAGGATAACCGCGGGTGCAGCTGGAGAACCAAACTAACACTGGCGAGGCCTGAGAGGAAAACACACCTATTTAAATGCTGTCAGCGCTCCCGCCCCAGAAGCTGATTGGGGCGGGGAGCCTGACAGCAGCCGGGCTAATCAGGGCGGTGCTGGGGACACGCCCCCAGTCTAGCTGCACAGACAGTTACTAGGGAAGCCAGCCTGGTAGTCAGGACACTAGAAGCACCAGCTGCCTCCCTAGTAACCCGGCGGCGACCAGTCTTACAGCGGCCCGGGGAGATCACAAGAACCGGGGTACCTCTGCGCCGCGCTCCTGCACCCCGGGTGGCCGGACCGGTGGTGCGGGCACGGCGGCCCCGAGAGTTGCCGGTTCTGACAGCCAGCAGGTGATGCTGGTCAGGTGCGGCCACTACAGGCCACTGGGAATCAGAAGCCGGGGAGCGCTGACAGGGGGAAGCCTATGGAGGAGGAGAGGGGGAGCGCTGCATAGTATGAAATCAGCTGCAGGTACGGGGCTGATGTCCAGTCAAAATCTGCACCAATGATACAGATTTTGGCTGTTTTTGAATGCAGAAATGCTGCGGAATTTGCAGCGGAAATTTTTGCTGCGGACATTTCACAGCACTGCCGCCACGTATACACATAACCTAAGTCAGCTAGAGGTACATTGCCACGTGCAGAGTGGTCCCGGTAGTAATAGTGTCCCCCACAGTAGCCTCAGTAGTAATAGTGTCCCCTACAGTAGCCCCATTAGTAAGTGTCCCCACAGTAGCTTGAGTAGTAATACTGTCCCCTATATCAGCCCCAGTAGTAATAGTGTCCCTCGCAGTGGCCCCAGTAGTAATAATGTCCCTTATATCAGCCCTAGTTGTAATAGTCTCCCACACAGTGGCCTCAGTAGTAATAGTGTCCCGGTCACCTTTTGTGCCCACATCCATTGGTCCCAACTAGAGATGAGCGAACACCAAAATGTTCGGGTGTTCGTTATTCGAAACGAACTTCCCGTGATGCTCGAGGGTTCGTTTCGAATAACGAACCCCATTGAAGTCAATGGGCGACCAGAACATTTTTGTATTTCGCCGATGCTCGCTAAGGTTTTCATGTGTGAAAATCTGGGCAATTCAAGAAAGTGATGGGAATGACACAGAAACGGATAGGGCAGGCGAGGGGCTACATGTTGGGCTGCATCTCAAGTTCACAGGTCCCACTATTAAGCCACAATACCGGCAAGAGTGCCCCCCCCCTCCCAACAATTTTTACTTCTGAAAAGCCCTCATTAGCATGGCATACCTTTGCTAAGCACCACACTACCTCCAACAAAGCACAATCACTGCCTGCATGACACTCCGCTGCCACTTCTCCTGGGTTACATGCTGACCAACCGCCCCCCCTCCCCCCCACAGCGCACACCAAAGTGTCCCTGCGCAGCCTTCAGCTGCCCTCATGCCACACCACCCTCATGTCTATTTAGAAGTGCGTCTGCCATGAGGAGGAACCGCAGGCACACACTGCAGAGGGTTGGCACGGCTAGGCAGCGACCCTCTTTAAAAGGGGCGGGGCGATAACCCACAATGCTGTACAGAAGCAATGAGAAATATAATCCTGTGCCACCGCCATCAGGAGCTGCACACGTGGGCATAGCAATGGGGAACCTATGTGCCACACACTATTCATTCTGTCAAGGTGTCTGCATGCCCCAGTCAGACTGGTAATATGTACCTTAACAGTAACCGCGTTGGTGGTAATGTGGTGGTGACTGCGGACCTAGTAGCACGGTTGTATTTTGTTGGTTTTCGGAATGCGGCCAGGATTAAGTGGGCCGTGGCGGGGGGATGGTGTGGGGGCTCTCTTGTTGTGTCGGTAAAGGTGAAATTCTTGGACTGCCACCAGACGAACCAATGCAAAGGCATTTGCCAAGAATGTTTTCCCTGTTGGAGGAGGAGGGGGATGTTTTTGAGGCACTACGTGTCCTCTCCACGTGTCCGTGGTTATATGCACCTTAACAGTAACCGCGTTGGTGGGAAATGGCCTCGCCGCCATCATGTCTTTGGGAAGCCTCTGTTTCCACACCCCAGAGACATACCATTAGCAGCGGTATAGGCAGAGCCCAGAATTCGTAACATTTCAGCCGTAGCATTAGGACAGGCCCCACTAAGATATCACTAGCAGCATTATAGGAGGAGCGCAGTCTTCGTTCCATGTCAGCAATAGTAGCACTCAAGACAGGCCCCAGTAACAATTCCGAAGCAGCAGTATAGCGGGAGCGCAGTCTTCGTTCCATGTCAGCAATAGTAGCACTCAAGACAGGCCCCAGTAACAATTCCAAAGCAGCAGTATAGCGGGAGCGCAGTCTTCGTTCCATGTCAGCAATAGTAGCACTCAAGACAGGCCCCAGTAACAATTCCGAAGCAGCAGTATAGCAGGAGCGCAGTCTTCGTTCCATGTCAGCAATAGTAGCACTCAAGACAGGCCCCAGTAACAATTCCGAAGCAGCAGTATAGCAGGAGCGCAGTCTTCGTTCCATGTCAGCAATAGTAGCACTCAAGACAGACCCCAGTAACAATTCTGAAGCAGCAGTATAGTGGGAGCGCAGTCTTAGTTCCATTTCAGTAGCCTTAGTATAGCCAAGGCCCAAGTTACATTTATGTAGCTAAAGTGTAGGCCAACCCCACACACCTTTCTGTACCATGAGTGCAGGCGAAGAACATACAAATTGCTATGATTACACTGTAGGTGAGGGCCCCAAAAAATTGGTGTACCAACAGTACTAATGTACCTCAGTAAAAATTGGCCATGCCCAACCAAGATGGCAGGTGAATCGCTTTGGTTAATGTGGCTTAAGTGGTAACTAGGCCTGGAGGCAGCCCAGTGTAACGAAAAATTGGTTCAAGTTAAAGTATCAACGCTTTTAAGCGCATTGAAACTTATAAAAATTGTTCAGAAAAATTATTTGAGTGAGCCTTGTGGCCCTAAGAAAAATTGCCCGTTCAGCGTGATTACGTGAGGTTTCAGGAGGAGGAGCAGGAGGAGGAGGAGGAATATTAGACACAGATTGATGAAGCAGAAATGTCCCCGTTTTGGATGGTGAGAGAGAACGTAGCTTCCATCCGCGGGTGCAGCCTACGTATTGCTTACGTATCGCTGCTGTCCGCTGGTGGAGAACAGAAGTCTGGGGAAATCCAGGCTTTGTTCATCTTGATGAGTGTTAGCCTGTCGGCACTGTCGGTTGACAAGCGGCTACGCTTATCTGTGATGATTCCCCCAGCCGCACTAAACACCCTCTCCGACAAGACGCTAGCCGCAGGACAAGCAAGCACCTCCAGGGCATACAGCGCTAGTTCAGGCCACATGTCCAGCTTCGACACCCAGTAGTTGTAGGGGGCAGAGGCGTCACCAAGGATGGTCGTGCGATCGGCTACGTACTCCCTCACCATCCTTTTACAGTGCTCCCGCCGACTCAGCCGTGACTGGGGAGCGGTGACACAGTCTTGGTGGGGAGCCATAAAGCTGGCCAGGCCCTTAAAGACTGTTGCACTGCCTGGGATGTACATGCTGCTCGATCTACGCACCTCCCCTGCTACCTTGCCCTCGGTACTGCGCCTTCTGCCACTAGCGCTGTCGGCTGGGAATTTTACCATCAGCTTGTCCGCAAGAGTCCTGTGGTATAGCAACACTCTCGAACCCCTTTCCTCTTCGGGAATGAGAGTGGGCAGGTTCTCCTTATAGCGTGGGTCGAGCAGTGTGTACACCCAGTAATCCGTCGTGGCCAGAATGCGTGCAACGCGAGGGTCACGAGAAAGGCATCCTAACATGAAGTCAGTCATGTGTGCCAGGGTACCTGTACGCAACACATGGCTGTCTTCACTAGGAAGATCACTGCCAGGATCCTCCTCCTCCTCCTCCTCAGGCCATACACGCTGAAAGGATGACAGGCCAGCAGCCGGTGTACCGTCAGCAGCAGGCCAAGCTGTCTCTTCCCCCTCCTCCTCATCCTCCTCATGCTCTTCCTCCTCCTCCTGTACGCGCTGAGAAATAGACAGGAGGGTGCCCTGACTATCCAGCGGCATACTGTCTTCCACCGCCACCGTTTCCGAGCGCAAAGCAGCTGCCTTTATGGTTTGCAGGGAATTTCTCAAGATGCATAGCAGAGGAATGGTGACGCTAATGATTGTAGCATCGCCGCTCACCACCTGGGTTGACTCCTCAAAATTACCAAGGACATGGCAGATGTCTGCCAACCAGGCCCACTCTTCTGAAAGGAATTGAGGAGGCTGACTCCCACTGCGCCGCCCATGTTGGAGTTGGTATTCGACTATAGCTCTACGCTGTTCATAGAGCCTGGCCAACATGTGGAGCGTAGAGTTCCACCGTGTGGGCACGTCGCACAGCAGTCGGTGCACTGGCAGCTTAAAGTGATGTTGCAGGGTGCGCAGGGTGGCAGCGTCCGTGTGGGACTTGCGGAAATGTGCGCAGAGCCGGCGCGCCTTTACGAGCAGGTCTGACAAGCGTGGGTAGCTTTTCAGAAAGCGCTGAACCACCAAATTAAAGACGTGGGCCAGGCATGGCACGTGCGTGAGGCTGCCGAGCTGCAGAGCCGCTACCAGGTTACGGCCGTTGTCACAGACGACCATGCCCGGTTGGAGGCTCAGCGGCGCAAGCCAGCGGTCGGTCTGCTGTGTCAGACCCTGCAGCAGTTCGTGGGCCGTGTGCCTCTTATCGCCTAAGCTGAGTAGTTTCAGCACGGCCTGCTGCCGCTTGCCCACCGCTGTGCTGCCACACCGCGCGACACCGACTGCTGGCGACATGCTGCTGCTAACACATCTTGATTGCGAGACAGAGGAGGAGGAGGAGGAGGAGGGTGCTTTAGTGGAGGAAGCATACACCTCCGCAGATACCACCACCGAGCTGGGGCCCGCAATTCTGGGGGTGGGTAGGACGTGAGCGGTCCCAGGCTCTGACTCTGTCCCAGCCTCCACTAAATTCACCCAATGTGCCGTCAGGGAAATGTAGTGGCCCTGTCCGCCTGTGCTTGTCCACGTGTCCGTTGTTAAGTGGACCGTGGCAGTAACCGCGTTGGTGAGGGCGCGTACAATGTTGCGGGAGACGTGGTCATGCAGGGCTGGGACGGCACATCGGGAAAAGTAGTGGCGACTGGGAACTGAGTAGCGTGGGGCCGCCGCCTCCATGATACTTTTGAAGGACTCCGTTTCCACAACCCTATACGGCAGCATCTCAAGGCTGATGAATTTTGCTATGCGGACGGTTAACGTTTGAGCGTGCGGGTGCGTGGCGGCGTACTTGCGCTTGCGCTCCAACAGTTGCGCAAGCGACGGCTGGACGGTGCGCTGAACTACACTGCTGGATGGGGCCGAGGACAGCGGAGATGAGGGTGTGGGTGCAGGCCATGAGGCGGTAGTGCCTGTGTCCTGAGAGGGGGGTTGCATCTCAGTGGCAGGTTGGGGCACAGGGGGAGAGGCAGGGGTGCAAACCGGAGGCGCTGAACGGCCTTCGTCCCACCTTGTGGGGTGCTTGGCCATCATATGTCTGCGCATGGTGGTGGTGGTGAGGCTGTTGGTGTTGGCTCCCCGGCTGAGCTTGGCGCGACAAAGGTTGCACACCACTGTTCGTCGGTCGTCAGGCGTCTCTGTGAAAAACTGCCAGACCTTAGAGCACCTCGGCCTCTGCAGGGTGGCATGGCGTGAGGGTGCGCTTTGGGAAACAGTTGGTGGATTATTCGGTCTGGCCCTGCCTCTACCCCTGGCCACCGCACTGCCTCTTGCAACCTGCCCTGCTGCTGCCCGTGCCTCCCCCTCTGAAGACCTGTCCTGTGTAGGCGTTGCACACAAGGTGGGGTCAGTCACCTCATCGTCCTGCTGCTCTTCCTCCGAATCCTCTGTGCGCTGCTCCCTCGGACTTACTGCCCTTACTACTACCTCACTGCAAGACAACTGTGTCTGATCGTCATCGTCCTCCTCACCCACAGAAAGTTGTTGAGACAGTTGGCGGAAGTCCCCAGCCTCTTCCCTCGGACCCCGGGAACTTTCGAATGGTTGGGCATCAGTGACGATAAACTCCTCTGGTGGGAGAGGAACCGCTGCTACCCAATCTAAGCAGGGGCCCGAGAACAGTTCCTGGGAGTGTTCCCGCTCCTGAGCAGGTGTCATTGTAGTGGAGTGAGGAGGCTGGGAGGAAGGAGGAGCAGCAGACAGAGGATTCGGATTTGCAGCAGTGGACGGCGCAGAACTGCGGGTTGACGATAGGTTGCTCGAAGCACTTTCTGCCCTCCAGGACAGGACCTGCTCACACTGCTCATTTTCTAATAACCGTCTCCCACGTGGACCCATTAATTGGGCGATGAATGTGGGGACGCCAGAAACGTGCCTCTCTCCTAATCGCGCAGCAGTCGGCTACGACACCTGGATCAGGAGCTCGGCCTGTGCCCACACCCTGACTTGGCCCTCCGCGTCCTCGGCCGCGTCCACGTCCTCTAGGCCTACCCCTACCCCTCAGCATGCTGTATTACCAGTGATTTGATTTCACAGGCAGGAAATAAATTGGCGCAAGACTGCAGGCCAAATATAATTTTTTCCCCTTTTTTGAAAACGAAAGGCCCCACTGCCTCTAGTGAATGAATAATCTACGTTTAATAACTGTGCTGTGGCCCTGCTAATGTGTCACAGAACGTGAGGGTAGCAGAGTTATTATAACTCTGGCAGAGCAGGTATTTTTTTCCCAATTAGGGAAAGCAAATGGCGAAGCCAGCAGTAAAACGTAGCTGGGTGCGTCTGATTTTTAAACGTTGCACACGCAGCCGACACGTGTCCACAGCCCTTAGGACGGACAGAGGCAGGACAAATAGATTTTTTTTCAGTTTTTTTCCACCAAAAGGCAGCACTGCGTATATTCTATGAACATGAGAAGTTTAATAACTGTGCTGTGGCCCTGCTAATGTGGCACAGAACTTGAGGGTAGCAGAGTTATTATAACTCTGGCAGAGCAGGTATTTTTTTCCCAATTAAGGAAAGCAAATGGCGAAGCCAGGAGTAAAACGTAGCAGGGTGCGTCTGATTTTTAAACGTTGCACACGCAGCCGACACGTGTCCACCGCCCTTAGGACGGACAGAGGCAGGACAAATAGAATTATTTTCTGTTTTTTTCCACCAAAAGGCAGCACTGCGTATATTCAATGAACATGAGAAGTTTAATAACTGTGCTGTTTTCCTGCTAATGTGGCACAGAACTTGAGGGTAGCAGAGTTATTATAACTCTGGCAGAGCAGGTATTTTTTTTCCCAATTAAGGAAAGCAAATGGCGAAGCCAGCAGTAAAACGTAGCTGGGTGCGTCTGATTTTTAAACGTTGCACACGCAGCCGACACGTGTCCACAGCCCTTAGGACGGACAGAGGGAGGTCAAATAGAATTTTTTTCACTTGTTTTACAAGAAAAAGGCCGCACTGCGTATATTCAATGAATAATAACTGTGTTGTGGCCCTGCCTATACAATTCTTTCCCTGCAGTATCAATGGAGGGTGCAATGCTCTGCAGAGGCGATTTTGAGAAGAAAAAAAATATGCAGCACAGCTAACAGCAGCCAGCACAGTACTGCACACGGATAAATATGGCCCTAGAAAGGACTGTTGAGGTTCTTGAAGGCTACACTCACTCCTAACACTCTCCCTGCCTATGCAGCACTTCTGTCCCTAATGCCGGGTGCAACGCTCTGCAGAGGCGATTTTGAGAAAAAAAAAAATTGCCACTGCTAACAGCAGCCAACACACAGCTATCAGTGGCCCTAATAAGGACCTTTGGGGGGTCTTGAAGCCTACACTAACTACCAATTCTTTCCCTACAGCAGCTCCGGTACAAACAGCACTGTCCCTCATCTAACTCACACGGCATCTGAGGCGAGCCGCGGGAGGGGCCGACTTTTATATTCGGCGGACACCTGATCACCCCAGCCACTCACAGCAGGGGGGTGGTATAGGGCTGGAACAACACAGGGGGAAGTTGTAATGCCTTCCCTGTCTTTCAATTGGCCAGAAAAGCGCGCTAACGTCTCAGGGAAGGAAGTGAAAGTAACCCGAACACCGCATGGTGTTCGTTACGAATAACGAACATCCCGAACACCCTAATATTCGCACGAATATCAAGTTCGGACGAACACGTTCGCTCATCTCTAGTCCCAACACCTCCTTAAGGCCCATTTAGACTGGATGACTGTCGGACAAACGATGCCCGACACTCGTCCCTGCAAATACTCGCTCTCATGCTGCTGCACAGAAGCTAGTATCGCTGGCTCACAATGGGACGGCTGCAGGAGATTACTTTCCTCGCGCTCCTCCGTCCCTCTCCATTGACTTAACATAGCGGCCATTCTATACTGAACGGCTGCTATTTACACTAAGCGATGCAGCATAAACGATGGACTGATCACGGACCGCTCAGTCTAAATAGCAGCGGTTCAGTATTGAATGACCGCTATGTTAAGTCAATAGAGAGGGACAGAGGAGCGCGAGGAGAGAAATCTCCTGCAACTGCTCTGCCCCCTGCTGATCACTCTATGAGTGAGCCAGTGATAGTAGCTCCTATGCAACTACACAGGAGCGAGGACACACAGGGACGAGTGTTGGGCATCATTTGCCTGACATTCATCCGGTCTAAATGGACCTTAACAGTCTGCACAGAACGGCCCGGTGGGGGACAATTCATCGCTACGACCATCCAGCCTCTCACATCCCAATAATGCGCCCCTCTCAGACTCTGGTAATGGGGTGAAATCTCTTCTCTGCGTAGTAGAGGCGTCTAGTGGCCAACAAGCTCTACAAGCTGAAGAAGAGTCTCTTATAGGCCAAGGGGGAAAACACAGTCTGAGATGGAACTGCAGGACGGGTCTTGCAACAAAGCAACAACTTCTTCTGGGGGCGGATGGTTTTTTGACACAGTATATATTATAATTGAAGGACTGGCTGATTCTGTCCCTTTCCCTGGATACCTCCCTATAAATAGCTCAGCGGCGCCCGCAATGTGTGCAGCCCGGTTATTACCTGCGATGATAATAATAATGGCTCTTATGTCATCTCATCCTCCTAATCTCAACGTTACATTTTTATTAATGAGGAGCCCAACGTGCCGCGCAGAACCGACGGATTGAAATGATTCTCTATTTTCAGGCAGCTTTTTAACTAATGACAGTTTTTCATGAAATGACAAAAAACTTATCTCTACTGAATATATAGACTGTAGACATATATATATAATGACTTTAACCATTTCACCACCGCTTAATGCAAATTTACGTCAGGCTGTCGTGAAGTGTGGGTGGAGTGCACTTCATACCTGGCGGCTGTCAGCAGTTTCAGACAGCTGCCCATAACTGCAGCAATCAGAGTTAGCTCTGAGTGCGGCAGTTAACTCTTTAGATGGTGTAGTCAGCAGAAGGGGGGACCCCTTCCCACACCCCATCTGCACCCTCTGCAACGCTATCAGGGGGTGTCCGTGTGCTAGCATGGCAGTACAGAGCCTACTAAAGGCTCCCAGGGCTGCCATACATAGATGTCTTTCAAGTCTTGCCTTTGGCAGGGCTTGATAGGCAAGGTCAAAATTGGCTATATACTACAATACTGAAGTAGAAGTGATCAAATGACCACAAGTTCAAGTCCCCTGTGGGGACAAAATGAAAATATAAAAAAAATTCAATAAAGTTTTTTTTTAACTGTAAAAAACATTAAAAATTATTAAATGTTCAACCCTCAGTTTTCCCCTAAAAGAATCTAAACAATTATAAAAGACCGCATATTTGGTATCGCCATGTATGTAAAAGTCCAAACTATTAGAATATCACAATATATATCCTGCATGGTGAAAGCCATAAATAAAAGTATGGAATGCCAGAATTGTGATTTTCTTTTTGGTATTCCGGTTTCCAAAACATTTGAATAAAAATTGATGAAAAAGATATGTTTCCCAAAAGTGTCCTATTAAAAACTACAGCCCACCCTGCAAATAACAAGCCCTCCCACAGCCCAATGAGCAAGAAAGTTACAGATCTCAGAATATGGTAACATATAGTAACATAGTATGTAAGATGAAAGAAAAAAACCTGTCCATCCAGTGCCGCCTGTTACCCCTCAATGTTAATCCAGAAAAGGGAGAAGAACCCATGAGGTAGGAGCCAATGTTTACCATTTAAGGGTAAAAATCCCTTCCTGGTGATTCAAAGCAATTTTTGTTTAAGAAAACATAAAAAAAAAAAAACATAAATTTGTTATCACTGTAATCACACTGACCCCAAATGTTCATATATCATTTTTACTGCACTGTAAACACTGTAAAACCTAAACCCACAAAAAAGGTACAATTGCATTTTTTAACGTTCCTCCCCAAGCTTTTTGGACATTATATGGTACCATTAAAAAAATTCAATTTGTCCTGACAAAAACAAGCCCTCCTACAGTTATGCCAATTAAACAATTAAAACGTTCTGGCTCTTGGAAGGCTGGGACAAAAGCGAAAATAAAAAAAATGAAATATCCCTGGTCCTGAGGGGGTTAATGTACAATACTGAACCCATCTTCATGGCCTTCAGATGCAGACAGCAGAGGCTGCAACCTCTAATGCAGTGACTACCAACAGGCATGCTGCGGCAGCCGGATGTGCAATGAAAACCTGCCAGGTGTGCTGCGACACCAAGGGCGGATTGCCCGTACAATCCACCAGAAAAAATCTGCTGGGCTGGTCACACTCTGGGGCCGCCCGCAACTACCGCTGCAGTGGCATCTGCTACAGGCATCCCCCAAAGACTCCAGTTTATAAGATGGCCAGGTGAGGCTATAAAGTTTAAAAAAAACCCAAAAAACACAGTATAATAATCTCCTTATTTTTTTCCCCAGTCTGACCCTGTCTGACCTCCATGTGACCGTTGTGGCCAGTTGGTCATAGCAGTCATGTGTGACTGTGCAACCCGGGAGTCAGGAAGGACTGAGGTGGAATGAAGGACCGCCGCAGTGCAGCAGCTTCAACAGCAAAGAAGTGAGTTTTTTTTTTTAAATTATCCAGCATGAGGGACCCTGGGAGTAATATTACCGATGGGGACCACAAGGGGCAACATAATTACTGACAGGGGCAACAAGGAGAGCACTATTAATAATGGGGCAATAAGGGAAAACTTTATTACTGACAATGGGAACAAAGAGCAGCATTTTTAATGACTGGGCAACAAGGTGGGAATTACTAATGGCCGGACAACAAGGGCCAGCATTTTTAGTAAGGGGCAACAAGGAGGGGCATTATTAATTATGGGGCAACAAAGGGGGCATTTTTAATTATGGGTACAATATGATGGAACATTTTTAATTAATGGGCCCACATTCTGGAAGGCGTTGTGCACATGACCAGTGCTGACCAATCATAGCACTGTTTAGTATCTTAGACTAATGATGTACTACTAATGGACAGCATGCATCAGGGAATCAGAGAAATGGTGCGGCATTTTGGTTTATCCAGGACTGAACGGTTGCTTTAAATTTCCACTGCCAGCAGGTAGTTCCAATATAATAATATATCATTGCTGCCATGCACCCACATGCCATACACCAGGCTACAAATTTTATGACAGGCCACACCCCTTTTATGTAAAGCCACACCTTCTGTATCCCATAATATTGCTCTTCAGGGATCCCCTTACAGTAATAGTGTCCCTCAGTGACCTTGTCACAGTAATAGTCCCTCCCTCTATGGCCCAAGTAGTAATAGTGAACCCCCTGTAGTGGCCCTAGTAGTAATAATTACACCCATAGTGGCCCCAGTAGTAATAGTTACACCCATAGTGACCCCAGTAGTAATAGTGTGCCCCAGTAGTAATCGTGCCCCTGATTTTGGCCTCAGCAGTAATAGTTACATCTATACTAGCCATGGAAGTAATAGTGTCCAACAATGTGGCCCTAGTACCGTGTTTTCCCGAAAATAAGACAGTGTCTTATATTAATTTTTGTTCAAAAAGGTTTAACTTTTTTACATGTATAGCTGCCTGGACACTATTTAAATTGACTTTTTAAATTAACTGTTAGCAGGGCTTATTTTTGGAGCAGGGCTTATATTTCAAGCATCCTCAAAAAGCCTGAAAAATCATTTTGCATCCTCAAAAATTCTGGAAAATTATGCTATGTCTTATTTTCAGGAAAACAGGGTAGTTATAGCGATCCCCTTTAGTAGCAGTGGTTTCTAGCAGTGGAGGCCTCTGCCGCCGGACCGGTACTACCAGTGACTTAAATGCTTGTCGGGGGAGGAGGCAGAGCGATAAATGACAGCTATGACACGTGCCGCTCTTGCATAGTCTCCTTCCATCGATTTCCCCGTCCAATCAGGCAGGCTGCTGGCCCTCTAATTAATTCTTTAGTAAGACTATATGAGCCGCTGAACCCTTCAGTGTGGCTCGCCCAGAGGAGGCGTTATAATTCACGATATTCTGAGCATACATTTTCTGTTCCGCTGAGTCCTGTAGCAATTTAATTTAGCTCTTGCGTCTGTGTAATAGAAAGTCGCGGGGAGGACGAGGCCTCCTTCATTACACCGAAAACATAGCCGGGAACGGATTGTCTTTCACACATGAAAAGCTTTCAAATCAGCATTGTTTGCGAGTTCTGTCAATCTGGTAAGTGTAAGACTGAGTTATGTAAATATCGGAGGAGTACATAATGTTAGCGTGTTTGTAGCGCCGCACCGTCCACTTACAGCCTCCAGCCCGAGAGAGAGATATGTATTTAGGGCTCCGATTTATTGCTTGGGGCAGAGACGCGGAACGGCTACTTTGAATTTTTTCACATTTTCCCACTGTAGCTCCATGTGTATTACCGTATATACTGGAGTATAAGCCAAGACAATACGTTTCACCACAAAAAACTGGGAAAACGTATTGACTCGAGTATAAGCCGAGCTATACTCCAGTATATACTAGGTAAAAAAAAATCCTCCATACTCACCTCCCAGCCGGCGTCTGTGTCTGCGCGACAAGCTGCTTCAATTCTCCCCGCTGTCATCCCCTGCCGTCCTCTCTGCTTGGCTATGTCAGTGCTGTGTAAGTAAGCGCTGTGATTGGATTCAGCGCCAGCCAATCACAGCTGGTGCTCGATCCAATCACAGCGCTTACTTACACCACACTGACGGCAGGGGATTTGAAAGCCGAGTAGGGAGACGACAGCCGGGAGAATTCCAAAGCAGCTTGATTGGCTGTGAATGATCGAGTGCCAACTGTGATTGGCTGACGCTCAATCCAATCACAGCTCTTACTTACACAGCGCTGATGGCGGAGGATGACAGAGCTGAGCAAAGAGGATGGCGGGGGATGACAGCAGAGAGAATTCAAGCAGGCTGCCACACAGCCGCCAGAGACACAGACACCAGTTGGGAGGTGAGTATGGAGGGGTCTTTTTTAAGCCTTCCCTGACTCAAGTATAAGCCGAGGGGGGCTTTTAAGCACAAAACAATGTGCTGAAAAACTAGGCTTATACTTGAGTATATACAGTAATTATTATTTTTTTTTAAATAATACAACTTCTTGCGGTCAGTCTACCATCAGGGCTGACGGCTGCTCCTTTCATTAGTTACTTTGTCCGATTGTGGACATTGTTTATTAGGAATCTTCTAGCGTTTTTAGAGGATTGCCTCTAGTTCTTTAAATGGGTTGTCTCGCGGCAAACCTCAAAATTTTACCTTACCCCATTCCCCCTGTCACCCCCCTGGCATAAAATAGCAAATTGAAGTGGTTTTTAAACCGCTTGCTACTCACCGATCCGATGAAATAAGGACTTTAAAAAATCTTCTCCCAAAGATGGCCGCCGGTCCTTTCCCAGGGATGCACTGCGGTTTTCTCCCACGGTGCACCGCGGGTTTTCTCCCATGGTGCACCATGGGCTCTGTGCGTTCCATTGCCGATTCCATCCTCCTGATTGGCTGGAATCGGCACACGTGACGGGGCGGAGCTACGATGACGATGCGGTGACCAGCTCTCCGGCACGAGCGGCCCCATTCACCAGGCAGAAGACCGCACAGCGCAAGCGCGTCTAAAAAAGAAGAAGACATCAGAATTAGACGGATCCATGGCGACGGGGACGCCAGCAACGGAGCAGGTAAGTGAATAACTTCTGTATGGCTCATAATTAATGCACGATGTACATTACAAAGTGCATTAATATGGCCATACAGAAGTGTATAGACCCACTTGCTGCCGCGAGACCACCCCTTTAAAAGACTTTCTCTCTGCTGGAATCTGCTTTATTTACCTTTTCTTCATATGTACATTTAGGGAGAATCTTTAACCTAGTTCTTTTTTAGCTTAGCAGAACATTTGGAGCTTAGAATTATCTGTCTAGTTCATGTAGTGAGCCATTACATTTTTTGGACTGGTTAGGTCCTCCCGCAGTCTCTATTAGGAGAAATCTCTGTATCTGTGTATGGGTGCAGTTGATTTTGACACCATTTAAAGAATTAGGTTCCTGATGATTTTGTATGTTTTTTGTGAAACGCGTAGAACCAGGATAATTTTGTCTATCGTTGTGGTGCCATATAAGGCAAACCATTAACGTAGATACATTTTAAGCATTTTTACTGATATATCTGGGGGCGCTCTTGTTACCTTTTATGACTGGAAAATGAAATTCAGTTGTGGAACCAGAATAAATATTTCTTCCATGGTGATATTACCGATTGTTGACCACCAACAGGGAAGAACTTGGGAACAGCTTTTCTGACATAACTGTGTGAAGGGTTTATCTCACCCCTATGGTTGGGTGATTCTCTATAGTCTTGGTGACTGTGAGCATATACCACATCCTTTACTTTTGAGCTTGCACTCTGCCTCTCTTATTTAGAGGTATCTTCAAGATACTGAGCAGGTCTAATGGCTGATGTGCTCTAGTAGCGAGCTGAGGTTGACAGAAGGGTAGCCTGAGTGGTTACGCCAATTCTAATTGTATCACGGTGGTGGCTACTCTGCCTAGCGATGGTGACTCATGCAGCAGGTGGATTGCCATGAGGTCCTTACCAGGGCTGTTGGTAGTTAATGTAGGTTCGATGTGACTCCCAAGCGCTTTTAGTGAAATCGAAGGCACACAGTTTACTTGCAACTTGGAAAGCAGGTTAAAGTCCAACAAATGGTAACTTTAGACATTTACTCCTTAATTCTCTACCAGAGACAGAAATAAGATAGCCAGGCTAGGTTATCTGGTGGCTGGACTGGGAGGTTATTGGTGGAGGAAAGGAGGGAGCAGCACAGACTTTCTTGCAGACACTGTCGCTCTTGACTGAATGGGAATCGGATAAACTCACAATTGCGGTGGCTGAATTCCTTTCATCTGACAAGATCATCTTCCCTAGAAGCAATCCCTCAGGCCAAGGTTACAGACCACTGTAGAAGACTTCCTTCAAGGCTCCCCTCCAGGCCAGGGAATAGGCTAGACTCCCCCACTTCTCTCCATCTCTGGGCTCCAGCTCTCCTCTACACCCACGCGCTGCCTCTTATATCCTCCCTACTGACCAATCCTAGGCTAAGAGGAAATCTCTATCCAATCCCAGGGCTAGACAGGGGTGACGGACAGGCGACAGGAAGATTTCTGCAAAGTCATACAGAAACATACAAAACAGACACCAGACATTAACTGTTTAGTGACCAGAAATGGCCAAAACACAAGGACAAAAGATGGGTACATGTACACACACACATATACACATACACACACATATACTCCACAGGAAGTAGCTGACAAAGTGCTGTGGGGTCCCAACTCTGGGCCACTAAAATCTACAATTAGGATTTACCTTGGTCAACTTATTCAGAAGGGGACCATTACCCATGCCTGCCCCTATTCCTGTGTATGATGTCTGAGCCGGGTATAGTTTGACCTCTATCCTTCTGAGTTTTCTGACCATATATTGGTATCTGTTAGTCCTATATGGGTTAAATGCTGGTGTGTGTGTGTGTGTGTATATATATATATATATATATATATATATATATATATCCAGTCTTTGTAAAAAAAAAAAATCACGGACGTAGAAGAAGTTGGTGTTTGTGTGCAAATCCCATCCTGCGGTTCCATCTCAGGAAGATCTATAAATGATGAGCGTTGTGGTGATTAGATGAACGGTTTTGCCACCTGAGGCCCTAAAAGTGGTTCCCCCCTTGACCTACAAAAGCCTCTCATCGCAGCCCTATGCTCAAGGAGATCACGGCTTTGTTAAATGAGCTTCCGAAACATCAATTGGAAGTTGAAGATGGAGCTGGTATTTCAAGTACCGGTAAATCTTATTATGATGCAAGAGAGCGCAGCAAAGTGTTCAGACAAAGGGGAATCCTGATGACCCTCCAACTGTGCGTGTTCTCGATAAGTAAGGTAAGTAATAAGAAAACAATTCTCTCATTCAGATGTCCTTATTTTGCCGCTGTTGGTCGTAATAGCAGCTTTCATTCTATAACAGACTCCCCCTTTTGCTTTCCCTCAGGTGTCACTTCATCCAGGGGATGTCTGCATTGTCCCAGTGCTAGAAGGGGCACTGGAGATGGTCCTGCTGCGAGGCTTTATGGTGCTACTGCAGCTGCGACAGTCTGCATTCTGCAAGACACCAGTGAGGACCAGGATGCAGTCAGAGACGACGCAGGTGATGCTCATGATGACGCTCAGGGTGCAGTCGGAGACTACGCTGGAGATGCATCACCTTAGTGGCTGATTTTTGCACCCTGAACTTCTTTGAGTGAGGAGAACCACTGTGCCTCCACTCTTCTGGCTGCTCCTTGGTTTCAGGGTCATACAAATAAATCCAGGTCTCACCCATAGTGACCGGTCCATCCAGGAAGTTTTTATCGGTCCGGAAACTCTGACAAATGGACTGGGAAGTTTTCACTCGATGCTTTTCTGATCTGTTGTCAGACATTTGGGGACCCACTTTGGAGATCGCTTCGTCATGGATAATGACCCAAACACATTCACCAGAAACCCCCATGATGTCGGCTATTCCTGCAGCTGTAATTGGCCGATTCTCCAGTATGAGGTTGTGCGCAGCATCGACGATCTCCAGAACAACGACCTCTCTCGTCCAGGACGTTCCTCATCATCGGTGCTAAAGTGGCACCCAGTTCTTAGCTGTAGAATATGAAGGGCATTGATCCCCCGATGTCTGCCACAGATCACCATGAATATCCTGCGCCGACTTTCCTTGCAGAAACAAGAATTTTATCACTCCTCTGCTCTTATTTGCTGTGAATATCGCCGTAGACTCCACCATTTTGTTTTCCCGCGTGCTGAGATCACTGTTGCCATAAGCTACAAAGACATATATTAGACACATAAGGCTTTCATGTGATGTAACATTCGTTACCATAGAAACAAAAGAAGAACACAAAGCCAAAGACTTATCAGCACCCCCTTGTATAAGAGACAGCCAAACTGCTATATGGAGGAGCAATTGCACATCTGAAGGTACTGGTGAGCAACCGCTATCACACCCTCCTTATTTTGATGGGGCGGATGCTTAGTACTATACTTGCACATAGATAAAGCGTATACAGGATGTCAGGCCACATGGTATGTGTAGTGCACCATGCAGGCTCACTGCAGCGTCCAAGGAGCATGCCCTCAGCCGAGGAGACAGCGGGGTAGAGATGTTAACCTTGTTACAGGGCTCTACCATCTTCTCCCCAGAGGGTAGCTTGGGACCCGACCTCGTTACTGCAGGGGGAGATCACAGGGGTATTAACAAGGGGTTACCTTAAGTCCATATGTCACTCGTGACGCCACCATTCCTTCTCCTGGAATGGATCTTGTAGAAGAATAAAATACTCCCACACCAGAAGAGTATATTTTGGAACAAAACCGGGAAGGTCTATCTTGTCCATTTATTTAAACGTCTTGCTAAACTAACATAACAGCCTCAATACAATGGTATACAAGACCACTTCACAGTGGAAGTCACAGGGTATTGTAACAATCCACAGGCCAAGTTATCTGTTTGTCCTTTCCCTCCCGGCAATCACTTTCTCCTCCAGCAACAGCACTCACTCTTACTTTCCTCTCTTCTCGCCAATAAGCGGTTTCTTTCTCTCCATACTCAGCAGTGGTACAGAGGTTCTATGGGTTGAGCGGGTCCAGGCTGAGCATCAGGCAATTGCTCTACCTCCTCCATGCTCCACGCATGGACCGACTTGACAGCCTCTTTGTAGTGACACACAAAATGAAACATTTTCCAGACAGGACAGGACAGAACATACCAGACATTAACCCTTTTAGTCCTGCAACCATCCAATACACATAACTTGATGCACTCTGCAAACAAGGCACTGACAAGAAATTGACATGAGACAAACATAGAACATTCTGGAGGGGACTCCATTACCTTAGGGCCACTACATTACAACGTAATCCAGCTGACTGCCTTGCACCTCATAGGTGAACCACACTGCATTTTGAGGAATGTGGTACATTAACCTGCCCTCTTGTATTAGTACATTGGTAAGCATATGGCCATTTTCTTAGATTTTGTTTGTCTGCTTATGTTCCCTTTTTGCCTTTTTAATTAAAGTTAGTGTAGGAACAAGAAAGCGAGGACCCTTGACGTGGGTTGTGAGCTTGTGTATTTTGTCCATAATATTAGCCAATACCCCGTATTTATTGGTACATATCAGTAACATGCAATGCGGCTTTGAAGGCAGAGGGCGCTCAGGGTACTGGTGTGGTTCATCTAGGAGATGCAGGGCAGCCCGCAGGATTGAAATATGGCATCGCTAATAGGTTGTTAACCTTACATGTTGCACTCTGTATATACTTTATCTATGTGCAAGTACAGTACTAAGCAGCCGCCCCCTCAGTATAAAGAAAGTGTGAGTGGTTGTGGATTAATACTTTCACCTGTGCCATTGGCTCCTCCATTTCGCTGTTTGGCTGTCTGTATATTGAGGGATGTGGTGCTTCTACCTGTCCTCTTGTATCAGTATATCAGTACCTATATATCCATTTTATTTGATTTTCTTGTCTGCTTGTGTTCGCTTTTGTGTGTTTTCCATGGCAACTGGACTCCACTGCTGTCAGATTTTGAAAGTCATCTCTGTGCTGCCACAACTACCACTTCTCTCACAGCAGCAATGCGCCAAAGCGCTCCTCCCCCTTTATATGTCCCACCCTAGCGGGACCTTCACTTAGCACACAGAGTCTCTCACAGTTAGCCAGAAGGATACTATGTTGCCAGCTATGCTGATAATAATAGTAACAAATGTAACAATTTGTATGTGCATTGCCCCCTTGATTACACCGCTATTTTGTTTTCTCCTTCGCAGGAATTTTTAATTTTCCCATCAATGTGGCTGTATGAGGGCTTGTTTTTTGCGAGACAAGTTGTATTTTTCAATGGCGCCATTTCCATATAATGTACATTTTTGGGGGGCACATTGAGCTTTGTAAGGGGAATTTTGACAATGTTCACTGTGCATTATACTGCAACCTAATGCTTTGTACTAATAGACTGCATTTTATGAGAAGATTGCTTGATCATTTGGTTGATTTTACAGTATACTACAATATCATAGTATTGCATATCAAGCGGGAGCAAGTTGGGTTTGTCAGATGTTAATCACAGCTGAGGACCCGGAGGAGAAGGGAGAAGTGTTTTTTAACCGCTTCTGCCTTCTCCTTTCCAAGCTACACGGCACTCAATGAGCGCTATGTACTAAAGAGTGAAAGTATGACTTCCACTATGCAACCTGGTGATCACATGACCGCCGGAAGCTCCCTGTTATAATAGAGCTGCAGGGTCCTAGAAGACCCTGGTCAGCTCTGTTAGTGACTATTGTTACTACAGGGAGATGTTTTCCCTGGTAACTGGGGCTCCTATGGATGCACACGCTACAGTGGAAAAATATGAATGACCCCCAGAGGCCTTAAATGAGGTCATGAGGGACATAGATGATAACAAAAATAGTTGAAAAATTAAGTTAAAAAAATTACAGAATAAAATAGAAATATATACATAAAAAAGACAAATGACTAACCACCGCCGCCAACCAAAACCAACGCCATATGTGTCCTGTAGTCCAAGACTATGCAAATATATATCAAAACGTCCAAAACAAAATTCCCATACTTTATTTTAGCGTAAATATACTAATTTAAAAACCAACTATACATTTTTCAAAAATCTTTTTTTTTTAGCTTTTTAACCCCCCAAAAACTAATAAAACTTTCCGTGAAAGATAGAAAAAAATACCCCTATATGTCACGGAAAAAAAATGCAGCAAAAATAATTTTGGTAGCTGAAGGAAAATAAATAAGGCAGTAAAATCCCTAAAAAGTGTCTGGTCCTTAAGGGGTTAAACAACATTAGTGCAGAAATACTGAAATACAGGGACATCCTCCTTACACATTACAGTAAGATACTTGGAATGCTAATTACAGGGTCATTAAACTTAAAAATAGCCAAATTAACAGGCACACATATTAGTTACACAATGTCCCATATTAGACTCTGAAGTATGTAAGACAAGTCTTGTAGGTCCCACCCAGGAGAATTTATTTTACCCCCTTCTTTCTCCCCTTCCAGGGCTAGTGCGCATTAAATAATAGTCTGGAGACCGGGAGGAGCTTGTATCCCGCTAGGAGGCAGCTTGCTGCAGCAGAGATCTTCTGCAGTGGAGGCTTCACCTGCTTAGTTTCTCCCCAGACTCAGGACCCTTTTACACGGGCTGATAAATCATTCAGATTCCGGCATCCAGCAGAATGCATCATTCAGTGTAAATGCGGCCCCGACCGAACGACGAATGAGACATCCTTCACTTCTTGTTTGTCGTTCAGTTTCTGAATGCAGAGAACTGCATGATGGACCGTCCATGTGAACCTATGAACGCCGGCAGTCGATCCCCGGCCGCTCTGCCTGCGTTTACTAGTGGGGATCCTTCCCGTGTAAAAGCACAGGTGAGATTATCGCTGGGACGAGCTGTATGACTTCTGCGCCATACAGGTCGTCCGTTTAGAATGGCCCTTTAGGCTGTTGTTCCATACGAAGGTAAATTGGAAAAGCAAGGAGAGATCGAGCAAGTCTTCATAGAATCCTAGACTGGTAGAGTTGGAAGGGTCATCGGGTCCTCCGGGGTCATCTGGACCTCCGGGGTCATTGGGTCCTCTGTGGTCATCGGGTCCTCTGGGGTCATCTGGACCTCCGGGGTCATTGGGTCCTCTGTGGTCATCGGGTCCTCTGGGGTCATCTGGACCTCCGGGGTCATCGGGTCCTCTGTGGTCATCGGGTCCTCTGGGGTCATCTGGACCTCCGGGGTCATCGGGTCCAACCACCTGCTCAGTGCAGGACATGATTTATATATGGTACAGTACATAAAGTCCCTCTTCCCCATATGGGGAGGCCAGTATTATATGAAGCGTTATAGATAGGGGCCCTGGTACAGACGTTGCATTAGGGCCCAGCAGTTTCAGGTTAAATCTGTGTATGATGCATGGAGGAGGGGTCGGCCCGTTTTTTGCAGATTTGTCCAGGAGCCTTAAGTTAGGTCTCTGGCCGTTATATAGTCAAAATATAACTACCTACTACATATTGTAGACTGCAATCCCTGCCAGCCGCCATCAACCCCCCCTGCAGTCAGACCGATTGAGCCACTATACGGCTTAAGTCTGACCATTGTCTGTGTATAGCATCCCACACTCTCCACCTCGCCATACCGCGCAATCTCTACCCCGCCATACCGCGCAATCTCTACCCCGCCATACCGTGCACATCTCCAACCCCATTACCCTCCGTATCCCACCATTATCTGTAGTATGTAAGCTCGTTGGAGCCCCGCACCCCTACTGTCTCCATCAACTGATTACTACATGTAACCGGGGTTTTGTGTGTTCGCCCTGTTTTGTAAGCGTGTGGAATATGTTGGCGCTATATAGATATAGATTATTATTAATTATTGTAATGAAATACCCTCAATCACATGTCTTGGTATATACCTATACACCATGCCAGGCTTTAGCTACGTGTGACCCGTTTGATTGCACAAAGCACCAGTCACAAGCTTGTACAGGCGCACCAGGTAGATGTAGGCTGGAGGTAATCGCCTTCCTTAAGTAAACCCCACTAGATCTTTTTCCTTTATGTGACAGTGTCTTGTGGAGCAACATGAATCATCCGCATTCTGGCTTTATCTCCTTCCTTGGGATGTTCCAGTCAACCCATTGATGTCTCCACAACAGAATTGCTTAGTTCTACTGCTTTATTTATGCTATGAGCTTGGTTCTGCTATTGTATCTATGTACTGAGGTTGGTTCTGGTGCTGTATTTATTCTGATCTATGTGCTTGGTTCTGATGCTGTATTTATGTTATGTGCTTGGTTTTGGGACTTTATTTATTTTATGAGCTTAGTTCTGATGCAGTTTTTATGGCATGAGTTTGGGGAGATGTATTTATGTTATGGGCTTGGTTCTGATGCTGTATTTATGTACAGAGGTTGGTTTGCGCCTTGTGTATGTTATGAGCTTGTTTCTGGGACTGTATTTTTATTATGAGCTTAGTTTTGATATTGTAGCTATGTACCAAGCTTGGTTCTGGTGCTGTATTTATGTACTGAAGTTGATTTTGGTGCTGCATTTATGTATGAGTGGTTCTGGTATGTTATTTTTTCACTTTGCTTTCCTAGTGTGGGTATGCGGCTAGCTTACATTTTTTTGCACAAGCTGAATACAATCAGACTGCCTATCAGTGCCATGGATATGTAACTTTTTCTACTTATGATTGGAGAGGGTGCCATGTAATGTAAGGTCCGCACTCATATATAAAGCCGTACATACGGTCTCTACTGCCTGATGTAGAGCTTATGCTGACGTCTGAAGATTCTTTGCCCGTGGGTGTGAAGTGAGAACAAGACTAAAACATCTGCAGCCTTAATCTCATTAGGGATGAGCGCCGTGCTATATAATAGATGAGCGGTATATTGCTTGTATCTACTTTTTGCATTAATATATATGGACTCATATCGTGTACCTGCTGTGCTGAGCAACAGGAAGCAAAATAATTCATAGCCCCTAGCTCTTTATCCATCGTCTAATAAAAGTGCTCGCCCCGGGGGCCGTGGAGGTAGGAAAGTAACACAAGGCAAATAATACAAGTAAATACATAAAAGAGGTTAAAATGATACATTTTTACATAAGAATCAGCAGCTTCTTGCAAAACTTGTTGACCTTTTTCCAGTTTAGGATGAGTGGACGGTGGAGCTGCTCGCCAAGACACTATAAATTGTGCGTATGACTCAGAGAGAGGATATGGTGAGGGTTACGCGGGGTGATGGAGTTAGAAGCACGGCCTGAGATGAAGAATGTTCCTGTGTTATATCACAGCAGATGGAACCAACTCCGCTTCATAAACAGACTGTCAGCTTGGCCAGTAGATTGCATGGAAAAACAATTGCAAAACTCACACCTCCTACAGTCACAGGAAGTTCAGCCCCCCTGTAATTATGGATTATTATGTCCTTGTGGTCAAGATGTCCCATCATCCGCTGTCAGTATAAAAAGTCATGAGGACAGAACCAAAACATTGCTGCTCAAAAATATCCAACCCGGTCTGAAAGTGACGTCCAGGCCGGGGAAGCAGAGATGGCAGCACCGCTTCTCTGACTATCTGCGGTTCATTAGTCTAAGACACTACACAACTACTTTGATTGACCAGTACTGACCACATGGGACATGCTGGCCTTCAGAGAAGCATGTGTAGTGACTCAAGGGAAATAGGATAGGATAGATATGTATTTTAAGTGTTTTTACATGTTATGATGGTTTAATATTGTTGGAGTATTCGTTCAATTTAGGTAATACTCAAGGGTATGCCTAATTGTATATGCGATGCATCGGAGAAGAGCACAGTGAGAAACAGTCAAGTGATGTTTCCAAGCTCTTCTTCTGAACATGTGTATTATTGCATAGTTTGGCCGCCTGCAGACGGCCGAGTCGGATTCCGCTGTGAGAAGTCTAGCAGCGGGACCTGACCTGAGCCACTGCAGGGACCAGTGAGGCTCTCACCTGCTCCTGCGGGTCCGGCTCTGTGATGTGCCTGCTGCTGGCCAGCCGGCGCATGCACAGAGCGGAGCCGGCCCGGCACTACTGAGATTTCTGTGCGGGCCTCTGCGAGACCCGCACAGAAATAGGACACACCGCAATTTGTTTCCCGCGTGTGATTTCACACCGACAAATCACGGCCGTCTGCCTAGGATTGCGTTTTGCAATGCAGTCCTATGCAGGCGGACACGGGCGGAAATTCTGTGGGAAATCCCACTGCAGAATTTCCGCCTGTGTTCAGAGGGCCTTTATGTAGAGGAATGAAATAAGGTATAACAATTGTCCAACTATCATAAGTAGCGTAAGCATTTTTCTCCAGCATTTTATGGCTAATCACAGCCAAGCTCTTTTATGATGTTTGAATCCATTAGTTTATATTATATCCCCCCAGCACACTGGTTCTAGCCCGCCTGTTCTGCTTTTGACCACTTTTATGAGTCTTTTAACCCAGGGGGATAATGTGCAGAAGTTAAGTGCTAAGTTATCCTTACAATATCTTATAATATCCTCTTTGTATGGGCGGAATTGATATCTATATTGAAGTATCAGAGGGTTTGATATAGAGGGATAGAACAGCCTCCGTTACTCAGCATTATCTATTGTATTTGTCTTCAGCCCCTTAGCTTTATGCTGCTGGAAGACCTCACAAGTTTATAAAAACCCTCGCAGTGTTCCAGAAGCTTCAGAAAGGAGAGTACATGAGGTGTAGCAATGGGTGCAGACAGCAGGTCTGGGTAAAATCATCTACAGCCTTATTCCTGAGTCTGAGGAAGGAGCGAGGTGCCCGATACAATGTTGCAGGATTCTTCCCAGAGCCCCAGTGAAAAATCTGGAATTTGATGTAGGCAACAATATATCCAGTCACCATCTCTGAACCATCATCAGCCTGTTTGCGACCTGGAACATAAATTTTGCTGTTAACCCCTTCCTGGCGCTTCTTTCCATACTACATGGGCTTGCCCCATACTACACCACAACACCATTTCCCAGGAGCAAAGACCACCACATACCATCTTGTCCTCCATCATTCACTGTTGTGCAGCTGGGTAGGAGTTAGATACATTAGCCACCATTGACACTAGTCTCCTACCCTGGCTCGTTGCCCATGTAGTGTCTTAGATTACCAAGGCATACTAGTGCACAGTGTGCATCAGGTAGTCTGAGAAGTGATGCAGCCATCCTTGTTTCGCCAAGCCTGGAGGGTCACTTGAGGCATCGTTTCTCGACTCCAGTGCCCAAGTTCCCCCAAAAGGTCATGATTGGAGGTTATCCCACCTGCGCAGTACTAAGGAAATCCTGGGAACATGACCCGTTGGATGGACTTGGGGATTGGAGTAGACAGACCAACACTACTCTTAAGCATATGGACACTCAAGGATCACAATTCAAACCTTGTGACAAGGCCTTCACCTATCCTGTGTCTTCTTATGTATCAGAGGGGCTTCTTAACTCCCTCAGATGCCAGGACTTGGGTGAAACTGCTTCCTCTGCACTCCTTACAGCTACACCCTTAGGTATGAGTTCAGGTCGGTCAAGATCTTCCACTTAAAGCTCCGTAAAGTATTTACTGACCGGGCTGCCATGTCTCCCGCCACCATTGTTAAACTTTTGGTGTTTGACCCAGTGAGCCGCATATCTGGAGTTACTCTTTAAGACTTCATCAGGGTCCAAACCCAAAAGGAAGGGGGCAGCAAACTTTACCTTTGAATATAAGCATTTGGGTAAGACATTTTGTTCTCCAAGTTGCCATTTATACCACTCTGTGGACCCTGGCATCGTGATCTCTGACTGGTCGCTTGGCTATGAAATCCGATAAAAGGGGCGGTCAGGGGAGAAACAATGAAACTGAATCTGCTTAGTGCGGCTCATAAGCATAAAAACTCATTCTCACCTTCCCTGATCCCCCGCAGCTCTTGTTCGCACGGCGCCCGGTCCCATGCCGCACTGTTTTTTAGACTCCGGCGATGAGGTCCCTTCAAAGAAACATGTGACTCCGGCAGATACGGTTGTACGTAACTCTGGATCAGTTGGCGGCAGCGATCACATGACCCTGCGCTCGGACGTTATCACTGGAGCCAGTAGAAGAGTGCAGTGGGGGACTAGGCACCAACGTAAGAGGAGCTACCCGGGCGGATGCCGAAAGTCACGGGACTACCTTTTAAGGAATTGCCCATTATTTCCTATGAGATCTTAAAAAAATATTGCACTTGCACGCCACGCGATTTGCACGTGAGTGTGACGCGGTTTTTACCACTGAAAACTATTGGAAGCACTTGCGATTTTTTTCACGCACGTGAAAATCCCGAGTACATGGATGGAATGGGATTTTAAAGCAAAAATGCACCGCGGTCGCATCCAGAATCACAATTTTCTCGGACTCATATTTTACGTGCGCCAAAATACGCTCACACGTGTCCATCTGAAGGAGCCCATCCACTGACTACAGTGAGCGCCCGACGCCTGGCACATCAGTGAATGGCATCCAGCAGACTTCAGTCTATGGAATCTGCTGGTAGATGTCACTCGGTAACATGTTTACCTGCTGCCATTAATTGTATTACCGCCAGCGACTTCCATCATTCTCTTCATGAAATATCATCCGTGCTTCCAAATGACTTAAGCACAATTGATTGCACATTCTGCAGCTAATGACTTCATGCTGAAAGCAATCAGGAGGAGTCTCCGGCGAGCTCTCCTAGGTGCTGCTACAACCATCACAGCATCACAGACATGGATTTCCTAAACGGACCTCAAGCAACAGTGAAAATATATGGAGAAAAGGGGTTCAGAATCAAAGCCGCCCATAAGAGGCCGCTAGGATCGTATATCCCATATCATACACTATCCTACCAGACATTTGCAGGATGAATGGAGGGAAATACCAGCTGAAGTGTATCAAGCGTTAGTAGAAAGTATCCACGGGGAGTATTTGATGTCATTGGGGCCAAAGGAGCCCCACTAAGAATTATCATATGGAAACAAATACTACTTGTGATTCTTGCTCCGGTGTTACTTTTGGTAGGATGGTGTATTTGGAGGACTCTGCTACCTACTACAGATCGGGTACAGAAGCTTTGCAGGAGGGCTTATCACTTCTCAGTCTGGTAGGGGGAGAGCGCTCTATATAGAGGAGGCAGCAGCCTTCTCCCCTTTTTACATCCAGAACACATGCGCGCTCGGCTGAGCATACGTGTCTATGGGGGTGTCCAACGATATAGCTTGAGGGGGCCACAAAGGCCTCCCTGCCACTTAGGCCGGTCTCATATGACTGGATTTGAATTGCGGAATCCGCGATGGTCATCCGCGCAGACGATTGGCAGTATTCCGTACGCATTACAAAGACAGAGCATTCACAGGAGCGGAAAGCGTTTGCACTTTCCAATAGCAGAAATATCGGCCCCTACGGACAGGAAGCTTCTTGTAGTTGCTGCAGATTAGTTGGAGGTGCTGACATGTTCTGACCGGCTGACAGGAAGGGATCAGCGATTGATGCTGCTTGCGCCAAATTCTGACCTCCCAAGGAGTCTCATCTTTCAGTTTTTTTAATACACAATGGCACAGGAACTGATTGTCTGCTAAGCATCTGCGAGTTGTGTGTTCGGACACGTTAGTTGGAGCTCCAGTGTTGTATTCAGCTGACTGTGCAGCCTGTTGGTCAGAATGATTCCTGACATCCTCCTCCTACCCCTTTTGGTGAATGTGAACGACTAAATGATCGCGGTTTACACGGGGGTAAGCTGCTGATTGGTGGAGGTCTTACCACTTAGACCCTCGTCCATCTCCAGAATGGGACTCTCGTCCCCCACTCTGTCACTGTGGGGGTCCCTTCTCCCCCCGCAGTGATGTCAGTATGAATGAAGCGCTGGGCGAGAATGTGCATTGAGCGCTCCATTCATTTCAATGGGGCATCCGGAAATACCCCAGCGGGTGTCGTCCGGGTGTCTCGGCAATCCCATTGAAAGTGAATAGAGTACTAGTGTGCTTGTATGACCAGCGCTTTATAAGGCTCCTTCGCACTGGGAAGGGTGCAGTAACCCAGCAGTAAGGAGGGCTGGGGACACCAGATCCTGTTCTTAGGATTGACAGGGTCGCAGTAGTGAGACCCCCAGCGATCAGCAAGTTATCCCCTATCCTGTGGAGAGGGGAAAACTTGAAATTCCGGTATGACACATTAAAAAAAAAAAAAAAAACACAACAGAAGTAATGGTTACTGTTTGATAAAGTGCATTTAGGTTGTTTGAGACCGCGAGCTCCGAGATACTTGTAGAATATATACGATCATGGTTGCTGCTGTGCAAATCCAACACTGGAAATCTTAAAGGGGCCCCCCGGCCAAAACACATTTGTCCATCTCTGCCCCCCTCACCTGATTGTCTGTCACTCTCTGGATGTCTCCTTTATGTATTCCAGCCCCTTCCCTTTAGTACAGCCCCCTGTCTGATACTAATCAGGCACCATTTTGATGGTGAGATTTTTTACTTTTGGTTTCACATCAATCCCATGATGCATCAGCATAGCATTAGCTAGAGGCTATACCATTTTTGCCTGCTGAGGGGACAGTTTAATTATCATTACCTTCTATAGTAATCTAAATAAGCTAGAGCCCATGAGTATAAAGTCAGAAGGATGAGCTGTGATCTCCTCTATTATAATTGTGTGATCATCATCATCAGTAACTGTGATAGGAATGGCTGTGTCCCCCCTCTAGGCAGTCACAAACTGATTACAGCAGAGCAATAGACAAAGTGAATGAAATGTGTGTTGGATTGCTGCCCAGCTGGAGGTCCACAATACTGCTGGGGACAATATTTGGTTTCACTATTACTACTGAGGCCACTATGGGAGTCACTGTTACTACTGGGGCCACTATGGAAGTCACTGTTACTACTGGGGCCACTATGGGAGTCACTGTTACTACTGGGGCCACTATGGGAGTCAGTGTTAGAACTAGGGCCACTATGGGAGTCACTATTACTACTGGGGCCACTATGGGAGTCACTGTTACTACTGGGGCCACTATGGAAGTCACCGTTACTACTGGGGCCACTATGGGAGTCACTGTTACAACTGGGGCCACTATGGGAGTCACTGTTACAACTGGGGCCACTATGGGAGTCACTGTTACAACTAAGACAAGTTTTTTTTAATATTTAGTAAGTTTGCCTATAGTTTCTGCAGACCGCATTATATTCTTCTTTAGATATTTTTTGATAAACATATTTTCTTCCTCTTTAACATGTGTACAAGTTCTGTGTTCATCCATCCTGGTCTCTTTAAATGCTTCCCATTCTTCTTCCTTTTAGGGATTGGTAACGATTGTGCTTTGAGAAGCTCATTTCACAATATTTCCCAACCTTCTTGGACATTTCTGTCCTTAAGAACATCCAGCCATTGGATTCTTCCTCTCCTCATTCTGAGTCCATTAAAATCTGCCTTTCTGATATCCAACCTTGAGGTCTGAGTTTTCTCAGGTTTCCTCCCCTTGTTATCCAACATTCAAGGATATCATGATCACTGCCTCCTAAGGTCCCAGCCACCCTTACTTCCTCAACCATTCCATCTCTGTTGGTAAGAATTAGGTCCCAGATAGCAGATCCCCTTGTTTCCTCTTCAACCTTTTGGAAGATAAAGTTGTCAGCAAGAGTGGATAGGAATCTGTTGGATCCATTACTTTTACCTGAGAGATTCTCAACAAATGTCTGGATGGGTAAAATCTCCCATGATCACTATGTTGGGCTTCTTTGAGAGCTTGGCCATCTGATGTAGAAAGAGTTCCTCCATATCTTCTGCTTGACCAGGTGGCCTATAGTAAATGCCTACAATGGGGTCCTTTCTGTTGTTCTCTCCTTGTATTCTTACCCAAACAGTTTCTACAGAACTCCCAGCTCTGTACCGTACCATTCATTTCAATGGGGTCGACAGATATAGCCAAGTAGCCCCTGCTTAGCAGTCCCATTGAAAGTGAACTAGTGAAGCTAGTGGGCTTGTAAGTCCATCGCTCCACTCAGTCTTCTCCTCACTGCATGGGGTGCACTAACCTCACAGTGACAGGAGAGCAGGACACGGGACCCCCATTCTTGGGATCGGCGGCGGTCTCAGTGGTGAGACCTCCACCAACCAGCAAGTCATCCCCAATTAGGATCATCCCTACATAATGGAATGTAAAAAAAGGGAAATATTTCAGCTTATCTCTGCTTGATTCCGTTTCGTTTCATTTCCTTTTAAAAAGCAGCAACTGAATGGAATCAAACAGAAAGAAGCTGAAATATTTCCTGTTTTTATAAACCCACTGAAATCAACGGGGAAGAAAACTGGAGCATTTTATTCTCTTTTTTATTTCCATTTCTCCACTCCACATATGTAAGAGAGAAATAGAGATGGTCACGGGGGCTGACACCAGTGAGAACAAGCCCTAACCTTGTAAACGCATTTTGCATATCCATACATGACCCCCCCCATGTATGACATCACCATTCTGCAGTAAAGTTCTGTATAATTAATAGGACTCTTGTAATTTAGTCTATCAAATAATTAAAAGACAACATATTTTTAGATTGCTAAATTAATTATCGCTCTCCCATTGTTTTATGGGAAATTGGATACCCAGGGAGATAGAACTCTGAATATGCCTATCTAATCAGGTTGCTGTAATCTAATTAGATGAATTCCCAGCCGTCCTCTCGCGTCTCCAGGCAATCACTTAACAAGCAAATTAATTTTCAAAGTTTTTTAACAAGTTAAGCCACTCCAGTAATCAGCGCCTAGTTCCAGGGTACAGTAATCGCCCCATTATTGGCGTGACGGTTTTATAAATGCTAAGTGTACTTGCTTCGGCGCACTGCGGCAGATACGATGGAACTGCAATTACTGTATCCTAAAATCAAGAGGATTCTTCTCTGTTTTGGTTAATTTCTTCCCGCCCTCCTGTGGTTCCTCACTTACCCCAATAATGGAAGCTGTAAGTGAGCACCGTCCTGCAGTGAGGGAGCGCGGCGCCACTCCTTTGTTCACAGTTTTCGGACACTTTACTGTTAAAGTATCCTTTTAAGTTACTGGCACTTTAAATGTTCTTGTGAGTGCGGAGAGGTGAGAAGAGGAGGAGGATTTGTAAGGAGCGGCACTGGGCGTTTCGAGCATGCTGAAGGAGATAGTGAGGTATATGCATCTTCTAACCCACTTGTTGCTCCTAGCCTATGTAAGGGGGAGCCGTGCAAATGGCAATGCATTTATGAAAAGTCATGCACTTGTGTGAACACATATTCATATGATCGAATGTTTTGGCACCCCATTGGGACTCCTTCCCTGGAATTGGCGCGAGTTCCTGCAGGCGAGAGAGAGGAGGACGGCGGTGAGAGGGAGAGACTTTCCCAGTGGAGTGCAGCTGAGGATTTTGGTGTGACTGCCTGAATGGAGTGCAGCTGAGTGACAGAGTGGGCTGGATACTGCTGACTGAGCTAACCCCGTGTCCAGAAGGACTAGTGAAAGAGAGTTCTGCTGCAGAAGTTCCTGTTGCAGATTCACTGTCCGAGAGATCACATGTAAAACCACCACATAGGAGGACACAGCATTTAACAGTGACCTGGATTGGAGACCACTGAGGGACTTGGGAGGACTCCACAGATTGTCAGTGAGGACGGGCCTCTATAAAAACCGACTGTGTGCACACGAATAACTGGCATTAGCAAGCAGGCCTGCTAGTCAGGGACGGGGACATACTGTGTTATACATTCTAACGTCCATAGTTCTGTTAGCTCATACATGTAGTAAAGTATTTTCATGGAACTAGAGAATAGACTTGGTGTTAAAATCCGCTCGTCTTAGTTGTACGGGTTCTTCGGTCAGCCTCTTTTTTGACAAAATACTGTGTGACATGTCGCCATAGTTGAGTTCATATTGAATTCAGAGACTTTAATAGGCCATTTCAGGGAATACTTTGTTAAATTTGTGTGAAGTCCGTTTCTATGTGTCGTGACTGTCATATAATATATTCTATTGTTCCTCTGAACCCGCATTTTTATGAACTGATTGTCCTCTACAGTTCTTAGTTATAATAAAAGTATATATATTTTTGTAAGCCTGGGGTCGCATTGTACTCCAGTTCCTGTGTTGCCTGCCCTTACCGCGACAGCTACGCCAGGCCCACTTGGAGAGAAAGGAGTTGCCAGATATATTACGGGACCCCAAAACACACCTCTGCTGACCAGGGGTGAACTGCCAGCTACAGCCTGATGATCCCTGCTCTGTGTCACGGAATCGGCTACCGCCATTTTTAAAGTGTGGAAATCGCTGCTGTTAGTAAAGGTTCGGATTGTCAAGCAAGTTGCCTCAGAATGTGGCCAAGCTGTCACCTCTTCATGTCCCCTACCTCGTAGGTGGAAGACCTTGCTGCAGAAAATTTGCCCGGACCCATCCATGGCTGTATCCCATAACAGGTGAGCCATCACCCAGACTCCTGCCCACTCTATCATCCCTTCACTGCTGGCCCATTCCAATACCAGCCTTCAGTCTACCTAAAGTCATGTGAGAGTCAAGATCTGTTCTGCTCTAAGGCCCATATTGGTGGCTACGGTACTTTTACCCCATTTGGGGCAGATGAGTCAGGACAGCTGAGAGTTAAGGCAACCTTCCGGCCGGGAGAAACAAAGATGACTTTCGGCTGATGATCTGCTTAGAATGTCCGCACATCCCACAGCAAATCTCCCCCGTGTGGACCCGGCCTTATTCTATGTTTCAGAAGATACTGCACTCTCTCACCTACAAAGTCTTTGCGCTCTCGGTGCCTCCTTCACCGGGCACCCGGTGGCCTCTAGTGTGCGCTGCGCCACTGGTCAGGTGATGCAGAAATGGCCTGCGGCGCTGCGCTCACTATAGGCTGCAGGTGCTCAGGATATCAGAGGTAATATCATGAGTTGTGATAAACCACACCCTAGCCACGCCCCCTGACAACACCCCATTTTTTGGTAGGGGTACCTTATGGTAAAATTTTTTCCCAGGGGTGCCCCAAGGCTGAAAAGCTTGGGAAACGCTGTCTTAGACTAATGATGCATGCGACTGCACAGGGAGCATCAGGTAGTCAGAGAAGCGGTGCAGCCATCTCTGTTGGGGCAGTTTAACCACAGCTGTCATTTGAAGCTCCAGTGCTCCAACGTTATATGTGTGTCAGGACTCTTCATCTACCAGGCACTACTTATGGGCCTCAGTGCCACTGCTACCAACGAACCCCTACAGATACAGTCATGGTGCATGCAGTATGAGTCAGTCAGCTGGACCTCCCTGCGGCAGCCTTTTCATATTCATTTTTACATCCCCGCTTTCAAAATATCATTTTTTTTTGGGTGACATGACGACCTGAGAGTTTATTTTTGGCTATTTTTTGTGGGGTGAGCTATATTTTTACATGGAATTGTTTAACAAACCTTTTTTTTTAATGCAATGATTTGGAAAAGGGATTTTTTTTTAAATTTCTTAGATTTTTTTAAATTTACTAATCAAATAAAAATACTTTTTTTTTAGTCCTCTTAGGGAGCTTGAACTAATGATTGTCTAATAACTGGTACAATATGCTGCAGTACCTCAGTATTGCAGTATACTGTAGCTTTACAGGCATTCTATTGAGCCTTGTCACACTCAGAGCTTGATGGGCAGAAATCCATAGCAGGCCTAGGAGCCTTCACAAAGACCCAGGCTGCCACGGTAACCAAACAGGCAGCCCATAATCTCCTTTGGGTGACAGTAAGAGCAACCCCCTCTGTCAGGCCTTCTAAACAATGCTGTCAGAACTGACAGCGGCATCCAAAGAGTTATTGATGGGGATCAGAGTTATGGCTAAGGGCGGGCTGATAGATCGCTGAGATTCTTGCATCCAACAGGAATCTGACTGATTATTGCTTAAAGTAATGGCATGCCGAGACTGAATGTCCAACAGGGGGAAAAGGGAAGGGACTTGTTATTTGTATAGCGTCAACTTATTCTGGGTACTCATTTTACTGACCTTGGAAGGCTGAGTCAACTTTGAGTCGGCCACCTGAACCGTGCGGGGATTGAACTCGCAACCTTCAGGTCGTGAGCGAGAGCTTAGGACCACCTTCCGCTGTCCCAACAGGAATTTGTTGACTTCTTGTTTGTCGTTCACTTTATGTATGCAGAACACTAAACAACGGATCGGCCTTGTGAACAGGCAGTATCACTAATAAATGACGGCCTGCTTACTGTGAAGGGAGGTGGGAGGGCCAGAACAATCCCCATCCGCTCCCCCTCCTTTCACTGAGCGATGATCGTTCCTGTGTAAAAGCACAAAAATGGTTATCGCTGGGATGACCTGTCGGGAATCTGCGGCCGATAGAACCATAGAATGGTAGAGTTGGAAGGGACCTCCAGGGTCATCGGGTCCAACCCCCTGCTCAGTGCAGGATTCACTAAACCATCCCAGACAGATATTTGTTCAGCCTTTGTTTGAACACTTCCATTGAAGGAGAACTCACCACCTCCTGTGGTAACCTGTTCCATTCATTGATTCCCCTCACTGTCTAATATCTAATTTGTGTCTCCTCTCTTTCAGTTTCACCCCATCCCTTCTCTTCTGCAAGCTAAACATTCCCAGATCCTTTAACCGTTCCTCATAGGACATGATTTGCAGACCACCATCTTGGTAACTCTTCTCTAAACTTGCTCCAGTTTATCTATGTCTTATTTAAAGTGGTGTGCCCAGAACTGGACATAGTATTCCAGATGAGGTCTGACTAAGGAAGAGTAGAGGGGACAATGACCTCACGTGATCTAGACTCTGTGCTTCTCTTAATACATCCCAGAATTGTGTTTGCCTGTTTGGCTGCTGCATCACATTGTTGACTCATGTTCAGCCTATGATATATTAGTATACCCAAGTCTTTTTCACATGTGCTGCTGCTTAGCCCAATTCCTCCCATTCTGTATGTGCCTTTTTCATTTTTCTTGCCCAGATGTAGGACTTTGCATTTCTCCTTGTTAAATACCATTCTGTTAGTCGCCACCCACTGTACAAGCTTTTCTAGATCTTTTTAAATCCTCTCTCTCTCTTCCCTAGTGTTAGCTATCCCTCCTAGCTTTGTGTCATCAGCAAATTTGATCAATTCCCTATCAATTCCCTCCAGATCATTTATAACAATGGGCCTAGGACAGACCCTTGTGGTCCCCACTGGATACATTCTTACACTTGGATGTGCAGCCATTTATGACCACTCAGTGATCGGTTGTCCAGTAGTTGTTGCTGGGCATTGACTGTCAAGGACAGCCTGAAACCTGTTGCATATAGTGCAGGCTATATACATTTGGTATGGCTGTAATCCTACTCATCCACAGAATTAAAATAGCATGTCATCTATAGCGCATGATGAACACCACAAAACCCTAAAAAACAATCCCAGAATCGCAGTTTTTGTTAATCTTGCCTCAAAAAATGGACTAAAAAGTAATGAAAATATCATATGTTCCCAAAAACGGTAGAATTGAAAACTCCAGTCCATCCTGCAGATACATGTCCAATCCCCACACAGCTCTTTCAGCGGAAAGCTAAAAATGTTATGGCTGCTAGAATGCAGCGATGCAAAAGCAACTTTTTACTAGTGTTTATGGTGCGCCAAAATAGTAAAACATAAAAACCTAAATGAATTTGTTACCGCTGTAATGGTGGTGATCCAGAGAACAACCTCATGAAAAGCAACTCTACATAGAAAAACAAGGCAACGTTTTGGGGGTTTCCTCCTCTCAATCCCCCCCAACCCCTACCCTTCCTTTCTACCTTTCCCTAATAGATCCTTTTGCTGTAACATAGTAACATAGTATGTAAGGCGAATGAAGACAATGTCCATCCAGTTAATACTATTAAGAAATACAACTTGTCCCTCAAAAGACAAGACCCCACAGGACCGTGTCGAAAGCAAAACTTAAAAAGTAATGGCTTTCAGAATGTGACAATGGAAAGAAACGTAAAACCACTTGGTCATTAGGGCCCAAAACGGGCCGATCATTAGGAAGTTAATACTGTGAAGCTCCACATATTCTATGTAGATGAAAGATGCAATAAAAAACGACAAAGCCAACTCTCCCATGTCTCGTCCTGCATTACACATTCATTAAGGTTACGAGGCCGGAGTAATTAGTCATCATCACCGTCCACAAGTTTTGCTATGTGGTTTGAAGGGCCGTCATCCCACACTATGTTTCCACATGGCTTCCTTATAGGCTGATAAATATATAATAACCAGTAAAACACCACATAAATGAAGGGGCTCGCCCTGCAGCAGATAGAGGTGTTTTCACAGTTCGGTTTTATTAGCTTAGTCTTGGCCGACATTCCTTGGCCGTATCTGCCGCCTGATATCCGTCTGCTGCCTGCTTAATGATTTAAGTACTTTAGCTACGGAATTAGCTGGTTGCAGTGTTGAGGTTTGGACAGACGGAGCGAACGCCCCCTCAACGCTCCTCACTCGTCAGGAGTCCATGCATTGTGTCTGCAGCTTGCAGACGTTCACAAGAGCGCACATACGCAGCACAGCACCAACGCATTTCGTACGTCTGTAATACACAGCGGATAGATGCCACTTGTTTCAACGGTTTCACTCACAGCTGCATACTTTTAATGCGACTTTCGCTTGCGTGAAACAATAACGCAATGTGTCCTATCTTAGTGGTGCGTATTACTCACCGTAATAGCCATTGAAACCATGGGTTTGAGGTTTCACACGACCGTATGCGTTTTTTATGTTCGCCCTACGTAGCATATATTCGCATGGATGACTTTCGGACACAATCTAGTCCCTTTCTTAATTGGCGTACTTAAAGCGATTCACACGGGACGCTGAATGTTAAAAAATATACAGAAGTGATGGCAAGCAACGATCGGCAGAAATCCTTGGAATGGCATTAAAATGCCTAATTAGGGGAGTGGTCTTCTTTTCTTTGCGCTGTACGCAGGGTAACTCCTCCCCCTCCCTTGTTTCCAGCTGCCATAGACGTCTATAGGAGCATCCTGCGTATCGTCCAAAGACAGGGCAAGACCGATCTTATCACACGCTATATAAAATCTGAAAACGATCTCGTACGTCCTATCTTATCACGCGCGCAAATTTTATGCGGAAAAAACCCTTACATTTGAATGAAGCCATTGAAATCCAGCGTTTCGCACGGTCGCGGTTTAGGTGCTTTTTTTTTAATGCGCTGAAATCCCTGCGCAAATACGGTCGTGTGAAGAAGCCCCTAGTGCGATTTTTATTTTAAACGTGTAAATACACTGCGTTCTGACCAAAAAAACATTACCATTAGGCAGAGATACGCAAGACAACGGCGTATTTCAAACCGCGAATATTCTGTATGTTCATGGATTGAAATACATATATGCCTGTATGAATGCATCCTCAGGGCAGCGGCTCGCCTGTTGGAGTCGCCTGTTTTTTTCTAAGCAGATCTAAAACGTATAAAATACATAAATGTACTCAAAAATGGTACCAATAAAAACTCTGCCGCGCCGCGCAAAAAAACAATCCTCATCGTACGGCCGCCGACGGAAAAATAAAAAAAGTTCTGGCTTTTAAAAAGTGGAGATGAAAATTCCCCCAAAGAATTGTTGCATCCTTACAGCCAAAATGTGCCGTGTCACTAAGGGGTTAAAGTCAGAAAACTTTGCGCAAGTTGCGTGGTACAACATCATGTGACCCCTCCCCCTCCCCGGCAGGTAAATCCGACCCGCCCGTCACGGAGCCTACAGAGTTCTCAGAAGTTTTGCTAATAAACGTTCCAAGTAAATAACTAAATAAGCGCGCGGCGCTAATCCTCCGCGACCTACTCCGACAGGCGATGATTGCCGCCGTGCTTGACATTTCGCTAAAGGTTACCTATACAGAATCCATCGTGTAAGCACCAGAGAAAGCGTTCCTTCACACCAGCAAATTTATCACATGGGAACTTGTCGGAAATGTAATTACCTCCCGTCTATCGAGAAAAGCCTTTGAAACAAACCCGCTGATGCATCCTAATCAACCCGCAATGCTGGAAGAATATCCAATTACGTGACTGGCAGAAGGAGCCGCGAGTCGGAATCAACCAAGATGTTTCCTGAACTCCTCTGTTTGTTGAGCGCCACTCAGTTGGGTGATTATATACACACGGCTCGTCGCTTTATTACACCTTATTATGGATGGAAATGTAGAGCGCTTAGCGCGCCGCTTCCATTATTTAGTAGGACAACTGCCCATCCCGGGAGCATTACATGACCTCAGCCTTACATGGTGGATTTACGGGGGCCCTTGTGACCGCGTAGCGATGGGTATGGATTGTCTATTAATGGCCATCGGATGTGGGAAGGGGGTCATTATTAAAACATGTCATGATCTGTGCTGGAGGCTTTTAGATGCACCACTAGTTCACATTTGTTGGGACCCGGTAAGATGCCAAGACTCAGAATGCTGGAAGCCCGATGGGCTCCATCATAGTCAACAAGGTCCATTCAACCCCCATTGGGTCCAGATCCAGTGATTCTGGTATTTTTGTTTTTTCTGCTCCAAGGACTGACCTGAACATTTTGCAGGCATGATTTCCACGTGACGAAAACACGGTCATCTGTTTAAGCCTGACTGGCACGGCGCAAACATCATTATCATGGTCGCCTAACTATTCGCTTAGTCCGGCAGTCAGGAGACTATAATGGGCTATGGAAATAGTGTAGGTCGCTGAATGAGCATTCGACGCGCCAAGCGGACAGCATCTGCAGCGCGGACGTGGCGAATGCAGCCTTGATGTGAATATCCTATCGGTACACCACAGGTTGACCATCGCGCTGCTAATTGGCAACTTTGCTGTGCAAAAAACTGCACAGATAATACACCCGGTCCAACCTGGTCCCATACACAATTGTCTGTTTTTGAAATTGGCAGGGCAGATAAGTCATATCTACGGCCGTCATATAATAGGGTGAAGAGTTGTAGGGATTTCTGTTTCCCTCAGCAAGATTATTAATAAGGAGATCAAATGAAGCCTCCATCACCCACCCTACCGGCCCACCAAGTGAACCTCCTGGCAGTAGGGTTGCCACCTGGCCGGTAGCTGACTGGTTCGTCCGGTAAATAAGTGGAAAGGCCGGTGCTGGCATTTATTTTTTACCAGCCATATTACTTGCTCTCTGTGATTACGACCAGGCTGCAACCCCGCAGCATCAACTATGTAACTTACTCTCTAGCTCCCGTCCGGCCGCGCTGTTGGAATCATAGGCGGTGACTCCTGACCTCTCCTCCCAGTGTCCACGTTCTGCACGCACCGCAGACACCGGGAGGGGCAGGTATGTAGCTCTACAATGAAACCTTTAATAAACTCGTCTGTTTGATGAAATGGCTCTTGACAACGTCTTGACACAAAAACAACAACACAAATCAGTTTCAGAGGCCGACGTCTCCAAGGGTAACTGTGTCCCTTTTGATCACGTGATTGGCCCGAAACGGCATGGAACTGCATAAGATGTTTGTCCAAACGTAACCTGAAAATTACATAATGCATCGATGAAATCTTCCTGGAGTGGCGTTTTCTCCGCGAGCCGCTCTATGTTGACTGTCTAGATTTATTGCGCCTTTTCAGCCGTTCCCTTGCATCGGATATCAGAGAGCAGGAAGTGGGTCGTTCTCGCTACGCCCTACAATGTCCCAATCTTGTCTATTTGCTTTTTCATCCGGTGGCCAAATGAGCCGCATCCCGTGTTCTGCATTTACTGTTCCGAAGAAAGGGCTGCTCACGCTCTGCCGTTTTACATTACTTCAGGTCGGCAGGCGGTATTGTGTGACAATGTAAATAGGAATAACATGACGTTGGACCATTGAAATAATCCCATCAAGGGCTGAAAGACCCAGAAAAAGTCCAGCAAATCATTTGTTGTGCAGTGAAAGATTTTCTCTTAAAACGGCTGTGATGGAAAGGTTGGAGGGCGTCCCGGGGGGAACGTGCAGCCGTCACTGTGCTGGCAGCTGATCTGAGATAATGACCCTAATGGATGGCTGCTCGCAAGAACTGCGCCCCGTGACTGGCGGCTTATACCCTAACTCAGGCAGGAAATGTGCTGAGATGTATGTAGGTTTACTAGGTGCAAGAAGGCGACACATATACAATATATATGCTTTATCTGTGCACATCTACACTATGATGACAGAACTATTGGGACGCACATAGAAGGAGATGAAATTGGATTGTATTCCCATTTTTCCATTTGGTGTTGGGCCGCCTTTGGCCTCAATGACTGATGTAACCCTCCTTGGCCACTTTCTACCAAATTCCCATAGATGTGTGGAAGGATTGGCATGATGGTAGGCATGTCGGGCGCAGGGATACAGCATTGTAGTTCATCCCAAAGATGCTCAGTGGGATTGAGATCTGGACTTTGGGCGGCCAATGAAGTTTGCAGACGTTCTGCTCCTCCTCACTGTGTGCCATATGACATAGTGCTCGGTCATGTTGGTGGAGACATGGAGCTGTACCAGAGTATTACCACAGGGTAGGTGATGCCACATTGTCTAGAATGTCTCTGTACCCATTGGTGTTCAAGTTGGACTTCACTATAACCAATGGTCCCAGTTCTTCCCAGCAGAACCCCCCACACCATAACAGAACCTCCTTCAAACTTGGCTATTGGGACAATGCAGCAGTGGATTGGATGGGGGCCAGTACTTTTGTCAACATAGTGTACATATACATTTATACACTGACTGGCCCCTTGATTGGAGTAGCATGACATCACGTGACAAGTTTTCCGCAATCAGTTTTTAGTGTGAATCCACATTAGATAGGAAAATCCAGCGATCTGAGCAACTTCCAACGAGGCTGGTCACCGATGCTAGACTAGCCGGGGTCTCACTGCCAACCGCGCGTGGGGGGGGGGGGGGGGCGGGGGGTGAGTAGGGGGTTCTCGATGTGGAGAGTATACCGAGAATGGCAGGATGGAGAAAAAACATCCAGTGAAATGGAATCCTGTGCATGGAAACAATTGTTCACTGAAAGGGGTCAGGGGAGGATGTCAGGATTCATTTATAACAATAGGTGCTGCACAGTCAGGAGCAACCAAATACAATGCAGGTGTTCCAATTAATGTGTCCAAATTCATAACTTGCCGTTCCCTAACATGGATGGGCTATAACAGCAGGCGAACAGTTCCAGAACAGTTGTGTCAAAGAGAGACAGAAACGTGAGACTCCAGAACCCGACCTCGGTACTAACTGGGGGAGATCACACTTAGTAATCTGGTTTACCTTAAATTCTTGTTTTTTCACTGTGACGCCAATGTTCCTGAATCAGCAGCAGATTACCAAACTTGAATAAAGAGTAGTCCAACCACTGAAAGTACTTTTTCTACAAGAATCGGCAACGTGTGGTCTTTTACTTAAATGTTTTTTCAAGCAACAGAGGAACAATTCGTATGAAGCAACCTGAACAATATTAGATTGTTAGCAGTAGGCTTACATTCCTCGCCGGTTTTCCTTTGACTCGCACAGTTCGGGTTTCCCAAGGTATTACATCCACAGTCTCAGTTATCTGTTGGATCTCTCTCTCTTGGATGAAACTCTCTCAACTGGACGAACTCTAGACCTCTTTCACACTTGTAATTACCATCCGGCGGTTACTCACTGCTCTTGTATAACTTGCGGTTTCTGAATAGGAACATGCGGTTCTTGCTCTCTCACACCCACGCATTCTCAGCATGTCCTGGGTTCCAAAACCCCGAAAGGGCAAACTTCTGTACAGAGGGTCTCTGCCATGGCTGAGCTCTGGCAGAAGCAGCAGCCCATCTCTCCTTCATCTCCATCCCACAACCACTTTGCACCAACTCCTCACTCACAACCCTCTTCTTTGGTCTGTGTGTACGTGAGTGAGGTGCCAATCTACAACTAGACAAATTGATACATTTTTCAGACATCATCATACTTACCAGACATTAACCCTTTAGGCCTCATGTCCACGGGGTTAAAATCCGTGGCGATTCTCCCGCACGTGGATCCGCGCCCCATAGGGATGCATTGGACACCCGCAGGTAGTTAAATACCTGCGGATGTCATTTTTCCCTTCAGGCACGGATCCGCGTGCGGGAAAAAATCCGGACATGCTCCATTTTCGTGCGGGTCTCCCGCGGGAACGGCTCCCGCAGGCTTCTATTGAAGCCTATGGAAGCCGTCCGGATCCGTGGAACACCTGCACCATAATTAAAACTCACCTGTCCTGGATGCTGCAGGTCTCCCTTCCGTCGCGGCTGGATCTTCTTTCTTCGGTCCGGCAGATGTGCTCGGCGCATGGGCCTGGCACGCTGCCGGCGTGCCGAGCACATCCGCCAGGCTGAAGAAAGAAGATCCGGCTGGGAAGGAAGGAAGAACCGCAGCGTTCGGAGAGGTGAGTTTATTCTGATTTTTTTGGCCTCATGTCCGCAGGGCAGGAGGGACCCGCTACAGATTCTACATGAAGAATCCGCGGCGGGCCTGATTTTCCCCGTGGACATGAGGCCTTAATGCCTGGAAGTGTCAATACACATAATACTGTCTCATACCACACTCATGACAATGACACAAGACATACATAAAACATGCATTCTAAAGTGCCGGAGGGGACCCCAAACTCTGGGCCACTATATCTGCTGGGGCTGATACTCCCGCAGAACAATTTCATCGCTGAGTGAGATCTACGCCAAAACTGAAAATGTCTGAATAATTGTTCCCCCCAATGTGTTTACTAAACCCATCATGTGATGATGCATTACAACAAGCTGATCACGGCAGTTATCTATTTAGATGCCACAATCAAAGCTGACCATGCGTCTTAACAGTCAGCGAGGGGAATCATTCCTGTGCCCCTTGCAACATGATTGGGGGGTGCCAATAGACTGGCATGGTGGCCTAAAGCCTACTTAAAGGGGTTGTCTCGCGAAACCAAGTAGGGTTATACACTTCCGTATGGCCATATTAATGCACTTTGTAATATACATCGTGCATTAAATATGAGCCATACAGAAGTTATTCCACTTACCTGCTCCGTTGCTAGCGTCCTCGTCTCCATGGTTCCGTCTAAATTCGCTGGCAGCTTGCTTTTTTAGACGCGCTTGCGCAGTCCGGTCTTCTCCTTTCAGCACGAGCCGCTTCAGTGTGCTCCCCGCTACAGCTCTTCTGCGCATGCGCAGACGAGCTGTCACTGCTCGGGAGCGCGCTGGAGCGGCCATTCTGTACCATCCTCTGTTAGAGGAAGGTGCAGAAACTGGAGCTGCCCAGCGGAGAAGCCCAGCCCAGCCCAGCAGCCCCGAGAAGCCGCCCAGGTAAGTGATGGGTCGGGGGGTGATCTTCTCTAACAGGTGAAGGTCCCGGGCCACAGCGCTAGGTTCCGGAGCCCAGCACTAGGTTCCGGAGCCCAGGTGAAGGCCCCGGAACCTAGCGCTGGGCTCCGGGGCCTTCACCTGGGCTCCGGAACCTAGCGCTGGGCTCCGGAACCTAGCGCTAGGCTCCGGAACCTAGCGCTGGGCTCCGGAACCTAGCGCTAGGCTCCGGGGCCTTCACCTGGGCTCCGGAACCTAGCGCTGGGCTCCGGGGCCTTCACCTGGGCTCCGGAACCTAGCGCTGGGCTCCGGGGCCTTCGTCTGTTGTCAGGGTCTAGCGCTGGGGAGCCGGGAGCGTAGCGCTGGGGAGCCGGGAGCGTAGCGCTGGGGAGCCGGGAGCGTAGCGCTGGGGAGCCGGGAGCGTAGCGCTGGGGAGCCGGGGGCTAGCGCCGGTTACCTGCTGCCTGGCGGTGGGTGACTGGTCGGCGGCTGCGGGGCGTCTGGTTGCCATGGAGACACAGCTGGTAGCGTCTCGGGAGCGCGCACGTTGGGCTGCAGCAAGCGATGCGAAAAGAGCCGGCGGCCATCTTGGGGAAACTTTTATAAGTTGCTGAAACGCTGGAACGGTAAGTACAAACCAGCTAGAAAAGTCATTTACAGGGGAGCTTAGTAATGTATGCTTAATTAGGGGGACTGGGTAAAAAAAAAAAAATTCACTGCTTCCTCGAGACATCTCCTTTAAGGTTTCCAAGGCTGCCATGCATAGAAGCCTGTCAAGCTCTGCTTGTGATAACATCAAAAATTGCTATATACTGCAATACTGAAGTATTACAGTAAATGGTAAAAGCGATCAAATGATCATGAGTTCAGGTCCCCCATGGAGACTAAAGAAAAATGTAAACAAAGATTTATTAAAGTTTTTTTTTAAGTAAAAAAAAAAATATACATATAAGAAAAAGTTCAACGAACATTTTGCCCGTTTTCCTCATAAAATAATCTAAACAGTTAAAAGACACGGCGTATTTGATTTGTACGTAAAAGTCTCAATTACTAAAAGATCACAATATTTATCCTGCGTGGTAGAAACCATTAAAAAAACATGAAATACCGAAATAGCAGCTGTTTTTGTAATTGTGGCTCTCAAAAAATTAGAATGAAAAGTAATCAAAAAGATGTTTGTGCCCCAAAATGGTCCAATAAAATCTACAGCGCTCCCTGGAAAAACGCGCCCTCACAGCCCAATATGGCAACGGAGAGGGACTCTGTTTAGGAACAACATCACATTGGTATTTCGGAATGGTAGGGATTGATGGAACAAAGTTCTGGTGTCCTTAATATCGCACTGTGAGCGCCGTAAAAACGAAACCCAGGAAAATGGCGCAGGTGCATTTTTTCTTATTTCTCCCCACTTAAAAATTGGTAAAGATTTTTCCTTCCATTATATAATAGATTAAATGGTACCATAAAAAGCACAAAAAATAGGACCTGGCGTGATCGTGTCCCCGGCGATGGGAACATAAAAACGTTACGGCTCCTGGGATGCAGGCAGGAAAAAGGACAATGAAAAATCTCCGTTCCTGAAGGGGTTAAATGAAGTTTGAATTAAAAGCAATCAATGGAGATCCCTTTTAATTACTGGCGGCTTTGATCCATCTTCCTGGTACAGGCAGCGGCTGCGGCACGGCTCTCTGATCTTCGGCTCTCGGCTCCTGCGGACCACCCCCTGCGCCGTGTGCCATTTATTATTGACCCCACAGGGGATTTATTTTTGGTGAAGGCCGCTATCACGAGGCGGAGGTCTGTATATTTACCAGAACCCTGGACCGCCGCCTGTAAAAACACAAACCTGCGAGGAAGCAGATATGTAAGAGGAATCTGCAGATATTGTATGTTTACTGCTGCGGACCGCGTGGAATGTGCAGAGTCAATGCAGGGGAAAGGGGTTGTGGGCGCAATGCCTTCTCTTAAAGAGGCACGACCTGATTAATAAATCCAGCATACAACAGACGTGTTTCGGAGCCGTTGTGTCCCTTCATCAGTACTTTAGCTGGGGACATACAATAAGAGGAATATGTTGTCAAATGTGGGGGGGGAGGGGGGGGGGGGTTACATAATAGTTACATAAAATGGGTTTATAACAATAAAAATGTACATTTATAAGAAGTGAGAAGTAAAAGAATGAAGAATACAAGCAAACAAATAATTGAAGAATTGAGCTCAGGAATTCTAGCTCCATTTTTAGGAATATAATTAGATGCATGGAAATAATATCTACAATATTCCTCCTCGTTGTACAATAAAAACTGGACTTTTTGCTGAAAATTAAATACATATAAATATTAATTTATTTAAAAAAAACCTATATATACCGTGTTTCCCCGAAAATAAGACAGTGTCTTATATTAATTTTTGTTCAAAAAGGTTTAACTTTTTTAGATGTATAGCTGCCTGGACGCTATTTAAATTAACTTTTTAAATTAACTGTTAGCAGGGCTTAATTTTGGAGTAGGGCTTATATTTCAAGCATCCTCAAAAAGCCTGAAAAATCATGTTGCATCCTGAAAAATTCTGGAAAATCATGATATGTCTTATTTTCAGAGTAGGTCTTATTTTCAGGGAAACAGGGTATATATATAATATAAAAATAATAACTATGTATGTATAAATATATGGTATAAAAACCATATATACAGTGTGTCCCAGCTAAAATACTGATGAAGGGGCGCCACAGCACTAGCAGAAACCAAAACATGCCGCAGCAGTACTTCCCCTTCTAGAAGGAGCCTCAGGACCGGGTCTATTTGGATTGTGTCTATGAAAATACTTAACTAGACGATCCGCATTGACACCTGTGGTCGGAACTAGAGATGAGCGAGCGTACTCGATAAGGCAAACTACTCGAGAGAATAGTGCCTTATTGGAGTACCTGCCCGCTCGTCTCTAAAGATGTATTTTAACAAGCTTCCTACCGTGTTTCCCCGAAAATAAGACAGTGTCTTATATTAATTTTTGTTCAAAAAGGTTTAACTTTTTTACATGTATAGCTGCCTGGACACTATTTAAATTGACTTTTTTAAATTAACTGTTAGCAGGGCTTAATTTTGGAGTAGGGCTTATATTTCAAGCATCCTCAAAAAGCCTGAAAAGTCATTTTGCATCCTCAAAAATTCTGGACAGTCATGCTATGTCTTATTTTCAGGGTATGTCTTATTTTCAGGGAAACAGAGTATTATAAAAATACATGTCACAGGCACATCTTTAATAATCAAACAATCATGGCCGCCCAGGGGGCCTTCAGAAAGCCCCAGGCCCCCATGACACCTGGACAGCAAAATTTAAATGCCAATCAATCAGGACATTTAAATACTGCAGTCCAAACTGACAGCAGAATATAAAGGGTTAACAGCCATGTTCAGAGGCTGTTACGGGTGTCATACACACGGTGCATGGAGCGGATTTGACTTCTGAATCCGCTCCATACATAGCATATGCTGTGGATGACTATACACATCCTAACTGCATGGGATATGTGAAGTTAGGACGTATATAGCCGTATATGTGATGCAAAGAGGTTATTGACCATCACGTAAATATCTGCCAGGTCACGTGTTTGCCAGGGCAATCAAGAGTCGGATCCATAGTGATCAGCTGATCGCCGTGCTTGTATCCATATAAAAGGGGTCCTATGTGATCACACAAGCTTTTAAAGAGACTCTGTCACCATCTTTCTGCAGCCCTCTCTGGATCTGTGCAGGAGTTTTGGAGAAACTTGTATTTTATCAGTGGTAACAGATGCATAGAGGACTACAAGAAGTAGTCCTGGATGTTCATGAGCTGCAGGCTAGCTACACCCACCCCGCCTTCTTCATTGACTGCTGTCTGCCTCTTACTGTGCATGAAGAGAGAGCTGCCAATCATTGGCTGGGATGGGTGTGACTAGTCTGCAGCTCATGAGTATCCAGGACTACTTCTGGGTCTGGGTGCTACTGATAAAATGCATGTTTCTCTAAAACTACTGCACAGATCCACATGGCAGACATATCACTGCAATCAGCGTGACAGGAACTACCTCATAGTGCTCCCAGTGAGGGCCGCAAAAAGATGGCGGCAGATTCCCTTTAATGCCGCCGCTTCGCATTCCATGAAAGTAAAAGTAGAACCAAAATAGATGACAATTCTTCGCATTACCATTTCATGACTGATACTTGGAAATCTGAACAATGGATGTGCAGTGTCACGGGCGCCATCCGTGCCGCGCTCATGAATGGGTCTCTTCAGTACAAGGACCCTTCCGGTTTTCGATGAGATTGTGTTGTTGCACTTGTGTAAATAGCGGCCGGGTCACATGGTGCAAAACCCACAGACATCAGAGGACAAAACGCTGTTTCTTTTGGCTGCCGCTCAAGCCGGCCGGGATGTCAGGGTAGCAGAAAGCAGAGCGAACGGAAAAGCCAAAACTTTTAATTCCAACTTTTTGAAGTCCAGATTCTTTGCCTAATCACATTTCCTGAAATATTACATTTCTGCGCCCAAATTACTGAACATAAAGGGACTTCGAGGCAGACTTGTATGTCCGTGTTCTGGCGAACACGAGCCGGCCGAGCCCCATTAAATCATCAGGGTCGGCCGCAGTAGGGGCGGGCCGATCACTTCTACTACACATTTAATAGAAAACATGTTTTACTTTATGAGAAGGCAAAATGCAATAAGACGTTAATCGGCTGCAGATGTGGATCCTTCTCTCCACGTGACCGAGCGGTAACACAATCTACATATTAAAAGCTGGTAATGGAGGGATTTGGACAAAGGCGGCAGTCAGCTCTCCGCATAAATAGGTGCAAGCGGGTTGTTAAGTTTATACAACAGGAAGGAGATGAAAAAGGAAAATTGCTCCAAATACCATTTTTTTTGTTCATCTCAAATGGCCTCATTTACAGAAGCAGAAATTAACGGGTTTCCTGTGTGGATCAGCGTGAAGGTTAGTAAAGTGTGCAAGAAACACATTGATTAGGGATAAAATCTATGGGGGCTCTTACTTAAGGACCCTTTACACGCAGTGACCTGACGGCTCGTCCCAGCGATGATCGCTCCTGCACACTGAGCATTGCTGAGTGATTGGCGGTGGAGCGGGCGGGGATGATTCTGGTCCGCCTCCATTCACAATAAACAGGCAGTCGTTCACTTGTGAGCGACTGCCTGTTTACATGGGTTCCGTTTTCTGCATGCATAAACTGAACGACAAATGAGAAGTGAATGGATTCTCATTCATCATTCAGTTGGACGAGCGCTTACACTGAATGAGAGTCATACTATTTATTGGCCCATGTAAAAGGGCCCTTAACATAACATAGTTCGTAAGGCTGAATGAAGACAATGTCCATCTAGTCCAGCCTGTTATCCTCCTGTGTTGCTGATCCAGAGGAAGGCAAAAAAAACCCAAGAGCAGAAGTCAATTAGCCCTTTTGGGGAAAAAATTCCTTCCCGACTCCCTAATGGCAATCAGACTGTTCCCTGGATCAACCCCTAATAGTTCCTACCTGCCTGTATACCCGGATTAACAATTAACCTAAGATTTATATCCTGTATTATCCTTCCTCTCCAGAAAGACATCAAGTCCCCTTTTAAACTCCTCTATGGATTTTGCCATCCCCACGTCCTCAGGCAGATAGTTCCACAGTCTCACTGCTCTTACAGTAAAGAACCCCTTTCTATGTTGGTGATGGAACCTGCTTTTCTCTAGACGTAGCGGATGCCGTCTCATTACCAGTCCTGGGTATAAACAGATCATGGGAGAGATCCTTGTATCGTCCCCTCATGTATTTATACATAGTTATTTGGTCGCCCCTTAGCCGTCTTTTTTCCGGGGTGAATAATCCCAGTTTTGATGCCTCTCTGGGTATTCCAGTCCCTTCATTCCATGTATTAATTTAGTTGCCCTTCTTTGAACCCCCTCCAGCACTGTAACATCCTTCCTGAGCACCGGTGACCAGAACTCTGCGCAGTATTCCATGTGAGGCCTGACTAGTGCCTTAACTGCACCAGCAATGTGTTGCCAATTGTAACATTCAGTTGCCACCTTCATCGTAGCCAACAAAGCTCAAGATAGCTTAGACCATAGCAGTAACGCCCAATTGGTGGCCCATAACAAAAATGGATACTGACCCTTTTGTCTGAGGAGGCCAATTGAGAGAGCACCAGTGCGATAAATGGTAGGTTGGGGGATATGTTACACATTTTGCAGTGGAGCCCAGGAGCTTCAAGTTAGGCCTCTTCTCCTAGACTTGACATGGCCTTGACCAAATGCTATGTCCAGCCCTTTAAATGTCAAAGGCCAAATTTGAAGCCATCAAAGTACTGTATGTTGAGTTGACCAATACTATGTAGAGGAGCAGCCCTGTACACAGTTAATGTGAATTCGGGATACCCCTGCTAAGAAGTTACTGGAGAAGATTATCTGCCATTTAGTGGCCTTATGTTAAAAAGTTTCTCTTTGTGATGTTGTATTGTAAAACTTTTGATTAAGGTATATGCCAGCTGACTGGCCAGCAAGTCAGGTGGTCGGGCGACATGGCGACAACTTATATATAGGAGCATGCATCTCCCTACAAGAGTAATGCGTCATGTAGGAAATTGCAGAAGGAAGCAGAAGCAGGTGTTTCTTCACACTGAGGGGCAGCGAGGAGAACCCCACACCCCATAGGTAGTCTAGAAAGTGTCATCGCCTAGAGGCCAGTCCAACACATCTATCAGCTCCAGCTACAGTCGGCCGCTTCAAGTACGCCACTGACCCCCGGGGCTGACAGCTTGAAAAGCACTGAGGGTTTGTTAATAAAACTAAGTCTGAAGCAGCAAGTCCTAAGTCAACCAAGGTAGAATGGGACACTGCTCCCACCATTCACCTCCCCCCCCCATGCAATAACCTGTCTTAAAGCTAGGTAGTAGCGTAATATATCCATTAAAGTTATCACATAATAAAATTCCAGACTTTTGGCTCTACCTCTGTGGGTTATGTAGGATTTCCCCCCAATGAGTCAACAGGATCCAAAGGAAAAGACTGGGATCTGTCGCAAACCATGATGGAAGAAGATAAAACTGGAGGCCAAGAGGTAAGCACTTAAGCATTGTAGGTGATTCCTGCAGTGTAAGGTGGATAGCACTGTAAAGTATGGTTATTTAGATAAGCACTGCGGAATAGGTTGGCGCTATACAACTAAAGATTATTATTATTTACTAGATACCTGTATGAAAGTGCTACTTGGTCAATGTATGGCCCTATAATTTAGAAAGCATTAGGGGTGTAACTAGAGTCCCATGGGACCAATGGCAAATCTTGGACCTCCCCCAAACTTGTTGCTTGGATGCATGCGTCTCAGTGGCATTGCCTCAGTCTATGAGGATACATGCCCCCTCAAATAACAACAACGAGTAATTATACACATAATATATGTTCTGCAGGCATTACAATATAGTCATATTGAGTCACACACAGGTGATGACCACTGTGGTTGAGTCATTCACTTTCACTTTTCTTCTCTATCTAACCCAGACCACCATGATGACGTCCTTCAGCCATGACTCATCTCTGCAGAATTTAATGCACAGACATTTGTTAAGCTCCTCGTATTTTCAACACATCCCTACCCTTACCCAACTTTACACATAGACATGTGTCCCCGATGGTAATAATGCTCCGCTTTGCGTCCCGCATAGTAAAAGTATCTCTCTTCTGTACCTGTAAAGTATTAGTGTCCCATTGTGCCCCCAGATGGATATGGTGTCCCTGTTTTGCTTCCTTATACAAATATAAAAATCTGAAACTCTCTTAACCCGGTTTCTACAACCAGAAACTGAATCCTCTTCCTGTGGCCCGAAGCCCGCCATAGTTGGTGCAATACAATGATACCATAGCACTGCTTGCGCCTCTTGTAAGCCAGTCACCTCCCAACTTCTGGCCATGTAAGTGGCCGGGCAAGAAGTCAGCTCCCTCTGTCTCATGGATTTTTAACAGGATCCACTCTCCCAGGCATGAGCTCAGTCCCCTTTCCAGTTGCACCCCATGCGACTGCAATCATTACACCCCTGGACACCATATTGTATATTACTTATAATTAGGCACTGTTTGCTATGGCTATTTGTCCACTGTATGGCAATAACAGCGGGTGCAAGAGGTCAACCAGTATGTCTATCTAAGCAGTATAATCACCATTGTATCGGGGAGGCGTGGGCGTCTTTCTAACATGTGCTTCTTATATGGGCTATTACCTCACTCTCGTTACAAATAGAGATACAACTTCTGAACACTATTGTGACCCCGATTACACTATATGCATCTGAAACTGGGAAAGCGACCGCACGTATCAACCAGCGACTTGATGTTTTCCCACAGTGATGCCTTTGTTGCCTGTTGAAGGTCACTTACCAATGAAGAATTCTACAGGCACTCTGGTACGCAGCCAGTCCATTTCCAAGTCACCGAAGGACAGCTTCGTTTTGCTGGACACATTCTACGCCTCCTTGAGAGAAGACTGTCAAGAATCGCTATCTTGTCATATCCAATAAATGGAAAACCATCACCTGGTAACATACTTGTGTACTGAGTACCTTTCATGGGATGATGCCGAAACTGCTGCCTTTGATCGCCAACAATGGCATTATTTTGTCACCTGATGCACCAAAAGGCGTGGGAGGACCTGAGTCTAAGTAAGTATGGTAATATACAGCAGCACCCGGGGAGATAGGGGTCAAAATAAGTTACTGCACAGGGCACTATACAACATAAGGCCGACTTGGGGTGAGATAAGTAATGCCAATATAGTAGCTGAAGAACATTTGTGGCATCACATGAGATCAGACAGGCGGGCATTACCAGCCAGACACTGCAGAATTGATATTCACGGGGAAAATGAAAATGCAGTCGCCTAAAAATGTCAATAACCAAGCAGCGAAGAGACGGCCTAGCGAGGAGCAGCTAATTTATAGAACTCACAGTCTTTAAGTACTATCCACTTATTGCATTTCGCACACCAGTCGCTATTAAGCCGAGAACATCTGCTGGTTGAGACCGCCGCCAACAAAGGCTTTCTACAAAAAATACATATATGTAAACCGAAAAAATGTTTCATAGCGGAGGATTTGTCTGTCTTTCATGCTAACAATCCGAATATGAAAAAAATGAAAAGAAATCCCTCTGCATTTTTATATGGAACGCGAGAGCCGAGCATGAAAGGAAGGACGGGGATTAATGTACTCTGGGGAGATCTTTATGGAAGTCAATTGCTTAAAATTAGTATGCACCTCTTAACTCGCAACCACCAATGGGGACTCGCTGTTATTGATTCACTCGGCTGAAACTGCTTTATCAAGATTGGTTATAAACAAAGCTTTAAAACAAAATAATGGAGAAGAACGAGCGCAGGAACCAAATGCAAAACCTTGAAAAAAGGAGAAGTAAACCTCCCGAAGAGCGCGCCGTCACATAAAGTGGGTCAATTTTATTGGCAGACTAATTTTTAGTCATTTTTTTTTAATAAAGCCGAATAGGAGGAAAGATAATGACATTTTTTGCTTAGTCTGCGCTCTCACTGTTGAATAGTATTCATTCTCGGAAATCGTTACATTAAGGAGGTTCTTCTCTAAGCTGGCCACATTGTGCTGCCCCGCTGGGACCTCCAATAATCAACTGTAATCTGAGGGGAAACCTGCTTGTAGGTGTTCAATTTACCTGCAGTGGTGCCCTCACCGCTACCCCCACGAACGGAAAATGAAGCATTACACAGTGTCCTTTTATATCAGTGTGTTGTCTGGGTAATACAGGACAGGATGGGTCATCCACAACGACAGACACTCTTTATGACTCTCTACTCTAGCCAAGAGATGAGGTGTCACGTCTGGCCAGGACGTATGGAAACCGGTCCCCCGAACAGTTCCAGAGCTATGTTTACACAGTGGAACAAAGAACATGAACCACCACAGGTAACATGTTGAATAACAGATGGAAAGGGGAACTTTACCTATGTGACTCGGAATAAGAGACCGTACCTGCCTATAGCAGATGTCCCGTCCTGATAAGAATGCACCCGATCCATGGTCCTCGGCCACTAACTGTCCCTACCTGGGATAGAAGTAAACAACTAAGTAAGAATATAACTGTTACCAATGACCACAGTACATAGCTGGAGATGCTCAGGGAAAAACAAGACCAAGCTCTAGCTCTGATTCCAACAACCATCAGATGAAGACTGAGAATAATCAGCATAGGTCCACAGCCAAGACAGGAATAAATGCCCTTCCTAATAACTAAGCAGGTGCAACGGGTAGCAGAACACTCCTACAGACACTCCTATCAGTGCTAGAGAGGAAAATCCAAAACAGCAGTAGCATAAAACAGACACAATATGAGGATCTTGAACAGAGGACCCCCTCCTCACAATGTGCTGATGTCTTCCCTGCATTGAAGAAAACAACATTTGGCAGCCATGGGTAAACATGGTGACTTGAGTGACTTTGACCGTGGGCAGATTGTTGGTGTCCAGATCTGTGTCGCCAGTATTTCTGAAACAGTCGCACTTGTTGGCTGTTCCTGGTATCGAGTGCACCAAGAGTGGTTGAACCATGGACAGACATCCAATAGAAGATCATACAGTGGCAAGCCACATATGGTTGATACTTAAGGTCAGCATCAGGTGGCACATCGGGTATCTCAGTAACAATATGCCACAGGCGACCAACTGACCCCGCAGTAGGGAAGTTAGCCAAATTTCCACAATGACCATGTGACGTACCTTGCATCAACTGTGGTTTAATAGCCAAAGACTGACAAAAGTATCCCTGATTACCCTGCATTGTTTTAAAGAATGCCTCACATGGACCCAAAAAAGCAATGGACCTGGGACATATGGCAGAATATTGTCTTAAGTAACAAGGCCCATTTCCTGCTGAACTATACAGATGACCGGGTCTGCATGAAGCATAAACAGCATGACGGTGAATCCCATGGGTGCACGATTAGGGTTCAATAGGCTGACAGTAGGGGTGTCATGGTCAGTGGAGAATTTGCCCGACATAGCCTAGGACCATTGGTCAGCATACCACAATCCTTGAATAAGGAACACTACAGGGATGTGCAACCTCAAAAACATAAACAAAAGGCACCACTGTGCAAAAGGAAACAAAAACTAAGGGGAATTCTCTCCCTATCATCCCCTAACCCGGGAGGGGGCCCTGCCTACTTAGCGGATCGACCACTCTGACAAGTGCGAGCCCGCACGCGTGCCTGGGCCCCTGACCAGTCCCTGTCAGGGAGCCCTAGCACAAAAGAAAGGTAACAACAGAAAACCAAACAAAGCATAAAAGAACTTAGCTAGGAGCTTCAGCCAAGGTGTGTTCCTCCTTCGCTGTCCAAAGGTAACTGAAGGATTGACCAGCACAGGAGATCATGCTGGCACTGTTTAAGTAGGAGCCAAGCTACTCAGCACCAGGTGCTTACTCCTGCAACTACCACACCCCTCAGCTCCAGGAGAAGCAAGGGCACACCAAAAACCTGGTCTGGCCTGCAAGCAAAGTGCAGGCCTCAGAACGGCTGCAACAAGGGACCTGTTCGCTTACCATTTGCACCCATATCTTCAGGAAGTCTTCCTTGCCCAAAAGGGTGGCCCAACCCATCATAGAGTAGATTTCTGCTAATGCAATGATCTTTTAGTGTATAAACAGTGGTGATAGTTGCGACCAATGTATCACAGTTGTGACCAGGTCCCTAAGCCAGGAAGACCCAAAGGCCCCCATTGCCACAATGGCAGGCAGAACTGTCATTGTTGGGCCCTCCAGCTCCTGAAACTCCAGCACGCATGAAAAGAACTTGAACACCTACTCACGCCACCATCAGACAGGTCGCACAGCATATATATGTAGTGGCCTAGTGTTGGGGCCCCACAGCACTTATCTAGCTACCTCATGTGGTGTGTGTATGTGTGTGTGTAGATGTATTGTCAATGATGTTAACTTGTGTGTATTGGCCTAGACAGGTCACTAGGAGGTCAAAGTCTGGTGTCTGTTCCAACTAACATGTGCATGACTGAGCATAACCCATCCTAACCTGCTGTGCACCTTGTCAGTCACCCCCAGCTAGCCCTGGGATTGGGTAGAGAGGATTCCCTCTAGCTCAGGATTGGTTGGTGGGGAGATATAAAGGTCACAATTTGAGTGTAAGGGAGAGAGTCCAAGATGTGGGCTAAGAGGGGCCAAGGAAGAGGTCAAGCCAAGCCTCACAGTAATCAAGCTAAGCCTGAGCTCAAGTCAAGTCTGAGCTCACGTCAAGTCCAGCTTAACCTACTCTAGATAAAGTCACATAAAGTCTGGGGAATTCAAGTCGTGGATCTGGCCGCAGGAAAGTCTTTTTCCACCCTATCAGAAGGCATCTGAGTCAGGGCAAACCCTGCACAGCTGTAAGGAAATCAGGTTTTGTAACCGTGAGTATACCGTATCCCTGCTTAGTCAGAAGTCAGTGCGTTCATGGGAGAGCCTGTATTACTCCCTCCATTCCTCCACAAATAACCACCCAGAACAGCAGCCAGTTAATGCAGTCAGACATTCTCATTACTAGAAAGGTTAAAGGAATTGATACATGTGATTGGAAGTGGTCAAGGAGGAGTTAGAGTCGTTTACTACTGAATGTAAGTTTTGTACTGAATTCATGATACTCAGTAAACTTCGGTTTTACTGCAACCTATTTGAACGAGTCTCTTTATTCCATCACGGCATTACACTCAAAGGCACTGGCGTCACATCAATCTACACCATTGTTCTAGTTAACAACCCTTGTGTAATCTGTCTGCTGCACGAGCCACCGTTCTAAGCAGAGTAGCCACCACCGTGACCAGGTTAACGTTAGAGCACCCACTCAGGCTACACCAGCCAACTCCTGCCTGCTGCATATAGAGCACCTGCTCCTCCCTCTTGTCTCCTGTGTCTCCAGTGCTCATACAATACTCAAAGAGCAGGGTACGAGGAAAAAAGTTAGATGCGCTGTGCGACCTGCCAGAAGGCGGCATGCAAAAGTAGAAAAGGTCATTTGGTATGCTTTGGAATTTCGGGGACTGGGGGGGATCAGGGCTGGGGGCAAAATGTGAGCATGTGGGAAGAGCAGGATCAGGCATTATTACTGTATGAGGCACAAAATGAGGCACTAGTACTTTGTTGAGCACTGAGAGGGGCATTTGAGATAGCAGCAGGATGTGTAGAGTGTCCAGAGACACGTCATGGCTGGAAGTAGTAGTCATGGTGGTCTGTGCCCAGATAAAGAAGAAAAGGGAAATTAGATGACTCCATGTCACCAGTGATAACTGGAGGTAACTGCACTGTAATCACTATCACTTTGTAGAACTGGTATTTGACTATTTTATGGTGACTGTATTATTAAGAGGCACTGTATACTACCATACAATTTCAGCTGGATGCCAGGCATTGTACACAGCCTCTACTCCAAGCTTCGGGTTCAGGAGCTGTATAGTTGTAGCACCAACTAGTTTATCCTTTGATGACCGGGTGTATTTGGTGTCGTTCCTTGATATAAACTTTATATATATGTATCTTACTAATTATTGCTTTTAGTCCACTGTAGACCACATGGGCAATGAAGAGGCCTTCACGATGGAACGTCACACTGGACCTATTCCTGGGATTATGGTGAGGGGTGGCATAATGTACAGTAGCCGGGCTCCTCTAGTCTGCATTCTAACAGTTCAGCATCATGTGGATTTGGTCATGGAACCAGCGGTCGCGCCATTTCTCTAAAGTGTTCCAGTAGCCGTGTCACCATGGCGTGCAGCGTCTCTGGACTTGTCTCCCATTGACCACATCTGGGACGTCATTGCTCAGCAATTGCAAAGGGAGCTGCCAGAAGAGCATCTGGATGATTTGCGTGCCCGAGTGCATTCAGCGTGGCAGAACATTCCTCAGACAACCATTAATAACCTCACTGATAGCGTGCCAAGGCATATCATTAACATTCTGTGATTTCCATCATTCCACGACTTTTCCATCGTGGTGTTGCAGTTTCAATGTTGAGGAATGTATTAAATGGTGGACGCCTTTTAGTATACGGTATTAGGTGCTTCTTGGGCAGCCTGTCCGCTAAAACAATAAACAGTTGAAGTAAGCTACGAGCCGGTGGAGATTTCAGCTATAATTTACACCAATTTTCTGGTGTAAATTATAGTGAAAGTCATGAACGGCCACGCCCTTTGCCAACAGGCTCTGCCCACTTACTAAATAAGTGACAATACTAGTGGAAAACACAAAAAGTACATTTTTTGCATAGCAATTTTCGTGCAAGAACACATCACTTGCTCTACAATTGTGACTTTCTGATGCCAGAATCCAAACCCAATAGATTCCTCTTGCAGAGCTTTGCTGCTGCTCTTTGCTCTGGCTGATAGAAGGGAGTGTTGATTAGGGGACCCCCCAGTTGTTACCTCCACATGAGCTACAAAAATTTAAAAAGTGGACCTACGGGAGACGCACTTATGGTCAAGCGCTGAAGAAGTAAACCGGGTTCCTTCACGAATGGAGTTCCTTGTGTTACAAATATCTATTACTTGCCATTCCCCTTTAAATGTCAAGTGCCAAACAAATGAACTTTATGAGTAGGTCAGTGACACAAAGCAGGAACCTGAAATGTACAGTAAATTGCAGAAAACAGTAATATAAATGTTTCGTAGTTATATACAGAATTCCCAGCTGGCTTCATAAATAGCGCAGTCTGGCCGAGGAATTTCAGCTGCAGTCCTTGTTAAAAATATTGTATGCAGACGAAAGCTATAGAGAAGTAGCAGATAGCAGAACCCGAGTCACTGCTTAACTGCTTCTTGTCCAAATTTGCTTTTGCTATCTGGAAACTGTCAGTGCAGCGTCCGATGAGCAGGCCCTCAGCAGAGGAGACAGCAGGGTAGAGGGAAAACCTTGTCACGGGGCTCTACCGTCTCCTCCCTAAGGGTAGCTCAGGACCCGACCTCGTTACCGACAGGGGGAGATCACGAAGAGTTTACCTGAAGTCCTGTTAGTCACTCGTGACGCCAACGTTCCATCCTCTGAGATTGATCTCTCCGATGTAATCCTGTAGAATAAAGTAGTCCACACACAGAGTGATTTTTTTTTACAAGAACCGAGAACGTTCAGTCCTGTCCGTTTACTTAACTCTTTTTAAGTAATGACAATACAACAGTCCTTGATGCAAAACACAATAGTGCTGTAACAGTGAGGATTCTCGGGCATTACACATCCACAGTCCAAGTTATCTGCTGGATCTCTCTCTCGGTAACACTCTCTCAACTGTCAGTCACTCATGCTTTTCTCGCACTCTGGCGGTTTCTTTCTCTCTCTCTCCGGACGCATGCGGTTCTTGCGCAGCTTTTCCCTTGTCTACAGGGACATGACGTGGCACAGAGGCCACAGAAACAACAAAGACTGATGGTAGAGACGGTTATGTTTTCTAATCCGGACCAATTCCTTTAACTGATATCAGGTATTCCTGTGTTACAGACCGAACTGTCCTAACTATTCACACAAACTGACTTGCTAACCTGCTTTTTGATGGTTTCCATTTAGCAACAAGAGATTCTCTGCAATAAAAAGACTGAAACGTGAAAGTGTGAAAAAAATTAACGGAGGTGGCTCAAAATTTCCTGTTTTTTAGTAATGAAAAGAGGGACAATTTTTGGTAATTTCTTTTACAGCATTTTTAAGGCCGTGCCCCTTGTACACAAGTTATGTCCTTTATGTCTCTTCACAGTAATAGTGCCCCTTAGTGACCCGCTGACAGCAACAGTTTGTCTTGGTATCCAGTAATAGTGCCCTTTTGTGACCCCCTCCAGTAATAGTGCCTCATTACTAATGCCCCCACATGTGCCCCATCAGTAATAATTCCCACGCTTAATAATGTCCCTATTGATGTAATAAACTAAAAATCAGCCTATATTCACCTTTTTCATGCCCCCTTGTCACATCTGAGTAACATGATCCCATGATCCCTGGCCTCGTCAACCGGTACAGCCGGGTCCAGTGATTGGCCAGAGCAATCACATGCTAGAAGGCAACCAGGAAATGAGTGGGAGACTGGAGTGATGCAGTCTGATTGGTGGGGGAAGAAAAAGGGGTGAGTATCGGCTTTTTTCCCCCCTCCATTCTTGGCTGCCCCTGTAGAATGTACCTCCTGCGCCCCTGGGACCGCAGGATCTGGGATGGTCCCGCTGAATCTAGAACAGTTCAGAGACTCGGGTGGAGCATCGCTGTAATATACTACAACCCAGTAACAAAGATCACACTTCATGATCTGCAGCAAAATCAACTCTGCTACATCTGTAGGACATAAGAAGGAACATTTAGCACATATGATATTTCTCAGTATGTAATATTTTACATGAAATGTTATATATAAGGCAGCTGATATATAGGGGAGCTGATATATAGGGGAGCAGATGCATGAATTCATAGCAGAAGGGTCCAACTTCCTCCAGGGGTTCGATAAAGTTTAAGAATCCAGAACTTTATATCATAAATGTATTAAAAAAGAAAAGTGACCGACCCCGCGCCATGTCCTTCGCTGACGCGTTTCTGGCACCTCCCTGCACCCTTAGCAGTCACTCAGATGAGCGTATATACGCCACGTATTTACGTACATTTTTTCCGTGCGTAATTCCTGTGAATGGAACTCATTGATTTAAAAAAGACGAAAACGCTGCCCGTCCCGCGTGCACAAAAACACAGCGCTAGGCGCAGAGATGTGTGTGAATAAACTCAGCTCACTGTGCAAATACGTGGCACTGAGGTGAGTGTATTCGCACAAGCGCTCGTCTGAAGAAGTCGTTAAATATATGGAGCAAGTAAATACGCTGTGCAAAAACCTACGCCGTTGCGTATACGAGGGGCGGTGCTCTGATACATTATACGAGGTTCGGTGCTCTGATACATTGTACGAGGGGCGGTGCTCTGATACATTATACAAGGGGCGGTGCTCTGATACATTGTACGAGGGGCGGTGCTCTGATACATTGTACGAGGGGCGGTGCTCTGATACATTATACGAGGGGCGGTGCTCTGATACATTGTACGAGGGGCGGTGCTCTGATACATTGTACGAGGGGCGGTGCTCTGATACATTATACGAGGGGCGGTGCTCTGATACATTATACGAGGGGCGGTGCTCTGATATATTATACGAGGGGTGGTGCTCTGATACATTGTACGAGGGGCGGTGCTCTGATACATTGTACGAGCCCTGCAGAAAGAAGGATTTCAGTTGTGCCTCAAACCAGTCATCCGTAGCAGCCATGGCATCAGAAATGGTGGGAAATGTGGTCCCCTTGAGGTGTTTCTTCATGTTTGGAAGCAGATGATAGTCGGAGGGAGCAAGATCTGGTGAATTAGGTGGGTGGTCAACCAGCTGGAAGCCTAGCTCCACCAGTTTTGCCGCAGTCGCTTGTGCAGTGTGAGCGGAGGCGTTGTCTTGTAGGAATCTGCTTCTTCTGCCTGTTGCTGTCACCAGCGGGTCACCTGAGCGGTCGCACTCGGGCCGGTAGATCGCTGAGCAGATCAAGACTAAACAAAATATTCTTAGCGTCTCGGAGAAAGGCGAGAAGTCTCTTACCAGACGCTTATCTGATGAGCTGAACGTTTACTAGAAATCGTCCTGAACAAAGTGATAGCAATATTCTGGCAGAGTTTGGGAATTAAATAGGCCCCAGCTTTATTGTATTTCCGTCGCTTTATGGGGTTCCTCCCTTTGGGTCTATAATTGGCGCCAGAGCAGCAAATGAATGGGATTTTCATGAAGAGAACACATTAAAGGACGCCTCTATGGAGCGTGATATCACAGCCGGCATCAGGATACACTGGGGAATATACACTCATTGTCCAAAACCAATCCCTCCCCCCTAGTTGTCTGAAAGTTTCTCTGTGATTGTAAAGTTGTTAGAAGTGATCACCACATCAGAGCAAAAAGGGTCATTTATTGTGGAGAGCCGACCCATTTAGGGAGGCTCTGGTACCCTGTTGTACCGCCTCTAGATTGGATACAAATGTGATATAGGTATGGAGGCTCTAGTACCCTGTTGTACTGCATCTAGCTTGGATACAAGATGTGATACGGGGGCATGGAGGCTCTAGTACCCTGTTGTACTTCCTCTAGGGTGGATACAAGATGTGATACAGGCAGGCATGGAGGCTCTAGTACCCTGTTGTACTGCCTCTAGCTTGGATACAAGATGTGATACAGGCAGGCATGGAGGCTCTAGTACCCTGTTGTACTGCCTCTAGCTTGGATACAAGATGTGATACAGGCAGGCATGGAGGCTCTAGTACCCTGTTGTACTGCCTCTAGCTTGGATACAAGATGTGATACAGGCAGGCATGGAGGCTCTAGTACCCTGTTGTACTGCCTCTAGCTTGGATACAAGATGTGATACAGGCAGGCATGGAGGCTCTAGTACCCTGTTGTACCGCCTCTAGCTTAAATACAAGATGTGATATGGGCGGGCAAGGAGGCTCTAGTACCCTGTTGTATCGCCATTTGCTTGTATACAAGATGTGATACAGGGTACTAGGGTTTCTAGCAGCACAGCTCACAGGGTTAATGATTGAGCTGGCTGGGTGTGGTGATATCCTGCTAGCAAATCCCCTGGGTCTTTGCTCACATATAAACCCAGCTCCTATCAGTGTCTGACTAGTGTCCAGAGAGAGCAGTCATGTATCTATGTCCGTTACAGCTTGCTGTGTGTTTGGTGCCTTGCTGGTTCATGTCCATTTCTACATTTATTTTCTGTCAGTTTTGTGTCAGTTTGTTCTGCTGAGTTTGTTTGCTATTTCTGCGCTAGGGCCCTCTAGTAGATGTGTCTTGCTAGTGTAGGGACTGAAAGACACAAGGGGCCTTGCCGGGGCTTGCAGCTTAAATTAATTGGCCAATGTACAAACTAACACCTCACTTTTATATTCAGCATTACCATCTGCTATTAGTGTTTGCATTTTGGTTGCTGTATGCTGTGTTTTCTGGCTCTGTGTGTCCTGTTGTTCTGTCCCTGTTATGTGGCATGTGTATGTGTCCTGTTCTGGTGGCGTGGTTCCTAGGAGCAGCTAGGGCCCAGTTCCGAAGACCTCTGGGCCACCCTTTATTGGGGTGATGTCCCCCGCTTAGGTAGGGCCATATAATCCTTCCGGTAGTACAGGGTCAGTTTGTCAGAAAACTGTGTGCATATTCTTCGGTCATGATTGTGTGGGCCCCATGCTTAGTTTGCCCACACGATCGTAACAATATGGCTGTGAGGTGACAGGATGACTTGGGGAAATCTGGCTGTGAGGTGACAGGATGACTTGGGGATATCTGGCTGTGAGGTGACAGGATGACTTGGGGATATATGGCTGTGAAGTGACAGGATGACTTGGGGATATATGGCTGTGAAGTGACAGGATGACTTGGGGATATCTGGCTGTGAGGTGACGGGATGACTTGGGGACATATGGCTGTGAGGTGATGGGATGACTTGAGGATATATGGTTGTGAGTTGACAGGATGACTTGGGATATCTGGCTGTGAGGTGAAGGGAAGACTTGGGGATATCTGGCTGTGAGGTGATGGGATGACTTGACGATATATGGCTGTGAGTTGACAGGATGACTTGGGCATATCTGTCTGTGAGGTGACAGGATGACATGGGGATATCTGTGTGTGAGGTGACAGGATAACTTGGAGATATCTAGCTGTGGGGTGATAGAATGACTTGGGGATATATGGCTGTAAGGTGACAGGATGACTTTAGATATCTGGCTGTGAGGTGACAGGATGACTTGGGGATATATGGCTGTGAAGTGACAGGAGGACTTGGGATATATGACTGTGAAGTGACAGGAGGACTTGGGATATCTGGCTGTGAGGTGAAGGGAAGACTTGGGGATATCTGGCTGTGAGGTGATGGGATGACTTGGGGATATCTGGCTGTGAGGTGACAGGATGACTTGGAGATATCTAGCTGTGGGGTGATAGGATGACTTGGGGATATATGGCTGTGAGGGGACAGGATGACTTTAGATATCTGGCTGTGAGGTGACAGGATGACTTGGGGATATATGGCTGTGAAGTGACAGGAGGACTTGGGATATCTGGCTGTGAGGTGATGGGATGATTTGGAGATATCTGGCTGTGAGGTGACAGGATGACTTGACGATATATGGCTGTGAGTTGACAGGATGACTTGGGCATATCTGTCTGTGAGGTGACGGGATGACTTGGGGATATCTGTGTGTGAGGTGACAGGATAACTTGGAGATATCTAGCTGTGGGGTGATAGGATGACTTGGGGATATATGGCTGTGAGGTGACAGGATGACTTTAGATATCTGGCTGTGAGGTGACAGGATGACTTGGGGATATATGGCTGTGAAGTGACAGGAGGACTTGGGATATATGGCTGTGAAGTGACAGGAGGACTTGGGATATCTGGCTGTGAGGTGAAGGGAAGACTTGGGGATATCTGGCTGTGAGGTGATGGGATGACTTGGGGATATCTGGCTGTGAGGTGACGGGATGACTTGGAGATATCTAGCTGTGGGGTGATAGGATGACTTGGGGATATATGGCTGTGAGGGGACAGGATGACTTTAGATATCTGGCTGTGAGGGGACAGTATGACTTGGGGATATATGGCTGTGAAGTGACAGGAGGACTTGGGATATCTGGCTGTGAGGTGATGGGATGACTTGGAGATATCTGGCTGTGAGGTGACAGGATGACTTGAGGATATATGGTTGTGAGTTGACAGGATGACTTGGGGATATCTAGGTGTGAGGTGACAGGATGACTTGGGGATATCTGGCTGTGAGGTGACAGGATGACTTGGGGATATATGGCTGTGAAGTGACAGGATGACTTGGGGATATATGGCTGTGAAGTGACAGGATGACTTGGGGATATCTGGCTGTGAGGTGACGGGATGACTTGGGGACATATGGCTGTGAGGTGATGGGATGACTTGAGGATATATGGTTGTGAGTTGACAGGATGACTTGGGATATCTGGCTGTGAGGTGAAGGGAAGACTTGGGGATATCTGGCTGTGAGGTGATGGGATGACTTGACGATATATGGCTGTGAGTTGACAGGATGACTTGGGCATATCTGTCTGTGAGGTGACAGGATGACATGGGGATATCTGTGTGTGAGGTGACAGGATAACTTGGAGATATCTAGCTGTGGGGTGATAGAATGACTTGGGGATATATGGCTGTAAGGTGACAGGATGACTTTAGATATCTGGCTGTGAGGTGACAGGATGACTTGGGGATATATGGCTGTGAAGTGACAGGAGGACTTGGGATATATGACTGTGAAGTGACAGGAGGACTTGGGATATCTGGCTGTGAGGTGAAGGGAAGACTTGGGGATATCTGGCTGTGAGGTGATGGGATGACTTGGGGATATCTGGCTGTGAGGTGACAGGATGACTTGGAGATATCTAGCTGTGGGGTGATAGGATGACTTGGGGATATATGGCTGTGAGGGGACAGGATGACTTTAGATATCTGGCTGTGAGGTGACAGGATGACTTGGGGATATATGGCTGTGAAGTGACAGGAGGACTTGGGATATCTGGCTGTGAGGTGATGGGATGATTTGGAGATATCTGGCTGTGAGGTGACAGGATGACTTGACGATATATGGCTGTGAGTTGACAGGATGACTTGGGCATATCTGTCTGTGAGGTGACGGGATGACTTGGGGATATCTGTGTGTGAGGTGACAGGATAACTTGGAGATATCTAGCTGTGGGGTGATAGGATGACTTGGGGATATATGGCTGTGAGGTGACAGGATGACTTTAGATATCTGGCTGTGAGGTGACAGGATGACTTGGGGATATATGGCTGTGAAGTGACAGGAGGACTTGGGATATATGGCTGTGAAGTGACAGGAGGACTTGGGATATCTGGCTGTGAGGTGAAGGGAAGACTTGGGGATATCTGGCTGTGAGGTGATGGGATGACTTGGGGATATCTGGCTGTGAGGTGACGGGATGACTTGGAGATATCTAGCTGTGGGGTGATAGGATGACTTGGGGATATATGGCTGTGAGGGGACAGGATGACTTTAGATATCTGGCTGTGAGGGGACAGTATGACTTGGGGATATATGGCTGTGAAGTGACAGGAGGACTTGGGATATCTGGCTGTGAGGTGATGGGATGACTTGGAGATATCTGGCTGTGAGGTGACAGGATGACTTGAGGATATATGGTTGTGAGTTGACAGGATGACTTGGGGATATCTAGGTGTGAGGTGATGGGATGACTTGGGGATATGTCTGTGAGGTGATGGGATGACTTGGCGATATATAGTTTTGAGGTGACAGGATGACTTGGGGATCTTTGACTGTGAGGTGACAGGATGATTTGAGGATATATAGTTGTGAGTTGATGGCCTTGGAGGTTTTCTATGGTAGTGTTGCGGCTTGTTGGTTGCGACGGGCATCATGGCATGGTGGCCTTGACACAGGCCAAGAACTGTCGCTTGTTATGCAGGACAAGGGTTAATACACCATGTGCAGAGACTGCTGGCCGCTGTCTCTCTTTGCTGCATGGATGCATGCTGGATTAGTCATGTCTGGGAGAAGGTTGGAGGTGTGGTTCTCTAATTGCTCTGCCAGTCCTCAGACGTGGAGTAGCCTTATATTCTCACCCCTTCTTGTGTTCAGTGCTGCTTATTCAGATCCATAGAGGAGTAGTGGAGAGTGGAGCTCCTCTGTGCTGGGTGTATTGCTACTTCCAGATAAGTTGCTACAGTATACTTTTCAGTTGTGTTTTCTGTCTTTACATCTGTAGTGCGCTGCTGTTCGGTTCATCGCTTCAGGGGCCTCCATAGGGACAATCAGGGCCCAGGAAGAAGACTGTGGGGCCACCTCTATCGGGGCAATTACTCCGCTTCTAGACAAGGACCCTTACCCCCCACCCCCCCCTGCTATGTTAGGGTTCTCTCTCCCTGGAGTGGTGTTACTGTTCAGCATATCGCGGTGCGCACTGTTCTACAGTGCATAGTAGTATTCAACTGCAGTGGTTGTAAACGTCACCCTGCGTCCGTGCTGAGCGTGGTGCTTGTGTGCCGCACGGACGTGACAGGTAGTACTGAATATGGTGCTGGCTTCTACAGTAACACTACTGTCAGAACTAGGCACTTGATGCTGTGCTGACTCCTTCACCCCAGGTGACTATACTCTGTCTCAGAAACTTTGGGGCTTTACCTCTTGGTTACAGGCTTGCTTTGGACTCTGACTCGAAGAAGGGCTCTTCCTTCCTCACAGCTGCTCACCTGCTCTGGTATCTCTTTGCCTTCCCCCTCCTGACTCTGTCTTCATTCCCCGTCTTCTCCTCACCACTTTTCTCACTAACTCTCTTTAAGTGCATTTGTTCTGCTCTCTGTCCACTAACTAACTGCTCTAACTGCACGCCTCAAACTAACTGTTTAACTGACTTCTCTGGCAGGACTTTCCCTTCACTCTCTTTCTCTCCTCCAATCACGGACTCCCTCTTACCTGGCATCCACTGTCTGCTAGCTAATCCTAAAATACTTGTCTTGGTAGAGACTAGCCAATGAAAATTAGGACTGCCGGCAGCCAATAAAAATAAGCCGGCTGCTGTGCAGATTCCGCCTAATCCTGTTACTCGGCAGGCTAACTTGTGGTTAATCGTTTAAGGCCCAAGGGAATGTCTGAACTACCTCAAAACAGTGTCAACATTATGTAGGATCCTTTTGGGGTCACTACGGTTCTCCCTTATTTTGATAGCAGCTGTCCTCGGGATTGCACATTAGGGAACGGAGCCGGTAGATTACAGTCAGACATGACAATTTGTGTATATGTGTTTTAAGCCATTTGTAAGGAATGAAGGTTGAGTAAAGGCAAAACATTAGGTCTCAACTGGCTTTAGGGTCCTTTCAGCAATATTCTCCCCACAGACGAAAGCTTAAAAATTATTTCTCATGCATAATAACAATAACATTTCACAAATTGTATGTGATCCACCTGGTGGGTGGAATAGGTTAGTACTCAGCCAAAAGATCGTTTAACAGTGGCTTAACAGTGCGGTACGGAGGCCTCACAAGATATTAAACCAAGTCGTTTGTTGGTTTGAGGTCACAAGCCTCTTTAGATAAAGCCTAGGCGTAATACCTTAGGCCCAAACAGACAGCCCACAACTACCTGTTCATGATATCGTTCCCATAGTGGCTCCAGTAGTAATAGTGACCCCCTTATGGTCCCAGTAGTAATAATGGTTCCCCCATGGTGGCTGCACTAGTAATGCTGTTCCACATAGTGACCCCAATAGTGGTCCAAGTAGTAATAATGTCCCCAATTATTATTTCAGTGGTATTAGTGCCCCTATAGTGACCTCAGTAGTAGTAATGATCCCCAAAGTGGCTCCAGTAGTAATAGGGACACCCACAGCAGCCCCATTGGTATTAGTGCCTCCCTAGTGGCCTCAGTAGTAATAATTTCCCCAATGGTGGCCCCAGTGGTATTAGTGCCCCCATAATGGCCCTATTAATAATAGTGACCCTCCTATAGACCTCTGACCGGGCAGCATCTCTACTGGCATTCCACTTAGCTAACCTGCAGCTTCGGCCCCCTCGGTATCTACACTGCATGCAGGATGGCACATGCAGACATCAGGGGGGAGAGGTCAGCGGTCACAGACTCTGCACTGCCGCCGCTCGACTAGAGCTGCAGGCCATATAAAATGAGGTGGTGGGCCGCAGGCTTTGTGGTTGACATGTGTGCCTAAGGCCACGGATCGCGTGGATAAGCAGGAGTTAGGAAAAAAAAAAACGTACTGCGCATGAGCGCCAGCCGGTGCTTCCGCACACATCCGCAGACCGGGAAATAGAAGACCCGGACAGGATGCAGAAGACCCGGACAGGATGCAGAAGACCCGGACAGGATGCAGAAGACCCGGACAGGTAACACAGTGTCCTCAGCCCTGGCAGGGTCGGATTCCGCTGTGGGCTCCTGGATGCGGATTCCGATTTGCCCGTTGACATTGGGCCTTACACTGAGAGAAGTAAACTATGAGGCACAAAATGGTGAAGAAGAACAGAAAGTAAGGCTTCTTGCAAGTGGGTGTATTTTGGATCCCTACTATAGCACCTAGAGAGAGCCCTGGGACATAGGGCAGATTTATGGAACTGTCTTACAGGAAAACTGTTGCCCATAGCAACCAATCACAACACAGCTCTTTAACACAGTTTGGGAAATGAAAGCTGCGCTGCGATTGGTTGCTATGGGCAACCAAGAGACAGTTTTTTTTATAGTTTGCTTCATAAATCTGCACCGTCGTGTTCGTAAGTCAGCTTTCAATTTGATATAGAAGCGGATTATCTTCTCTTATGGAGGCTTTGAGGAACAAAGTAGGGCCGTGATATGTCATATAATGGGGGAGCAGTGCACCATGTGGCGGTACGTTGCATCTGTGGCACGTCAGAACGCTGTGCAATAGAACAGTACGGTATTGCAGTTTACTCTAAACAAGTTCCCTATGGGGAATAAAAAAATATAAAAATTAATTTTAAGAAGTTTCATTATTAATTATTAGAAAAAAAAGTTATAAAAGTAAAAAAAAAAAACCCTTTTCATATTTATGAAATAAATCAAAATAAAAAAAAACCCCAAAACATATTTGCTATTGCGACATTCATAAAAGTCCAATCTATCAAAGGAAAGCATTATTTATCCCACATGGTGAAAGTTGTTTGGGAAAAAAAACGCTAGAATTGCGATTTTTTTTTTTTTTTTGATGATTCCATCTCCAAGATAAAATGTAATAAAAAGTAATCAAAAAGTCGTATGGACTCCAAAATGATAACGACGCGATGTGCTGCAAAAAAACACATAACTATGTTGATGGAAAAATAAACAGGTTATAGCGGTCAGAAGATGGCGGAAGAATTTTTTTTTTTTTCCCCAAAGATTTTTCCTTTTTCAAGGGGTCCTTCGCACTGGCAAGGGGGTAACGAGCCGTGAATCACCGCCTGATATCGCCCTCGCAACCAATGTGAGACCCCTGGATGCGAGGCATTTTCACGTGGAAACACGGACTCTCCCGCTGTTCTCAGTAGTAGGTTTTGACCAGCAAGGATTCTTGCGTGATATTACTCCGCTCAAGTAAAGATCGCCTTGCCCTATCCTTCTCGCACGCACTTTTTTTACGCGTGCAATAGCGTGAAATTTGAATTGTAAAAAAAAAAAAAAGACTTTCGCCGGGTTGGCGCACTCCGTAGTGGTGAGTGTATTTACGCATACGCCCATGTGTTTAAGCTGTAAGGGGCTAAAATAAAAGTTTCCTAATTTTGTAACTCCATTGTCTGCATCGTGTAGTACCTCCATGATGTAGTAACATGTCATGGGGCAGGGAGGGAGGTACAAGGCAACAGCACACGGAGGGCGCCCTACTCCATGGTAGGGTGAGCCTCCGTGCCTTCATAGGGCTCTGCGCCGCTCTGCTACGTCAGTTGTAGCAGAGCTGTGTGACATATCTGTGTGTAGCTGCAGCCAAGCGCTCGAAGCTCTGAAGCTTCATCAGATGAGAAACTCCAGCGCTACAATAACAAGGGATTTGCTGCTACTTTGTCAAACATCTACCCTGCGGCCAACGCCTCGCAGTTATCCCGCCACATCCGGTCTGTATTTACCCCGAATCAGACGGATTATCCTGTACAAGCAAAAGCAGGGAAACACAATATAGCCAGGCAATAAGTGCGTGAGATCTGTTGGCACTGCGCTGCGTCCGCCCCTCGCCGCCGTCCGAGGGAGCCGAGAACCAGAGAATGACGCCTAAAAATGTCATTTGTTTAATTTTCCCTAATCCCTGCTCTTTGCGGAGGGTATTCCAGCCGCCATCTACAGAAGGTGGTGATGACATAAAGAATAATGGCGGCTTAGGAGCCTTCTGTAGGGGGCCTGTTAGCACGGATTAGGTACATTTAACTGACTGTCAAGAGAGCGCGCAATTCCCATCTAGGCGGATACAGTATGGACGGCTGAACAGGATGGGATTACATGAAAACAATCCCATGTCAGGCGGTGACTGATGGACTCACGGCTGTTTGTGCGCCATTCGCCCGTCCGCTCGGGATATGTTACGTTCTGCTGTCTGTTTGGCGTTAGAGATGTTTTGTCACTTCTCCCTGTGCGAGAATTATCTTGACGGGGTTAAATGCGGCGTGCGCTTCGTGGTGGCAATGATACTTCAGGAAACTGTTAACACGGTCGTGCGCTACAGAGTTTCACACATATGTATGACTCCGCGATCATGTGATCACCCTAGGGTTGGGATCAAGGTTACTGGAGGCCCAAGGGGAAAAGATGTGAAAAGATGCCCAGTAACAGCACCATACGCAGGAATATCGGCCCCTGCGGACAGGAAGCTTCTTGTAGTTGGTGCAGATTAGTTGGCGGTGCTGACGTGTTCTGACCAGCTGACAGGAAGGGGTTAGCGATTCGTGCTGCTTGCGCCAAATTCTGCCCTCCCATCAGCATGGAGCAACAGAGATCTGGACCCATCTGACCAGGAGATGTTTTCCGCTGCTCAGTGATACAAGTTTTGCGCTCTTTTGCCCGCTGGAGTCTCGTCTTTCTGTTTCTCTTACACACAATGGTGTTGGAACTGGTCGTCTGCTGTTATATTATCCGTGAGGAGGAACGATGAGTTGTGCGTTCGGACATGTTAGTTGGAGCTGTTCTTAACTGTGCAGCACCCATTGGTTAGAATGATTCCTGACATCCTCCTCCGACCCCTTTCAATGATGATTTGATACAGTCTGCAGGATTTTGACAGATGCATACTCTTCACCCCATTACAAGATGAACCCCCGTGGTTGGCAGTGAGACCCCGGCTAGTCCAGCACCGATGACCGGCCTCGTTGGAAGTCGCTCCGATCGCTGGATTTTCCCATCTAATGTGGATTCACACTAAAACTGATCCACGGAAAATGTGTCACGTGATTTTATGCTCCGGGGTCACGGGAGAATTACCATACAGGGAAGAGCCAGTTGTGAGACGGCCGGGGGTCTAATAAAGGGGCCGGGGCTTCAATGTATACTAAATGAATGACTTAGGCTAATTTCACATGGGCGAGTCCGATATCGGACCTTGAATCTCGGCCTGATATTGAGCTATCCAACATGTGATTTCTTTGCGGATGTGAGCCGTTTCTGTCACAAAACCGCCTGGCATCACTTGGGGAAGTAGCAATCCTCCACCAGAACTGTCAGCCACAGCGGAGGATCGCAGACTGTTTTCATTGTATTCAATGGAAAACCTCACACCGCAATCGCTTGCACCTCGCATGTGGTGCGACGCTGCCACCGGCCCCATTGAGGGAACGCCCAAAGATAGGACGCGCCGTCAGTCTTTTCCCACATCGCATCACAGTGTGATGTCGGGGAAAAAAAAAACCGCTCATGTCTATGACTCCATTTAAAAGAATAGGGTTCATATTCGCGCGACATTTGTGCGTCTTGCAATGCACAGATCTCGTACGAGCTGCATGTTAACCCTTATATAAACATCAGAAGGTTCCTGCTAATATCACAAGGATGAGACAACAATCTATTTTGTCTGAGGGCGGCCGCCATGTCTTCTCATGTTTGCTGTGGAGGGAACAAAAAGTAAAGTGTTATTCCCACCTTAAAGGGGTTGTCCCGCGCCAAAACGTTTTTTTTTTTTTTTCAATAGCCCCCCCGTTCGGCGCGAGACAAACCCGATGCAGGGGTTTAAAAAAAAAAAAGGGATAGTACTTACCTGAATCCCCGCGCTCCGGTGACTTCTTACTTACCTTGCGAAGATGGCCGCCGGGATCTTCACCCTCGGTGGATCGCAGGTCTTCTGTGCGGTCCATTGCCGATTCCAGCCTCCTGATTGGCTGGAATCGGCACACGTGACGGGGCGGAGCTACGAGGAGCCGCTCTCCGGCACGAGCGGCCCCATTCAGAAGAAAGAAGACCGGACTGCGCAAGCGTGTCTAATCGGGCGATGAGACGCTGAAAATTAGACGGCACCATGGAGACGGGGACGCCAGCAACGGAGCAGGTAAGTGAATAACTTCTGTATGGCTCATAATTAATGCACAATGTACATTACAAAGTGCATTAATATGGCCATACAGAAGTGTATACCCCAACTTTGTTTCGCGGGACAACCCCTTTAAGTGTTAGGCGATCGGCTGCAGAGGAAAGTCAGTATTACATCCCAAGGAATGCGTGAACTGGTACAGTCGTACAAGGTTGGGTCAACCCTACTGAGCAGAAGACATTCCTTACAGCCGCCCGCTCCGGCTAATATTGAGGGATATTCATTTATGATAATCACCTTTATTTACACAGCACTTTACATCACTTGTTGTTGGGTTCTGTCCCCATTGGGGTTCACAATCTGTATGTTCTTGTAGTGTGGGACAAAGCCCATGAAACATGGAGAGAACACCAAGGCACCAGTGCTAACCGCAGAGCCACCAAGCTGCCTATAATGATATCGACAAACCCCGATAGGTGAAAGGGCTGGCTCTAATGCAGGAGTGTCAAACTCATTTTCACCGAGGGCCACATCAGATTGTAATTGCGTAGTGGCCCAGAGTTTGGGGTCCCCTCCAGCACCTCAGAATACATGTTTAATGTCCGTCTTGTTTTATCGTCTTGTTTGTGGAATGCATTAGATATTTGTATTAGCAGCTGCAGAAGGGCGAAGTCGGTAGTAGTGAGTAGGAGCGAGTAGAAGTCAGAGAGAGTCTGCTAATGGGAGTCGAGTGAGCAAGAGTCAGAAGTCGGTTGGGGAGTAGAGAGATGGAAGAAGCCCAGCGATGGTCTGCCACTTATGTCTAGGACCAGCCATGCTAGGGATCCCCCACGTGACCGCTGACCTTGAAGACAGTGGAAGCCAGGACATGGTGGAAGCGCGTGTGTGTACAGTGCAGGTACGGCATGTATCTGGAGAAATGGAAACCACTTCCTAGCGAGGGCAAACGTGAGTGTATGACAGTGGAGAGAGAGTTTTGCCAGGAGAAAGATCCAACTGATAACTTAGACTGTGGATTATACAAATACCCAGAGAAACCCTGTGTGTGGACTACTTTATTACATGAGTGATCCGTCACAGAGGACGGAACGTTGACATCATGAGTGACAAACAGGATTTAAGATAACTCTGGTTACTCATTGTGATCTCCCCCAGTGGTAATGACGTCAGGTTCCTAGCCACCCGTACGGAGGAGATGGTAGAGCCCTGTGACAAGGTTATCTCTCTACCCTGCTCTCTCCTCGGCTGAGGGCCTTCTCCTCGGACGCTGCAATTGGAAGACTATATTTTAAAGGATATATTATAATAGGAGAGATGGGAGGGGGGAGAGATGGACCAGAGCAAGGTTTTAGTCCAGAAAAATTTTGGCACAAGTCCCCCAACACAGACATGTGACTCTAAACTGCCAGGTGGTCAGAGAAAAGAAAAAGTTCTGGGCATTAGCAGAACCTGGTGAAAGTTTCCCAAAATATTCCTTTTGGCAAAGGGTTACGCAGCCATATAACACAACGTCCTATCTGATCCATGCAGCAGGCTCGCAGGATATGGACAGGCAGGCTGGAACAGACTGTACTCTGCAGGATGGTAGCAAGGACCAGCCAGGATGTACAAGAAGCCTCAGGGTCTCGGCCCCGGCAAGCGGTGGGAGAAATAAATGGAGTGCAAACGAAAGGCTCAGAGGCTGCAGCAACAGCGCTCAGTCCAAAGCACTGGATGCTGAAGTGCAGGACCAAGATGATGGCCGCGATCCCTGTATCCAGACAGCAAACAAGTCCACAGTGTGCCAGAGATTCTTCCCGACACAGCTCAGGTTCCTCCGATCTAGAAGAGACTCTTCGGCATCCGGACCTCGCAGGCCACATAAAATGACGTGGCTGGCCAGATTCGGCCTGTGGGTCTTGAGTTTGACATATATGCTTGAATGGATTTCATATAGTTTAATTGATGGCAAACCTGTAACTGGTGCCCCAACTTATCATGCACCACTCATAATACCGGTGTCTTCTTATGAGGCAGAGAAGTGTTTGGGCCCCTTCAGGTACTAGGGCCCGGGTGTGACTACTACCTCAGCTCCTCCTATAACTGCGCTGACGCACAGAAAATGGTGGAAGGTAAAGCAGAATATCGGTACCAAACAATATTTGTCACTTCACCTCCAACATCCAATAAATTAAAAAAGAGACAAATACTTTGATGCCAATGTGATTCCAGAAAGCCGCAGTCAGTACGGTGGGACATTCAGTGTTCATGTCATTAATCTCATTCGTTCATGCTCCAATACTCAGTAACACAAGAATGTCTCTGTTTTTCATGATTGCAACTCAGCAATAGAGAAAAGGAAAATGAGAACCACATGTAACAACATTCCTGATGAACGCACAGAGTGGATGCTGGAGCGGCGGCGGGGTAATATCAGAGCGACTGCTCCGCTGCTGCACTAAATCTACCGCCTCTCAGCAGTTACAGTTGTACGGTTTAGTTTCTGTTCACGCCATTTGGGAGACCTATTTTTTTAATTTATGCCAAGAGACTCGGTCTGAAATGTGCGATTGCTTCAACACTAGTAAAGAGAGCAATGGAACAGGGCTAGAAGCCTAGCAGAGGCCCGGTTATGACTGGGTTTATAGGGAAGGCTAGTCATGGAAGGGTTAATACATAGCATAGGGGTCTGGAAATAAAGTATAAAAAAATAAAAAGGGAAAGGGAGTGGAGTAGAGATGAGCGAGTAGTGCCTTAGCTGAGTATCTCCCTGCTCGTCTCTAAAGATTTGGGGGGCGGGGAGCGGCGGGGGAGAGCGGGGAGGAACGGAGGGGAGATCTCTCTCTCCCTCTCTCCCCCCTGCTCCCCGTCGCAACTCACCTGTCACCCGCGCCGGCCCCCGAATCTTCAGATACGAGCAGGGAGATACTCGGCTAAGGCACTACTCGCTCGAGTAATGTGCCTTAGCGAGTATACTCGCTCATCTCTAGAGTGGAGTCAAAGTTAAAAAAGAGTAATATGGAAGGGATAAAATAAGGAGTTCTAGGGACCATAAGTACCTTTTTAGGAGTAAAGCGGAGAGTGGGAGTTTTCCTTTGCAGCACAGTAGCTGGACCGGAGAACAGCTCACCTGCCGGCCACTAGGTATAATATGTAGGATATCGGAAGGTAATTTTTTGGCTTTTCGGTCATTGTGAAAGTATTAAACGACCTATGTTGCACTTATTATTCAGAGGTTTATACAGTTTAGTCTGAAGCTCGTAACACAATATGTCCTTGAGCATTTCCTGGAGACCATATTTAGTCATCTTATCCGCATTACTCACTCTTATCAATGTAATTTATGTATGCACACATCACATTATGTATTTATTCAGCAGTATTAAACTTTCGGAATGATTTGCTACATGTAGGGTGTTGCCTCCCGTGATTGGACACTATACTTTTCTTTGTTCTACTGCACCATTAATAAAGCTGAAACTGAGCTGGTTGCTCAGAAAAAACACAGTAGTGACTTCACACAGTTGATGTCTCTTGTTGTTTCTCTGATGATAATCACTTATTCATTTGGACACATGAGAAAACTCAGATCCTGGTTGCCTTATTGCTGAATCCAAATTTAAACAAGTGCTCCAACAGTCATGTAAGAGTGTGAAGTATAACACCTTAATATTGTTCTATGCTGTTGTAGTAGGTGGGGGAGATGAGAGTAGCAGCAGGATGTTCTCACGAAACTCCAGAAAGGGGAAGTGAAAGGTAAGAAATAGGGCGCGTGTGTGCGCCATCTTGAGGAGAGTTGTTGCTGTGTGTAGTAAGGGTGTGAGGGCTGACAATACTAGCTCCTGCCCATTCAAGAGAGAAATGTGTTACCAAAGGAAGTGAAGCTGTGAAGGCAGACTTCAGCGAGCGTACTGTCTCGAGTCTATGGTTCCGTTGAGAGTACCCAGCAATCCCGGGTTCAATCCGGTCTTCGTTCTTTGAAATCAATTGTATCTGCTTCATAAATACATGGATACAATATGACATCAAAACTGTAGGAAACCGAACACCTCCTGCTACGTCACTCTGTCTCTTCTCTGTGATGCAGGCAGTGCAATGATGTCATTACACCGCCTGCATCATTCCTCACAATCCTGCTGTGGGAGTGTGATAGAGGTGAGTTTAATGACAGAGCGGCCTATAAATGACACCTGTGAGGCCCATAGAGGACTCAAGGGATACAGAAGAGCCTTATTAATTACTCTGAGGGCATAGCAGGGCTGTCAGGACTCAAACCAGGAACCTCCTACATTCCAAGCAGTAGCCCTTCTTACTGAGCCATCAGCCCTTTGGACAGTTCCCCTGCATACCAGTTGCCTTGTTCCCAGATCCTGCTAACCCAGCCCATGTCCTAGCTCTGCCCGGTCCTTGATTAGGCTCTCTCTATAAAAGCCTGGCCCTGCCACTCTCTCTCAGTGCCTGTTTATTGTGCTCTGAGCCCTTAGCCAGTAAACCTGCTCTCTCCTATACCTGCTCCCTACAAGAGAAGATTGCTACCTTGTGTGCCAGACCTCGTCTGTCTCCTGACAACTGTCCTGCTTAAACCGTCTGTACTGTACCGTCATCTTGTGTACCAGACCTCGGCTACTCCTCGACCACGCTTCCCTCCAGTAGTGGCTACAAGAAGTGTCTCCAGTCCTGCACAAGATCGTGACAGGGGCCTAAAAAATTACTAAGAGGCTCACTCTGATTCTGTTGCACAAGTGGCCAAGTAAACCTGACTCCGCTGCTCACTTGTCTCCCTCATGTTGCCAAGACTGGTGAGACAGTACCATCCAAATGGCTAATGTTGAGAAACCAGTTATTAGAACTGTTTGAGTTGTAGTCAATAAAGCATTGAAAAAAGTTTTTCATTGCCCATTGCAAGATCCAGCAGACCTGTCCTAGGCAGATGTTCTATGCTTACCGGGCTCTGCCTAAAATCCAATGGTATGCCAACAAGGGAAGTGGCAGTTACCCCAACTAAAGAACCCCAACATTATCTTACATAATGCTTTGGTGGGACTGGAGAGATGACATTATATAGGTGATACAAATGAATATTATTGCAGCAGCAACTGTTGAGAAGGTCTTGGAGGACACTCATTAGGGAAAGGGTGGGGTCTATAGGAAGGTTGGCATCCCTGCTACGGAATAAGGTAAGCTTATGGTCCCACTATGAGCGGCTCAAGGACAGGTTCGAAAGAACCAGTGGTTGCAAACCCAGAGTCAGGAGGTTTCGGAGGGCACAATGAATGTCTTTCTGTGACCTCCTGGACACAGGAACAGAGCCATACTTGGATTTGTGCCTGAAAAAGGTGTATCGTTGTAAACTCCGAAACGCGTTGAACTCTATAATTTTTTCATGTCAGTCAATAATCATTTATATGTATGTTTAAAAATCCATAATTTCTTTCAACATCTTGGTCCACGGACCATTTATAGTAATTCTTGTCTCACATTTATGTCTTGGTGCTGTGGCACATTTGGGCACCCTGAGCGCAGGAGTTTTTCTCACCTCATTACTAGTCTTCATTGGGTTATTCTGTTTTTTCCCGGATTGTCTCCTTGCTTCAGCTCTCCTTGGATGTCCTTTTGGGACGTCATCCACACAGAGCACCTCTTCTTCTACACTTTTTAGGCAGGTATTCCTCACTCAAGGAATCAACGGGAATCTACTTGAGTGCAATGGAAGCTGTCCGCGCGTACGCCCACGGCAAATAGAACACGCCACGGGTGAGTATGGAAGAATTCACGGGGCGGAATTCCACGGTGGGCATTGTGCTATTAGGTTCAATAGAACCTAATAGCTGCGGGGCAACGCCGCGGATTTCCGCAGCGTATCTCGCCCGTGGGAATTAGCCCTAAGGGTGACCAGTGCCATCCACCCTACGGGCAAGATAGCCAGTATACCGCCCTGCCTACACATAGGATAGAGGAGTGAGCACACTCAGTCTGTCGCAGCGTTCTGCTGTTGCTACGGCCGGTGCCCGGCTTTGGATCCTTATTGCTCCTAAGGACTCTGAGTACATGACGTCCTCCACACTACTTTGCTTGGCTGCGCATCTTGATTTATACGGCTACTCCAAAGAGAGACTGTGTGGAATTTCGGACTGCAGCTGAATACGGCCTTCGTTGTTACTGTTGTGGTACCCCTGTTGCATTTACTCTTTTGAACTGTTTAAAAGTGGTTTGACCGGATCGGCCTTCTACACTGTTAGAAATAGAGTATCATATAGAAGCATCCACCATGTCTGCAGACTATCAGCACACACCGTATCCTAGAAGCTGCCGGCCTCCAATCCTGTCCAGAGGTCACTCTACAGAGATAGACCTCAACCTGGTCTACAGTCGCCAGAACCCAGCCATGGAGCGCTGGTAACCTGGTTTCCCCCAACGGCCCATAAAGGCACGATGACACCTGTGCAGGTAAAACAATAGTGCAAATGGAACACACTGTGCCACTAGCCAAGACGGAGAAGCCACACCAAGTGGATAGGGAATCACCTCCGACTTTACCCTGCCCAGCAACACCCCATTCATGAGCATGGAGCATGTAGATGTGGCCACTCAGTAGTGCGTCTAGGTTGACATCTTGGCCACCGTATGGCCAAATCCACAAACCACTGAGGGTACTGAGGATCTGTAAGACAGAGTTGATCTCCAGTACGGATGAAGCGTTGAGGCTAACACAAGCCAGATGAAAGAGAAATCATCTGCTTCTTATTTACCCGTTAAAAGGATTTTACAGGCTTTATCCATAAGATAACGCGACCATATAAAAGGATTTAGAGGAAGCAAAACCTGCAGGGATGCAGCGCAGCGATGGACTTTGTGGTCTAGGAGTAAAATATTCATGAGCAGAAGAAGAACAGGTGTGCCGCGGCCATGACTGCCTCGCACCGAGAGTGGCCATCAATGAGGGGCTTCTCTGAAGAACTTTATATTACTTTTAAATCATAATTAGAGATGAGCGAACGCGTTCGTCCGAGCTTGATATTCGTGCGAATATTAGGGTGTTCGGGATGTTCGTTATTCGTAACGAACACCATGCGGTGTTCTGGTTACTTTCACTTCCTTCCCTGAGACGTTAGCGCGCTTTTCTGGCCAATTGAAAGACAGGGAAGGCATTACAACTTCCCCCTGCAACGTTTAAGCCCTATACCACCCCCCTGCTGTGAGTGGCTGGGGAGATCAGGTGTTCGCCTAATATAAAAGTCGGCCCCTCCCGCGGCTCGCCTCAGATGCCTGGTGAGTTAGATGAGGGACAGTGCTGTTTATACCGGAGCTGCTGTAGGGAAAGAATTGGTAGTTAGTGTAGGCTTCAAGACCCCCCAAAGGTCCTTATTAGGGCCACTGATAGCTGTGTGTTGGCTGCTGTTAGCAGTGGCATTTTTTTTTCCTCAAAATCGGCTCTGCAGAGCGTTGCACCTGGCATTAGGGACAGAAGTGCTGCATAGGCAGGGAGAGTGTTAGGAGTGAGTGTAGCCTTCAAGAACCTCAACGGTCCTTTCTAGGGCCATATTTATCCGTGTGCAGTACTGTCCAGGCTGCTGTTAGCTGTGCTGCATTTTTTTTGGGCTTCTCAAAATCGCCTCTGCAGAGCATTCCACCCTCCATTGATACTGCAGGGAAAGAATTGTATAGGCAGGGCCACAACACAGTTATTATTCATAGAATATACGCAGTGCTGCCTTTTGGTGGAAAAACAAGTGAAAACAAATCTATTTGTCCAGCCTCTGTCCGTCCTTATGCCTGTGGAGACGTGTGAGCTGCGTGAAAAACATTGCTAAATCATACGCACCCAGCTACGCTTTACTGCTGGCTTCGCCATTTGCTTTCCTTAATTGGGAAAAAAAATACCTGCTCTGCCAGAGTTATAATAACTCTGCTACCCTCACGTTCTGTGACACATTAGCAGGGACACAGCACAGTTATTAAACTTCTCATGTTCATTGAATATACGCAGTGCTGCCTTTTGGTGGAAAAACAAGTGAAAACAAATCTATTTGTCCAGCCTCTGTCCGTCCTTACGGGCGGTGGACACGTGTGAGCTGCGTGAAAAACATTGCTAAATCATACGCACCCAGCTACGCTTTACTGCTGGCTTTGCCATTTGCTTTCCTTAATTGGGAAAAAAAATACCTGCTCTGCCAGAGTTATAATAACTCTGCTACCCTCACGTTCTGTGACACATTAGCAGGGACACAGCACAGTTATTAAACTTAGATTATTCATTCACTAGAGGCAGTGGGGCCTTTCGTTTTCCAAAAAGGGAAAAAATTATATTTGGCCTGCAGTCTTGCGCCAATTTATTTCCTGCCTGTGAAATCAAATCACTGGTAATACAGCATGCTGAGGGGTAGGGGTAGGCCTAGAGGACGTGGACGCGGCCGAGGACGCGGAGGGCCAAGTCAGGGTGTGGGCACAGCCCGAGCTCCTGATCCCGGTGTGTCGCAGCCGACTGCTGCGCGATTAGGAGAGAGGCACGTTTCTGGCGTCCCCACATTCATCGCCCAATTAATGGGTCCACGCGGGAGACGGTTATTAGAAAATGAGCAGTGTGAGCAGGTCCTGTCCTGGATGGCAGAAAGTGCTTCGAGCAACCTATCGTCAACACGCAGTTCTGCGCCGTCCACTGCTGCAAATCCGAATCCTCTGTCTGCTGCTCCTCCTTCCTTCCAGCCTCCTCACTCCACTACAATGACACCTGCTCAGGAGCGGGAACACTCCCAGGAACTGTTCTCGGGCCCCTGCTTAGATTGGGCAGCAGCGGTTCCTCTCCCACCAGAGGAGTTTATCGTCACTGATGCCCAACCATTCGAAAGTTCCCGGGGTCCGAGGGAAGAGGCTGGGGACTTCCGCCAACTGTCTCAACAACTTTCTGTGGGTGAGGAGGACGATGACGATCAGACACAGTTGTCTTGCAGTGAGGTAGTAGTAAGGGCAGTAAGTCCAAGGGAGCAGCGCACAGAGGATTCGGAGGAAGAGCAGCAGGACGATGAGGTGACTGACCCCACCTGGTGTGCAACGCTTACTCAGGAGGACAGGTCTTCAGAGGGGGAGTCAAGGGCATCAGCAGGGCAGGTTGCAAGAGGCAGTGCGGTGGCCAGGGCCAGGGGTAGAGGCAGGGCCAGACCGAATAATCCACCAAGTGTTTCCCAAAGCGCCCCCTCGCGCCATGCCACCCTGCAGAGGCCGAGGTGCTCTAAGGTCTGGCAGTTTTTCACAGAGACGCCTGACGACCGACGAACAGTGGTGTGCAACCTTTGTTGCGCAAAGCTCAGCCGGGGAGCCAACACCAACAGCCTCACCACCACCACCAGGCGCAGACATATGATGGCCAAGCACCCCACAAGGTGGGACGAAGGCCGTTCACCGCCTCCGGTTTGCACCCCTGCCTCTCCCCCTGTGCCCCAACCTGCCACTGAGATGCAACCCCCCTCTCAGGACACAGGCACTACCGCCTCATGGCCTGCACCCACACCCTCATCTCCGCTGTCCTCGGCCCCATCCAGCAGTGTAGTTCAGCGCACCGTTCAGCCGTCGCTTGCGCAAGTGTTCGAGCGCAAGCGCAAGTACGCCGCCACGCACCCGCACGCTCAAACGTTAACCGTCCGCATAGCAAAATTCATCAGCCTTGAGATGCTGCCGTATAGGGTTGTGGAAACTGAGTCCTTCAAAAGTATCATGGAGGCGGCGGCCCCGCGCTACTCTGTTCCCAGTCGCCACTACTTTTCCCGATGTGCCGTCCCAGCCCTGCACGACCACGTCTCCCGCAACATTGTGCGCGCCCTCACCAACGCGGTTACTGCCACGGTCCACTTAACTACGGACACGTGGACAAGCACAGGCGGGCAGGGCCACTACATCTCCCTGACGGCACATTGGGTGAATTTAGTGGAGGCTGGGACAGAGTCAGAGCCCGGGACCGCTCACGTCCTACCCACCCCCAGAATTGCGGGCCCCAGCTCGGTGGTGGTATCTGCGGAGGTGTATGCTTCCTCCACTAAAGCACCCTCCTCCTCCTCCTCCTCCTCTGTCTCGCAATCAAGATGTGTTAGCAGCAGCATGTCGCCAGCAGTCGGTGTCGCGCGGTGTGGCAGCACAGCGGTGGGCAAGCGTCAGCAGGCCGTGCTGAAACTACTCAGCTTAGGCGATAAGAGGCACACGGCCCACGAACTGCTGCAGGGTCTGACAGAGCAGACCGACCGTTGGCTTGCGCCGCTGAGCCTCCAACCGGGCATGGTCGTGTGTGACAACGGCCGTAACCTGGTGGCGGCTCTGCAGCTCGGCAGCCTCACGCACGTGCCATGCCTGGCCCACGTCTTTAATTTGGTGGTTCAGCGCTTTCTGAAAAGCTACCCACGCTTGTCAGACCTGCTCGTAAAGGCGCGCCGGCTCTGCGCACATTTCCGCAAGTCCCACACGGACGCTGCCACCCTGCGCACCCTGCAACATCACTTTAAGCTGCCAGTGCACCGACTGCTGTGCGACGTGCCCACACGGTGGAACTCTACGCTCCACATGTTGGCCAGGCTCTATGAACAACGTAGAGCTATAGTCGAATACCAACTCCAACATGGGCGGCGCAGTGGGAGTCAGCCTCCTCAATTCCTTTCAGAAGAGTGGGCCTGGTTGGCAGACATCTGCCATGTCCTTGGTAATTTTGAGGAGTCTACCCAGGGGGTGAGCGGCGATGCTACAATCATTAGCATCACCATTCCTCTGCTATGCATCTTGAGAAATTCCCTGCAAACCATAAAGGCAGCTGCTTTGCGCACGGAAACGGGGGCGGGGGAAGACAGTATGCCGCTGGATAGTCAGGGCACCCTCCTGTCTATTTCTCAGCGCGTACAGGAGGAGGAGGAGGAGCATGAGGAGGATGAGGAGGAGGGGGAAGAGACAGCTTGGGCCGCTGCTGACGGTACACCGGCTGATTGCCTGTCATCCTTTCAGCGTGTATGGCCTGAGGAGGAGGAGGAGGAGGAGGAGGAGGAGGAGGATCCTGAAAGTGATCTTCCTAGTGAAGACAGCCATGTGTTGCGTACAGGTACCCTGGCACACATGGCTGACTTCATGTTAGGATGCCTTTCTCGTGACCCTCGCGTTGCACGCATTCTGGCCACTACGGATTACTGGGTGTACACACTGCTCGATCCACGGTATAAGGAGAACCTGCCCACTCTGATTCCCGAAGAGGAAAGGGGTTCGAGAGTGTTGCTATACCACAGGACCCTTGCGGACAAGCTGATGGTAAAATTCCCAGCCGACAGCGCTAGTGGCAGAAGGCGCAGTACCGAGGGCAAGGTAGCAGGGGATGTGCGTAGATCGAGCAGCATGTACATCCCAGGCAGTGCAACAGTCTTTAAGGGCCTGGCCAGCTTTATGGCTCCCCACCAAGACTGTGTCACCGCTCCCCAGTCACGGCTGAGTCGGCGGGAGCACTGTAAAAGGATGGTGAGGGAGTACGTAGCCGATCGCACGACCATCCTTGGTGACGCCTCTGCCCCCTACAACTACTGGGTGTCGAAGCTGGACATGTGGCCTGAACTAGCGCTGTATGCCCTGGAGGTGCTTGCTTGTCCTGCGGCTAGCGTGTTGTCGGAGAGGGTGTTTAGTGTGGCTGGGGGAATCATCACAGATAAGCGTACCCGCTTGTCAACCGACAGTGCCGACAGGCTAACACTCATCAAGATGAACAAAGGCTGGATTTCCCCAGACTTTTGTTCTCCACCAGCGGACAGCAAGGATACGTAAGCAATACGTAGGCTGCACCCGCGGATGGAAGCTACGTTCTCTCTCACCATCCAAAACGGGGACATTTCTGCTTCATCAATCTGTGTATAATATTCCTCCTCCTCCTCCTGCTCCTCCTCCTGAAACCTCACGTAATCACGCTGAACGGGCAATTTTTCTTAGGGCCACAAGGCTCACTCAAGTAATTTTTCAGAACAATTTTTATAAGTTTCAATGCGCTTAAAAGCATTGGAACTTTAACTTGAACCAATTTTTCGTTACACTGGGCTGCCTCCAGGCCTAGTTACCACTTAAGCCACATTAACCAAAGCGATTAATGGGTTTCACCTGCCCTCTTGGCTGGCCATGGCCAATTTTTGGGATGTACATTAGTACTGTTGATACAGCAATTTTTGTGGGCCCTCGCCTACAGTGTAATCAAATTAATTTTTTGGCCACCTGCATTACAGCTGACGTTACCTCAGCTGTGTTGGGCAATGCAATGGGATATTTTTGTGTACCGCCGGTGGGTTCCAGGGAGCCACCCATGCTGTAGGTGCACACTGAGTTTTTAATACATCTGTACACTTCTAAAGAACCCCAGTCTGACTGGGGCATGCAGTGTGGGCCGAAGCCCACCTGTATTACGCACGACATTACTACCTCAGCTGTGTTGGGCAATGCAATGGGATATTTCTATGTACCGCCGGTGGCTTCCTGGCACCCACCCAGGCAGTGGGTCCACAGGGAGTTTAACCTACATGTGTCCACTTGTAAAGAACCCCAGTCTGACTGGGGCATGCAGTGTGGGCCGAAGCCCACCTGCATTAAGCACGACATTACTACCTCAGCTGTGTTGGGCAATGCAATGGGATATTTCTGTGTACCGCCGGTGGGTTCCAGGGAGCCACCCATGCTGTGGGTCGACAGGGACTTCACAATAGGGAGTTGTACCTGCCTGTGTCTATGAATTAAAAAGCCCGGTCTGACTGGGGCATGCAGACACCTTGACAGAATGAATAGTGTGTGGCACATAGGTTCCCCATTGCTATGCCCACGTGTGCAGCTCCTGATGGCGGTGGCACAGGATTCTATTTCTCATTGCTTCTGTACAGCATTGTGGGCTATCGCTCCGCCACTTTTAAAGAGGGTCGCTGCCTAGCCGTGCCAACCTCTGCAGTGTGTGCCTGCGGTCCCTCGTCATGGCAGACGCAATTCTAAATAGACATGAGCGTGGTGTGGCATGAGGGCAGCTGAAGGCTGCCCAGGGACACTTTGGTGTGCGCTGTGGGGGGGGGGGAGGGGGGGCGGTTGGGCAGCATGTAACCCAGGAGAAGTGTCAGTGGAGTGTCATGCAGGCAGTGATTGTGCTTTGTTGGAGGTAGTGTGGTGCTTAGCAAAGGTATGCCATGCTAATGAGGGCTTTTCAGAAGTAAAAGTTGTTGGGAGGGGGGGGGGCCCACTCTTGCCGGTATTGTGGCTTAATAGTGGGACCTGTGAACTTGAGATGCAGCCCAACATGTAGCCCCTCGCCTGCCCTATCCGTCACTGTGTCATTCCCATCACTTTCCTGAATTGCCCAGATTTTCACACATGAAAACCTTAGCGAGCATCGGCGAAATACAAAAATGTTCTGGTCGCCCATTGACTTCAATGGGGTTCGTTGTTCGAAACGAACCCTCGAGCATCACGGGAAGTTCGTTCCGAATAACGAACACCCGAACATTTTGGTGTTCGCTCATCTCTAATCATAATACTTAAGGCTGAAGCTGCAGGGGGTGCAGAGGTGGAGGACGTGCCCCGATCCTGGTGGGTGCAGGGGGTGCAGAGCTGGAAGCCATGCCCTGATCCTGGTGGGTGCAGGGGGTGCAGAGGTGGAAGCCGTGCCCCAATCCTGGTGGGTGCAGAGGTGGAAACCGTGCCCCGATCCTGGTGGGTGCAGGGGGTGCAAAGGTGGAAGCCGTGCCCCAATCCTGATGGGTGCAGGGGGTGCAGAGGTGGAAGCTGTGCCCCGATCCTGGTGGGTGCAGAGGTGGAAGCCGTACCCTGATCCTGGTGGGTGCAGGGGGTGCAGAGGTGGAAGCCGTGCCCCAATCCTGGTGGGTGCAGAGGTGGAAACCGTGCCCCGATCCTGGTGGGTGCAGGGGGTGCAGAGGTGGAAGCCGTGCCCCAATCCTGGTGGGTGCAGAGGTGGAAACCGTGCCCCGATCCTGGTGGGTGCAGGGGGTGCAAAGGTGGAAGCCGTGCCCCAATCCTGATGGGTGCAGGGGGTGCAGAGGTGGAAGCTGTGCCCCGATCCTGGTGGGTGCAGAGGTGGAAGCCGTACCCTGATCCTGGTGGGTGCAGGGGGTGCAGAGGTGGAAGCTGTGCCCTGATCCTGGTGGGTGTAGGGGGTGCAGAGGTGGAAGCTGTGCCCCGATCCTGGAGCCGGGGGGAGGACAAAGCTACATTGACACAAAATTAATGAATATTTAAAAAAGCCCCTTGTCCAGTTCAGCCTATTACCTTCCAATGTTGATCCAGAGGAAGCCAAAAACCCCAATGAGTTAGAAGCCAATATTCCTCATTTTATGGGAAAAACTCCTCCCAACACATATCTGGCAATCAGCAGTATCCCCGGATCATGGTAAATGGTGTCAATGTAAGTACACTGATTTTTATTGTTCGCCTCACACGTGCGTATATTTATTGCGTAAGTTACACGCGTAAAAAGGAATGCAGCATGTTCTATCTTCCGGTATATTACATGTGTAAGAGCTCTATTGGTCTCTATGGGTGCGTTGGAAACATACTGCATACGCAATTACATTGCGTTGTGTGACCTTTTTGTGCACGTTCTTAGGAGACATGAGATGGAAGGTGAAAAACCAGAAGAAACCAGGAAGCCAGTACAGGACAGTGCGTGTAAAATATGATGTATGTGCGCAGGCACACGCCAGTAAAAGCGCGACAATATGCAGGGCTGCGCAGTTCCCTAAGGTGGTAAAACGCTGTGATTTCTACGTAACAGATTATCATGCGGTTGCGCGAGCCTGGCCTTTTATCAAATTTATCATCACCACATCAATGCATGTAGTTCTACAGTCCCGCTGCTCTTACAGTAAAGAACCACTTTCTTTGTTGTGTTTCTAGATGTAGAGAGCACCGCCTTGTAACAGTCACAGTCCTGGGTATAAAGAGATGGTGGGAGAGATCTCTGTACTGACTCCTGATATATCTATACATAGTGATTAGAGCGCCCCCTTGTTACAGTGCTGGGTATAAAGAAATGGTGGGAGAGATCTCTGTAACTCTATTTTATTAGAAAAATGAAAAACATAACAAAACAAGCCTTTTGGACTAAGCCAAGAAAACAACAGAAATGTCCAAGACAACATAAACAGGTTTGCTTCAAACTGTATCCATGGGACCTCCAGTATGCGCCCACTTCAGACTTCCTTGTAAGCCAGATGTTTTCTGGTTAGAGACCTTTTTTTTCGGACTCCAGGTGTTCCTCAGGTATTTACCGTCCGTCCGGAAACAGAATAGAAAAGGATACAATTACTAACGAGGTCATACCCCACCAAGACCGATGCTGCACAAAGATGTGTTACAGAAATTGTAGCAGAAGCCACGACAGAAGCTGCACTGACCCATCTCTCTTACAACTTGAATATATACATCATTATTCATTTGTGATAATTATACTCTCCATAATACAGTTTACCATATGCAATATATATACACACACGCATTTTTTTTTTTTTTTTTTTTTTTTTTTTTTTTAATCCCCCTCTTCTTTTTTCCCCCATGTGGCCTAAATATAAACCTAAAAACAAAACCATATCTCAAAAAGAAAACATAACCCAAATACCCGTCTACAGAAATAATGGACAGAAATATAAACTTTTTTTTTTTTTTTTTAATATATTATACTTTCTTCTTCTTAGTTTATACTAATACGACACCTTATACCCTACATACCACACACCTTATACCCTACATACCACACACCTTATACCATTAAGAAGCTCAAGTTCAGTGCTTACAAGCCCTCTTTTCTTCCTCTATTTACTAAAACAAAAAGCTATCAAGTGAATAGAATAAAATTAGCCCATCACCGGGAAAGGAGACCCCGGGCTAGGGCACTCCAAAAGAAAGACCCCTCCATAGGCGAGAGGCCCTGAGTGCACCCAACCTGTTGAACTCCAAAGAACGCACCTTCACCAGGTCACCGAGGATGTCCCTACACACCACATCCACAGGGAGGATTTTTTGACGCGTCGAAACTAAACACCGCGCGTGCCACGTGTAGTACCTAACCACTAGACTAACTAGATATAATGTGCACCTGTCCCGTCCACCCAGATCTCTGAATGCCCCATAGGCCCACTCAGGATAGGAGAGGACAGCCAGCCTAGGCCAACCGATGGAAGCCCCTACCCTTCTATAGACCTCTGTATTAAAGGGACACTGAAGTAAGAAATGCTCCATAGTTTCCACTACAGAGCCACACTCCTCCCGGGGACAGTCCCTCTCCTCCACCTTTCTGTACTTCAAGTTATCCCTCACATACAACTTACCATGGAAGGAGCGCCAGGCCAAATCCCAAAACTTCAATGGGACCCTTACTGAATTTAACAAAACTAACCCTACCTCTAGGTCCTGACCTGGGCAGTCCCTGAGGGCCAGTGGATTTTGGAAGCGGGTGACCAGAACCCTATTATCAAGGAACCTCCTTGACAGAGTCCTAATCTCCTCAGCTCCCAAACCCCAGCGATGGATGACCTTCAGAACCGGCGCAACGTAAGCCGGGAGATGTCCATGGGTTGAACGAAAATCTTTCACACGCCCTCCTGTCTCCCATTCCTGGAAGAAAGGCTGAAACCATGCCTTAGAGGAGACTACCCACAAAGGAGCCCTTCCTGTATTCCAGAAGTTTGCTATATTGGTTTTAAGAAAGGTATTCACTAGGAATACCACAGGGTTGACCATACACAACCCCCCTAGTCTCCTTGTGCGGTATGTGACTTCCCGCTTTACTAGGTTTAGTCGGTTCCCCCACAACAGCTGGAAGAACAGACTATAGACCCGTGTCCAGAGAGGCTCCGGCAAGATACATACACTGCCCAAATAGATTAACAACGGGAGCAGGAAAGTCTTGATAAGGCTAACCCTTTCTCTCAGGGACAAAGACCATCCCTTCCACTGGTCAACCTTCTGACTGGCATCTTTCAGTTTACCGTCCCAATTTCTCCCTGGGTAATCACCCTGGCCAAATTGGATGCCTAAAACTTTTGCAAATTCTTGAGGCTCCGGGAGAGTGTCCGGGAGACTGAAATCAGGATCTCCTACCCCCAGCCAGAGACTTTCACACTTGTCCCAATTGACTCGGGATCCGGAAGCCTCCGAATACCTAACCACCTCTGACATCACCCATCCAGCCTCCTCCTTGGACGAGACAAAGACAGTGACATCGTCAGCGTAGGCCACCGCCTTAAGTGCAGACTCCGGCCCCTCCAGGCTCATCCCGACCCCCGCCAATGGTCCGCCACTCAACCGCCTTAAAAAGGGGTCAATTGCGAACACATATAGCAATGGGCTCAAAGGACAACCCTGGCGGACACCGGACCCCACCCCAAAGGGGCGCCCGACCCAACCGTTCACCAGCGGGAAACTCTCAGCCCCTGCATACAAAACTTTAAGCCAATCAATAAACCCTATTGGTAAACCGTATCTCAGAAGGACTGACCAGAGGTACTCATGGTCAACCCTATCAAAGGCCTTTGCCTGATCCAAGGACAGCAAGAACCCTTTCCAATTACCGGCCCTACCCTGTTCCACAGCCTCCCGGACACCCAGTACAGCACTGAAAGTACTTCGGCCAGGAACAGAGCAGTGCTGGTCCCCCGAAAGTAGTTTGGGTGCAAAATGCACCAACCTGTTAAAAATGATCTTTGCAAGAACCTTCCGGTCCGTATTGAGAAGTGCTATGGGACGCCAATTCTCAATCCGGGATGGATCTTTACCCTTTGACAAAATGATCAGGGCCGACCTCCTCATTGACTCTGGCAGAATGCCCGAGGATAGACATTCATTAAATATCTCGGTCAACAGGGGAGCCAACAGCTCCTTAAAGGTCTTATAAAATTTGGATGTTAAGCCATCCGGACCTGGCGTTTTCTTGAGCGCAAGCCCATCAAAGGCCAGTCTCACTTCCTCTTCCCTGATCGGTTCCGTCAAAACGTCAAGCGCCGACGCCACCCCCTGCTCAGGGATGGTATCAGCCAGGAAAGCCGACATCTTGACTCGATCTAGATCTTTCCTTGCCAAAAGGTGTGAGTAGAAAGATCTGACGACCTCCAAGATCCCTGAACTGGACCTTTTCAGAGATCCTGTACTATCAACCAGACCCGTTACCAACCTACTATTCACTGACAACTTACAGTTTCTGTAGGGGTCGGGCGAGCGGAATTTCCCGAAATCCCTCTCAAAAACTAAAGATGTGTGCCTATCATACTGACATCCCTTCAGCAAGGCTTTCACCCTGGAGGCCTCCTCACGGCTGCCCCCAGTCGAGACAATTTGCTCGAGTTTCCTCCTCAAAGCTTGATATAAACGGTACTGGGTCAAACTTCTGAGGTTTGAGAGCTCACGGAAATATTTTGCAACCCGTTTCTTGAAGATCTCCCACCACTCTGACTTACTGTTACAAAGGCCCATCAGTGGAAGCTGGCTCTGCAGAAAATCCTCAAAGGACTGTCTTATTTCCTCCTCCTCCAGGAGTGCCGAATTTAACTTCCATAAACCTCTTCCCATCCGAGGGGTTTCTGAAACATTCAGAGAAAACATAATTAAACAGTGATCGGAGAATTCCACCTCCACCACCAGAATTGGTGAGGAGACAGCCTCCTCCTTTAAATAAAACCTATCTATTCTAGATCTACAACTACCTCGATAAAAAGTGAACCCCGTGTCGCCTGTGGTGTGCCGAACGTGGACATCCACCAGGCGAGCCTCACTCACTATATTATTCAAAGCGACGCTGTCGTAAGCCAACTTGTCTCTGGCACCTCCCCTATCACAGAGCCTCGAGACATTATTGAAGTCTCCGCCAAAGATCACCAGTCGACTCGTAAAAAGAAAGGGCTTGATCCTTATGAAGAGGTCCTTCCTCTCGTTCTTGCTCTGAGGACCATAAATATTTATGAGCCGAAGCTCTTGACCTCTCATAAGGACGTCCAAGACCAAGCACCTCCCCATTTCCACCTCGATTACCCGTCTGCATTCAACCGCTGCGGTTTTAAAAAGAACCGCCACCCCGCTATATGGTTCGGCCGCAAGAGACCAATAGGAGGGCCCATGAGTCCACTCCCTCTTTGCTTTATGGATACTGGCCAGGTCTGTTAGCCTGGTCTCTTGCAAAAACAAAATATCAGCTTCATTCCGGCTGAAAAAATCAAAGGCCATAAAGCGAGCCATATCAGACTTAATGCTAGCGACATTAATGGTCGCCAACGTCAACGGGGTGAGTGCCGCCATCAAGGGTGATCGAGTTGGACAGCTCTCTTCTTTACATTACCCGATTCCCCACCAGAATCCCTACCACCCCTTTTTAAACACTCCGACATATCCATTTCTACAATATTTATATTTTTTACATGATTGTTTATTTCTTTTTGCGAACCCCCCTCCAGATTCGGAGAGGAGCCCTCACCTTTGTCCCGTGGCACTGAGTCTCCCCTAACCCCCGGAGGAACTTGTGGCCCCCCAGGGGGGAGGGGAGCGACGTCCCCCACCGGCACTACTCTATTCCTTGGCTCCCCCACCTCCTCCTCCTCTAATGAGGAGGATTCAGGGTCGCCTCCTTCCAGAGTCTGAAAGCGGTTTGTTAAGATGACCAGAGGGGAGCCGGTTTGGCCCTCCTTTAGCATCTGACCTGGAGGGGGAGAAGATTTCTTTTTCCCCTTCTTTTTATTCTGTTTACCCTTCTTACGTTTTTCCTTTTGCCATTCCCTACTCTCCTCATCCAAACTGTCTTCTGGATGGGAACTTGATAGGGAACTGGACCTTTCGTCCTCCTCTCTTGCCAGTCTCCTGACCTCTTCCTCCAAATCGCTGCCCCTTATGTCCTCAGAGGTGGTCACTGGCCCTTGGGAAACAGGGACCAGGGTCATCCTACTAGATTCCCCACCTTCCCCTGCCTCCTTTCGGGACATCTGCTGTCTGGTCTTACTCACTCTTCCACCTTTTTCCATCACCGGACCTCCAGACCCCCTACTTCCGCCCTCCCCCTCTCCAGCTGAGGCCCCGCTGCCCCGGGGTACCCCAGTCGGATCAGGAGCAACATCAGCACGGGCACGCTGAGGACAGCGACTGAAGGGGTGTCCTAGGACACCACACAGGTTGCAGCGAATGTCTGTACACGAGGCGGCATGGTGACCCTCTCCCCCACACAATGTACACATCACTTTGGTACATGCCGCACTGAAATGTGTGGGGTCACCGCACTTGTGACAGACCTTCGGCTGCCCCTGGTAAAAGGCCAGGATCCTATCTCTTCCCAAGAAAGCAGAGGAGGGAATGTGGGTAACAGAGTTTCCGGACTGCCTCAATTTCACCAGGAAAGTCCAGGCTCCAGACCAGATGCCGTACTCGTCACGGTTCTTTGTGGGGTTACCCTGCACCTCCCCGTAACGAGATATCCAGGTCATGATGTCAATGAACGACAGTGACTCATTACGGGTTAAAACGGTCACTGACTTCACCGTGTCCTGGCGGGAAACGGGAATCACCTCGAAATCCCGCCAGTCGGGCCTAGTCTGAACCAGCTCATAATTCGACCAGAAAAGTTCAAGACCTTCTGACCGAACAAAGCTGATATCAAACTCCGAGGTGCCAAAAGGATGGATCAGGGCAAAGATGTCATATGCCCTGAAGCCCATATTCAGCAGGAGCTCAACCACCTTCCCCCGTTTTGGGCATGTATCTCTGCTACCTATGTGCCGAAGACGGACTACATTCCTTCTGGCCCCCGATGGCCCGCTTGTTGGGAGCGACCAATTCCCTCTATTCTCTCGGAAGGCCCCAAGTCCATGCCGCTGGATCCAGAACTTGAGGTTAACCTGCTCACCCTCTATATTGGCCGTCTTTTCTCCCCGCCTCAGGGCCTCCAAGAGACGCCGCTGTAAATTTCCCTGTCCAGCCCCACGGGAAAAAGGCCTCTCTGCCCCCCCGGTAACCGCTCCAGCATAACTTTTGGGGCCAGGCACCACCGGGAGGGGAGATGGGTCAGACACAGCCCCCACCGCACCCTCTACTACGGCAACATCAGCCCTGGCCTGTTCCTGGGCACCAGTCCTATTATCTGTAGCACCAGATGGGTGGGCAATCATCCCCAAAGCATCCCTTTCTGGACAAACCGCCCTCCCATCCCTAGACTCTGGCTGTTGTACTATCCCAGACATCCTCTCCTCCCCTCCTGTGACTCTGGATCCACTATAATCCTCAGTGCTCCTACCAGCATTCCTACTACCACCCTCCTCCTCTGCAATCACAGTAGATATGCTACACCCACCCTCATGTAGCCCCTTCCCCTGGACCTCCTTCACACTTTCACGTCCCACCACCTGCATCCCTGTTGACACTAGTACCCCTGAAACAGGAGAAGCCTTCTTCCCTCCAACTGCCATTTGACCTCCATGACCTGATGTCACCGATTTTGCCACTGTAACGTCACTAGGCTTCGCCCCCTTCCTAGATGCCGGCACCGCCGCCGATGCCCTGGTGTCCCGTGCTGCCGGAGCAGCTGCAATATCGCGCCCAGACTCTGACACCGCCGCTGATGTCTGCCTGCTCCGGGCATCAGGATTCACCTCTGACAAGGTGATAGCCTGCACCCCCTTCCCGGATGCGTGCGTGCTCCGGAGGGCGGGGTCTATCTCGGAAGACGGCACGCCACCCGCGAGCGTGCAGTCCATGGGAGTCTCAACACCCACCGCAGGTGCCTGACTAAAAACGGATGCCATACCTTTCCCTCCCTGCTCAGCATCCAACACCATTTCTGGTACTGGGGTCGGCTGAGCAGGGGGGTCTTTCCCATCCTCCCCCTGGGTGCCGCTGGGAAAGATTCTCTCCCTCTGATCCATTCCCGGGACCACCACAGATGCCGAGTCTGTTTGACCAGAGGGGCTAGGAAATGGTACAAAACGTGTGCATACGACCTGTAATTGCTTCTTCTTCTTGTTTTTCTTCTGCTTGCCTTTTCCTGATCTTTCTTTGCCCTCCTCAGGTAGGTCGTCCCCAAAAGAAAGATTAGACAGATTAGTAGGGGATTCCATTCTTTTAATTTCTGCCATTAAATAACCACCTTCTCCCTCCCTTTCCTCCTCATCTGAGGAGTAAGAAGCACTCAGCCTTGGGCTGGGCTGCCGTGGGGGGATGGGCTGGGAAATCTCCACAGGTGATAGATCTGGAGACGCCCTGCAGGACATCACACCTGGAGACGCCATTACACCTGCCTCATCCTCCTCACTGTCAGACACAGAGGTTACTGCCAACTCCTTCCCAGAGAGGTTCCTCATGCTGTCCAATCTCTCTTGGTTGCTCAGTCTTTCTTTAAATGCACCAGCATTCTGTAAAATGTATTCTTTTTTAGTGGAATGAAGCTTGATGGCCTCTCTCACCTTCCCCATCTCTTCTGATATAGTCACACGGTCCTTTTTCCTTGCAGCAGTCTCTGCCCGAGCCTTCAAAGATTTCAGCTCCATCTGCAGCTTTTTAAGCCTCTGACCGCATGCCTCAAATTCATTAGTACATAGATGAATTCTAGCACTATACTTGTTGGTGGTCTCCCCGGGACGGCGCTCACCCCACCCCTTGTACTGGATAAGGGAACTGCCACCATCCCGTCCTTGGGAAGACTCACCTTTCTTTCCAGGATGGCCTGCACTCTCTATGGAGTCTTGCTGCATCAGCCTCTGGGATCTTCTTAATCGCTCTCCTCCTGAGACCAGTAACACACCATCATTCCCCGCTGGTCTCACCCGGGGAACGGTGGAGGATGTGCTAGGTTGCACACTCATGGAGGCCCCCTCACCTCTCCAGGGAGAGGGAAAGGGCTCCAGACACGTCTGCTAAGTAGCTCAGCTCTGCTCAGACTGCAAGGCTCCACCTACTCCCAACCTACTCCAGGCCCCTTGTTGCAGTCCTGGGTATAATAGATGATGGGAGAGATCTCTGTACTGACCCCTGATATATCTATACATAGTTATTAGAGCACCCCCTTGTTACAGTGCTGGGTATAAAGAGATGGTGGGGGAGATCTCTGTACTGACCCCTGATATATCTATACATAGTTATTAGAGCACCCCCTTGTTACAGTGCTGGGTATAAAGAGATGGTGGGGGAGATCTCTGTACTGACCCCTGATATATCTATACATAGTGATTAGAGCGCCCCCTTGTTACAGTCCTGGGTATAATAGATGATGGGAGAGATCTCTGTACTGACCCCTAATATATCTATGCATAGTTATTAGACCGCCCCCTTGTTACAGTCCTGGGTATAAATAGATGATGGGAGAGATCTCTGTACTGACCCCTGATATGTTTATACATAGTGATTAGAGCGCCCCCTTGTTACAGTCCTGGGTATAAAGAGATGGTGGGAGAGATCTCTGTACTGACCCCTAATCTATCTATACATAGTGATTAGAGCGCCCCCTTGTTACAGTCCTGGGTATAATAGATGATGGGAGAGATCTCTGTACTGACCCCTGATATATCTATGCATAGTTATTAGACCGCCCCCTTGTTACAGTCCTGGGTATAAATAGATGATGGGAGAGATCTCTGTACTGACCCCTGATATGTTTATACATAGTGATTAGAGTGGCCCCTTGTTACAGTCCTGGGTATAAAGAGATGGTGGGAGAGATCTCTGTACTGACCCCTAATATATCTATACATAGTGATTAGAGCGCCCCCTTGTTACAGTCCTGGGTATAATAGATGATGGGAGAGATCTCTGTACTGACCCCTGATATATCTATACATAGTTATTAGACCGCCTCCTTGTTACAGTCCTGGGTATAAATAGATGATGGGAGAGATCTCTGTATTGACCCCTGATATGTTTATACATAGTTATTAGAGCGCCCCCTTGTTACAGTCTTGGGTATAAATAGATGATGGGGGAGATCTCTGGACTGACCCCTGATATATTATACATAGTTATTAGAGCGCCGCCTTGTTACAGTCCTGGGTATAATAGATGATGGGAGAGATCTCTGTACTGACCCCTGATATATCTATACATAGTTATTTGAGCGCCCCCTTGTTACATTTCTGGGTATAATAGATGATGGGAGAGATCTCTATACTGACCCCTGATATATCTATACATAGTTATTAGACCGCCCCCTTGTTACAGTCCTGGGTATAAATAGATGATGGGAGAGATCTCTGTACTGACCCCTGATATGTTTATACATAGTTATTAGAGCGCCCCCTTGTTACAGTCTTGGGTATAAATAGATGATGGGGGAGATCTCTGGACTGACCCCTGATATATTATACATAGTTATTAGAGCGCCCCCTTGTCACAGTCATGGGTATAATAGATGATGGGAGAGATCTCTGTACTGACCCCTGATATATTATACATAGTGATTAGAGCGCCCCCTTGTTACAGTCCTGAGTATAAATAGATGATGGGAGAGATCTCTGTACTGACCCCTAATATATCTATACATAGTGATTAGAGCGCCCCCTTGTTACAGTCCTGGGTATAATAGATGATGGGAGAGATCTCTGTACTGACCCCTGATATATCTATGCATAGTTATTAGACCGCCCCCTTGTTACAGTCCTGGGTATAAATAGATGATGGGAGAGATCTCTGTACTGACCCCTGATATATCTATACATAGTTATTTGAGCGCCCCCTTGTTACAGTCCTCGGTATTATAGATGATAGGAGAGATCTCTGTACTGACCCCTGCTATATCTATACATAGTTATTAGAGCGCCCCCTTGTTACAGTCCTGGGTATAATAGATGATGGGAGAGATCTCTGGACTGACCCCTGATATACATAGTTATTAGAGCGCCCCCTTGTTACAGTCCTGGGTATAATAGATGATGGGAGAGATCTCTTTACTGACCCCTGATATATCTATACATAGTGATTAGAGCGCCCCCTTGTTACAGTCCTCGGTATAATAGATAATGGGAGAGATCTCTGTACTGACCGCTGATATATCTATACATAGTTATTAGAGCGCCCCCTTGTTACAGTCGTAGGTAAAATAGATGATGGGGGAGATCTCTGTACTGACCCCTGCTATATCTGTACATAGTTATTAGAGCGCCCCCTTGTTACAGTCCTGGGTATAATAGATGATGGGAGAGATCTCTGTACTGACCCCTGATATATCTATACATAGTTATTAGAGCGCCCCCTTGTTACAGTCCTGGGTATAAATAGATGATGGGAGAGATCTCTGTACTAAACCCTGATATATTATACATAGTTATTAGAGTGCCCCCTTGTTACAGTCGTAGGTAAAATAGATGATGGGAGAGATCTCTGGACTAACCCCTGATATATTATACATAGTGATTAGAGCGCCCCCTTGTTACAGTCCTCGGTATAATAGATGATGTGAGAGATCTCTGTACTGACCCCTGATATATCTATACATAGTGATTAGAGCGCCCCCTTGTTACAGTCCTCGGTATAATAGATGATGTGAGAGATCTCTGTACTGACCCCTGATATATCTATACATAGTTATTAGAGCACCCCCTTGTTACAGTCGTAGGTAAAATAGATGATGGGAGAGATCTCTGTACTGACCCCTGCTATATCTGTACATAGTTATTAGAGCGCCCCCTTGTTACAGTCCTGGGTATAATAGATGATGTGAGAGATCCCACTGATCCCTAGAAATCAGCGATGAACGAATAGTGCACGATGGCCGCGCGTTTAGACACAACGATTATCACTCAAAAGACGTTTTTGAGCGAATTTTGAGCAATAATCGTTGTGTCTAAGGCCTTAAGTTCCCTCAGAGTAGAATCCTATTTACATCAGTGATTTCTCCTGGCCCGGGGAACCATTTATCGGCTGTGATAATCCTCTATTGCAAGCACAATATTAACCCCTTAGTGGCCTATTTTGGTCCTAAGGACACAACCATTTTTCTTAATTTTCATCCCCAATTTCCAGAAGCTGTGTTTTTATTTCCCTGCTACCATGCCCGTCTGAGGGCTCCTTGTTTGTGTGACAAGATGTCATTTTTGCTGCTACCATTTCTCGGATACATATAATGTATTGTATAACTTTCATTATGTTTTTTGGAGAAAAACACACCAATTCTGCCGTTGTGTGTGTTTTTTACAGCGTTATTCATGCGGTATAAATCACATGACCATTTTTTCTGTGGTTTGATACAATCACGACAAAACCAAAATTACCGTACTTTGCGCTTTATAAGACGCACTGGATGATAAGACCCCTCCCCCGTGTTAGAGCCGATAAATAGGCAAAAAATATTTTGAACACACCCAGGGACAGTACAGGGGAAAGTGCCGGGCGACGGAGCAGAAGGCGCAGCAGAGATCTGAAGTCCCGGAGGTCTGTGTCACCGCGGCGCTTGTTCAGCAGGAGGAAGAGAAGAAGCCAATTGGTGGCGGCGGGGGGGGGGGGGGGGAGGGGGGAGGGAGTTCCCTCCGGCGCTCACTACCAATTAACAGCACATATGGGCAGCAGGTAACCGAACTAGTAACCGATCGCACATTTGTTCACGGGATCGCGATTTTTTTGTGCGACCGCAATTTAGTCAGCGCGTTAAAACCCACAATCGCACAAACAAATGGCAATGCTATGAATTTGGCACATTCACTTTATAAGACGCTGTGACTCCCCCCCCCCCCCCCCGACTCTGGGGGGAAGAAAAGTGCGTCCTATAAAGCGAAAAATACGGTATATGTAGTTTTTTAGGTTTTTCCACTTTTGCACAATAAAAAATCTCTATATTTTGTATGACTGAATTCAAGGTCCCATAATGTTTTTATCCTTCCACCGGCGGAGCTCTGCAGTCTTGTTTTTTGCTGTGCTCTTTATTGGTACCATATTAGGTTACATACGGCTTTTTTTTGATCACTTTAATTGCATTTTTTTGGGATATGAAATGAACAGAAAAAGCATTTTGGCTCGGCTTTACAGCTTTTATGTATAGTGTTTGCCGCGCAGGTTAAAAAGTGAATTTTCTTGCGCGGGTTGTTACAGATGCAACGATAAGAAATGTGGTTTTTGTTTTTTTATGAACTTTTTCACCATATCAAGAGCACACAGGAAGAAATAATCCAACATTGTCATAGAGTATATAAGGTTTCCAATCAAGCATGATGTCCGTGTCTCCAACCTATTGGAAAGACTTCAACAGAATTAGGGCTTAGTCACACGGGCGTTTTTTCGTGCGATTCGCAGATGCGCTTGCGATCCGCATCTATATATACCCAATGCTTTGCAATGGGATTGGTCACATGTCCATTTTTTATGCGGATGTGCCGAAAATTATATGACACAACGATTCGCGGACCCCATTGAGAACATATTCAAAAGATCGTTCTCCCATTGAATTCAATGGAGCCGGCAATACAGGCGGCTCCATTGAAAGCATTGGGCTGCCGGCAATTGCTGTATTAATTTTCGGGGAAGTGCTTAAAATATAAGCCCTTCCCTGAAAAGTATCCAAAAAAGTGTAAAAAATATATACTCACCTTTTTGCGGCACTGGGGATCAGCCGCATCCGGCCGGCTCTTCTCCTGAACTGCTTTCTGTAGTATTCAGCAGGCAGGGATTTAAAATCCCCATCTGCTGAATGGGCTGCCTCTGATTGGTCCCAGCCCTCAGCCAATCAAAGGCAGCACTCACCCGTTCATGAATTCATATATGAAAAGAATAGGACCCAATACTGCCTGCTGTGGCATCCCACTAGTAATGGTGGCCCCTCGAATACTGACCGCTGTGTTTCCCCTACTAGTAATGGTGGCCCCTCCAATACTGACCCCTGTGGTTCCCCACTTGAAATCGTGGCCCCTCCAATACTGACCCCTGTGGTAGCCCACTAATAACGGCGGCCCCTCCAATACTGACCCCACTAGTAACGGTGGCCCCTCCAATACTGACCCCTGTGGTACACTTCTATTAACGGTGGCTCCTCCAATACTCTGTGGTACTCCACTAGTAAGAGTCACACCTCCAACATTGCCCCCTAGTAATGGTGATCAGTATTATAAATTGCACATGGAAGGCGAAGTTTCCTGTTATAGGTTTTGCTTTGTGATTTAAATTGCAACCCAAAAATCCATGTATTGCTGAGCGGCATGTCGATGCTGCATGTAAGCATCAATATCAGAGCTTCCCTGTAGTGACTGAGACCAGTAATGGAACACAACTATCATCTTGTGTCTTCGCCCAGCATCGATTCTTTGCACTGAGCATTGATTTTGTCCGTCTGGTCATTAGTCATTATATGAAGTGAAGCCAGTTCCTAAATAATAAATGTGCTGGTGATAAAGTAATTTGGGCTCATCTCGATACAAGATCACACCCAAATTACAGCAACAAACCAGTGCAGGGGAGGGCAACGAGACTAGAGATGTTTACCAGAGCTGGAGGACTTGGTGATTGGGTCAACTTGGGAATGGTTGGTGAACAACTGAACTTTGGTTCCCATAGTCTGGGAGCAATGCCCAAAAAACCACCGCCAACTCTAAAACCAGTGTCAAAGAAAGGTGACTGACAGCTGGCCTGGTGGTAAAAGACCAAGACACATTATTAAACAATGACAATACAACCACATACACAATTCCCCACCTCACCAAAACCCAACAAAGCTACATGGCTCCCATTGTGTCACACCTGGGTTTACTCCAAGATGGTCATACTATCGGGCACCACATAAGACAAACATGTATGACAATTATGGAGGGGTCCAGGATGATGTTCTGGGACACTACACATATATTCCTCACCACTGAAATTACAACATCAAGAAGGACAAGTCATAAGTTTATGCAAATCAAGGAACTGGAAGGTGTCACTAAGATATGCAAATGATCAAATTTTTCATATGTGGCATGTGGGAGGGGCTTGTATAAAATCCAGATTGAAAACAAGTTTTTTCCACCACATGAAACCTCACATATTGGATAAAGTCTTGTGGTACGGTTGAGCGATGCCCCCTGTTTATTGACATGCCAGTTATCACCACGTGTTATAAACAGAATCCTTGAATGGGGAGATGTTGGTTTATCACTCCAGCAGATCGCTACCCGCATAGGCTGAGATGTCAACACAGTTCAACGTTACATGTCCCGGTGGTTGGGAGAACTTGGATGAACTTGAATGACAGCAAGAGGCAAAACTCTGCACAGACCGATCGTCAGATTAGAAGAATGGCGCGGAGTAATCCATGCTGTACTGCAAGTGAAATTGGATGTCACATCCCAAGCCTAGGGCATCAAACAGAGTCTATAACCACCCTCAGAACATTTCACGATATTGAGCGGAGTCAGACAACCGCTCTCAAAGGCTATCATGGTGCAGAGTAGGCGGCAATGGAGGCTGGAATGAAGGTCCATCCTCTTCAGCGCTGAGTCCTGCTTTTGTCTCGGATGCGATGATAACCAGAGATTGGTCAGGAGACAATATGGGCAATGCCATGAAGAGGCCTTCACAAGGGAACGTCACACTGGTGTGGGCTGACATAATGTACGGCAGCCGGCCCCCTTCTAGTCTTCACTCCAAGTATACTTGCAGCTCAGCAATATGTTGATTGGGTTGTGGGACCAGCGGTACGGCCATTTCTCCAGAGTGCTCCAGGACGTCTTGTTCAACACGGCAACGCTAGGCTGCGTGTTGCTCATACGACTGTGAGCAGCCTGTGTGGCCTAAATGCCTTACCACGGCCTGCAGCGTCTCCCGTTGAGCACATCTGGGACTTTATTGGTTGGCAATAGCAAAGGGAGCTGCCAGAAGAGCATCCTGATTACTTCCATGCCCAAGTGCATTCAGCATGGCAGAACATTCCTCAGACGACCATTAATAACCTGACTGATAGCGTGCCAAGGCGTGTAAGTGCGGGTATGTCTGTGCGTGGCGCTCATACTTGACACTGAATTAATCAAGAAGTTTTGAATATCCTGCTTCCATTTTTTCATCATTTGCATATCATTAGCATGTCTATCATTCCGCGACTTTTCTTTTTGGTGTCGCGATTTCAATGTTGAGGAGTTAATTCGATTATGAACCGACATACAACATTTTGCAGAACTCTTGATTATCTCGTCGTTCGCAGCGATTAACACAGCAAAAAAAAATCAGGACAGACAGAAAACCCACCAAAACGCAACGATGTTTCATTCCAAATCCTCCTTAATACATTTGGGAACAATTACTGAGGCAGCAGCGGAGCACCAGGTGGCACCATTAGACCCCCGCCAAGTTATTGGGATCCAACTAGATATTTACGCTGGATGTAAAACCAAGGACTTGGTTGCCAATGAGCCTGTTTTGGAGTGAAAGTAGCAATTACCACCTTAAAAGCCTCCTTTGAAGTGTCTACAAGACGACAACAACAGGCGTAGCGGCTAAAAACGAGGAAGTCAACCTGAAATGTATATTGTTGGGGGGGGGGGGGGGGGCTTTGTAAAAGTTTTAGAATAAAATGCTTCGATGAAGTGAAAACATTGATGTAAATTTCAGCTCCTCTCGATTACGAGCAAACATCTGGCCTGGTTCTGTAGATGAGGTTTTCATGGACTAAAACCAATTAAGTCTTTCAGGAATTGCTCAATTAATCTCTTCCAGAGTGAGGGAAAGAAGCCCAGACATTAGTGATTATGTATCTGGCAGATGATGTGCTGGCATGCTGGGGTCCTGATGGATTTAAAGAGCGCTGCAGCCACGGGGGGCTTTCCCAAGTCTACGGGAGTCGGAGAACATTAGTGAAATGGTATATTTAATCAGCAGTTTAAGGGTACAGAGTGGCTAAATATTCTGCGCTGCAAAGAGTGGAACGCAATGCCGATGGATTGATGCCGATACCGATAGGAAGGGTAAAGAAACGGATGCTTTCTTTCTGGAAGTCATTCCCATCATTCTGCGGGATGGAGCACAGAACAGATTTCATGTCTTCTTTTATTCAATCTTGTGCTCATTATCGCCCCCTGTCATCCACCGTGAGGATTGAGGGAGGTACATTGAAGGGCCATTATATTAAATTCCCAACCCTTTATTAGAGCCCCCGGCCCTCTCACAATTGGTGCTTCCCTGTATGGTAATTCTTCCCGTGACCCCGGAGTGCGGCATAAAATCACGTGACAAGTTTTCTGTGGATCAGTTTCAGTGTGAATCCACATTAGATGGAAAATCCAGCGATCGGAGTGACTCCCAACGAGGCCGGGTCATCAGGGCTGGACTAGCCGGGGTCTCACTGTCAACCGTGGGAGTTTTTCTCATGTAACGCTAGGGTGAGTATAACAAGAATGGTGTAAGCCAGCAAAAGGAGATCTTGTGGATAGAAACAACTTATCAGTAGAAGGGGTCAGAGGAGGATGTCAGGAATCATTCTCATGAACAGGCTGCACAGTCAGGAGCAGCCAAATACAACACTTGTGCTCTAGCTACATGTCCGTGCTGATGAAATGTCAGAATTTGGTGACAGCAGCATGAATCAATGACCCTTTGTAGTGACCACCTGAGAAGGAGCCAAGATAGAGACAGACAATAAGTGACCAGTCGCATAGTTAGGGGTTGTGAACAGCAGAAAAGAGACTTTACTGAAGCCACTAACTTTGGATGGACATCCACACAGGACATACAGAAACTCCTCACATACAAGAGGCACCGTCCTTCACAAGGTGGTTCACCGCTCCTGTAGACTAATGCCGTCTCCTCTTAGTACATGGACCTCATTGTCCTCCGAGGGCCCGGGGCACTTATCAGTCACATTCTCTGAGGAGTCCAGACCAATGGAAATGGTTTTTAGAAAAAGGGACAAACTCTAATGATTCGTATATGTAATATATGGTCATATAAACATATAGATAACTGTATTATATAAGTATATATATATAAGCTCATTATCCACATTTATCTGTCATCACTACTATTATCTGGTTTTGTGTTTCCCCCATTTAGTCTCTCTCTATATATCTATTTTCTGCTCATTTACATCTCATTATTACTCTATAATCGTGTTATTGATTCCGCTGATGTCACTCTTTCTATACAAGCCTGGTGTTTTCATCTTCATTTGATTTATGATTCTATTATTCTAACTGCACATCAGTAGTTTATCCCCATTCTATCATGCTTACACTGTGAATGTTATTGTTCTCGGACGCTCATGTCGGTCCAGATGTTTGTGGTCTTCTGTTTTTTCTTTGCTTTTCTCCCTTTACATTCATTTTTTTTTCATTTTATTTTAATCGGTTTGTAATCCAGCCATTCTGTGTCCCTGAAACGCGTCATGTGACCTGCGGCTGATCTATACAAATACAGGAGTCAGATTTATCTACTTGGGTTAATTGTCATTCATTTATAGAGCTGAACCATTGGCCAATCATATTGTATTTTCCTACAATAGCTAGATATTAGATAGATAAATAGATATGATATAGATAGATAGATACATAGATACATAGATAGATAGATAGGAGTTAGATAGATAGATATGAGATATATAGATAGATATGAGATAGATAGATAGGTGATAGATAGATATGAGATAGATAGATGATATGAGATAGATAGATAGATAGATAGATAGATAGATAGATAGATAGATAGATAGATAGATGTGAGATAGATATAAGATAGATAGATATATATGAGATAGATAGATATGAGATAGATATGAGATAGATAGATCGATATGAGATAGATAGATATGAGATAGATAGATGATATGAGATAGATAGATAGATAGATGTGAGATAGATATAAGATAGATAGATAGATATGAGATAAATAGATATGAGATAGATAGATCGATATGAGATAGATAGATAGATAGATATTAGATAGATAGATAGATAGATAGGAGATAGGTATATAGATAGATAGATAGATAGATAGATAGATAGATAGATAGATAGATTGGATATGAGATAGATAGATAGATAGATAGATAGATAGATAGATAGATAGATAGATAGATATGAGATAGATATGAGATAGATAGGAGATAGATAGATAGATAGATAGATTAGATAGATAGATAGATAGATAGATAGATAGATAGATAGATAGATAGATAGGAGATAGATAGATATTAGATAGATAGGAGATAGATAGGAGATAGATAGATATTAGATAGTTAGATAGATAGATAAATAGGATATGAGATAGATAGATAGATAAATAGGATATGAGATAGATAGATAGATAGATAGATAGATAGATAGAAGATAGATAGGTGGATATGAGATAGATAGATAGATAGATAGATAGATAGATAGATAGATAGATAGATAGGAGATAGATAGATAGATAGGAGATAGATAGATAGATAGATAGATAGATAGATAGATAGATAGGAGATAGACAGATATAAGATAGACAGATAGATAGATAGATAGATAGATAGATAGATAGATAGATAGATAGATAGATAGATAGATAGATAGGAGATAGACAGATATAAGATAGACAGATAGATAGATATGAGATAGACAGATATAAGATAGATAGATATGAGATAGATAGATAGATGTGAGATAGATAGATAGACAGATAGATAGATAGATAGGAGATAGATAGATAGACAGATAGATAGATAGGAAATAGATAGATAGATAGATAGATAGGAGATAGATAGATGTGAGATAGATAGATAGGAGATAGATAGATGTGAGATAGATAGATAGATAGGAAATAGATAGATAGATAGATAGATAATATAGATAGTATTTATCATTATTTTATCTATATGTTTTCTTGCTGCTTCCATGTTTTCCACAATATTGAGCATTTCTCGGGGTGACATAACCTACAATACAGAAGCCTCTCTTTGTTAAACAAGATGCAGTGTCTCCTCCGTGGCGCCAATTACGCGACCACCTCCGTAGCGCTACAAGGTCAAGTGACTAAAATAAAACGGTGTTCCTCCTGCAGACGAGGCTCGGAGTGTTTGCCTTGTGAGATGAGTTGTGTCGGTGGAGACTCCACTCAGCGCCGCACACAATCACATTGTTTGCAAGCCGAGAAATTGAGGTCAGAGTGTTTTTTGTTGACAAGTCACTAGTCCTCACTGTGATCAGGAACAAAGGCAGCCAAGATTTCCTGCGCCCGCTATACCGCAAAGAATGCCAACCAATTGACTGCACTTTATTCTCTTAACCCTTGACACTCCTGTTTGCATTCGACATGATGTGCGCTGTGCCCCGCTGAGGGGTGGTGATAGTGAAAAGAAGAATCTGTTCATATTGAAGCCTTTCAATTGTCCAGGGATCACCAATAAAGCAATACATATACAGAAAGGGGGATATTATGTGGGCCTAACTGATTTTCATCAGCAGGCAACGTCTTGTGTCATTAAAAGGGGGGGTTTCTTTTATGACGAGTATTGTCTCATCGAAGTTTATAAAGCACAACCGATCCTACTACCGAGTTTAATGATATGTTTCTTGCTCCTGGGAGAAGTTGTTTGACATTTTATATTCATTTCCATCTGGAATCTGCAATACTGATTTCCACCACTGCTAACAGTGATTTTTTCCATTGACACCTATGCAACAGCGCCCCCATTTCCAGTGCATTTGCTCAATTGAAATACTGATCTTTAAAATAGCATAACTGAAAAATATCAAACAGGTTGGTCGGCTCCTTGTTAAATGAACCAATCATTATAATGATATTTGAAATATCTGTTGGGGTGAACAAGGTGGAGGTGATGTAACTATCAGGGTGATTTCACCAAAATCATCGTGAATCAGGACGAACGATTTCGACTCCCATTAAAGTCAAAGAAGTAAAAATGGGTTCACTAATATGCCCTCCAGAAGGTCCCCAATGTAGCCAAAGCCCTCCAAATTGTATGGGGATATAGCCATACATCTGCGGAACACTGTGGTCCTCCCAATATTTCAGTGGGAGCTGCTTGAAGTGCCACTTGTAAATTGTCCTGTGCTCAACGGTAACGTAGATGTTGGTTACACTGTAGGCATTATGGAAAATTCGCTTTTCCTGCGATTTTGCCAAAAATCGGTTTGAACCTATCCGATTCAATTTTGTGAAAATTGGGACAATTTTATTGCCCGGCCAATCAAGATGAGCAACACTAGATATGACCTCCCTCCAGACTGATCCTGATAACAGTGAACGGTGTGTAAAGTTATCATTACATGCAGCAGCAGATACAGAACATGGAGTGATGGAAATCACAAGACCGATAAACATGTTCATGATATGCAAATGGTGGAAAAATGGAAACAAAATCTTGAAAACATCTCAATTTATTCAACATCGAGTATGAGCGCCATCTACTGCAACGCCCCACTTACACCCCTTGGCACGCTATCAGGGGGATTCAACAGTTGTCTGAGGAATGTTCTGCCACGCTTAATGCACTTGGGCACGGAAATAACCAAGATGCTGGCAGCTCCCTGTGCAATTGTTGACCAATGGTGTCCCAGATGAGCTCGATGGAAGACACTGCAAGCCATGGTGACACGTTTAGGCCATGCAGGCTGCTCACAGCCACAGGAGCAACATGTGGCCTGGCTTTGTCCTGTTAAAAACCGGCCCCCTGGACACTTCAGAGAAATGGCCATACTGCTGGTTCGAAGACCAAATTAACATAACGCTGAGCTGTTTCTGTACCTGCAAACACTAGAGGGGTCCAGCTGCTGTACGTTGTGCCACCCTACAATCCCAGGAATAGGACCAGTGTGACGTTCCCTTGTGAAGGCCTCTTCATGGCATTGTCCACGTGGTCTCAAGACCAACCCACCACTATCACTGTGTCCGAGACAAAAGTGGGATCGCTGAAGACAACAGACTTCCAATCCAGATGACATTGCCGTCTTGCTCTGCACCATGACAGCCTTTGAGCGCAGTGGTGTGAAGTCAATGGAACATGTCACTGGATGTCTGTCTCAAAGCCCAATGTCGTGAAGGTGACTTCTGATGGTTGGTGTGGACACTATTTGACACCCTAGGCTTGGCATGTGACATCCAATTTCACTCGCAGTATGGAATGCATAACTACGGGCCATTCTTCTAATCTAATGATCCGTCCGTGTAGAGGGTCTCCTCTGTGCACCTCTTGCTGTCAGTCAAGCTCATTATTGTTCTCCCCACCACTGAGACACGCAACATTGAACTGTGTTGATATCTTGGCCTTCGCGCACTGTAATCTTCCGGAGTGATAAACCAAGGTCTCTCCATTCAAGTATCCTGTCCCTCTTGGTTATCACGTGGTGATAACCGGCACGTCAAAGAAAAGAAGGCATCACACAATGATATTGCAGCATTTTATCCAATATTTGAGATTTCATGTGGCTGAAAAAACGTGCTTTTGATCTGGTTTTGATACCATTGAAGCCCCTCCCAAATGCCACAGATTGGAGCTAGGTGCTTGAAAATGTTATCATTTGCATATCTTAGTGACACCTACTTCATCAATTTGCATAACCTTACTGTTATGGCTTGTCGGTTGCGACAGCATAGTGGCATGGTGGCCTCGACGCAGGTCAAGACCTGTCGCCTTGTTTTGCAGGTTAATGCACCATGTGCGGAGTCTGCTGGTGCTGTCATTCTTTGCTGCATTGATGCATGCTGGATTAGTCATGTCTGGGAGAAGAGTGGAGGTGTGCTTCTCTAATTGCTGTGCTAGTCCTAAGGTGTGGAATAGTTGTATATTCTCACCCCTCCTTGTGTTCAGTGCTACTTATTCCATTCCATAGTGAAGTACTTGGAGTTTGGAGCTCTTCTGTGCTGAGTTAATTGCTACTTGCAGATAAGTTGCTGTGGGTTCCTTTTCAGTTATATTTCTGTTTTCATTTCTGTATTTCTTTGTATTTCTATCTCTCTGTGGCCTCTATAGGGACAGTCAGGACCCAGGACGAAGACTGTGGGGCCACCTCTATAGAGGCGATTACTCCGTTTCTAGGCAGGGACTCTTCACTCCCTGCTAGGTTAGTGCCAGGCTTCCTTCTCCCTGGAGTGGTGTTACTGCTCAGCATAGCCTGGTGTGCGTCTATTTTCAGTTGCGTGTACATTCTCTGATGGTGTGCTGAGCATACTGTGTTTTCCCCAAAATAGGTCCTACCCCCGATAGTAAGACCTATCGGGTTGTTGAGGGAGCCTTGAAATATAAGGCCTCCCCTGAAAATAGGACCTAGCTAAAGTCCCCCCCCCCCCTCTTCAAAAAAAAATCAATACTCACCTGGTCTGCGGCGTCCCAATACCTCCCGATGGTTTCCTGCGGGATGCAATGGAGCGCTAGCAGCCAATCACAGCCGGCGCTGGATGAGCCAATCACAGCCATTGAGTGAATTACATCACTGAATGGCTGTGATTGGCTCATTGAGCACCATCTGTGATTGGCTCCTGGCGCTTGATTAGCCAATCATAGTGCTCGGTTTGCTGGAGGCGAGGTAGTCAAAGCCCTGTCACCAGCAGAAGCTCAGCTGTGAAACGAGGAGGACGAAGTTTACCGCAGCGCGGCTGTCGGAGATCATCGGGACGCCGCGGACGAGGTGCGTATAAGGCCTCCCCCTGAAAATAAGACACCATGCCCTTCTTGGGGCAAAAATTAATATAAGACAGTGTCTTATTTTCGGGGAAACGCGGTAGTACTTTTTGTGTCGCACAGTCTTTTCTTACTGGTTTACATACTCCTGTTGTGGTGCACACTGTTCTACAGCGCATAGTAGTATCAACTGCAGTAGTTGTGAACATCAACCTTGTGTCCGTGCTGAGCGAGGTGCTTGTGAGCCGCACGGACGTGACATAATAAGCAGCCCGACGTTTCCTCAGTGGGTTTTCTCCCGACAGGATCATGGATCCCATTGAGGTATTATCCAACCAGCTTAGGTCTCGGGCCATTGACGTTGCTGAAGTTCAGCCACAATGCTCAGGCAGTATGGGTTTAGTTATCGCTGAATCTGCCAGATTGTTTTTCTGGTAGAAGGCAGGAGTTTTTTGTTTTCAAACAGTCCTGCAAATTATACTGTAAACTGCGCCCTGTTTCTTCTGGTGATGAGTCTCAGAGGGTAGAGCTGGCACCCCTGCGTTCTTGCTGAGCGTGGTGCTTGTGAGCCGCACGGATGTGACACATTTCCGACTTGTCCATCTTGCTGATGCAGTTTTAAAGTTGAAGTGTGATATATATATATATATATATATATATATATATATATATATACACACTGTATAGTTTGAAAGTGGGTGCAATCATTAATGATAGACCCCGCCCCAGTGGATCTTGCAATCTAATTTAGCTACCTCAACCACACTCCAGCTGTATTTGGAGAGAACATGCATTCCATGCAAATATTGTCCGTTTAGGATTTGGGTCCGTGACCCCAGTAATACAGAGGTCTACCGGGAAATCCACTCATACATTCATAAAACATTATAGGGGTTGTCCAGTTGCAAACTATTGGTGGGCCTATCCTCAGGATAAGCCATCAATAGCAGATCAGTAATCATCCGCTGCCCAGAATCCCTACCAGTCAGCCTTCTTCTGGGTCGGTGCGCTCATGCACTAAGCTGATTTCTACAGGAAGCAGACAACTCCATTCCCACTGCAGTAGGCAGGTTTGGTATTGTATTCTACGTTGCCATTAAGGTGAAAAGGGGCTTTGCCTGTAATACCAAGTCTGGCCACTGCACTTGGAACAGAGCTGTTTGCTTCCTGCAGAATTCAGCTCAGTACAAGAGCACACTGGCCCTGAAAACAACAGATCGACAGAGGTCTTGTGCAGCGGAGCTCCACAAATCTACTATTGATGGTCTATCCTGTGGATAGGCCCATCAATAGTTTGTAACTGGAGGACCCCTTTAAAGGGGTTGTGCCAAGACGTACATTCCCACCCTCAATGCGGGGCCCAGGGCAAACAACTGATCCCTCCAGGTCCCACTCTTGTCACTCCCGACAATCAGTTGATTTTGCTTTGAAGGGAAAAACCGCATCCGTCCAAGTATTTCCCCCGCAGAAGCCACTGCGGGGAAATATAGTATTACAGGACGGTCATTCACAGTAATAATAGGCCGGCACAAGGCCCACTAAAATGGGAGAGGCGCTCTATTTTGGGTCCCAGAGGGGAGGTTCAGGGGGGACCCAGTTCTATGTCGCTCATAGGGCAAAACCCCTTCAATGTAATTAGTAACACCCTATGAGAGCGGTAAATGCTCCTTCCGTTCCATCCGTAGACTCCTTGTACCGTTCATCATTATAATACTCCACTGTATATAATGATCACATGGCGGCCTGCAGAGTCCTAATCAGCAGCAGAGAGTATAGTGACAGGACAGATGACCTCCACCGCTCTTTGTCATCTCCCCGAATCAGCCGCATCTTGATCAAGTCATGGGATCGTCATAAAGGATCCGTTCCTGTGCTCAGCAGCTAATTAGCAGTCACTTTATGACAACATCTGTCTGCTGGAGTTTGACTAACACATCCACCTGCAGTCAGTGCGCTCTAATACAAAGAGTTGGAACGGAGAGCTGTCATGTGTCTCCATGACCGTCAGACAGTAACGAGACGTGGCAGCGCTCTCTCCCACAGTGCCATCTGAACGCCGCTCCCTGCGAACTCAGCAAAGTTTTGTTGTCTTCATATAATTTGCATGAAGTTTGTATTTAGGTCACAAAAAACTATAGGAAAGGAAAGGTCCGGCAGATAACTGCGAGGAAAGGATGTTCTCCAATGTATGACTCGTCGCGAGTGGTAAACGAAAGGCGCGGGCAGCTGCCACCAGTGCCGCTAGTGATGAGCGCACTCTCCGACCCCGCTGTCCTGAGTTTGTATGTAGCTGATCCTGCACCATGCATTGCCGGTGCTCCATACTTGTCCGGTGCTCCATACATGACCGGTTCTTCATACATGACCGGTGCTCCATACTTGGCCGGTGCTCCATACATGACCGGTTCTTCATACATGACCGATGCTCCATACTTGGCCGGTGCTCCATACTTGGCCGGTGCTTCATACATGACCGGTGCTCCATACTTGGCCGGTTCTTCATACATGATAGGTGCTCCATACTTGGCCGGTGCTTCATACATGACCGGTGCTCCATACTTGGCCGGTTCTTCATACATGACAGGTGCTCCATACTTGGCCGGTGCTTCATACATGACCAGTGCTCCATACTTGGCCGGTGCTCCATACATGACCGGTTCTTCATACATGACCGATGCTCCATACTTGGCCGGTGCTCCATACTTGGCTGGTGCTTCATACATGACCGGTGCTCCATACTTGGCCGGTTCTTCATACATGATAGGTGCTCCATACTTGGCTGGTGCTTCATACATGACCGGTGCTCCATACTTGGCCGGTTCTTTATACATGACCGGTGCTCCATACTTGGCCGATGCTTCATACATGACCGGTGCTCCATACTTGGCCGATACTTCATACATGACCGGTGCTCCATACTTGGCCGGTTCTTCATACATGACAGGTGCTCTATACTTGGCCGGTTCTTCATACATGACAGGTGCTCCATACTTGGCAATAACAGCTGTGATCAGCATTCAATGCTGATCTTGGCTGCTAATCCTTTAAATGCCACTGTCAATTCTGAATGACCCCCTCGCGATGAGATCATGAGTTACCATTCGGTTGTTATGGCAGTCAGTGGCTTTGTGAAGGCCCCCAGTATTGCCATATATTTCTGCCTATTAAGACTTGCCTGTGGCCTGTCTTAATACAATACTGGCAGAAATACCATATACTGCAATATGGAAATATTCGAGTATATGGTATAAGAGATCAAACAATTGCAAGTTCAAGTCCCCATTGTGGACTAAAAAAAAAGGAAAAATAAGTGAAAAATGTTTACTATTTTTTAAAAAAGGTGATAAAATTTAAACCCTCCTTTTTCCCGTATTTATAATTTAAGAAAAATCAAAAGAAAAAACAAAAACGAATGTGGTGTCGCCAGTCGTACGTACTCCAAAGTGGTACCAATAGAAAATACAGAATGTCCGGCAGTACGGCAAAAAAAACTAATTCATTTATTATCATAGTGAACAGCAGAACGAAGTCATCCTGTCATTAGTGCTGCCCGGAGTGCGCTGCAAAAACAAGACCCCATAAAAGAGGCCGGAATTGTGTTTTTTCCATTTCACTCCACTTAGAATTTTTTAAATGTTTTTTAGTACATTATATGGTACATTAAAGGGGTTCCGTCTGTTACTGGACGTCTCCTCTTCAATAGGATCCCCTGGGGTAGAATAATAAACAGAGAGACACTTACCCATCCGTGGATGCCAGAGTCCTGGGGTTTGTTGAGACAGATGATGTCACAGGAAATCACGTGACCGCTGCAGCCAATGAGAGGCTGCATCGTCACGTTATTAAACTCCGAGTATCATGGCACTGAAGATGTGAGCGCCGATGCCAGAACGCCTCTGATTGGCTGCAGCGTCACCTGATTTATTATGACATCATCTGTCACAGGAACCTCTGGGACCGTGGTGGGCTGCAGCGCTGCATTCCGGTGTCCGTGGAGGGGTAAGTATATCTCTGCTTGTTATTTTACCTGAGGGGGTCCTATTGAAAAGGGTATATCTAGTAGCAGGACAACCCCTTTAAATAGTACCGCTGTAAAACAAAACGCGTCTTGCAAAAAACAAGCCCTCAGACAGCTGCGTCCATGTAGACATGTGGGGAGGAGAAGCAAGAAGGTTGGACTCAACTACTGGCAGATCGCATGGTCCTTTAATTGGCCTGTCCAACACTTCAGGTTCTGACGCCCCAGACAATATAGAGCCCTTGGGGTCCATCATAAGGTAAGCTGATCTGAAGCTGAGAGGGGGTCGTCAAGGTCCTTTTACACGGGATGAGTCTGGATTAGTCTAAAAGGACTTGAATACTTTTTGTGTGGTTTTGTCACATTTTTGGGCTATTTCCCACGCATGCTCTGTAAAAGTGGGTGGTGGCGAATTAAAGGAAATAAGGGGCATGAGGTGAGCTGTGACTGTCACCTACTGCTTCTATCGAATAGAGTTGTGGGCATGCCCTGTGACCTGTGCAGGGAGGGGCAGGAGGTAAGCTGTGACTATCATCTACTGTTTCTATGGAAGAGTGTTGTGGGCATGCTCTGTGACCCGTGCAGGGAGCGGCAGGAGGTGAGCTGTGACCATCACCCACTGTTTCTATCGAAGAGTGTTGTGGGCATGCTCTGTGACCCATGTGTGGAGGGGCAGGAGGTGAGCTGTGATTATCATCTACTGTTTTTTATGGAAGAGTGTTGTGGGCATGCCCTGTGACCTGTGCAGGGAGGGGCAGGAGGTGAGCTGTGACTGTCACCTACTGCTTCTATCGAAGAGTGTTGTGGGCATGCCCTGTGACCTGTGCAGGGAGGGGCAGGAGGTGAGCTGTGACTGTCACCTACTGCTTCTATCGAAGAGTGTTGTGGGCATGCACTGTGACCTGTGCAGGGAGGGGCAGGAGGTGAGCTGTGACTATCATCTACTGTTTCTATGGAAGAGTGTTGTGGGCATGCTCTGTGACCTGTGCAGGGAGGGGCAGGAGGTGAGCTGTGACTATCGTCTACTGTTTTTTATGAAAGAGTGTTGTGGGCATGCTCTGTGACCTGTGCAGGGAGGGGCAGGAGGTGAGCTGTGACTATCATCTACTGTTTCTATGGAAGAGTGTTGTGGGCATGCTCTGTGACCTGTCCAGGGAGGGGCAGGAGGTGAGCTGTAATATCACCTTTTGTTTATAGTGGATCCTGTGTTACCTCTATATAGGTTTCACCTCTCAGTGTAATCCTGCCCGTGATGATAATGAGATGACAGCTGAGAAGTTTTCTCTATAGACCAGTAAGTGTCGAACTGTTATTAGGCTGTGTGATCAGTGTGCAGGGAGGGGAGGAAGTGAGCTGTGAAGTCACCTATGAAGAAGTTATTGGACTTTGAATGCAACGATGTATAAAAAAAAAATATAATTTTCTTTAAAAAAGGGTTTTATTAGCAAAAGTGGCAAAACCTAAAAAAATTATAATTTTGGTATCGTCACAACTGTACCGACCTGCAAAAAACATATCGGGTCATTTATGCTGCATGATTAATGCTGTAAACAAAAGGGCAGAATTGAGGGGTTTTTTTTATCCTTGTACTTTAAAATGAATAAAAGTTACACCATACATTATATACACCCAAAGATGGACCAATAGAATAACTGCAGCTCGCCGCGCAAGAGGCAAACCCTCATGGGGCCCTGTCGGTGGAAAAAATATAAAAAAGTTATTAAAAAGTGGAGATAAAAATCCCCAGAAAATCGTTGCAGCCTCTCATTGGCTGACACTTAGGTTTATTTTCACTGGTACAGAGCCCCAAGTGCGGAAAACAATACAAGTGTGCAGGTAGTGGGAGAGGTGATAAAAGGAAGTGACGCAGAGGCGTTAGCAGACTCCGCCAGGAAAGCATAGGGAGAAGGTTGCAGTTCCGCAGTCGGCCAGGAGGAGTGTTTAGCGAGTTATTCCTAGCCAAGGTAGAGTGTGGTGGACAACCCGCTCCCTTGTTATTCTACAGCAGAGTTCCAGAAGACCCTTTCAGAGATGCATCTTCATCAATCAGTGAGTTACAGCTACCCGGTGATACCAAAGCCAGGATCAGCACATAGTCACTAGTCTCTGTGCTTCACCAATAGACCTTCAGTTAAAGCTAACGCATATCTGTTCATCTAACTTCACAAGTGGGGAAAATGGTCTAGGAAATCATCCGTCAGCTAAATATTAGAGGGAGCGTTGAAAACCATCGAATCATTAAGTCAATCCTACTGTCTCTCGCCTATCTTATATTGCATCCTTGTTCACCTGAGACAAAGCCCTCCACTAAAAGTTGTAAAGTTAACCTGTTGTTTACCAATACCAAAGTTAGTAAAACTGCTCACTCTCAGTTTACTAAACTATACTGGACTGGTCTCCGTTATTTCTGCGTTATCATCATCCGGAGTGTCCAAATATAGTGTGGCGTCACCGTGATAACAAAAGGCCTCCGGCCGTACCAACTGTATGTATTGGGGTGTTACAATAACACCTCCACGTAGGCCCATATGGCAGATATGTCCAGCTCTGCAGAATAGCATGCAGTCACAGACCCGTGGGCCCATATGACGGATGATGCCAGCTCTGCAGTATAGCGTGCGGTCCGCAGACCCATGGGCCCATATGATGGATGATGCCAGCTCTGCAGTATAGCGTTTGGTCCGCAGACCCATGGGCCCATATGATGGATGATGCCAGCTCTGCAGTATAGTGTGCGGTCCGAAGACCCATGGGCCCATATGATGGATGATGCCAGCTCTGCAGTATAGTGTGTGGTCCGCAGACCCGTAGGCCCATATGATGGATGATGCCAGCTGTGCAGTATAGTGTGTGGTCCGCAGACCTATGGGCCCATATGATGGATGATGCCAGCTCTGCACTATAGTGTGCGGTCCACAGACCCATGGTCCCATATGATGGATGATGCCAGTTCTGCAGTATAGTGTGCGGTCCGCAGACCCATCGGCCCATATGATGGATGATGCCAGCTCTGCAGTATAGTGTGTGGTCCGCAGACCCGTAGGCCCATATGATGGATGATGCCAGCTCTGCAGTATAGTGTGCGGTCCACAGACCCGTGGGCCCATATGATGGATGATGCCAGCTCTGCAGTATAGTGTGCGGTCCGCAGATCCATGGGCCCATATGATGGATGATGCCAGCTCTGCAGTATAGTGGGCGGTCCGCAGACCCGTGGGCCCATATGACAGATGATGCCAGCTCTGCAGTATAGTGTGCGGTCCGCAGACCCGTGGGCCCATATGACGGATGATGCCAGCTCTGCAGTATAGTGTGCAGTCCGCAGACCCATGGGCCTATGTGATGGATGATGCCAGCTCTGCAGTATAGTGTGCGGTCCGCAGACCCATGTGCTCATATGACGGATGATGCCAGCTCTGCAGTATAGTGTGCGGTCCGCAGATCCATGGGCCCATATGACGGATGATGCCAGCTCTGCAGTATAGTGTGCGGTCCGCAGATCCATGGGCCCATATGACGGATGGTGCCAGCTCTGCAGTATAGTGTGCGGTCCGCAGGTCCATGGGCCCATATGACGGATGATGCCAGCTCTGCAGTATAGTGTGCGGTCCGCAGATCCATGGGCCCATGTGATGGATGATGCCAGCTCTGCAGTATAGCGTGCGGTCCGCAGATCCATGGGCCCATATGACGGATGATGCCAGCTCTGCAGTATAGTGTGCGGTCCGCAGATCCATGGGCCCATATGACGGATGGTGCCAGCTCTGCAGTATAGTGTGCGGTCCGCAGGTCCATGGGCCCATATGACGGATGATGCCAGCTCTGAAGTATAGTGTGCGGTCCGCAGACCCATGGGCCCATATGACGGATGACGCCAGATCTGCAGTATAGTGTGCGGTCCGCAGACCCGTGGGCCCATATGTTGGATGATGCCAGCTCTGCAGTATAGTGTGCGGTCCATAGACCCATGGGCCCATATGACGGATGATGCCAGCTCTGCAGTATAGTGTGCGGTCCATAGACCCATGGGCCCATATGACGGATGATGCCAGCTCTGCAGTATAGAGTGCGGTCCGCAGACCCATGGGCCCATATGACGGATGACGCCAGCTCTGCAGTATATTGTGCGATCCATAGACCGTGGGCCCATATGACGGATGATGCCAACTCTGCAGTATAGCGTTCGGTCCGCAGACCCATGGGCCCATATGACGGATGATGCCAGCTCTGCAGTATAGTGTGCGGTCCATAGACCCATGGGCCCATATGTTGGATGATGCCAGCTCTGCAGTATAGCGTTCGGTCCGCAGACCCATGGGTCCATATGACGGATGATGCCAGCTCTGTAGTATAGTGTGCGGTCCGTAGACCCGTGGGCCCATATGACGGATGATGCCAGATCTGCAGTATAGTGTGCGGTCCATAGACCCGTGGGCCCATATGACGGATGATGCCAGCTCTGCAGTATAGCGTGCGGTCCGCAGACCACAGGCCCATATGACGGATGTTGGCAGCTCTGCAGTATAGTGTGTGGTGCGCAGACCCATGGGCCCATATGACGGGTGATGCCAGCTCTGCAGTATAGTGTGCAGTCCGCAGATCCATGGGCCCATATGACGGATGATGCCAGATATTCAGTATAGTGTGCGGTCCGCAGACCCATGGGCCCATATGTTGGATGATGCCAGCTCTGCAGTATAGTGTGCGGTCCATAGACCCGTGGGCCCATATGACGGATGATGCCAGCTCTGCAGTATAGTGTGCGGTCCGCAGATCCATGGGCCCATGTGATGGATGATGCCAGCTCTGCAGTATAGTGTGCGGTCCGCAGACCATTGGGCCCATATGATGGATGATGCCAGCTCTGCAGTATAGTGTGCGGTCCGCAGATCCATGGGCCCATATGATGGATGATGCCAGCTCTGCAGTATAGTGTGCGGTCCGCAGACCCGTGGGCCCATATGACAGATGATGCCAGCTCTGCAGTATAGTGTGCGGTCCGCAGACCCGTGGGCCCATATGACGGATGATGCCAGCTCTGCAGTATAGTGTGCAGTCCGCAGACCCATGGGCCCATGTGATGGATGATGCCAGCTCTGCAGTATAGTGTGCGGTCCGCAGATCCGTGGGCCCATATGACAGATGATGCCAGCTCTGCAGTATAGTGTGCAGTCCGCAGACCCGTGGGCCCATATGACAGATGATGCCAGCTCTGCAGTATAGTGTGCAGTCCGCAGACCCGTGGGCCCATATGACGGATGATGCCAGCTCTGCACTATAGTGTGCGGTCCACAGACCCATGGGCCCATATAATGGATGATGCCAGCTCTGCAGTATAGTGTGTGGTCCGCAGACCCGTAGGCCCATATGATGGATGATGCCAGCTCTGCAGTATAGTGTGCAGTCCGAAGACCCATGGGCCCATATGATGGATGATGCCAGCTCTGCAGTATAGTGTGCGGTCCGCAGACCCATGGGCTCATATGACGGATGATGCCAGCTCTGAAGTATAGTGTGCGGTCCGCAGACCCATGGGCCCATATGATGGATGATGCCAGCTCTGCAGTACAGTGTGTGGTCCGCAGACCCATAGGCCCATATGATGGATGATGCCAGCTCTGCAGTATATTGTGCGGTCCGTAGACCCATGGGCCCATATGACGGATGATGCCAGCTCTGCAGTATAGCGTGCGGTCCGCAGACCCGTGGGCCCATATGATGGATGATGCCAGCTCTGCAGTATAGTGTCTGGTCCGCAGACCCATGTGCTCATATGACAGATGATGCCAGCTCTGCAGTATAGTGTGCGGTCCGCAGACCCATGGGCCCATATGATGGATGATGCCAGCTCTGCAGTATAGTGTGCGGTCCGCAGACCCGTGGGCCCATATGACGGATGTTGTCAGCTCTGCAGTATAGTGTGCGGTCCGTAGACCCGTAGGCCCATATGACGGATGATGCCAGCTCTGCAGTATAGTGTGTGGTCCGCATACCCGTAGGCCCATATGATGCATGATGGAAGCTCTGCAGTATAGTGTGCGGTCCGAAGACCCATGGGCCCATATGATGGATGATGCCAGCTCTGCAGTATATTATGCGGTCCGCAGACCTATGGGCTCATATGGCGGATGATGCCAGCTCTGCAGTATAGTGTGCGGTCCGCAGACCCATGGGCCCATATGACGGATGATGCCAGCTCTGCAGTATAGTGTGCGGTCCGCAGACCCGTGGGCCCATATGACGGATGATGCCAGCTCTGCAGTATATTGTCTGGTCCGCAGATCCATGGGCCCATATGACGGATGATGCAAGCTCTGCAGTATAGTGTGCGGTCCGCAGATCCATGGGCCCATATGATGGATGATGCCAGCTCTGCAGTATAGTGTGCGGTCCGCAGATCCATGGGCCCATATAATGGATGATGCCAGCTCTGCAGTATAGTGTGTGGTCCGCAGACCCGTAGGCCCATATGATGGATGATGCCAGCTCTGCAGTATAGTGTGCAGTCCGAAGACCCATGGGCCCATATGATGGATGATGCCAGCTCTGCAGTATAGTGTGCGGTCCGCAGACCCATGGGCTCATATGACGGATGATGCCAGCTCTGAAGTATAGTGTGCGGTCCGCAGACCCATGGGCCCATATGATGGATGATGCCAGCTCTGCAGTACAGTGTGTGGTCCGCAGACCCATAGGCCCATATGATGGATGATGCCAGCTCTGCAGTATATTGTGCGGTCCGTAGACCCATGGGCCCATATGACGGATGATGCCAGCTCTGCAGTATAGCGTGCGGTCCGCAGACCCGTGGGCCCATATGATGGATGATGCCAGCTCTGCAGTATAGTGTCTGGTCCGCAGACCCATGTGCTCATATGACAGATGATGCCAGCTCTGCAGTATAGTGTGCGGTCCGCAGACCCATGGGCCCATATGATGGATGATGCCAGTTCTGCAGTATAGTGTGAGGTCCGCGGACCCGTAGACCCATATGATGGATGATGCCAGCTCTGCAGTATAGTGTGCGGTCCGAAGACCCATGGGCCCATATGATGGATGATGCCAGCTCTGCAGTATAGTGTGCGGTCCGCAGACCCATGGGCCCATATGACGGATGATGCCAGCTCTGCAGTATAGTGTGCGGTCCGCAGACCTATGGGCCCATATGATGGATGATGCCAGCTCTGCACTATAGTGTGCGGTCCACAGACCCATGGTCCCATATGATGGATGATGCCAGCTCTGCAGTATAGTGTGCGGTCCGCAGACCCATCGGCCCATATGATGGATGATGCCAGCTCTGCAGTATAGCGTGTGGTCCGCAGACCCGTAGGCCCATATGATGGATGATGCCAGCTCTGCAGTATAGTGTGCGGTCCGCAGACCCATGGGCCCATATGATGGATGATGCCAGCTCTGCAGTATAGTGTGTGGTCCGCAGACCCGTAGGCCCATATGATGGATGATGCCAGCTCTGCAGTATAGTGTGCGGTCCGAAGACCCATGGGCCCATATGATGGATGATGCCAGCTCTGCAGCATAGTGTGCGGTCCGCAGACCCATGGGCCCATATGATGGATGATGCCAGCTCTGCAGTATAGTGTGCAGTCCGTAGACCCGTAGGCCCATATGACGGATGATGCCAGCTCTGCAGTATTGTGTGCGGTCCGCAGATCCATGGGCCTATATGATGGATGATGCCAGCTCTGCACTATAGTGTGCGGTCCGCAGATCATGGGCTCATATGATGGATGATGCCAGCTCTGCAGTATAGTGTGCGGTCCGCAGACCCATGGGCCCATATGATGGATGATGCCAGCTCTGCAGTATAGTGTGCGGTCCGCAGACCCGTGGGCCCATATGACGGATGTTGTCAGCTCTGCAGTATAGTGTGCGGTCCGTAGACCCGTAGGCCCATATGACAGATGATGCCAGCTCTGCAGTATAGTGTGTGGTCCGCATACCCGTAGGCCCATATGATGCATGATGGAAGCTCTGCAGTATAGTGTGCGGTCCGAAGACCCATGGGCCCATATGATGGATGATGCCAGCTCTGCAGTATATTGTGCGGTCCGCAGACCTATGGGCTCATATGGCGGATGATGCCAGCTCTGCAGTATAGTGTGCGGTCCGCAGACCCATGGGCCCATATGACGGATGATGCCAGCTCTGCAGTATAGTGTGCGGTCCGCAGACCCGTGGGCCCATATGACGGATGATGCCAGCTCTGCAGTATATTGTCTGGTCCGCAGATCCATGGGCCCATATGACGGATGATGCAAGCTCTGCAGTATAGTGTGCGGTCCGCAGATCCATGGGCCCATATGATGGATGATGCCAGCTCTGCAGTATAGTGTGCGGTCCGCAGATCCATGGGCCCATATAATGGATGATGCCAGCTCTGCAGTATAGTGTGTGGTCCGCAGACCCGTAGGCCCATATGATGGATGATGCCAGCTCTGCAGTATAGTGTGCAGTCCGAAGACCCATGGGCCCATATGATGGATGATGCCAGCTCTGCAGTATAGTGTGCGGTCCGCAGACCCATGGGCTCATATGACGGATGATGCCAGCTCTGAAGTATAGTGTGCGGTCCGCAGACCCATGGGCCCATATGATGGATGATGCCAGCTCTGCAGTACAGTGTGTGGTCCGCAGACCCATAGGCCCATATGATGGATGATGCCAGCTCTGCAGTATATTGTGCGGTCCGTAGACCCATGGGCCCATATGACGGATGATGCCAGCTCTGCAGTATAGCGTGCGGTCCGCAGACCCGTGGGCCCATATGATGGATGATGCCAGCTCTGCAGTATAGTGTCTGGTCCGCAGACCCATGTGCTCATATGACAGATGATGCCAGCTCTGCAGTATAGTGTGCGGTCCGCAGACCCATGGGACCATATGATGGATGATGCCAGTTCTGCAGTATAGTGTGAGGTCCGCGGACCCGTAGACCCATATGATGGATGATGCCAGCTCTGCAGTATAGTGTGCGGTCCGAAGACCCATGGGCCCATATGATGGATGATGCCAGCTCTGCAGTATAGTGTGCGGTCCGCAGACCCATGGGCCCATATGACGGATGATGCCAGCTCTGCAGTATAGTGTGCGGTCCGCAGACCTATGGGCCCATATGATGGATGATGCCAGCTCTGCACTATAGTGTGCGGTCCACAGACCCATGGTCCCATATGATGGATGATGCCAGCTCTGCAGTATAGTGTGCGGTCCGCAGACCCATCGGCCCATATGATGGATGATGCCAGCTCTGCAGTATAGCGTGTGGTCCGCAGACCCGTAGGCCCATATGATGGATGATGCCAGCTCTGCAGTATAGTGTGCGGTCCGCAGACCCATGGGCCCATATGATGGATGATGCCAGCTCTGCAGTATAGTGTGTGGTCCGCAGACCCGTAGGCCCATATGATGGATGATGCCAGCTCTGCAGTATAGTGTGCGGTCCGAAGACCCATGGGCCCATATGATGGATGATGCCAGCTCTGCAGCATAGTGTGCGGTCCGCAGACCCATGGGCCCATATGATGGATGATGCCAGCTCTGCAGTATAGTGTGCAGTCCGTAGACCCGTAGGCCCATATGACGGATGATGCCAGCTCTGCAGTATTGTGTGCGGTCCGCAGATCCATGGGCCTATATGATGGATGATGCCAGCTCTGCACTATAGTGTGCGGTCCGCAGATCATGGGCTCATATGATGGATGATGCCAGCTCTGCAGTATAGTGTGCGGTCCGCAGACCCATGGGCCCATATGATGGATGATGCCAGCTCTGCAGTATAGTGTGCGGTCCGCAGACCCGTGGGCCCATATGACGGATGTTGTCAGCTCTGCAGTATAGTGTGCGGTCCGTAGACCCGTAGGCCCATATGACGGATGATGCCAGCTCTGCAGTATAGTGTGTGGTCCGCATACCCGTAGGCCCATATGATGCATGATGGAAGCTCTGCAGTATAGTGTGCGGTCCGAAGACCCATGGGCCCATATGATGGATGATGCCAGCTCTGCAGTATATTGTGCGGTCCGCAGACCTATGGGCTCATATGGCGGATGATGCCAGCTCTGCAGTATAGTGTGCGGTCCGCAGACCCATGGGCCCATATGACGGATGATGCCAGCTCTGCAGTATAGTGTGCGGTCCGCAGACCCGTGGGCCCATATGACGGATGATGCCAGCTCTGCAGTATATTGTCTGGTCCGCAGATCCATGGGCCCATATGACGGATGATGCAAGCTCTGCAGTATAGTGTGCGGTCCGCAGATCCATGGGCCCATATGATGGATGATGCCAGCTCTGCAGTATAGTGTGCGGTCCGCAGATCCATGGGCCCATGTGATGGATGATGCCAGCTCTGCAGTATAGTGTGCGGTCCGCAGACCCGTGGGCCCATATGACGGATGTTGGCAGCTCTGCAGTATAGTGTGCGGTCCGTAGACCCGTAGGCCCATATGACGGATGATGCCAGCTCTGCAGTATAGCGTGCGGTCCGCAGACCCGTGGGCCCATATGACGGATGATGCCAGCTCTGCAGTATAGTGTGCGGTCCGAAGACCCATGGGCCCATATGATGGATGATGCCAGCTCTGCAGTATAGTGTGCGGTCTGCAGACCCATGGGCCCATATGACGGATGATGCCAGCTCTGCAGTATAGTGTGCGGTCCGCAGACCTATGGGCCCATATGATGGATGATGCCAGCTCTGCACTATAGTGTGCGGTCCACAGACCCATGGTCCCATATGATGGATGGTGCCAGCTCTGCAGTATAGTGTGCGGTCCGCAGACCCATCGGCCCATATGATGGATGATGCCAGCTCTGCAGTATAGCGTTTGGTCCGCAGACCCGTAGGCCCATATGATGGATGATGCCAGCTCTGCAGTATAGTGTGCGGTCCGCAGACCCATGGGCCCTTATGATGGATGATGCCAGCTCTGCAGTATAGTGTGTGGTCCGCAGACCCGTAGGCCCATATGATGGATGATGCCAGCTCTGCAGTATAGTGTGCGGTCCGAAGCCCCATGGGCCCATATGATGGATGATGCCAGCTCTGCAGTATAGTGTGCGGTCCGCAGACCCATGGGCCCATATGATGGATGATGCCAGCTCTGCAGTATAGTGTGCAGTCCGCAGACCCGTGGGCCCATATGACGGATGATGCCAGCTCTGCACTATAGTGTGCGGTCCGCAGACCCATGGGCCCATATAATGGATGATGCCAGCTCTGCAGTATAGTGTGTGGTCCGCAGACCCGTAGGCCCATATGATGGATGATGCCAGCTCTGCAGTATAGTGTGCAGTCCGAAGACCCATGGGCCCATATGATGGATGATGCCAGCTCTGCAGTATAGTGTGCGGTCCGCAGACCCATGGGCTCATATGACGGATGATGCCAGCTCTGAAGTATAGTGTGCGGTCCGCAGACCCATGGGCCCATATGATGGATGATGCCAGCTCTGCAGTACAGTGTGTGGTCCGCAGACCCATAGGCCCATATGATGGATGATGCCAGCTCTGCAGTATATTGTGCGGTCCGTAGACCCATGGGCCCATATGACGGATGATGCCAGCTCTGCAGTATAGCGTGCGGTCCGCAGACCCGTGGGCCCATATGATGGATGATGCCAGCTCTGCAGTATAGTGTGCGGTCCGAAGACCCATGGGCCCATATGATGGATGATGCCAGCTCTGCAGTATAGTGTGCGGTCCGCAGACCCATGGGCCCATATGACGGATGATGCCAGCTCTGCAGTATAGTGTGCGGTCCGCAGACCTATGGGCCCATATGATGGATGATGCCAGCTCTGCACTATAGTGTGCGGTCCACAGACCCATGGTCCCATATGATGGATGATGCCAGCTCTGCAGTATAGTGTGCGGTCCGCAGACCCATCGGCCCATATGATGGATGATGCCAGCTCTGCAGTATAGCGTGTGGTCCGCAGACCCGTAGGTCCATATGATGGATGATGCCAGCTCTGCAGTACAGTGTGCGGTCCGCAGACCCATGGGCCCATATGATGGATGATGCCAGCTCTGCAGTATAGTGTGTGGTCCGCAGACCCGTAGGCCCATATGATGGATGATGCCAGCTCTGCAGTATAGTGTGCGGTCCGAAGACCCATGGGCCCATATGATGGATGATGCCAGCTCTGCAGCATAGTGTGCGGTCCACAGACCCATGGGCCCATATGATGGATGATGCCAGCTCTGCAGTATAGTGTGCAGTCCGTAGACCCGTAGGCCCATATGACGGATGATGCCAGCTCTGCAGTATTGTGTGCGGTCCGCAGATCCATGGGCCCATATGATGGATGATGCCAGCTCTGCACTATAGTGTGCGGTCCGCAGATCATGGGCCCATATGATGGATGATGCCAGCTCTGCAGTATAGTGTGCGGTCCGCAGACCCATGGGCCCATATGATGGATGATGCCAGCTCTGCAGTATAGTGTGCGGTCCGCAGACCCGTGGGCCCATATGACGGATGTTGTCAGCTCTGCAGTATATTGTGCAGTCCGCAGACCCGTGGGCCCATATGATGAATGATGCCAGCTCTGCAGTATAGTGTGCGGTCCGTAGACCCGTAGGCCCATATGACGGATGATGCCAGCTCTGCAGTATAGTGTGTGGTCCGCATACCCGTAGGCCCATATGATGCATGATGGAAGCTCTGCAGTATAGTGTGCGGTCCGAAGACCCATGGGCCCATATGATGGATGATGCCAGCTCTGCAGTATATTGTGCGGTCCGCAGACCTATGGGCTCATATGGCGGATGATGCCAGCTCTGCAGTATAGTGTGCGGTCCGCAGACCCATGGGCCCATATGACGGATGATGCCAGCTCTGCAGTATAGTGTGCGGTCCGCAGACCCGTGGGCCCATATGACGGATGATGCCAGCTCTGCAGTATATTGTCTGGTCCGCAGATCCATGGGCCCATATGACGGATGATGCAAGCTCTGCAGTATAGTGTGCGGTCCGCAGATCCATGGGCCCATATGATGGATGATGCCAGCTCTGCAGTATAGTGTGCGGTCCGCAGATCCATGGGCCCATGTGATGGATGATGCCAGCTCTGCAGTATAGTGTGCGGTCCGCAGACCCGTGGGCCCATATGACGGATGTTGGCAGCTCTGCTGTATAGTGTGCGGTCCGCAGACCCGTGGGCCCATATGACGGATGTTGGCAGCTCTGCAGTATAGTGTGCGGTCCGTAGACCCGTAGGCCCATATGACGGATGATGCCAGCTCTGCAGTATAGCGTGCGGTCCGCAGACCCGTGGGCCCATATGACGGATGATGCCAGCTCTGCAGTATAGTGTGCGGTCCGCTGACCCATGGGCCCATATGATGGATGATGCCAGTTCTGCAGTATAGCGTGCGGTCCGCAGACCCGTGGGCCCATGATATATTTCTTGTGCTCGTTTATATAGTGCATGCATATTCTACACCGCTGTTTAGGCAGATTGTCATCACACACATCGGGCCCCGTCCCCTCGAAGACAGCCGGCACCTGCTCTGTGTGGAGCGGAATGGGCTCCTGAATCTGCTCCATACAAGCTCCGCATGCCCAGGATGTCACTGTACGCCCTGGAGTGTGAAGGGTTAAGGCTTCCTTTATTGCATGTCAGCCCGGTTTTCCGCCCGCAGATAACCCCTGTGATATTACATAGAAAATACAATATATGTGCGATTTTTTTGTAGTGTTGAATGCCGCGAGCTAACTAAGGATGCGGCACATGACTGGGAACAGGTACAGCAGGGGTTAAGTAGAGCGAGCAAAAGGGGGGTGGAGTTTAGACAGGAAGAGAAAGGGTGGGGGGGAGCGGAAGGAGCTCAGTCGTGAGACAGGAAGAGACGGGAGAAGACTGGAGAAGAGACAGCAGCAGAAAGAAGATTGCAAAGGGCGAAAAGCGTTTCCAGAAGAGAGGAGAAGAAGTGCGGAAAAGGGAAGGAGTATCCAGCAGAAGAGGAGAAGCGGCGAAGAAATACCTGCAAGCGGCGTGGAAGAGGAGAAGGCAACCGCGTCCGGCGATCCAGAAGTCCCAAGATCGGATGATGGAGGAGCTGCGAGCCCAGATTCGGGAGGCGATCCAGACGGACGGCGCGGAATGGCTGGAGGAGATCCTCGCAAGCTGCAGATCGGGGTCGGAGTCCGGAAGGCCAGTCGGGCCGGCAGCAGCGTTACCGGCGGCTGCCGAGGGAGCGGAACAGCTGGGGGATGCCGGGCGAGGCCGCCCGAAGAGAAGACGGAACCCCCCTGCGAGGCTCAGTCCGAGCCCCGCCGCCAAGAGGGTCGGCCGCAGGAGCGGCCGCAGCGGAGAGATGTTGCAGGGCGCGGGACGCGCCACGAGGGCGGAGGCGCGAAATTCGAATCGCGCGGCGGTTGGAGCGACCGCGGAGGAGCAGCGGGAACAGCCGGGCGGCAGTCCGCAAAACAGCAGAGGGGCACCGGCAGCATCAAGCAGGGGCTCCGGGTCCAGGAGCCAGCGCGCAGTCGGGCGCACGGCAGCAGGAGACACCGGCAGCATGGAGCAGCAAGGGAGGCACGTGCCACGTGCAGACGCATGGCGGGAAGGCAGGCAAGATGGCGGCAGAACAAGGCAGCAGCGCCAGGTACCGGGGAGGAGGGGGGGAGGAGCGTCCTCAGAGGGCCAGGTGGCCAGGCACTTAAATCCATTACCCGGGAAGTATAACCCTGGGGGGGGGAGGGATAGGGGATACAGCCCGGCCACCAGCTCTACCGGCAGTGCAGCCACCAGGGCAGGGAGCGCTCAGGGAGTTAGGGAAAGTGGGGAGATTATAGGAGAAGCGGGGATCCCATTTGTTTCCCTTGTCCCGGAGGGTCCATCGGCCGGGTCTTATGCGAGTCACCCTATACATGAGCAACGACATAGCCGGTATGTAAATTACATCCCGCCCGCTGGCACCGGGTACATAGTCAGCACCCAGACCCGTGAGCATAGCGGTCGCGCGGCTCACAGATATCACCTTCCACAGCAGCAAGCGATAGCGCCCCCTAGCTCACAGAGACTTTGTTATGTCAACCCACGTTTCGTGGTGGCAACATCGTCAGGTGGGGGGGATTCCTCACAGGGCTACGCCAGTCGCGCAAGCGGCAACAGGCAAGGTTTGGGTGCCAAGCGTAGGCAACGCGAGAGAGCTAGGAGGGCAAGGTATCAGCAAAGGCGTGAGAATGAGCTTGCGAGAGTAGGAGCGCAAGCAAGCGAGAGCATAAGGAGGCCGAGCGGAGAGTCTCTGGGCGACGGATCCAGGAGTCCAGGTGTGCGGCACCACCAGGATACTTACCGCCATGCGGAACCTCCGCCAACACCTTCAACAAACAGGCACAACATACGCCACAGGAGGCGGGATACACCCCCGGGACGGCCAGAGCGGGGCCACCTTATGATAGCGGGAGGATATGCGACAAACGACGCTCCGCATGTGAGTTCGCGGCAGCCATCGAGCAGCAGAGGCAGGAGCCCTGGGAGAAGGACGGCAGGGACCTCGCCCTTGGCGATGCCGGAGGACGGTCGTGCCGGTGAGTCAGACTGTTTAAATGCTTGGAAAAATGTAATGGATCCCGCCAAGGTGGCGGAGAAAAACGATTTGGTTTTAGTATTAAAATCGGTTTTGAGTAAAATGGATAAAAAAGAGGTTTTATCGGTGTCCTGTGGATCCCCGGGGGGCGCGGGCCCACCCGTGGGGCAGGAGGGTGGCTTAACAGCCGGAGGTGAAGTGGACCCGATGGAAGGGTTGAGATACGCAGACTCGTTGTTCTGCGGGGTTGCCCCCTTGGGGGTCGGTGTGTCGGATGATCTTCTCGATAAGATCCGGAAAGGTGTTTATGTGGACATTTGGTCTCTGTTGTCTCCGGACCATGTGACGGTGGATAAAGAGAGGGTGTCGGATCGTGTGGATAAAAAATCGAAGGTCGCTAAGACTTTCTGTAATTGGGTTCAAGCGTTTACGGTTTTGGCGTACGTTACATGCCAACAGTACCCTAAGAAAGGTCCCGAGATGTTGGTCTATCTTAACACCATTTTCAGTGCATATAAGTTGCACGGAGGCACCGCGTGGTGGCGCTACGACGAGGACTTTCGTCGGCGCGTGTCGGGTACGGCCGTGAGTTGGGCGACAAAAGCGACCGATGTATGGTTGCAACTCATTTTAGCCCAACGCCCGCAAAAACCTACCTTTCAAGGGGGGGCCGCGGGGGGCGGGCAACAGCCCCCTGCGGCCTCTCCTCGGCAAAACGGGGCATGCTGGCTCTATAATGAGGGCCACTGTCGGTTTTTCGCGACGTGCAAGTTTAGGCACGAATGTTCGGTCTGCGGAGGACAACACTCCGCGGTGCGCTGCTTCAAAAAACAGAGACTGCCAGTCACCGGGGGCGGTGCCAGTGGAGCACCGAACCCCGGTGAAAAGCAAGTACCTCTTCCAGTGGCTCGACAGATACCACAGGAGGGAGGAAGCAAGAATCCTTAGGCAAGGTTTTACCGACGGTTTTTTAATCCCCTTTTCATTTCAACCTTCTTCCACCTTGTGCGCAAATTTAAAGTCGGCCCTGGATAATATAGTATTGGTAAGAGAAAAGGTCAACAAAGAGGTGTCGGCGGGCCGCATGGCGGGCCCCTTCGACGAACCACCGTTCGCGAACTTGCGGGTCTCACCGTTGGGGCTAGTCCCTAAGAAAGAGGCGGGCAAGTTCCGATTGATCCATCATCTATCCTTCCCAAAAGGGGAGTCGGTAAATGATGGCATTACAAAGGAACAAGCATCGGTGGTTTATGCGTCATTTGATCAGGCGGTCGCTTTGGTCAGAGCAGCGGGTAAGCGGGCACAGTTAGCGAAAGCCGACATTGAGTCGGCTTTTCGGCTACTTCCAATTCACCCTGAGTGTTTCCACTTGTTGGGTTGCAAGGTAGATAATCAGTTCTTTTATGATATGTGTCTGCCGATGGGCTGCTCGATTTCGTGCTATTACTTCGAGCTTTTCAGTTCATTCCTGGAATGGATGCTCAGGTTCGAAACGGGCATCACATCGGTGACGCACTACCTTGACGATTTTCTGTTTGTCGGTACGGAGGCATCGGGCACCTGCGAGTTTTTGTTACGCACATTTCGGTCATTGATGCAGGAGGCGGGGGTCCCGTTGTCTGAGGAAAAGACCATGGGCCCGGTGACAAGGTTAACGTTCCTAGGAATCGAGATCGACACCGAGGAAATGGTTTTTAGATTACCGATCGAAAAAATTGCCCGCCTCCGGCAGACGGTTAACGATGTCGTACGGTGTAAAAAAGTTACGCTGCGCCAAATACAGGTCCTCTTGGGTTTATTGAACTTTGCGTGCAAAGTGATACCCATGGGTCGCGTTTTTTCACGGAGGCTGTCGCTAGCGACGGTGGGTGTAAAGGAGCCGCATCATTTTATTAGAGTCACGCCCGGGATTCGAGGGGATTTACACACATGGAAAATCTTCTTGGAAGCGTTCAATGGGCACGTGGTGTGCCCTAAGGAAGAGTGGTCGGGTACAGGTCTTAGCCTGTCCGCGGACGCTGCAGGGTCTACCGGATTTGGGGTTATTTTCCGGAACCACTGGTGCAGGGAACCATGGCCAGTATCCTGGATAACTAAGCGGTGGAATCAAAACATTACTTTATTGGAGTTTTTCCCGTTGGTGGTGGCTGTGGAACTATGGGGTGAGGAGTTACAAGATCACAAAGTGTGTTTTTGGTCTGATAATGCTGCGGTGGTGCACATTATTAATCGGCAGTCTTCATCTTCCCCACCGGTGTTGGCACTCGTGAGACATGTGGTCTTGAGATGTTTACAGCGTAATATATATTTACGGTCAAAGCATGTGCCGGGATATAAAAATGTGGCAGCTGACGCGCTCTCTCGTTCGCAGATGGAGCGGTTCAGAGAGCGGCACCCTCAGGCGGATGCGTTGGGAGTACGCTGCCCGCTTTTCTTGTGGGATCTGGCAGAACAGAGCTGCTGAAGCTTGTCGAGTCATCCGTGACAGTGGGAACCTGGAAAAACTATAATGCGGTGTGGAAAAAATGGTTGTGTTGTACGGATGGCAGGGTAGCTGGGGGCGAGAGGGCCCGGTCAGCTACCCTGGATATGTTAGCGTCCCTACGGGCGGGACGGGCGTCGGTGGATGCGGCGAAAAAGCATCTTGCGGGCGTCGCTTTTTTGCTAAAGTTGCACGGGTTCAGAGACGTGACAAAAGAGTTCGTTTTTCGCCAGATAGTGCGCGGGTGGAAGAAAGAAAAGGCCGGCTCGGATGCCCGCCGCCCGATTACTTACCGGTTGTTGTGCAAGTTATTGGACACTTTGGAGGTCACGTGCTGCAACGGGTACGAGGTTTTACTGTTTAGGACGGCGTTCTTGCTGGCATTTTTTGCGGCGCTCAGGATCGGCGAGTTAGTCCCGAAGAGCAAGTTTATGCCGGGAGGTCTTATGTTTGACGATGTGGTAACGGTAGACGACGGGATACGGGTCAGGATTAAAAAATCAAAAACCGACGTTTTCGGTAGAGGTGAGTGGGTGCCGATCTCGCGGCTAGGCGCCGTTTGGTGCCCAGTAGATACGGTAGCCAGTTACATGGCAACAAGGCCGGCGGGGGAGCAGTTTTTGGTTCACGCATCCGGCCTCCCCCTCACCAGGTTTCAGGTAACGGCGGGGTTAAAATCGGCTTTGAGGTCTGTGGGCCTCGATCCGAAGGAATTCGGAACCCACTCCTTCAGAATCGGTGCGGCCACGTCGGCAGATGCGGGTGGAATGAACGAAGACGGGGTAAAACGGCTTGGGAGATGGAAGTCCCAGGCATATAAGTCTTATGTGCGACCCGATCTGGCGGTGCGAGATTTAAGTTAGGGTCAAAAGGCCCCTCGTTTTTCTTTAAATGTGAGGCAGTGTCCTTCAAGTTGGTTGCCCTTGTTTTGTTTTTTTCTTGTTTTATTTGCAGCAGCAGAACCGTGGAAGGTACACATAGTCGGGCATTCCTATATTCATTGGGCACAAAGGAGGGCAGCAGTACGCCCGTTGGGATCGGAGCTAGGCCTACCCGGAACATCCGTAACCTGGCACGGAGTCCGGGGGCTAAGATGGCCCGACATGTGGAAGCTTGTGGTGGACATAGCCAGAAGTACCCCCCGGAAAGTGGTGTTGGTGGTTCACGCCGGGGGGAATGATCTCGGGAAAGCAAAGACACGAGACCTGTTGGTCATCATGAAACAGGACTTACTGCGTTTTCGGGAATGTTTTAATGGATGCATCATCGTGTGGTCTGACATTGTCGCGAGGAGGCTCTGGAATGGAGCAAGGAGCCTGGAAGCGGTGGACAGAGCCAGGAGGCTGATCAACATGCGGATGTCGCAGTTTGTTCACTCTATCGGAGGGGTGGCGGTGCGCCATTGGGAGCTGGAAGAGAAGGAAAAGGGGGCATTGAGGAGGGACGGTGTTCACCTCAATGAGGTAGGGTTGGATACGTTCCTATCCGGCTTGCAGGATGGGGTCGAGAAAGCTTTAGCTCGGGTTGGTGGGGTGGGGACGGAATGAGCCGTAGTAACGCGGCACATCCCGTGTGGCCCGGATTTTTTGTCCATGCTGTGAGGAAGTAGAGGAGGGTTTGCAAGCCGAAGGAACGGGGCTTACAAACGTCCTCAGTGGACTGTTTATGGACTTTAAAGTTTTAGCATACGGACAGCATGGACGGTTTTTTCTATAAAGTTTTTCAATAAAGTTTTTTGATATTCGTTAATAAATAAAAGCTGTGGCCTACCCCACAATTGGCAGAAACAAGAAGTTGTAAGTATTGGTTATTTAGTAGATAAGTGAGCGGGTAAAGGATTGTGAGTGTTCCCAGTCTTGAATGCCGCGAGCTAACTAAGGATGCGGCACATGACTGGGAACAGGTACAGCAGGGGTTAAGTAGAGCGAGCAAAAGGGGGGTGGAGTTTAGACAGGAAGAGAAAGGGTGGGGGGGAGCGGAAGGAGCTCAGTCGTGAGACAGGAAGAGACGGGAGAAGACTGGAGAAGAGACACCCGCCCACCCGCCCTGGAGGGATAGGGGAGAGGTGGGATGGTTATGAAGGACTATCGTTGGAAGTTGTCACAGCTGTTTTTGGCCCGGATTTTTTGTCCATGCTGTGAGGAAGTAGAGGAGGGTTTGCAAGCCGAAGGAACGGGGCTTACAAACGTCCTCAGTGGACTGTTTATGGACTTTAAAGTTTTAGCATACGGACAGCATGGACGGTTTTTTCTATAAAGTTTTTCAATAAAGTTTTTTGATATTCGTTAATAAATAAAAGCTGTGGCCTACCCCACAATTGGCAGAAACAAGAAGTTGTAAGTATTGGTTATTTAGTAGATAAGTGAGCGGGTAAAGGATTGTGAGTGTTCCCAGTCTTTGTTTTTCCTTATTTTTATTACAGCGGATTACGGGGAGCGGCGTGGGATCTATTCTTTAACCCTTTCATCACCAAGGGTCATTGATGCTCCGGCGTCCCGGGGACAATCTGTACGTTCACAAATGTTTATATTCTTACTTTATACAAGTTTTTCGTTTGTCAGGTGACACGTCTACCGGGGGATTTGTTCTTTGCGGGCCGAGTCGTATCTTTCAGAGGTCCCCTTTGACGTATATTTTAGCACCCGCCCATATTTCTCATGTAGACGGGAGGAGTGCTGACGTCACCGCGAGGTTGTTAGCGCACATGCAGGGCGTTCAGACTAGCAGATCCCCGCTGGGTTCACATAGAATGCAAAGCGGGGAGCGTTCAAACCCAGCGAGACGTCAGCGATGATTTTCATGCTGGTTGTTAGTGAGAGAGCAGCGAACTGTAAGTGAATAGAACCCGCAGGCCGCGCGTTTAGACGCCATGATTATCACGCAAATGCATTTGTTTGAGCGAATTTTGTGCGATAATCACCCCATGTAAATTGCCCTCATTAAGGGCATGCCAGTTCAAGTCTGAGTCAAGAGGGGTGTCGTCTCTCCATAAGGAGAGCACCCAAAAAGTGTGGAGTCACTTAGGGGGTGCGTGGGTCTCTGTTGTACCATTTATTGAGCAGCCCTCTCCTAGGGGTGTCCAGAAGAGGCCCAGCGCTGCCCTGGCCGTGGCTATGTGTGGCCCTCTGAGAGGGAGCATGGCAAGTGCCGCCGTGACAAGCCAGCATCTTACCCTCCCCGCTCCTCAGCCTATGCCCTGTGCCCGGGGTCACCCTACGGGATGCTGCACTTGTTAAAAAGTCGAACATTGATTTGCAGGAATGCTGCCATCCAATAGGTGGCGCTGCAGAGGGATTGTTCCATCTTCCATATTTACAGGCAAGTCTTTAATAGGCAAACAGTCGTGTCAGCCCTGGCGACCTTAAGAAGTTCCTAGGCTGCCGTGACACGTGGTCTGGACATGCACCTCCCGATTGGGACAATGGAATTTAAGGGGCTAAGAGCCCTCTCTGATCGCAGCCGTTATCGGCAGGTGTTGGCTGTCAAAGACAGCCGATACCCACTGTGTATAGAGCAGGTCCGGCTGCCAAGGCCCCTCCATACACATCATAGGCTGTAGACTACTATATATGGGGTAGGTGCAGTTAGGACGTTTATAGTTGTATATGTGGCACGAAGGGGTTAATGAAACGGTCAAACATGGACGGTGCCAGGGAGTCTTTTTTTATTAAGTTTTTGATTTATTTTCTCTACTGCTGTATTACACTGTGACCCCCCGGGGCCCGGCCCCAGCGGCAGCTCAGTGGACTAATAAGTAAGCTCAAACACTTTTAGTGAACTTCTCTGAAGCTGAAGTGAAAATGTTCCAGCGAACCCCAACATTAGACCACATAAATAACAAAAACATGGGGGCATTTTTTTTTTTTTTTTTTTTTACAATCAGTCCCGGTAAAACCAGCAGCCAGGGGCCGGCATCATCAGAATAGAGATCCATTGACATTGGACCCGAATCCCACACTGAAGGCCCCTTCACACCGGCGATCGCGATTTTGCCGTAAGAAAATCGCAGCAAAATCGCCACTTTGCCCATGAGATGTCTGAGCGCCTTTTTCTTGTATAAACATCACTGCCGTTGCGATCCTCTTGCGCGTTTTTCTCACAATCAGTCTCTGATTACATCAGGTGCCAGATGGTAGATTTTGTTGGGTCCCCCTCCATTGTGGTGAACAGGCTGGTGACTCGGGTAGAACAGGAACCACGATGGGACCTGATGGGGCTGTTACCCTACTGGGGGTCATGTTGGCTTTATCGACATACATCGGTACCAGGGACAGGAGGCTGTCGTATCCTGGATCTGATTACGCTAGATCGGGGCGCAGCCAATAGCGTTCCATATCAAATACAATCCTAGGCCTAGCCACCCATCAGATGCCACAGGGGTGACTCCGGAAGGACGGAGTCTTGCGAATCCTTATGCTGATAACCAAAACTCCTTTACAATGGTGCATAATGATGTGACATCATCCTGGGTGCTATGACATCACACATGTAACAGTATAAAGGCCACTTATATGTTCCTTATTACATAATAATGTGACATCAGCCGGGGCGCTATGACATCACACATGTAACAGTATGAAGGCCACTTATATGTTCCTTATCACATCATATGTGACATCATGCAAGCAGTTGCTGCTGATGATTATGATGTCATGGACATGCTGGGCATTATGACATCACATAATAGTCATGATGTCAGAGAATTAGGTGACCTGAATATGACATCATGATGACGAGCCTCCCTTGATAAATAATTTCCGTCCGCCATAGTCCGGACCTATAATTATAGTTCTCTTATCACCTCGCACGTTGCCCTTTCTCTCTGGTTTACTGCAGCAGGACACGGAATCACTTGGCGCTTCTGTCCCGCCTAGCAATCCATAATATTGAGTGACTATAAAGGTGACTATATGGATTTTGGCTGTGTATGACTGAAGGGTCAGTAAGCTGCTATAAAGCCGCCTCCTCATTGTCTTCTAGGGAGCCTTTTCCTATCTCGCCTCTCAGCCATCTCCTGGTGGCCGCAGCTGCAGACTGGTAACAGATGGGCTCGCTGCTGCAGACTGTTGTGGCCTACGTGTATCGTCCGGGGTGGCCCTTTAGCTAACCCCTATAACACATAATTAGTGGTGTCTGTAATGAGGGTTTCTCAGCTCGATGGAAATTAGAGGAATGTACGAGCGAGGCCAACGAGACGCGGCTGTTTGTAATGAATAGTGACAGGTCTGCAGATTACTATCCGTGCGCAATACTTAAACAAACAGTGGGCGACATCTGCGAGCGCCGAAACATCTGCAGACTGAATTCCTTCCATATCAAAACAATAACATTTTCCCAAAAACCCTACACCCCCCCCAACCCGCCCCAACATGAGAGCCTCACGCAGAGAAGATCCCCACCTACAGTGATGACCAATATGAGGGCTGCCATCAATACGACCACCTCGCATCCTGTGGTCCTCCACCTTACACCCCATTGTCTTCACTTGAGGGACACTCGGTGGGGCCACATTAGTAGTAGGGCAATTTGGCAAATCTCACTGGATGATTATTGCTACCTGGTAAGGGTTGGGCTCACATTTTTGTCTAGCCACTACACTGATGCCTGCACCCTGTGCCAGTCACTACACTGATGCCTGCACCCTGTGCCAGTCACTACACTGATGCCTCCACCCTGTACCATTCACTTCACTGATGCCTTTATCATGTACCAGTCACTACACTGATGCCTCCATCCTGTGTCAGTCACTACACTGATGCCTTTATCATGTGCCAGTCACTACACTGATGCCTCCATCCTGTGCCAGTCACTACACTGATGCCTTCATCATGTGCCAGTCACTACACTGATGCCTCCACCCTGTGCCAATCAGTGCACTCATGCCTCCATCCTGTGCCAGTCACTAACCTGATGCCTCCACCCTGTGCCAGTCACTACACTGATGCCCCCACCCTGTGCCAGTTACTACACTAATGCCTCCAACCTGTGCCAGTCACTATACTGATGCCTCCACCCTGTCCCAGTCACTACACTGATGCCTCCACCCTGCCCCGGTGACTGCACTAATGGCTCCACCCTGTCCCAGTCACTACACTGATGCCCCCACCTTGCCTCGGTCACTGCACTAATGCTTCTACACTGTGCCAGTCACTACACAAAAGCCTGCACCCTGTGCCAGTGACTGCACTGATGCCTGCACCCTATGCCAATTACGAAACTGATGCCCCCCTCCGTGCCAGTTACTGCACTGATGCCTCCACCCTGCCCAAGTCACTGTCCCAATGCCTACACCCTGTGCCAGTTACTGCATGAATGTTTCCACTCTGTGCTAGTCACTACAGTGACTGTACCAGTGACCGCACTGATGCCGCCCACCCTGTCCCAGTGATTACACTGATGCCTCCACCCTGTCCCAGTCACTACACTGATGCCTCCACCCTGTCCCAGTCACTACACTGATGCCTCCACCCTGTCCCAGTCATTACACTGATGCCTCCACCCTGTCCCAGTCACTACACTGATGCCTCCACCCTGTCCCAGTCACTACACTGATGCCTCCACCCTGTCCCAGTCACTACACTGATGCCTCCACCCTGTCCCAGTCACTACACTGATGCCTCCACCCTGTCCCAGTCATTACACTGATGCCTCCACCCTGTACCAGTCACTACACTGATGCCTCCACCCTGTACCAGTCACTACACTGATGCCTCCACCCTGTCCCAGTCACTACACTGATGCCTCCACCCTGTCCCAGTCATTACACTGATGCCTCCACCCTGTCCCAGTTACTACACTGATGCCTACACCCTGTCTCAGCCACTGCATGGATGCTTCCACCCTGTGCTAGTCACTACACTGATGCCTCCACCCTGTACCAGTGACCGCACTGATGCCAGAACCCTGTGCCAGTCAGTACACTGATGCCTCCACCCTGTCCCAGTCATTGCTCCAATGCCTCCACCCTGTCCCAGTCAATGCACGAATGCCTCCACCCTGTGCCATTTGCTGCACTGATGTCTACACCCTGTGCCATTCACTACACCGATGCCTCCACCCTGTGCCAGCCACTACACTGATGCCTCCACCCTGTGCCAGTCACTACACCAATGCCTCCACCCTGTCCCAGTGACTGCACTGATGCCTCCGCCCTGTCCAAATCACTGTCCCAATGCCTCCACCCTGTCTCAGTCACTGCATGGATGCCTCCACCCTGTACCAGTCACTATACCGATGCCTCCACTCTGTTCCAGTGACCACACTGATGCCTCTGCCCTCTGCCAGTCACTACACTGGATGCTCGTCCACTATATAATACAATATAAATGTATCACTCTCACCCATGAGGCCCTCCACAGTGCTGCACCACCCTACATCACTCCCTCATCTCTCTCTACCACCCTACATGTCCCCTCCATTTTGCTAATGATCTTAGGCTAATACTATTCAATATGGCCTCCTTGTTGGATTTACTGTAGTGAAGGGCGTTGGACCTGGCAGAAGGGCATTCATGGATTCATGGCATTAGCTCTTCCACCATTTGAGAAGTGTTGACAGCTATGGACTGAATCCAATCTTAGGATAGGTCATCAATAGTAGATTGACGGGGTCTGCTGCCTTGGGTGCCTACAGCTCAGTGGTTTGAAGATACTATAGTCACTTCCCTGGTCAGTGATGTCCCGTTTACTCATCACTTGGCCTATGTGGACCTCATTCCTATTCAAGTGAATGGGGCTGTGCTGCTGCAATAGGCACGACTGCTACAAAATAATTAGGGCTCTCCCAAGTGCCGCATCTTCCTCAAACAGCCTATTAGTGGGGGGTTATAAGTAGTAGACCACCACCAATCTACTATTCATGACCTATTCTAAGGATAGGTCATCAACATGGCTAGCCATATTTACTTGCCATGTGTGGGCTTGCACGGGGCACTAGCTATCAGCTTGTAGGGCATTACCAGGTGAATTTAGGCGAGGGGCTATATCCTCCCTTCAGTCCATCCAGCCAGATGACCTGCTTCTTCCATGTAGCAGCTTCTTGTGGAGCTAGATGAATCCTCCTCCTGGCTCTGTCTTCCCCCCTCTGATGTTACAAGGTGCTGCTGTCAGCACAACCAAAATACAATCACTTAGTTCTGTTACAGTATTAACATTCTGAACTGGATTCCAAGGCTCTATTTATTTTATCAGCTTGGTTCTGGTGCTGTATTTATGTATTAAGCTTGGGTCCAGTGATGAATTTATGTAAAGAGCTTGGGACTGATTCTGTATTTATGTGCTGAGCTTGCTTCTTGTGCTGTAGTTGTGGTATGAGCTTGGTTCTGGTACAGTATTTATCTGCTGAGCTTGGTTCTGTAGTTGTGGTATGAGCCTGGTTCTGGTACAGTGTTTATTTGCTGTGTTTTTCTGTTGTGGATATGCTGCTATCATGCTGCTTTCTCCACAAGCAGAATACAGGTAAACTGCCTATCAGTGCAATAATATATCATTTTTGCCTTTACAAATCTACAGATCACAAACAAACTAATCCAGTAGCCATATGTTGCCATGTTTCCCCAAAAATAAGACCCCATCTTATAATAATTTTTGCCCCCAAAGAGGAACAGGGGATTATTTTTGGGGGATGTCTTATATTCACCTAGCAGGTGCCATCCGGGTCCTGAGGCGGTGCTCATGAACTAATCAGAGCAATCTCTTGCTGGATGCTGGCTATTCAAGCCCTGTCACTAGCAAGAGATGCTCTGTCAGAGCTGAGGACTACACGGAAACCTGCCGGAGCGCCGAAGACCAGTGAGAGGGACCCGGACGGCGCCTGCTAGGTGAGTATTGCTTTTTTTTAATGTAGTGTAGCTAGGGCTTATATTTCAACCCGCCCTCCTCCCACCCCCCCTGAAAATCAGGGTAGGGCTTTATTATCATGGTAGGTTTTATTTTCGGGGGACACGGTATGTATCTTCTGCTGTCTGTAGTTAACTGTATGGAACAGATAGAAGGAAGTAATATAACAGCAGGATCAGACGACACGGGGTCTGTTTGTAGTCTGTAACCATGGAGACACATAGTTCTGTATAGGAGCTGTAGATACAGAATGGTAAAATGTGTTTTGTAATCAGATGCATTGGAACAGTAAATAAGATGGTTGCACAAGTCTGCACACCCTTTGATGCAATGTACAGCTGACCTCATAGAAAAAATCTGTGACATTCAAAAAATAAATTGTGAGGGTGAAAGAAAAATTCTTGACTTTTTCATGACAGAATAGCAGCTGATGACACGACTCGCGCTCTCGGCCATCAGGTGCCAAATGTGTAACCTTTCACTGAAACAAAAGAAGGAAAGCCCAAGAAGTCAGCGCTCAGGAATAGGAAGAGGAGCGTTTATAAAAAAGGATCAACGTAGATTCCCAGCAGAGGTTTTATAAATAAGACGACCTCTTAAAGGCGATGGCAGCCAATTAATGAAAAAAATGCTCAAAATGCTTTAAAATAACAAAGTAAGTAAGCGATCTGTGACCGCTCCCATCCTGATGCTTCCCGGGGTCCCCTGCTTGTTTCAGTACTTCCTGGTCCCTGTTGGCATGAGCATGTGACTGATTGGCTGCAGCAGGTCACCGTTGTGATCAGTAATTGGTTGCAGCAGTCACATGCCCATGTCAACACTAGGAAGTACAGGAAGCAGCAGGGGGCCACGGGAAGCACCAGATGAAGAGCCACATTCTAAGAGGTTTTTAGTGGCCATAATATCCCTTTAAGGCTAGTCTTACCTGCCTGAGCGTGATAATGGCCTATATGGCGCTCGTGCGATGTCCCCACGGATGCAAGGCATTTTTATGTCAAAATGCCTCGCATCACACACATGTCACACGATTTTCTCATCACAATCATCTCTCCTGTGATCAGTGGCCCCAGCTCAGATACATTGTCTATGGGAGTCTCAAGTATTTACCGCCTGTCTCTATATACTTTTGCTCTGTCCCTATCTGATGCTTTGCATTAGGGTTGTAGGTGGTGGTTTCTGGCATGACATGTGGCAGCGGGCAGGTAGGTGTTTCCCAAGCAAGCCTTCCTGGGATATTTCAACAGAAGGTGAAGGTGGCAAACTGAATCCTTTACCCCGGGTGAAGGAAGGACGAGCTATAACTCTGTTTATAGAGGACCCGTCTGCTCTTTTTTTCTTGTCTCTTTTAGTAAATCCTTACCCCTATAGTAAGTACTGCATATTAAAGGACTTGTTCATGTGTAAACTATTGGTGGACTATCCTCAGGATAGGTCACCAAGAGTAGATCGGTGGGTTTCTGCTGCCTGAGACCCTCAAAAATCAGCTTTTTGCTGGGCTGGTGCGATTGTGCACTGAGCTGGTATCTGCAGGAAGTAGACAGCTCCGTTTCCACTGCAGTGGCCAGGCTTGGTACTACAGGCCAAGTTCCTATTCATTTCAGTGCTTGGAATACCAAGATGTAGCAGAGGTATGGTGTGAGCGACAGTGATTCCCAGCCTCTCCTATGATACCCTTCCACCCAGTGGTTCCACCAGAAATGGTGGGAGATGGTATACAAGGCCTATGACAAGACCCAGAAACAGAGTTTAGCTAGCAGTGCTCTTGTGTGAGTAGTCATCTGCAATAACCATAGGCAATCAGTCAACGATTGGAAGCAGCCTATACACTGGACTTGAGTCAACAGTCCTGGTGGACCTGAGTAGCTTTCACTATGTTGATAGTCAACCCCAGCCAGGTATGATTCATTGCTGAACCACATCCCCAAAAGGTACTGTTCCATGTGGCCTAGACGGCAGGATCAACCTGGTTGTGAAAGAGTTACCACGGCAAATCTTGATGACCGGCCTTTAGACTGGTGGTACTATCTGGGAGGAGAAGCTAGTTTGATGATGCAGTATGGAGTGTCTCCCTTCGTTGGTGAAGAGAATCACAGCAATGAGACGAACCTTTACCCCGGGTGCCTGAACTGCCACAGCTTTTACCAGGACCACTACTGAATACATATAGGATGACGGCGGTGCGGAGAAGAGGAGGAGGAGGCTGGCTAAAGAGTACTGGTTGGAAAAAGAAACATGGCATTCGGTGGCTTCTAGTGACCAGCTCCATCACAGAACATGGAGCCTTCTGTAGTATCGGAACTCTTGGCAAACTTCATATCTGAGAAGTGTTTGGATTTAGTTTGTGATAGAAGAGATGATGTATTTATGTACTGCGGTTTGGCCCGAACCCCCGTGCTCCCGAAAGAGGTGAGGTGGTTTCTTATACAAGGGTGAGAATCCGCTCCGGCCAGGTACAATCGATTGCCGAACCGGTGACCCCGACATGTCTCGCAGACATGAAGATCACTGAGTACAGTTAGGGCCTAGCAGGGACACAGACGTTCTGCGGCCGCTTGATGCCTGTCTTACAGTCTGGTACGACGTGTGCTTTACTCTCCACATCTGCCTGAATCATAACATCCCTGCGGATCCCACGTCAGCAGATAAATCACCGCATTCCCATTAAGATTTTCAGATTCAGGAAAAGTATGAACTGATAGAACCCTCCAACGACTTTCCACTGAATGCGCCAGACAGAATATGATGTACTCAGGAACAATGTTTTGGCTGCAGGTTGCAAAAAAAGTAACAAAAAAAAGCAAAAACATCTCAATCAATTTAAATTGCCGGGACAAGAGAGATAAGCTGCGAGTGCCGTGATAAATAGCAGGGAGCAAATGACTCAAGAAGACGTGAAAGACCGAGTCTGGTAGCTGCAATTAAGGGACAACCTTTACAGAAAGATATTAACCCCTTAATCACGCGGCCCTTTTATTTTATTTTTGTTTTTTCCCACCCACTTTCAAAACAATCATCAAGTCTTTTGTTTATCCACTGATGTAGCTGTCTGCAGGCTTGTTTTCTGCGGGCCGAGTTGTTTTTTTCAGTGATACTGTTTACTGTGCCATATAATGTACTGAGTGAAGTGAAAAAAAAACCTCAATTCAACTGCTTTTTTGTGGGACATCCTGTAGTTCTGGAGTTGATACGACTTTTTGATGTGTTTTTTTTTTTTTATTATATTTTTTCTTAGAGACAAGGTGATCAAAAAAGCGCAGCTCTGGAGGTTTTTTTTTTTACTTTGTTCCCAACAGTATTAGTGTATCTTGACACCACCTGAACAACAGGAGCCAAGATGGAATGTGTTCACAGGTCCTGCTTCTGCCACCGCACAGACTAGTCGGCGTCCCAGCAGCCCCGCTGTCACTCTCCCTGGCCGCACCTTTCTATGCTTCACAGCTCTTGCTGCTGGCCCCGCTGTCACCTCCTCAGCCTTGTAGCGGGGCGCTGTGACTCTCCCCGGCAAACCCTTCCTCCCCGTCAGACGTCGTGCTGCTGTCCACGCTGGTCAGACCTGCTCCCGACGATGTTAAAGGTCAGTATCCTGGCCCCATCCCCCACCTCCGCCGATGCTCTGCAGCGCTGAGCGATGCAGGGATGGGAAGCGGTGACCAGCTGTGCTCTGCGCTCCGTGCCACAACAACGCAGTCAAGTGCCGATCGCCGACGCTGACCACTGCGCCCCACAGCTGTGCCTGAACTCCCCAGCGCCAACCGCCACGGCTCAGCGCTAGGGCCCACAGGAGCACTGTTAAGTTCGTCTGAGCGCCGGGCACAGGCGACGTTCATGGCTCCCTGGCACAGCCACGCTGTGAAATGCAGACCAGGAGCTGTCACCTTCCTGCATGGCGTTGTCCTTTGGGTAGCAGCGTTCATAAATGCCGAGTGCCGCCTCTCATCCTTCCTCTGCTGTGGCCGGCGGGTGCCTACAGGACCTGTGAGGGGAGACAGCCAGACAGACAATCAGCAACAGGGGGCGGCTACCGCCTGTCAAACACGTTCTATTTTGGCTCCACCAGTTGTCAGGTGGCGTCAAGATACACTAATACCATTCCCAACATCATAGTGATAGTGTCTGGGTGACAACGTGTAGGATAGAAATGCGCAAGGGTGTAGTTGCATCTTATCTCCCATTCGCTGTGACAGAATGGTTCCCACCGCGGAGACGGAGGCATCCACCTCCACGACAAAAGGCAATTCTGGGTTTGGGTGGATCAGTATTAGTGCTGAAATAAATAGAGTCTTTAGTTTTTCAAAAGCGGTTTGTGCCTCTGGGGAAGCGGAAAATGTGTGCGCTTTCTTTGTGAGGGAGGTGATGGGAGAGATGACTTTTGAGAAGTCAATGATACATTTTCTGAAGAAATTCAAGAAACCAATCAGATGCTGTACTTCCTTCAAATTTTTCAGAATGGGCCATTCCAGGACGGCTTTAATCTTGCTGGGATCCATGCTTTAGCCCTCTGTGGAGATAATGTATCCCAAGAATTGTATTTGGGTCTGTTCGAACTCACATTTCTCTTACTTGATGTAGAGGTTATTCCTTTGGAGTCATTCCAAGACCACCCGAACGTGTCCGCGATTTTCTTCCAAATTGTCAGAGAAATTGAGGATGTTGTCAAGATATACCACTACAAATTGATCCAACAGGTCGTTGATATAGTGCTGGAAGGTAGCAGGAGCATTGCAAAGACCGAACGGCATCACTAGGGATTTAAAGTGTCTATATATTGTCCTGAAGGCCGTCTTCCACTTGTCACCGGACCAGATCTGTACCAGATTGTATGCTCCTCTCAGGTCCAGTTTCGTAAAGACCTTGGCTACCCAAAGCCTCTCTAGTAGTTCTGGGATTAACGGGAGAGGGTAGCGATTCTTGATGGCTATCTTGTTTAGTTCCCTTCCTTAGATTTTCATCTAGATGTTTCCGAAGGGCCCCTAACTCAGGTTCGGCGAGGTTGAAGATACGTCCAACTGGAATAGAAGATCCCGGGAGCAGCTTAATAGGACAGTCATATGGACCGTGGGGCGGCAGCTGGTCAGCCTATTTCTTACTGCAAACATTGCAGTGTTCTGGTAATTTCTTCAAGTCCTGTACTAGTTTAGGGGTGGATGGTGCCATCTGGCAGTTTTCCTTATAGTAATCTGCGGGGAAGGCAATGGTCCTTGTTTCCCAGTTGATAAAGGGTTTATGGGTAGAAAACCAAGGGATCCCAAGAAGCACTGGAAACTTGAGGGATGAGATGAGCTGGTAGCTGATTGTCTTGTGGTGGTCAGGCTTCATGTGGGGCTCCAGTTCAATTGTCTCCTGTGTGATGGGGCCTGAAGACAAGGGTGACCCATCCATAGTTGTAATGTCTTTGTGACGAGCGCATGTTAAGTCCAGAAAGTCTCGCCCCCCCCCCCCCCCCCAGCACTATGTCTTCTGATCATCCATTACAATCTCAATTGGGAGGACAAAATAGTGGAGCGGGGGAAGGGTTTTCACACTCTCCTGAATTACTAGTACAAAGGTGTGTTGGATGGCATCCCCTTGTTTCATGATGGCTAGATTGGCCATTGGCTTGGCGTGGGCAAAGTCGAGAGTCCTTTGGGGCTTGCTTGGACAGTTTAGGGCATAATGTCCTGAGCTCCCACATTAGAGGCACCGATTTTCAGCCCGGTGCCTTAGTTTTTCTGTGATAGAGAGAGGTCTGCGGGTGATGTACACCTGCATAGGTTCGGGAGCGGCTTCAGTCCTTGAGTAGGGACTAAACGTGGGTAGACTGAAAGAGTACGATGTGCTGGTGCCCGAACCCCGCAATCTCTCCTTTCACCGCTTGAAAAGTCTCCGGTCAATCTGGATGCATAATTGGATGAAGTCTTCCAGGTTATCGGAAGTCTCCACTCTGGCAAGTTCATCTTTTACTCACTCAGATAATCCCTGGCAAAATTGGCCCCATTGTGCAGCAGGATTCGACATGGTATCATTGGCCCAGCAACGAAACTCTGCTGTATATACTGCAACGGAACGTCGCCCTTGTCGCAGGCTATGTAACCTCCCTTCAGCCGTGGCACAGCAGTTCAGATGATAAAAGATTTGCCCCATAGCGGCCATGAATGGAAGCCAAAGGTTAGCAGCAGGAGATGTCGGTATGCAGTACAAATGGATGAGATGGAAATGTAGTCAACGGAAGCCAAAGATCAGCAGCAGGAGGTATTGTTATGCTCGTAGAGGAGCAGGAGGAAGAGGAGCTTGATCAAGATGGTGGAACACAATAATCAGGCACTGAAGGAGTGGCAGGGATAGGCTTATATAGGAAGTGCAATCAGGAACAGAGGTGGGGTCAGGACCAGGAGGCAGGAACTAGGTAACTGATAAATACAGAACAAGGTTAGGCTTCAGCAAGGGAACTGTCCAAGTCCTGGATAGCCTAGCAGAGAGAGCTGGAACACAAGATGTCGTGGGTTCGAGCCCTGACAGGAGCCGTCACATGGTGGTGATGACTGCAGCATGCTCTATGTAATCTTGCTTGCAGATGAAGGTAAACAATAGGATACGGATGACTAATGGAATTCGGTGAATGTGGTCTTGGTAGGAAAATAAAACTAACACACATATTTGAGAAATCTGCAGGCACTCTATTTACTGTAGAACGTGGCCATCTGCAAACATTTTAGACAGTATAACTTACATAAACACAATTTAAACCTTGATACATAATTAGATAAGCCCTGGGAGGCAGCACCTGAGATAAGAGAAGCTACAGAGAGACGGATGACAACTGAAAACCTCTATCAACCCCACTAACAGTTTTTCCAACTTGAAACATGAGCTATGATTCTCCAGTAATCACGCAGTGGGTCCTATGGAGATTCTCTGCTGTCTGTGTTGTGTCTGTGTTGACTGTTTGGTGGAAGCATGGCTTGAAAGGATTTCAGGTCTTGATGACATACACAGGCTTCTCTCAGCGTCATGGATGATATATTAGCTGCAGATAGGATTTCTGGAAGTTGGAAGTGCGCTGCTCTAGTTACAGGACAGGAGAGGGAAGCCAGTCACATGTCTTCACCTGGCTGCAAACATTTTTCCCCCCTGCTTCTTCCTCTACACTCTGCCTCGTTCCCCGCTTCTCAACACTTTTATATTTTCCTAATGCGACACAAATCCAAGGAACAGGAAATTCCCCCTCCTCTCAGGAAACTTCTTCCTCCTGCTGGATCAAGTGATCCGCAGGTCCTCTCTGCTACATACAGAAACTTTTCCCCAGGTCCTACCATGATTGAATTGCAGTGAAATTACCAAGTTAAATTAACTATTTAGTTCCCTATCCTAACTCCTTTGGTATCTTGACAATTTTAACTATTTAGTTCCCTATCCTGACTATTTATTTCCTTTCCATGACATTTTTCTTAAGACATTTCCCAACTTTCTTGTTTTTGAGCAAATCAGTTCCTCTGGGGAGGGGAGTTCTGCACTGGATTCATCCCCCAGTAGAAAAGGAGATGAAGCCAAACACTACTGGGCTCCCTCTCTCCATGTGCCCTATAACATGGTCCTGCCTCTATGATACAGTAAGAGGTGAGCCAGGTGTACATATCCTTTAAAAGGGCTTTCCCATTAAATACATTTATCCCCTATGTACATGATAAGGAATAAATGTTTAATCTCTGGAAGTCCGATTGCTTGGACTCCGAGATCTACACACCCTGAATGAAATGGCAGTGATCACTGGTCTGTTCACTTCTATGGTACAGGTTGAGATCGTGTGTTTGGCAATTTTTCTCCATCTTATAGAAATGAATAGAGTGGTGGCTGAGCATGCGCACTGTCGATCCTTTTACATGTGGAATTGAGGGTGTGCAGATCTCAGGATCTCTGGGAGTCCCAGTAGTCAGACTCCGAGCAATCAGACATTTGTCATCTATCCTGTTGATAGGGCATAAATGTCTTTTTTTACAGGGGGTTGTACCACAACTAACTTTTATTAACTATCCGTAAGACCACCACCAATCTCAAGAATAGTGGCCCCATGTCCACCTCCCCTCCTCATTATGTGCTCACTGCAACCCAAAAGTAAGGGGAGTCTGAATAGAGCAGCGGTTGCGCATGCGCTTTATTCATCTTCAGTAGGACTGCTGGAGGATAGCCCCGCACATGTACTAGGCTATTTCCATTAGCTCCATTAAAATGAATGGAGCGACATCACGCATGTGTGACTGCCACTCCATTCAGTCTTCACATCATTGTTGGGGATATAGCGAGGAGTAAGGAAGAGAGGGGGACACAGGACCATCATTCTTGAGACTGGTGGGGGTCTCAGCGACGACAGCCTACTAATCAGAATTTCACCACCTATCCTGTGGATAGGCAGTAGAAGTCAATCTTTTTACAACCTCCTTAACGATGACATGAGAAGACGTCTAGTTGGAGCAGAAGTCAACATTGTGGGGCACTATAGAACATTTTTGAATGAAGTTGTATACGAGGAAGTGAGAACATGTCCTATATATGACATATTATATAATGCCCCTCACGTGGTGAGATGTTGTATAACTCGGTGGAAGTGACTCTGCTCTTTTCCTTTCACATGAGACGCATGACATACAGGAAGGAAGGGAGATAAAATATCACCTGCGCCACCGGCTCTATACAATTCCAGCAGGATTTCATCCGTTTGGTTTCCTGGTTACCAAACATCCTACGTGGAACCTGAACAAGGGAAATTCCTTCCAGCGTCAGCTGCTCGGCCGTCACGACTGATAGGAATGACAATCTCGTGACCGCTCGCCTCCTATCTGTTTGGTAGATGCAATGAATAAATGAATGTACGTAGAAAAGAATGATCCTGCAAGTCCATCCAGGACGTGTCCTTTTGTCTTGTTATGTTACTTGCTATATAAACCTTGTACCTATGGCAATGTATCAGGCTTGATAAAGACTCGCCTAGTCAAAACGTCGCCATTTTTATGGAGCAAAAAACCTCTTTTGCTTATTACACCACTGATGCTGCCACTTTATTGCTGCTAATGTACACAGTGGCTCCTCCAGCAGAATAGTGAGTGCAGCTCTGGAGTATAATATAGGATGTAACTCAGGAGCAATACAGGATAAGTAATGTATGTACACCGTGACTCCACCAGCAGAATAGTGAGTGCAGCTCTGGAGTATAATACAGGATGTAACTCCGGATCAGTACAGGATAAGTAATGTATGTACACAGTGACTCCACCAGCAGAATAGTGAGTGCAGCTCTGGAGTATAATACAGGATGTAACTCAGGAGCAATACAGGATAAGCAATGTATGTACAGTGACTCCACCAGCAGAATAGTGAGTGCAGCCCTGGAGTATAATACAGGATGTAACTCAGGATCAGTACAGGATAAGTAATGTATGTACACAGTGACTCCACCAGCAGAATAGTGAGTGCAGCTCTGGAGTATAATACAGGATGTAACTCAGGATCAGTACAGGATAAGTAATGTATGCACACAGTGACTCCACCAGCAGAATAGTGAGTGCAGCTCTGGAGGATAATACAGGATGTAACTCAGGATCAGTACATGATAAGTAATGTATGTACACAGTGACTCCACCAGCAGAATAGTGAGTGCAGCTCTGGAGGATAATACAGGATGTAACTCAGGATCAGTACAGGATAAGTAATGTATATACACAGTGACTCCACCAGCAGAATAGTGAGTGCAGCTCTAGAGTATAATACAGGATGTAACTCAGGATCAGTACAGGATAAGTAATGTATGTACACAGTGACTCCACCAGCAGAATAGTGAGTGCAGCTCTGGAGGATAATACAGGATGTAACTCAGGATCAGTACAGGATAAGTAATGTATGTACACAGTGACTCTACCAGCAGAATAGTGAGTGCAGCTCTGGAGGATAATACAGGATGTAACTCAGGATCAGGACAGGATAAGAAATGTAATGTATTTATAAAGTGACTTTAAAGCTGTGAGACAAGCTGGCAACTAAATCCACTGTAGTTCTTAAACATCACAGCAAAACAAATCAAAGTCGTCTGAAGGTTCAGACAACCTTCAGAGATTTTGCTCCAGCGGTACCTAATAGTAATGTAGCTGTTACGATGAATCAGAAGCTCTATGATTATAATGTGCACTCAGCGAATCCGTTTTTCTACTCGGCGACAAAGTGACATTTTAACGGTTGGAGTTTGATCAAAGCGGTATTTGTTGCAGATGACCCGGCTGCCAATATTATCATGGTGAATGCGATGTGCCTGTGTCTGAGCGATTCGTCTTCACAACTTGTACTCCAGCACATGATATAGGGGCTGCGACACTTTTATTACCGCCGTCCATCGCATTTGTCTGATATCATCGGACTCCACCAGCCGGCACCATCAAGGCCCACCGAGGACTAAACGTGGCTTCATTTTTCTGATTGAGTGAACATAAATATGGAGCATGCTCTCCTCCGTCACGGACAGCGCTGACTGCGGGAAAAATAATCGCCCAGAAAAGCAATTTACTGAAAAATACCGACAGAATCATGTGGAATATTTTACCTTTAAAGTCTATTTGTGTTTGAGATCACAGAACATTTAAAGGGGAAGTGCAGCAGATCTGATATTTGGCAGCGCAGAGGTACAAAAATCATAAAATGTTCTAAACAAATAATCAGGTATGGGGGGGGGGGGGGGGGGGAGAGTCTTACCCCGGAATTCCAAGTTTGCCCCAATTATGCAGCAACAGAAGAGCAACGGGCTTGTTAGCCTGTAATATTGATGTAAATTAGGGCCTAACATGTAACTGTGGGGCCATAAAGCAAAACTGTGAGGAACACAACACTTAATCATGATGTCACAGTAGAGGGATAATACACGCAGGGATGTCATAGTACAGAGATATTATACACAGTGATGTCACAGTACAGAGATAATACTGTATATACACAGTGAAGTAATATTACAAGGATACTGCACATAATGATGTCATAGTTCATGGATAATTCACACAGTGATGTCACAGTACCAGGATAATACACTGTGATGTCACAGTACAGGGATAATACCCACAGTGATGTCACAGTACAGGGATAATACCCACAGTGATGTCACAGTACAGGGATAATACACACAATGATGTCCTAGTACAGGGACAATAGATGCAGGGATATAACAGTACAGGGATAATACACATAGTGATGTCATAGTACAGGGATAATACACATAGTGATGTCACAGTACAGGGATAATACACACAGTGATGTCACAGTACAGGGATAATACACATAGTGATGTCACAGTACAGGGATAATACACACAATGATGTCCTAGTACAGGGACAATAGATGCAGGGATATAACAGTACAGGGATAATACACATAGTGATGTCATAGTACAGGGATAATACACATAGTGATGTCACAGTACAGGGATAATACACACAATGATGTCCTAGTACAGGGACAATAGATGCAGGGATATAACAGTACAGGGATAATACACATAGTGATGTCATAGTACAGGGATAATACACATAGTGATGTCATAGTACAGGGATAATACACACAGTGATGTCACAGTACAGGAATAATACACAGTGATGTTACAGTACAGAGATAGCATACGCAGTGATGTTACAGTTCAGGGATAATACACACAGTGATGTCACAGTACAGATATAATACACACAGTGATGTCATAGTACAGGGATAATACACAGTGATGTCACAGTACAGGCATAATACACATAGTGATGTCATAGTACAGGGATAATACACACAGTGATGTCACAGTACAGGGATAATACACAGTGATGTCACAGTACAGGGATAATACACATAGTGATGTCATAGTACAGGGATAATACACATAGTGATGTCACAGTACAGGGATAATACACATAGTGATGTCATAGTACAGGGATAATACACATAGTGATGTCATAGTACAGGGATAATACACACAGTGATGTCACAGTACATGGATAATACACAGTGATGTTACAGTACAGGGATAATACACATAGTGATGTCATAGTACAGGGATAATACACACAGTGATGTCACAGTACAGGGATAATACACATAGTGATGTCATAGTACAGGGATAATACACACAGTGATATCACAGTACATGGATAATACACAGTAATGTCACAGTACAGGGATAATACACAGTGATGTCACAGTACAGAGATAATATACACAGTAATGTCACAGTACAGGGATATTATACACAGTGAATTAATTTCTGGGGACATGGCATGTAGTCTAGTTCATTTCTGGGGGCACGGCGCATGCGCGCACCATTGTCAGTCCAGCCAGAAAGAATAACAACGCATGTGCCGGCTTGCTCAGTGGTGATGCTGAATCCATGATGGAGCTGCAAATGTCACAAAGTACTGAAGAGGCAGGGTTTTATCTGCGATGAGCAGGGATACAGCCGGACTGCAGGCACAGCAGGAACGCCCATCGGACAATGCAAATAGTGCATGGCCCAAAGATTGGGCTACATCAGGCAAGTGGAGTCACACTGGGAGATAAAAAAGGTACCACTCTGCTCTTCAAATCATTGATCAACCACCTTTCTTGGTTGCCCAACATCTAGTGACCGGCGTCCTTTAACAGATCTCACCGTATTGCTGTGCATACAGGAAGACCTGTCAAACCGCGAGGGTGAAGAACGTGAATACAGGCATCGCTGCCCACGCTGTGCATTGTCTAGGGTATTTTCCAGAATCCCTGCTGAACCAATTAGTGCAAGTGACAGCCTGCTGAAATCAGCATGTCTGTCACTATGGTTTTCCTGGCACAAGTTAGGATCTGACATGTTCCCTTTAAGAGTGAAGTGCATGTGGCATCATAAATAATAGTACATGGCACTGGCATCATCCATAGTCCCTTCATTCTAACGATCAGACTCCAATCACATCTTTTAATGCTCCTCATGTCAGGATCTGATTTAAAGGGGTTGTCCCGCGGCAGCAAGTGGGTCTATACACTTCTGTATGGCCATATTAATGCACTTTGTAATGTACATTGTGCATTAATTATGAGCCATACAGAAGTTATAAAAAGTTTTTTACTTACCTGCTCCGTTGCTGGCGTCCTCGTCTCCATGGTGCCGACTAATTTTCGCCCTCCGATGGCCAAATTAGCCGCGCTTGCGCAGTCCTGGTCTTCTGCTCTCTTCAATGGAGCCGCTCGTGCCAGAATGCAGGCTCCGTGTAGCTCCGCCCCGTCACGTGCCGATTCCAGCCAATCAGGAGGCTGGAATCGGCAATGGACCGCACAGAAGAGCTGCGGTCCACGGAGGAAGAGGATTCCGGCGGCCATCTTCACAGGTAAGTAGAGAAGTCACCGGAGCGCGGGGATTAAGGTAAGCGCTCCGGTAAGCTTTCTGTACGTCCCTGCATCGGGGTTGTCTCGCGCCGAATGGGGGGGGGGGGGGGTTGAAAAAAAAAAAAAAACGTTTCGGCACGGGACAACCCCTTTAAGCTGCACATACAGAAGTGTAAATGCAGAAAACTGCCATTAAAAAAAAATTACTGGAGGTTAAAAAAGTTACATGTGACGAGTTCAGAGCGCCATGATGGAATTCTGGCACAACACCGCGAAACGTTGAAACTGTGCAATGGTTTAATTTTATCATAAACAGCGACCGACCTCTGTAAGTCCCAGCAGCCCAGACGGTGGTCATAAGAGCACATTGTATGTTGTTATTTCATGCGGGGCTTTCTTGCTGAACTTTTGTACTCTTGCAAGTGAGTTTTTTTTACACATTGAATGGCCACTTTATTAGAGACCCGCATTTAGTAGTGTGTCGGACTCCTTCGGCCTTCAAGACCACAGCGATTCTTCGTGTGCGGATTCCATTAGGTGATGAAATCCTCCTGCGGGAATATCGGCCCCTGCGGACAGGCAGCTTCTTGTAGTTGCCACAGATTAGATGGAGCGGCTGACATGTTCTGACCAGCTGACAGGAAGGGGTCAGCAATTCATGCTGCTTGCGCCAAATTCTGACCTCCCATCAGCAACAGAAATCTGGATCCATCTGACCAGGAGATGTTTTATTTTCCTGCTCAGTGATACAATTTTTGTGCTCTTTTGCCCGATGGAGTCTCGTCTTTCTGTTTCGCTCAGACACTGTAACTGGTTGTCTGCTGCTATAGGCCATCCGTGCTAAGAAATGGCGAATGGAGCACCAGTGTTGCATTTGGCCATTCATGACCATGCAGTGTATATAGGTCATAGTGATTCCTGACATCCTCCTCTGACCCCTTGTCAGTGATGAGTTGTTTCTGCTCACGGGATCTTTCGCTGGATGTTTTTTCTCGATCACACCATTCTCAGTATATTCTCTACACAGGTACATGAGAAAACCCCACAGTTGGCAGTAAAATCCTGGCCCAGCTAGTCTAGCAGTCCTTATTAGAAGTCGCTCAGATCACTGAACTTTGCCATCTAATGTGGACTCACACTGAAACTGATCAACAGAAAACTTGTCACGTGATTTTATGCCGCACTCCGGGTCACAATCATCAACTGGTCAAGAGCTCTAATAATGGGGACAGTCAGTGTACAGGACCACGGCCGTCCAATAATCCAGACTATTGTACTTGAAAAAACAGTACCTATAAAATCCCAGTGATGTGAATTACATCTTGTTAGCCAGGACTGTCAAAAACCATCCACCCCCAGAAGAAGTTGTCATTTTGCTGTAAGACCCGTCCTGTAGTTCCTTCTCAGGCAGATCTGTAAATGATGAGTTGCGGTGATTAGATGAACGGTCTCGTCAACAGAGGCCCTAAAAACAGTTCCCACCCCCCTGGCCTATAAGAGGCTCTCGGAGGCCCCTTGTGTGTGGTGACCTCTTCTTCAGCTTGTAGAGCTTGTTGACCACTAGACGCCTCTACGACGCAGAGAAGAGATTTCACCCCGTTACCAGAGTCTGAGAGGAGCGCATTATTGGGGTGTGAGAAGCTGGATGGTCGTATCGATGAATGGTCCCCCACCGGCCGTTCTGACCAGACTGTTAGGAGGTGCTGGGACCAGTGGATGTGTGAGGGCACACAAGGTTATTGGGCTCAGGACTCCCGACAGACCACCAGTGGAGAGGAGCATCTGACCAGACTGTTAGGATGTGTTGGGACCAGTGGATGGAGGCACACAAGGTGACCAGGCTCAGGATGCCCCCTACAGACCACCAGTAGAGAGGAGAGTCTGACCAGACTGTTAGGAGGTGTTGGGACCAGTGGTTGGGGGCACACAAGGTGACCGGGCTCAAGACCCCCTTACAGACCACTAGTAGAGAGGAGCATCTGTCCAGACTGTTAGGAGGTGTTGGGAGCAGTGGATGGGGACACACAAGGTGACCGGGTTCAGGATGCCCCCTACAGACCACCAGTAGAGAGGAGGGTCTGACCAGACTGTTAGGAGATGTTGGGACCAGTGGTTGGGGGCACACAAGGTGACCGGGCTCAAGACCCCCCTACAGACCTCCAGTAGAGAGGAGTATCTGACCAGACTGTTAGGAGGTTTTGGGATCATTTGATGTGTGAGGACCCACAAGGGGATCGGGCTCAGAACCCCCCTACAGACCAGCAGTAGAGGGGAGCGTCTGATCGTCCGACAAGTACCAGCAGCTCCAACTGTTTCATTGTCTGCCATCCAGAGACAGGGGGCGCCATAGTTACACCCCTGTGTCAGCCAGAACCATTTACAGGTACTTGTGCAGCAACCGAGCAGCGGGCCCACGGCCGAGGAAAAAGCAGGGTAAATTGAGGCCTTGTCACGGGGCTCTATCATCTCCTCCCCTGGGCGTAGTATAGGACCCAACCAAGTTACTGCTGGGGGAGTTTCACAGGGAAAACCCAATCCACGGCTTACCTCAAAGTCCTTTGTCACTCGTGACGCCACCATGCCATACTCTGTGGTGAATCCAGAAGTTGGAATAAATAGTCCACTCACAGGGATAACTTTCTGAACAAAACCGTGAACGATCGGTAGAGCTCGTTTACTTGAATAAACTTGAATACAGTCCAAGCTTTACAAGATCAGGCTGACACAGATTCAACAAGAGATAATGGTATGACAGAGAGGATACTCGGGATGGCAGAAGAAGCCACAGTCCCAGTTACCTGTGAGGTTCTGCTCCCAGCGACTCAATTCTCTTTCTCACACACTTGCTCTCTACTGGTTCACACTCACGATTAGCCTTGCACTCTTCATTGCCCGGTGGTTCCTCTCACTCTTTCTCAGTACTCCATACTAGCACTGAGGGGGCCTGGGTGAATGAAGCCCAGAACAGACGTCAGGCCATCGCTCAACCTCTTCCATCTTGGAGATCCTGCTAAGACGAGGCACACTTTCTTCTACTCTTTCAGGCAGGCTCAGACTTAGACTTAGACTTGACTCTTGCAAGACTAGCTAGAATTCTCCTTCCACAGCATCCTTGCAAACACATATTTATAACATGGTCACATGACATACAACAAGCTATATTTCTCAGACATAACCCAGACGATAACCCATTTACTGCTGCAGAGGTGCAATACACGTCACAAATGCATCCACATAGAAGACACTATAATTGCACAAGACAAACACATTGATACTTATGGAGGGGCCCCGTTAACTCTGGGCCACTACACTTGGCTGAAGGACATTTGGTCACACGGCACCCATTACATATACGGCCTTTGACACTCACTATCACCTCTGTTTGCAATGGTATCAAGAATCTTGTATCCACGCTACAGGCAGTACAACAGGGTACTAGAACCTCCATACCCCCCGTATCACATCCTGTATCCAAGCTAGAGGCGGTACAACAGGATATTGGAGCCTCCACGTCTACCCGTATCACATCTTGTATCCAAGCTAGAGGCGGTACAACAGGGTACTAGAGCCTCCATGCCTTTCCGTATCACATCTTCTATCCTAGCTAGAGGCGGCCCAACAGGGTACTAGAGCCTCCATGCCGACCCGTATCACATCTTGTATCCTAGCTAAGGGCGGTACAACAGGGTACTAGAGCCTCCATGCCGACCCGTATCACATCTTGTATCCAAGCTAGAGGCGGTACAACAGAGTACTAGAGCCTCCCTACAAGGGGCCGGTTCCACAATCAATGCTCTCTTTGCTCTGATGTTGTAATCATTTACTTCCATCAATGTTACAATCACAGAGAAAGTTTCATTCCTTTTTGGCGACTTCCGGTGGAGGGATTGGATTTTATTATGCGAGTTTTAATTTGCAGAATTACATTCTTGCCCATAAATATATTCTTCGCTCCTGGACATAAATTCTGTCTGGTCCCCATGATGCACGGGGACAGCACAGACCGAGCATCTCCAATTTTTGAAATCATTTCCTGCAGTGGAGCCGTTGCTGCGCCGTCGGTGGCATCCAGGACTCCCCGCAGTATTTAACTCCATGTATATTTATAAAAGATTAATATTTCATTATTTATTGACCAGCGTTCCCCTTCCCACAAGATATCTCGCTGAAAGGAAGACGGCGATGAATCATACAACTCATACATAAGCTTCTCTGGTTATAAAGAGCAGCCTGGCAGGTTCAAGGTCTGTGGCGGCCCCGGGCAACGTGTGGGGGCCCAATACAGAATAAAACTGACCCATGTCTGCCCCAATAGTGACTGGATAAGATCAGCATGTAGTGCTGAAGAGCAGCACAGAGTGCATATCATACTGCAACATAGTGGATACATAATAGCACCATACAGTGATACAGAACAGAATGTTAACCCCTTGAGGGCGTGGTCATTTTCTGTTTTTTCATTTTTTTTTCTCCTTCCTATTTAAAAACCTTTTTTTATTTTCAGTAAACGTAGCTGTCTGAGGGCGTCTTTTTTGTGGAAAGATTTGTATTTTTAATGGGACTATTTAAAGGTGTTGTAAGATTTTACGCTCTTCCCTATCCACAGGATAGGTGATAACTTGCTGATCAATGGAGGTCTCATCGCTGAGACCCACCACCAATTTCAAGAACCTCCATTTAACCCATTTTTCCTCACTGTGGGGTTATCATAAAATTGTAGAGTTGGAAGGGACCTCCAGGGTCATCGGGTCGGACCCCCTGCTCAGTGCAGGATCACTAAATCATCCCAGACAGATGTCTGTCCAGCCTTTGTTTGAAGACTTCCATTAAAGGAGAACTCCCCACCTCCTGTGGTAACCTGTTCCACTCAGTGATCCCCCTCACTGTCTAATATCTAATCTGTGTCTCCTCCCTTTCAGTTTCATCCCATTGCTTCTAGTCTTTCTTTGTGCAGATGAGAATAGGGCTGATCCCTGTGCACTGTGACAGCCCTTCAGATATTTGTAGACAGCTATTAAGTCTCCTCTCAGCCTTCTCTTCTGCAAGCTAAACATTCCCAGATCCTTTAACCGTTCTTCATAGGACATGATTTGCAGAACGCTCACCATCTTGGTAGCTCTTCTCTGAACTTGCTCCAGTTTGTCTATGTCTTTTTTAAAGTGACGTGCCCAGAACTCATTTTTTATTGCTTTTGTCCACTCTTGCAAGCCTTAACTTATTATCAGCTTACATTCTTCTTTACATATGGCCCCCTCTACCCTCCCCACAATAAGGAGGTGACTAAATGGAGCCCCTGTCACACCAGCATACTAGTGCTCTGTTCACTCTCAAGGGGACTGCGGTGGCACCCACTTGGGTATTTCTGCCAGTCCTGTTGAAATAAAAGCTGCACTGGCAGCGTATGCTTGGCCAGCACTCCCTGCATGCTGAAATCACTGCAAGGGGAGAAGTGAACTGCACAGCCACAGAAGAGCGGGACATGGTAGTCCAGTTCTGGAAATTGGTGGGGGTCTCAACGGTGAGACCACCACTGATCCGCACCTACAAATCTTTGCAGAACTCCTTTAAGTATATCATATCATGTACTTAACAACTTTGAAAAATTTCCAAGTGCAGTAAAATAGGAAAAAACGCTATTGTGCCATTTTTTTTGTGTGGGGGTGACGGCGAACTTGTTTTTACAATGTAGACCTCCAAATCAACTGAATAATGGCTTCAGCAGAAGACCATCACAGTTTTGGAATGGCCCAGCAAGAGCCGGGATCTGAATCCCATTTAAGAATTGTGAGTTGTCCTGAAGAGGGCGCTACACACGAGATGTCCCCGCAATTTGACAGATTTGGAGATCTTTTGCAGGGAAGAGGTGCCATGCTGATAGACACCGACCCAAAAGGACTGAATGCTCTCATAAAGCCAAAGGGTACTCTAACAAAGTGTTAGTTTTAGGGTGTGCAGATTTATGCAATCACATTATTTTAGGATTTTTTCCCCACCCTAAAAGCTTTCAGTTTGTTTTCCAATGGAAACATTGAAATGTGGAAATAAATCTGAAATGATGCATCTTTGTTGGATTTTTAACATGACACATACACGGCCTTATAACAGGGGGGTGCAGACTTTTTATATCCACTGTATCTTAATTAAAAAAAATAATTTGTGCCACTGTCTTGTGTCCACCATAATGTTTTTATCTTTCCATTGATGAAACTGTGAGGGCTTCTTATTTCCAGGACCACCCATGGTTTCTATCGGTACCATTTTGGGGTATATATGACTTTTTGATTGGTTTTTATAAAATTTTTCCTTGGGGAAGAAGCAACCAATAAAGCGCAATTCTGTCGTATTTTTTTCTTTTTTGACGGCATTCACCCTGCAGTATACCTAATGTATTATTTTAATAGATTGGACTCTTACGAACCATTGGAAAAGTTAGAAACAGGGAAAATGTTCAACATGTAATATGTATTCCTTTTTGCTATTATTAAACACAATATTTTTTAGTTTCCACAGGGGGCTCGAACTTATGATTGTTTGATCGCTTATAAAATATATTGCAATACTTTAGTATTGCAGTGTGTTATATTTCCGCAGACATGCTATTGAAGGGGGTTGTACCAGAAACAACTTATCACCTATGCATAGGTGATAGGATAGGTGATAAATGTCTGTTTGGTGAGGTCTCACTGCGGAGACTACCACTGATCCTGAGAACGGGGGTTCCGTGTCCTCCTCTTCACTCGCTGCACCCTCCCACAGTGATGGCGGATTGAATGAAGCGGTGGTCAGGTATGTGTGGCGCTGCGTCATTTATTTCAATGGGACTGACAGAAAGAGCCGAGTCAAGTGGTTCGATATCTCCAGCAGTCCCATTGAAAATGAATCTCCTCCTTACTGCTCTGTGTGCAGCAAGTCCCCAGTGGGGAGGAGGGGGACATAAGATCCCCAATCTCAAGATTGGCAGGGGTCTCAATGGGGCCCCCACCAATCATATTTCTATCACCTATTCTGTGGTACATCTTAATAGGAAGAAATACATGGCAGCCCTGGGGGCCTTCAGGACATTTAATTGCCAGAATTGATAGCTGCCTTTAAACGGTTAGCAGCCGTGATTGGAGATCTCTGATCTTGACTGGTACAACAGGGTGTCAATTGTCAAAAACAGCCAACACCCGGCACGTATGGAGCCGGTTCATTGCCAGGGCCACTCCATACAAACCCTAAGGATGTCACCAAGGGATTAAAAAGCTTCTCCATAGTGAACTGACTTTTAACATAGCCTTCTATTTTCCGCCCTACCTAGTTTGGCGGCCTCTCTGTCTTGTCTCAGACATGCAGCCATCCCAGTCACAGTCCCGACAAATTTGGCCTCTGAACTGTTGCAAATTCACTTTTGGTCACAGTCTTCTGTCCAACCAACCCTTTCAGTTGCACCACTTGTCCGAGGGGATGGTGTTTGTAGCCAACAATGGCTCCGGCACCAGCTAACCCTCCTACATAAGACTCCTGTCACAATTTCATGTCGGTCAACTGCAAACACTTTAGTCAACTGCCAAGTCTTGCCGGAAAACTACTTCTAGATATAGCTTGGGTCTGTAGTTTATCAAATACCCCTTCCACTGGCCGAAGTAAGAGCCAGTCCTCAAGTGTCCCCAGAGCCTAACATCCCTCACATACCTCCCAGGGGCCATGTCCATCTAGAGCCTGTGATGGAGCATCTGTGCCAGGAGCACCAATCACTAGCTCTTTGAGTTACTTCCCAACATGATATTGGTGAGGGAACTGTCATTAACTACACACCTGAGAGCTACTACATATTACAGTACAACATGAGTCCCATAAATGTGCGCCGGTAAGAATGCTCTGGTTAAATCCAATCTCTTGACCTACGAAGACTCCTCTACTCTTTGTCCAGTACTGTATCTATTGGGCTTATACTCCTTGTCATCCGTATAATGAAACACATCAACCAGATGTCTTGAATCTTCCAATTCTTGACTTTCCTCTTGTTGTTTCGAGGCCACGATACAATAATTACAGTTCACCGGTAGACAAAAGAGCTTTAAGCAGATGGATTGGGAGCCGCGGGCTTCTTTGTCTGCAATTACAATGTAATAAGCGCCGCTGCTCATTTTAAATGAAACTCAACTAATAACAAAAAAAGGGGTCTCTAATAATGTAGTGAAGTTAAATGAAAATCTGCCCTGGAGGACGCAGCCATTGTATGAAGACAAATGTCTGCGCTGAGCATGGAAGAGCTGAAGACATCCAGGCATCAGCCGCATCAATCTACCGGCAAAGGGGACGACCGAACCCCGCTGGGGATGAGCTGCTCTTTTCTTCACTCGTCGCTCTTGCAATATTTAGAATGAATGACAGAGGTCCGCGGGCAACTCATTTTTTTTTTCTGTAATTCTCTAAAAATAGGACTTTTTCCCCCAGTGCTTTATGGGGCAGACGGCGGCGAACTCGGCGCATTCAATCTTTCTGTTGCTATAAAATGTTTTACCACAATGGTGTGCCGCTGCCTAAATCAGCCCGAAGGATGCAACATTTTTAGGGGGATTTTCATGTCCGCTTTTCGAAAGCCATACCTTTTATATTTTTCTGTCAAAGTGGCCACATGAAGGTTTGCTCTTTGGTGGCGAGCTGCAGTTTTTATTGGTGCCATTTTTTGGGTACGTATAAAGCTTTGCATTTATCTAATTAACCTTTTTTTAGAGGGCAGGGTAAAAAAAAAATCTAAATTCTGCTATCTTTTTTTTTGGCTTTTTAGTTTACAGCGGTAATGATGCAACATAAGGGACATGATCATTTTTTCCTGCAGTACAATAACTAAAATTATATAATTTTTTTAGGTTTTTACACTTTTTCACAGTGAAAATACATTTTTGCATTGCTGCATTCAGAGTCTCATGAGAAAAACTTGGAGCAGCTCCATGATGAAATAGCATTTCTTCAAAATAAACTAGAAGTAACAAAAAAAAAAAAAGCTTACAGAGACCATCTGCGTAAAGAGGGCCCCCCCTGAATCAATTAAAGGTCTACAATCGACAGTGGTGGCCTTATTCCAAGAGTGTCCTAGTCTTCCAAATGATTGGAGATGGATGAAGTACGCAAGCCTATCAGCCCCCCGAGATACATTGTACTTACACTACATTTCCACCGTATCTGGAAACAACTACTCCAAGTGGCTCAATCCTCTCAAAATCTGACATTCCAGGGCCATGACTACCAACTGTTCCCTGACTTGGCCGTCAACCCTCACCAAACAAAAAGCCCTTAAAGGGGTTGTCCCGCGGCAGCAAGTGGGTCTATACACTTCTGTATGGCCATATTAATGCACTTTGTAATATACATTGTGCATTAATTATGAGCCATACAGAAGTTATAAGAAGTTTTTTACTTACCTGCTCCGTTGCTAGCGTCCTCGTCTCCATGGTGCCGACTAATTTTCGCCCTCCGATGGCCAAATTAGCCGCGCTTGCGCAGTCCAGGTCTTCTCCTGTTCTCTATGGGGCTCCGTGTAGCTCCGTGTAGCTCCGCCCCGTCACGTGCCGATTCCAGCCAATCAGGAGGCTGGAATCGGCAATGGACCGCACAGAAGAGCTGCGGTCCACGGAGGCAGAGGATCCCGGCGGCCATCTTCACAGGTAAGTATAGAAGTCACCGGAGCGCGGGGATTAAGGTAAGCGCTCCGGTGAGCTTTCTGTATGTCCCTGCATCGGGGTTGTCTCGCGCCGAACGGGGGGGGGGGGGGGGGGTTGAAAAAAAAAAAAAACGTTTCGGCGCGGGACAACCCCTTTAAACCTTTCCTGGAAGTTCTACAACAAAAGTGAATTCAATATCGTTGGTGCTTTCCAGCACCAACGCACTGTTTTCTCTCCTGAAGGAGCCCATCGTTGCTTAGAAAGTTTACAACTTCTACGAGAATCCCCTCAGACCTGCTCCCAGACCCCATCATTGACTTCTGGCCCGCACCTGTACCCGCTCACAGTAAAAGACCCTGATCTCTGTGGATTGTTTCCACACTAGTACTTACTTGAGATGTCCCAACTTATGTGGTTTATGCTCTACAATTTATTTCATCCTATTAGTCCCCAATAGAGATGAGCGAGTATACTCGCTAAGGCACATTACTCGAGCGAGTAGTGCCTTGACCGAGTATCTCCCCGCTGGTCCCTAAAGATTCGGGGGCCGGTGGGAGGCGGCAGGAGAGAGCGGGGAGGAACGGAGGGGAGATCTCTCTCTCCCTCTCTCCCCCCTGCTCCCCACTGCAACTCACCTGTCACCGGCGCCGGCCCCCGAATCTTGAGAGATGAGCGGGAGATACTCGGCTAAGGCACTACTCGCTCCAGTAATGTGCCTTAGCGAGTATACTCGCTCATCTCTAGTCCCCAACAATATTCTCTTAGGTAACCAGACTACCTGACTAATAATGAGTTAACTGGTGAAGCGGGACTTTAAACTGCTAAATTTAACCATTAGGTGTAATGATGATGTAAAGTTTTTTCAAAGACTTTACTCATAAGTTTATATTCTTATCTAAATGTATTCGCCTGGTTCTTCTACCCTCTCCTCACCTGTTCCTCCCCTTCCCCCTCCTTTTTCTTTTTTTTAACTTTTCTTTCCTTTCCCTTTTCTTCACTCTTGGGTCTCTTCTCCTTTTTCTTCTCTTAGATTAATATCTAGTTTATTGTTCCTCTCTGACGCCATAGTGGTTTGTTGCCCCTCAAGCTTATAGCTTGCCGCCACAATGTCAACCAACACAGCCTTTGCCTCTACTGTTACTTGAAAATTCTAGTGTTAATTAAGTTCCTTTTTTTTGCCAATTCCCGTCCATTTCACCTTCTTCCATTTTTCGTTACCCCAACCCCTCCTTCTCTTGCAGAGCTGTAGCCTCAAGAAAATTATTCTGTTTAACCTTCCTTATGATTCCTCATGGCATTGAAATTAGTGCCTTATAATTTACAGGGCGTTCACTCCCCCAACAAACGCTGAAAGGCCTTCTGATACTAAAAAAGTATTCCCGCGGATACCCTTTGCCTACAAGAAACTTATTTCTCTAATAACCCATCTCCACATTTTCCCATTTTTTACCCAGTAGCTGCTCCAACTAAAACCAAAGGGCTCATTATTTGTTTCAGCAAATCAGTCCCCTTTACTCACACACTAACCATAGCTGACCCCGAAGGCCGTTACTCACTTCTTGCAAGCTCTATTCCAGATATTCAGGTCACTATTGTATCACACTATACTTCAGATACTATTATCTTATGTGGTGATCTGAATTCCATACTAAACCCCAACCTGGGTAGAAATGCTATTTCTCTCCCAAGTCCTCTATTTATGACATTTTGGGCTACCCAGTAGTCAAGTAGGGTATGGTGGTATTAATAATTATTGCCAAGTTCGTCACGCCAGTCTGTATACAGATCGAAACCCGCTCCAGACAAAATAATAATAAAAATGGGAAAAAAAATAAAATGGGAAAGAGCCTTCCTCCTAGAGTGCGGTGTGGTGTACTTCAGTGCAGATGTTGCTGTGGTGAGAGGGGAACTCCAGGAGTCAGGATTATCACTAAACAGTAAAACGGTTTATTTACATCAATAGTAGAGATGAGCGAACGTACTCGTCCGAGCTTGATGCTCGTTCGAGTATTAGCGTGTTCGAGATGCTCGTTACTCGAGGCGAGTACCACGCGATGTTCGAGTTACTTTCACTTTCATCTCTGAGACATTTGCGCGCTTTTCTGGCCAATAGAAAGACAGGGAAGGCATTACAACTTCCCCCTGCGACGTTCAAGCCCTATACCACCCCCCTGCAGTGAGTGGCTGGCGAGATCAGGTGTCACCCGAGTATTTAAACCTGCCCCGCCCGCGGCTCGCCACAGATGCATTCTGACAGAGATCAGGGACAGTGCTGCTGATGCTGCTGCTATAGGGAGAGCGTTAAGAGTTATTTTAGGCTTGAAGAACCCCAACGGTCCTTCTTAGGGCCACATCTGACCGTGTGCAGTACTGTTAAGGCTGCTGTGAGCAGTGTTGCACTTTTTTTTTTTTTTTTGTATATTGGCCGTGCAGAGCATTGCGTCCTCAGTCTGCAGTAATTTTACATAGTATAGGGCCAGTAGTGGTGAGGCAGGGACAGTGGGAAAGGTGAAAGAGATATACTGTCTATATAGGCAGTGGGCTTTTTCAAACAAATTTGGGAAAAATACTATCTTTGGGCTGCCTGTGACTGTCTTGAGTGTACTGCGTCTCTGCTAGGGGTAGTAGTCCTAATTAATACGCAGCTAAGTGTTACAGCAGGCTTGCGCAAAATTTTTTCCTGGCTCTGCGTTGCCCGTTACATCACCGCCGTCATCCCGTCCAGAGGGAAACAATATACATATATACGCTGCCTACAGTATCTGTCTGCTGTCTCAGCTCAGCCTTTAAAAAAATAGAAGCAAAATACTTAAGGCCTACTAGTGGCCTTTGGACACTTGACTGCTTCTGCGCTGTGAATTCCACTAGCTCAGTCATACGCACCTACGTCTCACTACAGGCTTGCGAAAAATTCTTTCCTGGCTCTGCTGTGCGTTCCGTAAGCGAAGTCAGCCTCCAACCACAGGCCAATAAGCGGCACATTTAATTACAGTGTTCTGTTTCTGCACTACTGGTAATACACTATGCTGAGGGGTAGGGGTAGGCCTAGAGAACGTGGACGCGGGCGAGGACGCGGAGGCCCAAGTCAGGGTGTGGGCACAGGCCGAGCTCCTGATCCAGGTGTATCGCAGCCGACTGCTGCGGGATTAGGAGAGAGGCACGTTTCTGGCGTCCCCAGATTAATCTCACAATTAATGGGTCCACGAGGTAGACCTTTATTAGAAAATGAGCAGTGTGAGCAGGTCCTGTCGTGGATGGCAGAAAGTGCATCCAGCAATCTATCGACCACCCAGAGTTCTACGCCGTCCACTGCTGCAACTCTGAATCCTCTGGCTGCTGCTCCTCCTTCCTCCCAGCCTCCTCACTCCATTACAATGACACATTCTGAGGAGCAGGCAGACTCCCAGAAACTGTTCTCGGGCCCCTGCCCAGAATGGGCAGCAATGGTTCCTCTCCCACCAGAGGAGTTTGTCGTGACCGATGCCCAACCTTTGGAAAGTTCCCGGGGGCCGGGGGATGAGGCTGGGGACTTCCGGCAACTGTCTCAAGAGTTTTCAGTGGGTGAGGAGGACGACGACGATGAGACACAGTGGTCTATCACTCAAGTAGTAGTAATTGCAGTAAGTCCGAGTGAGGAGCACACAGAGGATTCGGAGGAAGAGCAGCCGGACGATGAGGTGACTGACCCCACCTGGTTTGCTACGCCTACTGAGGACAGGTCTTCAGAGGGGGAGGCAAGTGCAGCAGCAGGGCAGGTTGGAAGAGGCAGTGCGGTGGCCAGGGGTAGAGGCAGGGCCAGACCAAATAATCCACCAACTGTTTCCCAAAGCGCCCCCTCGCGCCATGCCACCCTGCAGAGGCCGAGGTGCTCAAAGGTGTGGCAGTTTTTCACTGAGAGTGCAGACGACCGACGAACTGTGGTGTGCAAGGTTTGTCGCGCCAGGATCAGCCGTGGAGCCACCACCACCAGCCTCACCAGCACCAGCATGCGCAGGCATATGATGGCCAAGCACCCCACAAGGTGGGACGAAGGCCGTTCACCGCCTCCGGGTTGCACCACTGCCTCTCCCCCTGTGCCCCAACCTGCCACTGAGATCCAACCCCCCTCTCAGGACACAGGCACTACTGTCTCCCGGCCTGCACCCACACCCTCACCTCTGCTGTCCTCGGCCCCATCCAGCAATGTCTCTCAGCGCACCGTCCAGCCGTCACTAGCGCAAGTGTTTGAGCGCAAGCGCAAGTACTCAGCCACGCACCCGCACGCTCAAGCGTTAAACGTGCACATAGCCAAATTGATCAGCCTGGAGATGCTGCCGTATAGGCTTGTGGAAACGGAGGCTTTCAAACACATGATGGCGGCGGCGGCCCCTCGCTACTCGGTTCCCAGTCGCCACTACTTTTCCCGATGTGCCGTCCCAGCCCTGCACGACCACGTCTCCCGCAACGTTGTACGCGCCCTCACCAACGCGGTTACTGGCAAGGTCCACTTAACAACGGACACGTGGACAAGCACAGGCAGGCAGGGCCACTGTATCTCCCTGACAGCGCATTGGGTGAATTTAGTGGAAGCTGGGACCGAGTCAGAGCCTGGGACCGCTCACGTCCTACCCACCCCCAGAATTGCGGGCCCCAGCTCGGTGCTGGTATCTGCGGCGGTGTATGCTTTCTCCACTAAACCACCCTCCTCCTCCTCCTACACAACCTCTGTCTCGCAATCAAGATGTGTCAGCAGCAGCACGTCGCCAGCAGTCGGTGTCACGCGGCGTGGCAGTACAGCGGTGGGGAAGCGTCAGCAGGCCGTGCTGAAACTACTCAGCTTAGGAGAGAAGAGGCACATGGCCCACGAACTGCTGCAGGGTCTGACAGACCAGACTGACCGCTGGCTTTCGCCGCTGAGCCTCCAACCGGGCATGGTCGTGTGTGACAACGGCCGTAACCTGGTGGCGGCTCTGCAGCTCTGCAGCCTCACGCACGTGCCATGTCTGGCCCAAGTCTTTAATTCGGTGGTTCAGCGCTTTCTGAAAAGCTACCCACGCTTGTCAGACCTGCTCGGAAAGGTGCGCCGCCTCAGCACACATTTCCGCAAGTCCAAGACGGATGCTGCCACCCTGCGCACCCTGCAACATCGGTTTAATCTGCCAGTGCACCGACTGCTGTGCGACGTGCCCACACGGTGGAACTCTACGCTCCACATGTTGGCCAGGCTCTATGAGCAGCGTAGAGCTATAGTGGAATACCAACTCCAACATGGGCAGCGCAGTGGGAGTCAGCCTCCTCAATTCTTTACAGAAGAGTAGGCCTGGTTGGCAGACATCTGCCAGGTCCTTGGAAACTTTGAGGAGTCTACCCAGATGGTAAGCGGCGATGCTGCAATCATTAGCGTCACCATTCCTCTGCTATGCCTCTTGAGAAGTTCCCTGCAAAGCATAAAGGCAGACGCTTTGCGCTCGGAAACGGAGGCGGGGGAAGACAGTATGTCGCTGGATAGTCAGAGCACCCTCATGTCTATATCTCAGCGCGTTGAGGAGGAAGAGGAGGAGGGGGAAGAGACAGCTTGGCCCACTGCTGAGGGTACCCATGCTGCTTGCCTGTCATCCTTTCAGCGTGTATGGCCTGAGGAGGAGGAGGATCCTGAAAGTGATCTTCCGAGTGAGGACAGCCATGTGTTGCGTACAGGTACCCTGGCACACATGGCTGACTTCATGTTAGGATGCCTTTCTCGTGACCCTCGCGTTACACGCATTCTGGCCACTACGGATTACTGGGTGTACACACTGCTCAACCCACGGTACAAGGAGAACCTTTCCACTCTCATACCCGAAGAGGAAAGGGGTTCGAGAGTGATGCTATACCACAGGACCCTGGCGGACAAACTGATTGTAAAATTCCCATCCTACAGCGCTAGTGGCAGAAGGCGCAGTTCCGAGGGCCAGGTAGCAGAGGAGGCGCGGAGATCAGGCAGCATGTACAGCACAGGCAGGGGAACACTGTCCAAGGCCTTTGACAGCTTTATGGCTCCCCAGCAAGACTGTGTCACCGCTCCCCAGTCAAGGCTGAGTCGGCGGGAGCACTGTAAAAGGATGGTGAGGGAGTACGTAGCCGATTGCACGACCGTCCTCCGTGACGCCTCTGCCCCCTACAACTACTGGGTGTCGAAGCTGGACAATCATCACGGATAAGCGTACCCGCCTGTCAACTGACAGTGCCGACAGGCTTACAATCATAAAGATGAACAAAGCCTGGATTTCCCAGACTTCTCTTCTCCACCAGCGGACAGCAGCGATACCTAAGCAATACGTAGGCTGCACCCGCGGATGGAAGCATCGTTCTCTATCACCATCAAAAACGGGGACCTTTCAGCTTCATCAATCTGTGTATTATATTCATCCTCCTCCTCCTGCTACCTCACGTAATCACGCCGAATGGGCAATTTTTCTTAGGCCCACAAGGCTCAGTCATATAACTTTTGTAAACAATGTTTATACGTTTCAATTCTCAATTCAATAAAGCGTTGAAACTTGCACCTGAACCAATTTTTATTTTAACTGGGCTGCCTCCAGGCCTAGTTACAAATTAAGCCACATTAACCAAAGCGATTAATGGGATTCACCCGCCCTCTTGGTTGGGCATGGGCAATTTTTCTGAGGTACATTAGTACTGTTGGTACACCAATTTTTTGGGCCCTCGCCTACAGTGTAATCCTAGTAATTTTTAGCCCACCTGCATTAAAGCTGACGTTACCTCAGCTGTGCTGGGCACTGCAATGGGATATATTTATGTACCGCCGGTGGGTTCCAGGGAGCAACCTATGCTGTCGGTCCACACGGAGTTGTAACTCCATGTGTCCACTTCTAAAGAACCCCAGTCTGACCGGGGCATGCAGTGTGGGCCGAAGCCCACCTGCATTAAACCTGACGTTACCTCAGCTGTAATGGGCACTGCAATGGGATATATTTATGTACCGCCGGTGGGTTCCAGGGAGCCACCCATGCTGTGGGTCCACAGGGACTTCACATTAGGGATTTGTACCTGCCAGTCTCTATGTATTAAAAACCCCAGTCAGACTGGGGCATGCAGTGTGGGCCGAAGCCCACCTGCATTAAACCTGACGTTACATCAGCTGTGATGGGCAATGCAATGGGATATATTTATGTACCGCCGGTGGGTTCCTGGGACCCACCCATACTGTCGGTCCACACGTAGTTGTAACTCCATGTGTCCACTTCTAAAGAACCCCAGTCTGACTGGGGCATGCAGTGTGGGCCGAAGCCCACCTGCATTTAATCGGACGTTACCTCAGCTGTGCTGGGCACTGCAATGGGATACATTTATGTACAGCCGGTGGGTTCCAGGGAGCCACCCATGCTGTGGGTGCACACGGAATTCCCATTGTGGAGTTATACCTGCCTGTGACTATTTATAAAAAACCCCGGTCTGACTGGGGCATGCAGACACCTTGACAGAATGAATAGTGTGTGGCACATGGGTTCCTTATTGCTATGCCCACGTTTGCAGCTCCTGATGGAGGTGGCACAGGATTGGATTTCTCATTGCTTCTGTACAGCATTATGGGCTATCGCCCCGCCCCTTTTGAAAGAGGGTCGCTGCCTGACCGTGCCAACCCTCTGCAGTGTGTGCCTGCGATTCCTCCTCATGGCAGACGCACTTATAAATAGACATGAGGGTGGTGTGGCTATGAGGCCAGCGTGTGGCATGAGGGTAGCTGAAGGCTGCACAGGGACACTTTTGTGTGCGCTGTGGACTCTGGATCGTGCGGGGGGGGGGGGGGAGGTTGGACAGCATGTAACCCAGGAGAAGTGGCAGCGGAGTGTCATGCAGGCAGTGATTGTGCTTTGTTGGAGGTAGTGTGGTGCTTAGCTAAGGTATGCCTTGCTAATGAGGGTTTTTCAGAAGTAAAATTGTTGGGAGGGGGGGCACTCTTGCCGCTATTGTGGCTTAATTGTGGGACCTGGGAACTTGAGATGCAGCCCAATATGTAGCCCCTTGCCTGCCCTATCCGTTGCTGTGTCGTTCCCATCACTTTCTTGAATTGCCCAGATTTTCACAAATGAAAACCTTAGCGAGCATCGGCGATATACAAAAATGCTTGAGTCGCCCATTGACTTCAATGGGGTTCGTTACTCGAAACGAACCCTCGAGCATCGCGATAATTTCGTCTCGAGTAACGAGCACCCGAGCATTTTGGTGCTCGCTCATCTCTAATCAATAGTTCTTCAACAGCACGGATTGACTCTGAGGTTGATAGCTGTTGGCAAGTACAGGATCCAGATCTGTACATTTGGGCTCAATAACAATTGAAAGTAAAGGGAAACTCATCTGTACACTATGCTTTGCTCTTCTTATTCTCTCTCTTTCACTTTTGCTTTAGGTATAAATTTCTTTTTTCTCTTTCACTTCTGTTGTCCCAAGCTCCTTTACTTTTCTTTCTTTGTTAAACAGTTCCTCTTTCTCTGTCCTTCCTTCTGTAGTCTTAAGTCTCTAACCTTCTGTATATATAATCCTTGTCTTTATATCTTTCCATTCTTAATACAATTCTTATTTCTATATCTTTCTTCATTATACTGTTAAATAAACTGAACCTTCTTTTTTTTCTTGGTCTTAATCTGATATAATTACTTTCTTGGGTACTCACACCTCTGTCTTCTCACTGCACTGGCTCTGCTCTGGTCTTCAACGATTCAACTCCAACTATCGTCTCTTAACTGACTATTACCACACCCCTCTCCCCTTTTAACTGACTTCTCTCTACCAACCCAACTGGAGGGCTCATCTCCCAATCCCAGGACAGCTATCTCCTTGCTGCCTGACCAACCAATAGGGTACAGATTGGATTTAAAGGCAGAATAGGAGTGAAACATAAGCAAGATATGAGCATTTTAAAATAATACATACACATTCAGAAAGTGACCACATTATGTATATAATGTTTACTCTGGGACACTACATACTCTTAAAGTCTGGGACTCATTAAGTAGTCAGGTAACTTGATTGCCCCTCACTTACCCCTTCTGCCTTTTTTACAGACCCCTATGTTCCTCCACGGCAAGCATGCTCTCCAGAGTTACAAGGTGTGGACAGACAAGGGCCTCACCAAACTATACCATCTACTTTATTTAGAAGGCCTCGCCTCCAAAAAAACTTTAATTAACCTTCCTCTGAGCTATTTTGCTATTTGCAACTCAACCATTCCACATCATCGCTCCTTAAGAATACTAATTTGCCACTGACTATAAACCCCTCTGAGACTTACTACCTTAAAAACCCACACGCTAGGGGCTAATATATTCTAGACTGCTTTACTGCTCCTCCTCATATCATGCACAATTAACGTATGTCTCTCGATGGAATACAGATATGCAAAATTCCCTTGCTGAGGATGAGTGGCCTACGATTTGGGAATAAACTAACAAAAGTACTTGGGACATAATAATGTCAGAGACCTCTGTTAAAGTTTTGATTTGCTGGTATTTAGTTCCCATCCGAATTGTTTATGTGATACCAGGATATCCTTCATACTGCTTTCGGGGCTTCTATCTCCAGGTGACATGTTCCACATTTAGTGGTCCGGCTTTCAAGTTAAGAGGCTTTGGATCAGACTTTATTAACATATTTATTACAGGATGCAAGATATGTAAATATGAAGCCTTATTGAATAATAATAATAATCTTTATTTATACGGCGCCAACATATTCCGCAGCGCTTACATAGACAGGGGGAATACAGAAAGACAAAGTACAAACATTACAGAACCACGGTTACATAGTAATCAGTTGATGGAAACAATAGGGGTGCAGGTCCTGCTCCAACCAGCTTACATAATACAAGTAATGGGTTGATACAGAAGGTAAAGGGGCTGGAGATGTGCACGGTATGGGGAGGTGGAGGGTGAGGGATGCTATACAGACAGACAATGGTCAGACATTTGGCCGTGTGACGGCAGAATCATTATGACTGCAGGGGGTTGTTTATGATGGCTAGTAGGGATTGCAGTCAGTAGGACAGGGAGCATGTTATCAGGCGGAGTACAGAGGGGTTTGTTTAGGGAATGCGGTATGTCTCCCTGAAGAGGTGCGTTTTTAGAGCATGCCTGAAGTTTTGCGAGTCCTGGATTGCCCGGGTAGCCTTTGGTAGCGCGTTCCAGAGGACCGGTGCTGCTCTGGAGAAGTCTTGGAGGTGGAAATGAGAAGTTCGAAATAAAGGGGCGCTCAGTCTGGTTTCGTTAGCAGAGCGGAGAGCCCAGGCTGGGTGATGGATTGAGATGAGGGAGGCAATATAGGGTGGCGCTGCGCTGTGGAGGGCTTTGTGGATGAAGGTAGTAAGTTTAAATTGAATTCTGTATTTAACGGGCAGCCAGTGCAGTGACTGGCACAGGGCAGAGGCGTCCGAGTAACGCCTGGACAGGGAGATGAGCCTGGCTGCTGCATTCAGGATAGATTGGAGAGGGTAGAGTCTGGTGCAGGGGAGGCCGATCAGCAACGAGTTGCAATAATCGCGCTGAGAGTGGATGAGGGCAACAGTAAGCGTTTTTAGCGTGTCCACGGTGAGAAAAGGGTGGATTCTTGCGATGTTCTTGAGGTGCAGCTGACATATTTGGGCGAAAGATTGGATGTAGGGGGTAAATGATAGATCAGAGTCGAATATGACCCCAAGGCAGCGGGCATGCTGTTTGGGAGTTATGCTGGCGCCACACACTGAGATGGAGATGTCAGGATGAGGTCCGTTAGTGGAGGGCGGAAATACCAGGAAGTCAGTTTGAGAGGTTTAGTTTTAGGTAGAGAGAGGACATGGTGTTAGAGACAGCGGACAGACAGTCTGTGATGTTTTGAAGTAAAGGTGCAGAGATGTCACAGGAAGAGGTGTATAGCTGGGTGTCATCAGCGTAGAGGTGGTATTAGAGGCCAAATCTTCTGATGATTTGTCCGATAGGGGCTGTATAGATAGAGAAGAGAAGGGGGCCGAGGACCGAGCCCTGAGGGACCCTAACAGCAAGGGGAAGAGGAGGGGAGGTAGAGCCAGCAAAGGAGATGCTGAAAGAGCGGTCAGATAGGTAGGAGTAAAACCAGGAGAGATAGCTTACAAGGCGGTAGTAAACCAGGCGTTCTAGTAGTTTGGAGATGAAGAGGAGATTAGAGATGGGTCGGTAGTTGGCAGCATCAGTCACGTCCAGAGTCGGCTTCTTTAGCAGTGGGGATATGATGCCGTGTTTGAAAGAAGAGGGAAAGATGCCAGAGGTCAGAGAGAGGTTGAATATAGTGGTGAGATGGGAGATGATCACTGGGGAGAAGGAACGGAGGAGGTGTGAGGGGAGGGGGTCACTAGCGCAGGTAGTGGGGCGAGCAGAGAAGAGCAATTTGGAGACTTCTTCCTCTGTCGCTGGTCTGAGTACAGACAGTGAGCAGGAGCTAGATGCAGTGCTGACAAGACTAGGGTCGGGGCTAGTCTGGGATTGGAAAGTTATTTCCTGACGGGTGTCATCAATTTTCTTTTTGAAGTAAGCAGCCAGCTCTTCAGCACTAAGATCCGTCACCGGGGGCTGCGGTTTAGGGCTGAGAAGGGAGTGAAAAGTATCAAAGAGCCGTTTAGGGTTGTGCGATAGTGAGGAGACTAGAGAGGTGAAGTAGACTTGTTTGGCGTGGTGGAGGGCGAGGTTGTAGTTTCTGAGCATGAATTTGTAGTGGAGGAAGTCTGCAAATGTTTGCGATTTCCTCCAGAGCTGTTCAGCACTTTTAGAGCACCGCCAGATGAAGCGCGGGTTGCCGCGTTCTACATCTGATGGCTCGGGTCATGGGGGCGCCACTTCATCCAGGGCATGTTTGAGAGTGGTGTTGTAGTGAGCGGCAGCCAGGTTGGGGCAGGCGAGGAGAGAGATATGGGACAGAGAGGACTGTAGGAATTCAGCAAAGTCCTGGGTGTGAATGGCCTTAAGGTTCCTGTAGGTACGGTAGGTAGGTGGGTCTGGAGAGATGTTAGGGAGCGTGACAGAGAAAGAGAGGAGGTTATGATCTGAGAGCGGGAAAGGGGAGTTAGTGAAGTTGGAAACAGAGCAGAGACGGAGGAAGACCAGATCCAGAGTGTTGCCATTCCTGTGAGTGGGAGAGGCTGTGAGTTGAGAGAGACCAAGGGAGGAGGTGAGCGATAGAAGCTGAGAGGCAGATGGGGAGATGGGGTCATAAGTGGGGATGTTGAAGTCTCCTTGGATGAGGGTTGGGATTTCGCAGGATAGGAAGAGGGGGAGCCAGGCAGCAAAGTGGTCCAAAAACAGGCGAGGAGCACCTGGGGGGCAGTAGATAACTGCTACTCACATTGACAGTGGACAGAAAAGCCATAGCATATGTACTTCAAATGATGGAAAAGTGAGTGAGGGTACAGGGGGGATGACCTGGTAGGTATATTTCAGGGAGAGAAGAGCACCTACTCCTCCGTCACACATGTCACCTGGTCTCGGGGTATGGGAGAACTGCAGGCCATTGTAAAACACTGCAGCAGGGGAGGCCGTGTCAGACTGCTGTATCCACATTTCTGTGAGAGCGAGCAGATTTAAAGATTTAGCAATAAAAAAAGTCATGGATGGTGGGGAGTTTATTACCCGGTGACAGGTAGTTCCAGAGCACACATTTAAAGGAGTCAGGGGAGGGTATGCATGGGCTAGCAGTTGGGCTTGGGGGTTTTATTAGTGAGTCAGGTGGGGGGGTAATAGCTAGGAGCAGTGGAGGGTGGGCCAGGATTGGGAGAGATATCCCCAGCAGCTAGTAGCAGCAGGATAGAGAGGGTTAGCAGATGGTTAGGAGATTCATGAGGATGACTGTTATGTTAGTAAGTGCCGTTAGGGGGTTTGAGGCTAAGCAAGAAGGTAAAGAGTGCATGTGAGCTGTGCATAGGTGAGGACAGGAGTGAGGGGCTAATGTGAATAGAGTACCCCAGAGGTTGGCACTTGAAAGAAGTTCTGAAAACTGAGAGCAAGGATGAGAACAGAGGTGACAACATTAGCATTAGCTTTGAAGTGTAAAGTATTTAGGCAGAGTTTGTGGCCTACCTGTCTCCTACCATGTCGAACTGCCATGGTCAAACTGTATCATACTTTCTCCAGCCCATACTTAATACAGCTCATAATTCGCGTGGCAGCCACACACGTGGCATGCATGCTTACACTGATATTATAGTAAATGTTTAAGGTACGACTAGGAAACAGCCTGGAGGGGCTAATCAGGTTCCAATTGACTGGCCAGCTGACTTTAGCATTGCAAACCTAATGACCAAAAGGGTGGAGGGGGGGGGGGGTGAAATTTATTGCTCTCCTTAGATAAGGAAAGCATCTCAACAAGGATGGGTGAAAGATGCCATTTGTGGGAGGTGGATGGCAGAAGTGACTAAAAGTAAAGTTTCATTTAGCCATTAATGAATGTACCGATGCAAACAGAAGAAATGCAAAATACACAATTCACAGCAAGCAAGCAGCACAGATGATTTAAGCGAAGGGAGATAGCAGAAGGAGTTCAGCTTGGAGTGGGATGATGCAGAAATGAACGTACCAATGCAAGCAGATGAAATGCAAAATAAACATATTGTGAATATCCCCCCAGACTCACAGAAAAGAATCTCCATTTTCTTCTTTGCTACTAAACAATCCATCGCCCAATCTTAGAGGGCGGCGTCCTTGGACTTTTCTGAGGTAAAGTATTGGATGAGTTGGTACTTATTCAACAAGAAATTAACATCTGTAGTCATTGATCAACATAAGATGTGGACCCCGTGGATGGATTATGCCCCTCCTTCCCAAAACAACAGATCTTTAGTCTCCTCGTAAGGCCCTTCAAGGCACCACCACACAAAATCCTATGTATTACCCAGCTTTCAGCTCTGTTAGAAAAGGTTCCCCCCAATTATACTTCTCTTTCTCCTTCACGATTAGGCTCTGGCCGTTATTTCAGTAGAAGCCCATCTAGAACAGGCGCTTGCATTAAGGTTCAAGAAATGTCACTTCTGGTGGGTTACTTGTTACTTCTTTACTCTTCCATGTACTTTACTGAAGTATAAGACACTTGTAATGCGCTTTATAAACTAACCTCTTGGTTAAAAATGTAAAACATTTTCAATAAAAACAAATGTAAGAAAGTAGCAACCAGGAAAATAGTGCATAGAGCACCCAGAAAAATAGTGCATAGAGCACCCAGATAATAGTGCATAGAGCACCCAGATAGTGCATAGAGCATCCAAATAATAGTGCATATGGCACCCAGATACGGTAATAGTGCATAGGGCACCCTGATAATAGTGCATAGAGCATCCAGATAATAGTGCATAGGGCACCCAGATAATAGTGCATAGGGCACCCAGATACGGTAATAGTGCATAGAGCTTCCAAATAATAGAGCATAGAGCACCCAGATAATAGTGCATAGAGCACCCAGATAATAGTGCATAGAATACCCAGATAATAGTGCATAGAGCATCCAAATAATAGTGCATAGGGCACCTAGATAATAGTGCATAGAGCACCTAGATAATAGTGCATAGAGCACCCAGATAATAGTGCATAGGGCATCTAGATAATAGTGCATAGAGCACCCAGATAATAGTGCATAGAGCACCCAGATAATAGTGCATAGGGCACCCAGATAATAGTGCATAGGGCACCCAGATAATAGTGCATAGGGCATCTAGATAATAGTGCATAGAGCACCCAGATAATAGTGCATAGAGCACCCAGATAATAGTGCATAGGGCACGCAGATAATAGTGCATAGAGCACCCAGATAACAGTGCATAGGGCAACCAGATAATAGTGCATAGGGTAACCAGATAATAGTACATAGAGCACCCAGATAATAGTGCATAGAGCACCCAGATAATAGTGCATAGAGCACCCAGATAATAGTGCATAGAGCACCCAGATAATAGTGCATAGAGAATCCAGATAATAGTGCATAGGGCAACCAGATAATAGTGCATAGAGCACCCAGATAATAGTGCATAGAGAATCCAGATAATAGTGCATAGGGCATCTAGATAATAGTGCATAGAGCACCCAGATAATAGTGCATAGAGCACCCAGATAATAGTGTATAGGGCATCTAGATAATAGTGCATAGAGCAACCAGATAATAGTGCATAGGGCTCGCAGATAATAGTGCATAGAGCACCTAGATAATAGTGCATAGAGCACCCAGATAATAGTGCATAGGGCACGCAGATAATAGTGCATAGAGCACCCAGATAATAGTGCATAGGGCATCTAGATAATAGTGCATAGAGCAACCAGATAATAGTGCATAGAGCACCCAGATAATAGTGCATAGAGCACCCAGATAATAGTGCATAGGGGACGCAGATAATAGTGCATAGGGCACCCAGATAATAGTGCATAGGGCATGTAGATAATAGTGCATAGAGCACCCAGATAATAGTGCATAGAGCACCCAGATAATAGTGCATAGAGCACCCAAATAATAGTCCATAGGGCATCTAGATAATAGTGTATAGAGCACCCAGATAATAGTGCATAGAGCACCCAGATAGTGCATAGAGTACCCAGATAATAGTGCATAGAGCATCCAGATAATAGTGCATAGGGCACCCAGATAATAGTGCATAGGGCACCCAGATAATAGTGCATAGAGTACCCAGATAATAGTGCATAGAGCATCCAAATAATAGTGCATAGGGCACCTAGATAATAGTGCATAGAGCACCTAGATAATAGTGCATAGAGCACCCAGATAATAGTGCATAGGGCAACCAGATAATAGTGCATAGAGCACCCAGATAATAGTGCATAGAGTACCCAGATAATAGTGCATAGAGCATCCAAATAATAGTGCATAGGGCACCTAGATAATAGTGCATAGAGCACCTAGATAATAGTGCATAGAGCACCCAGATAATAGTGCATAGGGCATCTAGATAATAGTGCATAGAGCACCCAGATAATAGTGCATAGAGCACCCAGATAATAGTGCATAGGGCACCCAGATAATAGTGCATAGGGCATGTAAATAATAGTGCATAGAGCACCCAGATAATAGTGCATAGAGCACCCAGATAATAGTGCATAGGGCAACCAGATAATAGTGCATAGAGCACCCAGATAATAGTGCATAGAGAATCCAGATAATAGTGCATAGGGCAACCAGATAATAGTGCATAGGGCATCTAGATAATAGTGCATAGAGCACCCAGATAATAGTGCATAGAGCACCCAGATAATAGTGCATAGGGAACGCAGATAATAGTGCATATAGCACCCAGATAATAGTGCATAGGGTAACCAGATAATAGTGCATAGAGCACCCAGATAATAGTTCATAGAGCACCCAGATAATAGTGCATAGGGTAACCAGATAATAGTGCATAGAGCACCCAGATAATAGTGCATAGAGCACCCAGATAATAGTGCATAGGGCACCCAGATAATAGTACATAGGGCATGTAAATAATAGTGCATAGAGCACCCAGATAATAGTGCATAGAGCACCCAGATAATAGTGCATAGAGCACCCAAATAATAGTCCATAGGGCATCTAGATAATAGTGTATAGAGCACCCAGATAATAGTGCATAGAGCACCCAGATAGTGCATAGAGTACCCAGATAATAGTGCATAGAGCATCCAGATAATAGTGCATAGGGCACCCAGATAATAGTGCATAGGGCACCCAGATAATAGTGCATAGAGTACCCAGATAATAGTGCATAGAGCATCCAAATAATAGTGCATAGGGCACCTAGATAATAGTGCATAGAGCACCTAGATAATAGTGCATAGAGCACCCAGATAATAGTGCATAGGGCAACCAGATAATAGTGCATAGAGCACCCAGATAATAGTGCATAGAGTACCCAGATAATAGTGCATAGAGCATCCAAATAATAGTGCATAGGGCACCTAGATAATAGTGCATAGAGCACCTAGATAATAGTGCATAGAGCACCCAGATAATAGTGCATAGGGCATCTAGATAATAGTGCATAGAGCACCCAGATAATAGTGCATAGAGCACCCAGATAATAGTGCATAGGGCACCCAGATAATAGTGCATAGGGCATGTAAATAATAGTGCATAGAGCACCCAGATAATAGTGCATAGAGCACCCAGATAATAGTGCATAGGGCAACCAGATAATAGTGCATAGAGCACCCAGATAATAGTGCATAGAGAATCCAGATAATAGTGCATAGGGCAACCAGATAATAGTGCATAGGGCATCTAGATAATAGTGCATAGAGCACCCAGATAATAGTGCATAGAGCACCCAGATAATAGTGCATAGGGAACGCAGATAATAGTGCATATAGCACCCAGATAATAGTGCATAGGGTAACCAGATAATAGTGCATTGAGCACCCAGATAATAGTTCATAGAGCACCCAGATAATAGTGCATAGGGTAACCAGATAATAGTGCATCGAGCATCTAGATAAATAGTGCAAAAAAACCTCAGATAAAATGTGTCAACAGCACCCAGATAACCCCAGGAGCTCTGTGCTCTCCTTATCCTGCGTACTGAGATCCAAGGGCTATCCTGCAGATGGGGTCCCTTCCCATGTGCTTCATTGTTGGAATAAGCAGCAGGGCCCTTCCCCCTCCCTCCCAATATATAGTGTCACCAGCCACATTCCCAGCCACTTTTTTAGAGACCCAGTGGAAATAAATGAGGGTTGAAGATGATAAGACACCTGAATTAATGTGGCTCTGGTCACGCTGCAACCGCTACATGTCTGCTACAACATCTGCAAAAATCCACAACTAACTGAAATTTGCTGTCTTGTTCATTTATGGCTTCAATTTGGCTCATAACCTGACCATTCAAATAATAATTTTTGTCATATTTTGCAATATGTATAGCAGACACTTTTGACTCATTATTTTCTATAGACCACAAGGGAAACTTGCTGGAGATATATTTCTATAATTATTGAAGGAAACATCACCAATCTACAAAAATGTGTATTTCCAAGCTCAAAATGCGCTGAAAACTCGCCAAATCAACAGCTCCTGGAAAGCTTACAGATTTTTTTTCCTTCAGGCTTCCAGTGGAGATGCGGACTCCTAAAATCATAGCCTAGAACTGGAACAAACAAAAGTGGCTTCTTGGGAATGAGGTTCTCCACCATGATGTTCCTCTACTGGCTCTTACTCATCCAAGCCAATAATACCCAACCTCGCCTTCAGAGAGACTAGTAAAGGACGTTTCCTGGGCTTTGCACAAGCTTCCCATAATTCCTAGAGCCCTTCCTCTACAAAAAGATCTCATTCCACTACCACAGATGACCTCAACACAGAAAACTTTTCTAGCAATTTGCAATCATATCCAGGTATGGATAACCCTTTAACCACTAATACACTGAAAGAACTGCTTTTGTCTATTCAAAAACAATTTCTCAAAATATGCAAAAAATTTCTATCAATCAGGACATTTTGGGATACGAAAGACAAAAGCTACAGTTATTAGAACAGCATGAGGCAGGACATGGAAAGTTGGTGTCAAGAATGCCCAACTTGTGAAACCAGATGTAGAGTAAAAAGCGACCAAAGAGCCCCTCTACATCCCTTTACCAGTAGCAGCTTCTGTCTCATAAAATCACCTGAAGATAGAACCTAGTAAAAGTGGTTACACTCATGTATTGACAATCAGTGGCGTAACTATAGAGGGTGCTGGGGATGTGATTGCATCTGGGCCCAGGAGCCTTAGGCCCATGAGGCCTCTCTTCTCCATATAGGAAGCCCAGTACTATGAATAAAGCATTATAGTTGGGGGCCCTGTTACAGGTTTTGCATTGGGGCCCAGGAGCTTCAGGTTATGCCTCTGTGCAGCATGGTTTAGGTATGGGTACGGGTACAGATACAGATAGAGGGGGGAGGCCCAGCTCATGTTGGAGATCAAATGTGGCTGAAAAAAGTGCAAAGATCTGGACAACTTGATATGAGATGGGAAATACAACCGTACAGTGTGATTGTAATTCAAGTATCAAATGGTCAAACCCAACACAACACCCAGCACAGAAACAGGTTAAAGTCATGTGTCACTGGGCCACAACCACAGACCTCAATTCAAGAACAAGCCGCAACTATTAATTCCAGCTGAGAACCAGAAGATATGTCAAACGTTGACATCACCCACCCCATGATGGGGTATCTAAGCCCTTTGATAAGTCTGATGAAAAATATGCCTCAAGTGTCAACTGCTGGACAACCCATGCTGAAGTACAAGTTGAGCTGGGGCGGATCCCTATGTCTCAGCTAGCTATTGGGCCCTTTTCATGAATATTCTCCGCACACTCCAAAACAAACTCACATTATGCATTAACATATAAATATTTGGCAAAGTGTTTGTAATTTTCCTGGTAGGGAGAAAAAAGAGGTTAGGGCACAAAAAACACATACGACAGTGGCATGGCAATGGAAGCTCGCTGGCCTTGTGGTTACATTTTACACAGAGTCCTGGGATGGAGATCAGAAACTCCTTGATGATGAAACCTAGGTAGTCTCTTGGCGTATGGATCTTAGTTGCAAACTTGAGAACTGGTCACTGAGTAGTCTTTCCGGGTGGGATCTTGTTACATATCAGACAACCTGTAATCTATTCGTCTTTCAGGAAGGCATGTCTTTAGTCCTGGAAGTTGTCTTTGAGAGCATCGGTCTTTTTGAGTAACTGCTTACTTGTCCGAGCACCATGCGGAGGGGCGGCGGGGGGGAGAGTGAGAGAGAGATCTCTCCCCGCCGCCCCCCTGCATGGTGCACAGACAAGTAATCAGTTACTCGAAAAGACTGATGCTTTATCGAGCATCAGCCTTAAACGAGCCTGCTCGCTCATCTCTAATAGTAGTAAGTTGTTTTTTTTTGTCTTTTTAAGACTTCAACGTACCCTTAGATCCTGGGGTGTTCATAAACCTGCTTTCCCTAGGTCCACTTTTATTTTTTTCCTTGCCTAATCGGTATCCATTTTCTATGATGATATCCCCCCATAGAGGAGAGCTTTGTAGTGAACTAAAAAAGTTTTGCATTAAATCAGGCATTGGGATTCCTCACAAAAAATATTTATGCACTGGTACCTCCCTGCAGGCAGGCTGCAGTGAGGTACCAGTGATGCCATTGCGGAAACATGTTGGAGAAGATGTGGCCTCAAGTGCACCGACTACCATGTGTGGTGGCCCAGCCCCGTCATTCGCTCTTTTTGGAATATGGTATTTTATTTAGTTAATAGTGTATCACGTCACTTTGTGCCTCCCGACCCGGCGCTGGCTCTTTGGCTCTTTCATCTATAGATAAACTCCCACCTTATTACTTTCTTATTATCTCTCATATTTTTCTTGCATCTCGTTTGGCAATTGCTAAAAAATGGAACTCTTCAGATGCGTCTTCTTTGAATGAAGTTATAAATTCCATGAATCTTACATATCATTTGGAGGAACTATACTATCATAGATATGTCACTAAAACCGTCTCATTTCCCTTTTCGGCACCTTGGACTGAATGTTTGGCCCAAAACCCCCAAAACGTATATGCTGCCTATACCATTTTATTATTAGGAGTGCGTTGCCTGTGCCCGGCCCGCACGCCATGGGAGACAACATGGAGCTTTGTTTTGTTTCCATCTGTTTAATCCATACTTCTACCTGTTTGGAGAGAAAGTGCGGGAAATCAGCAGGAAGGGAAGGAGGAGTTGGGGGGTTAGTCATCGGAGGTGGAGGAGAGAGGAAGCAGTGTGGGGAGCTGCCGCAAGTAAAAATTTACCGGAGGTTGGGAGTTGGAGGAAGACGTCCGGAACAAGCCACAGGGAGGAGCAGGAACCTAAAAAGAGGACTTCTCAACAGTGAATGTGACTTGCCCCTACATAATTAGGAGACAGTGGAAGTAAGTCAACCTTGCAATTTCCTCCATTCCTTTACAAATACCTGTCCCGAAGCCCCCCCAGATAACATCTTCCCAAACAGAGAAAGAGTAAAGGAATTAGCCTGTGTGTTTTCTGTTGATAGTAACTCTGTTGAAGTTAATGCTAAATGGAAAATCTGCAAAGTATGGACTGTCGTTTAATCTTCCAAGCATAAGGTAAACTGTGTACCTTTGGTTTACTTTAGCAAATCTGGTTTGGACTTATTTCATCGCTACCAGAATGCTTCACTGAAAAGGTACTGGCGTCACGAGAACATTCAAATGACCACATTTATCACCATTGTTAATACTTTTCTACTGTACACAGGCTGCGACTGGATACTCCAGGGAGGGACAGCAGAGCCACCGTTGACAACCACCTTATTTCCCACTGTCTCCCCACACTAGATGAGGTTATCAATGACGTTAAAGATGCCTAGTATTCATATAGCTTTGAATTGCACTGGGATTTAAAGGGATTGTCTGAGTTATTTAGGTTTTGTATAAATATGCTCCCCATGTGTTCAAATAGTAGCAGTGCCTATGCTCACCTCTCCCAGCTCCCCTGCAACTCCTGCATCCCATTTGCGGGTCTCTCCTGTGACGTATGGCTCACGGGCTGCAGCAGCCTGTGTATAGGATATCACAGGCTGCTGCAGCAAATTATAGAGCTCAGCCTTTAAAATGCCTGCCCATTCCAGTAAAGGTTGCGTGAGGGTGTTCGCAGCTTGTATTTATCCTTGTGAGCTGATCAAATCAAACACATTTTGTACAAGTCGGTTTAGTTACAGATGTGATACCTACATTATGATGCGTCACATTCGGCACAATGGCTGTCGCAGAGCTTTTTGCCCCCAACATTTTTTGTTCTGTTCCATTTTAATTTGAAGTTTGACATTTACAACAAAGTCCTGATAACTCTATTTGTAGTCTGGTGTCTGTTCCTTCCTCCCCACCTGTCAAGTATGTGCTCGGCAGTCACACTATGTGGATTGATTGTATATTATTAAGATGCTGAATGACACATGAAAGGTTTTAACTGTAGTTTACAAGACACATCAAGAAGTGAAACTAACGGCTCCTCCTCACAGCGGCAGAGAAGTGGCGTTATTGGGTTGTAATTTCTGGAGGAATAAACCCTTAAAGTTTAAACTTTTTAAAAACTTCTGACATCATAGTGACCCCTCAGAATTAGTGTTGTGCGAACTGAAAGTATCGAATCCTGTTTGGTCCGGCGTGAACCTGAATCTTTACGGCTCATCCCGGCCGAACCCACTGAAATTCTTCTTCTTTCTTCTTTTCCCTTCTTTTAAATAGCAAAAAGAAAAAAAGAAGAAGGAAAAGGAAGAAGAAGGAAAGGAAAGGAAGAAGAAAGGAGACAGAAAATGAAGAACATAGAAAGAAGAGAGAGAAAAGGAAAAGATGAATGAGGAAAAAGGAAAAAGAAGAAAAAAGTAGAAGAAAAAAGAAGCAAAAGGAAGAAGAACAAGATGGAAAATAAATTTTCCTTCCCTTCCTTTCCTCCCTTCCTTCCTTCCCTTCCTTCCCTCCCTTCCTTCCCTTCCTTCCCTCCTCTCCTTCCCTCCTCTCCTTCCCTCCCTTCCTTCCCTCCCTTCCTTCCTTCCCTCCCTTCCTTCCTTCCTTCCTTCCTTCCCTCCCTCCCTTCCTTCCTTCCCTCCCTTCCTTCCCTTCCCTCCTCTCCTTCCCTCCCTTCCTTCCCTTCCTTCCTTCCCTTCCTTCCTTCCTTCCCTCCCTTCCTTCCTTCCTTCCCTCGTTTCCTTCCTTCCCTCCCTTCCTTCCTTCCCTTCCTTCCCTCCCTCCCTTCCTTCCTTCCTTCCTTCCCTTTTCCTTAAATACAGCTTGAAGTACGTAGATACACTGCTAGGTGACCTAAGAGTGTTATACGGGGCTTTTATGGCTCTCAGTGTTATACACCAATTTTAGGGTTAATGGGGAATTTTGGGGTTTTGACTAATTCAGACCAAGCCGAGCTGTTTGCCCAAATTCACCAAACTAACCGAACTTTTGAAAAGTTCACTCATCACTAGTCAGACTTTTTGATTGGTTGGGTCCAGAGGTTGAGACCACCAGGAATCGCTAAAACGAACAAACGGAGGAGCTCATGTTCGCGGCTTTGCTCATTCGGCTATTTCCACTTTGCAGTGCAGAGGTTTGATAGAAGGTTCATGGGGTCCGTAAACTAGCTGCCACTAACAGGAGAATGGACAAGGGATCATATGAGCACTTTTGCCCCTTTGTTATAGCAACTGGTGGGGGTCTCAGCACCCGGACCCCACTTATAAACGCATCTGACATGTCATGAGCTCTCGTTGAAGGGAAGGGAAGCTACAGAAACAGCACAGCTCCTTCCCGAAGCCCCCATTCATTTCAATGAGAACTACGGAAGCAGCGCTGCATTAAGTGCTTGGCTGATTTCCGATAGGTCGTCAGAAAAGAGCGTCCCGGTTTTCTCACCTTTCATGGTCATCATTGGAGCTCTTCCAGTCATGGATGCTGCTGGAAGCTGCTGGCTGTTGAGATCTGCTGATACCCTGCGGGTATGGGGGGTCTTGGCTCCAGAGCCCGCTCCATGCACCCTCTTCAACCATATGATATATGTGTACGTTATATAGTTGTAAAGGGTTAATCGGGTCATCTAGCTTCCATTAGGCCCTCTAGCCTTTCACCATTAGAAAGAATACCTCCCCTGCTGCTCAGCTAGAGCTCCTGCGCACTGGCGATCGCGATATCGCTGCGGGTTTTTTAACGCAAATGCCAATAGGACTCTCTAATGTTAAAAATGCATCGCACAATAATCGTAAGTTTGCGCTTTGTGATTTTTGTGTGATGCGTTCTTAACATTAGAGAGTCCCATTGACATTTGCGTTTAAAAAAAAAGCAGCGATATCGCGATCGCAGGTGTGAAGGCCCCCTGAAGAAATTGAAAAAAAAAACCCACAATTCCGCCATCTTTGGGGAGGTCTTGTTCTTACAGTGTACACATTGCGGGATGAGTGACCTGATACCTTTATCCTGCCGGTCGGTACGATTACAGCGATACCAAAAATACCTAAAAAATAAAATATCATTGGAAAAAGGAAGACTTATTTTCTGCCGCCATCTTCTGACCGCCATACGGTTTTTATCTAGTTGCGCGGGGGCTCGTTTTTTTATGCGATGTTCTGTAGGTTTTATTAGTACCATTTGGCGGTACATATGAGTTTTTGATCACTTTTTATAAAAGTCTTCCTTTGATACGGGGTAAACAAAAATTTTTTTTTGACGATATTTACGGTGTGGGATTACTAATGAATTACTTTCATGGATCAAACTTTTAAGGAAACAGCGATACCAAATATGCTTTGGGGTTTTTAAATTTGTTTTTTTTTTATCATAAATATGGGAAAGGAATTGTTTTTTAACTTTTATTACTTTTTTTTTTTTTTTAAATAATTATAAAACCTTTCTTTACTCATTTTTGCAGAGGGGGACTTGAACTTACAGTCATTTGATCGCTCATACAATATAATGCAATACCATAGTATCGCATTATATATCCCATTCTGACAGGCAGTCTTTCAAGATCTACCACAGGCTTGCCTTAATAGGCATGCATTCATGGCAGGCCTGGTGGCCTTTAGAAGACCCCAGGCTGCCATGGGAAGCATCATTTGGGACTACTGAACACTGATTGGGGCATTTAAATGCCGCTGTCAGAATTGACAGCGACATCTAAAGGGTGTACAGCTGCAATCAGCATTCACACTGACTGTGGCTGTTGGGGCAGGTGTCAGCTGTCAAAGACAGCCAGCACCCGCTTGGCATTGAGCCGGATCGCCTCCCACTCTATACACACCCCGACGCTCAGGATGTAAATGTAGACCCTGGGGTGTGAAGGGAATAATATGAGGTGCATGGCTGTCCAGTCTCTGAATGTTCCCATTCGCCAGCAACAAGCAGAGATCTTGGTGAAGAACGGAAACAAATTATATTACAAAGTTCTCTAACTTTTCATTACACAAAATTTAAAGGGGCGGCCTCAGAATAAACCTTGATGCCCCCTCACTTGTATTGACCACCCATGTCCCAATAGATGTGCTTCATGTTTACCCTTTAGCTGCCATGTTGTAGATGTCCAGTAGTCTTCACAAAACTAGATTCATTCCTAACAGCATTAGTTAAACGATATGAAACAACTTTAAAAATGAGCTCAGGCAGCTTTTTTAATAAATTAGCGCAGCAGTCGGACGGCTTTCACTTAAGGCAAGAGGATAAGACGCGATTCTTGCCAACGTCGGCATCCCTTTAATCCTGCATTACTTTGAGGCAGAAAAATGATTATTTTTTTTGGAACGAGCCGCAATCGTGATTTTGGCATTTCCTAATTATATTTCCCCCCTGTGATGGGGGAGAGCGTCCTCTGTTTGGGGAGACCCTACAGCGGCGATCCGCCCGGGCCTCGCGGTTGATGTGCGCTTTGTAATTAGCGGGGACAGTAAAGTCCCTCTTAGCGGCCGGGCGTCGTCTGTCAGATCATTCTTAATCTGTACTCAGCTGTGAACGGCTGATAAGCACTTCAGAACCTCCGCGCCGCGCAGACGCAGCTCTAATCCTGCTTTTTTCTTCGAATTCTAGTGTACTCATTACAGAAAATTCCGCTCAAAAAGACCTTGATGCAGGAAAATTATCCCACCGGTTGGAGGCCGATCGGATTTTATTAGCTTGTCTCTTGTAAAATATTTCATACTGATAGAAAGATCGCTGCGCAAATGTGTTATTACTAGAGATGAGCGAGCACCAAAATGCTCGGGTGCTCGTTACTCGGGACAAAATTTTCGCAATGCTCGAGGGTTCGTTTCGAGTAACGAACCCCATTGAAGTCAATGGGCGACCCGAGCATTTTTGTATATCGCCGATGCTCGCTAAGGTTTTCATGTGTGAAAATCTGGGCAATTCAAGAAAGTGATGGGAACGACACAGCAACGGATAGGGCAGGCGAGGGGCAAGATGTTGGGCTGCATCTCAAGTTCCCAGGTCCCACTATTAAGCCACAATAGCGGCAAGAGTGCCCCCCCCCCCCCCACTGTCAGCGTAAAGATCGTTCTCCTCTGCCATAGCTGTAACAGCTGTGGCAGAGAAGAACGATGTTTGCCCATTGAATTCAATGGAGCCAGCAATACAGCAGGTTCCACTGAAAGCAATGGGCTGCTGGCGATCGCGGGATGAATTGTCGGGAAGGGGTTAAATATATAAGCCCTTTCCTGCAATTCATCCAGAAATGTGTTACAATAAAAATATATACCGGCGTATAAGGCGACGGGGCGTATAAGACGACCCCCCAACTGTCACCTTATACGCCGGTAATACAGTGGAGCAAAGAATAAAAATCATTACTCACTTCTTCTGACGTTCTGCGCCGCTGCTGCAGGCTGTCGCTCCCTCCTGGTTCCCGGCAGAGCATTGATTTCTCTACGAAGGGCTTGAAATCCCCGCCTCCAGAAACACAGCCAATCACAGCCATTCAATGACATCATTGTGTGTTTCTGGAGGCGGGGATTTAAAGCCCTCCGTAGAGAAATCAATGCTCTGCCGGGAACCAGGAGGGAGCGACAGCCTGCAGCAGCGCCGCAGAACGCCCGGTGAAGTGAGTAATGATTTTTATTCTTTGCTCCACTGTATTGCCGGCGTATAAGGTGACAGTTGGGGGGTCGTCTTATACGCCCCGTCGCCTTCTACGCCGGTATATATTTTTATTGTAACACATTTCTGGATGAATTGCAGGGAAGGGGTTATATATTTAACCCCTTCCCGACAATTCATCCCGCGCACGCCGGCAGCCCATTGCTTTCAGTGGAACCTGCTGTATTGCCGCTCCATTGAATTCAATGGGAAAACATTGTTCTTCTCTTCCACAGCTGTTACAACTGTGGCAGAGAAGAATGATTTGTCTTCTATATGTTCTCAATGGGGTCGGCGCTGCTGCCGCCGGCCCCATTGAGCGCATATAGAGAAGATTTATGGCCTTAAGAAGGACCGTTGGGGTTCTTGAAACCTAAAATACTCCTAACACTCTCCCTACAGCAGCTCCAACACGATACCACTTTCCCTGAGCTATGTCAGAATGCATGTGTGGCGAGCCGCGGGAGGGTCCGATTTATATACTCGGGTGACACCTAATCTCGCCAGCCACTCACTGCAGGGGGGTGGTATAGGGCTTGAACGTTGCAGGGGGGAGTTGTAATGCCTTCCCTGTCTTTCTATTGGCCAGAAAAGCGCGCAAATTTCTCAGGGAAGAAAATGAAAGTGACTCGAACATCGCGTGGTACTCGTTACGAGTAACGAGCATCTCGAACACCCTAATACTCGAACGAGTATCAAGCTCGGACGAGTATGCTCGCTCATCTCTAGTTATTACTTGTACGTAAGTAATCAATATCGGGGATCACTGACCAAAACAAAAGGGAGGCGAGGGGACAAATCAATATACGCATGTAGGAGAGACGAGTTTGTTGATTGGTGTTGTGTGCTGAGCGAAGTATGGCAGCCCTATTACTGCACTATTAGCCATCCGTCCAGCATGTTGGTTGATGTACCTGTTGGACTGTATACTTCTGGCCCGATCCCTGGATATTTGAGGTGCTGTCAGCAGGAACACAACCAGCTGAGTCCAGAGCCTGGCCGACAACTATTGATGAGCTATCCTGTGGATAGGTCATCAATAATGAGTTCCCCAGAAAACCCCTTTAAGTAGTCTAAAAATGGCACCAGCCATCTTGGTAACCTAAAAACAGGACCGGAAGCGGGGCAACAAAGTAACAAGAGAGAACCTCAAGTGCAGCTAATACGAGGTGGTGCTGATAAAAGCTAATAAAGTCTTGGGGTGCATTAGAAGAGGTATAGGGGCGAAGGACGAGAACATTATCCTCCCACTATATAAGGCACTAGTCAGGCCTCACATGGAATACTGCGTACAGTTCTGGTCACCGATGCTCAGAAAAGATGTCACAGTGCTGGAGGGGGTTCGAAGAAGGGCAGCTAAACTAATACATGGAATGACGGGACTGGAATACCCAGAGAGGCACCAAAACTGGGATCATTCACCCTAGAAAGAAGACGGCTAAGGGGCAACCAAATAACTATGTATAAATACATGAGGGGACGATACAAGGATCTCTGCCATGATCTGTTTATACCCAGAACTGCGACGGTAACGAGAGGGCATCCGCTACGTCTAGAGGAAAGCAGGTTCCATCACCAACACAGAAAAGGGTTCTTTACTGTAAGAGCAGTGAGGCTGTGGAACTCTCTGCCTGAGGAGGTGGTGATGGCAAAATCCATAGAGGAGTTTAAGAGGGACTAGATGTCTTTCTAGAGCGTAAGGATATTACAGAATATAGACTTTAGATGGCCATTGGGGTTGTTGATCCGGGTCTTGGAAGGAATTTTCAAACATTGATCCAGGGATTATTCTAACTGCAATTAGGGAGCTGGGAAGGAAATTTTTCCCCAAAAAGGGCTTATTGGCTTCTGCCTCATTGGTTTTTTTTTTCCTTCCTGTGGATAAACAAGGGGGTGGAAACAGGCTGAACTAGATGGACATTGTCTCCCTTCAGCCCAACATACTATGTTACGGTGATACATCCTTGGCTTTGGCCACAAACAATGAAATGGCACAGTAGTTCCACATAGTTTCCTCGTATACCAATGCACTTCTGACTGCGGTGTTGCATCTTCTTCAACCCATCAAGATAGAATTCTTGGGTTGGGTGGTAAACCAGGCATCAGCCACTGCAATAGCATCAGAAATGGAGGCAAATATGGTTGCTACCTATCAGAGCACTCTCTCCTAGATCCCCTACAGTCTGGCTTTCGACCTCAACACACGACAAAAACGGCCCTTACAAGGGTATCCAATGACCTACTGACAGCCAAATCGAGGGGTGATTACTCCCTACTGATCCTCCTCGACCTCTCCGCAGCATTTGACAATGTTGACCACAAACTCCTCCTCAGTATGCTACGCTCCATTGGCCTAAAGGACACTGCCCTCTCCTGGTTCTTCTCCTACCTATCTGACCGCTCTTTCAGTGTCTCCTTTGCTGGCTCTACCTCCCCTCCTCTTCCCCTTGCTGTTGGGGTCCCCCAGGGCTCGGTCCCCAGCCTCCTCCTCTTCTCCATCTACACAGCCCCTATTGGACAAACCATCAGGAGATTTGGCCTCCAATACCACCTGTATGCTGATGACACCCAGCTATACACCTCTGCCCGTGACATCTCTGCACCTTTCCTCCAAAATATCACTAACTGTCGGGCTGCTGTCTCTAACACTATGTCCTCTCTCTACCTAAAACTAAACCTCTCTAAAACTGACTTACTGGTATTTACACCCTCCACTAACCGACCTCCTCCTGACATCTCCATCTCAGTGTGTGGCACCACCATAACTCCTAGACAACATGCCCGCTGCCTTGGGGTCATATTTGATTCTGATCTCTCCTTTACCCCCTACATCCAATCTCTGGCCCGAACCTGTCAGCTGCACCTCAAGAACATCGCAAGAATCCGCTCTCTTCTCACTGTAGACACGTTAAAAACGCTCACTGTCGCCCTCATTCACTCTCGGCTCGATTATTGCAACTCGTTGCTGATCGGCTTCCCCTGCACCAGACTCTACCCTCTCCAATCCATCCTGAATGCGGCAGCCAGGCTCATCTTCCTGTCCAGCCACTAGTCAGACGCCTCTGCCCTATGCCAGTCACTGCACTGGCTGCCCGTTAAATACAGAATTCAATTTAAACTCACTACCTTCATCCACAAAGCCCTCCACAGTGCAGCGCCCCCCTATATCGCCTCCCTCATCTCAATCCATCAACCAGCCCAGGCTCTCCGCTCTGCTAACGAAACCAGACTGAGTGCCCCTTTAATTCGAACTTCTCATTCCCGCCTCCAAGACTTCTCCAGAGCAGCACCGGTCCTCTGGAACGCACTACCAAAGGCTACCCGGGCAATCCAGGACTCGCAGAACTTCAGGCGTGCTCTAAAAACGGACCTCTTCAGGGAGGCATACCGCATTCCCTAAATAAAGCCCTCTGTACTCCGCCTGATAACATGCTCCCTGACCTACTGACTGCAATCCCTGCTAGCCATCATAAACCGCTCCTGCAGTCATAGTGTTTTTGCCGTCACACGGCTAAATGTCTGACCAATGTCTATGTGTATAACATCGCTCACTCTCCACCTCACCATACCGCGCACATCTCCAGCCCTTTACCTTCTGTATCTCCCCACTATTCGTAGTATGTAAGCTTGTTGGAGCAGGACCCGCACCCCTATTGTTTCCATCAGCTGATTACTATGTAACCGTGGTTCTGTAATGTTTGTACTTTTGTCTTTCTGTATCCCCCCTGTCTATGTAAGCGCTGCGGAATATGTTGGCGCTATACAAATAAAGTTTATTATTAGAGATGAGCGAACGTACTCGTCCGAGTATTAGCGTGTTCGAGATGCTCGTTACTAGAGGCGAGCACCACGCGATGTTTGAGTTACTTTCACTTTCATCTCTGAGACGTTAGCGCGCTTTTCTGGACAATAGAAAGACATGGAAGGCATTACAACTTCCCCCTGCGACGTTCAAGCCCTATACCACCCCCCTGCAGTGAGTGGCTGGCGAGATCAGGTGTCACCCGAGTATATAAATCGGCCCCTCCCGCGGCTCGCCACAGATGCGTTCTGACAGAGATCAGGGACAGTGCTGCTGATGCCGGAGCTGCTATAGGGAGAGTGCTAGGAGTGATTTTAGGCTTCAAGAACCCCAATGGTCCTTCTTAGGGCCACATCTGACCGTGTGCAGTACTGTTGAGGCTGCTTTTTGCAGTGTTGCACATTTTTTTTTTTTTTGTATGTCGGCCGTGCAGAGCATTGCGTCCAGAGCATTGCGTCCTGCAGTAATTTTACATAGTCCACGGCCAGTAGTGGTGGTGAGGCAGGGACAGTGAAAGACATATCCAGTCTATATACGCAGTGGGCTTTTCCAAAAAAATTTGGGAAAAAAAATCTATTTGGGCTGCCTGTGACCGTCCTCAGTGTACTGGGTCTCTGCTGGGGGTAGTTGTCCTAATTCATACGCAGCCAGCTAAGTGTTACAGCAGGCTTGCGCAAAATTCTTTCCTGCTTCTGCGTTGCCTCTTACATCACCGCTGTCATCCTGTCCAGAGTGAAACAGTCTGCAGTAATTTTACATAGTCCACGGCCAGTAGTGGTGGTGAGACAGGGACAGTGAAAGACATATCCAGTCTATATACGCAGTGGGCTTTTCCAAAAAAATTTGGGAAAAAAAATCTATTTCGGCTGCCTGTGACCGTCCTGACTGTACTGCATCTCTGCTGGGGGTAGTTGTCCTAATTCATACGCAGCCAGCTAAGTGATACAGCAGGCTTGCGCAAAATTCTTTCCTGCCTCTGCTGTGCGTTCCGTAAGCGAAGTCAGCCTCCAACCACAGGCCAATAAGTGGCACATTTAATTACAGCGTTCTGTTTCTGCACTACTGGTAATACAGCATGCTGAGGGGTTGGGGTAGGCCTAGAAGACGTGGACGCGGGCGAGGACGCGGAGGCCCAAGTCAGGATGTGGGCACAGGCCGAGCTCCTGATCCAGGTGTATCGCAGCCGACTGCTGCGGGATTAGGAGAGAGGCACGTTTCTGGCGTCCCCACATTCATCTCACTATTAATGGGTCCACGCGGTAGACCTTTATTAGAAAATGAGCAGTGTGAGCAGGTCCTGTCGTGGATGGCAGAAAGTGCATCCAGCAATCTATCGACCACCCAGAATTCTGCGCCGTCCACTGCTGCAACTCTGAATCCTCTGGCTGCTGCTCCTCCTTCCTCCCAGCCTCCTCACTCCATTACAATGACACATTCTGAGGAGCAGACAGACTCCCAGGAACTGTTCTCGGGCCCCTGCCCAGAATGGCCAGCAATGGTTCCGAATCCTCTCCCACTGGAGGAGTTTGTCGTGACCGATGCCCAACCTTTGGAAAGTTCCCGGGGTCCGGGGGATGAGGCTGGGGACTTCCGGCAACTGTCTCAAAAGCTTTCAGTGGGTGAGGAGGACAATGACGATGAGACACAGTTGTCTATCACTCAGGTAGTAGTAATTGGAGTAAGTCCGAGGGAGGAGCGCACAGAGGATTCGGAGGAAGAGCAGCAGGACGATGAGGTGACTGACCCCACCTGGTTTGCTACGCCTACTGAGGACAGGTCTTCAGAGGGGGAGGCAAGTGCAGCAGCAGGGCAGGTTGGAAGAGGCAGTGCGGTGGCCAGGGGTAGAGGCAGGGCCAGACCGAATAATCCACCAACTGTTTCCCAAAGCGCCCCCTCGCGCCATGCCACCCTGCAGAGGCCGAGGTGCTCAAAGGTCTGGCAGTTTTTCACTGAGAGTGCAGACGACCGACGAACAGTGGTGTGCAACCTTTGTCGCGCCAAGATCAGCCGGGGAGCAACCACCACCAGCCTCACCACCACCAGCATGCGCAGACATATGATGGCCAAGCACCCCACAAGGTGGGACGAAGTCCGTTCACCGCCTCCGGTTTGCACCACTGCCTCTCCCCCTGTGCCCCAACCTGCCACTGAGATCCAACCCCCCTCTCAGGACACAGGCACTACCGTCTCCTGGCCTGCACCCACACCCTCACCTCCGCTGTCCTCGGCCCCATCCACCAATGTCTCTCAGCGCACCGTCCAGCCGTCGCTAGCGCAAGTGTTGGAGTGCAAGCGCAAGTACGCCGCCACGCACCCGCACGCTCAAGCATTAAACGCGCACATAGCCAAATTTATCAGCCTGGAGATGCTGCCGTATAGGGTTGTGGAAACGGAGGCTTTCAAAGGTATGATGGCGGTGGCGGCCCCACGCTACTCAGTTCCCAGTCGCCACTACTTTTCCCGATGTGCCGTCCCAGCCCTGCACAACCACGTCTCCCGCAACATTGTACGCGCCCTCACCAACGCGGTTACTGCCAAGGTCCACTTAACAACGGACACGGGGACAAGCACAGGCGGGCAGGGCCACTATATCTCCCTGACGGCACATTGGGTGAATTTAGTGGAGGCTGGGACAGAGTCAGAGCCTGGGACCGCTCACGTCCTACCCACCCCCAGAATTGCGGGCCCCAGCTCGGTGGTGGTATCTGCGGCGGTGTATGCTTCCTCCACTAAACCACCCTCCTCCTCCTCCTCCTACGCAACCTCTGTCTCGCAATCAAGATTTGTCAGCAGCAGCACGTCGCCAGCAGTTGGTGTCGCGCGGCACGGCAGCACAGCGGTGGGCAAGTGTCAGCAGGCCGTGCTGAAACTACTCAGCTTAGGAGAGAAGAGGCCCACGGCCCACGAACTGCTGCAGGGTCTGACAGAGGAGACCGACCGCTGGCTTGCGCCGCTGAGCCTCCAACCGGGCATGGTCGTGTGTGACAACGGCCGTAACCTGGTGGCGGCTCTGCAGCTCGGCAGCCTCACGCACGTGCCATGCCTGGCCCACGTCTTTAATTTGGTGGTTCAGCGCTTTCTGAAAAGCTACCCACGCTTGTCAGACCTGCTCGGAAAGGTGCGCCGGCTCTGCGCACATTTCCGAAAGTCCCACACGGACGCTGCCACCCTGCGCACCCTGCAACATCGGTTTCATCTGCCAGTGCACCGACTGCTGTGCGACGTGCCCACACGGTGGAACTCTATGCTCCACATGTTGGCCAAGCTCTATGAGCAGCGTAGAGCTATAGTGGAATACCAACTCCAACATGGGCGGCGCAGTGGGAGTCAGCCTCCTCAATTCTTTACAGAAGAGTGGACCTGGTTGGCAGACATCTGCCAGGTCCTTGGAAACTTTGAGGAGTCTACCCAGATGGTGAGCGGCGATGCTGCAATCATTAGCGTCACCATTCCTCTGCTATGCCTCTTGAGAAGTTCCCTGCAAAGCATAAAGGCAGACGCTTTGCGCTCGGAAACAGAGGCGGGGGAAGACAGTATGTCGCTGGATAGTCAGAGCACCCTCCTGTCTATATCTCAGCACGTTGAGGAGGAGGAGGATGAGGAGGAGGGGGAGGAGGGGGAAGAGACAGCTTGGCCCACTGCTGAGGGTACCCATGCTGCTTGCCTGTCATCCTTTCAGCGTGTATGGCCTGAGGAGGAGGAGGAGGATCCTGAAAGTGATCTTCCTAGTGAGGACAGCCATGTGTTGCGTACAGGTACCCTGGCACACATGGCTGACTTCATGTTAGGATGCCTTTCTCGTGACCCTCGCGTTACACGCATTCTGGCCACTACGGATTACTGGGTGTACACACTGCTCGACCCACGGTATAAGGAGAACCTTTCCACTCTCATACCTGAAGAGGAAAGGGGTTCGAGAGTGATGCTATACCACAGGACCCTGGCGGACAAACTGATGGTAAAATTCCCATCCGACAGCGCTAGTGGCCGAAGGCGCAGTTCCGAGGGCCAGGTAGCAGGGGAGGCGCGGAGATCAGGCAGCATGTACAGCACAGGCAGGGGAACACTCTCTAAGGCCTTTGACAGCTTTCTGGCTCCCCAGCAAGACTGTGTCACCGCTCCCCAGTCAAGGCTGAGTCGGCGGGAGCACTGTAAAAGGATGGTGAGGGAGTACGTAGCCGATCGCACGACCGTCCTCCGTGACGCCTCTGCCCCCTACAACTACTGGGTGTCGAAGCTGGACACGTAACCTGAACTCGCGCTGTATGCGCTGGAGGTGCTTGCTTGTCCTGCGGCTAGCGTCTTGTCAGAGAGGGTGTTTAGTGCGGCTGGAGGAATCATCACAGATAAGCGTACCCGCCTGTCAACCGACAGTGCCGACAGGCTTACACTCATCAAGATGAACAAAGCCTGGATTTCCCCAGACTTCTCTTCTCCACCAGCGGACAGCAGCGATACGTAAGCAATACGTAGGCTGCACCCGCGGATGGAAGCATTGTTCTCTATCACCATCAAAAACGGGGACATTTTTAGCTTCATCAATCTGTGTATAAAATTCATCCTCCTCCTCCTCCTCCTCCTCCTGAAACCTCACGTAATCATGCCGAACGGGCAATTTTTCTTAGGCCCACAAGGCTCAGTCATATAATTTTTGTAAACAATTTTTATACGTTTCAATGCTCATTAAAGCGTTGAAACTTTCACCTGAACCAATTTTTATTTTAACTGGGCTGCCTCCAGGCCTAGTTACAAATTAAGCCACATTAACCAAAGCGATTAATGGGTTTCACCCGCCCTCTTGGTTGGGCATGGGCAATTTTTCTGACGTACATTAGTACTCTTGGTACACCAATTTTTTTGGGGCCCTCGCCTACAGTGTAATCCAATTAATTTTTTGCCCACCTGCATTAAAGCTGACGTTACATCAGCTGTGCTGGGCACTGCAATGGGATATATTTATGTACCGCCGGTGGCTTCCTGGCACCCACCCATGCTGTCAGTCCACACGGAGTTGTAACTGCATGTGTCCACTTCTAAAGAACCCCAGTCTGACTGGGGCATGCAGTGTGGGCCGAAGCCCACCTGCATTAAACATGACATTATCTCAGCTGTGATGGGCAATGCAATGGGATATATTTATGTACCGTCGGTGGGTTCCAGGGAGCCACCCATGCTGTCGGTCCACACGGAGTTGTAACTGCATGTGTCCACTTCTAAAGAACCCCAGTCTGACTGGGGCATGCAGTGTGGGCCGAAGCCCACCTGCATTAAACATGACATTACCTCAGCTGTGATGGGCACTGCAATGGGATGTATTTATGTACCGCCGGTGGGTTCCAGGGAGCCACCCATGCTGTGGGTGCACACGGAATTCCCATTGCGGAGTTTTACCTGCCTGTGACTATTTATAAAAAAACCCCGGTCTGACTGGGGCATGCAGACACCTTGACAGAATGAATAGTGTGTGGCACATAGGTTCCCCATTGCTATGCCCACGTGTGCAGCTCCAGATGGAGGTGGCACAGGATTGGATTTCTCATTGCTTCTGTACAGCATTGTGGGCTATCGCCCCGCCCTTTTTAAAGAGGGTCGCTGCCTAGCCGTGCCAACTGTGTGTGCCTGCGGTTCCTCCTCATGGCAGACGCACTTATAAATAGACATGAGGGTGGTGTGGCATGAGGGCAGCTGAAGGCTGCGCAGGGACACTTTGGTGTGCGCTGTGGACACTGGGTCGTGGGGGGGGGGGGGGGGGTTGGGCAGCATGTAACCCAGGAGAAGTGGCAGCGGAGTGTCATGCAGGCAGTGATTGTGCTTTGTTGGAGGTAGTGTGGTGCTTAGCTAAGGTATGCATTGCCAATGAGGGCTTTTCAGAAGTAAAAGTTGTTGGGGGGGGGGGGGCACTCTTGCCGCTATTGTGGCTTAATAGTGGGACCTGGGAACTTGAGATGCAGCCCAACATGTAGCCCCTCGCCTGCCCTATCTGTTGCTGTGTCGTTCCCATCACTTTCTTGAATTGCCCAGATTTTCACAAATGGAAACCTTAGCGAGCATCGGCGATATACAAAAATGCTCGGGTCACTCATTGACTTCAATGGGGTTCGTTACTCGAAACGAACCCTCGAGCATTGCGAAAATTTCGTCCCGAGTAACGAGCACCCGAGCATTTTGGTGCTCGCTCATCTCTATTTATTATTATTCCTTTGAGGTGTTTCTTCAAAGTAGAAAACAGATGATGTCTGAGAGCTCCAGATCAGATGACTAAGGAGGATGATCGGCACCTCGAAGCCCAGGTCAGCCAGTTCACCCTGTGTGGGATGGGACATTATTTTGCCAGAACATCTTGGGACAACTTTCCGCAGACTTTAACGCCTCCTTCAGTTTACCCAGTAGTGTTTTGTGGTACACAGCCGTGATAGTAGACCCTTTTGGAAGTTCGTCCAGAAGCATTATCCAATCTTTATCCCAAAAGACAGACACCATCACTTTGGACGACAACTTCTGCACTCTGAACGTCTTTGGCCTCAGGTAACTGCTGTGCCTCCATTCTTTTGACTCAGGAGCAGACATATAAATCCACATCTAATCCATAGTCGCCAGTCGAGACAGGAAAACATCGGCATCTTGCCGGAAACACTGTAGAATTGCCTAGTATTATAATGTATGGGGCCACTTGTCACCCAATATTTGCACCATTGGGATTTAATAAAGTTACTGTTACGTTCTTGTGGGCAAGTGAGCATCGGGCCCACATGAACGGGACCCAGATGGATAGGGAATACCAGGGGAACTACCACAGATTAGTACCTCTCCCTATCTTGTCCTAGGGTAAGTGACACAGACCTACCTGAACCGGGACATCGCCCCAATAACGGGTGACAAAGTGGTCTTTGGATCTGGGCCCTAGCTGCCCCTCCAAACCTACACACCCTGGATGCGACACATACACATGCCCCCACCGACGGGGACAACTGGATGGAGTAAGAAGACACACAGAGCAGGAATCACACCCTACAACAGCCAAAGTGCAAACACTAGTAGCAGATGTTAAAGCTATAAATGCTGGGTATTAGTTGACATTTTGATCAAAATATGGAAGCTAGTGGGCCACGGCATGGCTCCTGTTATACTGCTAGTCCCTACACTAAGCAGGAGTCCAGCGACACAACCAAACAAACACAAGACACAAACCTTTTTTGCAGCCACCATACTTAGAACCTGCTTACACAACACAGAGAGAGAGAGAGAGAGAATGAGAACAGAGAAAGCTGACCACACCAACATTTGGGAAGACAGATGACCACACCCACACCTGGGAAGACAGATGACCACACCCACACCGGGGATGACAGATAACCACATCCACACCTGGAAAGACAGCTTCTATGTGTACTGACCTGGAGTGATTGTCTGACTGGAGACACACAGACGCCTGGCCAGCACAATCCCCACACCTGAGAAGGAAAGCTGCAGATCATCTGTAGAACCACAGATCCCAGGAGACAGATGTGACAGTTACCATATGGACATGCTGACATCATGGAAGAATTTCTGGTGTTGATGTTTGTACCACGTCATCGTGAATGTCTTTTGTCGGAGCCCTTTCAGAAACAGGAACCTCATCGCTGCTCTGCTCTCCATTGCAGTGAAATCTGCTGCAGACCCCACCATGTTGTCTTCAGCCTCACATAACATATGAACGACACAAGAGATCCGGCCAAAATTTGCTCACAAAGTATTTTAAAGATTGAGCTTTCAAATTATATAACTTTTATTGATGTGATAACAAGTGAAGGTCATAAAGCCAAGGATGTATCAAAACCCCTCCGTATACCCTTCACCCTCAAGGTCTCACTAGGCGGCAGGCAGCTAGCGTTTCACCAGTGGCATGACCTGCTTGAAGAAGGGGCTTCATAAAAGTGCTGGACAGCCGCATGTGTGGCTGCATCCTTCTGTAGGAGGCCAGATTGAAGTCCCTATATAAAAGCCTGTGCAGATGAGAGAGGCCCAGTGACTACAGCAAGGTCTGGTGCAACAGCTGAAGAAGCCCACAAGTGACCAGTAGGGTCAGAAGGGCCACGAAGCCGAGTGAGACAGTGAGACCAGAAGTTAAGGCTTATCAATATTCCCGTTTGGGAAGATCTACGTCTGACAAGCATAGCCACGGGTGAAAGGTGTGGCGAGAGCGTTAGTACGTGGGAGGGGAGGGAGGACTCTTCCCAGCAGTGATTGGGTCCATGAGAGATGGTGGTAAGACGGATGAGAGTGATTGCGCTGCAGACTATAGTGGCGGGACAACAGCACAGACTGTAGGGACCCTGAAGAGTTCCAGTCCATGAGGAAGAGACGGGGTCTATATGTAACAGGGTATGCATATTCTGCTGTGTAGAGGTTGGCTATGGTAATTGTGCCTGAATTGATGCATTTGGCTTTGTGATTTTAGGAGGATGCAGAGATTTTCTTCACAACCCTAAACCAGCATCTGGGAAGGGGGTGGAGTGCAGGTATGGTGTAGTATCTGCAGTGAGGTCAGCTAGAGTGTAGTGTCTGCAGTGAGGTCAGCTAGAGTGTAGTGTGCGCAGTGAGGACTGCTAAAGTGTAGTGTCTGCAGTGAGGTAAGCTAAAGTGTAGTGTCTGCAGTGAGGTAAGCTAAAGTGTAGTGTCTGCAGTGAGGTCAGCTAGAGTGTAGAGTCTGCAGTGAGTACAGCTAGAGTGTCGTGTCTGCAGTGAAGTCAGCTAGAGTGTAGTGTCTGCAGTGAGGACAGCTAAAGTGTAGTGTGTGCAGTGAGGACAGCTAAAGTGTAGTGTCTGCAGTGAGGTCAGCTAGAGTATAGTGTCTGCAGTGAGGTCAGCTAGAGTGTAGAGTCTGCAGTGAGGTCAGCTAGAAGATGGAGTCTGCAGTGAGGACAGCTACAGTGTAGTGTCTGCAGTGAGGACAGCTAGAGTGTAGTGTCTGCAGTGAGGACAGCTAGAGTGTAGAGTCTGCAGTGAGGACAGCTAGAGTGTAGTGTCTGCAGTGAGGACAGCTAAAGTGTAGTGTCTGCAGTGAGGTCAGCTAGAGTGTGGAGTGTGCAGCGAGGACAACTAGAGTATAGTCACTATACTATAGTGTCTGCAGTGAGGACAGCTAGAGTGTAGTGTCTGCAGTGAGGACAGCTAGAGTGTAGTGTCTGCAGTGAGGTCAGCTAGAGTGTAGTGTCTGCAGTGACGACAGCTAGAATGTAGTGTCTGCAGTGAGGACAGCTAGAGTGTAGTGTCTGCAGTGAGGTCAGCTAGAGTGTAGCGTCTGCAGTGAGGACAGCTAGAGTGTAGTGTCTGCAGTGAGGTCAGCTAGAGTGTAGTGTCTGCAGTGAGGACAGCTAGAGTGTAGTGTCTGCAGTGAGGACAGCTATTGTGTAGTGTCTGCAGTGAGGTCAGCTAGAGTGTAGTGTCTGCAGTGAGGACAGCTAGAGTGTACTGTCTGCAGTGAGGTCAGCTAGAGTGTAGCGTCTGCAGTGAGGACAGCTAGAGTGTAGTGTCTGCAGTGAGGTCAGCTAGAGTGTAGTGTCTGCAGTGAGGACAGCTAGAGTGTAGTGTCTGCAGTGAGGACAGCTAGAGTGTAGTGTCTGCAGTGAGGACAGCTATTGTGTAGTGTCTGCAGTGAGGTCAGCTAGAGTGTAGTGTCTGCAGTGAGGACAGCTAGAGTGTACTGTCTGCAGTGAGGTCAGCTAGAGTGTAGTGTCTGCAGTGAGGTCAGCTAGAGTGTAATGTCTGCAGTGAGGTCAGCTAGAGTGTAGTGTCTGCAGTGAGATCAGCTAGATTGTAGTGTCTGCAGTGAGGTAGTGAGCAGCCTGGTGCTGCACAGGAAAAAGCAAAGCTACACTGAGCCTTATGGGCGAGTATGGAATGATAGCAAAGCCCCACAAGCTGAAGCGGATTAATCGAGCGTCCGCATGATTAGGGGATCCGCTGCAGCTCTGTGTCCTCCTACTTTCGCTCTACGAGTTACCACTAAATTGGAAAGTCTACTTAAATACGGTCAGGTTGTGAAGTGCTGGTGCAATAACGGACTGTTTATGTTTGCTTTTTGCTGCCCCCGGATATGGGAGAAAAGACTTCTGGACTCTTTCAACCCGGTAACTTTACTTGTAGTTGGCCAGTATACAGCTTGAACCTGTTGTGCTTGTTGAAGACAGCGAGAAGCCGATCCGGCAGCTTAAAATCACGGCTTTATTAAGATATATTAGAATTCCAACAGGAAAAACATACAAAGGTGTAACCACTGACGCGCTTCAGGCTGCCACAGCCGCTCTTAGCCATAGCATTTGCCATGCAGGGTAAAAAGTGATGTATTTTTTTTTAAACAAAACAGGGCAAAGTGTACAATTTATTTATTTTTAACCTTTTTTATGTCACGGTAGAGGATCTGAACCTAGGATGCTGAGATCACACTGATAATACACTGCAGTACTTCAGTACTGCAATGCATTATTACTAATCATAACAATCACAGACCATGGCAGACCCGGATCCCATTTTCTGGTTGCCATGACAACCCATCGGCGATTACATGGCAGAGGGCCTTTGACATCACAGATGGAGTGCCCTTCTGTGAACTCCTTACATGCCACGATCTATATTGATTGCGGCATGTAAAGGTTTCACAGCAGGGATCAGTGTTCTCACCAATCCTCACTGTTGCTGAGAAAGGTCACAAGCAGCTCTCGTTGTGGATGGCACCGGCTCAGCTTCAGAGCCCTCCCCATTTATAGGGCATAACTGTACGCCAATCCGTGGGAACTGCTTCCCACCTAAGGCGTACATTTACACCCTGGGGTTGGAATAGGGTAAAGCAGGAACTCTGGTGTCATTAACTGCATAACTGCTGGGACCCCCACCGATCACCAGAACAGGGGTCCCATGTCCTCGCAGAGACTGGCAAAATGAATACAGTGGCAGCTCGCATGCTCAGCCAAAAATTGGAGTCCCAAAAATAGTTCAAGCACTCAGCAATCTCCAGCGCTGTCAAAAAATGACCAGAGTGTTGGCCAAGCATGCCACCTGCCGCTCCGTTCATTTTGCCAGTCTCTCGGAGAACATGGGACCCCTGTTGTGGTCATCAGTTGGGGGGCCCAGTGCTTTGAACCCCACCAATCAGTTGGTTATCTCCCATCTTGGAGATAACTTCATGTCACTGGAGTAACCCTTTCATATCCTAGTCGAATTGAACTTTATGGGCTTAGTCACACTTTGCGGTTATTGCGGGTTTAGGTCGATTTTCTAAAACAGATGCAAAAATAGCACATTTCAGCTGTGATTGTTGGAAAATTTGAGCAAAAAAAGTGCAAAAATGGCGCCGGCTGTGTGGATAAAGGCTCCCACTACCGACAGTATGTGCAGCATGTGCTTCACTACAGCCTAGATTGTTATTTCATAATAGACTATTCCAAAAACATCGGTGGAGCAGACAAAGGTGTTTTATTCGTCTACGCTATTTTCCATGCTGTGACACATTAAAGTCAAACTGCTGGATGCGTCCGGTGAAAGACGGCAGAAAAGAATGGGAGTTCTGGCGGAAGATCACAGTCGCTTTTAAACAAATAGAAATCCTGGCCGGATCTCCGAGCCAAATCCTTTGTAGCGATAATGGGTCGCTGTTAGCATTAGAATCTGGGCTTCTAAACCTCATCACACAACATGGCAGGAGGCTACAATGTGGCGTAACAAACAGCGACATCAAGACCAGCGCTCCTGACAGACCCTACTCAGGAACTTCCAGAAGCCGGAAGAAAAAACTCCCCGACTCTTTTCATTTAACTTCTGCGGTGACTGTATTTATACGGTTCCCGCTGCCAGAAATCGATGCACATTAAGCGCTGAGGTGGAACAAGAACATTTCAAAGAGGTCTCTGCGAATTCTCCGGCTACAATGGAAGGTTAATGCAGGTAGCTGAACGTCTAGGAAGCTAAGAAGTCAGCAGTAAAGAAGGCAGCTTGCAACTTTTTCTTCCATTTGTGCATCGGTCCGAGAAATCCTGCCTATCCAACTTTTTTCTACGCGCCGGAATGTATTTAGGATTAGTTATAGTTTGGGTAAATACAAAAAAATGTGCTTTTTACATGTGTGATATAGTAACATAGTAACAAAGTATGTAAGGCCAAATGAAGACAATGTCCATCTAGTCCAGCCTGTTTATCCTCCTATGTTGTTGATCCAGAGGAAGGCAAAAAACCCCAGGAGGCAGGAGCCAATTAGCCCTTTTGGGGGAAATTTCCTTCCCGACTCCCTAATGGCAATCAGACTGTTCCCTGGATCAACCCCTAATAGTTCCTACCCGCCTGTATATCCGGATTACCAAATAACCCAAGATTTATATCCTGTAATAGCCTTCCCCTCCAGAAAGACATCTAGCCCCCTTTTAAAGTCCTCTATGGGTTTTGCCATCACCACGTCCTCAGGCAGAGAGTTCCACAGTCTAACTGCTCTTACAGTAAAGAACCCCCTTCTGTGTTGGCGATGAAACCTGCTTTCTTCTAGACGTAGCGGATGCCCTCTTGTTACCGATGTAGTCCTGGGTAAAAACAGATCATGGGAGAGATCCTTGTATCGTCCCCTCATGTATTTATACATAGTTATTTGATCACCCCTTAGCCGTCTTTTTTCCAGAGTAAATAATCCCAGTTTTGATGCCTCTCTGGGTATTCCAGTCCCATCATTCCATGTATTAGTTTAGTTGCTCTTCTTTGAACCTCCTCCAGTACTGTAACATCTTTCCTGAGCACCGGTGACCAGAACTGTACACAGTATTCCATGTGGGGCCTGACAAGTGCCTTATATAATGGAAGGATAATGTTCCCATCCCTCGCCCCTATACCTCTTTTACTGCACCACAAGACTTTATTAGCTTTTGCAGCAGCTGACTGGCATTGGTTACTCCAGTTTAGTCTAGAATCCACTAGTACCCCCAGGTCTTTTTCCATATCACTTTTCCCAGCTGTACCCCATTTAGTGTATATTTGTGACATCCGTTCCTCCTGCCCATGTGCAGAACCTTACATTTATCCACATTGAACTTCATTTGCCATTTTTCTGCCCAAGCCCCCAGCTTATCTCAGTCCGTTTGTAGCCGCACATTGTCCCCCGTTGTATTAATTATCTTGTATAATTTTGTGTCATCTGCAAATACTAATATATTACTGTGCAGCCCCTCTATCAGGTCATTGATAAATATATTGAACAGAATGGGGCCCGGTACTGAACCCTGTGGCACCCCGCTAGCGATGGTGGCCCAATCAGAGTACGAACCATTTATTACCACCCTCTGCTTTCTATCATTGAGCCAATTCTTTACCCAGATACACATGTTTTCACCCAATCCGAGCTGTCTGTCTCATTTTATATATCAGCCTATTATGTGGCACAGTGTCAAATGCTTTAGAGAAGTCCAGATATACGAGATCAATAGATTCTCCCAGGTCCAGCCTAGGGTTTACTTTATCGTAGAAGCTGATCGACCCTTCATGAACCCATGCTGGTGAGGAGTTATTCCCTTGTTCTCCTTGAGGTATTCTTCGGTGGCGTCTCTCAGAAATCCCTCCATTATTTTTCCAGTTACTGAAGTGAGACTTACCGGCCTGTAGTTACCAGGCTCACTTTTGGGCCCCCTTTTTGTAAATTGGAGCCACGTTGGCAACGCGCCAATCCAATGGTACAACCCCGGTCTTGATAGTATCCACAAATATTACGTACAGCGGCATAGCTATCACATCACTTAGTTCCCTTAGTATCCTTGGGTGTATTCCATCTGGGCCTACATAATAATAGAACATTCTAGCTGCTAGTATTTTACACTCAACTAAAAACTAACCAGATTTGCTTACATGTTTAGATATTAGGGGATATGGTCATATAGACATCATAGAGGGTAATCTACCACTCAGATGTCACGGATACTCTGGCACTAGGCCTTAAAGGGGTTGTCCAGGTGCAGTTTAAAAAAAATGACCCAGCCTTTTCAAAACAATAAAAGCAGGGGTACTTACCTGTCCTCTGCCCTACTGATGCAGTACAGCAGCCCCATAGTCTTGACAGTCTTTGGTTTATAATGGCTACCAACTGACCACTGCAGCCAGTCAGAGGCTGCAGCAATCAGATGCCATTTTGCTTTCATCACGGCTACCAGCATCTGGGTTTACCTGGCCAGATGATATTTTTCTGTAGCATTCATGCACTAAGTTGGAGTCTCAGGTGTAGCAGCCGCAGGTCTGGAGATTAGTCGGGGAAGAGCCAGGGGTCAGCAATGGGGAGTCTTTACTGTGGTACAAATGGAGGAGATGGGTAGCGTTGTCAGAAGGGAAACCAGAAGTCAGTAACAGGAGGTCTCAGTTGTGGTACAAATGGATTAGGCGGGTAGCATTGTCATAAGGGAAGCCAGAAAGCAGGAGGTCTCAGTTTAGATAGCAGAGGAGCAGACAGCAGTGGAGCTGATCAAGGCTTGTGAAGCACAATAATCACGACTTGAACAGTGGCAAGGTCAAGCTTTTATAGTTAGCCTAATTGCGAATTGGGAACACAGGATCATTGCTATGCTAGATGGCCTAATGGAGAGAGCTGCCAACTGCAGTGTAGGAGGTCGTGGGTTCAAGCCCTGCCATTTTCCTCCATTCAACAGCATCCTCCTGCTTTGCTGAAGCCTCCCTGTCAGCACCCCCATAACACAATAGCTTTCTTCTGCTAACATATTTATGTTATAATGCGAGATATCAGATAAAAGGCCTGGTACACGGCGCAAACCTCCAAAGGAATGACTTTATAGGTGAAGATAGTCTTTATTTCAATAAAAGCAGCAATAAAACATGTTTCAAGGCAACTGAGCCTCTTCATCAGTTACACTGATGAAAATGAAGTCCAGAGGGGGAAGGAAAGAAAGGGGAAGGAGAAGGGGCCATCGGTACAGAACCAGAACTGGTGGATATATCAATAATCATATAACAATCACTTAGGGGGAAAACATGAAATAAACTGCAAAGCCTTACAACCATGAGAGAACAATGAATAACACAAATAGTTGGGTCCATAGAGAGGATGAAATCAGACATGATAGTGTGCGCCGATGATACAGATATACAGGCTGAATTAAAACGGCATAAAGTAAAAAAATGCATTGTGAATGATAAGTGCGGATCTATCTGTAATGATGGAAGATGAAGGAATATATAGAATTAATATGAAGAATAGGAGCGTAAAGATCACAAGGAGCGAAGATGTTGGTGGTGAACATGTAATATATATATATATGCTGTGAAGATGTTGGTCGAGAACATATAAGATATATATATATACATATATACAGTGGGGGGAAAAGTATTTAGTCAGATCCCAATTGTACAAGTTCTCCTGTAATTGACATCATAGGTGGACCTCAACAATGAGAGACAACATCAGGAAACATCCAGAAAATCACATGGTCTGATTATTAACTAATTCATTTGCAAATTATGGTGGAAAATAAGTATTTGGTCAATAACAGAAGATCATCTCAGTACTTTGTTATACATCCTTTATTGGCAATGACAGAGGTCAGACGTTTTCTGTAAGTCCTCACAAGGTTGGCACACGCTGTTGCTGGTATGTTGGCCCATTCCTCCATGCAGATCTCCTCAGGAGCAGTGATGTTTTGGGGCTGTTGCTGGGCAACACGGACTTTCAACTGCCTCCAAAGGTTTTCTATAGGATTGAGATCTCGAGATTGGCTAGGCCACTCCAGGACCTTGAAATGCTTCTTAGGAAGCCACTCCTTCGTTGCCCTGGCGGTGTGCATGGGATCATTGTCATGCTGAAAGACCCAGCCACGTTTCATCTTCAGTGCCCTTGCTGATGGAAGGAGGTTTGCACTCAAAATCTCACGATACATGGCCCCATTCCTTCTTTCATGTATACAAATCAGTCGTCCTGGTAACAGCCCCAAAGCATGATGTTGGCACCCCCATGCTTCACAGTAGGTATGGTGTTCTTTGGATGCAATTCAGCATTCTTTCTCCTCCAAACACGACGAGTTGTGTTTCTGCCAAACAGTTCTACTTTGGTTTCATCTGACCATATGACATTCTCCCAGTACTCTTCTGGATCATCCAAATGCTCTCTAGCAAACTTCAGTCGGCCCCGGACATGTACTGGCTTAAGCAGGGGGACACGTCTGGCACTACAGGATCTGAGTCCCTGGCGGCGTAGTGTGTTACTGATGGTAGCCTTTGTTACGTTGGTCCCAGCTCTATGCAGGTCATTCACTAGGTTCCCCCGTGTGGTTCTGGGATTTTTGCTCACCATTCTTGTGATTATTTTGACCCCACGGGGTGAGATCTTGCGTGGAGCCCCAGATCGAGGGAAATCATCAGTGGTCTTGTATCTCTTCCATTTTCTAATTATTGCTCCCACAGTTGATTTCTTCACACCAAGCTCCTTGCCTATTGCAGATTCAGTCTTCCCAGTCTGGTGCAGGGCGACAATTTTCTTTCTGGAGTCCTTCGACAGCTCTTTGGTCTTCACCATGGTGGAGTTTGGAGTGTCACTGCTTGAGGTTGTGGACAGGTGTCGTTCAAACAGGTGCCCATTACTACAGGTAATGAGTGGAGGACAGAGGAGCCTCTTAAAGAAGAAGTTACAGGTCTGTGAGACCCAGAAATCCTGCTTGTTTGTAGGCGGCCAAATACTTATTTTCCACCATAAATTGCAAATAAATTCCTTAAAAATCAGACAATGTGATTTTCTGGAAGTTTTCTCATGTTGTCTCTCATTGTTGATGTCTACCTATGATGTCAATTACAGGAGAACTTGTACAATTGAGATCTGACTAAATACTTTCCCCCCCACTGTATATGCTGTGAAGATGTTGGTCGTGAACACAGTATAGCAAAGTATAATGAAGCTCAGGACACAGTAATCAGAATCCTAGTTATGCTGCGAAGAATATAATATGAATACTGCAATGAATAAATGTGCCAGTAGCCCCGGGTAGCACGGGTCAGATGCCCCAGTAGCCCCGGGTAGCACGGGTCAGATGCCCCAGTAGCCCCGGGTAGCACGGGTCAGATGCCCCCCCGCAGCATTATGCTGGTAAGTCCAACAATTACTGTTTTATCACATCCATCTATTAATCTGCCCGAACATCTCTGCCTCATATAGACACATGGTAGTTGTACTCATCCACGGTGTGTATTGCATGAGGCACGGCTCCCAGCGATACTGTCTATTGAGCTATCGGCATATATATTATATGTTCATCTTCACACCTTGTCATTTTTATACTCCGAACCTTCATATTAATTATTTTATATATTTCCTCTTCCATCATATATCCGCACTTATTCCCATTCCATCTTTTTAGTTCCCAGCCTGTATACATGTATCCTCGGCACACTATCATGCTCGGTTTCCTCCTCTCTGTGGACCCAACCATTTATTTCATGTTTTTATTCTTAGGTCACTCCCACACAGGCGTTTGTAAAAGTACTGCGTTCAACAGCGTTTTTAACGACGCCCCATCATTGCAGTAGGTGATTGCTGCGGTAAAAAGCGCTGCAACGCACTAAATAGAACAGACAGCGCTCTTCTGAGAAGTCGCATGGAGATCAGTGGAGGCTCAATACAGCGTTTCAAGTGCCCGCTAGAACTCTGTAAAGAGCGCCCGTCTGAGAGGCCTAACTGATTATCATATTACCTGATTCTGGTTCTTCTCCTTCCCTTTTCTTTCCTCCTCCCTCTGGACTTCATGTATATACAGTCCAGGGGGTCAAACACCGAGGGCTACATCAGCCTTATGATTGCCTTGTAATTGTAAGACTGTTTAGTAATAGTGACCCCCACTATGGCCCCAGTAGTAATAGAATTCCCCATGGTGTCCCCAGTAGTAATAGTGACCCCCATAGTAGCTGAAGTAATACAGTCCTCAAAAATGGCCCCAGTAGTAATACAGTCCCCCATACTACTTGTCAAGTAGTAATTGAGTCCTTCGTGGTGTCCGTAGTCTTAATTGTGTCCACTATAGTGGCCCAAGTAGTAATAATAATAATAATCTTTATTTGTATAGCGCCAACATATTCCGCAGCGCTTACATAGACAGGGGGGATACAGAAAGACAAAATACAAACATTACAGAACCACGGTTACATATAGTAATCAGTTGATGGAAACAATAGGGGTGAGGGTCCTGCTCCAACGAGCTTACATACTACAAGTAATGGGGTGATACAGAGGGTAAAGGGGCTGGAGATGTGCCCGGTATGGCGAGGTGGAGAGTGAGCGATGCTATACACATAGACAATGGTCAGACATTTAGCCGTGTGACGGCAGAAACGGTGTGACTGCAGGAGCGGTTTATGATGGCTAGCAGGGATTGCAGTCAGTAGGTCAGGGAGCATGTTATCAGGCGGAGTACAGAGAGGTTTGTTTAGGGAATGTGGTATGCCTCCCTGAAGAGGTGCGTTTTTAGAGCACGCCTGAAGTTCTGCGAGTCCTGGATTGCTCGGGTAGCCTTTAGTAGTGCGTTCCAGAGGACCGGTGCTGCTCTGGAGAAGTCTTGGAGGCGGGAATGAGAAGTTCGAATTAAAGGGGCGCTCAGTCTGGTTTCATTAGCAGAGCGGAGAGCCCGGGCTGGTTGATGGATTGAGATGAGGGAGGCGATATAGGGTGGCGCTGTACTGTGGAGGGCTTTGTGGATGAAGGTAGCGAGTTTGAATTGAATTCTGTATTTAACGGGCAGCCAGTGCAGTGACCGGCACAGGACAGAGGCGTCCGAGTAGCGGCTGGACAGGAAGATGAGCCTGGCTGCCGCATTCAGGATGGACTGGAGAGGGTAGAGTCTGGTGCAGGGGAGGCCGATCAGCAACGAGTTGCAATAATCGAGCCGGGAGTGGATGAGGGCGACAATAAGCGTTTTTAACATCTCCACAGTGAGAAAAGAGCGGATTCTTGCAATGTTCTTGAGGTGCAGCTGACATGTTCGGGCCAGAGATTGGATGTAGGGGGCAAAAGAGAGATCAGAGTCAAATATGACCCCAAGGCAGCGGGCGTGTTTTCTAGGAGTTATGGTGGTGCCACACACTGAGATGGAGATGTCAGGATGAGGTCGGTTAGTGGAGGGTGGAAATACCAGTAAGTCAGTTTTAGAGAGGTTTAGTTTTAGGTAGAGAGAGGACATGGTGTTAGAGACAGCGGACAGACAGTTAGTGATGTTTTGGAGGAAGGGTGCAGAGATGTCACGGGAAGAGGTGTATAGCTGGGTGTCATCAGCGTACAGGTGGTATTTGAGGCCAAAACTCCTGATGGTTTGTCCAATAGGGGCTGTGTAGATAGAGAAGAGAAGGGGGCCAAGGACCGAGCCCTGGGGGACCCCAACAGCAAGGGGAAGAGGAGGGGAGGTAGAGCCAGCAAAGGAGACACTGAAAGAGCGGTCAGATAGGTAAGAGGAGAACCAGGAGAGGGCAGTGTCCTTTAGGCCAATGGAGCTTAGCATACTGAGGAGGAGTTTGTGGTCAACAGTGTCAAACGCTGCAGAAAGGTCGAGGAGGATCAGTAGGAAGTAATCGCCCCTCGATTTGGCTGTCAGTAGGTCATTGGATACCCTAGTAAGGGCAGTTTCTGTCGAGTGTTGAGGTCGGAAGCCAGACTGTAGGGGGTCTAGGAGAGAGTTCTCTGATAAATAGCTTACAAGGCGGGAGTAAACTAGGCGTTCTAGTAGTTTGGAGATGAAGGGGAGGTTTGAGATGGGTCTGTAGTTGGCAGCATCAGTCGCGTCCAGAGTCGGTTTCTTTAGCAGTGGGGATATGATAGCGTGTTTGAAAGAACACCACATAGTGCCCCCACAGTGTCCCCAGTAGTAATAGTGCCCCCACAATGTCCCCAGTAGTAATAGAGTCCCCCGTAGTGGCCCCAATAGTAATAGAGTCCCCCGTTGTGGCCACAATAGTAATTGTGTCCCCCATAGTGGCCGCGTAATAATAGTGACCCCAGTAGTAATAGTGACCCTAGTAGTAGTAGCGACCTCCCCATGGGCTTCTGGCTGGGCAGCATCTCTACAGGTTTTCCACTCACTCAGCCTGCAACTCCGGTCCGGTGGCGGCGGCAGCCACTGCATAGTCTGTTACCGCTGACCTCTTCCCTCAGCGTCTGTGCTGCATACAAGACGGCACACAGACACCAGGGGAAGAGGTCAGTAGTCACAGACTCTGCAGTGCCAGCGCCGGAACGCTGCTGCGGGCTGCCTGAGTAGAATGCCTGTTAGGTTGCTACATGGCTGGTGGGCCACATGAAATGAGGTAACGGAGCGGATTCGGCCCGCGGGTCTTATATATGTGTGATATGGTCTGCTATCCCGTAACTGATGAAGAGGCTCCTTTACCTTGAAATTGCTGGTTTTATTTACATAAAGCCTGTCTTCACCTATTTTCTATAAGGACTTTCCTTTGGAGGTTCGCACGGTGCAGCAGGTCTGGTATCCAGTATCTCACATTATATCCCACACCCTCCTTGGGTCGGGCGGCTACCTAGCTGGGAGCGCCTGCATTTCATCTTTACCTACCTCTCTTGCCTCGGGCACATACCTGGGCTTGCTCCACGTCCTTTCTACTTGGCTTATATTTATGTTATAAGCTTGGTCGTGGTGCTGCAATTATGCTATGAGCTTGGATCTGGTATTGTATCTATGCACTGAGGTTTGTTTGTGCTGAAACTAAGTACTGAGTTTGGTTCTAGTGTTGTATTTATATTCTGAGCTTGGTTCTGTTTACATATGTATGTTCTGAGCTTGGTTTGGGTGTCATATTGATGTTCTGAGCTTGGTTCTGGTGAAGTGTTTATGTATGGAGCTTGGTTCTGGTGCTGTATTTATGTATAGAATTATGTTCCAGTGCTGTACTTATTTACTGAGCTTGGTTCTGTTGCTGAATTTATGCACTGACCTTGGTTCTGGTGGTATATTTATGTGATGACCTTGGTTCTGGTGCTGTAATTGTGTTCTGAGCTTGGTTCTGGTGCTGTATTTGCCTGTTCTGGCATTATAGTTATGAACTGAGCAAAAAATAAATCTCTGGGCAGTGGGGCAACCTTAAGGGGTGCAAGTAAATTGATTCAGAGCCAAGAATAAAACTTGATTTCTCCTTTTCCAGCAACGCATTTCAGGTTCCAGGAAAGGGTTTTACCCCCAAACACATCATTGCTGGACATAAAAGGAGAACCCAAGTCTGATTCTTGGCTGTGACTCACGCTTATTGCACTCTTAAGGCGCTGCCACCACCCAGGGTTGTGTTGGCATGTAAGGAGCAATGGTTGTTCTGCAGCACCGCGATCACGTGGTCATATCAACGCATGGCGACATCTGGTGGGGGGGGGTGTTCTTTGGTGTCTCTGATTTCTTCTTGCTCTGTGAAAGAGCATCAGTCACGAGACGGCGCAGTGCATTTCAGCACACGTTTTTGGAAATGCCAAGAGAAGTTGTTGTGTCAGTCTGCAGCAGGTAAAGGCCCCTAATCCTTGTGTTGGAGAAGCCCTCTATATAAAGGATGAAGCCTGAGCCCTCTCATCCAATCAAAAGGTCTGAAAGCGATCACGTGACGGTTGGAGTTTGCCCATAAAAGCCATTGATGTTGAGAGCTGGCATCTGACTGGTTGCCATGGGCACCCCTATTCCTGTGTGATGTAATAAATCTCGCGCCGCGCGTCGCACATAGGGTTAAATGTAATAAGATCATGGATGGGGAATGTGAGAAGGGACGATGTCCAGTGGCAGCGGTCATCATGACTAATACGCGGTCCCCTGTTCTCTTTCAGGTCCTCTTTCAGCTCACACGTCCTGCGGCCGCATTCGATTAGTGATGACATGGAAATGTCGTTATTGTAAACTGTTGTCTGTTTATATTAACCCCTTAGTGACCGGCCTCTTTTTTGCTTTATAGACCAAGCGATTGGAAGAGCCATGCTGACAGCCGGATGAGGGCCCGGTTTTGGGACAAGTTGTATTTGTTATTGGCGGCACTCCGGGGGCCACATGATGTGTCGGAGAACTTTTATTACATTTTGTTTTGGCGGAAATGGAAAAACCCCTCAGAAATTCCACCATTGTTTTTGGTGTTTGTTCTCACGGCGTTCACCATTGCAGCCTGTATATATAGGACATTGTGATGAGATATTGGTAGGAAACGCAGTGTATTCACCCACCATCAGTAATCCTATGTGCCGGGTAAGTACGTGCCGGGTAAGCACGGGCCGGGTAAGTACGGGCCGGGTAAGCACGGGCCGGGTAAGCACGGGCTGGGTAAGCACGGGTCGGGTAAGTACGTGCCGGGTAAGTACGGGCCGGGTAAGTACGTGCCGGGTAAGTACGGGCCGGGTAAGCATGGGCCGGGTAAGCACGGGCGGGGTAAGCACGGGCCGGGTAAGTACGGGCCGGGTAAGTACGGGCCGGGTAAGTACATGCCGGGTAAGTACGTGCCGGGTAAGTACGGGTCGGGTAAGCACGGGTTGGGTAAGCACGGGTTGGGTAAGCACGGGCCGGGTAAGCACAATGATGACTGATTACTAAATTCGCGGCCGGAGCGACAACACGAAGCACTTACTGCGATTAAACCGAACGAACCTTCGTGTAGAATTTTTTTAGCCAGGGGCATAGCAAAACATTACTGGGCCCGGGGGCAAAAGTTCAGCTTGGCCCCCCACCTCCCCTTATTGCAGGCAGCCGGAGGCCAGCAGCTCAGGTCCCCGTGGGAACAGACAAGAGAAAGTTAAAATATTTTCATGTAAAAAAAAACATTTATACAAAAAGCGACCATTCACATTAGAGACCGACTCTACACAGGCACTCTGAAGACTGTATAAAGTGATCACCATACCGGTATGACCAGATTTCTCTTTCAGTCCAGACTGCCATGACAACTTCTCCCAGCCATAACTTGTCTATGCAGAAATTGACATACAGACGTCTTTGGCTCCTTGCTTTTCCAGCATCCTCCCGACGTTGTCCACAACTCTGCACAATCTCCTCATTCGTTGTGCCTCAGACTGTAATCACACAGCAAGAAGCACTTTTCCCCTTCTCGTAGTAACGGTGCCCTCTTTTATGTCCCCATCAGTAATACTGCTCCCCTTCATGCCCCTATCTCTATTAATGCATCCCCATTATGCCACATTTGTACTAATTCCCCACCTTATGCCGCTTCTATAATAATGGATCCACCATCTGTAATAATATGCCCACTTTTGGTCTCATTTGTTATAATGTGCCCACTTTTGGCCCCATTTGTTATAATGTGCCCACTTTTGGCCCCATTTGTTATAATGTGCCCACTTTTGGCCCCATCTGTAAACATGCCTCTTATTTGATGTAAAACGATAAACTGCAATACTCGCCTCTCGTTTCTCCCGTTTATTTATTCATCCTCCATCTCTCCAATCTGTGGCCCTAGACGCTTTAGCGGTCACCTGAGGCCCCGAACGGCGGACCCCTGTCCATCAATTACTGATGAGCTACTCAGGGGATAGGTCATATATATATGTATGTATGTATATGGATAGACTGATGAAGTACTAATGAAAACCATTTTCCATTTTTCTAATCTGCTTTTATTTTGTGATTGTGGGTTTTTTGTTTCATTGTCTGCACATGACTACAGGGGCGGCCATCTTGTCTGAGCTGCAGTTAACAGTATTTAGAGATATGCTTTACAGCAGCCTCATGGGCCACAGTCACAGTGGACAGCAGGGAAGTCAGGGGACCTATTGGCTTCTATGAGAGACTGTGTAGGCATGCCCTGTGACCTGTGCATGGAGGGGGAGGAGATGAGCTGTGACATCACCTATATACTTCTATGGGAAAGTCCTTTGGGTATGTTATATGCAGGGAGGGGGAGGAGCTGAGCTGTGACAATCACCTATTGACTTTTATCAGAAAGTGTTATGGGCATGCTCTTTGACCTGTGCAGGGAGGGAAAGGAGGTGAGCTGTGAACAACATCTATTGACTTAGGAGAGTGTTGTGCGCATGCTCTGTGACCTGTGCAGGGAGGGGGAAGAGGAGAGCTGTGACCATCACCTATTATGCTGAAAACATGCTCTGTGACCTGTGCAGGGAAGGAGAGGACATGAGCTGTGACCATCAACTTCTATGGGAGGGTGTTGTGGTCATGCTCAGGCATGGAGAGGGAAGAGGAGGAGGTGAGCTGTGACATCACCTATTGTGAATGGTGGTTCTGTGTTATCTACATATAGGTGTCTCCTCCCAGTGTAATCCTGCCTGTGATGATAAGGAGCTGAAGGCTGAGACGTTTTCTCTACAGTACAGGAAGGGGGCAGACTATTATTAGGCTTAGTGGTCAGTGTGCAGGGAGGGGGAGGAGGTGAACTGTGACCTTCACCTATTCTGAATGGTGGATCCTGTGTTATGTATATATAGGTGTCACCTCTCAATGTAATCTTCTGATGACACATTCCCTTTAATATAAAGAGAAAACATGTAAAATCCTCTTTACTATCACAGAAAAAGCAATAGCTGCAAATCAATGATAATCTGTAACAATTACGGTGGCTTACACCTACACAGGTGCGGCCCCATGAAGAGTAACTAACTTTCCACGCACTCCTCGTCTTCGCATGTCGACTGTAAAGGAAACACTGCAGTTATTTAAAGCTCCGTCCTTGATCAGCTGGAATAATCCGCTCTGCGCTTCTACAGGGGATTTACGACGGGGGCCGCATACCGCACACTGGTGCTCCAGCAGGTGAGACGCACTCCACAAAGAGAACATTATGCATTTAGCAGATGGGAAGGAGTCCTTTGAAAATCCAGCATCCTGTTATTTCAGCCACCGCGCTCTCCTCAGAAGGACTTGCGTACGAGCGGCTCTCCGTCAGATCAACGCAGTGAGAAAATGATCATCCAGCCAATTCCCTGGTGCATCCCTGGCACAGCTGCATCATGGCGGGCAGCAATGTATGCCCTTACTATAGGCAGCGGTATAGCTTCCGGGCCCCAGTGCAAAATCTGTCCCCCAGTCCCCCAGCAGTTATGTCATGTGCATTTATTCTAAAGGACCCCCTTGGTAACCAGGATCCGAATATCACTGCAACGTCTGTCCTCCCTGCACATACCCAACTGCTATACAGGGTGTAGTGAAAAGGCCGGCTCTGGCGAGACCATTACTGGTGTTCTATAGTGATATAACAAGGGTGTACCTGAATAGGACCGCATGGATGTGCTGCGTGGCGGTATATGGAGCCAGCTTTTGACTTACAGCCAGTATAGGTGCATTTCCTATTGTTACTACTTGGTATTGTATTAAGTAGAGATGAGTGAGCGTACTCGTCCGAGCTTGATACTCGTTCGAGTATTAGCGTGTTCGAGATGCTCGTTACTCAAGATGAGTACCACGCGGTGTTCGAGTTACTTTCATTTTCTTCCCTGAGAAATTTGCGCGCTTTTCTGGACAATAGAAAGACAGGGAAGGCATTACAACTTCCCCCTGCGACGTTCAAGCCCTGTACCACCCCCCTGCAGTGAGTGGCTGGTGAGATCAGGAGTCACCCGAGTATTAAAATCTGCCCGCCCGCGGCTCGCCACAGATGCATTCTGACAGAGATCAGGGACAGTGCTGCTGATGCCGGAGCTGCTATAGGGAGAGCGTTAGGAGTTAGTGTAGGCTTCAAGAACCCCAACGGTCCTTCTTAGGCCATAGTCAGAAATCGCAGATCGCACCTATCTGCGATCTGCGATTCCTGTTCTCTTCTCTATATGCGCTCAATGGGGCCGGCGGCAGCAGCGCCGACCCCATTGAGAACATATAGAAGACAAATCATTCTTCTCTGCTACAGCTGTAACAGCTGTGGCAGAGAAGAACGATGTTTGCCCATTGAATTCAATGGAGCCGGCAATACAGCAGGTTCCACTGAAAGCAATGGGCTGCCGGCGTGCGCGGGATGAATTGTCGGGAAGGGCTTAAATATAGAAGCCCTTCCCTGCAATTCATCCAGAAATGTGTTAAAATAAGAAAAATATATATACTTACCTTGTCCCGGCAGACGGAGTTCAGCGCGGCCGGCCTGCAGGGGGTGTGAAGGGGGTGTGAGTCAGACCTGCCTCTGATTGGCTCAGGCTTTATTTTTACACATTTCTGGATGAATTGCAGGGAAGGTCTTCTATATTTAAGCCCTTCCCGACAATTCATCCCGCGCACGCCGGCAGCCCATTGCTTTCAGTGGAACCGGCTATAAGCATGTAACCCAGGAGAAGTGGCAGCGGAGTGTCATCCAGGCAGTGATTGTGCTTTGTTGGAGGTAGTGTGGTGCTTAGCTAAGGTATGCGTTGCTAATGATGGCTTTTCAGAAAAATTGTTGGTCTGGGGGGCCCACTCTTGCCGCTATTGTGGCTTAATAGTGGGACCTGGGAACTTGAGATGCAGCCCAACACGTAGCCCCTCGCCTGCCCTATACGTTGCTGTGTCGTTCCCATCACTTTCTTGAATTGCCCAGATTTTCACAAATGAAAACCTTAGCGAGCATCGGCGAAATACAAAAATGCTCGAGTCGCCCATTGACTTCAATAGGGTTCGTTACTCGAAACGAACCCTCGAGCATTGCGGAAATTTCGTCCCGAGTAATGAGCACCCGAGCATTTCGGTGCTCGCTCATCTCTAGTATTAGGTCAATGTTGTGATGTATGGATCCGTAATTCAGCCCCATAATTGGTGTATGCTGCGCCCTTGTGCACCTACTATTTTATATCATTTCCATATGAATCTCTGAGATACTTCCGTTGCACGCTGTTATGGACGTATGCCGGTAGAGAGTTGGTGATTTATTCGTGAGAAAGTGTCCGGGACCAGAGATCCACAGATAACTTGGCCTGTGTAAGTCACTCTGTCCTCCGGTGTTTTCTCCCAATCACACCACACGTTCTCCTGCACTACCTATTTTGCCAATGGATGTCAAGTGTGGACTGTATTGGATTTTACTGGAAGGAAGGAACGGTGGTGACAGCCGTGACAAAGTGGATTAAGGTAAACCCTTCGTAGGCTAACCTGATTTAATAACCTGCTCTTGGCCCCGTGGACGTGTCCCTGGTTATCCTCCAGGTAGGAGATGGTAGAGCCACCGTAACAAGGCCTACATCTACACCCAGCTGTCTCCCAGGCTGGGGCTCGCTCCTTGGACGCTGCAGAGCAGAGCTATCGGTGATGAGCCGGAGATGCAGGAGTTGGTGATGCTGCTGTCGATTTCTGTTTTACCAGCTGCCCGGAGCCTTGTAAGAAACCTTTCATCCAGCCTGGAGACCTAGTCCCAGCTAGGAAAAGGTCCCCTCCAACCTCTGTTTTCTTGGAAGCAAAAAACAGTTGCCTACTACTTTGAAGGACATCCGCCAGCTCACAAGGAAGCCCTTCTTTGTGCCTTGGATCATCATTCATCGGGACAACTTTGAGGCTAGAGCTGCTGTCCCTCCAGGGTTGCATTCCCATGTACGGGACTTTGAGGACCCGGGAGTACAGCTCTATTTCAGTGCCCGGATGCAACCAGCACCACCATTGGAATTACACCGTCCCCTGAGTGGACCAACCTTGGCGTGTACTAATGTGGAGGACTCCAGCACTGTATCTAAATTGACTATCATACGGCACCAGCAGGACAGACACTGTGTTGAGCCACGGTCCCCTGAACGAGGTCTGGAGGTAAGGCTTAAGGACCCAGATAGTCCGTCTTCCCTGGCATCGCTAGAAACCAGTTCATGGTCTAGTATGCCAATGCCCACTGTCTGTACTACTGACTCAGAATCTGAAGATCCCGTGGGACCACCTGTCCCTACCAGAAGAACTTGGTGTTAAAATGAGACTCCCTTATAAGAGTGACTTTGTTATACTTCATTTATTTATATATATTTCAGGACTTTATGTTTGTTTTGCCATTTAACATTTTTTAAAGTTTTCTTTATAAATACCTAATTTTTTATGGGTTTATCATAAAGTTTAATGTAACGTTACAATGTTTAAGGTATTGTGCAGGAGGAAAAGTTAAATTGTTTGCACTTAGGAATGTATAATCGTTTAGAGTACGTGTGTGTGTGCGTGTGTGAGACATTCATTCTAGACGCTACCCTACTAATTACAAAATGCTCCAGCGTCATTCTGTGATTCTTATCTATTTCAGGGAATACAGCCTCGTTAGCATTTTTTTTCTTTTAAGTCAGCTTGGCTGGGGGTATATACTTCAGGTTACCACCCCGCACAAGATCTTTGGGAAGTGATGGTCATTCCACTTACCCTTCATTTTTTCTAACCTACCAATATCCCTTTTCTATTTTGTATGCAGTTACAGTGATATATCTCTTACTTTTGTCTTTGGGGAGAAGAATTATGTAAGTGCCCCATAATTTATGTTAGTGCAACCTGGATTATGTCCAGCCTAACAAACAGTATGGCCATACCAATATTCTCTTACATGCTGTCATAAAATTACACTGCATATAAAAAGTGATGTCTTAAAGTAGTCAATGTACACTTGGATGTGTTAAGCTTCAAATAGCAATCGAAGGGGGAAGTCGTGTTTACAAGTTTCACCTTGGACACTTCATGATTGAGTAGATGTCCTAAAAGTGTTAACAGGTAGAATGCTGAGAAAATTTCTACTTCGGAAACTACACTCTGAGTCACTAGTGTCAGCTTTTTCTTAAGTAGGGGGGAGCTGTAGTGTACAGAAGTGCTTGTGTGGAAGCTTCTGGATGTTTCTGAATGGTCTATTTAGTCTTGTGCTTCTGTGTATGGTCAATGTTTTCCATGTGAGTAAATATGACGTGTATTGCATAGCTGCAGCACTGAATGGGGTTACTGTCTGGTTATGTCTGGAAAAGTATCTCTTTGTTTGTCATGTGACCTTGTTTTATATATACTGATGCAAGCTACATGAGCATGGGCATTCCTGCCAGCCAGCCTGTCTGTCTTCGGTGGTCTTTCCTATCTGTTGTGTAGAGAGCAGCTGCTCTGCACACAGACACCTTTAGTCTGTGTGTAGTGGATATGGAAGAGGCAGAGAGGATAGAAGCCGTGTGATGTGAAATCCCTTCTTCTTCCCTGTATGGAGGAGTAGGCGAGTGAAAAGCCACAGGAAGTGCGAGTTCCCGCTGTGCAGCATTGGGTGCAAGTCTACTACTCTGTGTGTGCCAGTAGAGAGTCGGTGACGTGTTCTTGAGAAAGTGTCCGGGACCAGAGAACCACAGATAACTTGGCCTGTGTAAGTCACTCTGTCCTCCCGTGTTTCCTCCCTGTCACACCACGTGTTCTCCTGCACTACATAGTCTACCAGTGGATGTCGAGTGTGGACTGTATTAAATTTCACTGCAAGTTGTGTGTAAGTAAATGGCTTTACCAACTGTTCCCAATTTTGCCTTTAAACCTTATCCCTGCGTGTGTGGACTCTTTATCCTGGCATCGAGAGATCACCATGGAGGAAGGAATGGTGGCGTCACCCGTGACAAAGTGGACTACAGTAAACCCTCCACAGGTTAACCTAATTCAATAGCATGCTTTCGGTCCCTTAGACGTGTCCCTGGTTCCCCTTCAGGTGGGAGACAGTAGAGCCACCGTGACATGGCCTACATCTACACCCCGCTGTCTACTAGGCTGGGGCCCGCTCCTCAGACGCTGCATGTGTACAGAATTTGCACATGCAATATGCAGGGACTAGAACCAATTGATTTCAGTGGCTTTGTTCACATATGCGTTTTTTGCATGCACTTTACTGTTGTGCAAAAAAAATTGTATGTTCTATTTTCATACATATCAACTGAACTTAATTGCCCATTGAAATAAATGGGAGCATACTTGTGTGTTTTTTTTGCAAACAGGGCGTCTGCACAAAAAAATACAGTTCAATAAGCACATACGCATGCAAAAACGCAATGCCTATGGCGCAAATGTGTGTGTAAATACACTTACATCCGTGTAAAGCCAGATGTAAACTGGAGTACACTGGAGCAAAGTGCAGCAAATTTAGGCAGCCTGCACACGGGCGGACGGGATTTCCGCCATTGAAAGCCTGCATAGGAGTGCATTACAATACGCACTCCTATGCAGACGGCCGCGGTTTAGCCGCGCGAAATCTCGCGCGGCAAACAAACCGCGGCATGTCCTATTTTTGTGCAGGGCTCGCAGAGCCTTGCACAGAAACGTCACTCACCCGGCCGCCGGCTCCGGTCTGCGCATGCGCCGGCTGCTCGGCAGCCGGCACATGAAAGAGCCGGGGCCGCCGGGCGCGGGTGAGTACGCGCTCGTCTCTGCAGGCGCTCGGGTCAGGTCCCGCGGCGAGAATTCTCGCCGCCGGATCCGACCCTCTCGTCTGCAGGCGGCCTTATTCAGAAGTGCATGCCCGTTGTGACGCTCCAAGGGGTTTAAACACCAGGCAAACAACAAAAGTCTGTTTGTGTTTGTTTATTCACACGAGAGATTATAACTAGAGATGAGCGAGCGTACTCGGAAAAGCACTACTCGCTCGAGTAATTTGCTTTATCCGAGTATCGCTGTGCTCGTCCCTGAAGATTCGGGTGCCGGCACGGAGCGGGGAGCTGCAGGGGAGAGCGGGGAGGAACGGAGGTAAGATCTTCCTCTCCCTCTCTCCCACCCGCTCTCCCCTGCTCCCCGCTGCGACTCACCTGTCAGCCGGCACCCGAATCTTCAGGGACGAGCACAGCGATACTCGGATAAAGCCAATTACTCGAGCGAGTAGTGCTTTTCTGAGTACGCTCGCTCATCTCTAATTATAACATGAACAGCTGGCATCCCAGTAAAAGTGGAAAAAATCAAAAGTCCTTCGTGTTCAATGCAGTAAGTAGTATGAACATCTGAATCTCCTTTTTATCCATAGCAATAAACAATACAACAGGGGTAGTTCTGGTTCAGGCAGCTTTTACCAGCTTGAAGTGGAGCCTCCTTGCTAGCAACCTCCTAGTAGACTTCCTCTAGTCAGTAGTGGCAGGGACAGGGATCTCATCAGCCTCCTGGGAAGACAAGCTCCTGTTTTAATCTTCCACAGTGCACATGTCTGACTGACGCACGCACGCACGCACGCACGCACGCACGCACGCACGCACGCACGCACGCACGCACGCACGCACGCACGCACGCACGCACGCACCTCACTCTGCTCTGCAGACTGACTCCTTTTATATCCAGCAGGTGCCTGAGCTCCACCTGGTTCCCTGGCTCAGGTGAAAACCTGTACTGGAGAGAGGATGCGAGTTGAGCAACCTCTGCGACACATACCTTCCATCCCAGTTTTTTTTTGCCATTTTCTAGTATAAATTGTCAACCTGTTCACTTTTATACCAAGTTTAGAAAGTGTCAAGAGGTGAGAAAAATTCCAAATAATAGACCGAATACAGCATGCTATAAAGGTGTTACAAATGTGATGATGATCCTCTGAAAACATAATGGACCATAACATGATAGCAGCTCCTTTGTGATGCCCCCTTCTGTTCCAAATTATGTTCTCCTTTCTGCATCTATCAATCAAAGGACAACGCTTCCTGTCTCAACCACCCGCTCTAGACTTCTAACAGAACTAATTGTTATGGTCACAGGTAATAATTTACATGGGGGCTCTGAGAGTGAACACAGGCAGGGAGGCTCCACCCATGAAGAGAACAAGGAAGGATGGTCAAACCCATGAATATAAAAGGGGAGGGAGGCTCCACCCATAAATAGGACAGAACAAAGAGACTCCATGCATGAATAGAACAGGGCAGGGAGGCTCCACCCATGAAGAGAACAGGACAGAGAGACTCCAGGCATGAATAGAAGAGGGCAGGGAGACTCCACCCACTAGTAGAACAGAGAAGGGAGACTCCACTCAGGAAAAGAACAAGCAAGAAGGCTAGACCCATGGATATATAAAGAGCAGGAAGGCTTCACCCATGAATATAACAGGGCAGAGGGACTCCACCCATGAATATAACAGGGCAGAGAGACTTCACCCATGAATATAACAGGGCAGAGAGACTTCAACCATTAGTAGAACAGAGCAGGGAGACTCCACACAGGAAGAGAACAAGGCAAGAAGACTAGACCCATGGATATATAAAGAGCAGGGAGGCTCCACCAATGAATATAACAGGGCAGAGAGACTCCACCAATGAATATAACAGGGCAGAGAGACTCCACCCATGAATATAAGAGGGCAGGGAGACTCCACCCATGAATATAACAGGGCAGAGAGACTCAACCAATGAATATAACAGGGCAGAGAGACTCCACCCATGAATATAAGAGGGCAGGGAGACTCCACCCATGAATATAACAAGGCAGAGAGACTCCACCAATGAATATAACAGGACAGAGAGACTCCACCAATGAATATAACAGGACAGAGAGACTCCACCAATGAATATAACAGGACAGAGAGACTCCACCAATGAATATAACAGGGCAGAGAGACTCCACCCATGAATATAACAAGGCAGAGAGACTCCACCAATGAATATAACAAGGCAGATAGACTCCACCAATGAATATAACGAGGCACAGAGACTCCACCAATGAATATGACAGGGCAGAGAGACTCCACCAATGAATATAACAGGGCAGAGAGACTCCACCAATGAATATAACAAGACAGAGAGACTCCACCAATGAATATAACAGGGCAGAGAGACTCCACCAATGAATATCACAGGGCAGAGAGACTCCACCCATGAATATAACAGGGCAGAGAGTCTTCACCCATGAATATAACAGGGCACAGAGACTCCACCCATGAATATAACAGGGCAGAGAGACTCCACCCATGAATATAACAGGGCAGAGAGACTCCACCCATGAATATAACAAGGCAGAGAGACTCCACCCATGAATATAACAAGGCAGAGAGACTCCACTCATGAATATAACAGGGCAGAGAGACTCCACTCATGAATATAACAGGGCAGAGAGACTCCACCAATGAATATAACAAGGCAGAGAGACTCCACCCATGAATATAACAAGGCAGAGAGACTCCACCCATGAATATAACAGGGCAGAGAGACTCCATCCATGAATATAAGAGAGCAGGGAGACTCCACCCTTGAGTAGAACAGGGCAGGAAGACACCACACATGAAGAGAACAAGTCAAGAAGACTAGACCCATGAAAAGAAAAGGACAGGAAGGCTCTGCCCTTGGATATAATACAGCAGGGAGGCTAGACTCATCAATTTAGAACTAGTTATGGATGATGGCTTATAGTTCTGGGCTAAGTTGGGAGGGAATTTGCTTGAACTAGGAGATGGATTGCATATACAGTGAGTAAAAAAAAGTGTCAAGAGCAAAGTTTTATATTATATTAGTTAAGTAGGGTTGTTAATATACCCTCTTAAAGGGATCTTTTAGTTTACTAATGTCTAAAGGGGTTGTCTAGGATGTCAAGTGTTTTTTTGTATTGATGACCTATGCTCGGAATGGGTCATCAACAGATGAACGGCAGCGATCTGCTGCTCGGAGTGTCTACTGATCAGCTGATTCCCTATGCTGCTATCAGCATAGACATTGTAGGAATCAGACTGTGTTGTCCACAGTGCAGCAGCCTGGGTTGTTACTGCAGGCACACCTCCCATTGAATTCAATGGGAGGTGTGCCTGCAGTACCAAAGTGGGCTGTTGCTATGTTGCCATCACTATCTGCTTCCAGAACTGGTCACATTGATAGTGGCACTAGGAAATCAACTGAGCGGTTTGGATCCCAAGTGGTGGACCCCCACCATTCATCTTCATCAATACAAAAAAACACCCAAAGTCCTGGACAATCCCTTTAAGGATTAATAAACTAAAGCATCCCTTTAAACTTTGTGAAGTCATCTCTCCGCAGCCATATAACGCTGGGTCTGAGTGGCGGGATGGACTGGACTCTCATCTGTTTTGTCCGATACCAAACAGATTTTATTTGTTTTGCTGCCATAAAACCTTAAGAAACCGAACAAAAGGTCACGGAAGCAAATAAACGTCTTCAGATGTTTGTAGACGTCTTCCTCATGAATTACTATATGTACTCAGCTGCCGGGTTGTAGGAGCCATGTTTGCAGTTAGAGCTAATGTACACAGCTGAGATGTGTCTATTCAGCTTGTACAGCAGTGTGCAGAGGCCACACGGCCCCCTACTGTGGAGCTGCACAACCTCCATGTGCTGCCGTACAGGGTGACGAACATATAGAGATAATGGGGCATATTCATATGGGTTTCCACATATGCAAAAGTTGCAATTTTAACTTATGTGCTAAAATTGTGACTTTTTTTTTAAGTTCTCTGACAGGCCCCAACAAAAACTGGGTGGGGCCTAGTATCAAGGGGCGTGGTCTGTCACATTTCTTGATGTATGCCAGAAACTGGGGTGCATTATAGAAGAAGCCTACTCCAGGTTGGAGCTGAAGTACAATAGATATCTATCTCGCACACGGAGATGCCGCCAGATGCGAATAACGTATTAAGAGGCGCCCGCCGCTCTAAGTACCCCTGCCCAATTGTGTTCTAGGAGATATTTACTTGGATCTGCGGTTCATACACTGGTCCAACTACACATGGCACCCGCATTCTTGCCACAAATGTATTGACGGCTTCCCGATGTGCGCTGCACACGTATGACGCACGTTGAGTGTCTGTGTATGGAGTGGGCTCGGGTCACGGCAGTGTCAGCCATATTTGACAGCTGTCGTGATGAGTGTTCACATCTATTGTGTCTTTTTACCCTTTAAATGCCCTGATTGGCATTCGGGGGCTCTGAATGGCCTACAGGCAGTGTGATTGGGGGGTGCCGTTCGGTTGTCATGGCAGCCTGGGGCATTCTGACAGTCCCCAGAGCTGCCATGAGTGACTGCCTATCAAGGAATGCATGTAATAATAATAATCTTTATTTGTATAGCGCCAACTTATTCCGCAGTTCTTTCAGGCATGGATAAATGCAAACAATACAATACAATGTGAGGTACAATGAGTTCAAAACAATTGGGTGGGGGTGGTACAGGAGGTGCAAGGGGGGGGGGCGAGGCATGGGGAACACAGGCAGTAGGGGATTTCATGTGGAAATCAGTTATTAGAAAGCAAACGGGGTGGGGTGGTAAGGGAGTGCAGGGGTGGAGGTCGTATGTGATAGGCAGGGTGGAAGGTGTGGGGAGCCATAGAGAGGTCAGGAGATTTGGTATGCTTCCATGAAGAGGTGCGTTTTTAAGGCGCATCTGAAATTTCGTGCATCGGGAATTGTCCGGATGCCTTGGGGTAGAGCGTTCCAGAGGATGGGTGCTGCTCTGGTAAAGTCCTGGGTAGAGGGGTATTTAATCTGTTTGTGTCAGCGGGTCAGAGTGAGCGGGCTGGGTGGTGTACGGTCAGGAGGGAGGCGATGTATGGTGGCGCAGCGCCATGCAGAGCTTTGTGAGTGAGGTAGAGGAGTTTAAATTTAGTTCTGCAGTGGATGGGCAGCCAATGCAGCGACTGGCATAGTGCAGAGGCGTCTGAATAACGACTGGATAGAAAAATGAGTCTAGCTGCTGCATTTAGTATGGATTGGAGTGGAGCGAGTCTGGTGCGGGGAAGGCCGATGAGTAGCGAGTTGCAGTAGTCAAGCCGGGAGTGGATGAGGGCAACCACGAGCGTCTTTAGCGTGTCCGTGGTTAGGAACGGACGTATTTTAGCAATATTTCTGAGGTGCATGTGGCATGTTTGGGCCAGAGATTGGATATGGGGGGTAAAGTAGAGGTCAGAGTCCAGTGTGACCACAAGGCACCAGGCGTGCTGTCTGGGGGTTATGATGTTGCCAGACACTGGAATGGAGATGTTGATGGGAGGTCGGTTGGAAGGTGGAAAGACAAGGAGGGCAGTTTTAGAGAAGTTTAGTTTGAGAAAAAGGGAGGACATAGTGTTAGAGACAGTGGACAGACAGTCGGTGATATTTTGGAGGAATGGTCCAGAGATCTCACGAGAGGAGGTGTATAGTTGGGTGTCATCAGCGTAGAGATGGTATTGGAGACCGAATTTGTGGATGGTTTGTCCAATTGGGGTTGTATAGATAGAGAAGAGAAGGGACCAAGGCCCAAGTCCTGGGGGCCCCCGACAGTGAGAGGAAGTGGAGAGGAGATAGAACCATCAAAGGAGACACTGAAAGAGCGGTCAGAGAGGTAGGAGGAGAACCAGGAGAGAGCAGTGTCCTATAGACCAATAGAGCGGAGCATAGTGAGAAGGAGGTTATGGTCGACGGTGTCAAATGCAGCAGAGAGGTCAAGGAGCATTAGTAAGGAGTAGTCGCCCCTTGACTTTGCCATCATCAGGTCATTTGATACTTTTGTGACGGCAGTTTCGGTCGAGTGTGGAGAGCGGAAACCAGACTGGAGGGGGTTGAGGAATGAGTTGTCAGAGAGAAAGCGTGTGAGGCGGGAATAGACCAGGCGTTCTAGTAATTTAGAGATGAAGGGGAGGTTTGAGATGGGTCGGTAGTTGGCAGCATCAGTCGGGTCCAGAGTTGTTTTTTCTTAAGCAGAGGGGATATGATGAAGTGTTTAAATGAGGGGGGGAAAGTGCCAGAGGTTAGGGAGAGGTTGCAGATTGTGGCCAGGTGAGTAATGAGAGCTGGGGAAAGGGACCAGAGGAGGTGAGAAGGGAGAGGGTCACTAGCGCAGGTGGTGGGGCAGGCAGCGGAAAACAGTCTCGAGACTTCTTCCTCTGTTGTTGGTTCTAACATTGAAAGTGTGTAAGTGCTGGAGGCAGTGCTGAGGAAACTGGGATTGAGGCTAGTCATGCAGTTTTTGAAGATTTCTTTTTGGATGTTGTCGATTTTTTTCTTTGAAATAGGCAGCTAGTTCTCCAGCAGTCAGGTCTGTCACAGTGGCCTGTTCTTTGGGGCTTAGGAGTGAGTGGAAGGGCTCGAAGAGTTGTTTGGGGTTGTGGGATAGTGAGGAGACAAGGGATGTAAAATAAACTAGTTTGGCATGGTGAAGGGCTAGGTTACCTTTTAAGCATGAATGTGAAGTGGAGGAAGTCTGCCGGCACCTTTGATTTCCTCCACAGCAGTTTGGCGCACCTAGAGCACCGCCGGATGAAGCGCGTTTGGGACGTGAGCCAAGGTTGCCGTGGTCTGCAGTTGACGGCACGGGTGGTGCTGCTTTATCCAGGGCATGCCTGAGGGTGGTGTGGAAGTGTTCTGCTGCCAGCTTAGGGCAGGGGACAGGGAGGACCGAATGGTCTCGACGAACTGTTAGGTGCGGACAGACTTGAGGTTCCTAGAGGTGCGATAGATTGAAGGGTCAGAGGAGATGCTAGAATGTCTGATGGAGAAAGAGAGGAGGTTGTGATATGAGAGTGGAAGTGGGGAGTTAGTAAAGTGAGAGGCAGAGCAGAGATGGAGGAGGATTAAATTGAGAGTGTTGCAATATCTTTGAGTGGGGGAGTCAGAGATTAGTGATAAGCCAAGGGAGGAGGTAAGCGTTAAAAGCCGGGAAGCAGATGAGGAGCTGGGGTCGTTAGTAGGGATGTTAAAATCGCCGAGGATGAGGGTTGGGATTTCACAGAATAGGAAGTGAGGCAGCCTGGTGGCAACGTGGTCTAGGAACAGGCGGGTGGGACCTGCGGGCCGGTAAATAACTGCGACACACAGGAGCAGTGGCCGAAAGAGTCGCAGGGTGTGGACTTTGAATGACTGGAAGGTAAGCGAAGGAGCTGAGGGAATGACCTGGAAGGTACAGTTAGGTGAGAAGATGACGCCTACTCTCCCGCAGCACCTGTCGTGCAATCTGGGGGTGTGGGAGAACTGCAGGCCATCATAGGACAATGCAGCGGGGGGAGGTAGAATCGGAATGCTGTATCCAGGTTTCGGTGAGGACGAGCAAGTTCAAGTGTTTGGTGGTGAAAAGTTCATGCATAGATGGGAGTTTGCTGCATGAGGATTGGGAGTTCCATAGGGTGCATTTGAATGGGGAAGGGGTGGGGCATTTTGGTAGAGAGCAGTATGGTCTGGACCTGGGTTGGGGGATATGTCCCCTGCAGCTAGGAGTAGCAGGGTAGTGAGGGTGAGCACATGGCTAGGGGATTTGTGTGGGTGGCTGAGGTGTTTCTTGGTGGTATGGGGGGGTTGGAGGCGTCTAAGAAAGTTAAAAAGTGCATGGGAGCCATACATAGGTGAGGAGAGGAGGGAGGGGCTGATGTGGATGGAGTGTGTTGGGCCTGGGCGTTGGAAGAAAGTGTTAAGGCTTGAAAGGAGGATAGTGGTGGAGAGCAGTGCAAAGAGGAGAGTATTTTCCTCCAGGCTATGTACAGTTGTGGATGTTACCTGTCTCCTGCTCTGTCAGACTACGCTGTAAAACTGCATCATTCGACAGCAGAAGACACTTGTTTCTGGACACGTCAGGCGAGGCATGGGGGCTATAACTGGCTTTAAAGTTCTGGCTGCATGACGCGGGTATATCGGATGTGTCCTCTGTGACCTAACCCAAACCTCCCCCTTTCTTCAATTAAAACGCTGCAACTTCTAGCTTGGATAAATTTTGGCCACAGCGGCCGTTTATTAAAATTCTTATTAACAATTGGGTAAAAAACATCAAATAAAACAACCCACTGAAAAGGGGGAAGTCCCTGGAGCCTCCAACCCCCTCTGTCGCCTCCCCAACAGGGAAAAGGATTTCCGTCCTGCCTCCCGCCGCTCTCTCCCTCTATCCGACTCGGGAGACTGAAATCCTTCCCGCTAAAACCCTCCCGTCGCAAGACAGCCGACTCGGGAGGCAACACACAACCGGTTGCCCCTAGTCGCCCTCCTCCTCCCGACTCAGAGAGGCGCGAGCCGTTCCTCGGCTAGCCACGTTTCTCTGCAGGGACTACGGCCTGACAGAGCCGGGAGGCGACAGGCTGACCACACACACTATACCAAAAAGGGGGAGGGGGGGGAGGTAGCCATCAGCCCCCGTTTCCCCCCCCCCCCCCCGCCCCGCACATCAGCTGGCTCCAAGAACTCCCCCCCCTTCCGAACGCCGCTATGACAATGTTGCGATACCTCTACGACCCTTTCTACTAACTAAACTGCCCCCTATATGCTAAAGTAAGGGCGGGTGGGTGGGACTTCCTCGTGGCCTCCGTCTTCTCCTTCCTCCGTTGCCGCCTAGGGATGCTCCTCCCCCTGCTGTTCCCGCACTTTCTCTCTAACTTCCCCCTCTACTCCCCCCTATACTACACCCCCCCCCCCCTCTTCACCCTTCAATTAACCCTGGCCTCCCCGTTAACCCTGTCATGGGCTGCCTCCATATATATCCCCGGGGGCTACTATTCCGGCGCCTCTGGACTTCAGCTGTGAGTGGCTTGTCAGCTGCCCCATCTTTGCATGGCTAATGAACAAGATGGGGGGGGTGAAGAGGTTTATTACCCTCTTAAATAAACAAAATATGCCCAGCAACACTAAGATGAGACAGGGAGAAGGGGGAGGTGATGGGGAAAGTACATATGGTAACAAATAGAGTCAAATCAGTTTATATAAAAGATTATGACATAAATGAAAGATTTCACAGCAGATTCAGTAGAAGGAAGGCAAAGCAGTCAAATTCAGATGGAGTGGAGCAATGGATGAGTGGGACATACCTGTTGGTGGAAGAGAGAAGGTAGATGAATATTAATATTAGTAACTGCGCTGTATAACTGCATCATTCGACAGCATAAGACACTTATATCTGGACACGCGATGTGGCACGTCACTGCACTGTCAGCAGTGTAATGTAACATTATGGTATGACATTACACTATATGAGCAATCGAACGGTCAGAAGTTCAAGTCTCCTATGGGAAGTAATAAAAGTATTATTAAATATTAGAAAAAATAAAAAGTAGTAACTATTTACCCCCCCCCCCCCCCAACGTTTCCCAGTCGTCTCATCAAAAAATATAAATAAATGCAGGTTTAGTATCGTTGTGTCCACAAAAGCGCATATTATTAAGATATCACATGATCAATCCTGCACAGTGAACACTGTCAGGAAAAAATATAAACCAACGCCAGAATTGCGCTTTTTGGGGGGCGGGGGGGGGGGGGGGTTGTACTACATTAAAAATACTATATAAATTTGGCATCTCCGTAATTGCACTGACCCACGGAGTAAAGGTAGTGCAGCACTTTTACTGCATTGTGAACGTTGTGGTAGCAAACACTCACCAAAAGATGAACAGTTGTGTTTTTTTTCCATTTTCCCCCACTTAGAATTTTTTACGTTTCCCAGTACATTATACGGTACAAAAAACCAAAAAATGAGGAGGAAAATAAGAAAATGAAAAGATTTGCAGCAGGAAGGAGTTCAGAGACTTCTACCTCTTAATAGATGGTAACGTCTATCAGCACTTCTGTGGCCAGTTACTGACATACATTAAAGTAAATGGGATGGGTGGTGAGTGGCCACGCCCTCTAAAGCTAAGTCCCACCCACTTTGGGACAAGACCCAGTGGAAAAGCCCTAATAGTTGCAATTTTGGTGAGTGCAAAAAAATTACAACTTTGGTATGCCAGAAAACCAGCAACAAAAGTTAATAAAATCCCCCAGTAGCTCCATGCAGGCTGAGTGCTTCCCCCTAAATGCCTCCATATATATAAGTCCAGGCGTCCAATGGAACGGTAAATCGGCTTACGCTACTACGGGCGCCATGCTGCGGCTCTGTACAATTCGAAGACTGTGCAGTAAGACGTCATATGTCATAATAATGGCAGTCTATACTGATGAAGCGCCCCTCCTGTCTATAGGCAGTCTCCGGTACTGCAGCTCAGCACCACACTCGTGATTGGGGGTTCTCATGTGAAGGACTAACGACTGAATGACAATCATTTGGCGACTGCTAATGTGCGCACAGCAGTTGTTCTCATGTAAAGTGCATTACCCATAATAATGAGCTCAGAATGTTTTTTCCAGGGGGTCAAAAAAATGTTAAAAATCTGGTCATAGCCTCATCGCAGCATCATGGGAGTAATATGTACACTGAAGTTAAGGTACGTAGTAATGTAAGCTTAAAGGGGCTGTTCAGTTTGATGGTCTATGCTTAGGATTGGTCATCAGTAGTAGATTTGCACGGGTCTGCCACACCGGAACCCCCCAGATCAGCTGTGCTCTGGGATGGTGCACTAAGCTGATTTCTGCAGGAAGTAGACAGCTCTGTTCCCACTGCAGTGGCCAGGCTTGGTATTACATCCATCCACTTTAAGGCTGCATTCACACGAACGTATATCGGCTCGGTTTTCACGCCGAGCCAATATACATCGTCCTCATGTGCGGGGGGGGGGGGGGATGGAAGAGCCAGGAGCAGGAACAGAGCTCCCGCCCCCTCTCTGCCTCCTCTCCGCCCCTCTGCACTATTTGCAATGGGGAGAGGCAGGATGGGGGTGGGGCTAATTCGAGAAACTTAGCCCCGCCCCTGCCCTGCCTCCTTTAATTGCAAATAGTGCAGAGGGGCGGAGAGGAGGCAGAGAGGGGGCGGGAGCTCAGTTCCTGCTCCTGGCTCTTCCATCCTCCCCCCCTACAGATGAGGACGACGTATATCGGCTCGGCATGAAAACCGAGCCAATATACGGTCGTGTGAATGCACCCCAAAGGGTACTCTGCCTGTAATACTACACTTGGCCCATCCTAAGGATATAACCGGATAATAACCAAACAACTCCTTCAAAGAATAGTTACTGCACTGGAACTGGTCGTCTGCTATTATAGCCATCCGTGTGGAGGAACGGTGAGTTGTGCGTTCGGACACGTTAGTTGGAGCTCTAGTGTTGTATTCAGCTGACTGTGCAGCCTGTTAGTCAGAATGATTCCTGACATCCTCCTCCGACCCCTTTCAGTGATGAGTTGTTTCTATCCACAGGATTCCCTTTCACTGGATGTTTTCCTCGATCGCGCCATTGTTGGTATACTCTCCACACATTACATGGGAAAACCCCCCGTGGTTGGCAGTGAGCCCCAGCTAGTCTAGCCCCGATGACCGGCCTCGTAGGAAGTCGCTGCGATTGCTGGATTTTCCATCTAATGTGGATTCACACTGAAACTGATCCACAGAAAACTTGTCACATGATATTATGCTGCAGTCCGGTGTCAGGGGGAGAATGTCCGTACAGGGAAGCGTTAATCGTAAGAGGGCCGGAGGCTCTAATAAAGGGGCCTTTCAGAGTAAATTGGTTAAATTTTCATAGTCTTTCTATCAACATTATCGATGACCTATCCTCAGGACACACAGGGGTCAGAGCGGAAGCTGCTGCTCTAACTCTTTATATTGGCCGGCGCTTGTAACTGCAGACTGGGGTCTCATTAAAATTGATGGGAGCTGTGCCTGCAGTTACAAATGCCGGCCACTAGACAGGAGTCGGAGCTCTGACCTTTGTGTATCCCGGTACTGACAGCGGGCACCCAATTGACCAGGGTCCTGAGCGGTGGATCCTAGCCGATCTACTATTGACCCATACTGGAAAACCCCTTTAACAAAAAAAATAACACACAAAAGCCGAAAAATAAAGCAAAAAATATTAAATATAAATATATATATATATATATATATATATATATATATATATATATATATTCTGCTTGAAGCTGAAAGATAATTGAAAAAAAAAATCTATAAAAGTCTCTGTAGATAAAATTTGCCTTTCACTCATCCTTATTAAATTTACTCAGAGATTATTATCAATTATCGTTACAGATGTGTGATGGAGTTTTTGGCCTGGAAACTACTGATGGCGTTGGTGATTTGCATTTTCCATCTGTATCTATCTGTGCCGCTCCTGATGGACAATATCACTCATTATATAAGAGTGCAGCGTCAGCACGTTGCTGCAGGTGCTACTAAGTGCAATTAAAGCTACTTTATGAGCCTGCAAATTACCCGCACTTCATTTGGAAGTCAGAATGGCTTATGCTTAGTTAACCTTTACTATTAAACATGACTGGAATGACAACGCAGCGATTTATGGCATCATTTTTTTGCAGAAGTACAAGAGATAAGAAAGATCTGAGATTGTAGCAAACTACTGAACATAAAGAGATATTAAAGACTTGCCTGCTGACTTGTCCTTTGTCGTATAGTATCCTGTTAGGATGCTTTGTGGCGAAGAACAGGAGGAAATGCCGTTATTACTATGGATCATACTTCTTCGGCAGAAGCAGAGCGTGGACAAAAGGGCATAACTGGTGTGGCGTGGAAAGGTGAGGAAGGTAATGGTGACTGCAGTCTCAGAGTTATTTAACCCCTGGATAAAATTCCTCATAAGAGGACAGATTTGTAAATCTTGTCTCAAGCACACCTGATGTAACCAATCAAGGGCTTCATTTGTTGTATCAGGTGTTCTTGAGATATAATACATGACATACCCGGACTGGTGAGGGCTTCGTTAGCTGTGACATTTAATTGTACGGGAGAAATATGGCTAAGTCAAGAGACTGCTTCAAAAAGCAAAGAGAAGAGATCACTGGCATGTACAAACAAGGAAAAGGATACAAAAAGCAAAGAAAGCAAAGACACCGAATGTCCCTACAGATACAGCTGGAAGTAGTTCACAAGTTCAAAGTTAAAGGAACACTGGCAGCACTACCTGGACGTGGCAGATAGAGGAAGCTGTCACAGGCTGTCACCAGATTCCTAGAAGGGCACATGACTGCTTAGGTGGTGTGCCCTCAGACTGGTACGAATTTTCTTGATCACCCAGCCAGTCCCCATCCTTCTTGTACTGTCTGGGCACTTGGGGTTAAGTCTCCATCCTCCTCCTGTAGTGGACCGGAGGGTTCTACAGGGTAGTCAAATAGTCAGAAAGTCCTTGATACCTGGCTATGAGCTCATGTGGAGACATAGAGGGTATCTTGCAGGACAGACACCCTGTCTTTCCCCTAAATCATGGGCTAAAGCTAGTCTGCCCGGCAACCACTCGCTTTAGATTGGCTGCCTACTAGTAAATTCCTGATTGGTAAGAGAGGGAGGAGTTGTGCAAGCCTGAGAAAAAGAGTGGGGCGAGGCAGGAAGTGAGTGAGAAAAAAAAGAAAAAGTGCAGGAAAGATGGCAGGAAGTAAAGGAAGAGTCAGTGAGATGGGGGTACAGAGGGAATTGGGAGAGGAAGTAGTCGGCAGAGCTGCAGAAGACCCTAACCTTAACAGAGGTTAAAGGAAGGAGGAAAAACACCAGGAGCAAGCCACAGTGAGCGGAAAGGGACTAAACAAAGTCTTCACAACTGTGAGTGTAACTTACCTCTGAAATTGTCAAGAGTCAGAGGAAGTTCAGTTCAGTCGGGCTAGTTTAACCACCCCTATACTTCTACAAAAAGCTCCCTGGAGGAAACCCCCAGATAATTAACTGGTGGGCTCATGTTTACTAACAGTGAGAGCAAGAGTAAAAGGAAGTTTGTGTGATATTCTTACCCTCGCAATTACTGTGGAAGGTAATGCTTGACTAAAATCTGCCAAGTGTGAACTGTGTATTATACTACTGTTACCAGCGTTGAGTAAACTATGTACCTTCGGTTTACCACAAAAGCTTTGTGGACTCGTCTCATTAGTTCATTCATGGACAACACGAGTTCCCCCCACAAAGGTACTGGTGTCATGTGACACAACACCCACATATCCCAATATTGTTATCTGTTATTATCTGTGTGCAGCCGGGTTAGGCCCTGCGCAGCCATTGCAGTAGGAGAGGCTACAGAGCTACAGTTGACAACTCCATCTTACGAGGCCTTCCCCCGCAATGGCTAGGCACCTCTGGGCCGCTGCACTCCTTCTCAGAAGTAGCTCAAAAGGGTCTTCCTGGTGCTATGGGGGACTTTTTGATCCTTGAACCAGTCCCATCAACCCCTTGGTTGGTTTGAAGAAAGGGGCTGTACCTACCAGCATCCTCTTCTGCGCTCCCCACTCTAGTTCGACGGTCTTCTCCCACGCTTCCTCTCCTGATTATTATGGGCTGTGTTCATTTACTTTATATAGCTATGTTAACATTTTGCGCTTGTGTGATCTACTGTTCGTGAGATATAATCTATTTTAAAACGTTCTATAGGAAACACATTTAAAACATATTAAAAAATACAGAAAATATGTTTATAATATACATTAAAAACCACATTTTTAGTAAATGCTGTTTTAGTGTTTTATTGCTTCAGTCTTCAAGTCACAGCAGGCGTGTTGATGTGAACGAAGATGTTGGGAACTCGGGAGGTGGACTTGCCCGGGGATTGGTCTGTGGTCGGCATTTTGCTTCCGAGCGAGTTTTTCAAGTTCTGCCATTAAAGTGCCTGGTAATCCTTGTTATGTTCAATGGTTTTAATAAATTAGCAGTGACCGATTTCTACCAAGCAGAAAAGTAGTACTTTGGGGTCGTTATTTTTATTGTTAGTCATTAGAGATGAGCGAGCATACTCGTCTGAGCTTGATGCTCGTTCGAGTATTAGGGTGCTCGAGATGCTCGTTACTCGAGACGAGCACCACACGGTGCTCGTCTCGATTAAACGAGCACTGACCATTGAATTCAATGGAGCCGGCAATACAGCCGGCTCCATTGAAAGCAATGGGCTGCCGGCTAGCGTGGGATGAATTTTCGGGAAGGGCTTAAAAATATAAGCTGTTACCTGAAAATCATCCTAAAATGTGTAAAAAGTTTAAAAAAAATATACTCACCTTGTCCTGGCAGAACGATGTTAGCCCATTGAATTCAATGGAGCCGGCAATACAGCCGGCTCCATTGAAAGCAATGGGCTGCCGGCGAGCGCGGGATGAATTTTCGGGAGGGGCTTAAATATATAAGCCCTTCCCTGCAATTCATCCAGAAATGTGTAAAAATAAAAAAATATATATATACTCACCTAGTCCCGGCAGACGGAGTTCAGCTGCGGCCAGCTGGCAGTTCTCCTGAACTGCTCTCTGTAGTATTCAGCAGCCGGGGATTTAAAATCCCCGCCTGCTGAATGAGCTGCCTCTGATTGGTCACAGCCTGACCAATCAGAGGCAGATCTCACTCACACCCATTCATGAATTCATGAATGGGTGAGTGAGTGCTGCCTCTGATTGGCTCAGCGCAGCTCTCAGCTGAATGACAGCAGTTCAGCACCACAGTGCAGGGGACAGCAGGAGAAGACGCGGCTGTGCCCCGGAAGCTGAAGGGAGGTGAGTATCTATTTTTTTTGTTTTTTAAATCACTTTTAATTCATTTCCAGGGAATGGCTTATATGTAAAGCCCTTCCCTGAAAAAGAATTCAGGTGTGCCAGCGGACCATTGTCTTCAATGGAGTCGCCGGCAGTGGCTCCATTGAAGACAATGCCTGCATTTTTATTCTTGTTTACACTAAAATCTTTCTTTTTCAGGTAAGGGCTTATATTTTTAAGCCCTTCTCGAAAATTCATCCCGCGCTCGCCGGCAGCCCATTGCTTTCAATGGAGCCGGCTGTATTGCCGGCTCCATTGAATTCAATGGGCTAACATCATCCTTCTCTGCCACAGCTGTTACAGCTGTGGCAGAGGAGAACGATCGTTATGCTGACAGTGGGGGGGGGGGGGGTCTCACTCTTGCCACTATTGTGGCTTAATAGTGAGACCTCGGAGCCCGAAATGCAGCCCTGCATGTTGCTCCTCGCCTGCCCTATCCATTTCTGTGTTTTTTACATGACTTTGCTAAGATTTTCACAAATGAAAACCTTAGCGGAGCACCAGTCATATACAAAAATGCTCGAGTTGCCCATTGACTTCAATGGGGTTCGTTACTCGAAACGAACTCTCGAGCATCACTGAAAGTTCGACTCGAGTAACGAGCACTCGAGCATTTTGGTGCTTGCTCATCTCTATTAGTCATCTTAACCAGGTGCCCCCATGAGTTTTGGTGACCTTGGTAGGGTTTATATGTCCTGCCAGGCTGGTGGTCAATAACCCTGGGGTGACTGCAAAAGACCTGCAACCAGATCTGGATGGCACAGGACTGAGATTTCTGTTTGTACGCTAAACGCTGAAGGTCCTCATGCCCAAACTCCAAGATGTACAACCTCTACTGACCCAAAAGCACAAGAAAAGTCACTCCAATATGCTCCAAACCAGGTAAGTAAGCCACAGATGTTTTGGGATTCTGCTCTGTGGCAGAATGAAACAAAACTGGAGTTTTTCGGGCCTCCGGATCAGCGGTATGTCTGGAGGAGCAAGAATAAAGAAGATGCCTACAGTGAAGCATGGTGGTGGCTCAGTGATGCTCTGCGGCGGCTTTGCCTCTGCTACTAGAAACCTGCAGCATGTGGAGGGGAAGATGGAATCCACCAAGAATCAGGAAATCCAAGGAGAAAGCATCATGGCTTTTGTGAACATGAGCTTCGTTGGAACTTCCAACAGGACAATCATCCCCAGCAGACCTCAAAGTCCACCAAGGCTTCAGAAGAAGCCCTGAAGATTCTGGAGTGGCATCACAGTTGTCTGACTTGAACCCCATAGAAAATCTTTGGTGGGATGTGAAGAAGGAGCTGCAGCACCTGACTCCAAGAATATTAGAGACCTGGAGGCCATTGCCCATAAGGAGTGGCGTGAGTCCTTAAGAACGCTGTCAGAAGCTGCTCATCACGTTTCCAGCAGCTCACAACAGCAGAAGGGCTCTACTAAGTACTAAAGACGCTTGTTATGAAGTAGGTGAATAATTCTGATGTAGTGTCCCAGAACATCACTCTGGCCCCCTCCATAAGTATCATACATGTTTGTCTTATGTGGATGCACTGTGCAAAGCTGTCATGTCTATTTTCTGTATGTGTGTTGCACAGCTGCAGCATCTGAAGGGTTAACTCCATAAAAATCATTGCCTGTGAGCTTGGCTGCATGGTGAATGTATCTATCTTACAGCGTCATGTGACATGAGGTAAATAAATCTATAAGTATTGAGACTACCAAATCGTATATGCAGCTCATGGGAGTGAGTGAGCCTAAGGCTGGGTTCTCACATGCCGGATTCCCGGCGGAAATCTCGTGGTTTGGCCGCAGTGGAAAACCGCAAGATTTCTGCCGGGAAAAGCGCTGCTCCAAAACCCGTGGCACTTAGCAGCAGGTTTTGAAGCGGCCTGACTGCCCGCTCTTTCGCTGCTGCCGGTGGATTCGCCATCCCGTGTGGACGAGATTTCTGAGAAATCTCGTCCACATGACTGGCTAATCCTGGGATTAGCGGCCACAGGCGGAGCTTCCGCGGCAAATCCGCCCTGTGAGAACCCAGCCTTAATGTTTCTTTCCCAAAAAGTCCCATCACCAGAGAGCCATTGTAAGTAACTACCCCGTCTAGTGACGATATATTCCTCTACAACAAGATCAGTGCAGAAGTCTGCCAAATCGTAGAAAATAATTCTAAGTCTGTTTTATGATTCCTATGCGGCGGTCTGAAGTCTGGATCACCGTATAGAGGTACACCCTTAACCGACACCCATGCGTGCTGAAGTCTATGAGAGCGGGGTGATCATTATTGCCATTCTGCGGCCATTGACTTTCATGTCAAGTATTGCTGAATATTTACTAAGTTTTCCTGCACTGTAAACTCTGCCTGCTGAAGAAGACCCGAGGTACTATACACTTGTCCAATGTTGTTAATGCGCCGTGTTTGAATGCCGGTATATTGAACGGTGGCGTCCCGATCTGACAACTACAACCCCCATCATTGCCTGTTATTTGATGTAACGTTACAGCAAGTGCACGTAATGTTACAGTTGGAGTCACGAACAGGATGTATATATATGTATATAATTTATACTTCGGTCCTGTTACACTGAGACTACAGAAGTCGGTAAAAGTGGCATTTTTGTTATTTTAGTTGTGTTGAGATATTTAAATTGTTCTTGTTAATTGTTTTTTTTTTTTTGCAAACAGCTGAAAGTCTGTAAGTTTGGGAAATTAACCCAATTTGCAATGGGGGTGAATAATTTTGATTGCAACTGTAGATGGGTTAGTGTGTCAGGCATTATAGGCAAGTGTTATAGGATTGTGGAGGACCGCCACATGCAGGTGGATTAAGGAACGGAGCACAGAATCCAGTAAACGACACACTTTATTTGACAGATGACTAGTGATGAGCGAACGTACTCGTCCGAGCTTGATGCTCGGGCGAATATTAGGGTGTTCGGGATGCTCATTACTCTTAACGAGTACCACGCGATGTTCGGGTTACTTTCACTTTCATCTCTGAGACGTTAGCGCGCTTTTCTGGCCAATTGAAAGACAGGGAAGGCATTACAACTTCCCCCTGTGACGTTCAAGCCCTATACCACCCCCCTGCTGTGAGTGGCTGGCGAGATCAGGTGTCACCTGAGTATAAAAGTCGGCCCCTCCCGCGGCTCACCTCAGATGCCTTGTGAGTTAGCTGAGGGACAGTGCTGCTGGTGCCGGAGCTGCTGTAGGGAGAGTGTTAGGAGTGAGTGTAGGCTTCAAGAACCCCAACAGTCCTTCTTAGGGCCACATCTATCCGTGTGCAGTACTGTGGAGGGTGCTGTTAGCAGTGTTGCCCTTTTCTTTTTTTTTTCAAAATCGGCTGTGCAGAGCATTGCGCCCTGCAGTAATACTACAGGGACAGAAGTGGTGGTTAGGCAGGGAGAGTGTTAGGAGTGAGTGTAGGCTTCAAGAACTCCAACGGTCCTTCTTAGGGCCACATTTAACCGTGTGCAGTACTGTGCAGGCTGCTGTTAGCAGTGTTGCATTTTTTTTTTTTTTAAATCGGCTGTGCAGAGCATTGCGCCCTGCAGTAATAGTCCAGGGACAGAAGTGGTGGTTAGGCAGGGAGAGTGTTAGGAGTGAGTGTAGGCTTCAAGAACCCCAACGGTCCTTCTTAGGGCCACATTTAACCGTGTGCAGTACTGTGGAGGCTGCTGTTAGCAGTGTTGCATTTTTTTTTTTTTCCAAATCGGCTGTGCAGAGCATTGCGCCCTGCAGTAATACTACAGGGACAGAATTGTGTAGGCAGGGCCAGAAGACATATATTATTGATTGAATATAGTCAGTGGGCCTTTTCTTTAAAAAAAAAAGGGAAACATTCTATTTGGCCTGCCTCTGTCAGTCCTCAGCGTTCTGGGTACGTGTGTGGTGGGTGGAGAACGTAAAGAAATCATAAGCAGCCAGCTAAGTTTAACAGCTGCTTGCGCCAATTTATTTCCTGCCTGGGAAATCACCACTCTGCTGTAGTTAATAACTCTGCAACCCTGCAGTTCTGTGACACATTTGCAGGGCCACAACACATTTATTATTGATTGAATATACGCAGTGGGCCTTTCCTTTAAAAAAAAGGGAAAACATTCTATTTGGCCTGCCTCTGACAGTCCTCAGCGTTCTGTGTACGTGTGTGGTGGGTGGAGAACGTAAAGAAATCATACGCAGCCAGCTACGTTTAACAGCAGGCTTGCGCTAATTTATTTCCTGCCTGGGAAATCAAATCACTGGTAATACACCATGCTGAGGGGTAGGGGCAGGCCTAGAGGACGTGGACGCGGGCGAGGACGCGGAGGCCCAAGTCAGGGTGTGGGCACAGGCCGAGCCAGTGCGGTGGCCAGGGGTAGAGGCAGGGCCAGACCGAATAATCCACCAACTGGTTCCCAAAGCGCCCCCTCGCGCCATGCCACCCTGCAGAGGTCAAGGTGCTCTACGGTGTGGCAGTTTTTCACAGAGACGCCTGACGACCGACGAACAGTGGTGTGCAACCTTTGTCGCGCCAAGATCAGCTGGGGAGGCACCACCAACAGCATGCGCAGGCATATGATGGCCAAGCACCCCACAAGGTGGGACGATGCCCGTTCACCGCCTCCGGTTTGCACCACTGCCTCTCCCCCTGTGCCCCAACCTGCCACTGAGATCCAACCCCCCTCTGAGGACACAGGCAGTACCGTCTCCTGGCCTGCACCCACACCCTCACCTCCGCTGTCCTCGGCCCCATCCAGCAATGTCTCTCAGCGTAGCGTCCAGACGTCGCTAGCGCCACAGTTTGAGCGCAAGCGCAAGTACGACGCCACCCACCCGCACGCTCAAGCGTTAAACGTGCACATTGCAAAATTGATCAGCCTAGAGATGCTGCCGTATAGGCTTGTGGAAACGGAGGCTTTCAAAAGCATAATGGCGGTGGCGGCCCCGCGCTACTCGGTTCCCAGTCGCCACTACTTTTCCCGATGTGCCGTCCCAGGCCTGCACGACCACGTCTCCCGCAACATTGTACGCGCCCTCACCAACGCGGTTACTGCCAAGGTCCACTTAACAACGGACACGTGGACAAGCACAGGCGGGCAGGGCCACTATATCTCCCTGACGGCACATTGGGTGAATTTAGTGGAGGCTGGGACAGAGTCAGAGCCTGGGACCGCTCACGTCCTACCCACCCCCCGAATTGCGTGCCCCAGCTCGGTGGTGGTATCTGCGGGGGTGTATGCTTCCTCCACTAAACCACCCTCCTCCTCCTCCTACGCAACCTCTGTCTCGCAATCAAGATGTGTCAGCAGCAGCAGCACGTCCCCAGCAGTCGGTGTCACGCGGCGAGGCAGCACAGCGGTGGGCAAGCGTCAGCAGGCCGTGCTGAAACTACTCAGCTTAGGAGATAAGAGGCACACGGCCCACGAACTGCTGCAGGGTCTGACAGAGCAGACCGACCACTGGCTTGCGCCGCTGAGCCTACAACCGGGCATGGTCATGTGTGACAACGGCCGTAACCTGGTGGCGGCTCTGCAGCTCGGCAGCCTCACGCACGTGCCATGCCTGGCCCATGTGTTTAATTTGGTGGTTCAGCGCTTTCTGAAAAGCTACCCCCACTTGTCATACCTGCTCGGAAAGGTGCGCCAGCTCTGCGCACATTTCCGCAAATCCCACACGCACGCTGCCACCCTGCGGACCCTGCAACATAGGTTTAATCTGCCAGTGCACCGACTGCTGTGCGACGTGCCCACACAGTGGAACTCTACGCTCCACATGTTGGCCAGACTCTATGAGCAGCGTAGAGCTATAGTGGAATACCAACTCCAACTTGCGCGGCGCAGTGGGAGTCAGCCTCCTCAATTATTTTCAGAAGAGTGGGCCTGGTTGGCAGCCATCTGCCAGGTCCTTGGAAAATTTGAGGAGTCTACCCAGATGGTGAGCGGGGATGCTGCAATCATTAGCGTCACCATTCCTCTGCTATGCCTCTTGAGAAGTTCCCTGCAAAGCATAAAGGCAGACGCTTTGGAATCAGAAACGGAGGCGGGGAAGACAATATGTCGCTGGATAGTCAGAGCAACCTCATGTCTATATCTCAGCGCATTGAGGAGGAGGGGGAAGAGACAGCTTGGCCCACTGCTGACGGTACCCATGCTGCTTGCCTGTCATCCTTTCAGCGTGTATGGCCTGAGGAGGAGGAGGAGGAGGATCCTGAAAGTGATCTTCCGAGTGAGGACAGCCATGTGTTGCGTACAGGTACCCTGGCACACATGGCTGACTTCATGTTAGGATGCCTTTCTCGTGACCCTCGCGTTACACGCATTCTGGCCACTACGGATTACTGGGTGTACACACTGCTCGATCCACGGTATAAGGAGAGCCTTTGCACTCTCATTCCCGAAGAGGAAAGGGGTTCGAGAATGATGCTATACCACAGGGCGCTGGTGGACAAACTGATGGTAAACTTCCCATCCGACAGCGCTAGTGGCTGAAGGCGCAGTTCCGAGGGCCAGGTAGCAGGGGAGGCGCAGAGATCAGGCAGCATGTACAGTGCAGGCAGGGGAACATGCTCCAAGGCCTTTGCCAGCTTTATGGCTCCCCATCAAGACTGTGTCACCGCTCCCCAGTCAAGGCTGAGTTGGCGGGAGCACTGTAAAAGGATGGTGAGGGAGTACGTAGCCGATTGCAGCACCGTCCTCGGTGACGCCTCTGCCCCCTACAACTACTGGGTGTTGAAGCTGGACACGTGGCCTGAACTCGCGCTGTATGCCCTGGAGGTGCTTGCTTGTCCTGCGGCTAGCGTCTTGTCAGAGAGTGTGTTTAGTGCGGCTGGGGGAATCATCACAGATAAGCGTACCCACCTGTCAACCGACAGTGCCGACAGGCTTACACTCATCAAGATGAACAAAGCCTGGATTTCCCCAGACTTTTCTTCTCCACCAGCGGACAGCAGCGATACCTAAGCAATACGTAGGCTGCACCCGCGGATGGAAGCTACGTTCTCTCTCACCATCCAAAACGGGGACATTTCTGCTTCATCAATCTGTGTCTAATATTCCTCCTCCTCCTCCTGCTCCTCCTCCTGAAACCTCACGTAATCACGCCGAACGGGCAATTTTTCTTAGGGCCACAAGGCTCACTCATATAATTTTTCTAAACAATTTTTATACATTTCAATGCTCTTAAAAGCGTTGAAACTTTAACTTGAACCAATTTTTCGTTCAACTAGGCTGCCTCCAGGCCTAGTTACCACTTAAGCCACATTAACCAAAGCGATTAATGGGTTTCACCTGCCATCTTGGTTGGGCATGGCCAATTTTTTCTGAGGTACATTACTACTGTTGGTACACCAATTTTTTTGGGCCCTCACCTACAGTGTAATCATAGTAATCTCTATGTTCTTCGCCTGCACTCATGGTACAGAAAGGTGTGTGTGGTTGGCCTACACTTTAGCTACATAAATGTAACTGGGGCCTTGTCTATACTGCAACTACTGAAATGTGAAAAAGACTGTTATCTCCCTAAACTGCTGCAATGGGAATGTTACTGGGGCCTGTCTTGAGTGCTACTATTACTGAAATGGAACTAAGACTGCGCTACCCCTATACTGCTGCTAGTGATATGTTAGTGGGGCCTGTCCCTAACGCTGAAATGTTAATAATTCTGGGCTCTGCCTATACCGCTGCTAATGGTATGTCGCTGGGGTGTGGAAACAGAGGCTTCACAAAGACATGATGGCGGCGAGGCCATTTTCCACCAACGCTGTTACTGTTAAGGTGCATATAACCACGGAGACGTGTAGAGGACACATAGTGCCTCCAAAACATCCCCCTCCTCCTCCAACAATGAAAACATTCTTGGCAAATACCTTTGCATTGGTCCGTCTGGTGGCAGTCTAAGAATTTCACCTTTAACGACACAACAAGAGAGCACCACCACCATCCCCCCGCCACGGCCCACTTAATCCTGGCCACATTCCGAAAACCAACTACATAAAACCGCGCTACCAGGTCCGCAGTCACCACCACATTACCACCAACGAGGTTACTGTTAAGGTACATATTACCAGTCTGACTGGGGCATGCAGTGTGGGCCGAAGCCCACCTGCATTAAGCACAACATTACTACCTCAGCTGTGTTGGGCAATGCAATGGGATATTTTTATGTACCGCCGGTGGGTTCCAGGGAGCCACCCATGCTGTCGGTCCACAGGGACTTGTAAATGCATCTGTTTCCACTTCTAAAGAACCCCAGTCTGACTGGGGCATGCAGTGTGGGCCGAAGCCCACCTGCATTAAGCACAACCTTACTACCTCAGCTGTGTTGGGCAATGCAATGGGATATTTTTATGTACCGCCGGTGGGTTCCAGGGAGCCACCCATGCTGTCGGTCCACAGGGACTTCACAATAGGGAGTTGTACCTGCCTGAGTCTATGAATTAAAAACCGCGGTCTGACTGGGGCATGCAGAGACACCTTGACAGAATGAATATTGTGTGACACATAGGTTCCCCATTGCTATGCCCCCGTGTGCAGCTCCTGATGGCGGTGGCACAGGATTATATTTCTCATTGCTTCTGTACAGCATTGTGGGCTATCGTCCCGCCCCATTTAAAGAGGGTCGCTGCCTAGCCGTGCCAACCCTCTGCAGTGTGTGCCTGCTTTTCCTGTGGCAGACGCACTTATAAATAGACATGAGTGTGGCGTGGCATGAGGGCAGCTGAAGGCTGCGCAGGGACACTTTGGTGTATGCTGTGGACACTGTCGTGCGGGGGGGGGGGGGGGGGGGTTGGGCAGCATGTAACCCAGGAGAAGTGGCAGCGGAGTGTCATGCAGGCAGTGATTGTGCTTTGTTGGAGGTAGTGTGGTGCTTAGCTAAGGTATGCATTGCTAATGAGGGCTTTTCAGAAGTAAAAGTTGTTGGGGGGGGGGGGGGGGGCCCACTCTTGCCGGTATTGTGGCTTAATAGTGGGACCTGTGAACTTGAGATGCAGCCCAACATGTAGCCCCTCGCCTGCCCTATCCGTTGCTGTGTCGTTCCCATCACTTTCTTGAATTGCCCAGATTTTCACACATGAAAACCTTAGCGAGCATCGGCGAAATACAAAAATGCTCGGCTCGCCCATTGACTTCAATGGGGTTCGTTACTCGAAACGAACCCTCGAGCATCGCGATAATTTCGTCCCGAGTAACGAGCACCCGAGCATTTTGGTGCTCGCTCATCTCTACAGATGACTCGTCGGCGGTGCATTCACTTCCCACACAGTTATTGAAAGTTGCAATATAGTTTCAAACATGATAGCAGCGCTGACTTTGCTTTTTGGTAACACTTCTTCGGTTTGCTGGACTTTGCAGAAACAAGTCTCAGTCTATAACACAGGTACGGCCCGATGCCGATCAGCCGGCTTCTCATACATGCACAATCACTGAGCTACCTTGCAGGCCACAATAGTCACACACAGTCTCTAAATACTCACAGTCTCTTAGTCACTATCAGCCCTCTCGTAGCTCTGTGGACACTTTCACTTTCACAGTCTTTCACACTCTTAGTTCTTGTGGTGGACGGTTCTCTTGCTTTTAGCAACACAGTGGAATATGGCGAAAGCTATATCACAGCTTCTACGGCTCAACATCGCAATGGGGGTTGCAGAGGTAGCAATCGATACTCGACTCCTTTTTATAAGTGGGGGGGGGCGCATTATGTTACGATAGTGTGGCAAACTAGGCACGGGGCCCACACAATCGTGACCAAGAGGGAGGACTGGGTACGCACACGGGTTCCTGCAAACTGACCCTGTACTACAGGGGAGGAATGGCATGGCCCTACCTAAGCGGGGGCATTGCCCCAATAAGGGCAGCCCAGCGGTCTTCGGATCTGGGCCCTAGCTGATCCTAGGAGCCACACACCAGAACAGGATGCATTCACATGCCACATGACAGGGACTGAACAACAGGACACACAGAGCCAGAAAACACAGCATACAGCAACCTCAATGCAAACACTAATAGCAGATGGTAAAGCTGAATATAAATGCAAGGTGTTAGTTCGTACATTGGCCAATGAACTTAAGCTGCAAGCCCCGGCAAGGCCCCTCGTGTCTTGCAGTCCCTACACTAGCAAGACACATCTACTAGAGGGCCCTAGGGGCCAACCTAGCGCAGACATAACATACAAACTCAGCAGACCAAACTGACACAAAATAAACGTACAAACGGATATGAACCACAAGGCACAGATCACACCACAAGCTGCAACAAAACACAGATAGCAGGTCACACAGCAAACTTCAACAGACAAGGATTCATGACTGCTCACCTGAACACCAGAGACTGGCCATGAGCTGGGTTTATATATGAGGAGATTGGCTAGCAGGAAGAACCACACCCAGCCAGCTCAATCAATTAACCCTGTGAGGGCTGAGCTGCTAGGAAGCTTAGAACTACAGATCCCAGCAGCACACGTAACATGGGGGCAATGCTACAGATTTTGCATTGAGTCATACATTTAGCATCTGCCTAAACTTTTAAGATTGTAGCTGTTATATAAAGACATTGAGAAAGTCCCCCAGCTGTCCAGTATCCATAAGCTGACATTCAGCACTCTAAGAAAGTTGAGCTGACATCCTTCAGAGAGAGAGAGAGAGATGGATATATATTTTATTCTATATATATATATATATATATATATATATATAAGATGAATAGATATGAGATAGATATGTAGATATGAAGATATGAGATGGATAGATATTGAATAGATAGAAGATATATATATATATATATATATATATATATATATATATATATGAGATGGATAGATAGATATGAGATATATATGAGATAGATATGAGATAGATAGATAGATAGATAGATATACAGATAGATAGGAGATAGATAGATATGAGATATATAGATAGATAGATAGATAGATAGATAGATAGATAGATAGGAGATAGATAAATATGAGATAGATAGATAGATATGAGATAGATAAATAAATATGAGCTTCCATTTTATGTTTGTAGTTTGTCAGGCCCTGGGAAAGCTGAATGAATTTAATGTTTATACCCCCCACCTCCTTTGTACCTGGTAAGCCTTTTGATGTACCAGAGGACAGGAAACCCTTTGTCCCCCTGGCCATAAACTAGCTAAATTGGCCCCCTACTGACATGGATTGACACTTTGGATGGTTCATGCAGACATCCTGGTGCCCAACCCACATCAGAAGGAAATCTTTAATAAAGAATATTTGGGCACACGAAGGTCCTAGCCCGATATGAAATATATAATCAGAATTGGGCGGCCAAGATGAATAAAACGCATCTACACGTGTTAAGGTCCAAGGCCGAGGACACCCAGAACCTCATATCTGGGAAAATATGTATCCAAACATACCCATGTGTGGGCTCAAACTGTATGAGAAATCATGACTTAAAATATGCTGGGCCCATCTATCCGATCAGAGAACCTCACGTGGAGATATGACTGAAAATAGGGAATTAGTATTTTTCAGAGCTCCTGCGAATCCAACCCTCCCTTCTCTGTGTAGCCTCAGAGAGGACGGGGAAAAGGAGTGCACCGAGGGCCCCCACAGGCCCCAAATTGTCAATCCACGGGGCTATGCTACGGCATATGGGCTGTCCCTCTGTTTCTGGGTCCCCGATAATCAGAACAGGGGACCGATATCCAAGTCTGGCAACTTTCTGTTATTCTATTCCTGCTTACTTTTAAACACTGCTTGTTGTGTACACCGGTATTTCCTTATGCTCCAATGTAACAACCTTTTTTGTATATCTTTGTACATAATTATATTTCGCACTGCTAGACCTTTTCTAGAATAAATCTACACTTTATCAGTCAAGCCTTGTTCATTTTAAGAAGCGAACCATAACTCCCAATATTGTATTCATAATTCATAGGTCTGGATCCAGTTTCCCTTAATAGCTGGTGGTGGCGGCGTGTATTTGTATCGGTATCATAGAGCTCTGGGGTATGTTAAAACGGATCAGGTGGATGATTTGACCTTGCATTTCACATGCGTGCAGAAGCCCGGGAAAGCTGGGTACAAATCTGCCTGTACTCTAACGACTTCAAGCTTGCAATACTGCTAGAGTGATCAATCGAGGCTCGACCGTGATGGTTGGTAGTGGCAAGGTGCTCGGATTAGTTGCTCAGTGAGTAATCAGGGACAGAGGCAGGATCGATAGGTATCGTCCCTTCTCCTCTATTTACGTGACAAATTGGTTTGCAGCGGTGGGATAGGCGAATTGCTGTAGAATTGTGGCTAAAGGTGATGGCTGCTGGTCCAGTTGACATGCAGAGTCTCGGAAAGTTGGGTACCAATCACTCCACGATCTAAGCTTCCCCTCACTTACATGACAGTAGCAATGTCGCTGTTTGCTAGTGTTGCATCAATGGGCTTCTTAAGAAACCCGATGATTTAGAGGAATGTTGTGGGGGCCCCCATGCTGAACTTTTGAATCCAGGCCCACCAGCCTTTAGCTACGTCTCTGGATTCAAGGCATTCAGTCTTCTGGATAGATGGCTCCAGTGAATCTTCACATGATTCAGCCGCACCCAACCTCTTAACCAGGTAACTCCCGAGGCACTAGGCCAGACCACACTAAGCATGCCCACACTTACTTGCACTCTTGGCCAATGCATAGGCACCAGAAACTTACATGCCACACCCCACCGTTACACCTCACTCAGCTGAACAAAAGGATGGGCAGACAGGGGTACATAGATGGCTGCCCGCAGGGCCATGGAGCTCCAGATATCTCCACAATATGGAATGTGCAGTGAGGTGGTTGGTGGTCCACTGGTGGGGTCCACAAGGTGAAACAATGAGGAGAGCAGTAACAATCCAAAGTCACGGTTCTTTGCTTATTAACACTTTTACTAGGATGAACAGTGAACAGGCAAATTAATCTTCACTTGCCGGATTACCAACAGCATATTCCAAACCAGCGGAGAGGAAACCGCATGGCCTTCTTAATTCAAGGCAGAACCCAAAAGCCAGGCGCTGCAGGCGAAGAGGTATAGAGGATATATGCATAGGTGTCAGCGATCGAACCAGGGACCTCCTGCACTCCAGTCAGCAGCTCTCAGCCTGCGGACAGTTACCTTGCATGACTGCCAGCCTTTTTCCATGGTTCAGGTTATGTGGTTCCTGCCTCCTAGTCCTGACCCCGCAACCTCTGAAGTGGCGAGGGAAGCCACGTACGTGAGTACTTAAGCACTTTCTCCTTTTACAGTAGCCGTATGCTTTGGGGTGCCCAGGTTGCCAAGCCCCCCCTAAGACACTGGCCCTATAGTTTCCACCATGGCAGCAATTATATCTCTACTTGCATCTCAAGGATATGGCCCGTCTTAGGGCGGTGTAACTGCAGCAGTTCTCACCATGAGGCTCATTATCGCGCTGAACATAATCTTGTATTCGCTTTGCGTCTCATTGTTATTACTAGCAAGAGCTACTAGAAGGATTTCGGGACGTAACCCCGGGATCTCATTACCACGTTTACTCCTAGATGTTCTTACCACCATCTCCCTTGATGTTCCGCGTGTGAACGAGGCCTAATGAAGATTATTTCTATTTTCCTTTTTTGTCAAAATGCAAATGAGATTTATTGCCACATTTAGGATACAATTAAAGTCATTCTCCGCACAGAACAATCTCCAGACTGAATCGCAATTAGCAAGACAAACTGAAGACATAATCCCATTGCTTTTCTGCTAATGAGATCCAGATTTAGTAGGAAGTGCCTTCCATAATGTCGGAGTCAGCCCTCCTCCTGACATCTCCTTGAACTTTACAGCTGAGATGTCATCATTTCAGCTTTTTCTTAGCAATGACTCAGAGGAACGGTTTATGCCGCCTTCCAGTGGGAAACATTGTAGAGCGCTTATTTACATAATGGGAAGCAATGCAAGAACTGGGAATTGTTTGCTGGAGATTGGGCTGTGTGCAAAGATAAACACTCCGTCTTCTGAGATAAACCGAAGTCATATTTGTCTGCGGACGGCTTCGTACTGGAGGAATTTGCAAATGTACTAAGTGCTTAGAACAACCAACCAAGACCAACAAGACGTCTTCAGGAAAACTGCAGTCACCAAAAAGACGTCTTCAAAGAAACTGCAGTCACCAAAAAGACATCTTCAAGAAAACTGCAGTCACCAAAAAGACGTCTTCAAGAAAACTACAGTCACCAAAAAGACGTCTTCAAGAAAACTACAGTCACCAAAAAGACGTCTTCAAGGAAAACTGCAGTCACCATTGAACCCCCCACCTGCCATTCCCTCCTAGGAGATCACGGTGCATCATTTATAGAGATGAGCAAGTCGTGCCTTAGCCGAGTATCTCACCGCTCGTCTCTAAAGATTCGGCTGCCGGCAGGGGGAGGAACGGAGGGGAGATCTCTCTCTTTCCCTCTCTCTCCCTCTCTCCCCCCTGCTCTCCGCCGCAACTCACCTGTCACCCGCGCCGGCCCCCGAATCTTTAGAGACGAGCGGGGAGATACTCAGCTAAGGCACTACTCGCTCGAGTAATGTGCCTTAGCGAGTATACTCACTCATCTCTAATCATTTACCATCTCAGGTGGGGCATGACCGTACGCACCTTAATGCTGCTGATGAGCAGGGTAAGGGTGCATTCACTCGGGCGAGCATCTTGTGAGAGGTCCGTCAGATTGTGATATTTGTTTCAGTGTACTCGGATGTGATGCGTTTTTACAAGCAAAAGCATCCAGAGTTGCAGGTTTAGGAGTACGATATCTGTCCGAGTTTCTCAGAACGCACCCTAAGGCCTCCTTCCCACGAACGGATTTCCGCCGCGTAATTCGCGGCGAAAATCCGCTGCGTTGCCCGCAGCTATTAGGTTCTATTGAACCTAATAGCACAATGCTCACGATGCGTAATTCCACTGCGGAATTACGCACCGCGATTTCTCCCGTCCTCACCCGCAGCATGCTCTATTTTCTGCGGGTGAGGACGGGCTGTACGCACTGACGGCTTCCATTGCAGTCAATGGAAGCCGTCCATTCACGCTATCTCCCGCTGTAACCAGCGGGAGATAGCGTGAAAAAACGCTTTCCCGCCCACCGCCGAGCGTCATATGACGCCAAATGACGCGGTCCGGCCGCGTCACGTGACACGGCCAACCGTGCACGTGACACGGCTGGTGACGCGAGGGCGGTGGGCGGTGACGGGCGGTGACGCGGCGGCGGTGGGCGGGGAAGCGATTTCACGCTATCTCCCGCAGGTAAGTATAGGGGCTCTGGGGGGCGCCGTGACGGGCTTCACAGCGTAATATTACGCTGCGGAGCCCGTCACGCTCGTGGGAAGGAGGCCTTAGGCTCGTCCCAAACGGGCAATCGCGATTTTTCCGCAAGAAAGTTGTGTCAAAAGTCAATGGGACTTTTTAATGTTAAAATCGCATGGCAGGTTTGTTGCTTTGCAATGCGATCAAAAGGTTCCGTAGGGAAATGTGGGAGATAAAAGAAATCGCACATTGCAGAAAAATAGAGCATGGTGCAATGTTTTTTTGTTTTCTCAACATCGCAGATGGGAAGGAAACCATTGAAAATCGTTGGTTTCATAATCTGCTTTTTTACTGACTTTCGCATCAGGCAAAAATCAATATTCGAGCGATGCGAGAGTCAGTCAAAACGCAGATTATGAAACCAACGATTTATAATAGTTTCCTTCAGATCTGCGATGTTCTCACTGATCCCCGCTGTTGCAGTGGGAGGTGAGCTGTCAGTTACAGGCAGCTTCTGAACCCACACCATGCATAGGGTGTAAGTCTATGCCCATTTGTGGGAACTGCTGCCCACCCAGGACATAAATTTACATACTGGGGTGGGAAGGGGTTTTACTAAGTGTCTAATAATGAAAGCTATGGCAGAACTGACAATGATATTATTTGGACACAGAGGAACCGGTATAGTTAGCATTGTACCTCAGTCTGTGCCCTATGAATGAGATAGACTTATACTATGTGCACAGTTTTGGAATATCGCAGTAAATTCACGTTTTACACTGGCCAGGGGGTAAGTAGCTCCACAGATACTATTTGGAGGTGACAGCGCCCCACTTAGCAACCTAGCCCTCCAGACTCTTCACTGTAATGATAGTTTCTGCCGATCTCTGCATCACCGATGTCACCCTTTGTCCTGTTCAAATCTTGGAGCCTGCTGTCAGTCACAGTAATTGGGCCACTGAGTCTCCTCTGGCACCAGCTGAATCTGTCTCTAGAGCCTGGATTGTATGTGTCTGCAAAAGCTGCTTCAGTCACCCGAGCCTCCTGCTCTCAGGTACACAGGGCTAGGTGCAGGTCAGCTCTGCTGCAGCTCTCACTAGCTGAGTGTCTCTCTTTCCTGCACTCTCTGAAATTGCAGAGTTACACCAGAAGCAGAGAACAGGACCTCCCTTTTATACCCGGCCCTTCAGCCAATCAGTGTGCACCTCAGGTCTTGTTAGTCCATAGCACCAAAAATCAGAGTGAACATGGTCATGTGACCTCTCTCTGATGGTCCATGGATAGGTGTGGCATTGCTTTTGGAAGAAAGCAGCCATGTTTTTAAAATCCAGGATAACTCCTTTAAAGAGTGCATTCAGCATTCCTCAATCCTGGGAGTATTTAACGCACACCTTGCAACAGGGGTATAAGTAGGGAGGGAGGCAAAGTTACCAGTTGCATCTATGCCACAGTGCTGAGGGTGCCCACACAAGAAAACAATGATGTTATAGATGGCACCTGGTAGATGTCTTGTTACCCATCTTGTATTGGGACCCAGGAGCTTCTGGTAATGTATCTGCCTTGAAGGTTCGTCAAACACAAAGCCATCACCAAATGAAGTCTATAAACACCGTCAGTGCTCATAAGATAACGGGAAGATCCAGGCCCCTCGCCACATGGTAAGACGTATGGATTCCATCTGTTTATGCCCCCCTACAAGTTCTCCGTTAATACACGTAATGAATTTCATCTTGCAGCCTTTTAAGTGACGTTTGTTTCCTCCTCGCACCATTACTGGTGTTCCATAACAAACACTAATTCTCGCTCCTTCCCGCTTGTGTCACATCAGGCGTAAATATAATTGGAAACACATTTCTGCGGGTTTTTGCCTTCTTCACAACATAAATATCCATTGACCTTAAAATACCAGATTGGTTCTTTTGGAGAATGTTTCTCATGCAAAGAAGAACAATACGGTAAGCTTATCGGCACGGAGCAGCCGGCCTTGTGTTCCCTCTTTGTAGTACATTTCACATCTTCCATTGAAACAACGTGACAATGAGAATGTAGGAGTTATAAGTGATGCAATCTCCTCTGTACCGCAGAGATATTGGGTCGTGATGACTTCTTGTTAATTACTTTGTTCGATTTGTATGAAGTGTTTCTAGTATGGTGTTGCCACTTGGTAGACTCTGTTATGGAGTACAGCCCATACTTGTTATGAGGGTCAGGAAACCCAGCCGTGTTGTTGGCCACAGCTGCATGCCCGTCCCAAGCCTGGATAAAAGCGGAGGTGGGGGGAAAGCGATGGCAAACTACTCCACTACCACTGCCAAAATACTTTATGGATCAAAACCAAATGAGTCCAAATTTGGGGCTGGATGGCGGCCCCCTGGGCTGGAAGGCATCGATCAAGCCACCAGGGAAGAACAAGGACGAAGCTTTAATAACTGGGGCACCAATGATGTGGGCTGGTCAAAGCCATTTGGACGCCAGTCTGCCGATGTAGCTACAAGCGAAAGGTTTTGTTTGCGTTTCTCAAAGATTCACAACATTGGCACATGGAACATCTATGGCATGAACACGGGCAAATTGGAAATCCTCAAAAATTAAATGGGACGGCTCAACATTGACCTGTTGGGTATCAGCAGGCTTCACTGGACAGGCAACGGTTTCTTTAACCCCTTAATGACGCGGCCATTTTTCTTTTTCCATTTTCGTTTTTTCCTCCCCCCTTTAAAAAAATCATAACTCCTTTATTTATCCATCCACGTCACTGTATGAGGGCTTGTTTTTTGCGGGATGAGTTGTATTTTTCAATGGTGCTTTTTAAAGTACCATATAATGTACTGAAAAACTTTTAAAAAATTCTAAGTGGAGTAAAATGAAAAAAAAAACGACATTTTGCGATCTTTTAGTGCGTCTTGCTTCTACGGCGCACAAATGGCAACAAAAACGACATGATAACTTTATTTTATGGGTTGGTACGATTACTACGATGCCAAACTTGTTTAGCTTTTTTTTTACTATACTCCTGTTTTTTTTTTTTAAAAGACATAAAAATTTTTTCAATTATTTTCTGTCGTCATTTTGTGCGCGCAATAACTTTGTTATTTTTCCGTCGACGTAGTTGAGCAAGGTCTCATTTTTTGCGGGATGTCCTGTAGTTTCTGATAGTACCATTTTGGAATACATATGACTTTTTGATCGCTTTTTATTGCGTTTTTTCTGGGAGACAGGGTAACTAAAAAAGTGCATTTCTGGCGTTCTTCATTTTTTTTTTCGGACGACGTTCACCGTGCGGGAAAAATTATGTGCTACTTTGATAGATCGGACTTTTACGGATGCGGCGATATCAAATACATATTTTTAATTTATTATTTAGATTTTTTAATAATAGATATGGCAAAAGGGGGGTGATTTAAACTTTTACAACTTTTTTTTTTTTTCAATTAAAAAAAAACTTTATTGATTCTTTTTTTTACTTTACTTTGAAGTCCCCCTGGGGGACTTTAAGATGCGATGCTTTAATCGCTCCTGCAGTATGACGTAATGCTATAGCATTACGTCATACTGCTTTTTGACAGGCAGCCTATGAAGCCACCCCACGGGGACGGCTTGATAGGCAGTCTGCTAAGGCAGCCCTGCGGCCCTTCATTAGGCCCCCGGCTGCCATGATACGTGCATGGCTCCCCCGATCTCACCGCGGGGGGGCCGCGCGGGACCCCCGAACATCGTTCGGGGGATTTAAATGCCGCTGTCAGAATTGACAGCGGCATTTAAATGGTTAATAGCCGCAATCGGCCGCGCGGCCGCTCGCGGCTATTGCCCGCGGGTGTCAGCTGTTATAAACAGCTGATGCCCGCACTGTATGAAGAGAGGTTGCCACGCAACCTCTCTTCATACATACCCCGACGCTCCATGACGTACCGGTACGTCATTTGTCGTTAAGGGGTTAATAGTGATGATTACACCGTTTTCTACTCAGGCAATGACACCATCAGATGCAATGGAGTGGCATTCATCGCAAACAAGGCAGTCGCCAAAGATGTCCATTGGTTCAATGCCATAAACGATAGGATTATATCCATACGCATCAATGGGAATCCTCGCTCGATCACAATTCTGCAAGTTTTGTGCGCCCACGACTGATGCAACAGATGAGGACATTGAAAAATTCTATGCCGATCTCCAGCAAGCAATCAATCAGACCCCTGCCAAGGATACCATTTTTATAACAGGGCATTTCAATCCACAAATTGGCTCTGAAGAAGATCTACTTGTCGTTGGCAAATTTGGTTTGGGTGAGTGGAAACATGGTTTGAGCAGCCGAAATGCAGTTTGTACACATGGACGGCCCGAAATGGTGTGCATCAAAACCAAATAGACTACTTCCTATGTCAACTGCATTGGAAAACCCTAGTTCTGGCCGTGAGAACACTTCCGGGTGCAGACTGTGGCTCAATCATGAACTCCTAGTTGCAAAAATCAAGCTCAGATTCAACAACATCCAAAGGTCACCAGCAATACGCCATTTCGATGTAGTCAACATCCCCTCACGATAGGCAGGCGAAGTGAATAACAGATTTGAAGGACTCAGCAGCATCGGAAAAGACCCTGACGAATTATGGGCGGAAATCAAATCCATCACACTGAAAGCAGCAACAAATCATCCACTTCAAAAAATCAGCAAAAAGACGGCAATGGCTATTGGATGAATCCATCAGAATCGCCAACAAGCGCCGAGCAGCTAAAGCAGCGGGCACCATCATTGAAGTCAGACAGCTAAATACGGAATTTCACAGAAAAGTTAGACGAGACATGGAGCGCTACTGGAACGATCAATGCGCGAAAATGGAAGAAGCAACCAGCAAGGCCACACCAGAGCTCTCTTTGCCCAGGTGAAGCAGACCCGGGCGCCGTTAGCATCATGCAAGGCAGCAACCATCAAAGACTGGGATGGCAAATTATTACAAGAAAACCAAATCAAGTGTAGGTGGCGATAATATAAGGCAAAGCTGTATGCAGGCAACAGACAACCCGCTGGATCATGAACATAATAATAATAATCTTTATTTGTATAGCGCCGACTTATTCCGCATCAGGTAGAACAAGAACCAGGCATTCTGGAGGAAGAAGTTACACGGGCCCTGAAACATCTACCAAACAGGAAAGCTCCGGGCGTTGATCAATAGATCTGGAGCTCCAAATCGTGGCCCAAAGACTGGACAGGATCTGTCTTCCAAAAAACGGTGATGCTCAAGAATGTTCCAATTCCTGGCCCATCGCCCTCATACCTCACGCAAGCAAAATTCTTCTAAAGAGCATACAAAAACACATCACGACTATTGTTGAACGGGAACTGCCGGACGTTCAAGCTGGCTTCCCAAAGGTCGTGGTGTCAGAGACCAAATCGCAAACCTGCGCTGGATCATGGAGAAGACCCTGGAGTATCATCAGGACGTGTACATGTGTTTCATCGACTACAGCAAGGCATTTGATTGTTTTGAACATGACAAGTTTTGGAAGTGTCTGAAACAAATGGGCGTCCCAGAACATACTGAACAGCTTATAAGGTCGCTTTACAACAACCAAGAAGCAACAGACAGGACAGCTTATGGAAACACGGATTGGTTTGGAATCGAGAAAGACATGGCAAGGCTGCATTCTGTCACCAGTCCTATTCAATCTGTACGCAGAAACGATCATGAGGCGATGCAATCTGGACCAATCAGAAATCAGAGTCAAAATCAGTGGCAGAAATGTCAACAATCTCTGATAAGCAGATGCCACCACCCTGCTGGCAGAAAGTGAGAAGGACCTGGAATACCTCATCCAACAAGTGCAAAAGGACAGCGAACGCATGGGACTGTACCGCAACAGCAAGAAAACGAAAGTCATGACCGCGGTAGGCAACGGTACAGTGAACATAAAAATGAACAACGAAGAAGTCGAGTTAGAAGATTTCATCTTCCTTGCATCCAAAATCGATTGCAACGGGCAAGCTGGACCCGAGATCAAGAGACAGATTACACTTGGTAGGAATGCAATGCAAGGAATGGAAAAGATCTCGTAAAGCAAGGATATTAGCATTGCAACAAAAACCAGACTGGTCGATGCAATCGTCTCTCCCATAACGACATATGGTTGCGAAAGTTGGACGCTCAGAAAAACACACAGAAGGAAAATTGATGCGTTTGAGTTATGGTGCCGGAGGAGAATGATACCTTGGACTGTCATGACAACGAACAAGGTAGTGTTAGATCGCGTCAAACCAAAGATATCACTAGAGGGCAAAATCATCAAACAGCGGCTCTCTTTTTTTGGACATGTGATGTGCGCGGACTCACTGGAAACAGGACTGATGCCTGGCAAGGCCAGTGGCAAGAGAAGATCAGGATGACCAAGAACAAGATGGAGAGATACAATCAAGGTCGCCACCATCTCAATCCCAGAACTGAAAGAAGTGGTGAAAGACAGGAATGCGTGGAGAACATTGATCCATGGAGTGACCGAGGGTCGGAGATGTGACAGAACGGATAATTAATCAATCAAGACTTTGTTATGGAGTACAACCCAGACTTGTTTTGAGGGTCAGGATATTTGTAATATTGCATATAGGATGGAGTTAGAATTGTATCCAAGCCAAAGCAGCAATATCATCCTGAACATCAAAAAGAGAGTATCCAATCATTTAACATAATCACCCATGATCCATTGTCCGTTCTAGGAACATAGGGTTCCTTTACAAAGGCTGATTATTGGGCATAACTTTTATTCAACAAACACACCAGGACTTTCTTGTGGCAAGCGATTCAGATCACCCGATTCAGAATTTCGTAAGCAGATGATGCAGGGCTCTCAAAAACAGGCAACTTTTTCCCTACTCGGTTACACTGCTCGATTTTGTAGCACTTTGATGTCCCACCCGAGTCAGCAGTGCTCAATCTTTAGGAAATTCGTCAGTCCCTGGGAGTATAACTCTTTCCCTTCTGCTTGGCCCTCTATCTGCTGTGTCGCTACACTTAGTTCCAAAGAACCTCATTAACTTCGTAAATTGCCCAGTAGCAGGAGGCACCACCTCCCTAGCTCACACCCTACGCTATCACATCATTTCACTCAGCACCTGGAGGTACAAAAATGTAAAGGAAGAGTTGTGAAATGGGAGGTGAGCATGGCAGGATACCTGGTGGCACATCCTCAGCTCATCCGTGGCCTTGCTCCCTAGCCTGGGCTTTCACTTGCTCAGAAGGAGGAAAAAATCCAGACTGGTGCCTGGTCGCTCTTGTTTCATGAATGTAACAAACAGTTTAAATATCTCCAGTGTGGTTTCCGGAAAAAAGTTCATCAACAAATGAACATTTCAGCAGGCACAACGGGTGCGATAAGGCAATAAACAGTTCTGTCTCAGGCTTTGGGCAAAACCGGTGCTGCGGTATTCACAAGATGGCAGTCTCTGAGTAAATCACCAATCTGGTGGGTCATGTGGGGCAAAGTGCCAATGCTTAGCCTGCTATTGCTAATTGAGGAAACAGAACTCACCGGGCCTTGCTGTGGAGAGGAAGCCAACGCTCAAGAGTTAGCCTGAGGCTTTTCTTTACAGTCCGGTCCTCTGCAGTTACTTTTCTTTCTCATGGTTTGGTCTTACTTTCGATAAATCACTGGTCCTTCATAGAATTACCGGTGTCACCAGTGCGTCCACTGTGGGAGTAACGTGCAGCACGGCTGCCCCATGCAATGCTCTCCTCCAGGGGCGTAAGTAAAGGCTCAGGGGTCCTGATGCAAAAGGTGAGCTGGGGCTCCCACTCTAACTGTATATGTACCCGTACCCATACCTAAACCATGCTGCACAGAGACATAACTTGAAGCTCCCGGGCCCCAATGCAAAACCTGTAAAAAGGCCCCCAACTATAATGCTTTATTCATAGTACTGGGCTCCCTATATGGAGAAGAGAGGCCTTATGGGCCCCCTAAGGCTCCTGGGCCCGGGTGCAACCGCATCTCCTGCACCCTCTATAGTTACGCCCCTGCTCTCTTCTACAGTGCCACACATGATGGTGCAGCCATCTCTTCCACCAGCCCAAAAATAGCTTCCTACCTCTTAAAGTTGCATAGTACATGTATACTGCATACGTTTGGGCTGGATGTTGTGTGGGAGCACGGGGAGCACCCCTTACAGTTACATTAAACTATTTAACATTTTCTTATCAATAATACAGCCTATATAGTGGCCATAGATATACTAACACTACGGACGGCAACACAAAGGTTTGGGTAAATAAAAGCTGAAATCAGTTCAAATTTTGTAAAATCACAAAGTCACACAGTAAGTATACTAGAGAATGTCCATCAGACTGCAAGGCCCATCGTATGAAGTGTCCCCTAGACTTCACTATCAGAGTTTAGATCAGCCTGAGTAAAGGCCCGGCAGACGATCTTGTTGATCAGCACTCGTCTACTAGACGAAGTTGCCCGATGTAAAAGGACCCTAACAAGCAGGTCAGCAAAGTAGGTCGATTGGCACCTTTTCCTGCACATTGGCCACGATTCGCTGTATGAAGATGAAAGAGCATTACTACGATTGTTCATCCCCATAGAGCCAGGTGTACATCTTCCCGCTCACACAGGGGGGCGTACAGCTGACCAACCAGCATTTCTATACTTGATAAAAAATAACAATCAGCGGACATTGACTATTCGCTCATTTATCAGCTAATTGTTCTCACGTTTGCACAACCCAACAATTGGGCGAATGGATCCTTGGATGAGCTGTCCCAATCAGGCCATGCAAAATGGTCATTTTTCCTCTTAGATTTAACCATGATGACCATAGCTATAATCTGGGACATTGTGCTAAATGTGAAGATCCCAAGTACAATAATGGGTCAACTATAGAATAGAGTCAAGGCAAGTGATCCAAGGATACTTTACCAACGAGATTGTGTGACGGGGTAATGCATATATGTTTTTTTTGTAATTGTTCTTGTACCTTTTGTTGCATTTAGTATGTCATAGGAGATGGTAATATCTTTAATTGGGGATGGGAGAGGTCTCTGGGCAGGAACATGAAGTAGGTGGTGGTGAGGCAGCTGTGCTGCATGGTCAGAAGCAGGGGATACTCCCTGGAACAGCTACAATGTAACAGCTGAAGCACTATGAGCATTGTGTATTTGTTGGACACTGAGCGGAGACTTACTTTGCCGTGCTTCCCTCCCACATCAAGGACTGATTTCGCACTAACCGCCATTGCAATACCAGTTTGGAAATAGCGACAAAGGACTCTGTGAATTTTTTTGTGTACCGGAAAGCAAAGATGAACTTATTTGTATTCTGCATACAAGAATTCTTATTTGTTGTTGTTGTTCCATGTTACATATTTGGCTTTATACTTTGCAAGCATCAAGATGCCTGGAAACTATACAACCCTGGTCACTGAAAGATTTGGGCTTAGCTCTCCAAACTTCAGCTTAGGAACACACCCCACCTCTAGAGCCCGGAACACCTCAGCGCCTCACCCCGGTCTACAACTTTCAATTGTGAAAAGTAGGGATTTTAGGTGACCATTTTCTGCCAATTGCCAACACCTTCTCATGATAATAATGTCAGATTTGGGCTGAAGGCAGATATCTGTAGAAAAGTCGATTTTCCTTGAATTAGTTGGTCATTGATGATTGCAGTGTGGGGCATAACTGGACAGTCATTTGTGGCAAATGCCAGATGGGCACTGATTGCATCACAACTTCATCAACAGAGACCCAAGCCAGGTCAAAGTGCAACAGGAAGATCGATCTGACAGTTGTCCCACATCTATTGTTTTAACATTTAGCATTGACACCCACAAATTTTATAGATCAACCATAAACTAAATTTGCCGTCTACAGTCTCCAGAGTGTGGCTGTTATTGGGGCCTAGAACTGGACAGTAATAGTGGTACATGTCTCTTTCTAATTTCTGGAAACTAGAGCTACATCCTAATGGATGAGAAAAGGATGCTTGCCTTTGTTTGTAGAGCAGCAATACACTATGTAGACAAAAGTATTGGACCTCCCACCAATTAAAGAATCATAGAATGGTAGAGTTGGAAGGGACCCCCAGGGTCATTGGGTCCGACCCCCTGCTCAGTGCAGGATTCACTAAATCATCCCAGACAGATGTTTGTCCAGCCTTTGTTTTGAACATTTCCATTGAAGGAGAACTCCCCACCTCCTGTGGCAACCTGTTCCACTCATTGATCCCCCTCACTATCTAATATCTGATCTGTGTCTCCTCCCTTTCAGTTTCATCCTATTGCTTCTAGTCTTTCCTTGTGCAGATGAGAATAGGGCTGATCCCTCTGCACTGTGACAGCCCTTCAGATATTTGTAGACCGCTGTTAAGTCTCCTTTCAGCCTTCTCTTCTGCAAGCTAAACATTCCCAGATCCTTTAACCATTCCTTATACGACATGATTTGCAGACCTCACACTACCATGTCTTTTTTAAAGTGGGGTGCCCAGAACTGGACACAGTATTCCAGATGAGGTCTGACTAAGGAAGAGTAGGGGGGAATAATTACCTCCCGTGGTCTAGACTCTATGCTTCTCTTAATACATCCCAGAATTGTGTTTGCCTTTTTGGCTGCTGCATCACATTGTTGACTCATGTTCAGTCTATGATCTATTAGTATACCTAAGTCTTTTTCACATGTGCTGCTGCTTAGCCCAATTCCTCCCATTCTGTATGTGCTTTCTTCATTTTTCTTGCCCAGATGTAGGACTTTGCATTTCTCCTTGTTAAATATCATTCTGTTAGTCGCTGCCCACTGTTCAAGCTTTTCTAGATCTTTTTGAATCCTCTCTCTCTTTCCTACTGTTAGCTATCCCTCCTAGCTTTGTATCGTCAGCAAATTTTATCAGTTTCCCAGCAATTTCCTCCTCCAGATCATTTATAAAAATGTTGAACAACACTGGGCCTAGGACAGAGCCTTGTGGTCCCACTTGATATATTCTTTCACTTGGATGTGCAGCCATTTATGACCACTCTTTGAGTGCGATCACTCAGCCAGTTGTGAATCCACCCAACAGTTGCCTTGTCAATCCCAAATTTGGTCATTTTTTCAATAAGTTTGGCATGAGATACTTTGTCAAATGCTTTATTAAGTCAAGATATACTTAGAGATGAGCGAGCGTACTCGTCTGAGCTTGATACTCGTTGAGTATTAGCGTGTTTGAGATGCTCGTTACTTGAGACGAGTACCACGCGATGTTCGAGTTACTTTCACTTTCATCTCTGAGACATTAGCGCGCTTTTCTGGCCAATAGAAAGACAGGGAAGGCATTACAACTTCCTCCTGTGATGTTCCAGCCCTATACCACCCCCCTGCAGTGAGTGGCTGGCGAGATCAGGTGTCACCCGAGTATTAAAATCTGCCCGCCCGCGGCTCGCCACAGATGCATTCTGACAGAGATCATGGACAGTGCTGCTGGTGCCGGAGCTGCTATAGGGAGAACGTTAGGAGTTATTGTAGGCTTCAAGAACCCCAACGGTCCTTCTTAGGCCATAGTCAGAAATCGCAGATCGCACCTATCTGCGATCTGCGATTCCTATTCTCTTCTCTATATGCGCTCAATGGGGCCGGCGGCAGCAGCGCCGGCCCCATTGAGAACATATAGAAGACAAATCATTCTTCTCTGCCACAGCTGTAACAGCTGTGGCAGAGAAGAACGATGTTTGCCCATTGAATTCAATGGAGCCGGCAATACAGCAGGTTCCACTGAAAGCAATGGGCTGCCGGCGTGCGCGGGATGAATTGTCGGGAAGGGCTTAAATATAGAAGCCCTTCCCGACAATTCATCCCGCGCACGCCGGCAGCCCATTGCTTTCAGTGGAACCGGCTATAAGCATGTAACCCAGGAGAAGTGGCAGCGGAGTGTCATGCAGGCAGTGATTGTGCTTTGTTGGAGGTAGTGTGGTGCTTAGCTAAGGTATGCATTGCTAATGAGGGTTTTTCAGAAGTAAAAATTGTTGGGCGGGGGGGGGGGGGCCCACTCTTGCCGCTATTGTGGCTTAATAGTGGGACCTGGGAACTTGAGATGCAGCCCAACATGTAGCCCCTCGCCTGCCCTATCCGTTGCTGTGTCATTCCCATCACTTTCTTGAATTGCCCAGATTTTCACAAATGGAAACCTTAGCGAGCATCGGCGAAATACAAAAATGCTCGGGTCGCCCATTGACTTCAATGGGGTTCGTTACTCGAAACGAACCCTCGAGCATCGCGAAAAGTTCATCTCGAGTAACGAGCACTCGAGCATTTTGGTGCTCGCTCATCTCTAGATATACTATATCCACTGCATTCCCCTGATCAATCCAGTCGGAGATTCTGTCATAGAAGGAAATTAGATTCGTCTAGCATGACTTGTTTGTTACAAACCCATGCTGGCTCTAGTTAATTACTCCATTTTCATCCAAATACTTGCATACATGCTGTTTAATAATTTGTTCAAAGATCTTTCCCGGTATAGAAGTCAGGCTCACAGGCCTGTAGTTTTACTGGATCCACCGTCTTCCCTTTTTTGAAGATAGTGACAACATTTGCCCTTTTCCAATCTTCTGGGACTTCTCAGCAATCCTGTGCTGTCAGGTGAAGTGGATATGCAAATCATATGTGTGAGCATTAGGTATAAAGGAGAGGATCACACAGGATATCCCAGTACAGAAACCATCAGATGCCACCAGGTGTAGAGCTGACAACGGGGTCTGGTGGTGGGATGTCACCAGGTGTACAGCTGACAATGGGGTCTGGTGGGGGTATGTCACCAGGTGTAGAGCTGACAACGGGGTCTGGTGGTGCGATTTCACCAGGTGTAGAGTTGACAACGTGGTCTGGTGGGGGGATGTCACCAGGTGTAGAGCTGACAATGGGGTCTGGTGGTAGGATGCCACCAAGTGTAGAGCTGACGACGGGGTCTGGTGGTGGGATGTCACAAGGTGTAGAGCTGCCAATGGGGTCTGGTGGTGGGATGTCACCAACCAATTAGTACAGGACATCGTAGCACTTTTGGACCTTCCAGAGTCCACTGTTGGCTATGTTATTGGGAGATGGAGACCATCCGGTGTGTTTGGTGCCGCCACGTTCAGGGAGACATGGACAACGAAGCCTTGTACGAGCTGTAAAGACATCACACACATCGTCTGCCCTCGCTCAGGAGGTCTCACCAGCCAGTGGAACATCCCTTAGATCCATTCGTAGTGAACTGCATGTGAAGGGTTACCATGGACGAGCGGCTGTGCCCAACATCACAGCGGCACCTGCGATGGTGCTTTGAGTGTCAGATTGTAAATGAGTGGAAGTAAGTGTTGTGGACAGATGAATCCCAGTACACCATCTTCCAATCTGATAGCCGCAATTAGGTGTGGCGGTTGCCTGGAGAGCGGTTTCTACATGACTAAATCGTCCCAACAGTGAAGTGGAGGAGGTTCTGTTGTGGTGTGTTTGTGTTGGGGAGGTTCTTCTAGGAAGGAGTAGGACCATTGGTTATAGTGAAGTCCACTATGCCGATGGATACAGAGACATTCCAAACAATGTGACATTACCTACCCTGTGGCAATACTTTGGTACAGCTTTGTGTCTGTACCAACATGACCGACCACCATGTCATACAGCATGCAATGTTCAGGCTTGGTTTGAGGAGAAAAGCGTCTGCAAACTTCATTGGCCGGCCCAAAGTCCGGATCTCAATCCAATTGAGCATCTTTGAGTAGAACTGGAACGCCGTATCCGTGCACGCCCAACACGCTCATCATCCCCCACATCACTATCTGAAGCTCTCTTGAAGGTAATTCTCTCCACATATCTATGGGAATTTGGTGGAAATCAGCCTAGTAGGGTTACTGCAGTCGTTGAGACCAAAGGCGGCCTAACACCATATTGAAAAATGTGAATAAAATCGAATTTCATCACCTTCTATGTGTGTCCCAATAGTTTTGTCAATATAGTGTATACGGCTGGCAGGCAATACGATGGTTATTAGTATTGGGAATTGTGCTCTATGGGTGGGTCTTAGTATCTTTCCTATATGTACATGTTGAGATCAATCTTTATGCGTTTGCCAGATAACTCTGTCTGTGGCTTACTGTACACATACACTGGATAAACAATAATTATGGGCCAAAAAGTCCTACTCAGCCTATTGTTATTTCCTTTCATATCATCTGTTTGTGGGATATTTTGGCTGATTGTACACCGCTCATTATTGACCATATGTAACATGCGCTATTTCAATGTCTGTGTAAGTCGAAGAGAGAAGGGAACCCAAAGCAAGAATTTCAATGGTCCTATAATGGTCCCCCAGTAGTAATAGTGCCCCAGTAGTGACCTCAATAGTAATAGTGACCCTATTAGTGGTCCCAGTAGTAATAATGCCCCCAGTTATGGCCCAAATAGTAATAGTGCCCCCATTAGTAAGAATGGCCACAGTAATAATAGTGCCCCTAGTAGTGACCTCAATAGTAATAGTGACCCTATTAGTGGTCCCAGTAGTAATAATGCCCTTAGTAGTGGCTTCAATAGTGATAGTCTCCCCAATAGTAAGAGTGACCCTAGTAGTGGTGCCAGTAGTAATAATGCCCCCAGTTACGGCCCAAATAGTAATAGTGCCCCCATTAGTAAGAATGGCCCCAGTAATAATAGTGCCCCCAGTTGTGGCCCCCAGTAGTTATATTACCCCCAGTTGTGGCCCTCAGTAGTAATAATGCCCCCAGTTATGACCCAAATAGTAATAGTGCCCCCATTAGTAAGAATGGCCCCAATAGTGGTGCCAATAGCAATAATGCCCCCTGTAGTTATATTACCCTCAGCTGTGGCCCCCAGTAGTAATCGTACCCCCAGTAGTAAAAGTGCCCCCATTAATGGCCCTCAATAGTAATAATGCCCCAGTGGTGAACCCAAAAGTAATAATGGCTACAGTAGTGTCCGCAGTAGTAATAATCCTCCCAGTGGTGAGCCCAATAGTAATAGTGCCCACAGTAGTGGCCCCCATAGTAATAGTGCCCACAGTAGTAATAGGGCCCCCTCTTTGTGTCCTTTCCACCATGAACCCCAGCAAAACTACACCATAAAGTATTTCACTTTCTATCTGCATTGTTGTAATCAGAGGCTGTAACCCCTGACCTCTCCCCCAGGCGTCTGCGTTCCGCACCTCCTGTACACATCGCAGACGCTGGGGGGCATTAGTCAGGGGTCACAGTGATTACAACAGTGGTGGCTGAACTCAAGCTAGAGAGAGGGAGTGACATACGGATGGGGTTGGGTTGCTGCCCGGTCGGCTCTCAGTCGGCATTTATTTTTTAATGGCCATTAATTTGGCTGGTAAAACATTAATAGAATCATTGGCCTTTCCACTTAATTGCCGGCCATTTGGCAACCCTAGGTAAGAGGTGTGCGCCTCGTGCTACATTCGGCACACCGTGCCAGAACCGGCGTTATTGGAGTCTAAGAAAACCTTCATCTTTGGTTCCATTAAAGACAAATCTTCATGTAATAAGAGTGCGGCCGAGGGAGGAGACAGCGGGCCAAAGCGTAACGGCAGCCGCCGGCAAGCAGAAGATCCGCTCAAGGATTGTATAGGGAATCTCAGACAGCTGAGTTCTCATTTTTGAGTAAAGACTTGCTTAACCCTTTAGTGACCAGCCTATCTTTTTACCTTAAAGGGGTTGTCCCGCGCCGAAACGGTTTTTTGTTTTTTTTCAACCCCCCCCCCCCCCCCCCGTTCGCCGCGAGACAAGGGGGTTAAAAAAGAACACCGGAGAGCGCTTACCTGAATCCCCGCGCTCCGGTGACTTCTTACTTACCTGTTGAAGATGGCCGCCGGGATCTTCTCACTCGGTGGACCGCAGGGCTTCTGTGCGGTCCATTGCCGATTCCAGCCTCCTGATTGGCTGGAATCGGCACGTGACGGGGCGGAGCTACACGGAGCCGGCATCCAGCACGAGCAGCCCCATTGAAAAAAGAAGAAGACCGGGACTGCGCAAGCGCGGCTAATTTGGCCATTAGACGGCGAAAATTAGACGGCAACCATGGAGACGAGGACGCTAGCAACGGAGCAGGTAAGTGAAAAACTTTTGATAACTTCTGTATGGCTCATAATTAATGCACAATGTACATTACAAAGTGCATTAATATGGCCATACAGAAGTGTATAGACCCACTTGCTGCCACGGGACAACCCCTTTAAGGACTAAGTGATTTTCATCATCACATTGCCAGAGCTGTATCTGGTTGGCAGCCGTATGAGGGCTTGTTTATGGGGAACACGATGTATAGTTTACCGGCCGCGCCCCGGGGTCCATAGAATGTGTTGTAGAACCTTTATTACATTTCTTTGGGGTGCAGATGGAAGCCCTTTCCCCGCCCCCAAGAACTTCCACCGCTGTGTTTGGATTGTGTTCTTACAACGTTCATCATTCGGTAATAATACCCCGATCTGGATCCGCACCATTACTGCAACGCCATGTTTACATACGGGTTATTTTACTTTTTACTACTTTCGGAGAATAAAAAGATGTTTTTAAAGAAAAACAATTGAATCTGCGTTCCAAGCGCCAGAAGATGTTTAGGCTTCCGGCAGCCGAGCTCCGTGGGGCTGGTTTCTTGTAACTGTTGTTGGTAACGCTGTGAGGTCCATCTGAGCACCTTGGATGGCTTTAGATTGCGTTTACAGTGTGAGATAAATAACAAGCTATTTACATAGTTTCAGTCGTTTTGGGGTATTTTAACCATTTAAAAAGTGTTTTTGTGGGGAAAAATGTGTGGGTTTTTTAGCTGGATTTTTTTTCTTTAACCCCTTAAGGACATGGCCTATTTTGGCGTTGAGGACCAAACTATTTTTGGTATTTTTTTCTTCTCCATTTTTCAACAGCCATAACTTTTTGAAGGGCTTGTTTTTTGCGTGGCGAACTGTAGTTTTTATTGGTACCATTTTGGGGTACATTGACTACATTGTAAAACTTTTATTATTTTTTTATGATCGTAGGGAGAGAAAACGCATCAATTCTGCCATAGATTTTTTGGGGTTTTTTTAGAGCGTTAAAGGGGTTGTCCCGCGCCGAAACGGGTTTTTTTTTTTTCAATAGCCCCCCTGTTCGGCGCGAGACAAACCCCATGCAGGGGTTAAAAATAAAAACCGGACAGTGCTTACCTGAATCCCCGCGCTACGGTGACTTCTTACTTACCTGGTGAAGATGGCTGCCGGGATCCTCTCCCTCAGTGGACCGCAGGTCTTCTGTGCGGTCCATTGCCGATTCCAGCCTCCTGATTGGCTGGAATCGGCACGTGACGGGGCGGAGCTACGAGGAGCCGCTCTCCGGCACGAGCGGCCCCATTCAGAAAAGAAGAAGACCGGACTGCGCAAGCGCGTCTAATCGGGCGATTAGACGCTGAAAATTAGACGGCACCATGGAAACGAGGACGCTAGCAACGGAACAGGTAAGTGAATAACTTCTGTATGGCTCATATTTAATGCACGATGTATATTACAAAGTGCATTAATATGGCCATACAGAAGTGTATAGACCCACTTGCTTTCGCGGGACAACCCCTTTAATTATGCAGCATAAAAGATACACTACATTTTTTTCTGCGGGCCGGTACGGTTACAACAGTACCAAAGTTGTTATTTTTTTTTTAGGTTTTTCCACTTTTCCACAATAAAAGCCTTTTTTTTGGAAAAATTTTTTTTTTTTCTAACCTCACTGCATTCAAAGTGCTATAACTTTTTTATTTCTTCATGGGCAGAGTTCTCTGAGGGCTTATTTTCTGCGAGACAAGCTGTAGTCTTTATTGGTACCATTTTGAGGCACACACGTTTTTTTTGATCACTTTTATTGTATTTTTTGGGATGCAAAAGGCTAAAAATTAGCATTTTGCCTCAGTTTTGTAGCATTTTTTTTTTTTATGCTTATTGCCGTGCACGATAAAAAGCATGTTCAATGTATTGTATGCATCGTTACGGACGCGTCGATACCAAATATGTGGGATTTTTAAAAAAAAATTTATGCTAATATAAGAAAAAGCATTAAAGAAAAGGGTTTTTTAACTTTTTTTTTACATTTTTATTTTTTGTACTTTATTTTGCTCTTCTTTTTTACACTATCTGTGTCCCTCTGAGGGACTTTTACCACAGCACTAATGATCACTACGATAAGGCATGGCAGGACTTCTCTCCTGCCATACCTTATCGCTTATTACAGCGATCTTAGGCTATGGCAATACAGGATGCCGGTATCTGGCGTCCTGTTGCCATAGCAACCAGCCGGGCTCTCGCCATATTATCGCGAGAGCCAGCTGGAGTCACAGAGGGAGCGCGCTCCCTCTGTGAACCCTTTCCCTGCCGCAATCTACTTAGATCGCGGCAGGGAAGGGGTTAACGGCGGGTGGGCGCAACTCTGATGCCCCCCGTTGTCGCAGCGGGACGCCGGCTATCACTGACAGCCGCCTCCCACTGTGGGATAGCGCGAGATCTGCTATGATCTCGCGCTATCCCTATAACGTAAGGGTACGTCATTTTGCGGGAAGTACCCTGCTCCCATGACGTACCCTTACGTCATGGGGAGGCAAGGGGTTAAATTAAACTTTCTTGAACTTTTATTGACACTATATTTTAGGGGATTTAAAGATGCGATCGCTTGATCACTAGGATAGTACACCGCATTACTTATGTAGTGCATTCTACTAACCTATGACAGCAGCCTATGGGACTCAGCAGGAGGCGGGGCCTAACAGGCTGAGTTAGGGCTTCTACTCATTGGCGGCTTTTTTAACTCTGCGATATCGCTGTTGTTTCAAATGTTAAAATCCCCCAAGTTTTGTGCTTTTGTGATTTTTGTACGATGCGATTTTAACATTAGAAAGTCCCATTGAAAAAAGACGCAGTGATATCGCAGCGTTAAAAAAAAAAAAACGCTAGTGGGTAGAAGACCTTACATGGCAAACATGGAGGCCTTTGTCACTCTCTGGGCTGGCATGGGAAACCATTGGTACCTTGCAATGACAAGGATGCTGATGGGTGACAGAGGGAGCTCCCTTCCCTGTCATCTGCTTAAATACTGCAGTGCCTATTGATTGTGGCATGTAAGGGGTTAAACTGTCAGGGTCTGAGGTTTCTCCGTTCCTGACAGTTATAGCAGGAGCCTGGCTGTCAGTAGTTTGCTAAACCATCGCCTTAAGACGATGTATGTGCAGGTTTATAGCCCATTAGTGAGGTTAGTAAGAAGGTATATTGGCCGTCACTAAGGGGTTAAAGGGCTTTTTCAGCTCAAAAAAAAATAAATTGGGGCCCTGGCCAATCATCTATTCGCCTGCCCGCTGTTACAGTATACAGAGCAGGAAGCAGATAGCTCCGTACATTGTGCAGTGGTCCAATATGGTATTGCAGGCACAACTCCCAATCACTTCAGAGGAGATGAACTGCAAGAGAAAATCTATGGACAGGTGCGGCACTGTTTTTTGGAAGATGGCAGCCATGTTTTTTTCTAACTCTGGACATCCCTCTAAGTATATTACAGTCCAAGTTCTGAAACACGCGAGCCGTAAGATGTGGCGGCACCTTGGATCATGTGTTCACATTTTAATGAGTTCTTGGAATACGGAATACAGGTTGGGGCAGCCGGATCTCCTTTGTCATCATTGCTTCGTGTCCTTGAGCTGCTCTGAACCTGCGTCTCCCTGTTACGTCTTGTGAACGCAGGATGGGGTCGGCAGCTCCTCGTGGACTCGTTACGCCGTATAGTAGCACCGATGGGACGGTTCACAGCTTCTGTGGCCGCGAGCCTCATACCGTATAAAAGGGTGTAATGGCGGCTGCGCTACGTCTGCCATCTGCAACTGCAAATAGAGACCATAGTTGACATTTAGCCTCTTCTGTGCAGTCGCATTAGTTTCCAGGACGGTTTATTGGCTGCGGGAGGATCTTCTCAAGGGCCTGACCGCAGTGTCCTGTCGTTAAAGAGTCACAAACGTATGTTGGAGCAAAAATGTGGGACTTTTTGGGGGTTTGTGCTTTTCCAAAGCAGTGAAAAAAATGGGTGGAGTGAAGTTCTTAGACAGGTTTATGAAGTTCAACTTTTTTTCAAAAGTTACAAAACTTGGCGCCATTCCACTCCAGAGAAGGCATGGCATAAAATACTGACCCCACGTTACCCAGGAAGCGGGACGCATTCGCCCGTTAGTGAGGCTTTATGATTAAGGGGCAGAATAGGCCCATCGGATGCGCTGCAAACCGCAGGAACGTCCGCACTAAAACTCGCAGCTGTCGTCCATCTTGAGGCGGAATAGATAACACCTTCAATCTGCCTTCATTAATATCCACTGTAAGACCTGCAGATCTTGGTGCAGAATCTCAGAGCTCTGCGTCCTGCGCTGCGCCCTGGCAGAAGGTCTCTGGGGGGCCCTGTGACTGTAGTGATATTGGGGTACGTGGCTGGAAGTGATATGATGGTATGTGACGGCTGTGATGGGTTTGAGGTTAAAAGCGTCCTCACACGGGCGTAAGCGCATATATGCTTGCTATCGCAGGATGTATATACGCCATGCATGGCCCACGATCACAGGCTATTGCAACCGCATCGGCACATTTTACTATATTGCCCAGCCAGGACGGCTCGCACCGGCGCGGTCTCAGCAGCTCCATGGGCAGACCGGACCGCCTGCTTAGTAAACAGGTCAGCTGGCTCGCTAAGCCCAAGTGTTTTTGGTTAAGCCACATGGCTGTCATCAGTTACTGCTGCACATTCCTTCCACTACCACAGTTTCCATTATCTGACTAGTCACTTGGGTGTCCCATCATTGGACACAGTCATAAGCATCTGTCCTTACTAATGCAAGCACTGGTCGCTGCCCCCCACAAGGTCAGCACACTCCTCTCCTGCTGCCATGCTTCCTGTAATCGATCGTTGGCCATGTGATAATGCTGCCCCTCCTTTGTTTTGTCTTGTTATGAGCGGACAGGTCACTACTCCCAAAAAATCATCACACTTCTCTCCTGCTGCTGCCATCATTCCCATTATCTATTCCTGCCCACTTAAAGGGACAGTGTCACCGCTGAACTAAGTTGAGGGGTGCAGGCTGGGGCTCAGCTTTTGAGGGGGGTGGCTAGCTGGTTCAGCTACAGGAGGCACCTCAGGGAGCAAGAGACACAGATTTTGAAGAGTCACCATGGTCTCCTGATCTGTGTAGGTGGGTGCGGTGCCGGCGGAGCCTCATGACCAGATTCCGTCCAAACTGGTTCAGTGCTCAGTCTTGATTGAAAGTAGACCCAGGGTGTGGCGGTATATTGGAGGCTCCGAGGAAGAGTTGTGAATGATCCAGGGCCAGACATTGTTGCTTAACAAGTCAGAATGAGGTTCTCACTTGAACACCAGTCCTTCATACCGGTCTAATCTCTAGCGTGGGTAGCGGGTCTATATCTTAAGTCCCAAGATGTCAAGTCCTTTTCAATGCCTACCGGTAACGGGTTTCTAGTTACAACATGACGAGAAGATGTCTAGCTCCGACAATAGCCCAAAAGTGGTGCTCCGGATTCACGATTCAGCCCGTAGGGTAACTGTAGCTCCGTGTCAGCACACCAACAGGGGACCCTCCATACATGTCTACTCATCACACTCCTAGGCCCGCTCTGCCCACTTTCTGTTTTGTTTTGTACAAATATTGTGAAGTTTTGGCTGCCCCCACCTGGTCGTGCCCGCCCGCCACCCATTTACCTTCTGTCCCTCCTATTGGATCATCTAAATGGTATCCTACCTTCCCTGGTTTTATTTGTAGGCTTAGTCCCAAGAGAGGAGCATTCATAGAGGTAGGAACCCAACTTTCCCAGGTTGGAATTTACCACCTGGTATTAGTGTTAGGACCCATCTGAAGCCTTGGGCACCCGGACGTTGGTAGATTGGCCATAGTAATTCGATTGAATTATATCCCAAGAGCCTTGCATTATGTAATGTGGTTAGAGTATTGATTATAGGTATGTACACCTCTGATAGTAAATGTTTTATGAGTGCTGTTGCCATTTTTGGTTTCTGCACCTTCTGGTTTCCGGTTGGGTGATGGTGCGCTCAGCGCCAGTGGCTCATTGAGCCCTCCTCCTCTTAAAGAGGCAGTACAGTCAAATAGGAAGCAAATAGCACAACAATAAAAAATAATACAGGTGCTGTTTGGGGAGGTAATGGGGAGCCAGGAAATATGTTTTTTATACTCACTCACTCCCCAGTTCCCATGGTGTCCGTGCACAGTCTGTAAATCTGTAAACTGCCAGGAATGGAGTAACCTCAGACTCCGGGAATTTAACTCCTTAGTCTGAAAAGAGTCAAAGGCCACGCACCGACTTCAGTAAGTGGCAGCATGAAAACGGAGGATCGGGCAAGTCTAAAAAACACACTCACCTCTCCAAACAGCACCATAGCTTAGTTTATGATGTTGTACGGTGGTGACGGGTTCCCATTGAGGTCCCTCCTTTATCCTGACCTCTCTAATACCGTATGATCACATGAGTGGACAGGTCACTGCCTCCCCCCAAGGTCAGCACACCCCTCACCTGCTGCCGCCATCATTCTAGAATTATGACTGGCTACAAGGCGTTCCGCTTCTCCCAACATACTCAGGCTGCATTCAGACAAACGTATATCGGCTCGGTTTTCACGCCGAGCCGATATACGTTGTGCTCGTGTGCAGGGCGGGGGGAGGATGGAAGAGCCAGGAGCAGGAACTGAGCTCCCGCCCCCTCTCTGCCCCTCTGCACTATTTTATAATGGGGAGAGGCGGGGCAGGGTGGGGCTAAGTTCCACAAATTAGCCCCGCCCCACCTCTCCCCATTGCAAATAGTGCAGAGGGGCCGGGAGCTCAGTTCCTGCTCCTGGCTCTTCCATCCTCCTTTCCCCTGCACACGAGGACAACGTATATCGGCTTGGCGTGAAAACCGAGCCGATATACGTTCGTCTGAATGCAGCCTAAGGCCTCTTTCACAGAAGCATTGCGTATTTCAGCCACATCGCAGCCAAAAATCGCATGAACGGGCAAAAGCCGCGACCAAGTCATGGCTAAATCTCCCATTTTTTTGCTTATTCACACGGCCGGGTGCAGCATATATACTCTGCAGCCTGGAATTCCTTCGGCCGGCATAAACCCTTCAAGTGGCTCAATAGAAACAGCTGACATGGATTAGCAGCGCTAACTGCTGCTAAACTCCCTCCCTTTGCCGGCGGCCACCATAGGAGTCTATGGGAGCTGCCAGCTGATCGCGCCCAAAAGACAAAGCAAGACCTATCTTTTCCGGCCGATGTCAAAACATCAGCCGGCATATTTGGCCACTGATGTCCTATCTTTGTCGGCCAGACGTGTTCATGCGGGTAATACTCGCCCGTGTGAATGAAGGCATCCAACGCTCCACGCGGTCAGGATTTTTTATTGCGGCTAAATTAGTTCCGTAAACATGCTTGTGTGAATGAGGCCTAAATGCGGACATCAGGAGTTGGATACGAGGACTGAAATGTCACACAAAGTAAAAAAAAACAGAAGTAAAACCAACCCTGTTGTTGATCTGATGTTCTGGAAATTTCTCTGCTGGAGCAGAATAAAAGTCGCGCGCCGACGCTAGATAACCACCGAGCACGACAAGGAAAATCAACACAATCAATCTCTCCATCAGCCCGTCACCGAGCCGCGGCACTGAACCTCCGGCAGCGGCGGCGGCGGCATCCACAGCCGCTCTGCAAGACAAGATTACCAGTCCTGCCAGATTCTGACGAGTCAATTACCTGAGAAAATAGCGGTAATGGATACAAAATGAAGATGAAATAAATGACGGTATGGCTTCTATTAAAAATCCCAAACTCCGTCAATTGAGGATTTTAGGTTAACCGCTTCCGTGCTGAATGTAAGTGCGCGGCAAAGTGAACAGAAGACAAGAAAAACACAGAAGTTGCATCGTTAACTATGTGTGAGACTCCTTTACTTCTTGTAGTTCCTACCGCGGCATACAAAGTGGAAAGGGGGCGCTAAACAGTCCAACCCCATCCTTGGGCAGTAAAGATGCCTGATAGCTGAGGTTTGACCGCTAGGGATCCCAAAACCAGAACACCGAAATGCCCGGTGTGAATGATAAAAAAGCTGGCACGGGGCAATGTCCAGCTCACCGGGATCAGCCTGCAGATGGCGTAGTCTCTGGGGGGGTCAGGGGCCTACCTACAACCTGGGCGTCTGAGTCCTCCAGGGGAAACTTTGCATCCAAATCATCCTCCCAGCTCCGGTTTTATATGGGAGCGGCAACATGCGAGCCTAAGAGCTCATTCACACAGCGCTTAATGAACCAATCACAGCCATTCAATGCGATGGCTGCGATTGGTTCATCAAGTGCTGCAGTGATTGGCTGAGCCGCGGCACTCGAGAACCAATCGGAGCCAGAGCTTCCTGGAGGTGGGGTTTTTGAACCCCTGACCAGGAAGCGCTGGTGAAAAACTACAAACAGGTGTGTCGGGGACCTGCAAGGAGAAGTGCAGCTGAGCGGACACCGCCTATTAGGTAATGTATAGTTTTCTTGTTTCTTTTAATGCAGCCAGGGCTTATTTTCTGGGTAGGGCTTATAATTCAAGTTCCCCAAAAATCCTGGAAAAAGAGTGCTACAAGGTCGTGTGACTTTGTGGCACCACACATGACTTTGTAGCATCACAATTAGGTCAAATCTTTGCTCAGTGAACAACAACCAGCTAGATGGAAGAGAATGCCAGGAATATACGGGCGCTGCGGGCACCAAGGAACATCTTTACAGATATTTTTGTTTTCTCGTCAGTCCAGTGTACAATAACGACCAGTTCTAATTTCTCATTCACCCAGTGAAATCGCCCATTGGACACGTGACACAATAACCCAAAGCTTCAAACATAATAAAGTTAGAAGCACAGAAAAGCAAAGAGCTGTAAAGTGATAAAAAGTAACAAAAACACTCAGTGCGTAACGAACTGAACGGATTGGCCCAAGAGATGGTCCTGAACCGATGAGGGGACATTAGGGAGGAGAGAAACCTCCCCAGGCTCTGACGGGCTCTGATCTTTAACTCCAGGTTGCGTCTCTTCTTCGTCTTCTAATGGAGAGGTATTGATCGTGGCTTTCCGCAAAATCATTAAAGATTGGATAGCTAAACGGCAAACATGACTCTGACGGCTCCTCCGGGACCGGCTGCTGTGATGGTATCCTTCATATTTAATTAACCATTTTATGCCTGTTTTATTATATAGATGATGCAAATTAGGAAGATAACACAATACCTCTGCAGCGCCACCTATTGGAAGGCAGCATTCCTGCAAATCAATGTCTGACCCTTTATACAGGTCTTTATAATAATAATTGGGAATTGAAAACCAAGCCAGAATCCATCAGTCTGCAGTAGGATCCTGGCTTGGCTAGTGAGAGGTCTGTGATGTGATTTGGAAAGGGTATCATCACTCCTTAAGGAGAGCACCAAGAAGGTGAGTGAGGAGACTTATTAGGCCATGCATGCTCCTGGGAAATATATGCAAATAATAAAGATGGAGCAATACCTCTGCAGCGCCACCTATTGTCTCCTCACTCACCTTCTAGGTGCTCTCCTTAAGGAGAGACAATACCCTTCCTGACCCAAGTCCCAGGCCTCTCACTAGCCAGGCAAGAATCTTACTGCACAGTGATGAGGGGCAAACACCCCGAAACGGCTGTCTGTGTATAGATTCTGTTTTTCAATTCCCAATCATTGTTACAAAAACCTGTATGAAGAGTCAGACATTGATTTGCAGGAATGCTGCCATCCAATAGGTGGCGCTGCAGAGGTATTGTTCCATCTTCCTTATTTGCATATATTTCCCAGAGAAGCATGCATGGCCTTATAAGTCTCCTCACTTACCGTCTAGGTGATGATACCCCTTCTGACTCACATTATACAGATGAGGCACATCAAGGATTAATGGTAACCTTGGTTGTTTAAAGTTCTGAAAAGTTCCAAGATGTGTTCATCTTAATTTCTCAGCAGCCTGTGGGGGGTCTAACGTGCAGGTAGGTTAAGAGGCAGAGCACACCTGGCAGTAAATAACAGCATATATGAGTTGGCAAGAGAATTAGCACTATAGTCCCTCTAACTCGGCACACAGTTACTGAAACTTGTAACACAGTTTCTAGTACTTTGGCAACTCTGGTTCTCCTATTCAGCAAAATGCGGAATCAAGTCTCCGTCTCTCTAACTACACAGAAACCTCTTTGTAGATCCTTTATCTATGCACAGGCTTTAGTTTCTCACAGTCTCTTAGTTACTTAGCAGACCCAGCGTACGTCCTCATGCCCACGGGCAGATTTTTGCTGTGGAATCCGGAGCTGCAGCAATAACCCTCTATGGCATGCTATGGTAAAATGATTCTTCACGCACACGAGCGGAAACCAACAGCGGTTTCTGCTCGCGTATGATACATCGCAGCATGCCCCATTTTACTGTGGTTCTCATGAGGACGGTTCTCACAAAATCAATGGAAGCCGTTTGACCTGCAGCCCATCCACAATTGACATTGTGGACAGGCCGCGGAGTCCACGGGAAAAGCAGGAGTTTGAAGAAAAAAATCTGTACTGCACCTGTCCGACTGAAGAAGAAAAGCAGGGACGCGCGGACACGGCTGCCGCCAGGGTCGGATTGCAGTGGAATAAATCCGCAGCGGTGACACGATCTGTCGCAGAAAAGTGATGAATCTTCATTGTGGATTTCATTCATTGTAATGTATTGAGTGAAATTTGCACCAAATTCGCAATAAAGTCGCCTGCAGGTTTTGGCGCAGCTTTCCGTGATGTGTGATCAGACGCTGGACAATCCGGACAGAAGAAACCCTTATTTACTGTGGTGCCTATTTTGCTGAAACATCCCAGACTCTCTGCTCACAGAACTTCTGATATTCAGTGTTTTCTGCGCAGACCGGCGCTCCGAGCCGCTGTGTCAGAAGCCTCCTGGGTGCAGCACTCGTAGGTTAGCCAAACCACGGAAGATACTAAAGTCATAACTCCAGTATCAGCGCTTCATGGAATAAGATCAGCCCTTCCAGTAATATTAAACTGGTGGAGAACGTAACTGAAAACAACTGCGGCCGTTCCGCTGATCGCCCCTCTGAGATGGGATTAAATACATTAGAGACATGACCTCCAACCGGACTGAACGCTCAAAGGGGCTGCCGGGAGTCATGGGTGTAAGTGCAACGAATTACCCATTTTATGTACCCATCCCCTATCTGTGCTCCATATTCTTAGGCAATGTTCCCCAACTCCAGTCCTCACAGTCCCAACAGGTCATGGCTTCAGGATGTCCTCAGTAGTACGCAGGTGATGTCACTACTGTCGGTCTTCAGACATTGCCACCAGTGTTCTTACTATAGGAGATCCTGATAACATGACCTGTTGGGGCCCCGAGGACTGGAGTTGGGGAGCATTAACCTAAGGGGTTGTCTGCTTTAGATTGGAATATTCTGAGTTAATAGGTGGGGTTCCCCATTCAGGATGCTCATCTGTTAGCCAGTGTGGAGGGCGACTACAAAGAGCACTTCTCACTCTGGAGGACCAGTCAGATGAAAATGTACTAGCGATGTATTGCAATAAAAGGGGTTATCCAGCCTTTAAAGGGCCACTTCAGTGAAAATACATTTTTCCATTTCTGCCCTCCTCACCTGATTGCCGTCACACTCTGGAGGTCTCCTTGGTGTATTGCAGCCACTTCCCTGCAGTGCAGCCCCCTGTCTGATGTTTATCAGGAGCCATCTTGAAAGTGTAAATCTTTTACTTTCAGTTTCACATCAATCCCATGATGCATTGCCTCAGCATTAGCTGGAGGCTATACCATGTTTGCCTGCTGGTGGGACAGTTTAGGTTGGATTCACATCTGCGCTAGGGACTCCGCTGTGAGAGCAGGAAAATAAAATCCCCGGGATGAACGGATCCATCTCAAAACAGAAGCAAACTGTGGTTCCTGCACCTGTCTGCCATTTTTACTGCATGAAAAAGTCCTAAATGTATGACTTCTCTATCCAACATTTAATGATAGATCAGCGATAGAGCTGTGAACAGAGCATCCAACACACATGTGAATAAAGCCTTAATTCTCACTACCTTCTATATTCACCTAAATAGGTGCAACAACCAAAAACCAAACCTTCAGCCGAGGAGACGGCGGGGTACAAGATGGCAGCGGTTCACGGTGGCTCTACAGTCTCCTTTCCTCAAAGGCTAAAGCGTAACCCGGATCAGCCACTAGCCAGGGAGATAAGATTTAAGCAGGTTTGACAACTGCAATTCAGTCCTAGATTATAATCGTGACGCCAGTGTCCCTAGATGAGTCATCAGTTACTCGCAATGAATGAATGAGTTCACTGACCAAAAAAAAAATGCTTTTCATGACCGGGGACACACGGTTTCCTTTTTCTCATGTTCCAACTTAGATTTTCCAATACAGGCAAATTTACTAGTACTTCTTAACATGAGGTTACAGGCTTCGGAACAGTTTCCTGAACTCTACCTTTCTGAACACATTTGACAATAGACGGTTCTTCTCCCAAAGCACACACATCCTCAGTCGCTGTTATCTGAAGGGCTCTTGTTTGGGTTACACAGTCTCTCGCATCACTCTCACTTTAGCCGTTAGCAGTAACAGACTTCTACGCTTTCCCTCCATATGCCATTGTCTACATCAGGACTTCTACTGGGGGCCTCAATAGCCAAAGCACAATGCTGACTTGGTCTCGTTAGTGGTCAACAACTATGCCAAATAGGACCCAAAGAGTCCCCCCCATAACAGTCACGCTGCCCTCAAAAGTAGCAAGAATGCATTAAGCACCAGCCACAGTCTCAGTTCCAGCCACCATGCCTCTAGGAAAAGCCACTGTGCCCCCACTCACCCCAACATTTAAAGGGGATTTCTGGGCAAAAACTATTGATTTTTTATTTATAAAATCTGCAAGTGGCCCCCGCACGGGAGATCCGTGCATCTCACTGCCCATAGGGATGCATTGGCATCGCTAGGGCAGCTAAAAGCATGCAGATGGGATTCCTTCCCGGAGTGCGGGTCACACGCACAGGAAGAAATCGCAACATGCTCCGTTTTCCTGCAGATCTGCCATACGGACGGCTCCTGCGGCTTCCATTGAAGCCTATGGAAGCCGCTTGTATCCGCAGCACACCTGCAGCTGTTTTTGTGCTGCGCCGTGGATACGCAGGAGAACAGGAGATTTTTTTAAAATATTGGTGCGCATGTACGCGGCATGCTGCCGGCGTGCCGAGCACGTCCGCTGACCGGGAGAAAGAAGATCCGGCCAGCACAGAGGGGAGCCCCGCAGCATCTGGAGAGGTGAGTATAATGGAGTTTACCTCTCCATGTCCGCGGGCATGCACGGATTTCACTGCGGGATTCAGCACCGTGCGTGCAAGTGGGCATGAGGCCTAAGAGAGATAGATAGATAGATAGATAGATAGATAGATAGATAGATAGATAGATAGATAGATAGATAGATAGATAGATAGATAGATAGATAGATAGATGGATAGATGAATAGAGATAGATAGATAGATAGGAGATAGATAGATAGATAGATAGATAGATAGATAGATAGATAGATAGATAGATAGATAGATAGATAGATAGATAGATAGATAGATAGATAGAAGATAGATATGAGACTAGGCAAGATAGATAGACAGACACATAGAAAGACATACAGACAGACAGATAGATAGATACATACCCCGCTGCCCGGACTACTTCTCTGCTGAGGAGCGCAGGTGTACGCAGTGTCAGCAGGAGGGAAGCAGCAGGGAGATGACCTCATCCCTGCTCCACTCGATGCCTTGCTGTACTGTGCCCGTGTGCCAGTAAGTCTGTGTCCTCTCTGCTCCTTCCCCCACCCCCTTCTCTTCCCCTCCTCTTCCCCTGTCCTCTCTCTAAGTCCTCCACCCTCCCATCTCCTACTCTCTTCTCTGGCTTGTGCTGTCGGCTGGACCGCACTAACTTAGCAAGCAGCCGCCGACAGTGCAAAGTGAAAGTGACCTGTATATGCTGGAGGGCGGCCTCTGGGCACCCTCAAGCGTAGGGGCCCGGTCGCTGTTGCGACCACGGCACCCCCTCCTGGTATGCCTATGCCAGAGAGGCTAGAGTACCCTCTGCTGCATCTGCCCCCATCAATAACAACAGACTCAAATACTTTGGATAAAATGGCCACAGCAGCCAATTTATTAATCTAATTGACATAAAATTATAAAGTACCAAAAAAACATGCGAGGGGAGTCCTTGGAGCCACAAAATCTGGTGCTAAATATAATTAACCAATGTACCTTGCCCCCAACCTTACCGACAAGCTCGGGGGCACCACAAGTCACTAACGGCTAGAAGGGATTTACTGCCCCCCTAGCCACGTCACACCGTACCAGGCACCATTCAAATTACACCAAGGAGGGAGTCTTAACAGGTGAGACCGTGCCCACCCAACTCCTCCCCTAACCAATTGGAACCGACTCCAAGGACCCCCCACCCGCCAATGCTGCCATGACAATACAAAACTTTCTACCCACTACTCCTAATGGGTGGGAGTGTGGAACTTCTTGCTTCCTAACTTTCCCTAAAAGATGGCGTTCCAGCTCTTCCCCCTTTTTATAACCCCCGCCTCTTCTCCACCCCACTAATCTGCTCTATCCCTACTCCCACTTTCTAGTATCTTCCTAACCCTCTCCCTTTCATCAACCCCTTCATTGCCTACCCTTTGCCTACCTGACCCCCCGTGTCATGCGGGGCTTTCTCTTAAAGGGGCCCCTGTGGACCCTCTTGCTTGAGCCCCATACTGGAGAATTCCATCCTAGAAGAATCAGTATGGGATAAATCACCATTGTCTGGACAAAGCGTTGTGTTTCAAGACATTGTATCTGATCAGCAGAATCTCGGATACTTGGAAGGTATCAAATACTAGTTGTGGGGCATCACTAGTTTGATAAGCACTGGTCTAGAGGATGATGGTCTAGAATTGGACATAGACTACTGGTCCTTTTACATGGAGCGATTTGCTCCGGTAGTTGAGCAATGATGCATGCCACTCATCTACTTGGCCTTTACACAGGACCATGGGAAGTTTTGTTGATCTGTGCCCAAAAGCAGGTAAGAGCTGAATTGTGGACTACCGGTAGCCCGGTAGCAGGCACTTGCTACTGCTGTTCAAACCATTGTTTGGGACAAATCATCCTTCGCTATCCACATCAACTCTCCAGTTAACAACGGAGATGTGCAGCCAATAATGATGAGCGTTGGCGTGACTCAGAATGTCCCATGTCAGATTCTCCTATAGGCTGCAGAACGTTACATGGGTAAAGAGCCCCGTTAATGTCCTGTGGCTATATATATTAAAAAGTTAAGATTTTTTTTTTTTTAAATCGGGGATGAAAAAATGTAAGGCCTCATGTCCACGGGCAAAAGATTATTTTAAATCCGCAGCGGATCACCCGCAAGCGGATCCACACCCCATAGGGATGCATTGACTACCCGCGGGTAGATAAATACCCGCGGATGGTCAATAAAAGTGATTTTTTTTAAAATGGAGCATGAAAAATCCGGACATGTTCCATTTTCGTGCGGGTCTCCTGCAGGGATGGTTCCTGCGGGCTTCTATTGAAGCCTATGGAAGCTGTCCGGATCCGCGGAGACCAAAATCAGAATATACTCACCTGCTCCGGATCTTCCCTTCTTCGCAGCTTCATCTTCTCTCCGTCGCGGCTGGATCTTTTTTCTTCGGGCCGGCACATGCGCACACGCAACCGACGTGCCGTGCACATACGTCTGGCCGAAGAAAGAAGATCCGGCCGCGACGGAGAGAAGATGAAGCCACGAAGAAGGGAAGATCCGGAGCGTGCGAGAGGTGAGTTTATTCTTATTTTCAGCCCTCATGTCCGCGGGGCAGGAGGGACCCGCTACAGATTTTCCATGGAGAATCTGTAGCGGGCCTGATTTTCCCCGTGGACATGAGGCCTAAGGTAGTTAAATACCTGCAGATGTCATTTTTCCCTTCAGGCGCGGATCCGCGTGCAGAAAAAAAAATGGACATGCTCCATTTTCGTGCGAGTCTCCCGCAGGCTTCTATTGAAGCCTATGGAAGCCGTCCGGATCCACGGGAGACCCGTACCAGAATTAAACTCACCTGCTCCGGACGATGCGGTTCTTCCCTTCTTTGCGGCCGGATCTTCTTTCTTCGGCCCGGCGGATGTGCTCGGCAAATGAGCGCGGCACGCTGCCGGTGTGCCGAGCACATCCGCCGGGCCGAAGAAAGAAGATCCGGCCGCAAAGGAAGGAAGATCCGCATCGTCCGGAGCAGGTGAGTTTATTCTGATTTTTAGGCCTCATGTCCGCGGGGCAGTAGGGACCCGCTACGGATTCTACATGAAGAATCCGCGGTGGGCCTGATTTTCCCCGTGGACATGAGGCCTAAGAAAAACAAAAAGAGCGGCGACGGGCGGGCAGGTGTTAATAGAGGCCACCCCGCATAGCTACTATATAATTGCACAGAAATAATTAGCATTGACGCTTCAGACGCTTTCAGCTGCGACAAGAAAAACAAAATCAAAAAGAACTTTGGACCTTTTCTCCGTGTTTATCTATTTTTCTCGCTCCTATATAGTCAGAACTTCCTTGCTGTAATAAAAGTTTGTTGGTTCATTAGTGGAGCGCTCATTACTCTCAGCCGGCCGATCTATTATTGATGCTTATTATTAAGCGCCGGGTGTCACCAGAACATTTATTTTTGAAAGCTGCAACAAAAACGGCGCGTTATTAATGAATCAGGCGTTAAAAAAATGAATTAATGTGACAAAAGGATGCGAGTTGAGTAATGTGCTACATTAGCCCGGGGCCCATGGAAAACCAGGAAGCAATTAACAGCAATTAATTTAAAATGAGTTTGGAAGCAGACTTTTATTGTACAAAGAAAGTGAAGATCCATTTGTTACGTCGGTTAGAACTTCAGAGTATTTGTGGAGGAGTCCAGCTGAGAACAAGCGACGGTAGGCTTACTCATCCCCGTTAATGAGGGTTCAGTATGCGCAACAGGAAGGAAATGGTATGTAAAGTTGTCATCTACAGATGTAGCCACAGTTAACTTGTCCAGGATAACCTGCAGCAGAAAGTTATCTTATCCGAAGCCATTGAAAAGCTATTGTAATCTTAACTTAACAAGGTTTTCCTACTAATGACCGATCCTTAGGAGAAGTCATCAATCGAAGATCTGACCGGGGTCTTCTCTTCCGTATCCCCGCTGATCCTCCAATCCACTCTAGACATCCGCATTGTAAGCCTTCGGAGCCAGAAGTGTGATGGAAGGCTTCGCTCCCATTGATTTCAGATACCAGACCGAATACTTTTGTATGAAACTTTTTGGAATAATTAAGTATTTAGTACGTATCCTGATTGTTTCACCAATGATTCAATTTCCTACATGACGATGATGTTAAGTCTAATTCTAAAACATAGAATGTGGGGCTAGAGCCTGACCGCGCTAGGTGGTGCATGCATGCCTCCCAAGCTGGGGTCACTATGGTGGCACTAGCACTATTGGGGCCGTTATGGGGGTCACTTTAACTACTTAGGCTACTATGGGGGTCACTATTACTACTGGGGCCACTATAGAGAATACTGTTGGGGCCACTAATGGACTGACTGTTGCTACTGGGGCCACTAAGAGGGGCACTATTACTATTGGAGCACTATGGGGTTACAAATACTACTGTGGCCATTGAGTATTATTGTGAGGGGGTCACTGCAGGTCACTACTATGGGATACAGAGGGTGTGACTTTGCATAAAAGGGTGCGGCCCATAATAAAAACTTGCAGCATGGCACTTGGCACATTGCTATAGTTGTCTCTCCTTTCATTGTTTAGAAGAGGGGAGGTATGGTGGACGTGTGAGCCGGGCTCTCCCACTGCCAGACTCCTAAAGCCCCTGCTTACATCAGCCTACCTGCACCCTGCTGAAATCCAATCCGAAGAAGAAGCTCCAGGAAACTCCAACCTGACATCGAGAAATTCTTTAAAAAACATCATGCTAAAGGGGCACTCCAGCGAAAACACGTGTCCATGCCTGCCCTCTTCACCTGATTGCCTGTCACACTCTGGAGGTCTCCCCTGTGTATTCAAGTCACTTCCCTGCAGTGCAGCCCCCTGTCTGATGCTTATCAGGCACCATCTTGATGATGAGATTTTTTGCTTTCACTTTCAAATCAATCCCATGATGCATCAGCACAGCATAAGGCCTCTTTTACACGGGCTACAAAATCATCGCTACAAAATCGCAAGTATGTGAAGCCCATTGTTTCCAATGGGTTCTTTCAGGCTACAAAACATCTCGTGTGAAAGAACCCATCAGAAACCATGAGCCTCACATACATGTGGTTTGTAGCCGTGTGAAAGAGGCCTTAGCTAGAGGCTGTACCATTTTGCCTGCAGGGAGGACAGTTTAATATCATTAGCATTAGGGGCGTAACTATAGAGGATGCAGGGGATGCACCCAGGCCCAGGAGCCTTGGGGGGCCCATAAGGCCTCTCTTCTCCATATTGGGAGTCCAGTACTATGAATAAAGCATTATATTTGGGGGCCCTGTTACAGGTTTCATATTGGGGCCCAGAAGCTTCAAGTTACGCCTCTGCATTAGTTTCTATATTCACTTAAATAAGTTACAGCCCATAAGTATACACATACAACTAATATGACTGGTGCTAGGACCCTGAAGGATCCCTGTGTGCACCCTGTAGGTATGTCAGCCACAGGCAAGGACAGATTTGCAGCCCATCAATCATCCTGCCTGAGCGATTATCTTGTAAGGTCTGAATTTTATTAGGAAGCAGGGCTGTTAAAGCCACCGGCAAGAAGGAGGAGGAGGAGGAAGAAGCCGCGAAAAAGAAGGATACAGAATAATACAACAAACAGAAAAAAAATGGGGCAAAAAGTTTGTGCACTCTTTGGATTTTGTGCTTAAATCAGACATACGATATATTCACGTCTTCCAAGTCCTAAAAAAAATTATACAAATTTAAAGGACAAGTTTAGTGAAAACACATTCTTCCATCCCTGCCCCCTCACCTGTCACACTCTGGAGCCCCCTTTGTAATCCAGTCACATCTTCCACGCAGTGCAGCCCCCTGTCTGATACTAATCAGGCGCCACGTTAAGAGTGAGATTTTTTTACTTGCAGTTTCACATCGATTCCATGATGCATCAGCTTAGCACTAGCTGAGGTTATACCATTTCTGCCTGCTGGGGGAGAGTTTCATTATAATTACCTTTTATATTCACCTAAATAAGCTACAGCCCTTAACTATCCAGTCAGGAGGATCGGCAGTGATCTCCTCTATTATACCTGTGTGACAGGAGCTGTGTGATCATCATCAGTAACTGTGATAGGAGTGTCTGTGTCCTCCTCTAGGCGGTTTCTGTTGTAGGTCCATGTAATATCATCACACAGACTAAGAAACTGACTATAAACTGAACATGTAACCCCAAGTAGATCTGAGCTGGTCAGAACCGAGATCACATGACCATCTGAGGAGAAAGAGGCCTGGAGAATTTTTAGAACAGGCCACACCCCTTTATGCTGAGTCACACCCTTTGTATCCTGTAAAACTGCCGTTTAGTGACCCTCTCATAGTAATAGTGACTGAATCTGGGACTGCCTTGTCAAATCTGGGATGGGTGGGACGTGTGTATATGTAGTGAAGAGTAATAAACTAGCAATCAAATCTTCACATCGCTCAAGGGGCAAGAAAAAAATGTAAATAAAATTTAAATTAAGAAAAAAAAGACTTCCCCATAAAACTCCCTTTTTTATATTAAAAAAAAATCCACACATAATAGGTATCGCCACGTTCATAAAGACCTGCAGTATGAAGATATGTCTGTTACTGCATGGGGAACGGGGTGAAAAAGGAAGACAGGATTACTATTCATCCACCTGCCAAAAAATGCATTAAAAGGTGATCTAAAAGTCTCTTGTAGCGTAAAATGGGACCAATGAAAACGACGTCTCGTCCCGCAATAAACAAGACCTAACAGCTCAGGTGGCGGAAATACAGAAATGTCACGGGTCGCTGAATGCGAGGACACAAATACAAAGTGTAAGAGGAGCTTTATTTTACAAAAATTGTAATTAAATTAAGACAAAATCAAACTTTGCTTTCGCCATAATCGTATGGAGCCAACGACCGTCTCATGTACACCACACAGTGCCTGCCGCAAAAAGAAAAAGGAACAATGCCGGAATTGCTGCTTTTTGGTCATCTGGATGTCAAGAAACACAAAAAGTGATCAAAATGTCATATAGTCTAAAATGGTACCAAAGGAAACTAGAACTCATGCCCCTCCATCCACAATCCACCCCTCGTAGTCAGCGTACAGCACCCACAGCTGCAGGTTATTTCCAGGTTGGAACCTCGGCCTGTGGAGACCAGCAGGAAAAAGTACCCTGAACTGAACCCAGAAGTAACCCCAAGGCTTGGATAAGGCATTAATGAGGGGATGCAAGCTAGTGGAAACCATAGGAGAAAAGCAGGAACCACCAGGAGTCACCAGGAGTAAGGCCCAATGTCCACGGGCGGATCTGATTTGCGGAATCCGCACGGGTCACCCGCGTGGAAGATTCGCAAATGAAGCCGCACATGAATTAAAGTATGCAGATTTGTTTTGCAGAACGTTTGGTCCAGAAAACAAATTGCAGCCGCTCCATTTCAGTGCCGGCTCCTGCAAGGATGGCTTCCAGTAAAGGTAAAGTCCCCCGAGTGACTTCTTCTTGGCAGACTATTTTTTGCCATTGCCTTCCCCAGTCATCTTTTCCTGGTACTCATTTTACCGACCCAAGAAGGATGCAAGGCTTAGTCAAACTCGAGCCGGCTACCTGACCCAAGCAGGGACCAAACTTGCAACCTTCAGGTCGTGAGCGAGAGCTTAGGACTACATTCTGCTGCTATTAACCTGCACATGCATCTTTTTATGGCGGTGGCTTGGACGACTACTGACAGCCCGGCTCCTGCTCTAACTGCCAGGAACGGAGAAACGTCAGACCAAAACAGTTTAACCCTGTACATGCCATAATCAATAACAACTGCAGCATTTAAGCAGATGACAGGGGGAGGGGTTTCCTATCACCCATCAGCACTCCGCAGTGCGATCGCAAAGTACCAATGGGTTCCATGACAGCCATAAGCTAAAAATTTATGCCAGAATTGTTATTTTTTTTTTTGTTCGTCTCACAAAAAATGCAATAAAAAGCAATCCCAAAACCACCCGTGCCTCAAAGTGTAACCAAGAAAAACTGTACCTCTTCCTGCCATAAACAAGCCCTCCCAGAGATCCGTTGCCGGAAAAATAATAATGCTAGCGATCTTAGAACGCGGCGAAGCAGATTCAATAGTTTTTCTTTAAAAATGTGTTTTTATTGAGCAAAAGTAGTAAAAAAAATAAAAGAAATCCTAAGTATAAATCTGACAAACTCCTGCGCCTCATTGTACACAAAATGATACCCCACTCCTCCGGAAACTCAGACTACTTCTAGAAAGTCGGGGCCGATACCATATCTTATGGAGTGAACTCTCTAAAGATGACACTCCTCTCTAAGCTTCTTTACTTTTTTAGAGCTCTCCCGGTTCGAGTCCCCGGGCACATCCTCTTCAGCAGATGACCCTCCGCTTTATATGGATTAAATCCACTCCTAGAGTGTCGCGTTCCACCTTGTATAGACATAGGCTGCAGGGAGGCTTGGGAGTTTCACACCTATTAAGATATTACCTGGCAGCCCAGGTAGCCCAGCTGGCATCCCTCAATTCCACAACTAATGCTCCTCTGTGGCTTACCCTTGAGACTAGTGAGATACATCCTCTCACAGTGGACTCGATCTTGTGGACCCCCCCGGCCCATAGACCCGATATTTCTAATCCCATTATAAAACACTCCCTTAAAACCTGGTACTCCATAAAATATCCCGGAAAGCTGGTTTCCCCTCATTTACCCCTCTTACCATTTTTGCATAACCCCTTATTCCCCCCAGGACATGATTCCCATCTTTCATTTCAGAATTGGACAAATAAAGGTATTTCCAAAACATACCATTTACTTTCACTAGAAGGCATGGTTGCATTCCCACCCTTCAGCAAAACTTGGACTTACCATCCTCTGAAATATTCTGTTATCTGCAGTTTAAGAGTAGGCATCATCCTCTCCCCAAACTGTACCTTCCAGGTCATTCCCTCAGCTCCCTCGCTTACCTTTCACTCCTTCGAAGTCCACACCCTGCGACTCTTCCGCCCATTGCCTCTGCGTGTCGCAGTTATTTACCGCCCCCCAGGTCCTGCCCGCCTGTTCCTAGACCACTTTGCTGCCTGGCTCCCCCACTTCCTATCCTGTGAAATCCCAACCCTCATCCTTGGTGATTTCAACATTCCTACTAACGACTCTAGCTCCTCATCTGCCTCCCGGCTCTTAACACTTACCTCCTCCCTTGGCCTATCACTAATCTCTGACTCCCCCACTCATAGAGATGGTAACACTCTCCATTTAGTTTTCCTCCGTCTCTGCTCTGCTTCTCACTTTACTAACTCCCCACTTCCACTTTGGGATCACAACCTTCTCTCTTTCTCCATCAGGCACCCTAGCATCTCTCCTGACCCTCCTATCAATCGCACCTCTAGGAACCTCCAGTCTGTCCGCACTAAACAGTTTGCCGAAACTATTCAGTCCTCCCTATCGCCCATCTCTCGCCTCCCCTGCCCTAACCTGGCAGCCGAATACTACCACACCATCCTCAGCCGTGCCCTGGAGGAAGTGGCACCGCCCGTGACGCGAGCTGTCAAACGCAGACCACGGCAACCCTGGCTCACGTCCCAAACGCTCTTCATCCGGCGATGCTCTAGGTGCGCCGAGCGGCTGTGGAGAAAGTCAAAGCTGCCAGCAGACTTCCTCCACTTCAAATTCATGCTTAAAACTTATAACCTAGCCCTTCACCATGCCAAACAAGTTTATTTCACCTCCCTTGTCTCCTCACTATCCCACAACCCCAAACAACTCTTTGAGACCTTTCACTCCCTCCTCAGCCCCAAGGAAGAGGCTCTGCGACAGACCTGACTGCTGGAGAACTAGCTGCCTATTTCAAAGAAAAAATCGACCACATTCGAAAAGAAATCTCTGAAAGCTGCATGGTTAGCCCTGATCCCAGCTTCATCAGCACTGCACCCAGCACCTACTCACTATCTACGCTAGAACCAACGACAGAGGAAGAAGTCTCCAGGCTCCTTTCCGCTGCCCGCCCTACCACCTGCGCCAGCGACCCTCTCCCCTCTCACCTCCTCCGCTCCCTTTCCCCAGCTCTCATTACTCACCTTACAACAATCTGCAACCTCTCCCTAACCTCTGGCACTTTTCCCTCCTCATTCAAACACTCGATTATATCCCCTCTGCTTAAAAAACCAACCCTGGACCCGACTAATGCTGCCAACTACCGACCCGTCTCAAACCTCCCCTTTATCTCCAAATTACTGGAACGCCTGGTCTACTCCCGGCTTACTCGCTTTCTCTCTGACAACTCACTCCTCGACCCCCTCCAGTCTGGCTTCCGCTCTCTACACTCGACCGAAACTGCCCTTACAAAAGTAACAAATGACCTGATGACTGCAAAGTCGAGAGGTGATTACTCTCTACTAATCCTCCTTGACCTGTCTGCTGCATTTGACACTGTCGACCATAATCTCCTTCTCACTATGCTCCACTCTATTGGTCTAAAGGATACTGCTCTCTCCTGGTTCTCCTCCTACCTCTCTGACCGTTCTTTCAGTGTTTCCTTTGCTGGTTCTATCTCTGCTCCACTTCCTCTCGCTGTCGGGGTACCCCAGAGCTCGGTCCTTGGTCCCCTTCTTTTCTCTATCTATACTGCCCCAATTGGACAAACCATCCACAGATTCGGCCTCCAATACCATCTCTATGCTGATGACACCCAACTATACACCTCCTCTCGTGAGATCTCTGGACCATTCCTCCAAAATATCACTGACTGTCTGTCCGCTGTCTCTAACACTATGTCCTCCCTTTTTCTCAAACTAAACCTCTCTAAAACTGACCTCCTTGTCTTTCCACCTTCTAACCGACCTCCCCTCAACATCTCCATTCCAGTGTCTGGCACCATCATAACCCCCCGACGGCATGCCCGATGCCTTGGGGTCACACTGGACTCTGACCTCTCCTTTACCCCCCATATCCAATCTCTGGCCCAAACATGCCACATGCACCTCAGAAATATTGCTAAAATACGTCCGTTCCTCACCACGGACACGCTAAAGACGCTCGTGGTTGCGCTCATCCACTCCCAGCTTGACTACTGCAACTCGCTACTCATTGGCCTCCCCCGCACTAGACTCGCTCCGCTCCAATCCATACTAAATGCAGCAGCTAGACTCATTTTTCTATCCAGTCGTTATTCAGACGCCTCTGCATTATGCCAGTCGCTGCATTGGGTGCCCATCCACTGCAGAACTAAATTTAAACTCCTCTACCTCACTCACAAAGCTCTGCATGGCGCTGCGCCACCATACATCGCCTCCCTCCTGTCAGTACACCACCCAGCCCGCTCACTCCAATCGGCTAACACACTCAGACTAAACACCCCTGTAATACGAACCTCTCATGCTCGCCTACAGGACTTCACCAGAGCAGCACCCATCCTCTGGAATGCTCTACCCCAAGGCATCCGGACAATTCCCGATGCACGAAATTTCAGACGTGCCTTAAAAACGCACCTCTTCAGGGACGCATACCAAATCTCCTGACCTAGTCCCTCGCCCCTCCCTATGGTGCTCCACCCTGTTTGCCTTCTGATAAATGATCTGTACATAAAATTTCCTAATGCCTGTGTTCCCCACCCCCTGCACCTCCTGTACCACCCTCAACCCATTTGTGTCTAACCCAATGTACCTTATATTGTAATTGTTGTATTGTTTTGCATTTATCCATGCCTGAAAGCGCTGCGGAATAAGTTGGCGCCATACAAATAAAGATTATTATTATTATTATATCTACTCTTCTTGGGAATCCGAGCTCCCCGTTATCTATTACTCCCTTCGAAACATTTTGCCTTAAACAACCACAAGCAAAAGGCCTTATATCACAAATATACTCAAGACTAGTACATAGCGCGTACCGTTCCCAATTACCATATGTAACAAGATGGGAACGGGATATAGGTAATACCTTACATGAAGACGAGTGGTCTCAAATCTGGAGATCTACCAACGGCAGCGCCAGAAATACGCTAATGTTGGAAACATCTTATAAAATACTCCTACGATGGTATTTGGTCCCCACAAGAATAGCACACGCAGTACCAGGTCACTCTGAAGATTGTTTCTGAGGTTGCTCCTCCCCTGGAGACATGTTCCACATATGGTGGTCGTTCCCTCGGGTCAAAAGGCTCTGGATTAGAACATATTCCCTAATATACTCAGTAACCTACCATAACCTACGGAAAAATCCATGGGAAGCCCTGTTAAATCAACGGATTGCACATTTGCCTCCTTCTTCTAGAAGACTGATTTCATTCTTTTTCCTAGCTACAAAGTAAACTATAGCTCATTCTTGGTGAAGGGCGTCATTGGACTTCTCAGAGGTTAAACGCAGAATGAACTGGTACCTGATCAACGAACAGTTAACCTCCATAACAGAAGACAAATATGACAAATGTCTGAGGATTTGGACCCCGTGGATAGATTAGGCCCTCCCTGTAGTGGAGGTTAACCCATCAACACCACCAACACCACCAAAAAACAGCCCTGAAGCATCTCCTTCCTTCTGGGTCACGGTCCCGAGAGAGAAGAACCCCCCCCCCACACACACACACACTCCACCCCTAAGGCCTCATGTCCACGGGCAAATTCGGATTTAAAATCCACAGCATTTTTCCCGCACGCGGCTCCGCGCCCCGTAGAGATGCATTAGACACCCGCAGGTAGTTAAATACCTGCGGATGTTATTTTTCCCGGCAGGCACGGGTCCCGCGTGCAGGAAAAAATCCGGGCATGCTCCATTTAGGTGCGGGTCTCCCACGGGGACGGCTCCCGCAGGCTTCTATTGAAGCCTATGGAAGCCGTCCGGATCCGCAGTAACTGTGCCGATCAGATACGGGATGGATAGTGTTGTTTATACCGAATGGTGAACGCTATAAAAACAAAACCCAAAAACATTGGCGAAATATCTGAGGAGTTTTTCTTACCCCACTTTTAAAAAAAAAAGTTTAACTTATCAAAATGACGCACTATTAACTCCGCATGTGAATGTCACCAGAAAAAGAAATACACCAGACCAGAATCGCCCTTTTTTGGTCGCCCCATTTTAAAGACAAAATGTAATAAAAAACAATCCAAAAATTGTACGTACCCCAAAATGCTACCAATAGAAACCACAAGTTGTCCCACAAAGAATCGCCCCGCGTGCAGCCCGCGGCTGGAAAGATAAAAAAGGTATGGCGTCAGAAGATATTTCAGTACATTAAATGACACTATTGAAACATACGACTTGTCCCGCAAGAAGCAAGATGGCAGACAGCGACGTTGGTGAAAGAATAAAAGAGTTATGATTTTTTGAAAGTGGGGAGGAAAAAACAAAAAAAACAAAAACAAAACTGAAAAAATTAACATCTGTGTCCTTAAGGGGTTAAGTTGTTTGGATGATCGCCCCTTGCAGAGTTTCCCAGGTAGCTGCACCTATTATGTGCGCCTTTATCCTATCTGAGACATGGGGTCTGGACTTAAAATCAAACTAGCAGCACTTGATGTTGTTGAAGGCTCCGTGCCCCCCCCCCCCCAAGCCCAAACATGGCCTCATTGTCTCTGTAGGGTGAACGTTCTGCCTTGACAGTTTTGTCTTCTCACAGCTGGTTGCTTATGAGGTTCACTAACTTATTTTTACCCCAGGAACCTAAAGTTCACATGCTCTAATTGCTGTCACGTAGCAGTAGGACGTGTAGACATAGAGCTCCTGTCACCCCAGGGCTGACATGCTCTATAAACACAGGCGGCACTTAGTCACAGGAATGCAAGCACTTCCATGCTGGGTGCAATCATATACGGCATGTAAGCACAGGTCTCCCGGGCTAAAATAACACCAGTTCTCGAGCCATCCGTGTACGACCGGCCTTATGGCCACGTGGTTTAAGTTGCAATAAAGGAAGTGTGTCACGTAAATTTGGCCTAGTAATCCACAATCCTGTTATGTACTCACTGTCATAAGGATCTCAGCGTACCTGCGGCTTTGGCCAAAGTGCCTCCTATGTGAAGATATCAGCCAAAGAGTTTCTCTCGCACCATATGTTAATGAACCCTGATGGTACGGGTGTCTTCCAGCCTGTCCTGCTAAAAACCATCCCCTTTCTTGCGGAGTGACGCCTCCAGCTCTTCCCACTGTAGATGCCATGTGTTCCACCTCCAATGTGCCTGCGCCACACTGAGGATCGGGCGCATGAGTAGGGACTAGAGATAAGCGAACCTACTCGTTTCGAGTAATTACTCGATCGAGCACCGCGATTTTCGAGTACTTCCGTACTCAGGTGAAAAGATTTGGGGGGCGCCGGAGGGCGGGGGAGGTGTGGCGGAGCGGGGGGTAGCAGCGGGGAACAGGGGGGCGCCCTCTCTCTCTTCCTCTCCCCCCCACTCCCCGCTGCAACCCCCCGCTCACCCACGGCGCCCCCCGAATCTTTTCGCCCGAGTACGGAAGTACTCGAAAATCGCAGTGCTCGGGCGGAAAAGGGGTGTGCCGAGTAGGTTCACTCATCTCTAGTAGGGACTCATTCTTAGGCCGACACATGCATGTGCCGCTGTCAGTGCGGTGCAAGCACATTGGAAGTGGGACGCATGACATCTCCACTGGGAAGAGCTGGAGGCATCAATCAGCAGGAAAGGGGGCAGAAAAGGCTGGAGGAGAGTGTGACCGCTTGCAGGGGCCTACCGGGTATTGGATGGTCCAGCTCATTAGCATATGATGCGAGGGAAATTAATGGCTCATATCTTCACATAGAAGACACTTTGGCAAAGGATGAAGCTACACTGGGTTACTTATAACAGCACATAGATAATAGTATATTGTGTTCATAGGCCAAATTTAGGGGACAGACTTCCTTTAATGAGAAAGCCAGGATGAATTCTTATCTTAATGTTATGACAAGATGTTAGACGTAAGGAATCTTTCAGGGCTGGTTGTTCCAACCTCGCTGTTGATCCCGGGTTTAGTTAATCTGTGATCAGCTGCTGAACTTGGTTTAAGGGAAAAGTACTGCAGCAACAGTTTTTGATCTAAAACCAAGTTCAAGTGTTCTGCGATCAAAAGCTGAACCTAGAAGAAATGTATGAAGCACGGCGATTGGTGACTATACTCAGGTGATCTTCCCAACATTCATAGTGATAGTAAGAACATGGCCACTACCGGCAGCAAATGTGGGTATAATTTCACCACCAAGAAAAGGCTTATCAGCTGAGTCCGCCATCTTGGATTTCAGCTGCTAAACTAAGTTCAACTAGTTTGATCTGCTAAAATCGAGGGATCAAGCTGAACTTAGGTTTGAACCAAGATCACGGGCTAAACTGTGTTGGGGCAACATTTTTCTACATGATCTTAGATCAACTCTTGTTGATCTTAGATCAAAACTTTGGTGCAACCTACCTTAGACTTTGTGTCTAATCAAGGTCCGACCTCAGGCATTGCTTTTCTGTAGTGACCAGAACTTAACCATTTTAGGACCAGAGATCATTGATGTGCCTGCGTCCAGCTCACATTCTGCAATTCTAGTATTCCCACTTTCAAAATAGTCATACCTTTTTTTTTATTTTTCCTCTAACATATCTACATGAGGACTTGTTCTTTGAGGGACGATTTGTATTTATCAATAGAACAAGTCCTGCATATCCATGAGCCGCAGGCTCGCCACACCCACCACATCTTCCAGCCAATGATTAGCAGCTCTCTCACTATGCACAGTCTCACCACAGAAGTCAATGCGGTTGTTTTATTGGAATGTGTGCATACTAATTTGCAAATGTTGAATGTTATTTTTCATGCATATTTTGTGTAATCACTCACACTGCACCCTAGAGGCTAGTTAGGAACAGAAGGAAGCTGTTCTAAGATTGGAAAATATCCCCTTCTCATGGATTGGTTGAGAGAATTTAAAGAGAATAGAAAAAGCAGAACCTAAGCAAAATTTTGCAAAGTGCATCAGTTTTTGCAAAACCAAACTGTATCAGTTTTGCAGGCTGCACAATCCCTGGGAATGTGGGAGGAGACAGACAGTCAGAGTTGAGTTTTTAGATGTAGTGTGGAAGTGAGAGAGTGAAGGGTTACGAACAAGCTAGTGAACTGAGCAGAAGAAAAAGGCCAGAGCTAGAGAAAGCTGCAGTGCAGTGAGAAGTAGAAGTGTGAGTACCAAACAGAAAGTGTTGCATTGAAAAGACAAACAAAAGGCTTGAGAGTTTATACAGACCAGAAGGAAGAGGAAAGAAATCCAGTTTATGTAGTAATTACAGAGGACAAGAAATTGTTTGCATAGCAGTAGCAAGAGAAGACAAGAGAATTTTGTGTGGTTAACGTAATATAGTGAAGAAAGGAATTAATAGGAAGAAGAAGAAGTACGGAGTAAAGAAAAGTTGAAACAGAAGGAAAAGCCTGGGGTACAGAAGAGCTGCCTGTACTTTCTAAATTATGGAAAAGGTCAATGTGCAAACGTGGCTTCTGGACTTATTTCTGAGTGCACAGATGTAACTACTGTGCTCAGATGGATCTCAGGAAATTGTAGAAGGCCCTTTATGTAACGTTTAAGCTACTGAAAATTTGCCTCAGTGAATAAAACGTTTTATTGTTTCAATGGTTCATCCTGACACCTGGAGTATCTTTCTCACCCCGTCACCATCAGCACTGAGGTACCACATCACTCTCCACCATTTTTACTTATTATTTCGCCTGAAACAGATTTCGGTCTGTGTTCAGGCTGGTGGCACGAACTTTAAATTTCCCCCCCTTTTTAATTACTTGTGGCTGCTGCCACGGTTGAGAGGGGAGCAGTGAACTCATTGCCACCGCCAACACGGTCACCAACTCCTCTGCGGGTGGGCACCACAGTAATAGGCAGACAGCTGTCAATCAGTAACTGGACGGCAGTGGGATTGTAGCTACCTGCAGCTCATGAACATCCAGGACTACTTTCTGTATTCCTCTATGCATGTGCTGCTAGTAATAAAAGGCAAGTTTCTCCCAAACTGCTGCACAAATACATACAACAGGCATATCACTGCAATCATTGTGACTATCACTATGATATGCTGCCCACAGAGAGGGGTGCAAAAAGATGACTTTTTGTTTTTCCTTGATAGTGCTGTCTGAGGGCTTGTTTTTCGTGGGATGACCTGTAATTTCTATTGGTACAATTTTGGGGGTACAGTTGAATTTTCGTCGCCTTTTATCTCATTATCTCAATAATGGGCCACTAATAACAAGTAAAATCTAGCAAGGTTCAGTTGAAGACAACCTCATTTGGAGCTCTCATTGGAGCCAATCACTGGCCACTTGGTCTAGTTCCTTTGTAAATGAAAAATGTATTAGATCGTATTGATAATGTGTCCTGTTTATATACTGGTAACAGAATAGGTTACAGTGAAATTTGATGAGTACATGTTCTGTATAGATGGAGGTCCCGAAGAACCGCATTCCAAAGCTGCATGTGCAGAAGATCCAGTTACACCCGGGCCCTGGAGCCTTAGGGGGTCCATAATGTCTCTGTTCCCTGCATGAGGAGACTAGTACTATAAATGAAGCATGATAGTTGGAGGCCCTGTTACAGGTGTTGCATTGGGACCCAACAACTTCAAGTTACACTGTTGGGCAGAATATAATAGAAGATCTGTTGTATTATTGTAACTATAAGAGTGGACACTCACTAGCGATATTTTCTTTCTTGCGCTGCGAGAGCACATGAAAACTCTCGCCTCGCAGCGCAAGAAAGACGCCGGTATAGAACTGACATATCGCTAGTGCTTTCAATGGGACCACGGGGATGAAGGAATCCTCTGCCACAGCTGTCACAGCTGTGGCAGACGTCCGCGGTATTCTATTCCATTGCTTTCAATGGGATCGGCACTGCTGCTGATCCCATTGAAAGCAATGGTTTCTGCCAAGCCCCGCAGCTAAGATATTGCTATTCATGATTGAATAGCTAAAGACTATGTTTCATTGGCTGAGCGCTCAGCCAATAGCTAAGCACTAGCTGCTATTGGCTGAGCCATCAGCCAATCAGCACAGCCCTTTCAGGAGGTGGGGATTTTTAAATCCCCGCCTGCTGAAAGTGCTGGACAGCAGTGCCAGAGAGCCAGCCGGAGGACGCGTCTGAGCAGCAAAGAGGTGAGTAATTTTTTTTAGCCACTTATTGCTGATTATTGGGGAAGGGCTTTTATTTCAAGCCCTTCCCCGATAATCATTCTGCGGGGCTTGGCAGAAAGCATTGCTTTAAATGAGATCGGCAGCAGTGCCGATCCCATTGAAAGCAATGGGATAGAATTCCGGGGACTTCTGCCACAGCTGTGACAACTGTGACAGCTGTGGCAGAAGTCCCCGTCATTCTCCATCTCTTTACAATGGGGCTAGCGCTGCTACTGCTGGCCCCATTGAAAAGACTGGCGATATGCCGGGGTCATGCCGTTTTTTTTCTCGCACTGCGCTGTGAGACTTCAACTTTACTCTCGCAGCGCAGTGGAGAAAAAACGCCAGTGGGTTTCCACCCTAACAAAAGCACTTACAAGAGTAAGATACGATGACCACAACTAATGATGTCCCCTTACCCAACGTACAATTCTAGTCTCCCATGTCTGAGAACATAGCTGAACTGGATATGGTGCAGAGGAGGTCAACCAAGGTATTTAAGGGAATGTGCAGATTGCAGAACCAAGAAAGACTATCCAAATCGGGGATATTCTGTTTGGAATAAAGATGGCTTGGGGGTGATCTAATTACAATGTACACTACATCAATGTGCCGAACAGAGATCTTTCAAAAGATATTCTTACACCCAGGCCTGTAACCATTGCAACGGGGCATCCTCTATGTCTACAGGAAAGACGGCTTCACTATCATGAAAGATGGGATTCTTTACTGTAAGTGCAGTGAGACTATAGAAGTTGCTGCCATACTATAAAAGGTGCGAGATATGATCCCATAAATAGCCTTGAAACAGGTTTACCAAGTAACCAATACTTTACCGAATGTACGATGAAGAATAATGGGGCAATAACATACAACAGGATTATTTGGATACAACGCAAAAAATCTACTAATTTTCAATCAACTTTTTGATTCGGTCTGTCTTATACGAATGGGGTGTACTTAGTATTGTGTTCACAACATAGAATTACCAATACATAGTTTACCCTGGGCAGGGGTAAATAGCTCCACACATGCTGGCTGAAAATAGGAGTCTCTTCTGAAGTAACTTAGTCTTGTAGCAACTTTGGTTAAGGGCTCATTCACATTATTTATATTTATGTGCTTTTGTACGCGCACGATATAAACGGAATAAACCCCATTGATTTGTATTGATGTATTCAGACATATTTCTCATGTGACTTTTGGCCACATAAAAAAAATCAAACCACGTCCTACTTTTGTCTGTAATTATGGACCGAAATTGCCTATTAAAGTCTATGGGATGGCAGAAAACGCAGCAAAGTGAATGAGCCCTAACCAAATGACTAAATCTGCTACTTGAAATATGCAGTCACTGCAGATTATTAGCACAGGACCTTTAGGAGGTTGTACAGTGAGGGGGTCACAATAATCTGTTCTACTAGTGATGAGCCTGGGGGATTGTACTCATGATTACACACCACCAAAACTTGAATGTTCAGATGCTGGCTGCTGGTCTAGCTGCTCTCGCTGCTGGTCCCTCTCCCATGATGCCTCGGCATTTGGGGTTGATAATTGCAGCTAACATTTCCTTGGTCAATTAGCAGATCTCCCTTTTGCACTTGTTTTGCAATAGCTGGGTAGTGCCACTCTATGAATCCAAATTGCACCCTCTTTCTATCGCTCTCTCTCTGGTACAGGAATGTGCAGCTCTCAAGCAGCACTGGGGCAGCTCACTCCTCACAAGGCTCTCTGCAAAAACTGCTGAGTCACACTAGAGCCCAGGAACAGGACCTGCCTTTTATACCCAGCCCATCAGCCAATCAATGGGCAGCTCACTCCCTGTTTATCCACAGCAACAAATTTAGCAACAAACACAGTCATGTGATCTCTGTGAGGGTTCTAGAAGGAATACCTATAAAGTTCAGCAATAATATACATAGATATATATGCATGGCTAATTAAGAGCTTACAATACAATCTTTTGATGGTTGATTTATTGAAGGAATTCCAGAGGGAAAAATATAATATCACAAGTTATAGGTACCAGAATACTAGAGATGGCTCATTAAACCAAGGATTTATTCGGATTGCTATACTATATTCAGAGTGGGAAGGGAATTTTCCCCATAGTATGAGGCAATTGAAAATTGCTCTGATAAGGTTCTTAACTTCCTCTGGATCCACATTTTAGTGTAAGAGTCTAGGGTAGCTTTGATGGATCCAGTATACTATATAATAACACCTCCTCATATAATAGATGGATCTGGTATATAAGGAGGTATTATTGACTCCTCCTTCTATACGGTAATCTAGTAATTACTGTATATAAGGAGGTGTCAGTAACTAGGTCACCATTGTAGCACTAGTTTCAAGGTACAACCTGAATTCCAAGAAAGTTGGGCTGTTGTGTAAAATGTAAGGAAAAAAAGAATACAATGATTTGGTAATCTCATCCAGCCATATTATATCCACAACAGAACATAGAACACATATCAGAGGGGGAGGGGGACAGCTTCATTAAAAAAAATTAACTCATTTAGAAATTGACGGCAGCAACACATCTCACAAAAGTTGGGCAGGACCATTTATAGCATTGTGTAGCCTCCCCTCTACTTTTTACAACAGTCTGTAAACTTTTGGGAAGTGAGGAGACCGATTGCTGCAGTTTTGGGAGAGGAATGTTCCATTCTTGTCTGATGCAGGATTCTAGCGGCTCCACAGTCCTCGGTCGTCTTTGTCAGATTTTTCGTTTTATAATGCGCCAAATGTTTCCTATTGGTGAAAGCTCCGGACTGCAGGCGGCCAGTTGGTGGTAATAAACTGTTCATACTCTGATTGGGCCATGGTCACTAGTGGGGGCCACAGGGTTCAGTATTAAGCCCCATTCTGTTAAATATATTTATCAACGACCTGATAGAGGGGCTGCACAGCAAAATATCAATATTTACAGACGAGATACAATATTATACAAGATAATCAATACAATGGAGGACCGAGATAAGCCGGGGGCTTGGGCAGAAAAATGGCAAATGAAGTTCAATGTTGATAAATGTAAGACTATGCACATGGGCAGGAGAAACGGATGTCACCAATATTCACTTAATGGGGTACTGCTGGGAAAAGTGATATGGAAAAAGACCTGGGGGTACTCGTGGATTGTAGACTAAACTGGAGCAACCAATGCCAGTCAGCTGCTGCAAAAGCTAATAAAGTCTTGGGGTGCATTAAAAGTGGTATAGGGGCGAAGGGCGAGAACATTATCCTCCCACTATATAAGGCACTTGTCAGGCCTCACATGGAATACTGCGCACCGTTCTGGACACCGGAGCTCAGGAAAGATGTTACAGTGCCGGAGGGGGTTCAAAGAAGGGCAAATAAACTAATACATGGAATGAGAGGACTGGAATACCCAGAGAGGCACCAAAATTGGGATTATTTACCCTGGAAAAAAGACGGTTAAGGGGCGACCAAATAACTATGTATAAATACATGAGGGGACAATACAAGGATCTCTCCCAGGATCTGTTTACACCCAGGACTGCGACGGTAACGAGAGGGCATCCTCTACGATTAGAGGAAAGCAGGTTTCATCACCAACATAGAAGGGGGTTCTTTACTGTAAGAGCAGTGAGACTGTGGAACTCTCTGCCTGAGGAGGTGGTGATGGCAAAATCCATAGAGGAGTTTAAGAGGGGCTAGATGTCTTCCTAGAGCGCTACGGGATATAGACATTAGGTGACCAGCGGGTTGCCTTCCTCTGAATCAACAAGGCGTGGTGGAAAGAGGCTGAACTAGATGGACATTATCGCCTTTCAGCCTAATGTACTATGTTGCCATGTTGTGCACATAAATTTCTCCAGATTCTCTGAATCCTCTGGTGATATTATGTACTGTAGATGGTGGGATATTCAAATTCTTCACAATTTTACGTTGAGAAACATTTTTCTGAAATTGATCCTTTATTTTTAGACAGTTTTTTCACAGTTTGGAGACCTCTGGTCATCTTTGCTTCTGAGAGACTCGGCCTCTCTAACTTGCTCCTTTATACACAGTCATGTGATTTAGTAGAATATTGACTCTCCAGCCTTTGTTCATTAGTACCACTTACTTTCCCCCCCCCTCCTCCCCCTCTGATTTGTTTTATGTTCTATTGCGGAAAAATGTGCTTAGATGAGATTTCCAAATCATTGCATTCTTTTTTCTTTCCACGTATTTACATATTACACAGCTGCCCAACTTTTTTGGAACTGGAGTTGTATTCTCACTGTCGCTTCACTCTGCTATTAACAAGACACAAAGATGACACAGTATGAAGTACTAACTTAGGGCTAATACCCACGGCCGGATTTCTGCCGCATTGTCCCACAGCTATTAGGTTCTATTGAACCTAATAGCTCAATGTTCACATTGCGGCATTCCGCAGCGTGAAAGAAAACGCGGCACGTTCTATTTGCCGCGGGAACATACACAGCCGGCTTCCATTGTAGTCAATGGAAGCCGAACGTCATGCTATACTTCCGCTGTAGCACAACAGAAGTATCGTGTGAATACACATCCCCGCCCACCACCAGCTGCTTCATGCGGTACTGCCGGCGCGTCACGCGCTGTACTGCGCATGCACACCGGCCCTTCATGCGGGATGTGTACAGTGGATTGGGAGTGGTAAGCACGGGGGCTTTGGGTGGCGCTGTGGTCCGTCACGGCCGTGGTTATGAGGCCTTAGGTAGAAACATGGAAAGAAATGCAAATAAAAGCCATAATTTGAGTGTTTTTGCAAGGATAGTTTTGAAATCCAGATGAAACTTCTCGTAAAAACTCTTTTATATTCTCATGGCATTGTGACATCCATTGTATCGACCCATTAGTCATTTATTTTTGGAGAATTAGCTTTGCACAAGAGAACCTTAAAAAAAATCCAGTTGGATGCTTGTTGGGCCATTGTCCGTGTGCATCTAGTGATGACTAAAACTGGAGAGCTCTCGAAGAGGAAGGCCAAGGAATGATTCCTAGTTAGGACTTCCTTGTGTCAGTATGTAAATATCGCTCAATAACCTCACCCCTGTCAAAGGAGCAGAAGAGAACAATGTCTGTGTCCAGGAAAGTCTACCTCACCCTCACAATTACTGGGATCAGAAGAGCTTCTTGCGGTTGAGGTTGATGGATAATACAAGTCTGAGTTGTCATGCATGGCGTCCTACATCTGTTATGGAAATGACGGGTAGTCGGGTGCCTTTGTTCAGACTCATCCTTCCCAACAGGGATTTGGCTGCCGAACATTTTCATGTTATTAAACATGATTTCAAGCTAGGAGAGAGCAGATGCTGCTCTCGCTATTGGAACTAATACCTCCGTCTCCTAGTAGTGGGAGCACTCAGAGTCCTGTGAAGAACAATGGCATGTAGAAGAGAGCACATTAAACTCTTCACGCTCTTAGAAATGCCTTGGGTGAATCTTAGGAGTCTGATGTTTGGTTAACAGTTCACGAAACTGCCGATGTCTGCACAGCTGGTTGTACTGGGTCCATCAGGAAATAGCTGTTGTTAAGACGAGGCACTACTGCTCTGGCACAGTGCAGGGGCTGCCAGGATAGTAGGGGGATAGGTGATCAATGGTGATAGTCTTGGATGGGGCTAGAAGTGGATCGGAGGCAGAGCCATATTTTTTGGACTAAAAGATACACTTCTTAGCAAGAACAAATCTTGCTAAAAAGTCCATCTATCTCTTAGTCTGATGTCAGGAGGGTCCAGCAATGCCAGACCCCTATGACCCCTTGTATAATCAGACACAGCACTTTTGCTTAGGACCACCAGGAAGTACTCGCTCCTCCCTCTGTAGCTGATGATTACCACAGGCTCTGACCTCTGACCCCTGACCCCCCCTTTCCCGGTGTTGGTGCTGCATGTTCAGGACGTGCAGAAACACAGACGCTGGGGGAAGGCTCAGAAGTCAGAGCCTGTGATAATCAGTGGTGGCCAGACAGAACTACAGATAGTGGTAAAGCACTTCCTGGTAGAGCTGCTGGCCCACCAGAGGTATTGGGGGCACCATTACCACTGGGGCCGCTATTACCACTGGGGGCACTGAGGTGGGCATGATTACTATAGGGGCAACTGAAAAGGGGCAGTATTACTACTGGGGCTGCTGCGGCTATCCAAGTCCCATTACAAACTAAACCCTACACTTCTTTATCCCACCAGGGAAGTTTTAATTAGTATGACATATTTTTATCCTATTTTCTATTGTCTAAACCTAGGTGCGTCTCATAGTCTGAAAAATAGGGTTCTCCTCCCTGGAGCTTTGGGCTTCCTCTTCCCAACCAGGTGATTACATCTTCGCTGGCCCACTTTGTGGTTTGTTTTTATCTGCCTGTATTCCCCCCCCCCCCCCCCCCCTCTGCTTTTTTGGGGCTCTATTGTTATCCCTACACAGCTTATTCAGACAGCGCCATCTAGAGGGTTTGGAGAGGGAGGGGGCTCCCTCCTTCTCCCTTTTGTCACTTCTGCGATGAAATCATGGATGCTGATAATTGCCGTGACAAACAGAGGTCAGATCATGACCTCTGGGTCTGCCATGTATGGTGGCCTGCGAGTGTCAGTTCATCACTGACAGAAACAGGCTGTCAGATAATATCCTGCACTATACATGTAATACAGTGTATTGTCTAAGTAACCAAAGGATCACATCTTCAAGTTCCCTTGTGGGACAAACAAGTGTGGTAAAAAAATATAAGAAAAAAATTTTGCACATGCAAACCCCGTCCTCCCCCAAAAAATTTGCAATGCTGTATTTTTTCAATGAAACGCTATTATGGACGGGTAACCACAGGACACTGGGGGATCACTGGGATGGGGTGACCATGGGGCAGCTAACCACAGGACACTGGGGGATCACTGGGATGGGGTGACCATGGGGCAGCTAACCACAGGACACTGGAGGATCACTGGGATGGGGTGACCATGGGGCAGGTAACCACAGGACACTGGGGGATCACTGGGATGGGGTGACCATGGGGCAGGTAAGCACAGGACACTGGAGGATCACTGGGATGGGGTGACCATGGGGCAGGTAAGCACAGGACACTGGAGGATCACTGGGATGGGGTGACCATGGGGCAGGTAACCACAGGTCACTGGGGGATTACTGGAAGTAGGTGACCATGGAGCAGGTAACCACAGGACACTGGAGGATCACTGGGATGGGGTGACCATGGGGCAGGTAAGCACAGGACACTGGGGGATCACTGGGATGGGGTGACCATGGGGTAGGTAACCACAGGTCACTGGGGGATTACTGGAAGTAGGTGACCATGGGGCAGGTAACCACAGGACACTGGAGGATCACTGGGACAGGGTCACAATGGGGCAGGTAATCACAGGACACTGGAGGATCACTGGGATGGGGTGACCATGGAGCAGGTAACCACAGGTCACTGGGGGATCACTGGGATGGGGTGACCATGGGGCAGGTAACCGCAGGTCACTGGGGGATCACTGGGATGGGGTGACCATGGGGCAGGTCACTGGGGGATTACTGGAAGTAGGTGACCATGGGGCAGGTAACCACAGGACACTGGAGGATCACTGGGACAGGGTGACAATGGGGCAGGTAACCACAGGACACTGGAGGATCACTGGGATAGGGTGACAATGGGGCAGGTAACCACAGGACACTGGAGGATCGCTGGGATGAAGTGACCATGGGGCAGGTAACCACAGGACACTGGGGGATTACTGGGAGGAGGTGACCATGGGGCAGGTAACCACAGGACACTGGGGGATCACTGGGACGGGGTGACCATGGGGCAGGTAACCACAGGACACTGGGGGATCACTGGGACATAGTGACCATGGGGCAGGTAACCACAGCACACTGGAAGACCACTAGGATGGGGTGACCATGGGGCAGGTAACCACAGGACACTGAAGGATCGTTGGGCCGAGGTGACCATGGGGCAGGTAACCACAGGACACTGGAAGACCACTAGGATGGGGTGACTATGGGGCAGGTAACCACAGGACACTGGGGGATCACTGGGATGGGGTGACCAATGGGCAGGTAACCACAGGACACTGGGAGATCACTGGGATGGGGTGACCATAGGGCAGGTAACCACAGGACACTAGTGGATCACTGGGACGAAGTGACCATTGGCAGGTAACCACAGAACACTGGGGGATCACTGGGATGGGTTGACCATGGGACAGGTAACCACAGGACACTGGGGGATCACTGGGATGGGGTGACCATAGGGCAGGTAACCACAGGACACTAGTGGATCACTGGGACGAAGTGACCATTGGCAGGTAACCATAGAACACTGGGGGATCACTGGGATGGGTTGACCATGGGGCAGGTAACCACAAGTCAAACTGATTCCATGTCCTGGATGACAGAGAGCCTATTTCTAAAGACAGAAAGTGCTGCAAATTTAGTAGCAGGCGTAGCTTTCAGTTTCTGTCTGTAAAACAGTTGAAGATGCACCACATTTAGTTAGAGTCGTGTATCTCATTTTATTCTGACGTATTTCAATTTAAGAACAATGGATGACATGTCAGTAATAGTAAGTCTTCCCCTATATCTTTTACCTAAACAATCGATATCCAAATGAAAGACTGTGATTGAACCATCAGTAACGACTCGCGCAATTCTTAATTAAAGGCTGAGAAATGCGAAAGTTATTTATATATATATATATATATATTTGCACATTGTACTAAAGCTAGACCCAGGAGGGGATTATAGCGATACGTGAGTACTTCCCATCTCTGGATAGTACTGCAGAATCTATTGGAGCTATTATATATACTATATACTTCTTTACCCCTTTATTAGAGTCGGCTCTCTATTATAGTTCCCAGCCGTTTGTTAGAGACCTGTCTTTTATTAGAGCCACCTGCCCCTTTGTGAGAGCTCTCATCCCTCTCACGATTGGCACTTCCCTGGAAGGACATTCTCCCCATGACCCCGGAGCATAAAATCACGTGACAAGTTTTCCGTGGATCAGTTTCAGTGTGAATTCACATTAGATGGTAAAATCGAGCAATCGGAGTGACTTCCAACAAGGCCGGTCATCGGTGCTAGACTAGCCGGGGTCTCCCTGCCAACCGTGGCCGGTTTATCATGTAACGGTGTGAAGACTATACAGAGAATGCGATCGAGGAAAAACATCTGGCAAAATCCTGTGAACAGAAGCAACTCATCATTGAAAGGGGTCAGAGGAGGATGTCAGGAATAGTTCTGACCAACAGGCTGCACAGTCAGCCTATTTTGCTTGTTGTCGTCCACCTTCTTGCCTATGCCACCCATGCTTGATTTCCCTTTTTGGCATGTCTGTGTCACTGCGGGCCGGCCTGGGGCTCTGGGGTGCACATCTTCTACCACCGGTGGTCAGGCCGGTACTAACACTTAAAATATTAATTGTATGGGAGCCTGAACAGTTAGGAGGGTCATCATAGCCTTGTCGGCACAGATGGATAAGCTCAACAAACTCTCATGGCCTGGTTGGGGCCAAGTCTGGCTTAGGACGATGACGCTCCACTCCTCAAGATAGGACCGACTGCCTAAGACTTCCTTGGTACGGCTGAGAAGATAACTCCTGGCTCATAATGCTATATAACTTTAATGCGATAAACTGCAGGACAGAAGTATGGCCGGATTGGGCGAATGACAATAACAGAGTCTTTCGGAAAGCCCATAACTTGTCCATTGCTAAACTCTGTGTCCCATACCGGTGTATTATAAAGTCTCTATGATTCTGCATCCCGTATTCAGGTACTATAAAGTCCCTTTAATGCTGTCCGCAATATGTGCCTGGGTTCAAGACCTACTTACAGAGTCCAAAGGCAAACTTGTAGCTATAGACTGATGTTCAACCAAGGTCGGGGACTATACACTTGGCGGACAAAACTCGAAGCTTCAGATGCAGTCATTAACCGTCGTTCCCCGTCTTGTTACCTGTAAGGTGTTGCTGCTGTTGGCCCCGTAAGGGTCATCTTACCTCTCTCATAGTACAGACATAGTATACTGCACACCTCACACCCAACTGTTCCTATCTCGAAAACCGGTCTAGGATTGCATGCCAGAGCCTGGTACTCCCAGCTCCACTCAGAGCACTTAGACACAGGTCTTAAAACTGTAACATGGCAACTTTCACAAGATCCAATGAACCTATACCACCACACGACCAATCCATCATAGATGTTCGGCATATCAATGCATGTAATGGAGCGGTGACCTCAAATGTGGGGATTGATGTTGCATTAAAAGGGTCATACCGGAAGAGCAAGTTCTCCCCTATGCACAGGATAGTGGATAACCTACTGATCAGTGGGGGTCTTCCCGCTAATCTCAAGAATGAGGGTCCCATGTCTTGCGTCCCTCAATGCGGGGTTACTGCACCCCCACCCCGCTTGCATTGAGGAGGAGACTGAATGGAGTGTTGGTCGTGCCAGTGCATTAGCACTCCATTCACTTTTAATGGGTCTATTTCCGTCAGCCCCATTGAAATGAATGAAGTGCCGACCGTACGTGCTTGGCCAGTACTCCATCCAGAGTGACATCACCATGGGGGGAAGAAGGGACCCCAATAGTGACAGGCACAGCAGGACATGACAGTCTTGTTCATGAGATCCTTGGGAGTCTCAGCAGTGAGACCTCCACCAATCAGCAAGTTATCCCCTATCCTGTGGTTAGGGAGGACCTCGCTATTCTGCTACGACCCCTTTAAGATTAATCTATGTCAGTAGAGTAAAGAACGCTATGCAAGAATTCCCGTAAGTCAGTAAGGCGGGTGACGGCCCTTCTCCGGCGCGGTACTATTATACAGTATTGGCCACCGGGAATAAAGCGTTCTATATTGAGGGGGATGTGTGTAGATCTCCCTGAAGAGATGATGCTGAGGGGATCCATGGTGATATCGGCTCGCTTATACACTAGAGGCTGCGTTCCAGGTTGCCATGGCAATTTCCTCGGTATTTGTTTGAAGCGTTTCGGATCTGTGTGGATGTTCCACGCTTGTAAATCATAGAAGATGCAATGAGGCTGTCAAGGTCAGGACTCGATAAGTTGTAAATTGATGAATCTGAGCTGGGATATGACTTGGATTAATCGTCAGCTGATACAACCGCATGTGATGCCCGACCGGCGCTACGTCCCCATAGTCACCCATTAACGAGCAGATACGTGGACTCTGAGCTAAGGCCAACGCTTCCATATCTATGAGCAGATAGGAGGTTTGCAGCTTCTGACGTGTATTTGCTGAAAAGCTTAAAGGGGTTTTGTGGTTTTATGCAAATAAAGTTTAAAGGGGTCGTGAAAATGACATCACCTACACACATGATAAGTAAGAAGTGTCGGGGCGGACCGCTGGGATGCCCACAGATAACGAGAAGGGTGGTCCTGAACATTCCTCACAACCTTTGTAGCAAATCATACAGCAAATTTTTACAACAGGCCATGCCCCTTTTTCGCAAAGCCACACCCTCCGTATCCCGTAAGAGCAGCCCTCAATGACTCCCTCACAGTAAGTAGAAGCAGAAACCAAAAATGGCAACAGCACCCATAATCCATCTACTATCAGAGGTCTACATGCCTATAACCAATACTCTAACCACATTAAGTAATGCAAGGTTCTTGGTATATAATTTGATCAAATCACATAGGCCCATCTACCAACATCCAGGTGACCGAGCCTTCAGATGGGTCCTAACACTAATACCAGGTGGTATAATCTCAACCTGGGAAAGCTGAGTTCCTACGCCTCAGAATGCTCCTCTCTTGGGATTAACCCTACAAATAAAACCAGGGAAGGTAGGATACCATTTATATGGACCAGTAGGAGGGACAGAAGGTAAAAGTAAGTAAGTGTCCTTGAGTAACCCCCTAACAGTAATAGTGGCCCCCTCAGTGGCCCCCATAGTAACAGTGTCCCCCATGGTTCCCCCAATAATAATCCCCATAGTGACCTAGTAGCAATAGTGACCATCATTTTGGCCCTAATAGTAATAGTGGTCCCCATAGTGGCTCCAGTAGTAATAGTGGCTCCCATAGTAGCCCCAGTAGTAATAGTGGTCCCCATAGTAGCCACAGTAGTAATAGTGACTCCCATAGTTGTCCCAGTAATATTCATGTCCCCATAGTGGACCCAGTAGTAACAGTGTCCTCCATAGTGGCCCTTGTTGCAATTGTGTACCCCATAGTGGCCCAGTAGTAATAGATACTCCCTTTAGTAGCCACAGTAGTAATAGTGATTCCCATAGTTGCCCCAGTAGTAATAGTGATCCCTATCAGTAGCCTCAGTCTTAATAGTTACACCCATAGTGGATCTCCAGCCATCCAACAAGCAATTTAACTCTCTTGTACGTCTGGTCCAGCCACGGTGGCACTGCTTCTGCAATCAGTGTGACCTCTGACCTCTCTACCGGGGTCTGTGTGCAGAAATGCAGAAGCCTGAAGAGAGGTCAGGGGTCACACTGACTACAGTAGCGGCCATTGCTGCCAGAATCAGAGAAGGTTGAGAGGTATGGTCCTCAGTCTCCCCATAGAAATGATGCAGCGTTTAAGTGTTCACTCTTACATCACCCATAGCACTAATAGTGCCCCTTAGTATCCGATCTCTCACGTGGGTGCTGTTAGCTGATTCCGCAAATCAACTCCGCCTGTGTGCATGACGCCTAAAGAGGGAATTATTGACCTGGGGCATGTAGGGGTTTTATTACAGAGAGGGGGGGGGGGCATTATTACTGATGGGGGCATACAAGGACGTTATTACTGGGGGCCTGTGAGGGCCTTAATTCTGATGGAGGGCATATGGGACATCATTAGTGAGGGGAATGTGTGGGCATTATTACTGAGCAGAGACACTATTACTGTGAGGGGGTCACTAAGGGGCACTATTACTATAGGGGGCATTATTGAAAGGAATAAAGAGGGGCACCATTACTATGAGATGGGTGCAGGGGGGCACTGTTACTATGAGAGGGGTACAGGGGGGCACTGTTACTATGAGAGGGGTGCAGGGGGGGCACTGTTACTATGAGAGGGGTACAGGGGGGCACTGTTACTATGGGGACACTTAACGGGGTCACTGTTACAACTAGGTCCATTAACTGGGTCACTGTTAATAATGGAGCCCCAATGTGGATTACTATCATTATTGGGCCAACTAATAAGGTCACTATTACTACTAGGATCATTAAGGGGGTCACTATTACTGCAAGGGGGTCATTGAGGGAAAATAGTACTGTGAGGGGATCACTGAAGGGCACTACTATGGGATACGGAGAGAGTGGCTTTGCGTAAAAGGGGTGTTGACTGTCATAAGAATTTATTGCAGTGCGCCAACTCCTCCTCAATGTACTCCGCTCTTTCGGCCTTAAGGACATTGCCCTCTCCCGGTTCTCCCAGTTTTCCTCCTACCTCTCTGACCGCTTGTTCAGTGTCTCATTCACTGGTTCTTCTTCTCCTCTTCCCCTTCTGTTGGGGTTCCTCAAAGGTTCGGTCCTTGGTCCTCTCCTCTCTTCTATCTACACGGCCCCTACTAGGCAAACTATCAGTAGATTTGGGTCTCTACACTGACGACACCCAATTATATACCTCTTCCCGTGACATCACACCCTTGATACTACAAAACCCCAGTGACTGTCTGTCCGCTCCCTCTACCTCCTTGTTGTCTCTCGCTCTAAAACTGAATCTCTCAGAAACTGAACTTCTTGTTTTTCCACCATCTACTAACCGACCTAAGCCTGTCATCTCCATCTCAGTCTGTGGTGCCACCATAGTTCCTCGGCTGCGCACCGCTGTCTTGGGGTTATAGTTGATTCTGACCTTTCCTTCACTCCCCATATTCAGTCACTTGCTTGTCTATGTCACCGACACCTCAAAAAAATTTCCCGAATCCGCCCTTCCCTCACTGTGGGGACATCAAAAACTCTTATTGTCGCCCTTATCTCCTCTCAGCTTCATTACTGTAACTCCCTACTGATCGTTTCCTCACTAAACTCTCTAATCCATCCTGAGTGCAGCAGCCAGGCTCATCTTCATGTCCAGCTATACTGATGCCTCCACCCTGTACCAGTCACTACACTGATGCCTCCGTCCTGTACCAGTCACTACACTGATGCCTCCGCCCTGTGACGGTCACTATACTGAGACCTCCACCCTGTCCCAGTCACTACATCGATACCTTCACTCTGTACCAGTCACTGCACTGATGCCTTTACCCTGTGCCAGTCACTACACTGAAATCTCCACCCTGTGCCAGTCACTACACTAATATCTCCACCCTGTGCCAGTCACTACACTGATATCTCCACCCTGTGCCAGTCACTACACTGAAACCTCCACCCTGTGCCAGTCACTACACTGATATCTCCACCCTGTGCAAGTCACTACACTGATATCTCCACCCTGTGCCAGTCACTACACTGATATCTCCACCCTGTGCCAGTCACGGCACTGATGCCTCCATCCTTCACCAGCCACTACACCAATGCCTCCACCTTGTGCCAGTCACTGCCCTGGCTGCTCGTCAAGTACAGAATAAAATGTAAACTCACCACTCTCACCCATAATGCTCTCGACAGTGCTGCACCAACCTATATCTACTCCATCATCTTTGTCTACCACTCTACTCATGCTTTCAGCTCTGCTAGTGACTTTAGATTAAATTCCTCTCTAATCTGGACCTCCCACCTTCAATATTTCTCCAGTGCTCCATCAGCTCTCTGGAATGCGCTACCACAGGCCATCAGGTTATTTCCATACAGCTTTAAGTGGGACCTAAAAACACATCTTTTTAGGGAGGTCTACCATGTTCCCTAATCTGAAGTCTTCTCTATCAACCCTACTTCTACACTTTCTGCTGGAAACCAGACCCCCTCTTCCCACTGCATCCCCCACGCACCCCACCGCACCTCATACCTGATTATACATAAACATATATATATATATGTATAGAACTCTATGTGGGTACTGCCTTAGAGTCTGCTGAGTGTGCCCCCTGGACTGATGGGTAGTGGTTGTGCCCATTTTTCTGCTTCCTCCCCATTCATTATTAGCACCTGCACTTTTGGGGTTAAATTACGATGCAGGACGTAACCAAATACGCAGAAAGCAATCAGATTGCAGGGCTCACTTCACTGAGACCATCTGAAACAGGAAAGCGAAGAGTTGCTATGGGTTACACCTCCAGCACTTTTGCAGTAAACAACAAGTACATCCAGCAGGTTTGGGCTCTGTACATCCGTGTGGGGGTCCCTGGTGATGTGTGATAATATAATATATAGTAGTTCATAGTTATGACATTATATCACCCTGGACACCAGAACACTCCGTACAGACCGCCGCGTTCCTGGAAAAGTGTCTATTTCTATGACAGCGCGTCATGCAAGGAATTGCACATTTCCTGTTTCATGCAGAAGCTTTCTTGACAGAGGTCGGTAACATACTCATTGTCAAAACCCTCCGGCCCCAGAAGAAGTTGTCATTTTACTGCAAGACTCGTCCTGCAGTTCCATCTCAGGCAGATCTGTAAATGATGAGAGTTGTGGTGATTAGATGGACGGTCTTATTTAAGGCCTAACTTTTTAAGACCATGGAATAATAAAGACTAGATTGCAGGCAGCAAACTGTGTAAGGAAGCTGCCAGGGACTGGGGGTTGGGGTTTGGGAGAGAAGGGGTTAAGGGAAACGACCAGGAGTTTAGGGAAGGAGGAGTTAGGAGAGGAAGAGGAGGAGAAGAAGAACAGAAGACAGCATCGGGTGGAAGATGCCCACCAACCCTCCCAGGAGAAAGCTGGGCAGTCCGGCGAAAAAGGCGTGGGGATGTAAGGTTGGAAGTTACCACAGCGGGTAGGCCGAAGAACTTCCCATGTCAGTGGAGCAAGGCAGTTTACAGCCCGACTCTATTGGGGCTTACGTACACAGTGTGGGTACTAAGTGAAAAGGGGTCAAGATACACGGGAAGGGTATGGTTTCTAGAAGTTTTCAAATTGTTCATAACGGTTATTTAATAAAGCTGTGGCCTTCCCACTAAAAAGCCAGAAGTAGAGAGGAGCGTCTGACCGGACTGTTAGGAGGTGTTGGGACGAGTGGATGTGTGAGGGTACACAAGGTGACCGGGCTCAGGACGCCCCCTACAGACCACCAGTAGAGAGTAGCCTCTGACCAGACTGTTAAGAGGTGTTGGGACCAGTGGATAGGGGCACACAAGGTGACTGGGCTCAGGGCTCCCCCTACAGGCCACCAGTAGAGAGGAGCGTCTGACCAGACTGTTAGGGGGTGTTGGGACCAGTGGATGGGGGCACACAAGGTGACCGGGCTCAGGACCCCCTACAGACCACCAGTAGAGAGGACCGTCTGACCAGACTGTTAGCAGGTGTTGGGACCAGTGGATGTGTGAGGGCACACAAGGTGACCGGGGTCAGGACCCCCTACAGACCACCAGTAGAGAGGAGCATCTGATCGTCCAACAAGAACCAGCAGCTACAACTTTTTCATTGTCCACCATCCAGAGACGGGGGCGCCATCGTTACACCCCTGTGTCTGCTGGAACCATTTCCAGGCGCTTGGTTGAAGGCCTTTTGGTCTCCCAGCCCCCATTACATGCACGGCCTCTGACCCCCACCACCGCCTCCACTCGCAGTGATGTCGTGAACGATGAAACTGGACGCTACGGAGTAGAACCGGGTGTCTTCAGTGATGAATCCAGATTTAGTTTGGGCGCTGACGACGGCCGTGTTCATGTCTGGAGACCTTGGGGTGAGCGCCTCAATCCTACCTTTGCTGTGGAGCAGCACACTGCCCCCTGCTGTGTGATGGTCTGGGGGGGCCTCGCATACAACATTTGGTCCCCCCTAGTAGTGGTACGAGGGACAATGACAGCCCAACTATATATCCATTTCCCAACAGGTTTAGCATTACTTGGAGAGGAAGCCTATATAAGTACACCCCCACCCCCCAACCACCGCCCCCCCCCTCCACCCTTCCCCCACCCTGACCCCCCTGATGTGTTTGGGGTTTCCTTTTCTGACATTTCGGTAATTCAGACACATTTCATGGAACTCTATTTCTATTTCTCTCGGCTTAGCACATCTTTCTGTGAGTCACCCGGCGGTAATTACAGAGCGAGATCTGAGCCTCGGTAAACAATGGCTCGGGGGCCGGAGAAGAAGATATATTTGTCTGTGTCAACAGTTTACATTGCGCAATTGTTTGGATCATTTCACTAATAACCCAGTGTGGGCAAAGCAGAATCTGCATCGAAAAGCATCTGCGGCGCACGCTGCTCCGGGAGGACGAAATGATGTTCTAGCGCTCCTTCTTGGCCTTCTGATTTACGGATGTAGCAGAGCTGAATTTGTTGTTTGGTTGCTTAGAGTTGCATCATTTAATCTTGAAAAGCACAACTAAAACACGTTGTGATACTGAATACGTAATCGGACGCCGGACGCACCGCAAGCCGCGGTCACGTTCACAAGCTACCTGAGGATTTTGAGGCGGAGCTGAACATGGCTTAGTCGGCTCCACACTGGGGGGTATTTGCAGCGAATAGAGACCACTGATTTCCATAGGTTCATTCACATTTTCGTATTTTGCGCATGCATTTCAGCCGTGCAAAAAAAAAAAACGACCATGCTCTATTTTTCTGCGTATTTGCGCACCAAACGTCCCCATGGAAGTCAATAGGAGTGGGGGGGGAGGCACAAATGCGCGCGCGATACGCAAATGCGTAATTCTGCTGTTAGAAGAACAAATCTGGAACTAATCAGTCATTTCAATCAGTGCGTCTTTGTTTTCTGTGCACCAGTGATCGCGCCCTGCGGGCAGAAAAGATGACGTAAAATGCGCTTATGCGCACGCAAAAAGGCATTGTTCATTCCGCAGAAACACGACGCTCAGGCATGCGCAAATCCACATACACTCGAGTGAATTCAGTCTTCGCGCTCGTTCACATCAGCGTTCCGCTTTTCTGCTCCTATCTGGGACCAGGAAGATTCCCCCCCTCCCCCCCCCCCCTCCTCGCCAAACGGTCTCATC